>NC_136260.1:12856250-14080000 GCF_053564925.1 Oryzias latipes | reverse complement strand
GCAGTTAACTAAAAGATAGACTCTTACCCTCATGACATCTGTAGTGACAGAAGTTGATACATTTGCGATGGTAGTTAGAATGTCGACAATAGTAGATACGCTCTTAGATGACTTTGCAATTTCAGTTTTACTATCATTTACAGCCTTTTGGAGATCACTTGAAAAAGTCTGTACATTTTCTTGCACCAGTTCCTAAAAGAAACAAAGATTTAAAAAAAAGTAACCAGAATTTACCACCAAACCACATGGATGTAAAATAAACAACTGTCTCCTGGTCTTTCAAAAAATCTGTATGCAGTTGGGATAAGAGCTTCCTAAACTAAAACAGTGTTTTTTCTTTTTTTTTGTCAATCATGTGCAACAGACCTTGTTGTTGAGGTAAGCATGTTCTGTCATACTTGAATAATTACTACAGACATGTTTGATTGGCTTTATATTTTTCATGTGTAGCAAAAAATGTGATAAAATTTTTTTAATGTAACTGCAGTTGCAGAAATAAAATCTTCCTGATGAGGGTCTGAGCGCTGAGACATCACAATTCATTTCACTTTAGCAAGGCTGAATGGTGTTCAATGATTCTTTTTCTTTTAGTTAATTGAAACTAGCAATCTAAAAATTACAAATCTGTAGAGCATTAATAGGAATGTTGAAAATTCTTTATTTTACAAGATAAAATGCAAGAAAGTGCTGGTGGAAAGTATGCATTCATTCTAAATGTTGATGCTATATTTGTTACAGAAAAATTACTTACTGTTGACTTAGCAAATAAATCAGTGATTACGGTTAGAATGCAGTTGTCTTCAATGAGTTCCCACTTATTTCCTTTACATATGGCTTTTTTTTTTCCTTTTTGACCTTCTGGACATGCAACATCTGCTATGGAACCTTCTTTTCCGTCTCCGTATATATCACCTGTGCATGTAGGAGCTTAAGACATAGAGTTGTTTGGTTAATGGGGCAGTAAAAGTACAAAATGTGAACATATTTTCAACATTTACCTCCTGTGAAGAATTTCAGTGTTGTTGTTTTTTCGTACCCATCGTATTCATTAACTTTACATGTGAATGTTAATGGTTTTGAGATGTCTTCACAGCTGGTTATTGTATATTCGTTGTTGATGCAATATTCATCAGGAGAGCTTGTAGTTCCTAAAATTAGGTGATTTTATTAAATTGGAAACAGACTTTTTCATTATCCTATAATTGAAATTTCAACAACTGTGAATCATATTTACTTGATATTTGTACGCTTGATGGAGGCTGAGCCCAGGTGATGTTATAGATTGGCTGAACACAACAACTAAGGTTTGCTTTATTTCCCACATTGCACACAGTGTTTTTTACTACGACCACCTTTACATCAGGAGCTGCTTGAATATTAACTTTTTCAACAGTTCCATTTTGGTAAAACTCAAAGTTTGTTCCTTTGAGGATACATTCATAAAGCCCTGTAATTAAAAACAAATGAGAGTTTGGATTTTAGTAATATCAAAACCTTAGTTACCTTTCTAAAATATTATGCTTAAGGATTCTACAAAAGTGTTTTGGGCACCTAAATAGTAAAATGTACAAGTATTTTTCAAGTAAAAAAAAATTAGGTTACTTACCAGCATCAAAAGGATTGACATTGTTTACAGTAAGTATAGAAGTGTTACTGCGAGTAGTAAAGGTCCGACGTCCTGGTGAAATGTTTATGTTTTCAAATTTCCACTCAGCACTGTTAATATTTCCTACAATGTCAAGTAGATCACCCTCAGGAGGTCCACATACCAACGTCATTGTTGTATTAGTTAGGTAGGTAGAATTGAATTTAATCTTGGTGGAACCTTGGGATAAAAATAAATTACTGTTATGATTTTATACTTTATTGTTCAGTTCCTGCCTTCTTATTGTTGAGAAAGAAGACAAACCAGTCCTTACTTTTATACTGTGCAGTAGACTTCAGTACAGGAGCAATAGACTTTAAAGTGTTTTTGAGGTCTTTGTTTGCTTCAGTAATTTGTGTTGCAGAACTCTCTGCTGTTGAAATGACAAAATCTGCAATGACACTTCCTTGTCTAAGAAATAAAAAAAACACACACGCAAAAAATAAAAATGAAATTCTATATGTGATGCCAAGTATTTAGAATGTTAAAAGTTCATTTTAGGAAATGTACATACCTGAATCCTGTCACGGTCACTCCGACAAACCCGTTGATAGAGCTGTACTGTTTCTTTAGCTGTGGCATTATGGTTTTAGGAAACAACAATGTGAACAAATATGAACCTTAGTTTATGTTAATCAACTGTAGTTACTATAGCACTTCTCATACATAAAACTAACACAGGGCATCCCAGAATAAAATAATAAAGTAAAGGAAAATAAAAGCCTGTAATTCATATCCCATATTCAGTTGCGCATAATAATTCATAGGAAAAATGATAAAAAATTGACAAAAGAATCGTAGAAAAAAATCAAAGTACATTCATGAAAAGGCTGAAAGTTTTAACATTTTTACTAAATGCACTCACCTCTGTAGTAATATTTTTTTCTAGACTTTGGTATGCAGAACTTGTCTTATCGTGGAACTCATTTCTGAACACCATGTCAAATGTGACTGACACTGCAATGTCAATTGCTGTTTGAAATAAGTGAAAAGTACAATGAAATATTTATTTTAAAGGTAAACATTTAAAAACAATTTTCAAAAGTTCACAAAAACCTGATATACCGGTAATTAGCCTGTTTTTACATGTGAACTAAAAAAAGACTGTAATCACAGAAATAAAAATTTGTAGAAACAAAATTGTGTAACTCATAGAAATAAATCTACCTTTGAGTAAAATCGTTTTTTTTCTGCATTGAATTTGATTAAAGTTTTGACCATTTGTAAACTATCTAAAAGTTATTCAATAACACAGTCTTACCTGTAAAAGAAGGGGTAGAGGTAGTGAGCTTAATTGTTGTAATTGTGGCTGTTGTGATAGCCTCCGTAGTGGTAGTCGTGGTAGCCTTGGTAGTAGTAGTAGTGGTACCCTTTGTGGTGGTCGTGGTAGCCTTTGTGGTGGTACTTGTTGTAGCTGTAGCGGTGGTAGTTGTAGCAATAGTTTCTGTTGTGTTATTCATAGGCTTAGTGGTCGTAGTGGGCACTGTTGAAGTAGTAGTAGTGGCTGTAGTAGTTGTTGTAGTGGGAATAAGTGCAGTGGTTGGCACTTTGTCAGAGGTGAGAAGTGTGGAAATTGCTGTTGTTGGTTCTTTGATTGTGGTAGGAATAACTGTGACAACTTTAGTAGTTGGTTTTTCACTTGTGGTAGGAATGACTGTGGGATTTGCAGTTGTTATTGGTCCGGTTGTGGTTGCCATAAGTGTTGAAGTTGCAGTAGTTGGTTCATCGGTCGTTGTAAAAAAACCTGTAGAAACTTCTCTGGTTGTTGCTCCAATTGTAGTAGGACTAAATATGGTAATTGGTGACATTTGTGTTTCTGCTGTAGAAATAACTGTTGAAGCTGGAGTTGTTGTTTCCTTTGTTGTTGTAGTAATGCTAGTTAAAAATGCAGTAGTTGGTTCTTTGGTTATGGTATGAATAACTGTGGAAATTGCATTACTTGTTGCTTCAGTTGTTGCAGAAATAACTGTAGTTACTGCTGGCATTTGTGTTTCAGTTGGAGTAGAAATAACGGTGAAAGTTTCAGTAGTTGTTTCACCAGTTGTGGTTGGAATAATTGCAGTAATTGGTTCTTCAGTTGTGGTAGGAATTACTGTGGAAAGTGCATTTGTAGTCGCTTCACTTGGGATAGGACTAACCATAGTAACTGAAGGAGTTTTTGTTTTGGTTGTAGTAGGAATAACTGTAGATCCTGCATTTGTTATTTCTTTGGTTGTGGCGGTGATAACTGTGGAAATTGATGTAGTTGGTTCTTCAGTGTTAGAAGGAATATCAGTGGAAATTGCAACAGTTTGAGTTGTGGGGAACCCCGTGGATATTACAGTAGTTGTTTCTTTTATTGTGGTGGATGTAACTGTGGAATTTGCACTCAATGGTTCTCCGAGTGTGGTGGGGATTACAGTAGAAAATCTTGTAGTTGGCGTAGGGGACATAATGGGAGTTGTCCAACTTTTAGTTGTTTCTGTGGTGTTGACTGATGTCAAGCCATTAGCTCCTGTGGTTCTGAAACTTTGCATAGTCCAAGCAGTTGCTGAAAATGCAGAGTTTAGATACAACTTTATAATGATTCTCCATTAACCTTTAAAGTACACATATATTCATGTTCTCTTGATTTATAAGTGCATTATTTGACTTAAAAATAATGTAGAAATCAATTATAAAGTGAGTTACTTTGGTTAAAAATAGAAAATATATTTATAGTGTGTATCACTGGACTGAAGGGATATTTTGTCTTACCTGTTGCTGGTGGAGTTGTTGGGTTATCTTGACAGGCAGTAAGGTCTGAAAAAGAGAAAAGTTTTAAATAGGAATAAAGGTAATTAGTCTACCAATCATCTATCCATGATATGCTGCTCAACCAATAAGATAAATATTCCCTTCAGCATGTCTTATTTCTTTCTTGGCGGGACATGAACGGACTGAGGTACCTGTCAGCTGCGTGACGACTGCCTAAGCTTAATGGCATCCGAGAGCCACTTTATCAGTTGTGGTTACATTGGAGGGGGAGGACATTTCCACTCTGATTCAGTCAAGCCTCGCTTGACACCAGATGGACATTTCCCTACTTAACTGCCCGCCCACCCACTTTTGATAAATGTGACAGTGGTAGAGTTCAACCTGTCACACAGTTGTGTTTTAGAGCCCAAACTGATCTTAGAAGCAAGCCTGACTACCTAACCCATACCAATAAACGTGTGCAAGTTAAGGCTCCTTTCCATTTCCTAATTCCTGTACCTTTTGCCAGCGGCTGTGTCTACAAATTAGAGTATTGAGGGATCTGCATTTGACCATCACCCAAATCTAACAGCTGAAGCCCCTTGTGATTCTTTTTGTAGGTGGTGGTCTAACAGAAAATCAATGTCATACATTTTGTATTTGGATGTTTCCCCAAAAGGCACATTGTTAACAGTCAAGTGTTATGTCAGAAAGCTGGGTAATGAGGTGCTTGTCTGCAAGCTTTGGTGTTGGGCTTGGATGTAGGGCAGAAACCCAACAGTATGGAAAACATTAGGTTTTCTAGTGTAGTCTACTGTATTATGTTGTATCCAGGGATTCTAAAATATGTTTATTCTAATTAGTCAAGTAGGACCTATGGGATTACATCTCTGCCATAAATTGAAAGGGCGTAAAGACATCAGGCGCGTATTTAGGAACTGAGTGAGGGAAACTTACAACCGTTCTAACGCAATTCTAACCAAGCGACCCCGTATTTTACAGTTGCACAGCTGCAATCCTAACCGAGCAGTGATCCCGTGTGGTCAGATCCTTTTTGCGCGCTCACCTGGATTTAGGCTCATTGTTAAGGGGGCGTTTTTGTCACTTGTAGGGTGGTATTCAAGGGTGTGTTTGTCACTTAGGGGCAGGAACTTTCTGTTTGATCTAATTAGCCAAAATTTGCATGTCTTATCGGTGAGGCAGCGGGGCGGGACTTTAATTTTTCAGAGCGGGGGGGGGCTAACAGGCGCCACTTGAGCTGCATGCGTCTCTCTCTGCCTTTTATCATATTTTATATATAAAGTACTTTCACAACCATAAGGTTAAAGTCTTACATTTTCTCCTAAATGTACAGAGCGGCCCTAATGTGTTTTGTGCGACTTCGGTAAAGAGGACCTAGGAGAGAACAGCATGAGAATGGTACGGAGAGAAGTGAGGACGTGAAAGAAGACCCCCCCCCCCCCCCATAGTACAAAGGTGCAGATAAGAGCATAATGCAGAACAGATGCGTTTGGGAAACTCTGGAAATGCAAACAGACACGATTATGAGGCACGGTTTAAACTGCAAACTATCAGCTACGCGGAGGAACACGGGAATCAAGCAGCTGCAGTTCTGTTAAATTAGATCTTCACAGATTCGGACTTCCTGCTTCAATAACTCTCCTGATCAACGTTCAAATGTGTCAGCAAGTATCTCAATCATTTTGTATTAACACAGAGAGTGAAATACAAAAGCATTTTTAAAGAAAAAAGATCATTTCTATTGCCTTTTAATCAGAATTTTTCATTTCAAGCTGTGAATGCAGAAAGGGCAGCGTGCAGGCTGTCAAGGGACCATCAATAAAGCGCGTACCCTGAGAAACACCATTCTGTAAAATCAATAAACTTTTAAAAAGCAAATACATGTCTATATTTATATGAACTGGTAATGAAGACTCGTCAGCATAGTCATGCTACATTATTATTATTATACTAAATTTTGTTAAAAAGTCAACCTCTATTTTATTGCTTATAGTTTTTAAAATTTAATAGAGATATGAATCATAACATAAATGCACGATAGCTCTGAAGATACTAAAGCTTCTGTCACCAAACCTCCTGTACTGACTAATCATGACCTTATTGTCCTACTGCAATAAAGATTGTCATAATTCATGTTGTTTATTGTTAAAATTATTGAAATTTTAATATTAAAATATTGATCAGATTTGGTCAAAAATGCTCAATAGCTTTGAAGATGCTGTAGTTACTGACACAAAACCTTCTGTACTAACTAATCATGACCTTATTTTCCTACTACAATAAAGATTATGCAAAAAAAATTCTAGCATCTTCAGAGCTATTGAGGATTTTTGACCAAATTGGATCCATTAGTAAATATGAAAAATTCCTAAAAATAAACAAAGTGTTTATTTAATTCTTTATTTTAGTATGACAATAAGGTCATCATTAGTCCGTACAGAAAGTTTGGTGACAGTAGCTTCAGTATCTTCATAACTACTGATATCTTTAGTCATGATTCATATCTAATAAAATTTTAAAAAGTATACTCAACAAGATAAAATAAAGCTGGACTTTCCTACAAAATATTTATTGTAACACAATTATGCTTTTTAATAATTTTACGATTTTTTTTGTGAGGTTATTGATTTTTACACAGTGGTGTTTCACAGTTCACAGAGGTTTCACTTTGTTGACGGTCCCTTGGCAGCCGGCTGCTTCATGTCTGCATTCACAGCTTAAAGCGAACAATTCTGATTAAAAGGCAACGTTGATCAGAAGAGTTATTGAGGCAGGAAGTCCGAATCTGTGAAGATCTTTCTAACTTATCGAACCTCTGCTGCCAGAGAATTTAAAATGATGAATCCATGGTTCGCAAGTGAGAACGCTGGAAAAACAACTCTGACAAGACAAGAAGACGCAGCAGCAGCTGAGTTTCCGCGAAAAGGAAAGGCCTGTGTTGGAAGAACAACTTGAGGCTGAGCGCTGCAACTTCCAGCAGGTGACCGTGAAAAGCTGTCCATCCTCACCCCTTACCAGGAAGTAGGGCCGGCGAGTTACGCTGCACTTTGGGACTGCAGGACTTAAACTTGGCCTGAGGTGTCTGCTTTCACTGTTCTTTGGAGCCGCATGGCAAAGAGACGGACTCTGATGATGAGGAAAGGGAAGCTGGCGTGTCTGATAGAAATGTAGCCCAGCTGTTTCAGATACAGAAGATGAGGACTTTGATGAATGTTAAATGCTGATTGATGACTGAAAAAATAAATCACAACCAAATCAGCTATCTTTTTAAAACACACACCAGCACGTTTCACTGGTATGTCATGTCTGTTAACGTTAAATACAGAAAAAACACTCAAAATTGAAACGGCGCCATTTAATCCAGTGCTGTTGTTTTGTAAGGAGAGGAGGGGGTTATGGAGGGGGTTTGACAATCACAGTTAGAAATTTTGGCTCTTTGTGTCAAACTTGCCCCCCCCCCCCCCCCCCCCCCCCCCCCGTGCGAGGCATACATAGAAAAAAACGGCGGATGTAACGTGGATTAAAACATTAACGAACGCCCCATAACCAAGGTAAGAAAGTTCAGCTGGTTTTTTTGTGCTGTAAATTTTTCTCATGTGAATTTCACTGCATTCGTTACTGTTTTAATGCTTTTAATCCATGTTACAGCCGCCGTTCCTTTTCTATTAAAGCCCCAAAATGAAAGTCCCGCCCCACTGCTTGACATGCAAATTCTAGCCAATCAGATCAACCAGAAAGGTCCCTGCCCCCAAGTGACAAACACACCCCTGAATACCGCCCCGCAAGTGACAAAAACGCCCCCTTAACACTGAGCCTAAATCCAGGTGAGCGCGCAAAAAGGCTCTGACCGCACGGGATCACTGCTCAGTTAGGATTGCAGCCGTGCAATTATAAAATACGGGGTTGCTTGGTTAGAATTGCACCAGCACGGTTGTAAGGTTCACTCACTCAGTTCCTAAATACGCGCGCTCAGTTGTCTTTACGCCCTTTCAATTTATGGCAGAGATGTAATCCCATACCGACCTGTCTTTACCACTTTTCCACTACCATTTGCTTCAGACAGCATGGCTACTGATGTCACTTAACCTTTATCTTCTACATTGGATGCAGTAAAACATTACACCTTCATGTAAAAGTCTTAGAGCTTTTATTTTTTGCACTATAAATAAGCCAAGCCTCAAACTTTATAAATGTACTGCTCTGCACAAAACATTAAAAGTTAAATGAAAGCAATCCCAGTAAAAATCACAAACATAGCATGAAATTAAAATATATAATAAAACTTTTGTCACTTTTGTTTATAGAATTAATGCAGTTTCTAAACTTATTGTTGGATTTTGTTTTTTAGTTTTGCACTCTTACTGAGTTGATCCAGAGACTGACAAAAGTGTCCATCAGGAGGAATGGCATTTATGCATCCACATGGCTTTTCAGAGACCTGGTCACATGAGCCATACGTCTGACACTGGTCACATGACCACAGGTACTGATCCTCACATCTGCACTGGTAACCATAGCTGACAGGAGAACAAACTGCAGACAGATATGGAAAACAAATTTTTCACATAACAGTTTTTTTATGTTTTATGTTCATTTTAATATCTCTATAGAATTTTACAAATGTTTAAATCCTAACACATTCCTAAAGTGTAAATGTTCTGAATACGAGTCTTGTGGCAGTTTTTTCACTGCCACATCATGTTTGCAACAGTGTAGCTTTTTTATTCTTTCTATGACAGTGTCACACAAAAAGTTTGGCAAATTAAATTTGAATTTGCAAATCGCATTTGAAAATGTAGCGGGAGAATAAAACAGGCAGAAAACATAATATGATGTAAAAATATATCAAGATATAAATAAATAAAAAAGGGTTTACGAATCAAATGGAGGATTTCCATGACTTATTTCTATTTTGAGAAAATGTGTCAATTTCCAAATGTGTTTACAAATCATAATATTAATCAACCAATTAACAAATACAGTACAGACCAAATGTTTGGACACACCTTCCCATTCATTTGAATAAGAAGGTGTGTCCAAACGTTTGGTCTGTACTGTATGTGTACAATATATCTTATAATCTACAGCGACTGTCCTGGTCCTTCATACAGTCCTACCTGTAGTAATGTTGGCCCGACTTATCCGTGTGCGTCTGTTCAAGCTGGGTAGATCTGTGAGGTTTCCCAGAATGCTCCTCAGCTTATCTATTACTGTAATGTCTGTGGTGTTCAGCTCAACAGAAAGCCGGTAGTTATAAACAGGTGGGGGGAGCTCTGGAGGGTGACATTCAACACATTATTAATCTGTCATTAAGATTTGGTGGCTTAGTGATTTTCTTTTAGTTACCTGTCATAGATGTTGTTACATCTTCAGTAGTTGTAATGAAATCTGTGGCAACAGAACATTCATCAAAAGTCATGAATCATGCGGATAACAAGTTTTTAATATCAAATTAAATTGAAAACCATTAAAAAAATGTTATTCACCTAAAGGCTTTGCTCAGGGTGGTGGAACACCATAATTGACTTTTTTGTAACCCTTGTGCTATCCTAGGCACTTTAACATTGGGAGTTGGGTCATCTAGACCCACTAGACAGTGTGCTGCACCTGTTTTCTTCAATGATTTGTGAACCTCACTGGTGTCCATGGATTACATGAAATCTTTCCACCTTTATCCACCTTTGTCATGGTAGGAAGAACACGTCAAAGTAAGGGTGGGGTCATCTAAGATAGCACAAGGGTTAAATGTTTTTATCTTGTATTTTGCTGCCATATATGTGTTTATTTCATAGATTTCAGTGGCAACAAAAGATAAATCTTAAGATAATAGAAATATAAAGTAAGCTACTTCATGATAAGAATTAAGGTTCCATATCTGTCATGTTGCTCCCAAAAGACTAAGAAAAGTTTTTAAGTCCCACTCTTGATCACTTGTTAAATCTTTATAAAAAAGACTATAAAAAACATTCAGCTGTTGATGGAAACATGTTACATTTATATAAATTGGAAGTAAAATATGTTGGTTTTAACCTATCGGGTACCTGTCTTAGTTGTGGTCACATCTGCCGCAGTTGTAAAAATTTTAATGGTAACAGAGGGAGAATCTAGAGATATAAACATGCAATGACATGTCAATGAAGCTGTTTATTTATTTATTTATATCTATCTATCTATCTATCTATCTATCTATCTATCTATCTATCTATCTATCTATCTATCTATCTATCTATCTGTCTGTGTGTATATATATATATATATATATATATATATATATATATATATATATATATATATATATATATATATATATATATATATATATATATATACATATATATATATATGTTTCAGCAAAAACATTGTTAAAAGACTTTGCAACAAAAAACAGACCAGTTTTGATTAGTATACATTTAGAAACAAACTGATAGGGTTATTAAGAGGAATTCATCCAGTTACCTGTCATAATTGTTGTTACGTCAGGCGATGTTGTAAATTTTTCAGCGGTAACAGACGGAGAATCTATAGAAATGGTAAGACAATAACAAAATCTAATTGTAAATCTTTTTTTCATGTTGCAGAAAAATTAAAATGACTGATTAGTTTTAATACTGGAGATCAATTTGTAAAATATGTTTAATATTTGTAAAGGAAATGTAAATGTACATTGCAAATGTAAAGGAAAGACAGATGGAAAAAAGTATCAAACATTAAAGTTGAATTCTTAAAACTTCTTTCAGTTAATATAGAGAATCACATAAAGACCAACTTTAATTTGTTACAGTCATATAATTATCATTATTTTTTTCTATGGTGACTTACATGTTGTAAATGTCCTAGGAGTTGTAGTTGGACAAACTGTAAAATCTAAAAAAAGAAAACAGTAAACTGTCAACAAATATTTAGCCAAAGCAGATCATGTTAGGCTTAGAAGAGTTATTATTTATTTGTAGTTTCCAAAAACAAAAAAGAAAATCAGCCAAAGGTCCTATTAAGTTAAACAAAAATTCCATCCTTTGTCAAGTTTTTAGAGGAACATCTTTGCCTTGATGATTGTTGATGCAAAATAGGTTTTGTATAGATGTAACAATATCTACATCTTTGTCCAAAACTGTTAATAGTAATGTTAATAAACCTAATTTGCCATAATTAAATAAAACATTTGGTACAATTAGCAAAATAAATCCAATTCAAACTTCTTACTGTGTTGATCCAGAGACTGGCAGAAGTTTCTGTCAGAAGGAATGGCGTTGATGCATCCACATGAGTCTGCAGAGATCTGGTCACATGCTCCATACATCAGACACTGGTCACATGACCACCGATACTGGTCCTCACAAATGCACTGGTAACCATCTCTGATTGGAGAACAGACTGCAGAGTACTAAGTGAGTAATCTGGACAAAACCTGAGAAGACTCATTCATCCAGAAGTCTTTAGTGAAATATAACTTTTGTTTCTTTCTTGGAAGGTTCAATAATCTGATAGCAGTAAAAGTTATCAAAAGAGTCATGTGGACATTTTTATAAACTTGTTAGATTAAAAATGCTTTATATAAATTTAAATTAGATACAAAACAATCATCTATGATAACTAAACCCAGGGTGACCCATTTAAAAACATGTTTTGCTATAATCCAATAATTCTAAGGCTCAGAAAAAAGACTTACAATCTTAAAATCAATGAAAAAATAAAATTGTCTCTGAAAAACATTTTAAGGGTTAAAAGAATGTGCATAAAATATTATGTATTGATCCTGTCATTAGATTTACCTGTAGAAATGTTGGCCTGATTGATCTGAGTGTCTCCATTGATGCTGAGCGGGTAACTGATGTTTCCCAGAATGCTTCTCATCGTGTTGATTGCTGTCAATAATGTGGTGTTCAGCTCAACAGATAAAAGGTATTTATAAACAGGTGGAGGTACTGTGGGAACACAATCAAAGATACTTATTGGAAACATGCAGCAGTTTATAAAGAGGTTACAATACGTTCTGTTTTCAAATGTTGAGTAATGAAGTGATCTTCCAGTTTTCAGTTACCGGTCATAGATGTGGTCACGCCAGGCGTAGTTATAAATATTTCAGTGGTAAAAGGAGGAGAATCTAAAGACAGAAACATGATTGATTAATTGATTGATTTCAAGCATTGTAGTCAAAGTAATACAGAATTCATACAGATTTATCAAACTAATTACAGCAATAATGAAATGCATGGATTAAAAAAAACAAAGACACACTTAAGTCACATTTGTGCAGTTTACAAATCAACAAGGTCAAACAGTTTTAATATCTGGATTGATAAAAAAATCGTTTGTATGATCAAGATAGCCAGCTTTATGTACAATTCTGATGGCTCATGTTTTAAGTAAAAAGAGAGGATGTAGTGAAACATGCAGATACAATTAAATGTCATTAAAAACTGAATATGTTCATGAGTACCTTAAAGATGAGCAAAAAACTTTTACATGAATGGAAATGTGACATTTAGAATCATTTAAAGGAATTGATAAGGTTCTTATTCATTCAGTTACCTGTCATAGTTGAGGTCACATCTGGCACAGTTGTAACTATTTCAGTGGTAACAGAAGGAGAATCTAAAGACATAAACATCCAGAGAAAACATTCAAAACAGTCAAATTACATTTTTGTTTGAGGCTCTTTTTTTTCATCCAGTTTTGCTCTTACCAGTCATAGTTGTTGTTGAATGTAGCGAAGTTGGAATGAATTCCGTTGGAACCGAAGATGAACCTAAAGACATGAAAAGCGTAAAGACAATTAAACTGGTGAAATGCTGGAATTTAAAATGCTGGATATAGAAGATGAATACTTTCTACCAAAGATAAAAGACAAATATAACAAAAACAAAAAAAACAAATATGGAAGTTAAAATTTAACATCTTCCAATAATTGAAGAGAATTAGATTAGGACCAACATCCAGATATTTTTAGGTTGTTACAGAGTCATATGATTATTATTTACGTGGTGACTTACATGTTGATACTGTAGTAGAAATTGTACTTGAACAATCTGTGGAGTCTTAAAAAAAAAAAATTTAACAACAAATTGATAGGTTTGAAGTATCTTAGGTTGAGCCACAAAAAGGTTTTTTAGTAGTTTGCTTGAAAATTATCTTATGAAATAAATAAAAATTTGTATTTTGCTGATTGTTTTTTTTAAAAGGAAAACAATTTTCATGTTGATCTACTGATGGGAAAAAAAGGAAATTGGATGGATGTAAAAATATCTACATCTTTGTCCAAAACTGCTTACAGCAACAATTATAAACGTAATTTGCCATAATTAAATAAAAACATTTGGTACAATTAGCAAAATAAATCCAATTCAAACTTCTTACTGTGTTGATCCAGAGACTGGCAGAAGTTTCTGTCAGAAGGAATGGCGTTGATGCATCCACATGAGTCTGCAGAGATCTGGTCACATGCTCCATACATCAGACACTGGTCACATGACCACCGATACTGGTCCTCACAAATGCACTGGTAACCATCTCTGATTGGAGAACAAACTGCAGAGCATTAAGTTAGTAATCTGGACAAAACCTGAGAAGACTCATTCATCCAGAAGTCTTTAGTGAAATATAACTTTTGTTTCTTTCTTGGAAGGTTCAATAATCTGATAGCAGTAAAAGTTATTAAAAGAGTCATCTGGACATTTCTATAAACTAGTTAGATTAAAAATGCTTTATATAAATTTGAATTAGATACAAAACAATCATCTTTGATAGCTACACTCAGAGTTACCCATTTAAAATTATGTTTTGCTATAAAACAATATTTCTAAGGCTCAGAATAAACACTTTTGATCTTAAAACCGATGAAATAATAAAATTGTCTCTGAAAAATATTTTATGGGTAAAAGAATGTGCATAAAATATTATGTATTGATCCTGTCATTAGATTTACCTGTAGAAATGTTGGCCTGATTGATCTGAGTGTCTCCATTGATGCTGAGCGGGTAACTGATGTTTCCCAGAATGCTTCTCATCGTGTTGATTGCTGTCAATAATGTGGTGTTCAGCTCAACAGATAAAAGGTATTTATAAACAGGTGGAGGTACTGTGGGAACACAATCAAAGATACTTATTGGAAACATGCAGCAGTTTATGAAGAGGTTACAATATGTTCTGTTTTCAAATGTTGAGTAATGAAGTGATCTTCCAGTTTTCAGTTACCGGTCATAGATGTGGTCACGCCAGGCGTAGTTATAAATATTTCAGTGGTAAAAGGAGGAGAATCTAAAGACAGAAACATGATTGATTAATTGATTGATTTCAAGCATTGTAGTCAAAGTAATACAGAATTCATACAGATTTATCAAACTAATTACAGCAATAATGAAATGCATGGATTAAAAAAAACAAAGACACACTTAAGTCACATTTGTGCAGTTTACAAATCAACAAGGTCAAACAGTTTTAATATCTGGATTGAAAAAAAAATCGTTTGTATGATCAAGATAGCCAGCTTTATGTACAATTCTGATGGCTCATGTTTTAAGTAAAAAGAGAGGATGTAGTGAAACATGCAGATACAATTAAATGTCATTAAAAACTGAATATGTTCATGAGTACCTTAAATATGAGCAAAAAACACTTTTACATGAATGGAAATGTGACATTTAGAATCATTTAAAGGAATTGATAAGGTTCTTATTCATTCAGTTACCTGTCATAGTTGAGGTCACATCTGGCACAGTTGTAACTATTTCAGTGGTAACAGGAGGAGAATCTAAAGACATAAACATACAGAGAAAACATTAAAAACAGTCAAATTACATTTTTGTTTGAGGCTCTTTTTTTTCTTCCAGTTTTGTTCTTACCAGTCATAGTTGTTGTTAAATGTAGCGAAGTTGGAATGAATTCTGTTGGAACCGAAGATGAACCTAAAGACATGAAAAGCGTAAAGACAATTAAACTGGTGAAATGCTGGAATTTAAAAGGCTGGATGTAGAAGATGAATACTTTCTACCAAAGATAAAAGACAAATATAACAAAAACAAAAAGCAAATATGGAAGTTAAAATCTAACATCTTCCAATAATTGAAGAGAATTCGATTAGCACCCAATGCTTCTCGTGTTTATTGCTGTCAATAATGTGTTGTTTAGCTCAACAGAAATCACATCTGTATTAGCAGTTTGTGGATCTTCATAAAAAAAATAAAGCAGGCTGATTAGACACAGTTGGGTGGTAAATAATATGTTTACTGTATATGATTTGTCTTCTTAGTTTTATAGATGTTACCTGTTCCAGATGTGGTCACATCTGGTGTACTTGTAAAGATTTCAGTGGCAGCAGAGGAAAACTCTAAAACATGAAAGACATTGAGAAAAAAAAGAATTGGATTCAAGGGAAATACTTTATGAGACGTTCAACAAGTTAATAACGTTGTCATCAACATAAATTTCATAAAACGCATTTTCCATACAGACATTTTAAAACTTTCCTATTCATAGAATTTATGAAAAGTGTATTTCTATATTTCAGTTACCTGTTCCAGCTGTTGTCACATCTGGTGTAGTTGTAAAGATTTTAGTGGCAGCAGAGGAAAACTCTAAAACATGAAAGACATTGAGAAAAAAACAAATTTGATTTAAAGTGAACATATTTGGGGTGTCGAGTAAATTTCAATCAAGATAAACGTTAAATGTTTCAACCGAGGGTCAATCAAGTTTTAATGGAAATATTTGACATCCATAAAACTTTGAAGTAATAAAGGTTTTATTCTTTCAGGACCTGTCTTAGTTTTGGTCTCAGCTGCTGCAGTTGAAAATATGTCAGTGGTAACAGGAGGAGAATCTAAAGACATGAACATACAGAGAAAAACTTGAGTTAAAGTGAACTTTTTAATAAACCTGTTTATTGAAAGTTAACTTCAAGATCAAAACAAATTTTAGTTTTATTAACTTGAACCAAAATATAAAATAAGAAGAAAACCAAGAAAAAAACATCAGAACAAATGAAAGCTAACCAATTCAGGAAATATATTCCATTTGTACAAAAAATGAAATAAATGAAGAAGGTTTTAAGAGTTGTAATAACCTGTCATAGTTGTGGTCACATCTGGCATGGTTGTAACTATTTCCGTGGTCACAGAAGGAGAATCTAAAGACATAAATATACAGAGAAAAAGATTTTAATGAAGGAAACATTTTGAAATGGCTGTTTATTTGTAAAAACACTATAAGATTAAGACAAATGAAACAAACAGAAAACATAAACAAAGAAATCAGAGACACACATTCAGGTGTTTAAACATTCATATAGATTTTGAATAATTGTGAACATTGTATTCTTTCAGTTACCTTTCATTAATGTGGTCACAGAAGACATTGTTGTAAATATCTCAGTGCTACCAGGAGGAGAATCTAAAGACATAAACATGCCATGAAAAATATTACAATAACATTTAAAACATCACAATACTTTAAAGCCAACAAATTTACAAGTTAATTGAAATATATTTAATTTCTGTAAATATGAAATAAATGAAGATGGTTTTAACTGTTCCAATAACCTGTCATAGTTGAGGTCACATCTGGAGCAGTCGTAGATATTTTAGTTGTAACAGGAGGAGAATCTAAAGACAAATATACAGAGAAAAATTTTTAATGAAGCTGTTTATCTGTAAGTAACAACAAGATTAGAAACATGCTGCAAACCAGAAACAAAAAATGAAATAAAAGACAAATGTTTCAGACGACAGTCTCTCTTTTTTTTAAATAACCCTAACTGTTAAACCAAAAAAAGGCATTTCATACAACAAATTTCCCATTCAGGCTTATTTTAAAACATTCATATTTACAAAATTTTGTTTTCTATGTTTTTTTCCCCTCTACATTTTAGTTACCTGTCAAAGTTGTTGTCACAAATGGTGTAGCTGTAAAGAATTCAGTGACAGCAGTGGATGAAGCTAAAGAAACATTGACATGCAAGAATTAAAAAAGATGTTAAAGGAATTTTCAAAGCTGAATGATCTATCTAAGGTGAGTTTGTTCACATGAACACATGTGGAGAAATAGATCAATCTAATTGTGACATTTTTATAAAGCTGCTAGGTTTTGTACTGAAAACATAATTTCTGCCGATAGTAAAGAAAGAGAAATAAAACACATTTTCTTGCAAACATTCTCTCTGGAGAATCACATTTTAGACTAATATTCAGGTATTAAATTCTCTCTTTACAAAGTATCATCTTTTTTGTTTTTCTTTATTGTAACTTACATGTTAGGGATGGAACAAGTGTTGTAGATGGACAAACCGTAGGATCTAAAAAAGAAATCACAGTGGGGTTAGCAAAAATATAAAAAAAAAAGATGCTAACTTTACATCAAGTTGCATCGACAAGATTGCATAATTAATTATTTATTTGTTTATTGAAGTTTCAATATAAAATCACACCATGCCTACATTCAAAAGAAACTTATGATGAGTATTTTCGGTATGACATTCTTGATAACCAATAAAAAAAATCACAAAAGACAGATGTCTGTGTGCAGAAACACGTGACTGCAGATTTCAAGTGTTCCCAAAAGTTCAAATCTGGATTGAATATCTCTGACAGACCATAATACTTACTGTTCAGCTCTGATTGACAGAACTGTCCATCTGTAGGAACAGCCTTAATGCATCCACACGTGCTGCCTTCATCACATTTCCCATAGGTGGCGCACTTGTCACACAGCCACAGGAAGTTCCTCTCACATCTGCACTGAATGTTTGATTCAGCTGGACTGCAAACTGCAGGAAGACATGTTGTCTAACACAGAAATACAGCAACTAGACTTCAAGAAATAGAAATATTTCTTCTCACCTGTGGTGACATCAGCATCTGAAATGTTTACGTCAGAGCTGATTTGACGAGGGAAAGTGAGGTTTGCAAAGTTGCTCCTCAACTGTTCTGCGTCCTCCATGTTGATCTGAATGTCCAAACGGTATTGGTAAACGGAAACTGTGGAAAAGGATCAGACAAGAACGAGTTCATGGTAAACTGTTAAACATAAATACACTTCTATGACAGAGTACGTGTGTGACGACAGGTTAGGATTTTTCCTTTTTCTCAAATCTGGCCTTGATATCAAATTTTACAAACTAGCAAATGGCAGAAGTTTAACTTTTAGTGAGATCTCACCTGACTTTGGCTGACAGAATGACCCGTCCAGTGGTACTTTGTTGATGCATCCACATGTGCTGTCAGTGATCTCACCACAGGCTCCATAGGAGAAGCAGCTTGAACTAGGCCAAGCATACTGATCCTCGCATCTGCACTCAATGTTAGTGCCATTTATGTAGCACACTGGGAAAAAACAACACAACTATCAGTAATGATACTCAATTTATTCCCACCGTTTGGATCAGGAAGCAACAGACTGTTACCTAATGATTGCTGACTCATTTACAAGAAACAGTTCCTTAACAGGGGCTGCACGGTGGAGCAGTGGTTAGCACTCTTGCCTCACAGCAAGAAGGCCCCCGGTTAAAGTCCTGGCTGGGGGACCTGAAAAACTACAGCAATGGGGGACATTTCTGTGTTGAGTTTGCATGTTCTCCCCATGCATGCCGGGTTTTCTCCAGGTTCTCCGGGTTCCTCCCACTGTCCAAAAACATGCTCAATTGGCAACTCTAAATTGTCCCTAGGAGTGAGTGTGAGAGTGAATGGATGTGTGATATGTGGCCCTGCAGCAGACTGGCGACCTTCCAGGGTGTCCCCTGCCTTTGCCCATAAGTGGCCCTGTGGCCGAAGAAGATGAATGAATGAGTTCCTTAACCCTTTTGCTATCCTAGACACTTTGACATTGGGAGTTGGGTCATCTAGACCCACTAGATAGTGCACTGAACCTTTTTTCTTCAATGATTTGTGATCTTCATTGGTGTCCATGGATTACATGAAATCTTTCCACCTTTATCCACCTTTGTCATGGTAGGGAGAACACGTCAAAATAAGGGTGGGGTCATCTAAGATAGCACAAGGGTTAACAGAGTGGTTTGATCACCTTTATAAATGTGCTGGTTGTCTTGTCTGTTTACAGTAGCTGTGGGTCGTTGCCATGTTTGCTTCCCCAAGTCATCTTTATGTCCGTATCTGCCATTACATATTATTTTGGAGCAGTGGAGCTTATTAGGAACGTGCAGGTCATGAATGAGGAAAACACTGCCTTTGTTTCTTGTTTTCAGTTACTGATTCAACTTTAATGATGGTTCCCATATTTATAAAAGCCGTTTCCAACTAAAAACACCATCAACGTTTGGTTTTGTAGAATATAGCAAAAAGCTGAAACTGAAACACAATTTACAAACTATAGAAAAGCTTGTAGATTTTGAGAAATTAATATTTTTGACAGAAATATCTTCAAGGAATTCATAGAACCTTGAACATTTGTGTTCCAACTACTGAACTGTCTGCAGATGGAGACACACCAGCAAATGATGGGGCTTGAGCTTTCAGGTTAGGAGGTGATCAAGAATCAGAAAATAGACTTGAATTCTGATTTTCTGCTCTGCACCAGTAAAATCAACAGCACTAATAGAAAGCACTCTGAGCCACTGTGCTGCTGTAACATACCTTGTGGGACTTGCAGACAAAGTAAAACACGCCTGTTTACTCTATACACGTTATTCATGGTTGTGTCTTGACCTTAAACCCTACACAGCACATTGGATTTCCCATCGAAGACCAAACTATTCTCTGCCATATGACTCTACCCCATCAGGCACCTCAAATTAGGAGGTAATTGACGTTTTGACCTGAATGGAGAGACAAATGTCAGCTTCATAATCCCTGAAAATCTAAAGTCATAAAATATGATTCAACTGTTGAGATTCTGATTTCATTCCATTTTTGTGAATATAATTATGGATAGATCACTACGGGACCCCCACATGAACTGTGACTTCTGTCTTTTTTTTTTTTTCAAACATCTGTAAAACATAAGGATCATCTGCTTAAATAATGAATTTGAAGGGTTTTTATTCTGGTCCCGGATTTTTGGTCAATGACACCTATTACATTTCGATGATGGCAGCTGCTGGCTGCAATGTCCTTGACCTGACCGCACCTTTTGAGACTGAACCAATGCATCGTCCTTGTACAGCGGCGCCATAGCCAGGTGAGTGGAACCCTTGTGCTATCCTAGGCACTTTAACGTTGGGAGTTGGGTCATCTAGACCCACTAGACAGTGGGCTGAACCTTTTTTCTTCAATGATTTGTGAACCTCACTGTTGTCCATGGATTACATGAAATCTTTCCACCTTTATCCACCTTTGTCATGGTAGGAAGAACACGTCAATAGCCGCGGTTACATGGGCAGAATATCTTGATCGGATCAATGGTAGGGTTAAAATTCACCCGTGCACATGGGCACAGAAAACATTTTTCCGATTAGAACAAACGTTCCCATGGCTCACACTTTCGTTCGGAATGAATCATCTGGGCATGCGCAGTAGTGTAAAATCACCCGGATGCGGAACTAGGTCCCGTTGTAAACAAACCGCTGCCACAGAGAGACAGCATGTGCTGCAGCTCCGTAATACGAGACGATTTTCCAAACGGGCTTTTATTAATGTCATGAATATTATGAAGCGCCTGTTCGCTCATCGTTATATTTAATACGTGTGATCAGTGCTGTTTTGTGAATGAAACAGAGCTGGAAAAAGGCTGAAGACAGGCTAACACGGGCTAACAACATTAGCCTTGATGGACACAAAATCCAGGACTGTGCGAGAAACGCAGCAATAAATGTATGGAAATAACATCAGCCTTTATTTTGTCGGGACACAACTGGAAACACAAATCCACGTGACACCACGCGGCCTTTATTTCTGCTCTGAAAAGTTCACACAGACCGCCCCAAAGCCACTCTGTGAGCTAGCGGCCCGAGCTCTGTTCGAACACGGTTCCTCCTGAGTCCTGCAGCCGCTAACCCAGAGCGGCGGGACGGCTCGCAATCTGAATTCTCCCACACATAACAAAACGCACACGTAAAAAAGCATCCTCCCCCCTCGGACACACAATTATTAATCCAGCTCCTCTGTTCACTCGGGTGCCAGTGGACTGAGTGAGCATCGGGGGGCACGAAGCGCTACTTCCCTGCATCTCCTTCGTGAGGGGTGAAAGAGAGGGGAGAGCCAGCGGGGCGAGAGCGGAGCGGCACTTTTCACGGGGCCTCCGAAGAGCTGGTCGGTCCCGTATGAGCTCCAAAGCTTTCTCACAGCCAAACACCGTCTATGCATGACGTAACCCAGAGCAGCAGTGACACACGATCGGAATGACCGTTTACATGCTCCACGATCGGATAAACGTTGGTATAACCCACCTATCTCGATCGGAAAGAAATTCTGATCCGAACGAGTCTGACCGGGGCAGAGTATTCTGAAGGGCGCGTTTACATGACGCATTTTCTTTCCGATCAGGCGTTCTTTCCGATTACTTTTGCCCATGTAAACGCGGCTAATGTTAGGGTGGGGTCATCTAAGATAGCACAAGGGTTAAAGGGCACGCTGGGGAAAAAAGGTCATAGCAAACACGTATGCTACACATAAGGTAAGTAAGGGTGAAGTGGGTGAGACGATTTTTTTTTGTGTGGGCATCCTATGAGCACTTACATGTGCACACCCTGTGTGTGCAACATTGGAGCCAGTTCCCACACCTTACTAATATCATTGTAAAATATCGTTAGGGCATTGTACAACAGTACAATAGTATTTCATAAGTGCTTGCAACTTATATTAGCCTTACAGGAACTTCACAATGCACTTACTACATGTCTGACAATCATTTTTATGATGTCTCTGCACTCCTCTTAAGATCTAGCCACTCCTCTCTACGACCCTCTATGGGCCCAGACAACCCAAGGAATTCTACTTCATCCAACAAACTCAATCACTGAAACGTCAATCCACGTGTTCCTTCAAGATCTGAGCTCCAGCCTTTAGGAGATTGAACTTTATGTTCAACCCTGCCAGTCAAATCCTGTACTGTTAGTGAGAATGACATAGTTTGTAATGCCTGAAATGTTTACCTGTGGTTAGGACAATCTGTGTGATGTTCACTGAAGGACCCAAAGTCAGGATAAATTGGCCAGTCCTCAGGAAGTTCCTCAGGTTCTCCAGTGTTCTGCTGTCTGTCAGATTCACCTCCACATCAACTTCATACTCGGCTTTATCATCCTGCACTGAAACATCAATTTGATACAATTCAACATTAGTACACTTTTTCCTATAACAGAGAGACTGCCATAAATGTGTGTACTAAGTAACCCAATGAGTCCTTAAACATCTGTCCCCTTCCTTTTTTTTTGAAATATGTTTTTGTTGTTGAATGAGCAAATACAGAGGCAATTACTACTTTCACAAAACAAGTACCTCAAAGGCTTGAAATCATCTTTAACACTTTCGTTTCCTTTGGCTGAAGTTTTTATTTCCTTACAAATATAAGTCAGAAGAATTTTTACCGCCTCCAGGCTGTACACAAGCCTGCTGCAATTCTGTTATCTCAAACTGGTAAAGGATCAAACATTAAACCACATTTAGCAAGAATACATTGTTTTTTTCTATTCTGGTTGTGCAAATTGTCATGCAAACTTGCACTGGCTCTCTTTTGATTTTAATATTTGTCTTACTTGGACTTTGACAAAAAAAAAGCTTGTATTTTTTTTTTAATTTAAATGTTCTCTTCGAATCAAATCACATACTTTGTGTCAGAAACAAACGAAACAACTTACAGCTGGCATGACTTTTAACTTCTTAAGAGAAGACCCGAGCTTAACACTAAGCTAACCTTCCACATATGTGGCCACAGGACACCATTTAAGGAGAATTCAGAATTTTGTGATGTCCACAAATGTAGACACCAGGTCTTAAGAAGTTAAAGAATAAGTTGTTGTTGTAAAAAGTTATGTTTTTTACATCAAAACTGCTAAACTAAAATAATAATGAGCCATGAGCATGATATTTATGGAGCAATAAATATTTCAACGCTGGAGTGGGAGGTTTTTAAGTCAGCTGAGCAATAATCTCAGTAATAGTCACACAGAATAATTGTTTCAATATATTTTCATGAAAAAAGACTGACCTGAGTAATATTGTAAGGGGTCTGAAAACTCAGAAAAAGATTTTTTCTCTCCAAAAAGTCAGTTGAATGGGAGATTTTATAAATCTGTAAAATGTGTAAATGAATAGAATAGATGCAAACTGGAAATGTGGAAGTGCTTCAAATATAGAATAGAATTTATCATTTAGTGTATTTAGTGAATATTAATTTGTGGGAACAAGATAATAATTTGTGGGAACGAGATATATTTTATTTTTTCCATGTCAGGACACGGGCTCCATACCAAAGGACGTTTTTTTCATTAAAATGGAAAATTGAGGTCAGTTAGAATTCACCTTATCTGACTTACACTAAATTGGATCCATGTTTTTTTATCTTCCCAAACTGTTTTGTAAACACTATCTCCCATTGTAATGTTTATTTTTTTTAAAACAGAAATCTAGATTTCACTGTCGATTATTTCTCACTCTCACCTTCACGTTTTACCCGCCTGTTAGGTAATCCAGGTTCATCGTGGTCTTGCTGGTGCAAAAGAAAGAACTGTTATTACAACTACAACACTGGCTTTATTTATACAGGAAAACAATCAGATGTTGGGTGGTATACAGTAAATAATCATTTACCTGTGAGACCTGAACTGACAGTTCACTGAAATTCTGTGTTTCCACAACCAACAGCATCAACAGAAGAACGAAGGTCAAGTTACTCTTAGTTTTTGCCATTCCTTCAAACAGAAAGTGAAAGAAAAAAGAAAACAGGTAAAAACGGACAATGCTATTGTGGATTTTTTCTTTTTTTTATATGTTTTTAATAACTCAGAGGTGTCCAAGAACATGTTTTACATATTAAAAAGTTCTGCATAATCTTTATCTGTTGAATTCTCAAAATATAATTAGAATCCTGTAATTTTCATACATGCCCCAAAGTCATGATTTACTTGCCAAAGTAAACAGCTCAGTGTATCTTTTCACAAATCAGACACCTTTAACAAAATAAACCAAATAGTAGAACCAATTGAAACTGACCTAACCTGTCTAATTGCAATTTATTGAACATTTATGTAGCATAGTACTGAGCTACTACCAAAAAAAAAAACCTTAACTTTTAACATTGAAGGTCCAGGTAATCCTGGAAAGAACAAAAGACAACACAAAAGGTAAAAGTTTGCTGTTCTTTTATTAAATCATATTTTTTTATTGATCACTCAGACTGATCCTCTACATCATCAGGAAAATCAGCTTTCTCCTTTCAGTTTCTGCAAACAAGCTCTTTGTGCAGGCACTTTTTATCTCTAGGTCTATTTGCTGAAAAACAAGGCTGTTATCCTTCAGAGTCCATCCTCCATAGAAGATCCAAACTTCTGCTGCTCATCACATTTTAAGACAGCAACCTGTTCAGATGTGGGCTGGCTACCTGCATGGTCAACTCAAAGTTATCTTCCTGCATCCACGTCAACATGCCTTACCTATCACTATCTGATCATTGCTGACTGGTGGTACGCAGCAAAAGATCACATGTAAACTCTTCAGCTCTGTCATTTACAACGTTGGATCAGGAGACCCGACTCTACACCCAGCTGCCTCATTCAGTCTTATATTGAAGGGGGTGACCTCCTCTAAGCAGACAAACCCCAAAGAGCCATACAAAGCCATAACAGCCAAGTAAGCAGCAGTGACAGGCTGAGGAAATGCTCTTCTTGCACTGTCATTTTGTGTGATATGTATGTGCCTGTAAGATGTCTGTGGGATGCCCACAAAATTGCATCTCACCTACTTCAATCTACTTCACCTTATAATGTTTGTTAAGTTTGTTTTATTCTGCCTTATTGTCTATTTTCTTTATTTTGCTCCTGAACATTGATTTGGAGGATTGTTCCAGGTAGGATCAACTCTACAGCTGCAGGGGGTAGTATAAGGAAAATGTGAATCCTAATCTACCAGGCAGGTAGATGGGAAGAGGTATTTAACCAGGTGACAGTGTGCAGGTGAGGGTTTTGTCTGGCAGTCATGGTGAGCTGAGCAACAAACATTTCAATGCTTGGATGACTTCGGTGAAGCCATTGGTATGTTTATTTCAATTTCATTTATATTCTGATATTTGTGGGAACATTATTCAACAAGTAAAATAGTTAAATGGCACAATATTTGCAAAAAATGTTTAAAATAACAGTACATTTCTGACAAACATTTCTGATATCTGTTTAATTATTTTCTGTTTTATTTCAAGGTTATCAAGCTCTCATCCATTCTTTGTTGAAAATAAAAAGAAGTTAAAATGAGTGGAGTTGTCCAGCGTCCTCCGTTGTCTCCTGAGCCATTCGAGTTGGGCAGCATTGAAAATGAAAAGAAATAACTCGACAATGTTGTTCAACAACCTGTTGTAAGCCCATAGATAAATGCGTATTAACTAGGGGTGTATCGATGAAGCGATTTCTATTTGTACGATTCAACCAGATCAATCTGTCTGAGGTAGGATCAAATGCAGTTTCAAAATGAAATTAATCAATAATCGAATTTGCAAAACATCAATTGGATTGAGGCATAGTAGGCTTGTTTTACTATAACGTAAAAACGACCACGTACAAAATCCTTTCAAGTTTTTGTCTTTCTTCTTCTTCTATGGTTGAGGAAGGGCTATACCACCTCCAATAGTTCCTGTTGTGCTTTGCGACCCCAATGACTGGCTGTTGGGTTATTGTTATCATTTGAAATGATCACATAAAAAAAAAACAAAAAAAACAAGCATCTACAATACCAAATCAGCATCAACAATTTTTTTATCGCAATACAAGGAATCTGGAAATCTTCACCTGAACTGTTCAGTACCTAAGTATTTATCTCTGAATCACTCTGGTTGGATTTTTAGCTAAAGATGTCCTGGATCCATTCAGGGAATCGGATTGTTGAAAATGAACCAAGATCGACTAGGCATAGTATGATCAACCACAAATTATGATATGAATCGAATCGTTAAAACGACATGTTGGCTTTTTGTGATCACTGGGTTGTCTATGATCTTAAAATTTTGTGCAGACCACCTGCGTGCCCCGTATAAATGTGCCCATTTTACACCACCAACAGCCCATATCCACCAGTAAGAGTAGTAGTGACTAAGGCCTAATGTAACCATGTTCAACCCTGGGTGTGCAGAAAGAGGAATTTTTCTCACACTTAGTTGTTGGCTATGGAATGTCACTCACACTAGTTTACAAGAATCGCAAAGGAGGTTTAGAACACACCATTACAGAATAATTGTTCAGTTTTTATAACTTACCAAGAACTACTTGCTAGTACTAGACTATACTAACGTTGCAAGTACAGTCATCACTTCTATTAAGCTGCTTAAAAGTACAGTATTCCTCCGTTATTGGCGGGATTTAGGGACCAGAGACACTTCAAAGCCACGAATATGCCCCCCACCCCCGTCACATATCCTTACTCATCAAAATTTGAACCATTTCTTAGAGAACATTGGAATATTGCTCAACATAGAGTTGTTGTTTTTTATTCAGAGCAATTGACTGTACTGCAGCATACTTTATGACCCACATTGGTAAAGTGTCTCTCTGTGTCTTAAAACCAGAAGTCTGTGCTTCCTCCTTAATCAGTTAGTGTAAGTGCGAGAGTCCTACAGTGCGATTTGAGCGCGTCAGACGCAAAAGTCTCATACAAGCGTCTTGAGTTGTCTGAGCCTTTGTGATGAACCAGGGGAGTCAGGTGACTGAAAAGAAATCTGCGAAACATGTATGGCGTTTCATCTCTGCCATAAAGTGAAAGGGCGTAAAGACAACTGAGCGGCGTTTTCAGGAACAGAGTGAGTGAATCTTACACCTGCGCAGGCGCAATTCTACCCGAGCGACCACACATTTTACAACTGCACGCCTGCAATCCTAACTGAACCGTGATCTTGGTGCCGTCAATTCTCCTTTGTGCGCTTGCTTGGATTTGCGCTCAGTGTTAAGGGGTGTTTTTCTCACGGCAGTAACCGTTCTGGTTGTTCAGATTGGCTGAAATTTGCATGTCAAATCCAGCGAGGCAGCGGGGCGGGACTTTCTTTTAGAGGCTTTAATAGAAAAGAAACTGTGGCTGTAACGTGGATTAAAACGGTGACAAATGCAGTGATTTTCACACGAGAAAAACTTACAGCACGAAAAACCCGCTGCACTTTCTTACCTTGGTCTTGGTTGAGGTTTTAATCCACGTTACATCCGCCTCTAAAAGCCTCTAACACAAACAGGGGTGGCAAACAAGTTTGACACAAAAGAGCCGAAATTCTTAACTGTGATAGTCAAAGAGCCACGCATTGACCTGCCAGACACACACACACAAACACGCAATTAAAGCCATATTATTTCTCATAACACACTCCTTTACTTACAATACAACAGCACTGGATTAAACGGCGCCGTTTCAGTTATGAATGTTTTTTTCTGTATTTAACGTGAACACATACCGGTGAAACGTGCATGCTGGTGTGTGTTTTACAAAGGCAGTGAGCGCAAAAATGAGTTAGTTGTGATTTATTTTAATTTTTTTTCAGTTATCAATCAGCATCCAAAAATCCATCAAAGTCCTCATCTTCTGTATATGAAATGAAGCCGGATAACATTTCTATCAAACACGCCAGCTTCCCTTTCGTCATCGTCAGAGTCCGTCTTTTTGCCGTGCGGCTCCAAAAAACAGTGAAAGCAGACGCATCAGGCCAGGCTTTAGTCTTACAGTCCAAAAGTGTGGCGTAATTCGCCCGGCGCTTCCTCCCAGCAAAAGGAGGGGAGGATGGACAGCTTTTCATTGCAGCCGGCTCGCTGCTCTGATTGCATTCACAGCTTGAGGCGAACAATTCTGATTAAAAGGCAATAAAAACAATCTTTTTTCTTTAGAAATTGTGGTTCACTCTCTGTGTCAATACAAAATGATTGAGATACTTGCTGACACATTTGAACGTTTATCAGAAGAGTTATTGAGGGCGGAAGTCTGAATCTGTAAAGATCTTTCTAACTTTACCGAACTGCAGCTGCTCTATTCCCATGTTCCTACGCGTAACTGATAGCTTGAAGTTTAAACTGTGCTTCATAATCATGTTTCTTTGCATTTCCAGGGTTTCCAAAACAAAGTTGTTCTGCATTATGCACATTTCTGCACCTTTGTACTATGGGGGGTCTCCTTTCCCGTCCTCACCTCTCTCAAGCTGTTCTCTCCTAGATCCGCTTTACCAGTCACACAACAACACATTAGGGCGCTCCGTACATTTTGGAGAAAATGTAAGACTTCTGCCTTATGGTTGTGAAAGTACTGTATATAGAAAATGTGATAAAAAGCAGAGAGCCGCATGCAGCTTAGGAGCCGCCTGTTAACCCCCCCCTGCTCTGAAAAATGAAACTCCCGCCCCGCTGCCTCGCCGCATTTGACCAGCAAATTTCTGCCAATCAGAGCAACCAGAAAGGTTACTGCCCCCAAGTGACAAACACACCCATGAATACCGCCCCCCAAGTGACTAAAACGCCCCCTTAGCACTGAGCGCAAATCCAAGCAAGCGCGCAATGAAGAATTGACCGCGCAAAATCACGACTCAGTTAGGCGTGCAGATGTAAAATACGGGGTCGCACGGGTAGAATTGCGCCTACGTGGTTGTAAGGTTCACTCACCCAGTTCCTGAACACGCCCGCTCAGTGGTCCTTACGCCCAATTACTTTATGGCAGAGATGAAAAGCAATAAACATGAAACTGTCAATATTTTTTTACCAAGTCAACTACTAACAATAAAACACTATTTGCAATTGAAGTCATTTATAAAAATCAAATTACATATTATTACATATAAAAATCAATAATGAACAAATAAAACCAGAACTGATTTCCCCCCTCGGTTTGCAAAAGACAAGTAATGTTGTTTATTGTTTTTTTAAAGTAAATATTAAAAAAAAACTTCTACAATTGCAAAGATTTAGATGTGGATCATGCTTTTGCTAAATAGCTATAAAAATAAAAAAAAATAGCCAGTTCACCAAAAGATTAAAGCATAAAGATTAAAGCATCAAGCACCAGAAAAGTCATCGTCTCACCATATCTTTTCAGGCTGTCTTCTGCTCCCACGTTTTGCTGAGCAGCCACTCCAAAATAGCAGCCTTCAGGGGGAAGCTGATGGCTATCTATTAAAAAATACTTCCTGAAGGAGGGAGGCTTGCTTTGCTCACAGTAAGTGAACTGGTTAAATATTTACCCTCCTCTAGGCATTCTGTTTTCATTACATTTAAAAAAAACGACATTAAAAATGTCCTTTTTTTTGTTTTTATGTGATCTGTTGCTGGTAAAACACAAACGGCACTAAAACACTAACAGTTTTTAGTCTTAATGCTGTGACTACAATGGGAATTTGGACTTGTAGACCTTAAGGTGCTTCTGTTTTAGGATTGATAATTTGCATTTTCACCCTTGGCTGTTCATTGCTAGATTAGGTCATTTCTCATCTGTATCGATTGATCTGCAGACCCGTGTTAGCAGCGGCAATCACGTTTTCTAACATGTATTTCAGTAACTCATTAGTAGATTAATAAGTAAAAGTGCAACACAGGACATCTGTCAATTTCATAGGATTCAATGATGAAGTCATTTTTGTTTGCAAAGTGCCCGATTAGGATTTTTGATAAAAGAAGTGTTGTTTTAGTATTAACTATATATATTAAACACTTCAACCCTAAAAAGCCCTTAGCAAGAAGTAATCGAATTAAGTGTCCTGCAAGTTGGTCTAGACCAAATGTGAGGTGGTATACTTGATGTTTGTTTACTCTTTATAAACAAAGTAAATAGTAAAACTAAAAGGTTCAAATTCAGTCTTGCCATACTTTATACTCATGTATACTAAATAAACTTCAAGTGTACTACTATCTCGGCAAAAGCAAACATAAAAGCAAAACTAGTAAACCTTAAAAAGCTAATAGGACAATCGAAAACAAAGCACAAACATTTTTTTTATGATCTTGATATATCAAGATCATAAAAAAAATAAATGCAAAGACTCATATTGATAGAAGTTGAAAACTGACAACTAATTTAAAGACATGTTTTAAAAAAGAAACGGTGAAGAGGCTTGTTGACAGCAGTTAAAAGCGTAAAGCCCCAACGATTCTGATCTTCACCTTGGATTTTAGTTTCTCCAGTTGAAGCTAATCAACCGAATAAAATCACAGTGAGGGACATAAGCTTGAAAATCTTACCTATATTTTAAGATTACCTCTAAAATAGCACTGTTTCAATGTAAACCCTTTTACTCTCCAATCAAAAGTAAAATGTATAACATGATAAAGGCAGAGATTGCTGTCTGAAAGAACTGCTTTAAAAAAAGATTCCACTTTACAAGCTGCTGAACTGACCCTAGACAAACTTCACCATTAAGCTTATTAGACTTTTCAATTTAAAACTCACATTTTGATTTTAGTCAGCCTCACATAGGGATAGAATGTGGAGGATTCCCTGGAGTACTTGGACCAAACACTATGATATAAAATCTGTGTGACTTAGGAAACTAAAGACAATTCACCCCTTTATGTTGTGTAAACATGGTAGATAGTGGTAGCAGTGAAAATCAACAGTTTTCTCAGAATGTAGCCCAGGGATATGGGACACAAGGATGAAAGAGACGTGCCCCAAAACTAAACCCTGACTTACACCAAAGGACGGTGTAGCTACGACAGATTTAAAGCCGAAAAGATGGGTACCAAATCTTTCACGTAATCTGGTAGAAAGACTTTAATCCATTCTTCAACACTAATATTAGCTAAATTGGCAACAATATTTAAATAATTTAGATAAAAATAAGATACTTTTTTGGTACATGTATTTTGTTTTGAACAACCCTCCCAATAGTATTACAACCCCCTTTATTCTGTTCATCAGGGGGGAAGGAAGGAAAAAGTAATCAATGAAAAACAAAAACCTAAACCTACATCTCTTTTCATTTTAGAATCTATAATAAAATCAAATTCAAATTAATTTTATTTATATAGAACCTTTCATGTACAAAACAGCTCAAGGTGCTGTACATAAAAACAAAACAAGAATGCAGAAAACACCAATCCCAATGCATGAAATAAAATAATTAAATAAGCCCCACACAAGAAAATACACTAAAACAAACATAAGTAAAAGAGAAATAACTAAAGAAATAAAAAGCTTAAGAGGAGAGAACCCAGAATATATGATAAATTAATATTTATCTACATATTAAAAATTAGGAGCTTCTGAATTTTATTATCCTTATTTTCTTAAATCAAGTCACATCATAAAAGTTTTGGAAGGTTTCTCCCACATGTTTACACAGGACAGATTTTCTACCATCATACAAAACCTGTTGATCAATTTTTTCTTTAGTATTATCACAACACACATTTACTGTAAGAATTAGATTGCATCATCTTTATAGAAATGATTTTAATGCAACAAATATGAAACTAAAGCTTCTTTCTTACCTTCTTTTAAAGGGAACAAGTAAGTTGCCTTCATCCAAAAGCATCTCTTTTTAAAAAAAATGACGGCCTTGGCTTCTAAACACCACTTTGAATTTCCAGACAGAAAAGTATCAGGACATCTCCGTGTTCCACAGACATCTCCTTCAGCTCACAGGTCCATGAAACTCAGAAAACTCCAGTCTGCACTAATATACCAACTCACAATCAAATCTAACAACAGATCTGTGACAGATTGGGAAACTCGTTCTGCTGGTTTCTCACACGTCTAATAACAATCTGCAAATTGATGCCACTAAAACCACATTATCTTCCCTGTGTAGTTTAACTGAAACCTTAAACCACCTCCTAATGGGTCCACCTCCGTGCGCTGGAGAATAAACAATAGAATTTCATTAAACTAGCACAAAGCTCAAATTTCTAACAAAATAAATTTTCAAAGCAAGTTTTCTTCATTTAAAACAATTTATACTTTAATTTTTTCGAAATGTATTTTTTAACTTGCTGTCTAGGTTTTGAAAACATTCCCTAAGGTTAAGTTTTTCTAAAAATATGTAAAATAATTTTCTTATCAGTCTTGTGGATGGACACATGTGCCTAAACTGTCCTGCGTAGATAAATGAATTGACAGTTCATGATTTGATCAAGTTTTTTAACAAGCTGGGGGGGGGAAACACGCAAAACTTTAAATAAAAGAAAAACATTAAAAGTTAGGTCATGCTAAAAAAATATCACAGCCACATAAAACTTGAAATGTCTATAAATAAGTAATACGTTTAATAAGTCTATTAATTTTTAGCAGTTAAGACCCAAGAAGCCTTGCATAAGCTCAGACTATAGAGAAGTACATCCCAGAGCCTAAAAGCTGATTACAGCTGAGGACCTGAACTGTCAAAGTGTTGATCAGGGTGGAGGATTGGTTGGTGGAGGTTCGATGAAACCGCCTGGAATGCATAAAAAATAAAAGTTACTGGAAGCTGGCATTGCCAGCAGCAAAAGGCAGGGCACTTTGATTTACTTTACTTACATTTTGTTTAGCATTTGATATAACATCTACAATTCCCTTGTTTACTTTGGTGACTTTTGTCATTTCCAAAAGACTGTTAAGGCTTTAACACTGGAGTTTTGTCCTGTAATGCTATTTTCCCACCAAGCTTGGACACACATTTTAGCCACTGTTTCCAATGAAAGTCTGTGCAAACCCATGTTTATGTGGGTTTCAGGTTTCTGTGTTCATAACACTCATGTTCACACGTTGCTACCCAAGTTTTAAAGTCTGTTTTTGAGCTCTATGTACAAAACGCGCTGTCACGTCAGGGTTAGATGCTAAAAGTCTAGCGATCACCATGGCCACCCCTTTATACTTGCTCCTGTGGTGATGTCACCTTTGCCAGCCTGGTTTTGTTTTTCACGTTATGTTAACTTTCTAAAACAGGACTAAAGGAAAATAGAAAAGAAACAAGCATTGTAGTTGTTGGAAAACAGCCATAAATTAATGATTAATATTTCTTAGAAAGGTCAAAACTCAGTTTGTCCTTGGTGGAGTAATGAGTATAAAGTATAACCACACTGGTGAAAGAATTCAGATTGTTGTGTTTGTATACTAAATAACTGTTAAAGTGTTCTGGCTTCAGTTACTTTTAAATGTGTATGCTTTGCATTTTGGTTAAAACAAAAATTGGTTAAACGGCTATAAGCAGTTAGCTGCTTTGGTCACCTCAAAGTTCTTTTTTCAGACTGAAGTAGTGTCTTAACTGTTGTGCTATCTTTACCATTGGGAGTGGGGTCATCTAGACCCACTAGACCGCATGCGGCTCTTTAGCGCAGCCCTAGTGGCTCTCTGGAGCATTTTCAAAAATGTTTGAAAATGTAAAAAGATGGCAGAGAAATTTATTTTTTGTTTTAATATGGTTTCTGTAGGATGAAAAACAAGACACAAACATTCTTGAAGTTTTCCAATGCTGTAAGAATGTGTAGAAAAAATATCTTAACGACCGGCAGGTACGTCACTTGCAGCGGGAAATATGGGAGCCAAGCTGTCAACAAATTGAGGTGTCAATCAACTGACTACGCTGGAGAACTGTCAATGTCCCATGAACCACACGACTTCGAACAGTCTCAGAGAGGATGAGGCAGAGAGACAAGCTGAGAGCGCAGTCTCCATGCCAGCATAACGAGCCCATTTATTTTTAAGCACTCAACACATCGAACATTGCACAGTGGTCATCAACCTCTCCCCCTCTCACACTCATGGTGAAGATAAAGAAACAACATAACAGGAAGAATAAACTAAGGTGGAACAACAAAACTGCCATATGAAAAGAAAACTGGGCAAACAGAAACGCTCATGCTGAGCCCTAATTAGATTAGGAGAACGTGTCCCACAACACCCTGCTGCTAACAGACCTAAAATGCACATGACCGCCACTAAAATATTATATTTCAACATTTCTGTCAACGAAGTTTTGCGTCACTGCCTGCGACACGTTTCCACCAGCAGGGCTTTTTTTTTTTTTTTTTTTTTTTTTTTTTTACTTTTAGCGGACCGCTAGGCAGGTGGCTGATGTAAATCGAACCACCGTCAGTTCCATGCATTGCTTGATGAAGTTGAAAGCGTAAATTCCGATCTGCTACACAACAAAGTCCGATGGCTGTCCAGGGGTGAGGTTTTGCGTCACTTTGTCGTCTGTATCGAACACGTGAAAACATTCCTGAAAAGCAAAGACCTGAACTACCCGCAACTGGAGGATCCTGAGTGGCTCAAAAAGCTGCACTTTTTGGTGGATATGACTGTGACAAGCCACCTGAACGAGCTGAATGAATGTCTGCAGGCGCCGCAAAGGCTAGAAGCTGTTTTGTCATTCGAGCTGACTGACATGGGGCACGCACGTTCCATTTAATTGTTTTGTGTTCAAATCCTCAAAATAAAAAATGACTTAAAAATTGGATTTCTTAATAGCATTTATCAAAGCAATGAAACATAATTCATTGATATTGTAATGAAGTTAAACTTGCACAACAGAGCAGTCACGTGATACGTAGTTCTCCGCAGAATGCACTGCAGGGCAAATAAACATTTAATCGTTAATGCTCACTATGTATTTGTAGCAACTTAGTCATTTTGATAGCTGGCTAATATAGCTAATATAGATACATATCACATGTGTTGCCTTCATTATAAGGCTTATATAAGGCTTTTAATATTTTGCGGCTCCAGACATATTTGTTTTTTGTTTTTTTCGTCCAATTTGGATCTTTCAACATTTTGGGTTGCTGACCCATGCACTAGACTAGACAGTGCTCTGAACCTTTTTTCTTTAATGATTTGTGATCTTCACTGGTGTCCATGGATTACATAAAATCCTCTCCACCTTTATCCAGCTTTTTCATGGTAGGAATAACACATCAATGTTCATCTTGACCCCATAGGATAGCACAAGGGTTAAAAAAAAACGTCTGCACTCTAGTTGCCAGGATTTTGATTGTTGTATTGTTGTTTTTTTCTGTCTATTTCAGTCAGACAATTCATGCAGTAAAGAAGATTTATTTGATATTTCTTTTAGTTGGCAGAAGATTTATTCCATATTTCTTTAATTTTAGCACAAGGCTCCATTCAGATACATAAAACAATGATCTGGGGTGACGAACGCAGAGCTCGCGGAAATGGAAGAAGAGGGATTGGACCGCACCTGGAATTTAAGTAGGATGCTGAACAGGTGTTGATTAGACTGAACCGCCCGCAGGGAGTGGTAACCAGGTAAACGCACTGCTTGAGCTGCCTGCCTGAAATTACTTCCAGGGTCGTTCACTTTCTATTGGGTTTTTCTAATGTGCACTTTTTTCTCTTTATTTGCCTTTGATCTGTTTTTTTTTGTTTGCTTTTTTATTTCTTCAAATCTTCGAATCATCTTTTTGAATAAAATATGGCATTTTAATAATCTTATTTTTCTTCGAGTGTTCTTAAGAATCTGATACTGCAGAGTGTCTCTGTCCAATGTGGGCTGATTCAGATATACAATCTGACCTTCATTTTTTAACAGCAGCAAGTTACAAAATGGGTGAAAAACTATTTTGATTTTTGAATAAGATACAAACAGAATGTTGTCACAGTAAAACAAGATAGCTACCAAAATGACTTAAAGACAGTTTTTTTGCTTTGTAATCTCTGAGATATGATAAATGAGTCAGTGCCTGATCATACAAAAACTCTCAACACGTTTAACCTTTTATTTTAGTATTTTCAGAGATTTAACTAGAAAACAATAAATCATTTCTCCAAAAACCACAAAAACATCATGAAGGACGAATGAGAAAATCTGCAATGATGATGATGAACCCAGACTTAGTTGAACATACTTGAACTTCCTTAAAAAAGCCACACAACTCATCTTGTGTAAACTGCTGTTCGTTGTTGGGGTGACAACGCTGTTCTGGTTCTCTCTCCCCTTTACATCACATTCTGCACGCCCTCTATTCTCCCATGATTCCACAGTCCTTTGTATGCTGGAGTAATTCTGACCCAGTGCTTACCTGGCCTGCTAGAATGAACTTGCATTGCTAACACTAAAGATTTGAGGAATCCTTTCAAAAGATGTTCCCACAATAGTTATTGTAACCAGAGCTCCAATGATCCTCTTCTCTGGGGATGGTTGAAAAGGACAATAAGTGACGGTGGGTGTAACAGCAACTTGCTGAAAGAGCAAATGCTTTCATGGGGAAATGTTTTATTAGTCCACACAATCAAGTGGTTCCATTTGAGAGGAGAGAATACGAGAAAAGCTTAAGGACTATCTGAATCCTAAGAGAGGGAAATTAACCAGTTCATACAATCTTGCAAAAATATATGGTGATGTGGTTTAGGGCTCCTAATCCAATTCTTAGAAACCTTTATACTGGCTTTCATTCTTTCAATCTTGTTTTGTCTACAAGGAACATGGTATATCCTGTCCCTGTTGATGTCAAGGCTTTTCCGATATATTTTATTTGGTTTACTGTTCAAAGTAACGGTGGGAAAGATCTGCTGAAATAATCTGATCAGTGTGTCCCAGACAGCAAAGTGAAGCTATGCCTTCTTGTGAGATAAATCTTCCTTCATGAATGTATGGATATACTTCCAACCCGTAAATAGTTGTGCAGACTATTTTTTCTATGTGCAAACTATGTCATGCAATTTACTTATGACACTCTTATGTTTCGACTTTGTATTACCGACTACCCCCCATCTACCCCATTCTAACCCCTCATCCCCCAACTCTAACATCTATCAACTCTATTTCTCTCTCTCTGCTTTTTCTTATGTCCAGTCCAACAAGGAACGAATACAACAAATATAATTCTCATAAAGAAATTTTAGCCTCAAATGCAAAAGGGATTTACACAAATATACACTCTGTGTGTCTGAAGATCCATAAACCCCTATTGTTACAGTAAAATCTGTCCAATACAAAAGGCCTTCAGCTCTGATCTGCTCGCTGAGCTGTTGGACAGGACAAGTTAAAAGATAAAAAAGTGAAGCAATGCCTTTATGAACAGGTGTTCCTTCATTCATTAATTGCAGGGGTTATGTTTTAAAAATAAGCTGCCATAATTTAATCTGTAAAGTAGGATTATTTATGTTTTAAGACTGTAAAATCCCTCTCTACACACTTTATCCACTTTTCTCAGACAGGCATGAACACTTTTCTCTCTTGTTTAAATTCTCAAAGTTTAAACCTTCATAGAACAATGAGTCCAGTATTATAGAATGACAACAGAGATATGATCATGATCAAAGATTTATGTACATTTGGCAAATTGAACACATTCTGAACACATTTGCATTCTGCCAATTGATCGACAATGGTCCATGGCCAATCAGGACAAACAACACGGTAAATAATCCTCAAAACAGCAAGACCGCGAAAGGTGAACCACAATAAACACTGCAAAATACACTTTTTACAAACATAAATCTCTGAAAATTCAATCCGGGCAAATACAATAATTAGCCGTCTTTAATAATTTGTCTTGTTTTCAGTTCCTATAAAGTAGTTCAAAGTATTGATAGAATGAGTTTCTTAACATTAAAAAAATGTTAATGGCACCTTTGATGGAATCCATTGAAATTACCATAATTTCCGGGTTATAGAGCAGACCCGATTACAAACCGCACCCACCCATCCCACCCATCCCATTTTTTCGTGTTTAACTTCTTTTGTGCATACACAGGTCACGTTAGTGTTCAAACCTTATTCTTTACACAACATGGTCAGCCTTTCAAATCACATCCTGACTCACAAACTAAGTGCAATTGAATAGCACACTGCAGGAGTAGATAGCATTGCATCAGGTCATGTGTTTGACTACACCCACATCCGCCAAACAGCATGGACCTCTATTCTGTTCACAAGTTCCTCAGTTATGGTTTTTTTTATTTTAGTTTTTTTTAGTTTTTTTAACTTATTGAAAATCTATGTATCATACAAAAAATTACAAACAGTAACCATATAATCAACATTACATCCCTCATTTATGAGGAAATTTACATCCGCGATTCCCCATTTCCCATGAGTCTTAGGGGCTAAAGGCGGGTCTAACCCCCGGCTAGCCACACTGTTGTCAGTGTTTAAAGAATGAGCAGCAGTGGATGGAGAATCTTAGATGCTGGAATCTTCTTAATCCAGAAAAACAAAGACCTATTTCCCTTAAAGATAAAATGATGTGGAATATACCACAAACCAACATGTTTCTGATGTTTTTCTATTATACAGATGTCACCATTGGTTCCTATGGGTTAAGGATGTAAAGGTCGCTCTTCGGGGTTAATGTGTGTGGCATGTAATCAGGAATAAGCTGCAGGTCATACATATATAGACACTTTTCTTTTCTCTCCAAAGAAAAAAACCTTTGATGGTGTTACTCAAGACTAAAATGCCTTGAAGGTGATTTTTTTCTAGGCCTTTATTTTTTTTTTTTTTATTGATATTTTCATTTTCTAGGCCTTCATCAGCTGGATGTCTGTGAGGAACTACAGCCCTCTAGTGGTGAACAGCTTCACATACTGAAAGCATGCAAAAGCAAAGAAAAATTCAGATGCAGAGGGAACTTTTGACTTTTCACTCGTACTCAATACTTGTGTTAGTGCTTTGCTAAAAATGCATCATCCAATATAGTACAAAACAAAACAAAAAAACAAACCCAATAGTAATTCAACTGGTTTTACACCAGAGTGTTTGCTCCAGTGTTGGCATTCATTCAACTGCTGTACGTTTTCCACTGTTGATGTAATGAACGTAATTCCAGAAAAGCAGCATTTGAACGTAAATCAGCAGAGAAAAGAGGCTTTATGTTTTTATGCAACACTTAACGTTAGTAATGTGTCACATGACTAACTTTAGATTGTATATCGGTGCATAACATGAAAAGCTGCTTTTCTCGTGTGAACAGTTATGGAGTTACAGCATGTTAAAGAGTATTTGTTATTGTTGCCACCGACATCTCCAATAAAAAAGGGTCAAAGGATCAGAACATTTTTAAGTGACAGTCTTTATAGAGGTCAATGAAATTCTAAACAAAGTGATGATAAAGAAATCAATATAACTAAGGTGATCCATGTTTAACAGAAAGAGACCATCCATACATTGGAAAACTTGAAGGTTAACGTCTGGTAGACAACGCAGAGAACACTGTGTTTTTATTGACAGATTAATTTAACACAATTTAACTTCACTGTTATGTAAGTAACTCCAAAATATGAAAAACAGAAAGAAAAATAACAATTTTTGAGCCGAAAAACGTATTGAAAATGGTCAGGAGCACCTACAGTAATGCAATCTAACATTTCCTCCTCATATTAAACCTCTAAACATAAAAAAACAATTTTGAAAAAGATTTGAACACAGTAAGGATCGTTTTAAACTGAAAGACATTTGACAAATTTGCAATAAAAATTTGCAATGTGGTTTAAACGTTATTGGCTCTTAAGTGACAAAGATAAAATGGCACATTTGCTATGAAGATACTATGTTTATTCTGTACATCACATTTCGAAATGCAAAAGAACATTCTATGAGGAGGTAAGGAATGCTGAAAAGAGTCAATTTTCCCACAGGTATGTCATTAAATCATGCTTTGTACACCGTTGCTGTCTGAGTTTGAAGAATGAGGAACTTGAATGCCATCAAAAAAACAAAAGAACAACTGTTGAGTTGGACAGTTCAATATAAAAGAAAAATGTTGCCATAAAATTACTTGCTTCCGTTTCGACGAAGAATCCCTGGAAAACTAATTCCAGTTGAAGAAGAAACTCCTCTACTTGTGCTCTATTAAGAAAAATTCAAAGGTAAAAAAAAAGTGCAGATTTAAAGGACATTGTGTAGCAGGAAAAAAACAGAAGCAAATGGAAGAGTATATTGCAATCTTTCATTCATATTTTTGTCTCACTTCATTTGAATCTTCATCTGGTCTTCCATACTTCCTGCCTCCATTACATGCTATCAAGCTTTATGTGCTCCACCTGGAATAGCTTACCTTAGCCTGATTTCACCAGTTAATAGTTAGTTGCCTTATATTTTCATGCGTTGCTGCTCCTGAACTTGTATGTTTTTGAACTTGTAATTTGCTTATGGACATGTGGGTTTTTCCTCCCCATTTTTGAACCTGGATTATCCCTTTGGATTTCCTTTTTGAATTTATTTCCTTTGATTTCCATAGAAAACCTGAGTCAGTGGGTGGATTCTCACCAGCCACATGGTCATTAAAGCTCCGTACTTCATCAAGAAGATAACGCCTTGTCTTCCAAACCCAGTAAGCTGCTGCTTTTATAACTGATCCTGAGCGTTGCCACATTCACAACCTTGCTGAGCTTTCCTACATCTATCAGGTAAAGTGTTCCTGGGTCTCTGCTTTCTCAGGATTGTCCACCTAAAACTTGGATATCACGGAAATGACTTACTCTTGTTGTGTTAGATCCGTTGATAGTCTTTTTGTAACAGCAAACGAATCTGCAATAACACAGGTTCACATTTTTTTACACAAAACCATACCAACATACTTTTGTAATTCTGGTAAGAGAAAAAGCTTTTCAGTGTTTCTAATCAGGTGAGGTCATTTCAAACTGTAGTCTGAGCCAGTTGTAGTGCCAAAAATGAAGAGCAAAAATCTTTTTATAATAATGGTTATAGAGCAAGGATGAGTGAAAAAGAAAGAAACATGTAATTATAGTTGGTGAGGCAAACCTTAACTAGCATCCTCAGACTCCACATACATGGCACATGTTTAAATGAAATTTTATACATTTGTGAGCTTGGTTTGGCAAACAACTTCTTTCAACAGTTAGCTAGACTGCCATATTTTAAGTATTTAGGAAAATAATTCTTGTGTCACAAAAGATGGAACCATTTTTCTGCTTTTTCTCCTCAATGTGAAACTGCAATAGCAGAAAGTGCCTCTCTTTGTATGGATGAAGCAGTTTCAGCTGATGGTTGACAACAAAAAGGTGCTTCACATTAGTCCTGATCATTTTTCTGTAAAGAGTTTGTAGTTGCAGTATGTCACGAGTCAACTCTTTTAAAGTGAGTTACTAGAATGTCAAATTATGTTTAAATACTCCATATAAAATAGGAGTTTTATTTTTTGAATTGAACTTTTTTCCATTATTAAAATCTTTGAGATACATTTTTTAACACCTATCAGTGGTAAGCTTTTTACTGGTGGGTGAGTGTATATTACCATGTATTTATTAACAGATGATGAAACATGTCGGTGAAACCAAGGAACTGGTTAAATCTAGTTTATCATATTAATTGATAGATTCAGGTTTGTATGTGTGAAAAGGAAATACTGAATCTTTCCTACAAAGCTGTCTATCATGGTTTACGATGAGACTCTGCTATGTACAAATTCTTTTGAGCTATTTAATATTTCCATTTGGTAATCATTATTAGGCAGTACAGTATGCAATTCTGATGTTATGCTGATGATACTTGACTATACCTTATGCATAAAACATCTCATGGATGCACTGGGATGCATCCTCAGTGATGTATCGTGTGTTTCGGGTCTCACAACATCATACACCCTCACCCAGGCGACCCAGCCGGGGTTGATCAGACCCCGACTTGCGTCCCAACAGCAGTCCACGGATCTGCCTTTTTAATCTACAGCCACCTCGTAGCCTTCTCTGCGGCTTCACTCACAGATTGAATGTTTTGGCCGTCCCTGTGATGCCTATTCTGCAGAGGACTTTACAAAGGGAACGTCCTGCAAAGCCTCTACAGCCAACTTCTACAGGCTCATAGAAGGTTTTCCAGCCTCTTTCCCTGAACCCCTCAAACAGTTCCCGGTACTTACACTGTAATAAATCCAACTTAAATTTTTTGACTTAACAAAATCTTTTATGTTGTAATAACTATATAATCTAAGTTCTACTAATCAATTCAACAATTTAAGTCAGTTCAGCAAGTTAAGGTAGTCGTACAGTTCAACATTATTCATTGAGTTGTCTGTACTTATATATCTAAGTTGCATTTCATTACAGTGTGATAAAGTTTTGTGAACTTATCTTTTTTAATTGTGAAATGCGGGAATGCCAACTTTTGGAGTTGGCATTGTCCACTGATTGAGTGGTTTGTTAAGAAGTGTCTGCAGAAGTTTTAACTCTTATTTAATGACATAGGTATTAGCAAGTACATAAAGTACGTTGTATCCCACAATTCCTTGCGGTGCCGATCTAACAGCAGCATCAAAGTTACACCTACTTAATTGAATTAATTTGAATGAAAGTAAAATAACTGTCTGATAACCTTCCTTCCACTTTCGGCTTCTTCCATCAGGGGTCGCCACAGCGAACAAGTCGCATGGTAAATTTGGCAATGTTTTACGCTGGATGCCCTTCCTGACGCAACCTTCTCAAACCGGGCTTGGAACCGGCAGAGGTAGAGAAGGGAACAGGGAGCAGCCCGGAGTCGAACCCTGGTTTCACGGACGGAAGGCGCCGCAAACCAGCACGAGCTAAACTGGCTCCCCTAACTGTCTGATAACTACACGTTATTTTTAAGATGACTAAACAAAAAAATATATTCATCTTAACTGAAGCAAATAAATAAGTTAGATCAAAGTAAAAAAGTTTATCTTTCCAACATCTATATGTGGTCTTATCACCCTCTCATGGTGGAAAAAGTATTATCTGAGCTTCTTCATCCACTAAATCATCTTCAAATGGACACGCCATGCTGCTTCACCTCTCTGAAAACAAACTAACCTTCAAATAAACCTGCTCCAGACCAGGTTATGTTCAGAGCATGAGTTGCTATGGCAACTTGGCATATCCTGAAACACTGGAACTGAAAGCTGAGGTTATCAACTTCCTTAGCCTCAAACTTACCGTTATAATTATAACCTGCTTTCTGGAACCCCCCCCCCCCCCCCCCCCCCGGGCTTCAGCCATTTTGTAAACAACGTTTTGGTGAACCGGGCCTTAGCCCCGCCCATGGCAACTAAGACTCATGGGAAGTGTTGATTCCCACACCTTGAGTTAGAGAGCTGTGAAGAGAAGTGATGCTCATGTTGTTGCAGTTGTAGAGTAAGGACAAATTTAAATATTTGACCCGCTGCACACATGCAGGTGAGCTGTGACTGCTCACCTGTGCCTCAATGATCTTGAAAAGATCTGGGTTGCATATGGAAATATGGAAATATGGCAGGGTAAAAAGTATGTGTAATTATAAAGCTGTATTCAAAGTCAAGAACAGAGGTGCTCTTAAAACTCAAATTTAAGTTATTCCAACCTTTGGTGAAGTCACCAATAATCGGAATTTACAGTTGTTACAGCCTAAAAAATTAAGATTCAGGGTTAGGATTACGTGACATTTTAGGTCACTGTAACTTACATCTGAGTTGGTCAAAATTACGATTCAAAGTTAATCCAACTTGAACTTTTAAGTTCATACATTTTACAACTGAGTTAGAAGAACTTAGATAAATGAGTTTGAAAACTCCAACACAAAACTTAAAATATTGAGTTTAGGTCCTTAACTCTAAATTTTACCGAAGTTTGTTGCCTTACAATTTTAAGTTCTACCAACTTTTCTTTTTTTGCAGTGTAGCGCTCTCCCTCTCGTTTGCTTCCTCCATACGCTCTTCCCAGGGCACCGTGGATTCCAGCATGATCAGGGGCCTCATTTATAAACGTTGCGTACGCACAAAAGAAGGCGTACGCCACTCTCTATGCAATAGTTGAGATTTATAAAAAGCAAACTTGACGGGAAAATGTGTGGTCCTTCACGCAAGCTCTGACCCAGGCGTACGCACAAAAACAGGTGAAATGAGAAACGGCGACGCCGTCGGCAGATGGAAGAAACACGTGAAAGTGACAATGAGAATACTGCCTCTCATAAAAACATGAAAACTTCACAAAGCAAGTCTTACAATTAACAGCCTACACGAACACCCGTTTGATCGATCAGCAGTGAAACAAAAAAAAAAAAATCAAACGAAAATTACAACAGAAATTCAAATGAACACTTATTTGCAAAAGGAAAAGTGAAATATGTTCTGCAATATTGGCATGTTGTGCAATTCATCCTCATAAATAATGTAGTTAACAGAACGAAATAATGTACAAAACTGATATTCTCGTCAATGTGTCCGTCTGGCGGAGCAGATACAGGTGCAATTAAACAGACAGATGGATAGATAGGGAGAGATGCATTAGTTGTCCACTGGGGAAAGTTGTTTTCATAGTAAAACATGTCTTCATAAGCTACAGAATTATGGTATTCATGCATATGCCTTTAGTTTGTTTTAATTTTGATAAAACAATGTATGGCGTATGTCTCAACCATTCAGAAAGCAACAAGAAATTACATTTGCGCTGAACAATTTCCCATTTCCACCTAGATTATTACCGACATCTGTAGCTGGTCAGATGTAATTAAATGGATGGAAATAAAATGCCCCATCACAATGCGTAATGACGCACAATGGCTGATCTTGCGCTCTTAGAAGATGTGGCAGATGGAAGAATTTGGAGTGAACGCATCTTTAGACAGCAAGAAGACTTGCTGGCAAACGAGGACGAGTGGCTTATGAGCCGGTTCCGACTTCCTCGAGCCGTCCTGTTGGACCTCTACGGGCTTTTGGGGGTGTGTCACCCGGTGCATCTGGCGCGTCGTATCCCCCTGCGCCTCTGTCACCACTCCACTTAAAAGGGTTTCCCCAATTATTGCCGCCAGTCTCTCATCAAGAGGGGTCAGCTCCGGTCCCCCCCCCCCCCATGGCAGACACACTCTGGCGATGCAGCGCCAGACATTTTTTTGCCTCGACTTTGATGTCCGACCATTTCTTTTTTATTTCGGCCACGGTCCGAGGTTGTGAGGCTACAGCATTTACGGCGTCTGCCACCGTTTGCCACTCACGTGCCTTTTTGGCATTAGTAATGCCCACACTGTGCCCTCCAAACAACACTTTTCTCCTCTTTTCCACCTCGCCAATGATAACTTTTACTTCACATTGAGTGAAGTTACGTTTTTTTTCATTTCCTCTCGGTGTGTGCCATGATTTCGCAATCAATGAATATTCATTTGTGGGTGTTTCACGGACTATTTATGGGCAACTATGGGCGTGTCATGAAGCCGCAAAAGCTGTGCTGCATTCAGAATTGGTTGTGATTTATTAAGGGAAAGATGAATAGGATGTGCGTGCGCACGGTTTTATAAATCCGAATATTTCTGTGCGTACGCACGTCCTATGTTTCATCCGTACGCCACTTCTGACGCAAATCCTACGCAAAGTTTTATAAATGAGGCCCCAGGTGCTTTGAAATCTCAGAGATTAATATCATGTCTGGGCGGAGATTTGTACTAGCAATGTGCTGACAGAAACAAATTGAAGAGCATTTCATAGTTTGTTGGACAAAAAATTTGTTCAAATCAAAATTCTTCAAGAAAACAAATTTGGTTGTATTTTAAAATATTTGGAAAATATTTTAAACACAGGGTTGCTCGGATGGCTACAGCTGCATTATATTCCTTCACAACAGCCATGGCATTCTGGAATAAAATTGGTTAATCAACTGAAATTCAACCTACCTTTGAATCAAACAATGTCCCAAAAATTAGAATGAAAAGACCCTGCAAAGATTTAAAGATGTCTGCATTAAAAGACAAAAAAGTTTAAAAGTCTGTAAAAATTTGTGTCTTGTGTCTTAATGATTGTAAATACCTGCAGTGAGTTAAAGAATGCAAAGGCTAAGTGGATTTCTTTTCTTCTTGGTGAAACCATGGTTCCAATCCCCAGGGCCCAAGTCAGTCCAAATAAAGGTGTCAGGATGGCCAGACATCTTAGAATAACTACAAAGCTGTTCTTCTCATTCGGCTGGATGGTGTTTGCTGAAGTTCTTCTCATCATTTTGCATAAAACCACAATTACAACTATAATGTTGATCACAACTATAACCAAGGCTGGAATGACCAATGACAGAAGGGCTTTAGACTCAGTCCAGTTAAGCCAGCAAATGTAATTTTTCCTGAAGTATGTTTGACTTGGTGCTGTAGCAGCAACAGTGGTAACAGCAATAATCAGGGGGCAACCATAGCCTATAACAAAGCCCATAGCTATCATGGTGGACTTTTTCATGTGGGATAAAACCATCAGTGTCCTGTAGAGGAGCAGAAGGCCTGATACGAGCATCCAGAAGAACAGAGCAAGGTAGAAGAAGTGCATAAAAAATGTCACTGCACTGCACTGTCCAATCAGAACTTTAAAGTCTCCATCTTTGTTATCAAGGGCCTTCTGTGAGTAAGAGGCTGCAATGATGAAACAAATGTCTGCGATCAACAGAGACAGGGCTGTGTTAACAATAGAGATGTGACGCATCAAGGCAGTGCTGTTTTTGGTGACAGCTTTCCATACATATCCCTCAATGATGAGACATATGACGAGGCTTGCCAGAGATATTCCAACTCCAATGTAGGTGATTATGTCCAGGATGTCTCTTTTATCTTCAGGGATGCTTGTTGCCATGAGAATCGAGAAGGATGTAAGGTGGGTGCAGTTGCAGGTTACTGTGTCATTAATTCTAGAAACAAACTTGCAACCTTCATCATCCCAGGCACCAGTGTTATTTACTAGTTTAAAATTCCAGAAGACACACTGGAATGATCTGTTCAGAGGCAAGGTTTCATTGATCTTTTTGAACTTAAGGGTGACATTTCTAATAATTTTATCTATTTTAACAAGGAAAACCGAGTTGGTACCAGGAGACCCATCCGCAGGATTGCTGGTGTTATTGAGGAGGCTGCTGTTGGATGATGAGTTTCGTGGGGGTATAACATTATTAAAAGTGGACAGAAGAATGGTGGTGATGTTTGCACTGAGGCTGTTGTTGAAAGGAATTTCAATGGAAACAGTAGAGTTTAGATCTTTTGCAAAACTTGAACTAAATTCGGTTCTAACCATCGTGATAAGTGGGGTGCTGATTTCAAATGAGTCATTTAGTCTATTTGAAAGGGACTCTAGTGAACCCAGCAGTTGTGAACTGGCATTCTGACTCATGTTGGAATTAAGAAAAGACCAGGATGGTTTTGCATCATTTCCAATAAGGACATCAACAGTTTGCAGGACATTCTGTGAAAGAGACATAGTTACATTAACACATCTTAAGCGGATCACTCAATAAAACATAGGAATTAAATAAACCACCACTGCGTTTTGGGACCAATTTGTCAACTTAAAAAAAAAAAGTTATAAAAATCCACCCATCCATCCAATTTATCAATCATCCATAACTAGTTTTCTTTCTTCATCCTTCCAACATATATGCCTCTTTCCATCAATCTATTTATCATCTTTACCTCTTTCAATCATCTTCCATCCATCATCAATTGCTCTATCAATCATCCATTCATTCATTTTGCCATTATCATACATGTGGAAATTCCTCATAGTCATCCCTTTAATTCATCATCAAAACTAGCTCTCCTAATGGATTCAAACTCTTCGCAAATTGAGCCTGAAACACAGTGATGCCTTATCATATCCATGTAGTGTATTTTTACTGTAACTTCATGAACAATGTTTCATACCTCCATCACATCTTTACTGACGACACCTGAAACATTTGCAATGGTAGTTAAAATGTTGACAATGGTGTTTATAGTTCCGGATGACTTAGCAATTTCCCCTTTGTTATTCAGGACAGCATCTTTTAGGTTTTGAGAAAATGTTTCCACATTTGTTGAAACCAAACCCTGAAACAAGAGAACCGAATAAAATAAATAAAGTCAGAACATATCAAACTCAACAAAAGCTCGCTTTTGTGAAGCCACAACTGCCGGGGGTGAGCCAAAGTCTCCCTGTTCCGCTTCGAATCTAATTCCTTTATTTGCAGACAAAAAGATCCATTAATGTCTTCATTTTCCTTGTCTGAGCTGCTATCTGGCTCAAAACTGTACAGCATGATAGCTCCAATATTTCTTGCTGGTTTTTTTTGCTACCCTAACGTTAGCTTGGGGTTGTGAGGAGCTGTAACCTAATGGGAGAAGCAAAGGCATGCTGGGATATCAATGTAAGGTTACTTCTGCACCAACAGACCCTCCCACAACCCAGAGGAGAATTTCTAATGAACTCCTCCTGCCCTGCAGAAAATATGTCTTAAAAAACGACAGTCTTATTGATTTTTAAAGACTGCTTGGAATGATTTTAAAATGCACTTTAAGTGGGACTATTATTTTCTATTAAGAAAGAAATGGTTTTGTAATAAACTGTTTTTTATTTTTCCCTTTTTCACTCGAGGAATTTATATGACTTACACTGTATCATCTTTAATACTTTTTCTTCCAATCATTATAAGATTTTAAGTATCATTAAAAATATAAAAAAATATAATGATGTGTCTATCAGTGGGCTTTAAAATCAATGTTTTTTTACGTACCTGTGACTCGATAGATAATAGTTTGATCTGGGTAAGAATGCATGTGTCCTCTATTGTTTTCCATGTGTTTCCTTTGCATTCTGCTGTTTTGTGTCCCTCCTGACCTGCTGGACACTTAACTTCTGCAATGTTGCCTTCTTGTCCTTGTCCATATAGGCTATTGTCACATGCAGCAGCTTTAAAGTGTAGATATTAAATTAGCCATTTTCACAAAAAGTAAATATGTACTATACTTCAACGTAACATTTATTATTTTACTTACTTCCTATGAAAAGCGTTAGTGTTGTTGTCTTGTCATAACCAGAGGTCTCATTAACTTTACATGTGATTTTTATTGGCGTTGAGCTGCAGCTTTGTATTGTATATGTGTACTGGATGCAGTTGCCTATAGGAGGATCTAAAAAAGAGGTTATACAAAGTTGAAAACTGTTTTCTTTTGTTTTTTTTCATATTTTTTTTTCATAATCCTAAACTAGTTACCTGTTTCTAGATTGATTTCATTTTCAGAAAAGCTAAGTGTGTAGCCAGACTGAACACAGCACTGGATATCTTCTTTTCCTCCCACCAGGCAAGGCACGTTTCTTTGCCCGTCCATTTCCACCACAGGAGCTTGTTTTATACTATCAGCTGATATTGTGATATTTTGGCTAAAAATATAGTTGGTTCCATTCAGAGTACAATCGTATTTCCCTGTGATATAAAAACATAGATTACTTGCATTATAAACAATCTACTTTTTATCTACATACATCTGTGTACAAATAATCCTTACCAGCATCATTAGGAATAACTTGATCAACTTCAAAAACTGATTGCTGTTCGGTGGTCGTAATTTTATACCTTAATGATGAAATAATAGATTCATTAAATTTCCAGACAGCATCAGAAACCTCTCCTACATCAACTTCTGATGAGTTACATGTCAACTTCATGGGTTTATAAATTATTAAAGGACTATGATCAATTTTAAGAGCCTCCGAACCTGTGAATGAAAGAAAATAAGTTATTACTGGGACCATTTTCCTCATTTTAATAAAACAAAAAGTATATTTGATGTACTGTAATACTGTGGAACTCCGAGGACTGGTCCAATGGATCTCAAGGCCAAGTTGAGGTTTTTGTTTGCGTCTACAATCTGATTTTCAGAACCATTTAATACCTGAACAGCAAAGTCTACAATCACACTTCCCTGCCTGTAGAAACAAAAGGAAAAAGGAACAAAGAAAAAAAAGAAAACTTTAGTTGTAGTATGTAAAATGTTTCATTTCTCCATTTATTTTTTGGTAATACTAAATTTCATACCGAAATCCCGTCACAGAGACACTCCTGAACCCCGGAATATTAGAATAATGTGTATTTAACTGTTTAAAGTAAACAATGAACAACATTAAGAACATTTTAAATGACTTAAAATGCAGAACTAATGTTCTCACACCTGTGTACTTACATTTGATACGACACTACTTTCCATGTCTTTATATTCAGAAGTTGACTTATTTTTATATTCTGGTAGGAAGTTGATGCCCAGTCTGACAGACAGTGTTAATTGAATTACTGTTGAAGAAAAACAGGAGAAGTTTAAACTTTGTTTAAAAGTTGTCAAATATAAAGATAATTATTGCCAAAAGCTAAATGTCAGAAAACCTTTTTGTGCAAGACATGCATGACAGGAGTGAACCTGATTTATAAATTGCTCTAAAAAGGATGTTTAGATTTAAAAATGTTAAAAACCCATTATTGTAATTGGCTATCTCTAAATGTGTTTCTTTTTTATTCTTTTGCTATCTCTAATTTTTTTTAGAGAGAATCTCTAAATACGTGTTTAAGAATATACATCAGAAATGTATTTTTTCTAAATCTTCAGATTTGCATAAAACATTTATGTATTTTAAATGATTACTCAATCCTGTTAAAATAATTCTTCTATACAAACATCTTCATGTGGTTTCCTAAAGGATTTAGTTATTTCTCGACAAAAAAAGAAATATTATGACCACAACAATATCCACAAGTTCACCTATCCACTGTTTTTTTTAGTCTTTTTCCCATCCATTCATTTTCTAAACATGACTGGTTCTGAACAGAGTCATGAGGATGCTGGAGCCTATCCAGCTACTGAAGGGCAAAGGCGGGAAACACCCTGAACAGTTCGCTAGTCCTTTCAAGGTAGAGCCCTGCGCGGGACTATTTTCTTCATCCCGCTCCCGCCCGCGCCCGCTGAATTTCTGACCAATCCCGCCCGCTCCCGCAAGGTATGCGTTACACTCCCGCCCGCTCCCGCAATATGTATGTCCACTCCTGCCCGCAACCGCAAAACTCATAGAATTAAGTCCCGCACAGTAATAGAGATGCATTTAATTTTGTATCGTCTCCCATCCCGCAGGAAAAAACACGTATTTTGTTTTGATGATATTAAAGAGATTCGTGTCCCTCCTCCAGCCTCATATTTTCATGCATTCCTCTTTTTTGAAATTTGCAACTTAATTATTAAATATATTTTTACAAATCATGTTCGGTTAAAAGTGTGCGTGTGTCCGCGCGCAGACAGACGGCCTGAAGCGCGCTGAACCAGCCGGTAAAGATGCAGGTCAAAGTCATTTGAATTTATGGAGGAAAAAAACATTAATGGTTCAACAGAGCTGAAAATCTATGAATTAATTTTTTCCTCACAGAAAAATACTTTTAGCTTCAGCATTTTCCAGTTTTGCTGATTCGCAGATCTGAGAACCATGCGTGACTCACGATGAACCTCGTTTGAGGTTCTTTTCTGCTTCATCCATTGACATCATGTCCCTGCCAGGTCACCTGCTCCATCCTTATCCGCGCAGTGTTGCCGGATAGATTGACAGCTCTTTCATCCTTGTGCTGCGCTAGAGCGCCCTGACTATCGTGTTAACCTATGATGACCGTATTTTGCGCTCTCTGTGTAGAATACACTGGGAGCGCGGGGAAAAACAACTGTCAGCTACAGAGGATATGAACAGGTGAACAGGTAGAGAGGAAAAGCAGGTATGGAGGCGGAAGAGGGGCTTTGGCTTCAAACTCTGTCAGAGAGATGGAAACACGGGCGTCAGATTCCGACGCAGCTTTCACTGCGGGAGTTGAAGCAGACTTTCGCTGGGATGATTTTATAAACCCAAACATGGAAACATGATTACCAAGTAGAACTCTTCCAAATTATAAACCTGATCTCTCCACATTCTTGGTGTCTATCATGCATTTATGCACACATTGCTCCATGCAGCGATCAGACCAGAACCACGGGACCGCGGTATCAGGCTTTAAAGAACGCACTAAGAGGCGGGGCGGGGCGTTGTACACCCTCAACAACAGGTTAGAATACAGAGGCCATTGGGCGTCTCTACCTGGTGCCTTCACGGAGCTTCAGTACATAAGAATCCAACGGCCGCACAGCCTAACGTAGTCCGCTATTATATATTCATGAGATATTCATGGCAGCACTGATCCCGCGGGTTTTTTTTTTTCGCCGCCCGCTCCCGCCTGCAGCACAATTGAAACCGCCCAATCCCGCGAGATTTGGGTTGGGTCCCGCGGGACCCGGCGGGACCCAATCCCAATGCAGCCATCTATTTCAAGGGCCAAACACACCACTACCCTGGAGCCTTATTTATTTTATTTAATAGACAGTAAAGCCAGGAATGACCCATTCCACATGGATATTTAGGACTGAGTGACCCCTCCCCTCCATGCCCAGGAAGTACCTGCTCCCTCCAAAAGGTCAAAATCCCTTTTATTGAGAAATAAACAGCTTGTACTACCTTATTTTAATGACTATAAGGCGCACTTAAAAGTCATACATTTTTTCCGCCAGCAGGGGGCGCCCTAGGAGCCGGTGCGCCAAATGTGTAGTTGTGGGTCATAGAAGAAGATGGTGTGAGGAAGGGGGCAGTGTTGCCAGATTGGGCGGTTTTCCGCCCAATTGGGCAGTTTTGGTTCTAAATTTGCGGGTAAAAACGGCTTTGGGTGGGTATGCATAATTTGGGCGGTTTTAGGGTCTGTTCGGCGGGTTTTTCCCCCTCATGAATATATAATAGCGGACTACGTTAGGCTGGGTGGCTGTTGAAGTCTTATGTTCTGAAGCTCTGTGAACGCACCAGGTAGAGACGCTTAATGGGTTCTGTCATCTAACCTGTTGTTGGGGGTTTGCCGCACCGCCCCTCCTCTCAGAAGTTGCGTTCTTTAACCCTTGTGCTATCCTAGGTACTTCAACATTGGGAGTTGGGTCATCTAGACCCACTAGACAGTGCTCTGAACATTTTTCTTCAATGATTTGTGATCTTCACTGGTGTCCATGGATTACATGAAATCTTTCCACCTTAATCCACCTTTGGTAGGGAGAACACATCAATGTAAGGGTGGGGTCATCTAAGATAGCACCTACCCGCCAATTTTAACCGCACCTTAGACATTTAGGGGCCCCTTGGTGGGGAGGGTGAGGGGACGTCACTGTGAGTAATCAGGAGGCGTCCCCTTAGTGCCCTACCCGCCAATTTTAACTGCACCCCCCTTAGTACACACACCCCTCCCCCCTCAATATATACATCCCAACATAAACACACACACATGCACACACACACCCTCTCAAACACACATACACGCACACACATTTTGCAAGGAAGGTGGGACCTAGGACCATCTGTCCCCTGCCTCTTCCCTGGTGGGGGGTACGGGCCCCTATGCAACGGCGGCCGTGTCCCCGGGGTGCCGGCTCCCTGGGCCCGGCGGTGCTCTCTCCGCGCGGTGGGGGGGTTCACATTACATCTGAGCCGGGGGTGTTGGTGTCCCTGGGGGGTGGGTTCTGGTCCTTGCTCCTGAGCGCTGGGCCCCGCCAAATTTCCAACTGTGGCCGAGCCTGGTCGGGCCATATTTACAACACCCCTTGTGGGCCCTTTTTTTTTCCCCGGGGTTCCCCCCTCCTGGGCGGGGGCGGCGGGCCCCTGCCTTGCTCCTCCCTGGACCAACCTGGACCAACTCCTGGGTGGTGGTGGGGTGCTCGTCTGGGGCTGTGGGCGTCCTTCTCCGGTGGGGCCCTGCGTTGGGTTCTCCCGGCGCGGCGGGGGGGCTGTTCTCCTGGTTGGGCTGGGGCGGCCCTCTCTTTCCCTCAGTGCCTCCCTGCTCTCTGGCTCTGGGGGCCTTGCGGCGGTCCTGCTGGCCCTGGCCTGGGTGTCGGGCTTGGTCGCCCGGGCAGCGGTTGTTCCCTGCCGGTTTCCGTGTGGCGTTGGGGGGATTCCGGCTGCCGCTGCTGCTGCGGTGGGGGTCTTGGGGTGGGGATGGCTGGGCACTCTCCCTCCTTCTTTTCACGTTCCACCATCCATTTTAGAAGAACATAAACACTCACCTGAGCACAGGTGTTAGCTCACCTTTGCACTAACAGTTTGCATGACTGAATGGCTGAAATATTTCACACTAGTTGGTTTTAAGGCATAAGTATGCGTGTGAACACTATCTGTTTTGTGTACATGTCGACAGGTGGACATTTTTGCAGCTAGCAGGTGTTTATAACACTTGAGTGTGTGTGTGGACAAGCTCCGCCCTTTTTGTACTACATTTGAACCTTACCATAATGATTAACAGCCAGTAAACTTGTTGCTTTATGCTGCTTCATGGTCTTATCCCCCCTCCCCTCCTATTATCACCCTCCTATCCCCCCTCTCTCTTACGTCCCTCTCTCTTCTTCCCCTCTTTCCTTTTCCGTCCGGTCCAACACCAAAGATTTTCAAACATGTTTGAAATTAATAAAGTTTGGCCTCAATTACAAAAGGGGTTTATTTAGACATACCTTTGGTTTGTCTGAAGATTAATAACCCCTCTTGTTAAAGTAAAATATGTCCAACACAAGAGGCCCTCAGCTCTCATCTGTCTGCCCAGCTGTTGGACAGGACAAGTTAAAAAAAAAAATAAAAAAATAAGATAGCACAAGGGTTAAAGCTGACACCGCGGTCGCGTGTGGGCGGAGCTACGAGCTAACGTTATGGTGTGATCGCTGCATGTCTGTGTGTATCGATGCATGGTAGACACGGAGATTGGGAGAGATCATGTTTATTATTTTGAAGAGTTCTACTTGGTAATCATGTTTCCATGTTTGAGTTCATAAAATCATCCCAGAGAAAGTCTCTGCTTCAACTCCCGCAGTGAAAGCTGGGTCTAAATCTGACGCCCGTGTTTCCATCTCTCTGACAGTTTAAAGCCAAAGCCCCTCCCCCACCTGTGTACCTGCTTTTCCTCTCTACCTGTTCACCTGTTCACATCCTCTGTAGCTCAGAGTTGTTTACCCCCGCGCTCCTCCAGTGTGTCCAACACAGAGAGCGCTAAATACGGTCATCATAGCAGCAGGTTGACACGGGAGTAGTCGGGGCGCTTTGGCGCAAGCGCAGCACAAGGATGGAAGAGGTTTTACATAGGTTATAGCGGGTTAAGAAAATGAATGGAAGAAGGCCGGTCCGCTGAAGAAGTATTCAATACTGTACTCCTTTTATTAATAGTCTGAACTATCTTTGATTTTGAGAAATCTTTTATTTTGAAAAATCACCGCATCGGGAACTTAATCAGTCCAGTAGGGGAAAAAAATCTACAAAAGCTGTATATTGTTGTTTCTCCCAATCACAGACAGACAGATAGATATGATTGAGCTTTTAGACTGGACAGATAGCTGTGAAAAAGCCAGTCGAGTAATACCCCCTTCCTACATCTGCGATTTGTGAATGTGTAATTCATTTGACTTGATCTTATTTTTTGCCCCCCCCCCCGTGTATGTGTATGTGCTGAAAGCAGCAGCGTTTTTTAGCGCATATAGAAAGGAAGACAGTAGACGTGGGCACACACGGCGCACCTCTGAGTGTGTGTCTTTAGCGCTTGTGTAGGATAAGGAGGAAGAGAGACAAGAGCGTGCAAGTAAGTGACCATTCAGTTTGTGTTATTTGGTTAGGTAGAACAGTAACAAAAAATGTTTCCTCTAAAAAACAGACACTGGCCTTTTTATTAACTCAATCTAGAAGCGCTGAGGGCGTGCTCGCGCCTTAAAACCAGGTGCACCTCTTGTATGTGTCAAAGACGGAAAAATCCCCCATAACTGAGACCGTGCCCTACGATCCGGTGCGGCCTATGGTCGTGAGAATAGGTATATTTGTCAGACTAAACATTCTTGCTCTATCTTTTGTTTTGTTTTTTACAATCAGAGCAAGTTATAAACTAACCAATCCAATGCCTCTGTGGAAGGGGCGTGGCCTTCCAACAAGCTCACTCCTGACCGTCAACAATGGTTACCATAGAAATTACCAAACTATTTTCTGTAATGCAATAACGAAGTTTGGTGAAGTGTTAAATATTCATAAATCTTTTTTTCTCAAGTATACTATAAAATAATTTTGCTACCCTAATTATAACACAAAAACATTAGATAACATAACATACCATCTTCAGACTTGATGGTGGAGCTGATGGACGTAGCTGTACCAACCGGACTAGTTGGTAAAGAGCTGACAGTGCTGGTGCTTGGGGTTGTGTTGAGAATAGCCTTAGTAGTTGGAGTACTAATAGATGCAAGAGCTAACTCTTTTGGACTTGCTGTTGTATTTGTGCTTTTGCTTGTTGTGGAAATTGTTGTAGGAACAGGCTCTGTTTTTCTTTCAGCAGTAGTAGGGATGATTGTTGAAAACTCTGGTGTCTGGGTCTCAGTTGTAGAAGAAAAAACTGTAGTGACTTCTGGAGTTTCTGTTTTAATTGTAGAAGGACTATTTGTTGTAGTTGCTGTAGTCAGCGTTTCAGCAGTAGTAAGGATGATTGTTGAAAACTCTGGTTTCTGGGTCTCAGTTGTAGTAGAAAAAACTGTAGTGATTTCTGGCGTTTGTGTTTTATTTGTAGAAGGACTATTTATTGAAACTGTTGTCAGTTTTTTAACAGTAGTAGGGATAAATGTAGAAAACTCTGGATTCTCGGTATCCCTTGTACTAAAGTAAACTGGAATGATATTTGGAGTTTGTGTTTTAATTGTAGAAGGACTATTTGTTGTAGTTGCTGTAGTCAGCGTTTCCACAGTGGTATGGATGAATGTTGAAAACTCTGGAGTCTGGGTCTCAGTTGTAGTAAAAGGGACTGTAGTGATTTCTACAGTTTCTGTTTTAATTGTAGAAGGACTATTTGTTGTAGTTGCTGTAGTCAGTGTTTCCACAGTGGTATGGATGAATGTTGAAAACTCTGGAGTCTGGGTCTCAGTTGTAGTAAAAGGGAGTGTAGTGATTTCTGAGGTTTCTGTTTTAATTGTAAAAGGACTATTTGTTGTAGTTGCTGTAGTCAGTGTTTCAGCAGTAGTAGAGATGATTGTTGAAAACTCTGGAGTCTGGGTCTCAGTTGTTGTAGAAAAAACGGTAGTGATTTCTGGAGTTTCTGTTTTAATGGTCGAAGGACTATTTGTTGTAGTTGCTGTAGTCAGTGTTTCAGCAGTAGTAGAGATGATTGTTGAAAACTCTGGTGTCTGGGTCTTAGTTATGGTAGAAAAAACGGTAGTGATTTCTGAGGTTTGTGCCTTAATTGTAGAAGGACTATTTGTTGTAGTTGCTGTAGTCAGTGTTTCAGCAGTAGTAGAGATGATTGTTGAAAACTCTGGTGTCTGGGTCTCAGTTATGGTAGAAAAAACGGTAGTGATTTCTGGAGTTTCTGTTTTATTTGTAGAAGGACTATTTATTGAAACTGTTGTCAGTTTTTCAACAGTAGAAGGGATAAATGTAGAAAACTCTGGATTCTCGGTATCCCTTGTACTAAAGAAAACTGAAATGATATTTGGAGTTTGTGTTTTATTTGTAGGACTATTATTTGAGACTTTTTTCAGTGTTTCAGTAGTAGTAGGAATGATTTTTGGAGTTTGTGTTTCTATTTTGTAAGTACTATTTGTTGAAATGTTTCCAGTTTTTGAGAGGACTACAGGTATTTCTGTGGGTAATGCTTCATTTGTGTAAGGTATATATGTACTAGATGGTGCAGTAACAGTAAGATTAACTTCAGTGTGTGTTGTAATGTGTGTTGAAGAAGCTGCATCTGAAAAACACAGATTAACATGAGTTAATTTGTCTGGAAATGGGAAAAAAAGAGATAAACTTGTAAAATATTGCTATCTATATTGGTATAGCCCAACAGATATTCTATTTGAAAAATGTATATTATTTATGTGCAATAAAAACAAAATTGGACATGTCAACTTTATTAATGAATGTAAAAAGGAAGTTTGGAGTCTTTTACCCATTAATGCCAAACTTGTTGGTAAATGTGTTGTAGGAAGACAATCAGTGAAATCTGAAAAGTAATAAGAACAGGAATAGAGTTTGTCTTGATTCAACTCTGAGTTTGTCCTCAGAAAGACAGAACTGTTTCAAACTTCTTACTGTGTTGATCCAGAGACTGGCAGAAGTTTTGTTCAGTCATTCTCACAGGCTATAATACTTACTATTGAGCTCTGATTGACAGAACTGTCCATCTGTGGGAAGAGTTTTAATGCATCCACATTTGTCTCCGTCATTGCATTTCCCGTAGATGGCGCACTTGTCACACGGCCACAGGTAGTTACGCTCACATCTGCACTCATAGCCATCATTGCTGGGAGAACAAACTGCACATAATTAGAGAAAACATTTTTTAATGTTGCAGTTCTTTTTTGTATTATGACTAAAGTTTCAGACTTTAAGAAATTAAAATGTTTCCTCTTGCCTGTGGTAATGTCAGCGTCTATGATTTTCTCATTGGAGTGGATTTGAAGAGGCAAAGTGAGGTTTCCAAAAGTGCTTCTTAACTGTGTTAGGTTATTTAGGTTGAGCTTAATTTCCAAACGGTATTCATAAACTGGAACTGTTAAAAAGTAGATTAAACACAAGATTAAGCTCAGGCTTAACTCCTTAATAAGTTAATTTATAGATCAACATGCTAAAAGATGCCAAAAAAGGAAAGTATGGATACATTTAAATTATGACAAAAAAACTATATATATTTTTTTCAAGTAATAAGCTTAAACTTTAAACTGAAACTAATTTTAAGTTTAAATGACACCTTCACCTATGTGTTACATTTATATACCAAATAAATCTACCAAAACATGTACCCGTAGTTTTATTATGCACTTTGAAATTCTTGTTTGACTTGTTTGGCAACAAAGAAATGCAAAACAGCTTCAAATCTGCCTCACATCATCTCAAACCAGGAAGTGGTTTGGTGTCTATCCCCATCAGGATAGACACAAACCATGATTCTGCTTTACAGTCAGGAGTTTCTGCTCTATTACATCTGTCATATCCACCTGAAATTTTCAAAAAGGGCCTGCAAGCAATGTCAAACTTCCTGAGCTCAGTTACACCCCACACAAGCAGTTCTGTCAGCTTTTCCCACAGTTCTTTGCTGCTGCAGAATGATACCAAATTCTCTATCAAAATAATTGATCCAATTTTTCTGCAAAACCATTATCTACTTCTCCTTTACAGACCCACTAAAAACTGTGTTTTGGGTGTTTTTAATGTGTTCTTGTGACATTCCTGTCATGATGGAGCACATATATAAAGAAAGTTAAGCTTAAAACTGTGTTTCTGAGTATTTCTTTATTCAAATTGTTGTGAATCAACAATGCCTTTAGCAAAGGCTTGCAGCAGTGATGTAGGTTCTACAATCGGTGGGCCACAAGCTCTCTGCTTTGCTCCATTCTGATGCATCCAATGCAGACAAATATATCCTTTAAATTATTTCAAATCTGGTTTCTGGCTAAAAGCTGTGCAGCTGGATAGCTCTGATATTGCTCGCCTTTTTTGTTGCTCCACTGATGTAAGCTTGGGGTTGTGAGGAAGCTAGAGGGAGAGATGGATGATGGGTAGTATGGGTGGGCTTAGTCTGCGCCAACAGTCCCACCCAGAACTAAGAAGCAAATGTCTAATGTACAACTGACGCCCTGCAAAAAACGACACAGGTTTTTTAATTTAGTCTGAAAACTGCAGGGCGGAAATGCTGCTACGTAGTCCTGAGAAGCTGTGTACAATCACCAGGAGTTACCAACTATCACACAGCCCTCTGCTCTGCCGCTTTCACAAAGCTCCACTGCTTCTAGCATTTGTTTGTTAGCAGCCGGACAGACGGAGGTGGCACTGACGTCATCGCCCCGCCTCCACTCTGGAAATGCTAATTCGACTTGAATAATGAGACAGTGTTGGCAGGGTGGATGTGAAAATGCAAATGCAATCCCTTCTTTGCATTTCCCTTTTAATTATGACACAGAAGCGGTTTTTAAGTAGGAAATGAAAAAGCATTTTGAAGTATTTATTTTTCATTTAAATTTTTGAGTCATTTGATGCAGTTACATTTTGACAATGAAAAAGCATTTCTGTTAATCCATTTTAATTGTCAAATTAGACATTTCTAAATGAATTTTGCTACACATTTACCAGAGATGTTTTTGAAAATGAAACGTCAAATAATATTTTCATTATCGTTTTAATTAAGTGACAGAATAAGCTGTGTTAAAGACTAAAATGAAAAAGCATTTTGGCGAATTGCTTTTTCATTTTAATTTTGAGTCAAAAAAATGCAGCTTCATTTTGAAAATGAAAAAGCATTTCAAGTTATGACTTTTATTTTTAATTATGCTACAGAATCGCTTCCATACCAAACAGGAAGTACCTGCTGTCTCCAAAAGGTCAAAATCCCTTTTGTTGAGAAATAAAAAGCTTTTACTAAGTTATTATATTTGTCAGACAAAACACTCTTGCTCTATCTTTCGTTTTTTATTTTCCTTTAGAGCAAGTAATAAACTAACCAATCAGATGCCTCTGTGGAAGGGGTGTGGCCTTCCAACAAGCTCACTCCTGACCGTCAACAATGGTTACCATAGGAATTACCAAACTATTTTCTTTAATGCAATAACTAAGTTTGGTGTGGTGTTAAATGTTCATAAATATTTTTTTCTCAAGTATACTATAAAATAATTTTGCTACCCTAATTATAACACAAAAACATTAGATAACATAACATACCATCTTCAGACTTGATGGTGGAGCTGATGGACGTAGCTGTACCAACCGGACTAGTTGGTAAAGAGGTGACAGTGCTGGTGCTTGGGGTTGTGTTGAGAATAGCCTTAGTAGTTGGAGTACTAATAGATACAAGAGCTAACTCTTTTGGAGTTCTTTGTTGACTTTCTTCTGATGTTTTATTTGTAGAAGGACTATTTGTTGCAACTGTTTTCAGTGTTTCCACAGAGGTGGGGATGATTGTTGAAAACTCTGGAGTCTGGGTATCAGTTGTATTAGAAAAAACTGTAGTGATTTCTGGGGTTTGTGTTTTATTTGTAGAAAGACTATTTGTTGTGACTGTTGTCAGTTTTTCAGCAGTAGTAGAAATTGAAAACTCTGAAGTTTTTATTCTAATTGTTGAAGGACTATGTGTAGTAACTGTTGTAGTCGGTGTTTCAGCAGTACTAGGGATATTTGTTGAATCATGTGAAGTCTGGGTATCCATTGTAGTAGAAAGAACTAGAATGATATTTGGAGTTTGTGTTTTTATTTTGGAAGTACTATTAGTTGAACTGTTTCCAGTTTTTGAGAAGCCTACAGGCATTTCTGTGGGTAATGTTTCAATTATGTTAGGTATATCTGTACTAAATGGTGCAGTAACAATAGGATTAACTTCAGTGTGTGTTGTAATGTGTGTTGAAGAAGCTGCATCTGAAAAACACAGATTAACATGAGTTAATTTGTCTGGAAATGGGAAAAAAGAGATAAGCTTGTAAAAAATATTGCTATCTAGATTGGTATAGCCCAACAGATATTCTATTTGAAAAATGTATATTATTTATGTGCAATAAAAACAAAATTGGAAATGTCAACTTTATTAATGAATGTAAAAAGGAAGTTTGGAGTCTTTTACCCATTAACGCCAAACTTGTTGGTAAATGTGTTGTAGGAAGACAATCAGTGAAATCTGAAAAGTAATAAGAACAGGAATAGAGTTTGTCTTGATTCAACTCTGAGTTTGTCCTCAGAAAGACAGAACTGTTTCAAACTTCTTACTGTGTTGATCCAGAGACTGGCAGAAGTTTTGTTCAGTCATTCTCACAGGCTATAATACTTACTATTGAGCTCTGATTGACAGAACTGTCCATCTGTGGGAACAGTTTTAATGCATCCACATTTGTCTCCGTCATTGCATTTCCCGTAGATGGCGCACTTGTCACACGGCCACAGGTAGTTACGCTCACATCTGCACTCATAGCCATCATTGCTGGGAGAACAAACTGCACATAATTAGAGAAAACATTTTTTAATGTTGCAGTTCTTTTTTGTATTATGACTAAAGTTTCAGACTTTAAGAAATTAAAATGTTTCCTCTTGCCTGTGGTAATGTCAGCGTCTATGATTTTCTCATTGGAGTGGATTTGAAGAGGCAAAGTGAGGTTTCCAAAAGTGCTTCTTAACTGTGTTAGGTCATTTAGGATGAGCTTAATTTCCAAACGGTATTCATAAACTGGAACTGTTAAAAAGTACATTAAACACAAGATTAAGTTCAGGCTTTACTCCTGAATAAGTCAATTTATAGATCAACATGCTAAAAGATGCCAAAAAAAGAAAAGTATGGATACATTTCAATTTTGACCAAAATCTATATACCGTAATTCCCGGACTATAAGCTGCTACTTTTTTCCTGCGCTCACAGCCCTGCGGCTTATTCAATGACGCGGCTATTTTATGGATTTAGTTGGTGGCCGCCATGTACGGACTTTCGGACTGAGTGACTGGTTTGACTTTGTTATCTAACACCAAGCACAAGTCTTTTATTTTTCAACAAACTAAGCAGCCAAACAGCATGGATGTAACTTCAGGTCTTAGGCACTTCAGTCATGGTTCAAAAAACGAAACACACATGCCCGGCCGCATCCCATAATCCTTTGGTGCCATTAGACCCTGCGTGCACGTGATCGCCGCTACAATATGATGCAGCTTTCAAGTTAAAAGCAGCGTGAAAAAAATCCACCATCACCAACGGGATTGGAAAAGCCGGTCAGCTGCGTGACGGAGAGAACAGCGCATGTCGGAATAACATCAGCCTTTATTTTGTCGGGACACGACTGGAAACACAAATCCACGTGGTCGTTTTAACGGTTTCTGAGGACTGACCGGAATTTTGCATTGAAAAGCTCACAGCCTCCGTGTGAGCTGGAGACATGTTCTCCTGGCTGCTGCTCGTTCACATAGAGCTGCGGGGCCAATGGCAGTCTGAAGGCTCCCACACGTAACAACGCATCCGCCCCTCATTCACAAGACGTAAAGTCCGATTGCTCTGCACAGACACGATTTGCTCCTCCCTGTAGCCGCCCTGGCCAGAGGTGTCGGAGAAGATCGGAAGGGGAGCGCGCGGGGCGAGCGCGGAGCTCAGAGGCGTCCGCGGAACTTCTGACGCACGTGTGACGAGCCGGGCGTTGGCCCCGCCTTTAGCCCCTAAGACTCATGGGAAATGGGGGATCGTGGATGTAAATTTCCTCATCATAACTGAGGGATGTAATGTTGATTATATGGTTACTGTTTGTAATTTTATGTGTGATACCTAGATTGTCAATAAGTAAAAAAAACAAAAAAAGATAAAAATAAATAAATAAACCATAACCGAGGAACTTGTGAACAGAATAGAGGTCCATGCTTTTTGTCAGATGTGATCGTACTCACATGCATGAGCCTGAGGCAAAGTTGACTCCTCCCACAGTGTGGTATCAATCCTTACCTATGCTGGGAGTCAGGACGTGATTTGTCAGGTCTACCATGTTACTTAATACATGCGGCTTATACTACCACGCGGCTTATGTATGTTTAAAAGTAGTTAAAAATGTCAAAATGGGCGGGTGCAGCTTGTAATCGGGTGCGCTTTATAGTCTGGAATTTACGGTATTTTATTTTCAAGTAAGAAGCTCAAACTTTAAACTGAAACTAATTTTAAGTTTAAATGACACCTTCACCTATGTGTTACATTTATATACCAAATAAATATACCAAAGCATGTACCCGTAGTTTTATTGTGCACTTTGAAATTTTTGTTTGACTTGTTTGGCAACAAAGAAATGCAAAACAGCTTCAAATCTGCCTCACGTCATCTCAAACCAGGAAGTGGTTTGGTGTCTATCCCCATCAGGATAGACAACAAACCATGATTCTGCTTTACAGTCAGGAGTTTCTGCTCTATTACATCTGTCATATCCACCTGAGAATTTTCAATAAGAGCCTGCAAGCAATGTCAAAATTCCTGAGCTCAGTTACACCCCACACCAGCAGTTCTGTCAGCTTTTCCCACAGTTCTTTGCTGCTGCAGAATGATACCAAATTCTCTATCAAAAAAATTGATCCAATTTTTCTGCAAAACCATTATCTACTTCTCCTTTACAGACCCACTAAAAACTGTGTTTTGGGTGTTTTTAATGTGTTCTTGTGACATTCCTGTCATGATGGAGCACATATATAAAGAACGTTAAGCTTAAAACTGTGTTTCTGAGTATTTCTTTATTCAAATTGTTGTGAATCAACAATGCATTTAGAAAAGGCTTGCAGCAGTGATGTAGGTTCTACAATCGGTGGGCCACAAGCTCTCTGCTTTGCTCCATTCTGATGCATCCAATGCAGACAAATATATCCTTTAAATTATTTCAAATCTGGTTTCTGGCTAAAAGCTGTGCAGCTGGATAGCTCTGATATTGCTCGCCTTTTTTGTTGCTCCACTGATGTAAGCTTGGTGTTGTGAGGAAGCTAGAGGGAGAGATGGATGATGGGTAGTATGGGTGGGCTTAGTCTGCGCCAACAGTCCCACCCAGAACTAAGAAGCAAATGTCTAATGTACAACTGACGCCCTGCAAAAAACGACACAGGTTTTTTAATTTAGTCTGAAAACTGCAGGGCGGAAATGCTGCTACGTAGTCCTGAGAAGCTGTGTACAATCACCAGGAGTTACCAACTATCACACAGCCCTCTGCTCTGCCGCTTTCACAAAGCTCCACTGCTTCTAGCATTTGTTTGTTAGCAGCCGGACAGACGGAGGTGGCACTGACGTCATCGCCCCGCCTCCACTCTGGAAATGCTAATTCGACTTGAATAATGAGACAGTGTTGGCAGGGTGGATGTGAAAATGCAAATGCAATCCCTTCTTTGCATTTCCCTTTTAATTATGACACAGAAGCGGTTTTTAAGTAGGAAATGAAAAAGCATTTTGAAGTATTTATTTTTCATTTAAATTTTTGAGTCATTTGATGCAGTTACATTTTGACAATGAAAAAGCATTTCTGTTAATCCATTTTAATTGTCAAATTAGACATTTCTAAATGAATTTTGCTACACATTTACCAGAGATGTTTTTGAAAATGAAACGTCAAATAATATTTTCATTATCGTTTTAATTAAGTGACAGAATAAGCTGTGTTAAAGACTAAAATGAAAAAGCATTTTGGCGAATTGCTTTTTCATTTTAATTTTGAGTCAAAAAAATGCAGCTTCATTTTGAAAATGAAAAAGCATTTCAAGTTATGACTTTTATTTTTAATTATGCTACAGAATCGCTTCCATACCAAACAGGAAGTACCTGCTGTCTCCAAAAGGTCAAAATCCCTTTTGTTGAGAAATAAACAGCTTTTACTAAGTTATTATATTTGTCAGACAAAACACTCTTGCTCTATCTTTCGTTTTTTATTTTCCTTTAGAGCAAGTAATAAACTAACCAATCAGATGCCTCTGTGGAAGGGGTGTGGCCTTCCAACAAGCTCACTCCTGACCGTCAACAATGGTTACCATAGGAATTACCAAACTATTTTCTTTAATGCAATAACTAAGTTTGGTGTGGTGTTAAATGTTCATAAATATTTTTTCTCAAGTATACTATAAAATAATTTTGCTACCCTGAATTATAACACTAAAACATTAGATAACATAACATACCATCTTCAGACTTGATGGTGGAGCTGATGGACGTAGCTGTACCAACCGGACTAGTTGGTAAAGAGGTGACAGTGCTGGTGCTTGGGGTTGTGTTGAGAATAGCCTTAGTAGTTGGAGTACTAATAGATGCAAGAGCTAACTCTTTTGGAGTTCTTTGTTGACTTTCTTCTGATGTTTTATTTGTAGAAGGACTATTTGTTGCAACTGTTTTCAGTGTTTCCACAGAGGTGGGGATGATTGTGTAAAACTCTGGAGTCTGGGTATCAGTTGTATTAGAAAAAACTGTAGTGATTTCTGGGGTTTGTGTTTTATTTGTAGAAAGACTATTTGTTGTGACTGTTGTCAGTTTTTCAGCAGTAGTAGAAATTGAAAACTCTGAAGTTTTTATTCTAATTGTTGAAGGACTATGTGTAGTAACTGTTGTAGTCGGTGTTTCAGCAGTACTAGGGATATTTGTTGAATCATGTGAAGTCTGGGTATCCATTGTAGTAGAAAGAACTAGAATGATATTTGGAGTTTGTGTTTTTATTTTGGAAGTACTATTAGTTGAACTGTTTCCAGTTTTTGAGAAGCCTACAGGCATTTCTGTGGGTAATGTTTCAATTGTGTTAGGTATATCTGTACTAAATGGTGCAGTAACAATAGGATTAACTTCAGTGTGTGTTGTAATGTGTGTTGAAGAAGCTGCATCTGAAAAACACAGATTAACATGAGTTAATTTGTCTGGAAATGGGAAAAAAGAGATAAGCTTGTAAAAAATATTGCTATCTAGATTGGTATAGCCCAACAGATATTCTATTTGAAAAATGTATATTATTTATGTGCAATAAAAACAAAATTGGAAATGTCAACTTTATTAATGAATGTAAAAAGGAAGTTTGGAGTCTTTTACCCATTAATGCCAAACTTGTTGGTAAATGTGTTGTAGGAAGACAATCAGTGAAATCTGAAAAGTAATAAGAACAGGAATAGAGTTTGTCTTGATTCAACTCTGAGTTTGTCCTCAGAAAGACAGAACTGTTTCAAACTTCTTACTGTGTTGATCCAGAGACTGGCAGAAGTTTTGTTCAGTCATTCTCACAGGCTATAATACTTACTATTGAGCTCTGATTGACAGAACTGTCCATCTGTGGGAAGAGTTTTAATGCATCCACATTTGTCTCCGTCATTGCATTTCCCGTAGATGGCGCACTTGTCACACGGCCACAGGTAGTTACGCTCACATCTGCACTCATAGCCATCATTGCTGGGAGAACAAACTGCACATAATTAGAGAAAACATTTTTTAATTTTGCAGTTCTTTTTTGTATTATGACTAAAGTTTCAGACTTTAAGAAATTAAAATGTTTCCTCTTGCCTGTGGTAATGTCAGCGTCTATGATTTTCTCATTGGAGTGGATTTGAAGAGGCAAAGTGAGGTTTCCAAAAGTGCTTCTTAGCTGTGTTAGGTCATTTAGGATGAGCTTAATTTCCAAACGGTATTCATAAACTGGAACTGTTAAAAAGTACATTAAACACAAGATTAAGTTCAGGCTTTACTCCTGAATAAGTCAATTTATAGATCAACATGCTAAAAGATGCCAAAAAAAGAAAAGTATGGATACATTTCAATTTTGACCAAAAACTACATACCGTAATTCCCAGACTATAAGCTGCTACTTTTTTCCTGCGCTCACAGCCCTGCGGCTTATTCAGTGACGCGGCTAATTTATGGATTTAGTTGGTGGCCGCCATGTACGGACTTTCGGACTGAGTGACTGGTTTGACTTTGTTATCTAACACCAAGCACAAGTCTTTTATTTTTCAACAAACTAAGCAGCCAAACAGCATGGATGTAACTTCAGGTCTTAGGCACTTCAGTCATGGTTCAAAAAACGAAACACACATGCCCGGCCGCATCCCATAATCCTTTGGTGCCATTAGACCCTGCGTGCACGTGATCGCCGCTACAATATGATGCAGCTTTCAAGTTAAAAGCAGCGTGAAAAAAATCCACCATCACCAACGGGATTGGAAAAGCCGGTCAGCTGCGTGACGGAGAGAACAGCGCATGTCGGAATAACATCAGCCTTTATTTTGTCGGGACACGACTGGAAACACAAATCCACGTGGTCGTTTTAACGGTTTCTGAGGACTGACCGGAATTTTGCATTGAAAAGCTCACAGCCTCCGTGTGAGCTGGAGACATGTTCTCCTGGCTGCTGCTCGTTCACATAGAGCTGCGGGGCCAATGGCAGTCTGAAGGCTCCCACACGTAACAACGCATCCGCCCCTCATTCACAAGACGTAAAGTCCGATTGCTCTGCACAGACACGATTTGCTCCTCCCTGTAGCCGCCCTGGCCAGAGGTGTCGGAGAAGATCGGAAGGGGAGCGCGCGGGGCGAGCGCGGAGCTCAGAGGCGTCCGCGGAACTTCTGACGCACGCGCCGCGCTGAGGCGCTGGTATCGCGCTGAGGCGCGCGCTTTTTAGTCGCCGCTGCTTTATTGTACTTTTTTTTTTTTTTTAACCAGCCCTGTTAGTACCATAATGCTGCCGCGACACAAGCGGAAGGAGAGCTGTTCCTTTTTACCCCTCCATGCACTGCTGCTACTTGCTCATTTTTAAACACGTACAACAGTGTGACGAGCCGGGCGTTGGCCCCGCCTTTAGCCCCTAAGACTCATGGGAAATGGGGGATCGTGGATGTAAATTTCCTCATCATAACTGAGGGATGTAATGTTGATTATATGGTTACTGTTTGTAATTTTATGTGTGATACTTAGATTGTCAATAAGTAAAAAAAACAAAAAAAAATAAAAATAAATAAATAAACCATAACCGAGGAACTTGTGAACAGAATAGAGGTCCATGCTTTTTGTCAGATGTGATCGTACTCACATGCATGAGCCTGAGGCAAAGTTGACTCCTCCCACAGTGTGGTATCGATCCTTACCTATGCTGGGAGTCAGGACGTGATTTGTCAGGTCTACCATGTTACTTAATACATGCGGCTTATACTACCACGCGGCTTATGTATGTTTAAAAGTAGTTAAAAATGTGAAAATGGGCGGGTGCAGCTTGTAATCGGGTGCGCTTTATAGTCCGGAATTTACGGTATTTTATTTTCAAGTAAGAAGCTCAAACTTTAAACTGAAACTAATTTTAAGTTTAAATGACACCTTCACCTATGTGTTACATTTATATACCAAATAAATCTACCAAAGCATGTACCCGTAGTTTTATTGTGCACTTTGAAATTTTTGTTTGACTTGTTTGGCAACAAAGAAATGCAAAACAGCTTCAAATCTGCCTCACGTCATCTCAAACCAGGAAGTGGTTTGGTGTCTATCCCCATCAGGATAGACAACAAACCATGATTCTGCTTTACAGTCAGGAGTTTCTGCTCTATTACATCTGTCATATCCACCTGAGAATTTTCAATAAGAGCCTGCAAGCAATGTCAAACTTCCTGAGCTCAGTTACACCCCACACCAGCAGTTCTGTCAGCCTTTCCCACAGTTTTTTGCTGCTGCAGAATGATACCAAATTCTCTACCTAAAAAATGATCCAATTTTTCTGCAAAACCATTATCTACTTCTCCTTTACAGACCCACTAAAAACTGTGTTTTGGGTGTTTTTAATGTGTTCTTGTGACATTCCTGTCATGATGGAGCACATATATAAAGAACGTTAAGCTTAAAACTGTGTTTCTGAGTATTTCTTTATTCAAATTGTTGTGAATCAACAATGCATTTAGAAAAGGCTTGCAGCAGTGATGTAGGTTCTACAATCGGTGGGCCACAAGCTCTCTGCTTTGCTCCATTCTGATGCATCCAATGCAGACAAATATATCCTTTAAATTATTTCAAATCTGGTTTCTGGCTAAAAGCTGTGCAGCTGGATAGCTCTGATATTGCTCGCCTTTTTTGTTGCTCCACTGATGTAAGCTTGGTGTTGTGAGGAAGCTAGAGGGAGAGATGGATGATGGGTAGTATGGGTGGGCTTAGTCTGCGCCAACAGTCCCACCCAGAACTAAGAAGCAAATGTCTAATGTACAACTGACGCCCTGCAAAAAACGACACAGGTTTTTTAATTTAGTCTGAAAACTGCAGGGCGGAAATGCTGCTACGTAGTCCTGAGAAGCTGTGTACAATCACCAGGAGTTACCAACTATCACACAGCCCTCTGCTCTGCCGCTTTCACAAAGCTCCACTGCTTCTAGCATTTGTTTGTTAGCAGCCGGACAGACGGAGGTGGCACTGACGTCATCGCCCCGCCTCCACTCTGGAAATGCTAATTCGACTTGAATAATGAGACAGTGTTGGCAGGGTGGATGTGAAAATGCAAATGCAATCCCTTCTTTGCATTTGCCTTTTAATTATGACACAGAAGCGGTTTTTAAGTAGGAAATGAAAAAGCATTTTGAAGTATTTATTTTTCATTTTAATTTTTGAGTCATTTGATGCAGTTACATTTTGACAATGAAAAAGCATTTCTGTTAATCCATTTTAATTGTCAAATTAGACATTTCTAAATGAATTTTGCTACACATTTACCAGAGATGTTTTTGAAAATGAAACGTCAAATAATATTTTCATTATCGTTTTAATTAAGTGACAGAATAAGCTGTGTTAAAGACTAAAATGAAAAAGCATTTTGGCGAATTGCTTTTTCATTTTAATTTTGAGTCAAAAAAATGCAGCTTCATTTTGAAAATGAAAAAGCATTTCAAGTTATGACTTTTATTTTTAATTATGCTACAGAATCGCTTCCATACCAAACAGGAAGTACCTGCTGTCTCCAAAAGGTCAAAATCCCTTTTGTTGAGAAATAAACAGCTTTTACTAAGTTATTATATTTGTCAGACAAAACACTCTTGCTCTATCTTTCATTTTTTATTTTCCTTTAGAGCAAGTAATAAACTAACCAATCAGATGCCTCTGTGGAAGGGGTGTGGCCTTCCAACAAGCTCACTCCTGACCGTCAACAATGGTTACCACAGGAATTACCAAACTATTTTCTTTAATGCAATAACTAAGTTTGGTGTGGTGTTAAATGTTCATAAATATTTTTTTCTCAAGTATACTATAAAATAATTTTGCTACCCTGAATTATAACACAAAAACATTAGATAACATAACATACCATCTTCAGACTTGATGGTGGAGCTGATGGACGTAGCTGTACCAACCGGACTAGTTGGTAAAGAGGTGACAGTGCTGGTGCTTGGGGTTGTGTTGAGAATAGCCTTAGTAGTTGTAGTACTAATAGATACAAGAGCTAACTCTTTTGGAGTTCTTTGTTGACTTTCTTCTGATGTTTTATTTGTAGAAGGACTATTTGTTGCAACTGTTTTCAGTGTTTCCACAGAGGTGGGGATGATTGTGTAAAACTCTGGAGTCTGGGTATCAGTTGTATTAGAAAAAACTGTAGTGATTTCTGGGGTTTGTGTTTTATTTGTAGAAAGACTATTTGTTGTGACTGTTGTCAGTTTTTCAGCAGTAGTAGAAATTGAAAACTCTGAAGTTTTTATTCTAATTGTTGAAGGACTATGTGTAGTAACTGTTGTAGTCGGTGTTTCAGCAGTACTAGGGATATTTGTTGAATCATGTGAAGTCTGGGTATCCATTGTAGTAGAAAGAACTAGAATGATATTTGGAGTTTGTGTTTTTATTTTGGAAGTACTATTAGTTGAACTGTTTCCAGTTTTTGAGAAGCCTACAGGCATTTCTGTGGGTAATGTTTCAATTGTGTTAGGTATATCTGTACTAAATGGTGCAGTAACAATAGGATTAACTTCAGTGTGTGTTGTAATGTGTGTTGAAGAAGCTGCATCTGAAAAACACAGATTAACATGAGTTAATTTGTCTGGAAATGGGAAAAAAGAGATAAGCTTGTAAAAAATATTGCTATCTAGATTGGTATAGCCCAACAGATATTCTATTTGAAAAATGTATATTATTTATGTGCAATAAAAACAAAATTGGAAATGTCAACTTTATTAATGAATGTAAAAAGGAAGTTTGGAGTCTTTTACCCATTAATGCCAAACTTGTTGGTAAATGTGTTGTAGGAAGACAATCAGTGAAATCTGAAAAGTAATAAGAACAGGAATAGAGTTTGTCTTGATTCAACTCTGAGTTTGTCCTCAGAAAGACAGAACTGTTTCAAACTTCTTACTGTGTTGATCCAGAGACTGGCAGAAGTTTTGTTCAGTCATTCTCACAGGCTATAATACTTACTATTGAGCTCTGATTGACAGAACTGTCCATCTGTGGGAACAGTTTTAATGCATCCACATTTGTCTCCGTCATTGCATTTCCCGTAGGTGGCGCACTTGTCACACGGCCACAGGTAGTTACGCTCACATCTGCACTCATAGCCATCATTGCTGGGAGAACAAACTGCACATAATTAGAGAAAACATTTTTTAATTTTGCAGTTCTTTTTTGTATTATGACTAAAGTTTCAGACTTTAAGAAATTAAAATGTTTCCTCTTGCCTGTGGTAATGTCAGCGTCTATGATTTTCTCATTGGAGTGGATTTGAAGAGGCAAAGTGAGGTTTCCAAAAGTGCTTCTTAGCTGTGTTAGGTCATTTAGGATGAGCTTAATTTCCAAACGGTATTCATAAACTGGAACTGTTAAAAAGTACATTAAACACAAGATTAAGTTCAGGCTTTACTCCTGAATAAGTCAATTTATAGATCAACATGCTAAAAGATGCCAAAAAAAGAAAAGTATGGATACATTTCAATTTTGACCAAAAACTATATACCGTAATTCCCGGACTATAAGCTGCTACTTTTTTCCTGCGCTCACAGCCCTGCGGCTTATTCAGTGACGCGGCTAATTTATAGATTTAGTTGGTGGCCACCATGTACGGACTTTCGGACTCAGTGACTGGTTTGACTTCTTTATCTAACACCAAGCACAAGTCTTTTATTTTTCAACAAACTAAGCAGCCAAACAGCATGGATGTAACTTCAGGTCTTAGGCACTTCAGTCATGGTTCAAAAAACGAAACACACATGCCCGGCCGCATCCCATAATCCTTTGGTGCCATTAGACCCTGCGTGCACGTGATCGCCGCTACAATATGATGCAGCTTTCAAGTTAAAAGCAGCGTGAAAAAAATCCACCATCACCAACGGGATTGGAAAAGCCGGTCAGCTGCGTGACGGAGAGAACAGCGCATGTCGGAATAACATCAGCCTTTATTTTGTCGGGACACGACTGGAAACACAAATCCACGTGGTCGTTTTAACGGTTTCTGAGGACTGACCGGAATTTTGCATTGAAAAGCTCACAGCCTCCGTGTGAGCTGGAGACATGTTCTCCTGGCTGCTGCTCGTTCACATAGAGCTGCGGGGCCAATGGCAGTCTGAAGGCTCCCACACGTAACAACGCATCCGCCCCTCATTCACAAGACGTAAAGTCCGATTGCTCTGCACAGACACGATTTGCTCCTCCCTGTAGCCGCCCTGGCCAGAGGTGTCGGAGAAGATCGGAAGGGGAGCGCGCGGGGCGAGCGCGGAGCTCAGAGGCGTCCGCGGAACTTCTGACGCACGCGCCGCGCTGAGGCGCTGGTATCGCGCTGAGGCGCGCGCTTTTTAGTCGCCGCTGCTTTATTGTACTTTTTTTTTTTTTTTAACCAGCCCTGTTAGTACCATAATGCTGCCGCGACACAAGCGGAAGGAGAGCTGTTCCTTTTTACCCCTCCATGCACTGCTGCTACTTGCTCATTTTTAAACACGTACAACAGTGTGACGAGCCGGGCGTTGGCCCCGCCTTTAGCCCCTAAGACTCATGGGAAATGGGGGATCGTGGATGTAAATTTCCTCATCATAACTGAGGGATGTAATGTTGATTATATGGTTACTGTTTGTAATTTTATGTGTGATACCTAGATTGTCAATAAGTAAAAAAAACAAAAAAAGATAAAAATAAATAAATAAACCATAACCGAGGAACTTGTGAACAGAATAGATGTCCATGCTTTTTGTCAGATGTGATCGTACTCACATGCATGAGCCTGAGGCAAAGTTGACTCCTCCCACAGTGTGGTATTGATCCTTACCTATGCTGGGAGTCAGGACGTGATTTGTCAGGTCTACCATGTTACTTAATACATGCGGCTTATACTACCACGCGGCTTATGTATGTTTAAAAGTAGTTAAAAATGTGAAAATGGGCGGGTTCAGCTTGTAATCGGGTGCGCTTTATAGTCCGGAATTTACGGTATTTTATTTTCAAGTAAGAAGCTCAAACTTTAAACTGAAACTAATTTTAAGTTTAAATGACACCTTCACCTATGTGTTACATTTATATACCAAATAAATCTACCAAAGCATGTACCCGTAGTTTTATTGTGCACTTTGAAATTTTTGTTTGACTTGTTTGGCAACAAAGAAATGCAAAACAGCTTCAAATCTGCCTCACGTCATCTCAAACCAGGAAGTGGTTTGGTGTCTATCCCCATCAGGATAGACAACAAACCATGATTCTGCTTTACAGTCAGGAGTTTCTGCTCTATTACATCTGTCATATCCACCTGAGAATTTTCAATAAGAGCCTGCAAGCAATGTCAAACTTCCTGAGCTCAGTTACACCCCACACCAGCAGTTCTGTCAGCTTTTCCCACAGTTCTTTGCTGCTGCAGAATGATACCAAATTCTCTATCAAAAAAATTGATCCAATTTTTCTGCAAAACCATTATCTACTTCTCCTTTACAGACCCACTAAAAACTGTGTTTTGGGTGTTTTTAATGTGTTCTTGTGACATTCCTGTCATGATGGAGCACATATATAAAGAACGTTAAGCTTAAAACTGTGTTTCTCAGTATTTCTTTATTCAAATTGTTGTGAATCAACAATGCATTTAGAAAAGGCTTGCAGCAGTGATGTAGGTTCTACAATCGGTGGGCCACAAGCTCTCTGCTTTGCTCCATTCTGATGCATCCAATGCAGACAAATATATCCTTTAAATTATTTCAAATCTGGTTTCTGGCTAAAAGCTGTGCAGCTGGATAGCTCTGATATTGCTCGCCTTTTTTGTTGCTCCACTGATGTAAGCTTGGTGTTGTGAGGAAGCTAGAGGGAGAGATGGATGATGGGTAGTATGGGTGGGCTTAGTCTGCGCCAACAGTCCCACCCAGAACTAAGAATCAAATGTCTAATGTACAACTGACGTCCTGCAAAAAACAACACAGGTTTTTTAATTTAGTCTGAAAACTGCATAACCATAATTGTAAGACCACTGGGAAGACTTTAAAAAAAAGATTAGACTAAAGTCAGAGTGGGACTTTAACAGTTATCTAAAGGTTAGGGAATCTGCAGTAATTCTTCTTTGCACAAATGTCTTATCAAGCCAAAAATAAGTAAACACGGAATTATGTATGTTTGTTTAAGTCCTATGAATCGTGTTTTGGGACAGTGGGAGGAAGCCGGAGTCCCCGGAGAGAACCCACGCATGCACGGGGAGGACATAAAAAAATTGTCCCTAGGTGTGAGTGTGAGAGTTAATGTGTGTGTGATTGTGGCCCTGGGACAGACTGGCGAACTGTACAGTGTGTACCCTGCCTTCGCCCACTAGTGGCCGGGATAGGCTCCGGCAGCCCCGTGACCCCGAAAGGGGCAAAACGGTAGAAAACGAATGAATGAATGAAATGTTTTTTAGGTCAATACTTTGCCGTTTTTTACAAGAAGCTAAATGTCCAACTCACTGTCGCTCGTCTTCCTCGTGTGAGGGTGAATCAGTTCATGGTCGGCTTCCTGGAACAAAAGACGGGGTTTTTACAAAACAAACAAACATTTACATGTTTTTGGTTCGATGAAATGAAAAATTTGCTTACCTGTGAAACCAGAACTGGGAAGTCAGTGGAGTTCTTTGTTTCCAAAATAAGTGACGTCACCAGTAGAACAGATAGGATCCAGCTTCTACCGAAATTTGCCATTCCTTTGAAAAATGAAATCAATCAATCAATCAAAATTTCAAGGGAACTCTTAACGCCTTAGTCACACACTGCAGATTTTTGGGTGTCCAGGGTTGTAGAGAGGGGGGGGGGGGGGGCTGCATCATTAAAGGAGGGCAGGGGACATCATGAAAAACGGAATGTACCATTGTCGTGTGCGTGATAAGTGTATCGTGAAATATTTTTAAGGCAAATGTACGTGACGTACGGGTGATAATGTTGTACGGTGCCATGTTATCCTCCAAGCACTGGCTCCCAATCAAGTGCCGTTTTGATTTTAAAATGTTGGTTTTAACCTATAGAGCTTTAAATGGACCGACCCCAAAATACTGATTAGACCTGCTCTGTCCCTACGCTTCTGGCCGTGCCCTCCGATCCTCAGACCAGAATCTTTAAAGATTTTTAAGTCCAAATATAAAAGCAGAGGTAACCGGTCGTTCTAGGCAATTGCCCCCAGACTCTAGAACGCTCTTCCTCTGTCCCTCGGGTGGCCGACACCATCGATTCTTTAGAAGTCAAGTGAAGACACTTTTATTCAAAAATTCTTTTAGCTGACTGGTTTCATTGTTATTTTTATTCTACGTTTATTTTCTTCAATTTAGTTTATCTTTACATCATATTTAATTGATTGTCTCTGTGTTTTTACTGGATTGTATGCTTTTTATTGCCCAGCGCTTTGGGATTTTATCTGTGAAAGGCGCTTTATAAATAAAACTTATTTACTTACTACTTACTAATGCTACACTCTAGTCGTTAGTAAGGTGTGCACGCTGGCTCCTTACTGACCGCACGCAAATGCTGCTAGCATGGGGTGTAGACGTGATACCTCAGTGCCCATAGGACGTCCGTAGGATGTCCACACAAACACATTGTCTTAATTATAACAGTCAGACAGTGCACACTTTTTTACGTGTGCAGCACTGACATAGTCCACAGGGTTCGTGTTGATGGAGTTAAACAATGAAAAATGTATACAACATGACGGCGTTTCACCTACTTCATCCTTACCCCTTGCATGTTTTAGAAGTGTTAGCTACTACCTGTTCCCCACAGCATGGTCATAGAAAAAATGTGCATGAAAATTTTCACTCTTGCCGAGTGGTCTACAACCTTGATATTTGATAGGGGTCATCTGCACGCCTTATTTGGATTTGCACCGTAGGTACCCGTAAGGGTAGTTGAGACGAAGGCTTTAATGAATCACTTGAAATTCAATTCAATTCAACTTTATTTGTAAAGCCCAAATTCACGACAACAGTCGTCTTGATCGGCTTCGTATCGCTAAAAGTAAAAAGGTAAAACAAGACATGAAAACAAAGGAAACTGACTTTGTAGTTTGTTAGTTTAACAATCTTTATGTGTTTATGGATTTTCTTATAATCAACATTTTTGAACAATTTTGAAAGCGTTTTGAATGTGTTTTTTAAGTTTAGCTTCAAAGTCAGATTTTACCATGGAAAGGTGATTAGATTTGCTTTGGAAGGAAGACTAAAAGGAAGTGAAATGCAGACATGTTTAACACAAAGACATAAGGCTGCTAGACTGAAAAAACCAAGATGGCATTTGGAAGGAAGTGCTGAATAAACCCTGTTAAACTTTAGTCCTAAATGACATTTTTTTTCACATGTATTCTACATGTTTCTGGTTCTAGCTACAACAATAATATTAAGAATAGTTATAACAAACCTACCAAAACACACTCAATTTACTTTTCTTTTCAGGGACAGAAAAAACTACTGCCAGGACGGATAATCCCAAAAATTTAAGACAGAATATTAAATATGTTCATTCTCTGATAACTTTTATAACTATAAGAACAAACTAAATGGAATTTTTTAAAATACATTCAAAAGTGATTTTGCATTTTTCTCACGTCCACACATTCAGATTTCCTCCGACAAACGTTCACGGGTTTCATGCATTTAGACTGAAAGCACATGGGCAACGTTCTGTGTTAAATCGGGGAAAGACGCCCGATCACCAGTTTTTTCTAGATTGGCTTCTACCATAAAATGTTAACTTTCTTTGCTCCAACGAGCGAGTGCAAAAACTGAAGAATTTGAATTTTCAAATCATTTCTGCAGAAATTAATCTGAAAGTAATAAAACAGGTTTAGCAACTAGCATTTTGTTCCCTGACAACATTTCCAGGAGGCCTTTTTCTGAATGTTCACATGCTTATTGATAAATGTTAGATAAATAATAAATAAATGCTATTTTCAAGAAGGAAACATGTTGTTCCTCATAGATCCCTGCCAATGGAAGGCCTATGGTTTACTGTTGTGTCCAATAGTCAATAAATGCTCTGAATGTTTTCAAATATACTTTCAAAGTTTTAAAGTTATACTTGTTCCTGTGAGATCCCTTTCTGTATGTAGAAAAGGTCAAGAGTATTCAACAACACGGTCTAAGACTGTTGGAAACCGCTGCTGCTATTTATTGCCTTATTTAATCAGTTATTTATGACCTGTACTTTTACTTCCACCTTGTATTATTTTTATTCTTACCCATTGCTACTTTGTTTTTGTACTTTTCCAACTGCTATTTTTCTTTTCTTGTTTTTGGCTGCTGTGACAACCCAATTTCCCCCCGGGGATCAATAAAGTCCTATCTTATCTTATCTTATCTTAAGTACAATACGATTGTTCAGTAAAAGAAAAGATGTGCATTTCTAATGAAAAACAAACAGGAAATCTAAACTTTGTGTTATGTAGACACTTAAGCATTGGTATCAGCAAATCTCATCTATCGGCCACAGTTGGAGGGGAAATGTTGGTTGTTCGAAAGAATTACTTTATATCGGCGCATTCCTAGTTTGTGGAAATGTAAAATGTCATTGATATAAGGGCCAGGCTGACTGTGCAGGACTCTGTGCAGTAAGATCACTGGATTCTCATGAATTTTAAGCCAGTGAAAGTCTGATGAATCTGGAATGACGTGTGCTCTTTTGCTACTGTGGTTTAGAAGATTAGCAGCAGAAATGACAATGTGACCACTCTATTTTTTATTCAAATATACACCTTGTGTGCTGGAAGATTCATAATCCCCATTGTTAGTAAAATCAGTCCAACACAAGAAGCCTTCAGCTCTGATCTGTTTGCTCAGCTGTTGGACAGGACGAGTAAGGAGTCAAAAAATCTACGGGATGTCAACAGTGTATGTCATTTAGGCCTCTCCAGCGACAGCTCCGGTGTTAAAGCTTTAACATTTAACATTATGACCAAGCAATATTCCACAGTCTGATGGGATAAAGAATACCAAGACTGGGATGGACAGAAAGACCAAAAAGAACCAATGCTCTTCTTCTCAGGAATAGTGACTGAAGTCTCTGACTTCTCTATGACCTGTAAAATTCACCACATATCTCACATTCAGTAGCTCTACATAAAACAGGTTTTCGAGTCTTTTTACAGGCTCTAATCTGTTTCCCTGCCTGATCAACCACAGGATCCTAATCCTAATCGGAAACCGTTTTCTAAACTCTTTGAGACTTGAATGTGCTCGAGGCGTCATTATTGTAAGGAGCTCCATTTTTGCAATGCCTTTATATTTCCTGTTACTTTGCCTGAGGCAATCGTTACAGTTTGCATAATAACCACTAGAAGTCCCAGTAAGCAGCTGTGACATGTAGAACAGGTTTCCCTGAAAAGCCAGTCTTTAACTTAACCCTGTCTATACAGCCAACCACACCATTATAACACCACTACTGTGCTTCACTGCTTGATTTTCCCTGATATCTTCTTCTCTATTTTGGTTGTTTTATAAACACATCAGTGATCAATATGTCAGCAAAAACAATGAGTCATTTTAGTTTGAACCTGCAGACGCAGATTTTGGACTTAGTCCAACCATAACTCTAGCACCTCAATGGCACATGTTGGAGTTATGGATCGTTTCCTTTACCTTTCAATTTGTCAACTGCTCATTCATTCATTTTCTAATCCGTTTGTCCATTTCGGGATCACGGGGCTGCCGGAGCCTATCCCGGCCACTTGTGGGCAAAGGCAGGGTACACCCTGGACAGGTTGCCAGTCTGTCGCAGGGTAGAATGTCGACAATCACACACCCTCGCACTATCACATTCACACCTATGGATAATTTTAGGGTGACCAATTAACCTATGAAGCATGTTTTTTTGGACGGTGGGAGGAAGCCGGAGTCCCTGGAGGAAACACACGCATTCACGGGGAGAACATGCAAACTCACGGTGGAGCGCTAACCACTGCTCCACCGTGCAGCCTCAACTGCTCATTATTTTTTCAATTAATTCCTCATTCGATTGTTTCACGTCAAAGAAAAGCACAAATTGAGTCCATGTAATGTATTTATATTAGTTGATATAATACTTTTTTTTCATAAAACCACAAATATGAAATGATAAAACTAATCTATTTGGAATATTTGTGTGAGAATGAGAACTGATCTAAATAAAAATGGTAAATGGCGTATCCTTTTATGACACTTTTCTACTTAAAGTGCTTTACAGTACCGGTCACCCATTCACACACACATGAGCATATATTGCACTAACCTGTAACCACCAGGAGCAATGTGGGGTTCAGAGTCTTGCCCAATGACACTTGGACGGACCTCTGCACCACAGCCTCACTGCGTTCTAGAAAATATAAAATCATTTTCTGGCATTTATGTCACTATAAAACCTCAGGTTCTATTTGATCTGATTAAAAATGTAAAGATTGATATGTTTTCATTGCTTATATTTAACTGATACTATCTTGTTTTTATTCATATTTTGTTGCTATTTTATTTATACTTTGTAAGTTTTAAAAAAATCTCCCCAGTGTTGTAAGAATGCTAATAACAAAATATATATATTTTTTTTCTTTCTTTTTTTTTGGCTTGTGGCTTTTTTCTTGGCTTTTTTTATCTCTCATGTTTGCTTATGTTTTTGTTGATCTTTTATAGAAAGATCCATTTCTTGATTTTTGGATCCTTTATGCTTTAGTGTACTAATTAAATGTGCATTAGAAACAGAAATATTTTAGGAGAGCATTATAAAAACAGAATGTTCACTTACCTTTTTCTAATTGATGGAGCTGGTATATGGCCTTTGTCCAAAATCCCTGTGCAATTTAAAAATCGGTTTTAGCCCTCACCATTTCAGTAATCTTAAACTTGTGATGGGATGTTGGTGTCACAGCAAACTTCCACTTGAACACATTTAGTGTTAAATGAATGTGAGCAGCAAACTCAGTCACCTCTGTTCTGTTGCTCCGCCTCCTTACAACCAAAAGCATCCCAGGAAGTGTCTGTTCATATTTGAGGACCTGCTCTGGTGGTTTCTCTGAAAATCGATCCTAGAGATTATTGAGAAACAAGTATTGAATGTAATTATTTTGTATTGGTTGGAAGGTTTTTTCACATTTTATTCCAGATTTTCAAACAGGATACAGTTTCAATTATAAAACCAAGTGATTCTGTAGGGTTTTTTTATTTTGGATTTCCTTTTTTAATCAAATACGTTCTACAAAAACAGTCACCCTTTTACAAGGAAAGAGCAGAGCTGCAGGAACAGAGCTTCGCTGCTTTTGGGTAATAATTAAGCATCATTAAGAGAACACTCTTGTAATGCTTTAATCAATCCCAAACTTCTAAATATGAAGTCATGGCACAGGTTTCCCAGAACCAGAAAACATCGTTAGTGACAACAAACACTCTGCAAGTATTTTTGTAGAATCTCTATGTTTAATAGTATTGTTTACCTTTTAAAATATTAAAATAGTTTTTAAATTAACCACCAGGCAAAAGAAAATAAGATGAAAGTTGGGTTATCAAAAAACACCAAACTTTAGATTTGAAGCCATTTTCTTTTCATTGTTTAAATCAAAAACTCATTTTTGCTTCTATTTTTCACGCTTTCAGTGCATAAAAGAGGCTCATGCTATAGACAGATGCTGATCCTTAACCCTTGTGCTATCCTAGGCACTTTAACATTGGGAGTTGGGTCATCTAGACCCTCTAGACCAGGGGTCTCAAACTCAATTTACATGGGGGCCACTGAAGGCGGGGTCTAGCTGAGGGAGGGCCGCAACTTCAACACACGCAACTTGTGAGTGTCTGAGACCCAGTAAATTTGTACGGAACATGTACTATACTATACAAAGTACAGAGTACAAAATCTACTCATAAAACTCAAATAAAAGTAAATAAATCATAATACATTTCTGTTCATTTAGTCTTCTATATCTGCTGTTTTCTCATTTAAACATCCTTATTAACACAGTTCAGTTAACACTGTTGAGTCTAACTATTAAACACTAAAGAAGACTCCAATTCTACAGTTCTGTAAATCCATCAATGGTTCTCCTGAACACGGCTTCTCTTGACTTCTTCTTATTGATGGACACTTGGCAGCACTTCCTCCCAAACAGCTGAGACCCTCAGTGTTGATGAAGATGATTTTCATTAAGTCTGGACTGGACTTATTGAAATTAAAGGTGGAGTCGTCAGAGAGGATCTGCTCCCTATTTTGAATCTGTGTCGATTTTTTTTTTTTTTAAGTTTACTTTTTACAACACAAATTAGTAGAGAAACAAAATTCAGAAACCATTGTTGGATTTTCTTTCTTATGAGTTTTTGCACATTTAAACTCTGGTCACAAGTTATTGTAGAGCAGTCGGTTAGCCACTCCTATATTTTCATAAAAAATGGATGGAAATTCATGTTGGTGGCACCAAATATGTGCAGCCAAGATGCACAATAAGCGTGTTTGAGATCACCCAGGTGGACGAAACGCGGCATCAGATCACCTGGTGTGTGACATATGTTTTTGCTCCAACATTACCTGTCAATCATCACAAAAATATCACCAGAAAGGGGCAAGGCGCCAACCAGAGCGAACGCAGCTGGAAACTTAGTACTGCACTGACTGCAAACCGCAAAATACTACAAAACAATGCATTATGGGAAATCTCTCTTGACGGTTATTGTAGTTGAGTGATCAATTAAAATAATTTAAAATACCTATTCATTAAAAAAGGCTACATACATTACAAAACATTAAAATAAATATAAAAGATATAAAAACACAGATCATACTGAGGGGGAGAGGTACTTTAAAACTAAATTGAATGTTAACGACAACTCCAACTTCCTGTTTTCCTCCAGTCTCGCTGCAGATTCGCCTCCGTTTCACCCCCCCCCCCCCCCCCCCCCCTTGCGGATCCAGGCGCAGCGCTGGTTCATCTCACGTCTATCGTTGCATTTTCCCCACGTATATTCAGTGTGTCTAAGACTACATCGTGTTGTCGCTCGCAGGTGTTTAATGCTAAAGCCCCTTTAGCTGTCACGCATGTCGGCGTGGGACATTTATTCTCCGCAGCGACCCATCTCCTGCGGGAGCGGAGAGACCCGTGTTGGGGTTAATACGCCGTGCGCGCCTAACCGTAACCATAACCTCAGCCCTCCTCCGGGTCTGTGCCGCCCAAAGAAAAGTTCAGCACTGACTGCATGTAATGTATTTAGATACATTCTAAAAAGTAAAGTAAGGAACTCCATAATGTGGTCCGGGGAGGGGGCTGTCAGGTTCTTCTTCCTCTTTTGGCTTCTCCCATCAGGGCGAACAAGTCGCATGGTAATCTTGGCAATATTTTACGCCGGATGCCCTTCCTGACGCATACTTCTCAACGCAACCGGGCTTGGGACCGGCACAGAAGTAGAGAAGGGAACAGGGGGCAGCCCGGATTCAAACCCAGGTTTCACGGACGGAAGGCGCCGCAGACCAGCACGAGCTAAACCGGCTCCCAGGGGGCTGACAGGTTACCTTAGTTAAATGTTCTCCTGCTTTCAAGCTCAGTCAATGTCCCGCCCCTAAGAGTCACATACTCCACTGTGATTGGTTGGTTCTTCAGCTCCACGCACAAAACTGAAAAGGTGTCATTCGTCATTAACGAATTAAGGTGTCATTAACATTAAACGTTCATATTAAGGCGGGGGCCGCAAAATATCATCTGGGAGCCACAAATAGCCCGCGGGCCTCGAGTTTGAGACCCCTGCTCTAGACAGTGCTCACCTTTATCCACCTTTGTCATGGTAGGGAGAACACGTCAGCTCATCCAGTAACAATGAAAAGCATATTTTTTTATGTCTTCTGCTGCAGCTATGCATATATCTGCATTACCTTTTCACCAGTACAGAGTTCCCTCAGTTTATTGCAGGAGTTCTAAAAAAAAGTTCTAAAAATAACCGTGATGGATGAATTCCACAGAGAATGATTCCAGACGTTTATGGCGGTAAAACTCCTCACTGCCTAAATACACTTTTATCAGACAGACTTGAACATTTTCACCATTTTCTCTCTTGTTTAAATTCTCAAACCTTCATAGAAAATAGATCCAGGATCTTAGAATAAAAACAAAGACCCGATCGATCACAGATATCTGATCTGAAAAGCTCCGTGTTTCTGTACAGGAGACACGCCACGGACTGAGGAGATTGATTGACAAGTCTCCAGCCAATCAGGACACAGAAGAGGGTGCGCTGTTTAAAAAATGCAGCTCTAAAAGAATGAGCTAAACCGGGAAAGATGAACTGCGACATAAAAAGTGAAGACTGTCCCAGACCCAGAATTAAAAAAGTTCTTTTGCAAAGACCAAAATTCTTTGGAGGATTAGGACTACCCAGCTTTAGTCTGTATTATTGGTCCTGTAATATTCGATGTATGTCCTTCTGGGACGGAAAAACCAGACCTGACTGGGAACGGTTGGAAAATCAAGCTTTCTTCCCAAACACAGCAAAGTCACTGCTATATTGTACATCAGATATTTCTAAATTTAAATGCCAGAACCCAGTTGTATCTCAGTCCCTAAAAATTTGGTCCCATATAAGAAAACATTTTAAATGGAATTTTTGTTCAGTACAAATGCCATTGACCAACAATCAAGCTTATAAATTACTATCACATGATACATTTAAACAATGGGGCTCTAAAGGGATCCACTTAGTAACAGATTTGTTCATAAATAAGACTTTCTCTACATTTGACCAATTAAAACAAAAATATAATCTTGATAACAAAGACTTTTTCAAATATTTACAGATTCGCGACCTTATTAGGGCAATCTTTCCCACCTTTCCCAGTTAACCAGAAGAAAATGTTATGGATAAGATTTTACTTAATGACCCATTGAAAAAGGGCTCAATTTCTATAATATATCATAATCCTTTTAAAATTGAATGTATCGCTACTTTGGATCATCTGAAAGAAGCCTGGAGTTTGGACTTGAAAACAACAATTACGGAAGAACAGTGGATAAAAGCACAGCAACGAGTTCACTCCTCATCCATATGCAGCAGACATGGTTTAATCCAGTTCAAAATCCCTCATAGACTTCACTTGTCCAGGAAAAAACTATCAAGAATGTTCTCAGGAGTGGACCCTTCATGTAAACGTTGTGGACACGCTTCAGCCTCACTGTCCCACACATTCTGGGACTGCAACAAAATCATTCCTTATTGGACCAAAATATTTGAAATGTTGTCTCTAATATTTAAGGTTAAGTTAGCATTGGACCCTATAACAGGATTATTTGGACTGCCAACTACTGGAATTTGCTTAAACAGTAAACAAATGTCTTGAACTATGTTACCCTATTGGCTAGAGGTCTAATCCTACTTAATTGGAAAAGCAAAGTTCCCCCAACATATCTTCATTTGATAAGAAACATAATGCAATACTTAAATTTAGAAAAGATTAAATTTTCATTGAAACAGCAAGAAAACCTTTTTTATGAAACATGGCAACCATTTATTGACTATTTCAACAGTATATAGACAAGTGAACCGCCCATTTAAACACACAAAAGTAAAATAGCAGGCTTTTTTTTCTTTCTTTTTTTTTCTTTTTTTTCCTTCTCTATCTTTTTTGTTTGTTGTTTTGATATTGTACTGTCTGTATTGTTTGCTGAAAAAAAGAAAAAAAAAAAAAAAAAAAAGAAAGTGAAGACTGTCTTCTGTTCTGTTTGTCAGAGATTTTAGAGGGTTTCAGGTTGGAGCACAGACTGCAGAAGGGGGGAAGAAAATGTCATGTCTTGATCGTGTGGCCAGATTTAAAAATCAAAAACATGGGTCTCTGATATTGTTCAGTGGGCTGGACCAAACATGGAGGTGGGCAGGATCCAACCCGCGAGCCGTAGTTTGCCACCCCTGTTTTAGAGGATGCTGGATGTCGAAAAGTTGCACAATCTTCCTCATTTGAAATCACGTACACAGCTGTGGAATATGAATGTTTATCCTAACTAGTTGCTAGGCCAAAAAAATAATAATGCTAGAAGTTAGCAAACAGTGTGACAGGGAAGAAGAAGAGAGGAATGGTGCATCATAGTTACATTTGAATTTTTATTGTACCACTGAAATAATCAGGAAACCTCATCTGACAGGAAACTAAACCAACATGAAGCTCCAAAATAGAATGGAAACACTTTTTCAACTCTACTATTTTTGAGGCAAACGGATGCTAAGTGTTTCTGTACCATTCCAATCAAATCATGAAGCAGACGCTCCTCTGGTTTTGCTCAAAACTATCTGAGAATGTGGTTTCCAAGAACCCTAAAATCAAAGAATCCCAGTGTCATCGTGAGTTATAGCTTATTTACCACTGTGTTTCTTTATCTTCCTTTCATGCAATCAGGAATCACTGACTGAGTTTCTGTTTTTCAATTATTTAGTCATGTTAGAGGTAAGAAGCCTGGATGATTGGCACAAAAACAAATCAAACAAACAAAAAAGGGAAACACCGGTATTATCCTCTCAACACAAAGTCATTGGCCTTACAAGATAAATAAAGTGCTATTCGTGTGGAGTCAATACATCTTATAGATCAGCGTTTCTTAATAGTAAGAGTCTTAAGATCACAGTTCATATTTGACCTTGTTAGATGTGTAGAGGACAGGATGCTGTGAAGGAATAGACACGAGACCATTGAAGTAGTTTAGATTTTACAGACTCCTCATTGAGAGAAAACCTAAGCTGAGATCATGTTAGAAAATGACATGAAGACTCAAACTTTATCATATCACAGATCTGAGCTAAACTCCAATAAAGCTACTTCAGATCTATCTGCCCCCACTTTTGCATGCTTTGATTCCTTTCCGGACGTGCTCCTCCTCGTTCCTCTACTATAATAGGTCAGGGAGGTGGCTGTAGACAGAGTCCAGCAGCGTCTGGCTGGCCTCTTGACTCTTGGTCCCAGCAATCTCAAAAAGTTGGTCTAGCTTGTCCTCAGCCGCTGGGATCTTCTCAAGAATGTGCAGCTCTTCTGGGTGCAGAATGTGCAGCATGTCGTCAAAGATGGGCTGCAGGTCGCACGGGTCCAGACGCACCTGTCGTAGCACCGTGTCTTTTTTCTCTGTTGGGAGTCAAAGAACAAAGCCTTTATGGTAAATGGTAAATGGCGTATACCTATATAGCACTTTCTACCCTCTTTCAAAGGCCCAAAGCGCTTTACAATCACAGACCCATTCACCCAGTCACACACACATTCACACACACATTCACACACTGGCGGCGGCCCCGCTGCCAAACACAGGCGCCTGCCTACCACCAGAGGCAAGGTGGGGTTCAGTGTCTTGCCCCAGGATACTTTGACTCATGGGTGTGCAAGGCGGGAATCGAACCTGCAACCTTACGATCATGGGTCGACCGCCCTACCGCTGCACAACGGCCGCCCTGTCATACTGCTTATATCACTCAAACAATTTTGATAATTAAGTACTTTGTTTTGCAATCTTTTATATTAGCATTTGCTTCCATCCGAGGAGGGGGAGCACTTTTTGCCTTTTTTCAACGTTTTAATGCTAATATAACAGACTATTTGCATTCCTCTTTGTTGTTTAATGATAAAACGGGACGTTTCTTCCTGAGGAGGGGGCGTATGCAACGCTGTTTACTTCTGCATTGGTGTTCGGATGACAGCTTCATGATGTAAGGTGACAAATTAACTTCAGGGGCCTCATTTATTAAAATTTGTGTAGGATTTGCGTCAGAAGTGGCGTACGGATGAAACATAGGACGTGCGTATGCACAGAAATATTCGGATTTATAAAACCGTGCGCACGCACATCCTACGCATCTTTCCCTTAATAAATCACAACCGATTCTAAATGCAGCGCAGCTTTTGCGGCTTCATGACACGCCCATAATTGCCCATAAATAGTCAGTGAAACGCCCACAGATGAATATTCATTGATTGCGAAACCATGGCAAACACCGAGAGAAAATCAAAAAAACGTAACTTCACTCAATGTGAAGTAGAAGTTATCGTTGGCGAGGTGGAAAAGAGGAGAAAAGTGTTGTTTGGAGGGCACAGTGTGGGCATTACTAATGCCAAAAAGGCACGTGAGCGGCAAACGGTGGCAGACGCCGTAAATGCTGTACGCTCCATCGGGGGTCCATCGGGGTGGGGGGGACCGGAGCGCCAGATGCATGCACAGGGTGACACGCGTGGTTCCTCCGAGTGCTCCTCTGTAACGCCGGGCCCAAAAGCCCACAGAGGTCCAAGGACGGCTCGGGAAGTCGGAACCGGCTCATAAGTCAGCGGTAACTGCCGTGTCTCTGTGACCCACATTCGTTCAAGAAAGGAAAAAGAAAAGAATGATCAATTTTATATTGTCTCAATGAATATTAGAAATATATGCACAAGATTTTTTATACCTAGGCTTGCTGCTTTGCCATACGATTCACCGGACACAGCTCCTAGCTCTGCCACGGAGCTCTTTTGCTTGTCATGCCGGCATTCAGGCAGCTGGCTGGCCGGTAGACCAATGAGGCAAATTTCCATCTGGTCACCTGGAGTTTACCCCTGAGAGACAGCCCAGGTACCCAAAGGCCCAACAGTCATTTACATCTTCATTAGTAGAGGCAAAATAAACATTCAAATCAAAGCAGATCTGTACTAAGCTCAGACTATCATATTTAAACAGTAGTTAGTAGTTTAAGTATTTTTATTTTTCACATACATCGTTAAATTATTCAGTTGTTTCTGGCTTCACAGTCATCTTGAAGCTTAAACAGTTGAAAATCTGTGCATCACCACCTCATTAAGAACACAACAATTCCTTTAAATTTTTTCATATTTACATTGTTTTATCATTTACATTTGTTCATTTACATTAATGTAGCTTTGATAGAACTTTCACTGAGTTTAAGTTATTTGTTTACATGATATTATTTTCTGCATAAAAGGACAAAAAGGATTACAAGTCACAAAATTCACAAAAAACTGAATAGTTGTTCTTCAGAGTACAATTGCACAAAATTTCACATTGAAAAAAAAATATTGCACTTAATTTTAATTTTGCACATCTCATTAAGACTTAAAACAAAACACACATTGCAAATAAGACATATTTTCTTCTTATTGCTTGCATATGCATTACTGTCAGGATTTATATCATGCTGTATGACTCTGAGGAACCGCTGTTGTTGCCGTTGCTCCTGGGCTGGGAAACCTGGTAAACATCTGGAAACAAAAACAAAACAGTTGAGTAATTGAGATTTATAATAAGGACAATGTTTTAATGAAAACTAACTTACTTCTTCTTCCACGGAGTCGGGTCACTAATCCACCAAAAGAAGACGTGCCTCCACTACTTGGCAGTGGCCCCCCTGCCATATGGAGTGGCCCCCCCTCTTTTGGTTTTATTAGCACCTTAGACATGTAAGGCCCTTGGTAGGGGGGGTGCCTGGACATCACTGCCAGCAAGCAGCAGATGTCCTCCTAGTACCCTACCCGCCAATTTTAACTGCACCTTAGACATTTAGGGCCCCTTGGTGGGGAGGGTGAGGGGACATCACTGTGAGTAATCAGGAGATGTCCCCTCAGTGCCCTACCCGACAATTTTAACTGCAACCCCCTTAGTACACACACCCCTCCCCCCTCAATATATACATTCCTACATAAACACACACACATGCACACACACACCCTCTCAAACACACATACACGCACACACATTTTGCAAGGGAGGTGGGACCTAGGACCATCTGTCCCCTACCCCTTCCCTGGTGGGGGGTACGGGGCCCTTGGCAATGGCGGCCATGTCCACTGGGTGCCGGTTTCCTGGGACCGGTGGTGCTCTCTCCGCGCCGGGAGGGGGTTCACATTACACCTGAGCCGGGGGTGTTCGTGTCCCTGGGGGGGTGGGTTCTGGTCTTTGCCCCTGAGCGCTGGGCCCCGCCAAATTTCCAACTGTGGCCGAGCCTGGTCGGGCCATGTTTACAACACATCTTGTGGGCCCCTTTTTTTTCCCGGGGTGCCCCCCTCCTGGGCCGGGGCGGCGGGCCCCTGCCTTGCTCCTCCCTGGACCAACCGTGGGCCGGGTGGGTGGCTGCCTGGAGTGCGGAGCGGGTCTCCCTTGAGGGGTCCTGGCTCGTACCTGGGGTTGGGGTGGGGGGATGCCTGGAACTCCTGGGTGGTGATGGGGTTCTTGTCTGGGGCTGTGGGCGCCCTTCTCCTTTGGGGCCCTGCGTCGGGCTCTCCTGGCGCGGCGGCGGGGCTGCTCTCCTGGTTGGGCTGGGGCGGCGCTCTCTTTCCCCCCGTGCCTCCCTGCTCTCTGGCTCTGGCTCTCGCGGTGGTCCTGCTGGCCCTGGCCTGGGTGGCGGATTTGGTCGCCCGGGCGGCGGTTGTTCCCTGCCTGCTCCCGTGTGGCGTTGGGGGGGGGTTCCGGCTGCCGCTGCTGCTGCAGCGGGGGTCTTGGTGTGGGGATGGCTGGGCACTCTCCTTCCTTCTTATCACATTCCTCCATCCATTTTAGAAGAGCATAAACACTCACCTGAGCACAGGTGTTAGCTCACCTCTGCACTAACAGTTTGCATGATTGAATGACTGAAATATTTCACACTAGTTGGTTTTAAGGCATAAGTAAACGTGTGTGAACACTATCTGTTTTGTGTACATGTTGACATGTGGACATTTTTTGCAGCTAGCAGGTGTGTTTATAACATTAGACTGTGTGTGGACAGGCCCCGCCCTTATTGTACTACATTTGAACCTTACCGTAATGATAAACAACCAGTAAACATGTTTCTTTATGCTGCTTCATGGTCTTATCCCCCCTCCCCTCCTATTATCACCCTCCTACCCCCCCCTAACATCCCACTCTCTTCTTCCCTTCTTTCCTTTTCTGTCCAGTCCAACACCAAAGATTTTCAAACATGGTTGAAATTAATAAAGTTTGGCCTCAATTACAAAAGGGGTTTATTCAGACATACCTTTGGTTTGTCTGAAGATTAATAACTCCTATTGTTAAAGTAAAATATGTCCAACACAAGAGGCCCTCAGTTCTCATCTGCCTGCCCAGCTGTTGGACAGGACAAGTTAAGAAAAAATAAATAAAATAAAATTGGAAAAAAAAACACATGCCGCTCACCGTAGAAATTCTGATGACCATGGCAGACGAGAAGACCCGGACAACTCCTGATCGAGCACCACCGACAACCCGAACACCGCAGAAAGCACACCCCCTGCAGATGCACGCGACCGCGGCGACAGGAGCTGGGCGCCGTCATCCGCCCGCTGAATTGGAGCAGAAGGAAAGGCAGAAGCGGTGAAACGAAAGCCCCACATCAGAAAAATGGGGATAATCCATCCGAAGGACGGGGGGAATGCAGCAAGACGCCGAAAGAGAAGGAGATCCGCGGGCACGGAGGACGGCGAAGAATGAGCGCTGAAGGTAAGAAAGAGAATGAACAACTGCGCACCTGGGCTTAAATAGGACGCTGAGCAGGTGAGTTAATTGACTGAACCGCCCTAGGGTAGTAACCTGTAAAACACTGCTGAGTGCCTGCCTGAAATACGACAAGTCGCCATTTAAAGATGCATGCTGATGCAAATGTTTTTTTTTGTGTGTTTTAACATGTTCTTGTAGCATTTTTCTCATGATGGACAAATATTAAGATTAAAATTTCATTTGTGTGTATTTCTTTACTTATATTGGGGGGGAATGAGGAGTAGTAAAAAAAAACGAGTTGGGAAAAACCTTGTAGCATTGGTTTTGAGACAAACAGATCCATGTACGTCTTCTGGCATCTTTTTTCAAAACTGTACAGATGGAGAACTCCAATATTGCTTGCAAATCTTTTACGTAACATTGGGGGTGTGAAGGTCCGGAAGCTAGTGAGAGGGAGTGTAAATATGGATGATGGGAAGTAGGGGCGGGCTTACCCTTTTTTTCACTTATCTGATCATGTTTTTGTTTGTTAGCATTTATGTGACATTTGAGACAAATTGTAAATTCTCAGATGCTTTTACAAAGAAAAATATTTTGTCATCATCTAATCCGTATAAATAGTAAATGAATGTACAGTGATCCCTGGCTATAACGCGGTTTACTTTTCACGGTTTCGGTACTTCACGGATTTGCATTGTTCATTGTGTTCTGCATTCTGATTGGCTAAAAAGTCACTCCGCTTCTTCTCTACCTGTGCGTCAATAACGTTGCAGTTTAATATGTGCACGTAGGTAAAACAGCTTGCCAAATTGACATTACGTACGTTCCAATTCTCTTGCAATTTCGAGTTTCTCTAAAACCCATAGAAAAAAGAGCGACAACAGCTGCCAATGACTATGTTCTTCTCCTGAACAAACACACCTGCACGGCGGGCTTCAAGAAGAAAACACTGCAGAGTGGTGTCAGGATGCAGCGGCTAATTCTGAAGAGCAGTGAAATACACCCGAGTCACTATTTTTCCGACTGTACTTTGTATTTTTTTCATAATCATTTAAAATTTTCTCCTGTTTAATCCAATTACTCAGGTCGTAGTGGGCGGGGCTAATCTCCGCGATTTGAAGCCTTCTGTTCACATCAATGATTAAAATTATTTGACAGTACAGTACAGAAGTTATTTGTTGAAAAAAATGTTTCTAAAGTACTTTTATTTGTGAAACAAATGCTTGAGCCTGTTTGTTCTTTCTTTTCAATGTATAATAGAGTATTTAATTGTATAATAATTGTAAAAACATACAGGATTCTACTAGTTCTGCTTGAGAGAACTGCACGAATCTGTGTAGAAACAGTTTGACATCATTATTAATGTTATCTTGAACTTTAAACAACTAAACAAACATTTGACACATTTTTGGTAAATTTCTTGTGATAGTTTGACTTTTCATTGATAGCAAAATGATGTGATTTGTTTTGTCTTTATATGGTCCCTCTCTGACCCAGCCTACCTTGGAATCAAACAATGTGCCAAACACTAGAATGAAGAAACCCTGTGGAGAGTCAAACATGATTACATTAACAAAGTGTCGACAAAAAAAAATCCACAAATATTTAAACATTTGTAAAAATGTGCTGCCTTTTATCTTAAATGTATAAATACCTGCAGGGAATTAACAAATGCGAAGGCTATGTGGATGGACATGTTCTTTTGCTGAAACATCAACTGTTTCAGTGGATTTTAGATAAGGTTTAGAAATTAGCGTTGAGATATCATATTGGTATAATAAATATGAAGCTTAAAAAAAGCCATAATGCCCAGTTCTAAATGGAAGTATTGCAGAGGTAAAGGAAAATAAACTATGATTATGTGATTGAGTCAAACTTTTAGATAAGAGTATGGTCAAAAAGGTTTTCTGAAATTATTCTGCTCACTTCTGCATTCTTTTTATCTTTTCTGTGTTTGGTCTTCCTTATCATTTTTCTGTAGATTTGATAGATGGTGTGATGACAGTTGGCTGCTTAAGTTCCCATCGTCTTCAACAGTCAGATAACCAAGAATCTTAGATGCTGGAATCTTCTTAATCCAGAAGAACAAAGACCTATTTCCCCTAAAGATAAAATGATGTGGAATATACCACAAACCAACATGTTTCTGATGTTTTTCTATTACACTGATGTCACCATTGGTTCCTATGGGTTAAGGATGTAAAGGTCACTCTTCCAGGTTAATATGTGCGGCATGTAATAAGGAATAAGCTGCAGGTCATAAAAATATAGACACTTTTCTTTTCTCTTAAAAGAAAAAAAAACTTTGATAGTGTTACTCCAGACTAAAATGCCTTGAAGGGGATTTTTTTTCTAGCCCATCATCAGCTGGATGTCTGTGAGGAACTACCGCCCTCTAGTGGTGAACAGCTTCACATACTGAAAGCATGCAAAAGCAAAGAAAAATTCAGATCCAGAGGGAACTTTTTGACTTTTCACCCGTACTCAATACTTGTGTTAGTGCTTTTCTAAAAAAATACGTCATCCAATATAGTAGAAAACAAGACAAAAAAACAACCTAATAGTAATTCATCTGGTTTCACACCAGAGTGTTTGCTCCAGTGTTGACATTCATTTAACTGCTGTACCTTTTCCACTGTTGATGTAATGAACGTAATTCCAGAAAAGAAGCCTTTGAACGTAAATCAGCAGAGAAAAGAGGCTTTGTGTTTTTTTATACAACAATTAACGGTAGTAATGTGTCACATGACTAACTTTAGATTGTATATCGGTGCATAACATGAAAAGCTGCTTTTCTCGTGTGAACAGTTATGGAGTTACAGCATGTTAAAGAGTATTTGTTATTGTTGCCACCGACATCTCCAATAAAAAAAAGGTCAAAGGATCAGAACATTTTTTAAGTGACAGTCTTTATAGAGGTCAATGAAATTCTAAACAAAGTGATGTTAAAGAAATCAATATAACTAAGGTGATCCATGTTTAACAGAAAGAGACCATCCGTACGTTGGAAAACTTGAAGGTTAACGTCTTGTAGACAACGCAGAGAACACTATGTTTTTATTGACAGATTAATTTAACACAATTTAACTTCACTGTTATGTAACTCCAGAAGATGAAAAATACAAGTAAAACATAAAAATAACTTCAATGCTTATTTAAACAACATTTCAACACAGTAATGATTTTTTGAAAGATTTTCTGAAAGACATTTGACAAATTTGACACTGAATTTATGTGGTTTAAACTTTATTAGGTCTTAAGTGACAAAGATAAAATGGCACATCCTATGAAGACACTATGTTTATTCTTTACATCACATTTGGAAATGCAAAAAAACATTCCATGGGGAGGTAACGAATGATCAAGAGTCAAATTTCCCACACGTATGTCATTAAATCATGCTTTGTGCACCGTTGCTGTCTGAGTTTGAAGAATGAGGAACTTGAATTCCATCTAAAAAAAAGAACAACTGTTGAGTTGGACAGTTCAATATAAAAGAGAAATGTTGCCATAAAATTACTTGCTTCTGTTTCGACGAAAAATTCCTGGAAAACTAATTCCAGTTGAAGAAGAAGCTCCTCCACTTATACTCTATAAAGAAAAATTCAAAGGTAAAAAAAAGTGCAGAAATAAAAGACCTTATGTAGTAGAAAAAAAGAGTAAGAAGCAAATGGATGAGAATGTTGTCTTCCAATCTTCCTGCCTCCATTACTCACTATCAAGCTTTATGTGCTCCACCTGGACTAAGTAGTGTAGGTAAACTTGTTTAGTCTGATTTCACCAGTTAATAGTTAGTTGCCTTATTTTTCATGCGTTGCTGCTCCTGAACTTGTATGTCTCTGAACTTCTAATGTGCTTATGGACATGTGGGTTTTTTCCTCTCCATTTTTGAGCCTGGATTATCCCTTTGGATTTCCTTTTTGGATTTATTTTCTATGATTTCCATAGAAAACCTGCATCAATGAGTGGATTATCACCAGCCACATGGTCATTAAAGCTCCGTACTTCATCAAGAAGATAACGCCTTGTCTTCCAAACCCAGTAAGCTGCTGCTTTTAATAACTGATCCTGAGTGTTGCCACATTCACAACCTTGCTGAGCTTTCCTACATCTATCAGGTAAAGTGTTCCTGGGTCTCTGCTTTCCCAGGATTGTCCACCTAGAACTTGGATATCATGGAAATGACTTACTCTTGTTGTGTTAGATCCGTTAATAGAGGCTTTTTGTAACAGCAAACGAATCTGCAATAACACAGGTTCACATTTTTAGACAAAACCATACCAATTTACCCTTCTTATGTTATGTAATTCTTGTCAGAGTAAAAGCTGTTCAGTGTTTCTAATCAAGTGAATGCAATTCAAACTGTAGTCTGTGCCAGCTGTAGTGCCAAAAATGAAGAGCAAAAATCTTTATACAATAATGGTTATACAGCAAAGATGACTGAAAAAGAAAGAAACATGTAATTATAGTTGATGAGGCAAACCTTAACTAGCATCCTCAGACTCCACATACATGGCAAAGGTTTAAATGAAAGTTAAAACATTTGTGAGCTTGGTTTGGCAAACAACTTCTTTCAACAGTTAGCTAGACTGCCATATTTGAAGTATTTTGGAAAATAATTCTTGTGTCAGAAAAAAGGTTTTCTGTTTTTTCTCCTCAATGTGAAACTGCAATAGCAGAAAGTGCCTCTCTCTGTATGGATGAAACAGTTTCAGCTGATGGTTGACAACAAAAAGGTGCTTCACATTAGTCCTGATCATTTTTCTGTAAAGAGTTTGTGTTTATGTCACAAGTCAACTCTTTTAAAGTGAGTTGCTAGAATGTCAAATTATGTTTAAATATTCCATATAAAATAAGAGTTTTATTATTTGCATTGAACTTTTTTCAATATCAAAATCTTTGAGATACTTTTTTTTTTTACCTTGTCCTTTCCAACAGCTGGGCAAACAGATGAGAGCTGAGGGCCTCTTGTGTTGGACATATTTTACTTTAACAACAGGGGTTCTGAATTTTTTGACAAACCAGAGGTATGTCTGAATAAACCTCTTTTGTAATCGAGGCCAAACTTTATTCATTTTAATCATATTTGAAGATTTTTTGTGTTGGACAGGACGGAAAAGGAATGGAGGGAAGAAGAGAGAGAGATGTCAGAGAGGGGGTAGAAGGGTGATTATAAGGGGGGGGGGGTGTAAAACCATGAAGCAGCATAAAGCAACAAGTTGCTGGATGTTTATCAATACGGTCAGGTTCAGATGTAATATAAATCTAGAAAGGGCGGGGCCTGTCCAAACACACACACTCAAATGTTATAAACACACCTGTTGGCTGCAAAAATGTCCACATGTCAACATGTAAACCATAGAGATAGTGTTCACACACGCATACTTATGCCTTAAAACCAACTAGTGTGAAATATTTTATTCAATCACGCAAAGTGTTTGCGCAAAGGTGAGCTAACACCTGTGCTCAGGTGAGTGTTTATGTTCTTTTAAAATGGATGGTGGAATGTGAAAAGAAGGAGGGAGAGTTCCCAGCCACCCCCACACCAGACCCCCGCCACAGCAGGTGCGTCAGCCAGAACCCCCCCAACGCCACTCGGCAGTAGGCTGAGAACAACCACCCCCGGGTGACAACATCCGCCACCCAGGCCAGGGCCAGCAGGACCGCCACGAGGCCCCTGGAGCCAGAGAGCAGGGAGGCGAGGAGGGACAGAGAGCACAGCCCCGGCCCAATCAGGAGAGTAGCCCCCCCACCGCGCCAGGACGGCCCAGCGCCGGGCCCCACCTGAGAAGAGTGCCCGAAGCCCCGGACAAGCGCCTCATCACCACCCAGAAGGTCTGGGCATCCTCCCGTCCCACCCCAGGTATGGGCCAGTACCCCCCAAGGAAGACCCGGTCCGCGTTCCAGGCAGCCACCGATCCGGCCCACGGTGGGTCCAGGAAGGAGCAAGGGAGGTGCCAGCTGCCCCCGCCCAGGAGGAGGGCACACAGGAGAAGAGGGGGTCCACAAGAGATGTTGTAAACATGGCCCGACCAGGTTCCCCCACAGTTGCAAATTTGGCAAGGCCCAGCACTCAGAGGCAAGGACCAGAACCCACACCACAGGGACACGGACACCCCCGGCTCAGGTGAGATGCGATCCCCCGCTCTTGGCCTTGCCAGAAAGCTCAGGGATCCCTCTCCCTGCTTGGAGAGAGCACCACCGGGCCCAGAAAACCAGCACCTAGGGCACGTGGCCACCGTTGCCAAGGGCCCAGTTCCCCCTACCAGGGATGGGGTAGGGGACAGATGGTCCAAGGTTCCGCCTTCCTTGCAAAATGCGTTTGTGTTTGTGAGGGTGTGTGCATGTATGTGTGTATATGTTGGAATGTATATTTAGAGGAGTAAAGGGTGTATGTACTTAGGGGGTGCAGTTAAAATTGGTGGGTAGGGCACTGAGGGGACATCTCCTGATTACTCACAGTGTTGTCCCCTAACCCTCCCAACCAAGGGGCCCTAAATGTCTAAGGTGCGGTTAAATTTGGCAGGAAGGGCGCTAATAGGACATCTGCTGCTTGCTAGTAGTGATGTACAAGCACCCCCCCTACCAAGGTCCCTACATGTCTAAGGTGCAAATAAAACCGAAAGAGAAGGGGCCCATTCCATACGGCAACAATGGGAGGGGGACCACTCCCAAGTAGCTCCTCCCCCCAAGGTGCATCGCAGGCTAAACCCCCCAGCCCCTCTGAGATACATTTTTTAACACCTATCAGTGGTAAGCTTTTTACTGGTGGGTGAGTGTATATTATCATGCATTTATATACAGATACTGAACATGTCGGTGAAACCAAGTAACTGGGTTAATCTAGTTTTTCATATTGATTGATAGATTCAGGTTTGTAAAAAGGAAATAATGAATCTTTCCTACACAGCTGTGTATCATGGTTTACCATGAGACTCTGCTACGTGCAAATTTTTTTCAACTATTTAATATTTCATTTGGTAATCATTATTAGGCAGTACAGTATGCAATTCTGATGTTATGCTGATGATACTTGACTATACCTAAGAAATTAACATTTAAATACATGTTGAAGATTAAATACAAATTGAAGAGCATTTCATAGTTTGTTTAACAAAACATGTTTTCAAGTCAAAATTCTTCAATAGAACAAATTGAGATATATTTTAAAAACATTTGAAAAATATTTTAAATACAGGGTTACTCGGTTAGCTACAGCTGCATTTCATTAATCCAAAACAGCCATACCATTCTGCAATAAAATTGGTTAATCAACTGAAATTCAACCTACCTTTGAATCAAACAATGTCCCAAAAATTAGAATGAAAAGACCCTGCAAAGATTTAAAGATGTCTGCATTAAAAGACAAAATGGTTTAAAAGTCTGTTAAAAGTTTGACCTTGTGTCTTAATGATTGTAAATACCTGCAGTGAGTTAAAGAATGCAAAGGCTATGTGGATTCCTTTTCCTCTTGGTGAAACCATTGTTCCAATCCCCAGGGCCCAAGTCAGTCCAAATAAAGGTGTCAGGATGGCCAGACATCTTAGAATAACTACAAAGCTGTTCTTCTCATCCGGCTGGATGGTGTTTGCTGAATTTCTACTCATCATTTTGCATAAAACTAAAATTACAACTATAATGTTGATCACAACTATAACCAAGGCTGGAATGACCAATGACAGAAGGGCTTTAGACTCAGTCCAGTTAAGCCAGCAAATGTAATTTTTCCTGATGTATGTTTGACTTGGTGCTGTAGCAGCAACAGTGGTAACAGCAATAATCAGAGGGCAACCATAGCCTATAACAAAGCCAATAGCTATCATGATGGACTTTGACATGTGGGAGAAAACCATCACTGTCCTGTAGAGGAGCAGAAGGCCTGATACGAGCATCCAGAAGAACAGAGCAAGGTAAAAGAAGTGCATAAAAAATGTCACTGCACTGCACTGTCCAATCAGAACTTTAAAGTCTCCATCTTTGTTATCAAGGGCCTTCTGTGAGTAAGAGGCTGCAATGATGAAACAAATGTCTGCGATCAACAGAGACAGGGCTGTGTTAACAATAGAGATGTGACGCATCAAGGCAGTGCTGTTTTTGGTGACAGCTTTCCATACATATCCCTCAATGATGAGACAAATGACGAGGCTTGCCAGAGATATTCCGACTCCAATGTAGGTGATTATGTCCAGGATGTCTCTTATATCTTCAGGGATGCTTGTTGCCATGAGAATCGAGAAGGATGTAAGGTGGGTACAGTTGCAGGTTACTGTATCGTTAATTCTAGAAACAAACTTGCAACCTTTATCATCCCAGGCTCCAGTGTTATTTATTAGTTTAAAATTCCAGAAGACACACTGGAATGATCTGTTCAGAGGCAAGGTTTCGTTGATCTTTTTGAACTTAAGGGTGACATTTCTAATACTTTGATCTATTTTAACAAGGAAAACCGAGTTGGTACCAGGAGACCCATCCGCAGGATTGCTGGTGTTATTGAGGAGGCTGCTGTTGGATGATGAGTTTCGTGGGGGTATAACATTATTAAAAGTGGACAGAAGAATGGTGGTGATGTTTGCACTGAGGCTGTTGTTGAAAGGAATTTCAATGGAAACAGTAGAGTTTAGATCTTTTGCAAAACTTGAACTAAATTTGGTTCTAACCATCGTGATAAGTGGGGTGCTGATTTCAAATGAGTCATTTAGTCTATTTGAAAGGGATTCTAGTGAACCCAGCAGTTGTGAACTGGCATTCTGACTCATGTTGGAATTAAGAAAAGACCAGGATGGTTTTGCATCATTTCCAATAAGGACATCAACAGTTTGTAGGACATTCTGTGAAAGAGACGTAGTTACATTAACACATCTTAAGCGGATCACTCAATAAAAAATAGGAATTAAATAAACCACCAGTGCATTGGTGGACCACTTTGTCAACTCAAAAAAAAGTTCTACAAATCCATCCATCCACCCAATTTATCAATCATCCATAACTAATTTTTTCTTCATCCTTCCATCATTTATGCCTTTTTCCATAGATCTTTTTATCATCTTTACCTCTTTCAATCATCTTCCATCCATCATCTATTGCTATATCCATCATCCATCCGTTCAAAAATTCATCCATTCATTATGCCATCATCTATGCCCACCCACTTAGCATTATTCAGGTGGTCAATCCCCACATGTGGAAATTCCTCATACTCGTCCCTTTAATCCAATTTCAAAACTAGCTCTCTTAATGGATTCAAACTCTTCCCAAATTGAGCCTGAAACAGTGGTTCTTTTTCATATCCATGTAGTGAACTATGTTTCATACCTCCATCACATCTTTACTGACGACATTTGAAACATTTGCAATGGTAGTTAAAATGTTGACAATGCTGTTTATAGTTCCGGATGACTTAGCAATTTCCTCTTTGTTATTCAGGACAGCATCTTTTAGGTTTTGAGAAAATTTTTCCACATTTGTTGAAACCAAACCCTGAAACAAGAGAACCGAATAAAATAGTCAGAACATATAAAACTCAACAGTTCTGTACATATTTTTGTATGACCTAAAATAATTCAAACATAATTTCTTTTACAAAACAAATTAAAAAAGAGAAAAAAAACATTTGAGTTGTGTGAAATGTTGATACAGGAAATAATTTGCCCTTTCCAATATATAAATACAAGTTTTCCATTGACATTTTTTATAAATAGTAAGATAGACAACAATTGGACGCCTAAACGTTTTCGAATAAGATGTAAAATGTGTTTTCCTTGAAAGTGACAAAGAATTAGATCCTTAAGTTTTCAAAAACAGAGAATCTGTGCAAACATAATGCTTAGGAATCCAAAATGAAAAAATTATTTGTGTTTATCCTTTTCATATCTTTTTTAAAGAATGAATTAAAACAGTGCCATGCCCTAGTTATAAACATTCTTTTTAATGTAAAAGATATATACTTAAATTAGGTTGTCATTAATGTAAAATGAGCCTTAAAGACCCACTGCTATGAAAATTGCCTTTTTGGTGAGTTTTCTTTAACATGTTCTTGAAGCATTTTTCACACAAAGGAGGACATATAAAGGAATTTAAGATTAAAACTTAATTTTTAAATATTTATCAAAAAATTGTTGGATCAAAAGCAGATGTAAACCAGCAGAGTGAAAAAGCTTGCGTTTGTAAAGCCGCAACTGCCGGGGGTGGGCCAAAGTCTCCCTGTTCCGCTCCGAATCTAATTCCTTCATTTGCAGACAAACACATTCATTAATGTCTTCATTTTCCTAAAAAGTCCCTCCCACAACCCAGAGAAGAACTTCTAATGAACTCCTGCTGCCCTGCAGAAAATGTCTTAAAAATACGACAGTCTTTTTGATTTTTAAAAACCGCTTGGAATGATTTTACAATGCATGTACATATAGTTTGAGCGGGATTTTAGGTGGGACTATTACTTTCTATTAAGAAAGAAATGGTATTGTAATAAACTGTTTTTATTTGTATTTTTCCCTTTTTCACTCGAGGAATTTACACTTACACTGGATCATCTTTAATACTTTTCCTTCCAATTAATGGAAGATTTTAAATATAATTAAAACTATATAATAATAATGATGTGTCTATCAGTGGGCTTTAAAATGAATGGTTTGTTACGTACCTGTGACTCGATAGATAATAGTTTGATCTGGGTAAGAATGCATGTGTCCTCTATTGTTTTCCATGTGTTTCCTTTGCATTCTGCCTTTTTGTATCCTTCCTGACCTGCTGGACACTTAACTTCTGCCGTGTTGCCTTCTTGTCCTTGTCCATATAGCTTATCTTCACATGCAACAGCTATAAAGGGTAGATGTCAAATTAGCCATTTTCACAAAAAGTAAATATGGACTATACTTCAAAGTAACATTTATTATTTTACTTACTTCCTATGAAAAGCGTTAGTGTTGTTGTCTTGTCATAACCAGAGATCTCATTAACTTTACATGTGATTTTTATTGGCGTTGAGCTGCAGCTTTGTATTGTATATGTGTACTGGATGCAGTTGTCTATAGGAGGATCTAAAAAAGAGTTTATACAAAGTTGAAAACTGTTTTCTTTTGGTTTTTTCCTTTAAACTTTCTTTCAGAATCTTAAACTAGTTACCTTGTTTTAGATTGTCTGCTTCAGACAAGCTAAGTGTGTAGCCAGACTGAACACAGCACTGAAATTTTTCTCTTCTATCCACCTGGCAAAGCACGTTTCTTTGCCCGTCCACTTCCACTACAGGAGCTTGATTTATACTACCAGCTGATATTGTGACACTTTGGCTAAAAATATAGTTGCTTCCATTCAGAGTACAATTGTATTTCCCTGTGATATAAAAACATAGATTACTTGCATTATAAACAATCTACTTTTTATCTACATACATCTGTGTACAAATAATCCTTACCAGCATCATTAGGAATAACTTGATCAACTTCAAAAACTGATTGCTGTTCGGTGGTCGTAATTTTATACCTTAATGATGAAATAATAGATTCATTAAATTTCCAGACAGCATCAGAAACCTCTCCTACATCAACTTCTGATGAGTTACATGTCAACTTCATGGGTTTATAAATTATTAAAGGACTATGATCAATTTTAAGAGCCTTCGAACCTGTGAATGAAAGAAAATAAGTTATTACTGGGACCATTTTCCTCATTTTAATGTAAAAAACAAAAAGTATATTTTATGTACTGTAATACTGTGGAACTCCGAGGACTGGCCCAATGGAATTCAAGGCCGACTTGAGGTTTTTGTTTGCTTCTTCAATTTGTTTTTCAGAACCATTTAATACCTGAACAACAAAGTCTACAATCACACTTCCCTGCCTGTAGAAACAAAAGGAGCAAAAGAAAGAATTTTACTTTAGTTGTAGTATGAAAAATGTTTCATTTCTCAATATACTTCTTGGTAAAGCTAAATTTCATACCGAAATCCCGTCACAGAGACACTCCTGAACCCCGGAATATTAGAATAATGTGTCTTTAACTGTTTAAAGTAAACAATGAACAACATTAAGAACATTTTAAATGACTTAAAACGGAGAACTGATGTGCTCACAGCTGTGTACTTACATTTGATACAACACTACTTTCCATGTCTTTATATTCAGAAGTTAACTTATTTGTATATTCTGGTAGGAAGTTGATGCCCAGTCTGACAGACAGTGTTAATTGAATTACTGTTGAAGAAAAACAGGAGAAGTTTAAACTTTGTTTCAAAGTTTTCAAATATAAAGATAATTATTACCAAAAGCTAAATGTCAGAAAACGTCTTTGTGCAAGACATGCATGACAGGAGTGAACCTGATTTATAAATTGCTCTTAAAAGGATGTTTAGGTTTAGAAATGTTAAAAACCCATTATTATAATTGGCTATCTCTAAACATGTTTTTTTTACAATCTCTAATTTTTTGTAAAAATGTGTTTACAGAATATATACCAGAAATCTTTCTAAATCTTCAGATTTGCATAAAACATTTATGTATTTTAAATGATTATTCAAACCTGTTGAAATAATTCTTCTATACAAACATCTTAATGTGGTTTCCTAAAGGATTTAGTTATTTCTAGACAAATAAAGAAATATTATGACGACAACAATATGCACAAGTTCACCTATCCACTGTTTTTTTTAGCCTTTTTCCCATCCATTCATTTTCTAAACATGACTGGTTCTGAACAGAGTCATGAGGATGCTGGAGCCTACCCAGCTACTGAAGGGCAAAGGCGGGAAACACCCTGAACAGTTCGCTAGTCGTTTCAAGGGCCAAACACATCACTACCATGGAGCCTTATTTATTTTATGTACAGTAAAGCCAGAAATTACCCATTACACATGCATATTTTGGACTAAGTGACACCCCCCCTCCCCTCCATGTTCCAAACAGGTAGTACCTGCTCTCTCCAAAAGGTCCAAATCCCTTTTTATTGAGAAATAAACAGCTTTTACTAAGTTATTATATTTGTCAGACTAAACATTCTTGCTCTATATTTCGTTTGTTTTCCTTTAGAGCAAGTTATAAACTACCCAATTAGATGCCTCTGTGGAAGGGGTGTGGCCTTCCAACAAGCTCACTCCTTACCGTCAACAATGGTTGCCATAGAAATTACCAAACTATTTTCTTTAATACAATAACTAAGTTTGGTGAAGTGTTAAATGTTCATAAATCTTTTTTTCTCAAGCATACTATAAAATGATTTTGCTACTCTGAATTATAACACAAAAACATTAGATAACATAACATACCATCTTCAGACTTGATGGTGGAGCTGATGGACGCAGCTGTACCAACCGGACTAGTTGGTAAAAAGGTAACAGTGCTGGTGCTTGGGGTTGTGTTGAGAATAGCCTTAGTAGTTGGAGTACTAATAGATGCGAGAGTTAACTCTTTTGGACTTGCTGTTGTATTTGTGCTTTTGCTTGTTGTGGAAAATGTTGTAGCAACAGGCTCTGTTTTGCCTGCAGTAGACTGAACTGCTGCAGTCATTTTAGAAGTTGGGTGAAATGTGGAATTTGTAATTGTTGTTGTTTCAGCTGTCGTACTGATAACTGTAGCATATTTACTAATTTGTGTTTTATTTGTGGTGGGAATAAATGTGTCAGTTGTAAAACTCTGTGTTTTGGCTGTGGTAGTAACTGTAGTAGACTGTGTTTTTGCAGTGGTAGGGAGAACTGGGGCAACTGTTGAAGTCTCTGTTTTGGTTATACAAGGAATAATGGTAGTAAGTGTTCCTTTTGTTTTGACAGAAGTAGTGTTTGTTTGAGCAACTTCTGAAGTCTGTGTTGTGATTGTAGAAGAAGTTTTTAAAGTAACTGCAAAGGTTGATGTTTTATCCGAAGATAAGCCAACTGTAGAAATTGTTGGAATATTTGTTATGGCCATAGAGGAAAAAATAGTTGAAACTGTAGAAAAAACGGTAGTGATTTCTGGAGTTTCTGTTTTAATGGTCGAAGGAATATTTGTTGTAGTTGCTGTAGTCAGTGTTTCAGCAGTAGTAGAGATAATTGTTGAAAACTCTGGTGTCTGGGTCTCAGTTGTAGTAGAAAAAACGGTAGTGATTTCTGGAGTTTGTGTTTTAATTGTAGAATGATTATTTGTTGTAGTTGCTGTAGTCAGCATATCAGCAGTAGTAGAGATGATTGTTGAAAACTTTGGAGTCTGGGTCTCAGTTGTAGAAGAAAAAACGATAGTCATTTCTGGAGTTTCTGTTTTAATTGTAGAATGACTATTTGTTGTAGTTGCTGTAGTCAGCGTTTCAGCAGTAGTAGAGATAATTGTTGAAAACTCTGGAGTCTGGGTCTCAGTTGTAGTAGAAAAAACGGTAGTGATTTCTGGAGTTTCTGTTTTAATTGTAGGAGGACTATGTGTTGTAGTTGCTGTAGTCGGTGTTTCAGCAGCAGTAGACATGATTGTTGAAAACTCTGGAGTCTGGGTCTCAGTTGTAGTAGAAAAAACTGTAGTGATTTCTGGAGTCTCTGTTTTAATGGTTGAAGGACTATTTGTTGTAGTTGCTGTAGTCAGCGTTTCAGCAGTAGTAGAGATGATTGTTGAAAACTCTGGAGTCTGGGTCTCAGTTGTAGTAGAAAAAACGGTAGTGATTTCTGGAGTTTCTGTTTTAATTGTAGAAGGACTATTTGTTGTAGTTGCTGTAGTCAGTGTTTCAGAAGTAGTAGAGATGATTGTTGAAAACTCTGGTGTCTGGGTCTCAGTTGTAGTAGAAAAAACTGTAGTGATTTCTGGAGTTTCTGTTTTAATTGTAGAAGGACTATTTGTTGTAGTTGCTGTAGTCAGCGTTTCAGCAGTAGTAGAGATGATTGTTGAAAACTCTGGAGTCTGGGTCTCAGTTGTAGTAGAAAAAACGGTAGTGATTTCTGGAGTTTGTGTTTTAATTGTAGAATGATTATTTGTTGTAGTTGCTGTAGTCAGCATATCAGCAGTAGTAGAGATGATTGTTGAAAACTTTGGAGTCTGGGTCTCAGTTGTAGTAGAAAAAACGATAGTCATTTCTGGAGTTTCTGTTTTAATTGTAGAAGGACTATTTGTTGTAGTTGCTGTAGTCAGCGTTTCAGCAGTAGTAGAGATAATTGTTGAAAACTCTGGAGTCTGGGTCTCAGTTGTAGTAGAAAAAACGGTAGTGATTTCTGGAGTTTCTGTTTTAATTGTAGAAGGACTATGTGTTGTAGTTGCTGTAGTCGGTGTTTCAGCAGCAGTAGACATGATTGTTGAAAACTCTGGAGTCTGGGTCTCAGTTGTAGTAGAAAAAACTGTAGTGATTTCTGGAGTCTCTGTTTTAATGGTTGAAGGACTATTTGTTGTAGTTGCTGTAGTCAGCGTTTCAGCAGTAGTAGAGATGATTGTTGAAAACTCTGGAGTCTGGGTCTCAGTTGTAGTAGAAAAAACTGTAGTGATTTCTGGAGTTTCTGTTTTAATTGTAGAAGGACTATTTGTTGTAGTTGCTGTAGTCAGTGTTTCAGAAGTAGTAGAGATGATTGTTGAAAACTCTGGTGTCTGGGTCTCAGTTGTAGTAGAAAAAACTGTAGTGATTTCTGGAGTTTCTGTTTTAATTGTAGAAGGACTATTTGTTGTAGTTGCTGTAGTCAGCGTTTCAGCAGTAGTAGAGATGATTGTTGAAAACTCTGGAGTCTGGGTCTCAGTTGTAGTAGAAAAAACTGTAGTGATTTCTGGAGTTTGTGTTTTAATTGTAGAATGATTATTTGTTGTAGTTGCTGTAGTCAGCATATCAGCAGTAGTAGAGATGATTGTTGAAAACTCTGGAGTCTGGGTCTCAGTTGTAGTAGAAAAAACGATAGTCATTTCTGGAGTTTCTGTTTTAATTGTAGAAGGACTATTTGTTGTAGTTGCTGTAGTCAGCGTTTCAGCAGTAGTAGAGATAATTGTTGAAAACTCTGGAGTCTGGGTCTCAGTTGTAGTAGAAAAAACGGTAGTGATTTCTGGAGTTTGTGTTTTAATTGTAGAAGGACTATTTGTTGTAGTTGCTGTAGTCAGTGTTTCAGCAGTAGTAGAGATGATTGTTGAAAACTCTGGTGTCTGGGTCTCAGTTGTAGTAGAAAAAACGGTAGTGATTTCTGGAGTTTCTGTTTTAATTGTAGAAGGATTATTTGTTGTAGTTGCTGTAGTCAGCGTTTCAGCAGTAGTAGAGATGATTGTTGAAAACTCTGGAGTCTGGGTCCCAGTTGTAGTAGAAAAAACGGTAGTGATTTCTGGAGTTTCTGTTTTAATTGTAGAAGGACTATTTGTAGTAACTGTAGTCAGTGTTTCAGAAGTAGTAGGGATGATTGTTGAAAACTCTGGAGTCTGGGTTTTCACTATAGTGGGGAAAACAGTCATTTCTGGAGTTTGTGTTGTAATTGTGGAAGGACTACTTGTAGTAACTGTTGTAGTCCGTGTTTCCGCAGTAGTTGAACTATCTGGAGTCTGGGAATCAGTTGCAGTAGAAAATACTGTTGTGATTTCTGGAGTTTCTGTTTTAATGGTGTGAGTAATATTTGGACTAACTATTCTAGTCAGTGTTTCAGCTGTAGTAGGTATGTTTGTTGCCGTTTTTGAAGTTATTGTTTCTTGTGTAGATAGAAAATTTGTTGTAGCAAACAATGTTGTGGATGCTGTTGGAATGAGTGTTGGTAGTATTGGAGTCTGTGTTTTGACAGCGGTGGATAAACGTGTAGTACCTGTTGTACTATGGGTTTCAGTACTGAAAGGAATATTAGAAGCAAATGTGGTTTTGACAGTAGCAGGGAAAATTGTAGAAGTTTCTGGAAGATTTTCTGTGGGTGTAGTAGGAATTCTTTCTGTAACTGTTGTGTAGAAAATGTTTGCAGTTGTTGAGAGAACTATAGGAATTTTTGTGGATGATGTTTCCATTGTATAAGGTATATATGTACTAAACTGTGCAGTGATGGTTGGATTAAGTACAGTTTGTGTTGTAATCTGTGTATAAGAAACTGCATCTGAAAAACACAGAATAATATGAATTAATTTGTATGGAAATGGAAAAAAAAGATAAGCTTGTAAAAAGAAAAATATCTATGATTGATGTACCCCAACAGATATTCTATTTGAAAATGTATATTATTTATGTAAAACAAAAACAAATTAAAATTCTTTAGAGTAGCCCGTATTTACTAATTTGGACATATCAATTTTATTTGTAAATGTAAAAAGCACGCTTGGAGTTTTTTACCCATTGATGCCAAACTTACGTGTAGTAGGTGGTACATGTGTTGTAGGAAGACAATCAGTGAAATCTGAAAAAACAATAGGAACAGGAATAAAGTTTGTCTTGTTTTGACTCTGTGTTTGTCCACAGAAAGATAGAACTGTTTCAAACTTCTTACTGTGTTGATACAGAGACTGGCAGAAGTTTCTGTCAGAAGGAATGGCGTTGATGCATCCACATGAGCCTGCAGAGATCTGGTCACATGCTCCATACATCAGACACTGGTCACATGACCACCGATACTGGTCCTCACAAATGCACTGGTGACCATTATTGATTGGAGTGCAAACTGCAGACAATTATGAAAGACAACAATTTCAAGATTTGCTTTCACACTTTTTCTCTACACTAGAACTTGTTGATGGGAATACAGTATATTTCTACATTTAATGATTGTGTCCTGTTAATAACACATTCTATGTAAAAACCTATTTGGCAGATTTCATCTTTTGATGTTACTTTTGTTTTTTTTTTATTAGTACACATACTTTCTTTTTGCCTTAAATGATCACATAGGCTTTTAATTTGCTTTACCTGTAGTGATATTGGACTGATTGATCTGTGTGTTTCTCTTGATACTGAATGGGTAGGAGATGTTTCTCAGAATGCTCCTCAACATGTTGACTGTTGTCAACTCTGTGATGTTCATCTCAACAGAAAGGACATATTTATAAGCAGGTGGAGGATTTGCTGAAAGACATTTGAAAGAAACAAGTTAGAAACAAACAGTAGTTTATGACTTTGTTCACTTTTATTGCTTTAAAAGAATGAAGTAGTCTATTGTTATTCATTGAGCTGTCATAGTTATCATACATCTTGAGTATTTGTTATGAGGTGCTGTGTAGGACATAATTCAGAATTAGCATTCACAAACACCTATGAAATCTCTCACACACACTAGTGAAATGCTTTTATACATACAACTGAAAATGTATTCATTCACATACACATGTGAAATCTCTCACATACACATGTGAAAATGCTCTCACATACACATGTGAAAATGCTCTTACACACACTACTGAAAATGCTCTCACATACACATGTGAAAATGCTCTCACATACACATGTGAAAATCCTCTCACATACACTACTGAAAATGCTCTCACATACACTACTGAAAATGCTCTCACATACACATGTGAAAATGCTCTCACATACACATGTGAAAATCCTCTCACATACACTACTGAAAATGCTCTCACATACACTACTGAAAATGCTCTCACATACACTACTGAAAATGCTCTCACACACACTACTGAAAATGCTCTCACATACACTACTGAAATTTTCGACAGAAACGGAAGGCATTTCAGTAGAAACGGAAGTTGGCTGATTATCGCGAGATAATCATTCGTCTGAATCATTCGAAAATGGCAGCCGGTTGCGCAAGGAAAACCACCGAAACGTGTAAGTATATTAAAAAATATCCAGTATCTGTTGTAAAATATATTTGTAAATACTTAAGATGATGTGTTTAATATGTTATATTCCTCAATCAACAACCTAGATTGTTTTGAAGCTCATCAATTTCAGTAATGCTAAAGCTAACGCTAACGCGAATTAGCGCCGAAGGCTAAAAACAAACGCTAGATATTACATCAAAAAGCAGTGACTTCTAACCGTAGTCACAAGTTATTAACACATGTTTTAAATGTGTTCATGTGTTCATATGTAGGGACAGACGAGGATGAGGAAAATCCGATCCATTTGCGGATGGAGAAAGATAGCCTGTTTGTTTTCAAGCTAGCTCGTGCCAGATGGGTAGAGACATATGATCAGATTTGACTTCATTTTAATAAACGGTTAATCGTTGTCGTACTGGGTTAAAGGTTTATGTTAAAGACCCAGAAGAGAGAGGAGGAAAGGGCTAGAAGGGAGGAACAGCGACAGGAGAGTCTGTTAAGTTTACTTGAGTTGAAATTATTGTTCTAAAATGTAATGCAGCCATTGTTTTTCCAATTTGTTTAATAAATGTATGAACAAAAATGAATAATTTACATGTATTATTTAAATCTGAGCTATTTTTAACAATCTTAAAAGGATTTTCATATAAATATCAGATGTACATATTTAGAATTTCGTTTTATATGTTAATATTTATTTTTATACATGTTAACAATAATCCTGGTCTTCTAGAGTCATGTGTGTCACAGTTGGAGCTGAAAGGAAAGCAAAGATTTGTCCTTGCAGACAGACGTGACTCTGCTCGTCCTGCATGTTCCTGGTGTTGTCCTGCTGTGGCTCAACATCTGTGGCTAAGCAGTCGCCTTTGCTGATGCACAGAATGTGCAGAATTGAACTGCAGGCAATGATTTTCATTGCAAAGGTTGGTTTTACTTCCAGTGCCCCCAGAAATATTGCTCTCCTCCTCATCTTTATCATGCCAAATGCTCTCTTCACAACAGAGCGTGTTCTGGAGTGGTTCTGGTTGTAACTGCCTCAATGGCATTCCTCATGGGTTCCCTGTAGGGTGTCAGCAGCATGATGGGATGTGCAATGCAGGGATACCCACCATCACCCAAAAGGATCCTTCAGGTGGGTTTGTTTGATTTACATAAATTTGGCTTTTACGTAGAACCCGTGAATCATGGATTGATCCTGGATTCCCAACAAAAATATCTATAAATTTGGTATTAGAGTCACATACAGCATGCATTTTAATGGAATAAAAAAGCTTCCTGTTAAAATAACAAGCTGCATTTTCTTTTAGGGCCTTTATTCTTATGTGGCAGCCATCAATGCTCCTTGTGACCCTTTGGAAGGAGAAAGACCAAGCGAGCTGCTAAAATCCAGAGGCGACTTATGGTAGTTCATTCTCACTGGGAAGCTGGGTGACCCTGCTCATCAGCTGGAGGATGCGGTCTGCCGTCCTGTGGACAACATCGCTCACGGTGGACCGTCTCATGTCAAAGACTCTGGCTACCACACTGTAAGATGTGCCACACGCCAGCCAGAAAAGAAACACCAGGACGTCAGTCTCCTGTGACCCCCCAGAGTGTGAGGAACCCGAAGCTGATTGTAGCACCTATGCTATTAGGCAGAGGTAGTCAGGCTACTGGACCAAATATAGGTTCGCACGGAGTGGTGTGTATTGAATAAAAGAGCCAAGAGTCAATAAAAAGGTAGAATGGAAAAAGCCGGCAGTTTACTGAACAATTGACAAACAACAATAAACATACAAATTTGGTTCTTAAGTAATGTTAAGACACCTTTTCAACACCCTTTATGTTGTTTTTTTCCTTTACTTTTTCTGTTAAAGTTCAAATAAAAGGTTTTGTTCAAGTTAATTTCAGTTTCAATCTATTTTAATTAAAGATGACCGGTCATTTGGTTTAAAGGGATTTTAGTTACAGAACTAAATTTATTTAACTTAAATTTAGTTTAAGCTTTCTTTTGAGTTCACTATATTTACCCTTTTCACTTTTTTGTAAATCAGTTTTGTCACTTTAAATTTACACCAAAAGTATCCTTTAAAGTTACAAAATATCAGATATCAAACAAAAGACAATTCAATATGCAAAGCAAACAAAGAACTGTTTTTCTAAATGTCCAATTGCTTAGCAAAATCCTTTAAAGTTTGTTAGCAGACGTATCCAGTTTTGGTAGTGCTCCTTTAAAGTATATTGGATCCACAGTTAGTGTTCAATCTCCTACCGCGACCTTGGCAGAGATTTTGTAGTAGTGAGGAAAAGTAAAGGACCACGTGATGCTCTACAGGCAGTCCGGATTATCGTGCTCCTTGGGTAGGCTCGCCATCCATGGATCAGGAGAAGTCCAGAACGATCCGGTCCGGAACCGTCTCCCAATTACTCTCGGGGGGACTCAAAAACCTGGCCTGCAGGACAGGCCATAAAAATAATTTTAGTCCATATGCAAAATAAAACCACTCCAAAATGAAAGCGGAGCCGCACTAGAAGGCTACGTGACTCTTTAGAAACTTAAAATGGCGGCTGCTCTTTTTTCTTTTTCATACATCCAACTCTACTTGCAAAATTAGCTTCTTTTCACACAAAATATACCCAAAATACATCAAATAAAATACATTCATGTTTCGAAGTGTCAAAGAAAATTATAAATAACTCAAAAGTACTGTTTTGTCATCTTTTCACAACTTAAATTGGTCTCAACTGGGCTCGCCTCATCACGGCAAAACCCACGCCACAAAAGTAGGCAAAATACAAAACAAAACTCACCAAAACTCGTCTGGTAATGGCATAAAATCTTATTTGGCTCACACCCCTCTTCCGGTCTGGCTAGACAACAGGTTTGCACCGTTATTTTAGTTTTTCACCGTAGTTTTTCAGCTAATGGCTACTCTGCTGCGCGTGCTTGCTGTCTCTGCCCTAAACAGGCCTATCTCTCCGCTACGCAACGCACAGGTTGGGGAGGGCTCTTGAAAAACTTTAAACTTTATCGACAACAAAAACAATTTCTCTTTTTAAACAAAAATAGTAATAAAACCTATAAATTATTAATGTTAATACTATTTATATTTTTATCCTCACAACTTTTAGCTGTTTTTATCATGTTGTTTATTAATATTTATTGACCTTTTTATATCATTGTAAAATGCTCTATTATTACTGAGTGTATTTGTAACGGGGGTTACATCCTCCCCTCCTTTTCTCATGCACGTCCTCGTACATGTTTCACACAGTTTCCATCTTTAACATCTTGGGAGCATTTAAAGAGTCAGTGAATGCTACTGCTAAGCTTTGAAATAGAGACTGGACTACAGTGACGAGTGGGTTACCTAGTTCAGGATAGGTCAGTCTCTGAGCAGGTTCCCTATGTCTGTTTGAACGTCTTAGGGGATCAGTGATGGTGTCATTAGTGTCAGTGGCTTCTGGGCACTGGTCTGTGTCAGTGACAATCTCTATGGGCATGTCAGAAATGTCTTTGGTTTGGCTGTCTGTTTCAGGGGACTTTTCAGGATCTACTTGAGGTAGGTTTTCTTCTTCAGGGTAAGTATCGACTTGGATATCTCCGTCAGTTTCGATTGGATTCTCTTCAGGTAAGTTTCTTTCTACAGGTTCGGTTAAGGACTCTTCTGGTGGGTTTGTCTCACTTGGTAAGTATGTCTCATCCGATAGTTGTTGACTCTCTTTAGCTTCAGCAGCTTTGGTTGTTTCCACTGGCGTTTGCCCTACAGCGGTTTCAGGGTTCTCTGTGTCAGGTGGGATGTAGGGACTTTTGGTTTCCACTACTAGATCATGATAATCGTAGTAATAGCCAGGATCAGAATCTTCACAATCGGACCCTTGTTCAACACTTTCTGTTTGTTGGCGTGTTTTGGGTCGCCTTGGTTTGTCTTTCACAATTTGTTCTGCTTCCTCTGGGCTAGCAGGAAGGAAACCGCATGGCAATAACAGGTCACGATGAAGGGTTCTTTGAGGACCGTCTCTTGTCTCTGGTTTAACAACATAGACAGGGAGGTTGTTTGATTGTTTCACAATGATGTAAACTTCAGGTTCCCAGCGGTCGGCTAACTTGTGCTTGCCTCGCATACGAAGGTTTCTCACGAGCACTCTGTCGCCTTCCTTCAAGGTGGACTCAACAATGCATTTATCAAATCTTGCTTTGTTGCGACTGGCCGATTTCTTTGCCATTTCAGTTGCTATTTTGTAGCTGGATTCGAGGCTTGACTTGAGGTTGCGAACGTACTCTGAGTGGGAACTTGGCTGATGGTCGACTGGCAGACCGAACGCGAGGTCGACGGGTAGCCGGGGCTGTCGGCCAAACATTAGTTCATATGGGGTAAACCCCGTCACCTCATTCTTTGTACAATTATAAGCATGTACTAAGGGTCGGACGTGTTCGCGCCAGTGTGTTTTCTTGTGATTCTCCAGTGTGCCAAGCATGCCGAGGAGGGTCCTGTTGAACCGTTCAACAGGGTTCCCTCTCGGATGGTAAGGAGTAGTTCGTACTTTTCGAATACCAGCCAGCTGACAGAGCTCCTTTATCGTGCGAGACTCGAAGTCCGGACCCTGGTCACTATGAAGTCTCTCGGGAAAACCATAGTGAGAGATGAAGTTTTCCCAGAGGAATCGAGCAACTGTGCGCGCCTTTTGGTTTGGAGTTGGCAAGGCGAGCGCATACTTCGTGAAGTGGTCTGTAATCACTAACACATCCTTCGTGTTGCTCGAATCTGGCTCTAGACTTAGAAAGTCGATGCACACCAACTCTAGTGGACGGGTGACGACAATGTTCACGAGAGGTGCGGCTTTTTCTGGTCGGGCTTTGCGACGTGTGCAACGTTCGCAAGTCTTGACCTTGAGCTCAATGTCTGTGGCCATTTTGGGCCAATAGAATCGCTTTCTCACCAGGTCCCATGTCCTTTCGACACCTAAGTGTCCCATGTCGTCGTGTAAACTTTTCAGGACAAGGGGTCTCAACTCTTGTGGTAGCACGAGTTGATACTGCGTTTGTGCACTTTCTTGTCTGGTACGATAGAGGACTCCGTCTTTAAGGACTAACTTGTTCCACTCTCTTAGCAACAAGCCAAGTTCAGGAAGCTCATTTTTTGCAGTTGGTGGGGGTTTTTCTCCCAACGTTATCTGGTTGACTATTTCTCTGATGCTTGTATCAGCATGTTGTTTTTCTTTCAAGTCTGATGTTGTAAAGTGAGGAATGACTGGCAAACCACCAAGCTGGTCCTCCTCTTCATAGCTTTGGGGGACGGCTTGGGGAGTGAGAGCAAAAGACAGAACCAAGGGATTGTCAGTGATGGACTCTGCTAGTTCGTCTGTGGACTGGTGGACAAAGTGCTTTTCACAGATGGCTTTTATTATGCTCTGGTCAACAAGGTTTGAATGGGGTGTGTCAGGTAGGTGCCTTTGTGTGAACTGTTGGATTCTTTCCAGTTCTTTCTTGGACAGCATGTCGTCTGGTTGTGCGCTATGTGGGCGTCGGGATAGTCCGTCCGCGTCCTGATTTTGTTTTCCTGCCCTGTATTGCAGTTGGAAGTCAAAGGTGGACAGCGCAGCTAACCATCTGTAACTTGTAGCGTCAAGTTTTGCGGTGGTCAAGACGTACGTTAAGGGGTTGCTGTCAGTGATCACAAGGAAAGGGCGTCCGTAAAGGTAATCTTGGAATTTTTCGGTAACTGCCCATTTTAGCGCGAGAAATTCTAACTTGTGTGCAGGGTACTTAGCTTCACACTTTGACAACCCGCGGCTTGCGAAGGCGATCACACGTTTCTGACCTTCTTGTGTTTGGTAGAGGGCTGCCCCCAACCCTGAAGTGCTTGCGTCTGTGTGCAAGGTAAAGGGAAGAGTAGGGTCGGCAAACCCGAGCACTGGGGCACTTGTCAATTTTTCGATGATTTCGTCAAATGCTGTTTGACAGTCCACATTCCATCTTGCTCCAAAAGGATCTTTGGGGTTATGATATTGGGCTGTGCCGGCTTTGGCACTTGTCTTTTTATGCAGAGGTGGATATCCGCTTGTGAGTTGGTTGAGAGGTCGCATGATCTTTGAATAATCCTTTATGAATCTGCGATAGTATCCACAGAATCCTAAGAATGTCCGCAATTCCTTCAAAGTGTTTGGTTTTGGCCAGGTTTTGAGTGACGAGATTTTCTCAGGATCAGTCTCGATTCCTTTTTCTGAGATGATGTGGCCAAGGTACTTTACGGAGCTCTGGAAAAACCTGCACTTTTGTGGCGACAGTTTTAGACCATACTCTTTCAAACGACCCAGGACTTGCAAGAGGCGTTCTTCGTGTTCCTCCAAGGTTGAAGAGAACACTATTAGGTCGTCAAGGAACACAAGGGCTTGTTTCAGGTTGAGCTCTCCCACGCAACGCTCCATGAGCCTCTGGAACGTGCTGGGGGCATTTGTGATTCCTTGAGGCATTCTATTAAACTCAAAGAAACCGAGGGGGCAGACGAAGGCAGTTTTCTGTTTATCGGCCTCCTCCATTTCTATCTGATAGAAGCCTGATTTTAGGTCTAAGACCGAAAACCAGTGTGATCCACTTAAAGCCGAGAAAGACTCCTCGAGATTGGGTAAGGCGTACGAGTCTTTTACAGTCTGCAGATTTAACTTTCTGTAGTCAATGCATAATCTGACATCTCCATTTTTCTTGCGAACGACTACAATCGGGGACGAAAAGGGAGATTCAGACTCGCGAATGACTCCGGTATCGAGGAGCTGTTGCAAGTGGTTGCGTACTGCCTCCAAGTCTTGCGGATGTATCGGCCTGGCCCTGTGTTTGAAAGGTGTAGGGTCGCTGAGAGTGATGTGGTGCTTGATTTTTCCAGTACGACCAAAGTCAAGCTCGTGTTGGGCAAATACCTCTGGCATTGAGTTTAACTTGTCTGTTATTCTTTGTTTCCACTCACTAGAGATGGGGGAATCACCAAAATCAAACTGGAGATTTGACTTGTTCTCAGATTTTGGATTCACTGTTTTATTGTTTGCAGGCTGGACACTTTGGATAGCATGAATCTCTGCAATGATTGTCTTTGGGGTGAGTGTGATGGCATGATCAGATTCGTTCTTGAGGATGACTGGTATGCAGCGAGGGAACTTGGATGGGAGGGTTGCTAACCCATCTTCGACAAAAAGGCCACCAGGTAAAGAGGTGGTTGTTGGCGCCTCAACAGTCACCCATTTTCCAGTTTCTGGTACTCTGCGAGTTATCGATCCTTCCAAAACTTTTGTTTGTCCAGCTCCAATAGTTTCACAATCAGTACTGTGGAGTCTGACTTCACCCAAGCCTGAATTAACGGAGTGTTTTTTTCTGGCTGCAAGGGTTTTGAGAACGACTTTGTACCCATATGGAACTGAATGTTTTTCTTTGGAATCTACAACCAATCCGTACTGCTCATACAAGATGTCCAAGGTGTTAGTACCTATCAGCAGCGAAGGTGAGTTGGAGCTTAAGTTGGGAACGATCAGAGCTAGTGTTGGCACTTCAATGTCCGCACCCAATGAACTCTTGGGGAACGTGATGGCAGTTTCGATAAAGCCAAGGTAGGGGACATTCTGGCCGTTCGCTCCTTCTACCTCCAGCAGGTCGTTTAAGCTGTGGACAGGTAAGTGAGACAGTTTTTCTTCGTAGAAGGATTGGGAGATCGTCGTTACTTGCGAGCCCGTGTCTAATAGACAGCTGCACACATGATCGTCAATGGCTACTTGGGCAGTGCACTTCGCTCCAACAAGACCTTTTGGAAGAGAAAGTGACATTTCAGCTTGTGTGTGGAAGTTCAAGACGCGTTTCTTTTCCTTGGGACTCTTTGTCTTTGGCTCAGCTCCAATTTGTCCCACAACTGGAGCCCTCTTTAGTTTAAAAAAGTAGGTTCTTGTCCATTCACTTTGTCCCATGCCATCTGCTTGTCTCTTAAGAGTTTCCTTTTTTCAGCAACTAGGGGAGAGTTTGGCTCATTTTCACACTGGGGCTTGATGTGCCCGTCCTCCCCACATCTGAAGCAGTACCAGGGCTTTGGACGATTTCTTGGATGAGGTTCTGATTTTTGTTCTGAAGGCTGTGGCTTTGGAGTTTTGAAACTTTCAGGGGGGACTTTTGTCTTGGTCGAGTTTGTGGATTTTGACTTGACTTTACTGTTTGAGTCTTTTTTGTTCTTTAGAGATGCAAGATGGGACTGCAGATTGGCGATCTGCTTCTTGAGGTCTTGTATTTCAGAAAGGGGGTCAACAGTTTTTGATGTATCTCGCTCTGGACTTTGGGACTGAGCGCCTTGGTAGTTGGAAAACACTTTTGGCGTTGTTGTATTCAAGTGCTGTTTCATGCGCGACATTTTCGCTGTGCGCCTTTTCTCAGCAGTCCGGAGCATGAGAAGGAGTTCGGAAAAGTTAGGTGGAATTTGCCTTTTCTGTTCGAGTTGGAGCTCTGCTATTAGCTCATTGTCCCAACAGCCTCTTATGAACTGCTTTAACAGCTGCTTGTCTAGTTCACCAGCAGGAACACCACCTCTTATGAACGTGGTGTTCAGCATGACTTGAAGACGCTGGAGGTAAGACGATGGTGCCTCACCATTATTCTGCACAGTGTTCAAGTATTTGGCAAAGAGGTCGTCTCCATCTTCAACCGTACCGAAGGCAGAGTCGAGTATTTTCAAGTAGGTGGAAGGAGGTGACTCTGTAGGTATGTGCTTTACCAGATCGACAGCAGGTGAAGAGAGACTTTCCAAGAGCCTCCTGGATTTGCATGAATCAGGCTGTCTGGGGTCTTTTAAAAGGAGTTCCACACTCGAGCGCCAGCTCTCATAGTCGACTTCGTTGTTTGGGTGGGGACAGCGCCCTGAAAAGGGTCTCAATCTGAAAGGAGTGTTCATCTGAGCATTGAAGTCTTCAGTTCTCAGCACATGTTCCACTATTACTTTCTGAAGCTCTGGTGGGTTTACTTCAGAAGGTTTGAGAGTGGGTGTCTTAACACTGACCTGCACTCGTGGGGGATTCTCAACTGGAGCTTGGATCAGTGGGTGGACTGGTTCAAGAGTTGGTGGGTTCTCTTGCAGAGGACTGAGAGGAGCATTCGTGTCAGGGACTTGGGGTGAGTCCTGGCGGTCACCTGAGTCATTTTCGTCAGGGTTAACTACTTGGCTTATAGAGGAAAGTTCGTCTCTCAGTAAGTCTGCAAAGTCTTTACCTGTCAGTCTTGCAATGTCTCTCAGTTCAGTCAGGTAAGTCTGAGTAGCTGTCTTGCTAACTACGGGGCTGTAAACTGAGCTTAATGCTTCGACAAGGTAAAGTATGTCAGGTTTGTTCTTGGGTGAGAATCTGTATGGCAGTAAGCTAGATAATGCCTGGACTGGTGCACTGGACGCGTACTCAAGAAAGGACTGCTTGCCCTTTTCTGGACACGGGGGATCTACAGGTACCATTGTCTGAATGGACCCATATTGTTTGAGGAAGTCAAAAAGCTCTTCATCAGATTCAGTGTCAGTTAAACCAGTAATAAGAAGTGAGTTCGGTATCTTAACATTACTTTGTTGCACGGCTTCCATTTTTTGTTCAGTTCTTAGTCAAATTTGAGCTCTGAAAATTATTTACGAACCACTCCTGGCTGGCTCGCCAAGAATTTGTAGCACCTATGCTATTAGGCAGAGGTAGTCAGGCTACTGGACCAAATATAGGTTCGCACGGAGTGGTGTGTATTGAATAAAAGAGCCAAGAGTCAATAAAAAGGTAGAATGGAAAAAGCCGGCAGTTTACTGAACAATTGACAAACAACAATAAACATACAAATTTGGTTCTTAAGTAATGTTAAGACACCTTTTCAACACCCTTTATGTTGTTTTTTTCCTTTACTTTTTCTGTTAAAGTTCAAATAAAAGGTTTTGTTCAAGTTAATTTCAGTTTCAATCTATTTTAATTAAAGATGACCGGTCATTTGGTTTAAAGGGATTTTAGTTACAGAACTAAATTTATTTAACTTAAATTTAGTTTAAGCTTTCTTTTGAGTTCACTATATTTACCCTTTTCACTTTTTTGTAAATCAGTTTTGTCACTTTAAATTTACACCAAAAGTATCCTTTAAAGTTACAAAATATCAGATATCAAACAAAAGACAATTCAATATGCAAAGCAAACAAAGAACTGTTTTTCTAAATGTCCAATTGCTTAGCAAAATCCTTTAAAGTTTGTTAGCAGACGTATCCAGTTTTGGTAGTGCTCCTTTAAAGTATATTGGATCCACAGTTAGTGTTCAATCTCCTACCGCGACCTTGGCAGAGATTTTGTAGTAGTGAGGAAAAGTAAAGGACCACGTGATGCTCTACAGGCAGTCCGGATTATCGTGCTCCTTGGGTAGGCTCGCCATCCATGGATCAGGAGAAGTCCAGAACGATCCGGTCCGGAACCGTCTCCCAATTACTCTCGGGGGGACTCAAAAACCTGGCCTGCAGGACAGGCCATAAAAATAATTTTAGTCCATATGCAAAATAAAACCACTCCAAAATGAAAGCGGAGCCGCACTAGAAGGCTACGTGACTCTTTAGAAACTTAAAATGGCGGCTGCTCTTTTTTCTTTTTCATACATCCAACTCTACTTGCAAAATTAGCTTCTTTTCACACAAAATATACCCAAAATACATCAAATAAAATACATTCATGTTTCGAAGTGTCAAAGAAAATTATAAATAACTCAAAAGTACTGTTTTGTCATCTTTTCACAACTTAAATTGGTCTCAACTGGGCTCGCCTCATCACGGCAAAACCCACGCCACAAAAGTAGGCAAAATACAAAACAAAACTCACCAAAACTCGTCTGGTAATGGCATAAAATCTTATTTGGCTCACACCCCTCTTCCGGTCTGGCTAGACAACAGGTTTGCACCGTTATTTTAGTTTTTCACCGTAGTTTTTCAGCTAATGGCTACTCTGCTGCGCGTGCTTGCTGTCTCTGCCCTAAACAGGCCTATCTCTCCGCTACGCAACGCACAGGTTGGGGAGGGCTCTTGAAAAACTTTAAACTTTATCGACAACAAAAACAATTTCTCTTTTTAAACAAAAATAGTAATAAAACCTATAAATTATTAATGTTAATACTATTTATATTTTTATCCTCACAACTTTTAGCTGTTTTTATCATGTTGTTTATTAATATTTATTGACCTTTTTATATCATTGTAAAATGCTCTATTATTACTGAGTGTATTTGTAACGGGGGTTACATGATGCTTCAGGACCATCGACCCAGATGCTCGATGGTCCTGCGGGTCAACCGAAAATCCAGTCTTGTGTCGGACTGACCGTCAGCGTAAAGGGCCAGGACAGACACCTTTGTGTTGGTAAAGCAGTAGAGACGTGGAAGACCCTGGAAAATGCAACATTAATTATTTCATTGAGGAAATTAAATCACATTTTTTTAATGTTTCTATTTATTTTGATATCTTACATTTTAGATTATGAAGTATTTATTAATTCTGGAAAATCTCGTGGTTTTTATTTGGCTGGGTTTTTGGATTTTCATTTAAACTTTTAAAAATGAAAGTTTTTGTTTTGTTTTTGTTTAAAACAAGTGATATGGTTTGACTCTGAATAAAAAATTCTAAACTTTGAACTCAAAGTGTTTCATGTAATTGGACTACACAACTCACTTGAAAAAGAATGTTAAACTCTTACCCAGCAGACTGTGTAACCTTGAGCATGATTAGTAACAAAGTTTAAGTTAAAGTTTAAGTTTAACTAAAAAAAAAGCTTTAAGTTTAACTCACAAGTTATTCTGTCTGGTCAGGGCATCCAGAGGAAATCTTCTGAGATGTCTGCTTGTCCTTGCCGTCCTGTGATGCTGCATATCTGCTCGTTTTCAGTTTGATCTCACGAAAAACGGTTGAATTATTGCCAGGAACACGGACAGATTCATTTTCAAAGCCATTTTCAGTAAGGTGTAAGAAAACTACAGAAAACAATGCCTCCTTGCAAGAGCCCGTTAATCGTTCAGCGGCACAAAAACAAAATAAATATTGGCATGAAAAATAACTTGGGGGTTTATTTATGAACAAATACATTAAATCAACACCAAAGTGTTTGTAATTTAATTATTTATAAATCAGTCACGTTTTCCATGATCAGAACACAGCAGATTCATAAATAGTCTTTGTAAAATGTTCATATTTATTATGTTTTTACTCTGACAAATAAGTGTCATTCTCCGCGTTAAATAGGAGTAGTTCGCCTCCAGACCAGGTGGTGGCGGTAATGCGCCACTTTGTTTCCGTGTCAAGCGCGTTATGAACAACACCCAAAAGAAAAAAGTACTGAGCACGGGTGTCTGAATTGCTTTTAAATTCAGAGAACTATATATAGTTCTGCACTATATAGGGTTTTAGTAGTTAGGGATCAGGGCAGGAATTCGGACACAGGTTCATTTCCACTGAAATGCCTTCAGTCGACCAACTTCGTTTCTAACAATAAAGTAAAAAATAAAAACGTTGTTTCTACTGAAATGCCTTCCGTTTCTATTAAAATTTCACATGTGTATGTGAGAGAATTTTGGATAGTGTGTGTGAGAGCATTTTCACATGTGTATGTGAGAGGATTTTCACATGTGTATGTGAGAGGATTTTCACATGTGTATGTGAGAGCATTTTCAGTAGTGTGTGTGAGAGCATTTTCAGTAGTGTATGTGAAAGCATTTTCACATGTGTATGTGAGAGCATTTTCAGTAGTGTGTGTGAGAGCATTTTCAGTAGTGTGTGTGAGAGCATTTCACATGTGTATGTGAGAGATTTCACATGTGTATGTGAAAGAATACATTTTCAGTTGTATGTATACAAGCATTTCACTAGTGTGTATGAGAGATTTCACATGTGTTTATGAATGCTAATTCTGAATAATGTCCTACACGGCACCTCATAATTTGTAATCATTTCTCTAGACACTGACCCAGATTCTAGAAATCAATAATACATAAAAATTGTTGGGTTTAAGTTGTCTCTTCCTGAGTTGTCCTCTTTTGTGTAAAATTTGTAGTTGGTTTAAACTGAGGGTAAACATATAGACTGATAGTAAAGTCCAGTGTTATAGAGGAATTGCTAAATCTTTAAAAACTGTCTAACTGTTAATACTACCATAAAAGGATTATTGGTTTTAAAAATGTAACTGACAAAAAAACCATTTGATTTAGCCACAGTGACGTGTTGTGATCAAACTTACGTGTAGTAGGTGGTAAATATGTTGTAGGTGATAAATGGGTTGTAGGTGGTAAATGTGTTGTAGGAAGACAATCAGTGAAATCTGAAAAAACAATAGGAACAGGAATAAAGTTTGTCTTGTTTTGACTCTGTGTTTGTCCACAGAAAGATAGAACTGTTTCAAACTTCTTACTGTGTTGATACAGAGACTGGCAGAAGTTTCTGTCATAAGGAATGGTGTTGATGCATCCACATGAGCCTGCAGAGATCTGGTCACATGCTCCATACATCAGACACTGGTCACATGACCACCGATACTGGTCCTCACAAATGCACTGGTGACCATTATTGATTGGAGTGCAAACTGCAGACAATTATGAAAGACGACAATTTCAAGATTTGCTTTCACACTTTTTCTCTACACTAAACTTGTTGATGGGAATACAGTATATTTCTACATTTAATGATTGTGTCCTGTTAATAACACATTCTATGTAAAAACCTATTTGGCAGATTTCATCTTTTCATGTTACTCTTGTTTTTTTTTTATTAGTACACATACTTTCTTTTTGCCCTAAATGATCACATAGGCTTTTAATTTGCTTTACCTGTAGTGATATTGGACTGATTGATCTGTGTGTTTCTCTTGATACTGAGTGGGTAGGAGATGTTTCTCAGAATGCTCCTCAACATGTTGACTGTTGTCAAATCTGTGATGTTCATCTCAACAGAAAGGACATATTTATAAGCAGGTGGAGGATTTGCTGAAAGACATTTGAAAGAAACAAGTTAGAAACAAACAGTAGTTTATGACTTTGTTCACTTTTATTGCTTTAAAAGAATGAAGTAGTCTATTGTTATTCATTGAGCTGTCATAGTTATCACACATCTTCAGTATTTGTAATCATTTCTCTAGACACTGACCCAGATTCTAGAAATCAATAATACATAGAAATTGTTGGGTTTGAGTTGTCTCATCCTGAGTTGTCCTCTTTTGTGTAAAATTTGTAGTTAGTTTAAACTGAGGGTAAACATATAGACAGATAGTAAAGTCCAGTGTTATAGAGGAATTGCTAAATCTTTAAAAACTGTCTAACTGTTAATACTACCATAAAAGGATTATTGGTTTTAAAAATGTAACTGACAAAAAAACCATTTGATTTAGCCACAGTGACGTGTTGTGATCAAACTTACGTGTAGTAGGTGGTAAATATGTTGTAGGTGATAAATGTGTTGTAGGTGGTAAATGTGTTGTAGGAAGACAATGAGTGAAATCTGAAAAAACAATAGGAACAGGAATAAAGTTTGTCTTGATTTGACTCTGTGTTTGTCCACAGAAAGATAGAACTGTTTCAAACTTCTTACTGTGTTGATCCAGAGACTGGCAGAAGTTTCTGTCAGAAGGAATGGCGTTGATGCATCCACATGAGCCTGCAGAGATCTGGTCACATGCTCCATACATCAGACACTGGTCACATGACCACCGAAACTGGTCCTCACAAATGCACTGGTGACCATTATTGATTGGAGTGCAAACTGCAGACAATTATGAAAGACGACAATTTCAAGATTTGCTTTCACACTTTTTCTCTACACTAAACTTGTTGATGGGAATACAGTATATTTCTACATTTAATGATTGTGTCGTGTTAATAACACATTCTATGTAATAACCTATTTGGCAGATTTCATCTTTTCATGTTACTCTTGTTTTTTTTTATTAGTACACATACTTTCTTTTTTCCTTAAATGATCACATAGGCTTTTAATTTGCTTTACCTGTAGTGATATTGGACTGATTGATCTGTGTGTTTCTCTTGATACTGAGAGGGTAGGAGATGTTTCTCAAAATGCTCCTCAACATGTTGACTGTTGTCAAATCTGTGATGTTCATCTCAACAGAAAGGACATATTTATAAGCAGGTGGAGGATTTGCTGAAAGACATTTGAAAGAAACAAGTTAGAAACAAACAGTAGTTTATGACTTTGTTCACTTTTATTGCTTTAAAAGAATGAAGTAGTCTATTGTTATTCATTGAGCTGTCATAGTTATCATACATCTTGAGTATTTGTAATCATTTCTCTAGACACTGACCCAGATTCTAGAAATCAATAATACATAAAAATTGTTGGGTTTGAGTTGTCTCATCCTGAGTTGTCCTCTTTTGTGTAAAATTTGTAGTTAGTTTAAACTGAGGGTAAACATATAGACTGATAGTAAAGTCCAGTGTTATAGAGGAATTGCTAAATCTTTAAAAACTGTCTAACTGTTAATACTACCATAAAAGGATTATTGGTTTTAAAAATGTAACTGACAAAAAAACCATTTGATTTAGCCACAGTGACCTGTTGTGATCAAACTTACGTGTAGTAGGTGGTAAATATGTTGTAGGGGATAAATGTGTTGTAGGTGGTAAATGTGTTGTAGGAAGACAATCAGTGAAATCTGAAAAAAACAATAGGAACAGGAATAAAGTTTGTCTTGTTTTGACTCTGTGTTTGTCCACAGAAAGATAGAACTGTTTCAAACTTCTTACTGTGTTGATCCAAAGACTGGCAGAAGTTTCTGTCTGAAGGAATGGTGTTGATGCATCCACATGAGCCTGCAAAGATCTGGTCACATGCTCCATACATCAGACACTGGTCACATGACCACCGATACTGGTCCTCACAAATGCACTGGTGACCATTATTGATTGGAGTGCAAACTGCAAACAATTATGAAAGACAACAATTTCAAGATTTGATTTCACACTTTTTCTCTACACTAGAACTTGTTGATGGGAATACAGTATATTTCTACATTTAATGATTGTGTCCTGTTAATAACACATTCTATGTAAAAACCTATTTGGCAGATTTCATCTTTTCATGTTACTCTTGTTTTTTTTTTATTAGTACACATACTTTCTTTTTGCCCTAAATGATCACATAGGCTTTTAATTTGCTTTACCTGTAGTGATATTGGACTGATTGATCTGTGTGTTTCTCTTGATACTGAGAGGGTAGGAGATGTTTCTCAGAATGCTCCTCAACATGTTGACTGTTGTCAAATCTGTGATGTTCATCTCAACAGAAAGGACATATTTATAAGCAGGTGGAGGATTTGCTGAAAGACATTTGAAAGAAACAAGTTAGAAACAAACAGTAGTTTATGACTTTGTTCACTTTTATTGCTTTAAAAGAATCAAGTAGTCTATTGTTATTCATTGAGCTGTCATAGTTATCACACATCTTCAGTATTTGTAATCATTTCTCTAGACACTGACCCAGATTCTAGAAATCAATAATACATAGAAATTGTTGGGTTTGAGTTGTCTCATCCTGAGTTGTCCTCTTTTGTGTAAAATTTGTAGTTAGTTTAAACTGAGGGTAAACATATAGACAGATAGTAAAGTCCAGTGTTATAGAGGAATTGCTAAATCTTTAAAAACTGTCTAACTGTTAATACTACCATAAAAGGATTATTGGTTTTAAAAATGTAACTGACAAAAAAACCATTTGATTTAGCCACAGTGACGTGTTGTGATCAAACTTACGTGTAGTAGGTGGTAAATATGTTGTAGGTGATAAATGTGTTGTAGGTGGTAAATGTGTTGTAGGAAGACAATGAGTGAAATCTGAAAAAACAATAGGAACAGGAATAAAGTTTGTCTTGTTTTGACTCTGTGTTTGTCCACAGAAAGATAGAACTGTTTCAAACTTCTTACTGTGTTGATCCAGAGACTGGCAGAAGTTTCTGTCAGAAGGAATGGCGTTGATGCATCCACATGAGCCTGCAGAGATCTGGTCACATGCTCCATACATCAGACACTGGTCACATGACCACCGAAACTGGTCCTCACAAATGCACTGGTGACCATTATTGATTGGAGTGCAAACTGCAGACAATTATGAAAGACGACAATTTCAAGATTTGCTTTCACACTTTTTCTCTACACTAAACTTGTTGATGGGAATACAGTATATTTCTACATTTAATGATTGTGTCGTGTTAATAACACATTCTATGTAATAACCTATTTGGCAGATTTCATCTTTTCATGTTACTCTTGTTTTTTTTTATTAGTACACATACTTTCTTTTTTCCTTAAATGATCACATAGGCTTTTAATTTGCTTTACCTGTAGTGATATTGGACTGATTGATCTGTGTGTTTCTCTTGATACTGAGAGGGTAGGAGATGTTTCTCAAAATGCTCCTCAACATGTTGACTGTTGTCAACTCTGTGATGTTCATCTCAACAGAAAGGACATATTTATAAGCAGGTGGAGGATTTGCTGAAAGACATTTGAAAGAAACAAGTTAGAAACAAACAGTAGTTTATGACTTTGTTCACTTTTATTGCTTTAAAAGAATGAAGTAGTCTATTGTTATTCATTGAGCTGTCATAGTTATCATACATCTTGAGTATTTGTAATCATTTCTCTAGACACTGACCCAGATTCTAGAAATCAATAATACATAAAAATTGTTGGGTTTGAGTTGTCTCATCCTGAGTTGTCCTCTTTTGTGTAAAATTTGTAGTTAGTTTAAACTGAGGGTAAACATATAGACTGATAGTAAAGTCCAGTGTTATAGAGGAATTGCTAAATCTTTAAAAACTGTCTAACTGTTAATACTACCATAAAAGGATTATTGGTTTTAAAAATGTAACTGACAAAAAAACCATTTGATTTAGCCACAGTGACCTGTTGTGATCAAACTTACGTGTAGTAGGTGGTAAATATGTTGTAGGTGATAAATGGGTTGTAGGTGGTAAATGTGTTGTAGGAAGACAATCAGTGAAATCTGAAAAAACAATAGGAACAGGAATAAAGTTTGTCTTGTTTTGACTCTGTGTTTGTCCACAGAAAGATAGAACTGTTTCAAACTTCTTACTGTGTTGATCCAAAGACTGGCAGAAGTTTCTGTCTGAAGGAATGGTGTTGATGCATCCACATGAGCCTGCAAAGATCTGGTCACATGCTCCATACATCAGACACTGGTCACATGACCACCGATACTGGTCCTCACAAATGCACTGGTGACCATTATTGATTGGAGTGCAAACTGCAAACAATTATGAAAGACAACAATTTCAAGATTTGATTTCACACTTTTTCTCTACACTAGAACTTGTTGATGGGAATACAGTATATTTCTACATTTAATGATTGTGTCCTGTTAATAACACATTCTATGTAAAAACCTATTTGGCAGATTTCATCTTTTCATGTTACTCTTGTTTATTTTTATTAGTACACATACTTTCTTTTTGCCTTAAATGATCACATAGGCTTTTAATTTGCTTTACCTGTAGTGATATTGGACTGATTGATCTGTGTGTTTCTCTTGATACTGAGTGGGTAGGAGATGTTTCTCAGAATGCTCCTCAACATGTTGACTGTTGTCAACTCTGTGATGTTCATCTCAACAGAAAGGACATATTTATAAGCAGGTGGAGGATTTGCTGAAATACATTTGAAAGAAACAAGTTAGAAACAAACAGTAGTTTATGACTTTGTTCACTTTTACTGCTTTAAAAGAATGAAGTAGTCTATTGTTATTCATTGAGCTGTCATAGTTATCATACATCTTGAGTATTTGTAATCATTTCTCTAGACACTGACCCAGATTCTAGAAATCAATAATACATAGAAATTGTTGGGTTTGAGTTGTCTCTTCCTGAGTTGTCCTCTTTTGTGTAAAATCTGTAGTTAGTTTAAACTGAGGGTAAACATATAGACAGATAGTAAAGTCCAGTGTTATAGAGGAATTGCTAAATCTTTAAAAACTGTCTAACTGTTAATACTACCATAAAAGGATTATTGGTTTTAAAAATGTAACTGACAAAAAAACCATTTGATTTAGCCACAGTGACCTGTTGTGATCAAACTTACGTGTAGTAGGTGGTAAATATGTTGTAGGTGATAAATGGGTTGTAGGTGGTAAATGTGTTGTAGGAAGACAATGAGTGAAATCTGAAAAAACAATAGGAACAGGAATAAAGTTTGTCTTGTTTTGACTCTGTGTTTGTCCACAGAAAGATAGAACTGTTTCAAACTTCTTACTGTGTTGATCCAAAGACTGGCAGAAGTTTCTGTCAGAAGGAATGGCGTTGATGCATCCACATGAGCCTGCAGAGATCTGGTCACATGCTCCATACATCAGACACTGGTCACATGACCACCGATACTGGTCCTCACAAATGCACTGGTGACCATTATTGATTGGAGTGCAAACTGCAGACAATTATGAAAGACGACAATTTCAAGATTTGCTTTCACACTTTTTCTCTACACTAAACTTGTTGATGGGAATACAGTATATTTCTACATTTAATGATTGTGTCGTGTTAATAACACATTCTATGTAAAAACCTATTTGGCAGATTTCATCTTTTCATGTTACTCTTGTTTATTTTTATTAGTACACATACTTTCTTTTTGCCTTAAATGATCACATAGGCTTTTAATTTGCTTTACCTGTAGTGATATTGGACTGATTGATCTGTGTGTTTCTCTTGATACTGAGTGGGTAGGAGATGTTTCTCAGAATGCTCCTCAACATGTTGACTGTTCTCAACTCTGTGATGTTCATCTCAACAGAAAGGACATATTTATAAGCAGGTGGAGGATTTGCTGAAATACATTTGAAAGAAACAAGTTAGAAACAAACAGTAGTTTATGACTTTGTTCACTTTTATTGCTTTAAAAGAATGAAGTAGTCTATTGTTATTCATTGAGCTGTCATAGTTATCATACATCTTGAGTATTTGTAATCATTTCTCTAGACACTGACCCAGATTCTAGAAATCAATAATACATAGAAATTGTTGGGTTTGAGTTGTCTCTTCCTGAGTTTTCCTCTTTTGTGTAAAATCTGTAGTTAGTTTAAACTGAGGGTAAACATATAGACAGATAGTAAAGTCCAGTGTTATAGAGGAATTGCTAAATCTTTAAAAACTGTCTAACTGTTAATACTACCATAAAAGGATTATTGGTTTTAAAAATGTAACTGACAAAAAAACCATTTGATTTAGCCACAGTGACGTGTTGTGATCAAACTTACGTGTAGTAGGTGGTAAATATGTTGTAGGTGATAAATGGGTTGTAGGTGGTAAATGTGTTGTAGGAAGACAATCATTGAAATCTGAAAAAACAATAGGAACAGGAATAAAGTTTGTCTTGTTTTGACTCTGTGTTTGTCCACAGAAAGATAGAACTGTTTCAAACTTCTTACTGTGTTGATACAGAGACTGGCAGAAGTTTCTGTCAGAAGGAATGGCGTTGATGCATCCACATGAGCCTGCAAAGATCTGGTCACATGCTCCATACATCAGACACTGGTCACATGACCACCGATACTGGTCCTCACAAATGCACTGGTGACCATTATTGATTGGAGTGCAAACTGCAAACAATTATGAAAGACAACAATTTCAAGATTTGATTTCACACTTTTTCTCTACACTAGAACTTGTTGATGGGAATACAGTATATTTCTACATTTAATGATTGTGTCGTGTTAATAACACATTCTATGTAAAAACCTATTTGGCAGATTTCATCTTTTCATGTTACTCTTGTTTATTTTTATTAGTACACATACTTTCTTTTTGCCTTAAATGATCACATAGGCTTTTAATTTGCTTTACCTGTAGTGATATTGGACTGATTGATCTGTGTGTTTCTCTTGATACTGAGTGGGTAGGAGATGTTTCTCAGAATGCTCCTCAACATGTTGACTGTTCTCAACTCTGTGATGTTCATCTCAACAGAAAGGACATATTTATAAGCAGGTGGAGGATTTGCTGAAATACATTTGAAAGAAACAAGTTAGAAACAAACAGTAGTTTATGACTTTGTTCACTTTTATTGCTTTAAAAGAATGAAGTAGTCTATTGTTATTCATTGAGCTGTCATAGTTATCATACATCTTGAGTATTTGTAATCATTTCTCTAGACACTGACCCAGATTCTAGAAATCAATAATACATAAAAATTGTTGGGTTTGAGTTGTCTCATCCTGAGTTGTCCTCTTTTGTGTAAAATTTGTAGTTAGTTTAAACTGAGGGTAAACATATAGACAGATAGTAAAGTCCAGTGTTATAGAGGAATTGCTAAATCTTTAAAAACTGTCTAACTGTTAATACTACCATAAAAGGATTATTGGTTTTAAAAATGTAACTGACAAAAAAACCATTTGATTTAGCCACAGTGACGTGTTGTGATCAAACTTACGTGTAGTAGGTGGTAAATATGTTGTAGGTGATAAATGGGTTGTAGGTGGTAAATGTGTTGTAGGAAGACAATCATTGAAATCTGAAAAAACAATAGGAACAGGAATAAAGTTTGTCTTGTTTTGACTCTGTGTTTGTCCACAGAAAGATAGAACTGTTTCAAACTTCTTACTGTGTTGATACAGAGACTGGCAGAAGTTTCTGTCAGAAGGAATGGCGTTGATGCATCCACATGAGCCTGCAAAGATCTGGTCACATGCTCCATACATCAGACACTGGTCACATGACCACCGATACTGGTCCTCACAAATGCACTGGTGACCATTATTGATTGGAGTGCAAACTGCAAACAATTATGAAAGACAACAATTTCAAGATTTGATTTCACACTTTTTCTCTACACTAGAACTTGTTGATGGGAATACAGTATATTTCTACATTTAATGATTGTGTCGTGTTAATAACACATTCTATGTAAAAACCTATTTGGCAGATTTCATCTTTTCATGTTACTCTTGTTTATTTTTATTAGTACACATACTTTCTTTTTGCCTTAAATGATCACATAGGCTTTTAATTTGCTTTACCTGTAGTGATATTGGACTGATTGATCTGTGTGTTTCTCTTGATACTGAGTGGGTAGGAGATGTTTCTCAGAATGCTCCTCAACATGTTGACTGTTCTCAACTCTGTGATGTTCATCTCAACAGAAAGGACATATTTATAAGCAGGTGGAGGATTTGCTGAAATACATTTGAAAGAAACAAGTTAGAAACAAACAGTAGTTTATGACTTTGTTCACTTTTATTGCTTTAAAAGAATGAAGTAGTCTATTGTTATTCATTGAGCTGTCATAGTTATCACACATCTTGAGTATTTGTAATCATTTCTCTAGACACTGACCCAGATTCTAGAAATCAATAATACATAAAAATTGTTGGGTTTGAGTTGTCTCATCCTGAGTTGTCCTCTTTTGTGTAAAATTTGTAGTTAGTTTAAACTGAGGGTAAACATATAGACTGATAGTAAAGTCCAGTGTTATAGAGGAATTGCTAAATCTTTAAAAACTGTCTAACTGTTAATACTACCATAAAAGGATTATTGGTTTTAAAAATGTAACTGACAAAAAAACCATTTGATTTAGCCACAGTGACCTGTTGTGATCAAACTTACGTGTAGTAGGTGGTAAATATGTTGTAGGTGATAAATGGGTTGTAGGTGGTAAATGTGTTGTAGGAAGACAATGAGTGAAATCTGAAAAAACAATAGGAACAGGAATAAAGTTTGTCTTGTTTTGACTCTGTGTTTGTCCACAGAAAGATAGAACTGTTTCAAACTTCTTACTGTGTTGATCCAGAGACTGGCAGAAGTTTCTGTCAGAAGGAATGGCGTTGATGCATCCACATGAGCCTGCAGAGATCTGGTCACATGCTCCATACATCAGACACTGGTCACATGACCACCGATACTGGTCCTCACAAATGCACTGGTGACCATTATTGATTGGAGTGCAAACTGCAGACAATTATGAAAGACGACAATTTCAAGATTTGCTTTTACACTTTTTCTCTACACTAAACTTGTTGATGGGAATACAGTATATTTCTACATTTAATGATTGTGTCCTGTTAATAACACATTCTATGTAAAAACCTATTCGGCAGAATTCATCTTTTCATGTTACTCTTGTTTATTTTTATTAGTACACATACTTTCTTTTTGCCTTAAATGATCACATAGGCTTTTAATTTGCTTTACCTGTAGTGATATTGGACTGATTGATCTGTGTGTTTCGCTTGATACTGAGTGGGTAGGAGATGTTTCTCAGAATGCTCCTCAACATGTTGACTGTTGTCAACTCTGTGATGTTCATCTCAACAGAAAGGACATATTTATAAGCAGGTGGAGGATTTGCTGAAAGACATTTGAAAGAAACAAGTTAGAAACAAACAGTAGTTTATGACTTTGTTCACTTTTATTGCTTTAAAAGAATGAAGTAGTCTATTGTTATTCATTGAGCTGTTATAGTTATCACACATCTTGAGTATTTGTAATCATTTCTCTAGACACTGACCCAGATTCTAGAAATCAATAATACATAAAAATTGTTGGATTTGAGTTGTCTCATCCTGAGTTGTCCTCTTTTGTGTAAAATTTGTAGTTAGTTTAAACTGAGGGTAAACATATAGACAGATAGTAAAGTCCAGTGTTATAGAGGAATTGCTAAATCTTTAAAAACTGTCTAACTGTTAATACTACCATAAAAGGATTATTGGTTTTAAAAATGTAACTGACAAAAAAACCATTTGATTTAGCCACAGTGACGTGTTGTGATCAAACTTACGTGTAGTAGGTGGTAAATATGTTGTAGGTGATAAATGTGTTGTAGGTGGTAAATGTGTTGTAGGAAGACAATCAGTGAAATCTGAAAAAACAATAGGAACAGGAATAAAGTTTGTCTTGATTTGACTCTGTGTTTGTCCACAGAAAGATAGAACTGTTTCAAACTTCTTACTGTGTTGATACAGAGACTGGCAGAAGTTTCTGTCAGAAGGAATGGTGTTGATGCATCCACATGAGCCTGCAAAGATCTGGTCACATGCTCCATACATCAGACACTGGTCACATGACCACCGATACTGGTCCTCACAAATGCACTGGTGACCATTATTGATTGGAGTGCAAACTGCAGACAATTATGAAAGACGACAATTTCAAGATTTGCTTTCACACTTTTTCTCTACACTAAACTTGTTGATGGGAATACAGTATATTTCTACATTTAATGATTGTGTCGTGTTAATAACACATTCTATGTAAAAACCTATTTGGCAGATTTCATCTTTTGATGTTACTCTTGTTTTTTTTTATTAGTACACATACTATCTTTTTGCCTTAAATGATCACATAGACTTTTAATTTGCTTTACCTGTAGTGATATTGGACTGATTGATCTGTGTGTTTCTCTTGATACTGAGTGGGTAGGAGATGTTTCTCAGAATGCTCCTCAACATGTTGACTGTTGTCAAATCTGTGATGTTCATCTCAACAGAAAGGACATATTTATAAGCAGGTGGAGGATTTGCTGAAAGACATTTGAAAGAAACAAGTTAGAAACAAACAGTAGTTTATGACTTTGTTCACTTTTATTGCTTTAAAAGAATCAAGTAGTCTATTGTTATTCATTGAGCTGTCATAGTTATCATACATCTTGAGTATTTGTAATCATTTCTCTAGACACTGACCCAGATTCTAGAAATCAATAATACATAAAAATTGTTGGGTTTGAGTTGTCTCATCCTGAGTTGTCCTCTTTTGTGTAAAATTTGTAGTTAGTTTAAACTGAGGGTAAACATATAGACAGATAGTAAAGTCCAGTGTTATAGAGGAATTGCTAAATCTTTAAAAACTGTCTAACTGTTAATACTACCATAAAAGGATTATTGGTTTTAAAAATGTAACTGACAAAAAAACCATTTGATTTAGCCACAGTGACGTGTTGTGATCAAACTTACGTGTAGTAGGTGGTAAATATGTTGTAGGGGATAAATGTGTTGTAGGTGGTAAATGTGTTGTAGGAAGACAATCAGTGAAATCTGAAAAAACAATAGGAACAGGAATAAAGTTTGTCTTGATTTGACTCTGTGTTTGTCCACAGAAAGATAGAACTGTTTCAAACTTCTTACTGTGTTGATACAGAGACTGGCAGAAGTTTCTGTCAGAAGGAATGGTGTTGATGCATCCACATGAGCCTGCAAAGATCTGGTCACATGCTCCATACATCAGACACTGGTCACATGACCACCGATACTGGTCCTCACAAATGCACTGGTGACCATTATTGATTGGAGTGCAAACTGCAGACAATTATGAAAGACAACAATTTCAAGATTTGATTTCACACTTTTTCTCTACACTAGAACTTGTTGATGGGAATACAGTATATTTCTACATTTAATGATTGTGTCGTGTTAATAACACATTCTATGTAAAAACCTATTTGGCAGATTTCATCTTTTGATGTTACTCTTGTTTTTTTTTTATTAGTACACATACTATCTTTTTGCCTTAAATGATCACATAGGCTTTTAATTTGCTTTACCTGTAGTGATATTGGACTGATTGATCTGTGTGTTTCTCTTGATACTAAGTGGGTAGGAGATGTTTCTCAGAATGCTCCTCAACATGTTGACTATTATCAACTCTGTGATGTTCATCTCAACAGAAAGGACATATTTATAAGCAGGTGGAGGATTTGCTGAAAGACATTTGAAAGAAACAAGTTAGAAACAAACAGTAGTTTATGACTTTGTTCACTTTTATTGCTTTAAAAGAATGAAGTAGTCTATTATTAATCATTGAGCTGTTATAGTTATCACACATCTTGAGTATTTGTAATCATTTCTCTAGACACTGACCCAGATTCTAGAAATCAATAATACATAAAAATTGTTGGGTTTGAGTTGTCTCATCCTGAGTTGTCCTCTTTTGTGTAAAATCTGTAGTTAGTTTAAACTGAGGGTAAACATATAGACAGATAGTAAAGTCCAGTGTTATAGAGGAATTGCTAAATCTTTAAAAACTGTCTAACTGTTAATACTACCATAAAAGGATTATTGGTTTTAAAAATGTAACTGACAAAAAAACCATTTGATTTAGCCACAGTGACGTGTTGTGATCAAACTTACGTGTAGTAGGTGGTAAATATGTTGTAGGTGATAAATGGGTTGTAGGTGGTAAATGTGTTGTAGGAAGACAATCAGTGAAATCTGAAAAAACAATAGGAACAGGAATAAAGTTTGTCTTGTTTTGACTCTATGTTTGTCCACAGAAAGATAGAACTGTTTCAAACTTCTTACTGTGTTGATACAGAGACTGGCAGAAGTTTCTGTCAGAAGGAATGGCGTTGATGCATCCACATGAGCCTGCAGAGATCTGGTCACATGCTCCATACATCAGACACTGGTCACATGACCACCGATACTGGTCCTCACAAATGCACTGGTGACCATTATTGATTGGAGTGCAAACTGCAGACAATTATGAAAGACGACAATTTCAAGATTTGATTTCACACTTTTTCTCTACACTAAACTTGTTGATGGGAATACAGTATATTTCTACATTTAATGATTGTGTCCTGTTAATAACACATTCTATGTAAAAACCTATTTGGCAGATTTCATCTTTTGATGTTACTTTTGTTTTTTTTTATTAGTACACATACTTTCTTTTTGCCTTAAATGATCACATAGGCTTTTAATTTACTTTACCTGTAGTGATATTGGACTGATTGATCTGTGTGTTTCTCTTGATACTGAGTGGGTAGGAGATGTTTCTCAGAATGCTCCTCAACATGTTGACTGTTGTCAAATCTGTGATGTTCATCTCAACAGAAAGGACATATTTATAAGCAGGTGGAGGATTTGCTGAAAGACATTTGAAAGAAACAAGTTAGAAACAAACAGTAGTTTATGACTTTGTTCACTTTTATTGCTTTAAAAGAATGAAGTAGTCTATTGTTATTCATTGAGCTGTCATAGTTATCACACATCTTGAGTATTTGTAATCATTTCTCTAGACACTGACCCAGATTCTAGAAATCAATAATACATAAAAATTGTTGGGTTTGAGTTGTCTCTTCCTGAGTTGTCCTCTTTTGTGTAAAATTTGTAGTTAGTTTAAACTGAGGGTAAACATATAGACTGATAGTAAAGTCCAGTGTTATAGAGGAATTGCTAAATCTTTAAAAACTGTCTAACTGTTAATACTACCATAAAAGGATTATTGGTTTTAAAAATGTAACTGACAAAAAAACCATTTGATTTAGCCACAGTGACGTGTTGTGATCAAACTTACGTGTAGTAGGTGGTAAATATGTTGTAGGTGATAAATGGGTTGTAGGTGGTAAATGTGTTGTAGGAAGACAATCAGTGAAATCTGAAAAAACGATTAGAACAGGAATAAAGTTTGTCTTGATTCAACTCTGAGTTTGTCCTCAGAAAGATAGAACTGTTTCAAACTTCTTACTGTGTTGATACAGAGACTGGCAGAAGTTTTGCTCAGTTTTTCTGACAGACTATAATACTTACTATTGAGCTCTGATTGACAGAACTGTCCATCTGTGGGAACAGTTTTAATGCATCCACATGTGTCTCCTTCATTGCATTTCCCGTAGGTGGCGCACTTGTCACATGGCCACAGGTAGTAATGCTCACATCTGCACTCATAGCCATCATTGCTGGGAGAACAAACTGCACATAAATAGAAAAAAAACATTTTTTAATGTTGCAGTTCTTTTTGTATTATGTCTAAAGTTTCAGACTTTAAGAAATTAAAATGTTTCCTCTTGCCTGTGGTAACGTCAGCGTCTATGATTTTCTCATTGGAGTGGATTTGAAGAGGCAAAGTGAGGTTTCCAAAAGTGCTTCTTAGCTGTGTTAGGTCATTTAGGATGAGCTTAATGTCCAAACGGTATTCATAAACTGGAACTGTTAAAAAGTACATTAAACACAAGATTAAGTTCTGGCTCTACTCCTTAATAGGTCCATTTATAGATCAACATGCTAAAAGATGCCAAAAAAGGAAAGTACGGATATATTTTAAGATTTGGCAAAGATATAATAGGTTTCTTTCAAGCAAGAAGCTCAAATTTTAAACAGCTTCACCTATGTGTTACATTTATATACCAAATAAATCTACCAAAGCATGTACCCGTAGTTTTATTGTGCACTTTGAAAGTCTTGTTTGACTTGTTTGGCAACAAAGAAATGCAAAACAGCTTCAAATCTGCCTCACATCATCTCAAACCAGGAAGTGGTTTGGTGTCTATCCCCATCAGGATAGACACAAACCATGATTCTGCTTTACAGTCAGGAGTTTCTGCTCTATTACATCTGTCATCTACACCTGAGAATTTTCAAAAAGGGCCTGCAAGCAATGTCAAACTTTCTCAGCTCAGTTACACCCCACACCAGAAGTTCTGTCAACTTTTCCCACAGTTCTTTGCTGCTGCAGAATGACACCAAATTCTCTACCAAGAAAAATGATCCAATTTTTCTGCAAAACCATTATCTACTTCTCCTTTACAGACCCAATTAAAACTGTGTTTTGGTTGTTTTTAACGTGTTCTTGTGACATTCCTGTCATGATGGAGCACATATATAAAGAATTTTAAGCTTAAAACTGTGTTTCTGAGGATTTCTTTATTCAAATTGTTGTGAATGAACAATGCCTTTAGAAAAGGCTTGCAGCAGTGATGTAGGTTCTACAATCGGTGGGCCACAAGCTCTCTGCTTTGCTCCATTCTGATGCATCCACTTTTAGACAAATATATCCTTTAAAATCTTTCAAATCTGGTATCTGGCTAAAAGCTGTGCAGCTTGATAGCTCTGATATTGCTCGCCTTTTTTGTTGCTCCACTGATGTAAGCTTGGGGTTGTGAGGGGCTGGAAGCTAGAGGAAGAGATGGATGATGGGTAGTATGGGTGGGCTTAGTCTGCGCCAACAGTCCCACCCAGAACTAAGAGGCAAATTAGAATGTACTATTTCCACTCTGCAAAAAACGACAGAGGTTTTTTAATTTAGTCTAAAAACTGCATAACCATAATTGAAAGACCACTGGAAAGACTTAAAAAAAATATTAGAATAAAGTCAGAGTGGGATTTTAACAGTTATCTAAAGGTTAGGGAATCTGCAGTAACACTTCTTTGCACAAATGTGTTGTCAAGGCAAAAATAAGTAAACACGGAATTATGTTTTTTTGTTTTTTAGGTCAATACTTTGCCGTTTTTTACAAGAAGCTAAATGTCCAACTCACCGTCGCTCCTCTTCCTCCTGTGAGGGGGAATCTGTTCTTGGTCGGCTTCCTGGAACAAAAGACGTGGTATGTGTAAAACAAACAGACATTGATTTACACTTTTTTTGTTCAATGAAGTGAAAAATTGGCTTACCTGTGAAACCAGATCTGGCAAGTCAGTGGAGTTCTTTGTTTCCCAAATAAGCAGCGTCACCAGTAGAACAGATAGGATCCAGCTTCTACCTAGATTAGCCATTCCTTCGAAAAATGAAATCAATCAACAAATATTTCAAGTAAACTCTTTGTTTTTTTTTGTTTTTGTTTTTTTAACTTGTCCTGTCCAACAGGCAAACAGATGAGAGCTGAGGGCCTCTTGTGTTGGACATATTTTATTTTAACAAGAGGGGTTATTCATCTTCAGACAAACCAAAGGTATGTCTGAATAAACCCCTTTTGTAATTGAGGCCAAACTTTATTAATTTCAATCATGTTTGAAAATCTTTGGTGTTGGACCGGACGGAAAAGGAAAGAGGGGAAGAAGAGAGAGGGACGTTAGAGAGAGGGGGGGGTAGGAGGGTGATAATCGGAGGGGAAAGGGGGTAAGACCATGAAGCAGCATAGAGCAGACAGACTGGTTGTTTATCGTTACGGTACGGTTCAAATGTAGTACAAAAAGGGCGGGGCCTGTTCACACACACTCAAATATTATCAACACACCTGCTAGCCGCAAAAATGTCCACATGTCAACATGCACACAAAACAGATAGTGTTCACGAACGCATACCTATGCCTTTAAACCAACTAGTGTGAAATCTTTCATTCATTCAATCATGCAACCTATTAGTGCAAAGGTGAGCCAACACCTGTGCTCAGGTGAGTGTTTATGTTCTTCTAAAATGGATGGTGGAATGTGAAAAGAAGGAGGAGGAGCGCCCAGCCACCCCCACACCCACACCCCCGCCGCAGCAGCAGCGGCAGCCGGAATTCCCCCAACGCCACACGGGAACAGGCAGGGAACAACCGCCCCCCGGGCGACCAAGACCGCCACCCAGGCCAGGGCCAGCAGGACCGCCGCGAGGCCCCCAGAGCCAGAGAGCAGGGAGGCGCAGAGGGAAAGAGAGCGCCGCCCCAGCCCAGCCAGGAAAGCAGCCCCCCGCCGCGCCGGAAGAGCCCAACGCAGGGCCCCACCGGAGAGGGACGCCCACAGCCCCAGACGAGCACCCCACCACCACCCAGGAGTTCCGGGCATCCCCCCGCCCCGACCCCAGGTACGAGCCAGGACCCCCCAAGGGAGACCCGCTCCGCACTCCAGGCAGCCACCCACCCGGCCCACGGTTGGTCCAGGTAGGAGCAAGGCAGGGGCCCGCCGCCCCCGCCCAGGAGGGGGGAACCCCGGGGAAAAAAGGGCGGCCCACAAGGGGTGTTATAAATATGGCCCGACCAGGCTCGGCCATGTTGGAAGTTTGGCGGGGCCCAGCGCCCAGGGGCAAGGACCAGGACCCACCCCCCAGGGACACGAACACCCCCGGCTCTGGTGTAATATGAACCCCCCCACCGCGCAGAGAGAGCACCGCCAGGCCCAGGGAGCCAGCACCCAAGGGACACGGCCGCCATCGCCAAGGGGCCCACACCCCCCACCAGGGAAGGGGTAGGGGACAGATGGACCCAGGTCCCACCTTCCTTGTAAAATGTGTGTGCGTGTATGTGTGTTTGAGAGGGTGTGTGTGTGAATGTGTGTGTGTTTATGTTTGAATGTATGTATTGAAGGGGGAGGGGTGTGTTTACTAAGGGGGGTGCAGTTAAAATTGGCGAGTAGGGCACTAAGGGGACATCTCCTGATTACTCACAGTGATGTCCCCTCACCCTCCACACCAAGGGGCCCTAAATGTCTAAGGTGCGGTTAAAATTGGCGGGTAGGGTGCCAGGAGGACATCTGCTGCTTGCTTGCAGTGATGTCCAAGCACCCCCCCTACCAAGGACCCTACATGTCTAAGGTGCAAATAAAACCGAAAGAGGGGGGGCCCACTCCATACGGCAACCATAGGAGGGGGGCCACTCCCAAGTAGCCCCCCCCCAAGGCGCATCGCAGGCTAGACCCCCCACCCCCTCACCCTAATATGAGGTTATATAAGGATGGGGGTAAGTTGGGGACAGCTGGTAAACTGTCCCCCGGTGGTCAAACAGCCGTCCCCCAGCCCACCCCCAGCAAAGGGGCCAGGGCCACCCAGCCCAGGGGCCCACCCCCCGAGGCGCCGACACCCCAGGCCCGGCACCACCCGCCCCACACAGAGAGAGAGGAGCCAGAAAGCGTCGCCCCCCCCCGGAGCAAGCCCAGGCCCCCACCCCCAGACGCCGGCCCTAGAAGAGCTCTGGTCAGGCCTCGACGGGATCGAGGAGGCCAACCGGCCGAGGCAACCACTGATTGCCTCAGCGGAGACCCCGACCCGTACTAATAATAAACTCAAGTAAACTCTTAAAGCCTTAGTCACACACTGCAGATTTTTGGGTGTCCGGGGTTGTAGAGGGGGGGGGGCTGCATCTTTAAGAGACGTCATATAAAACGGAATGTACCGCTGTCGTGTGTGTGATACGTGTATCGTAAAATATTGGTAAATGTAAGTGACGTACGGGTGATGATGTTGTACTATGCCCTAATGCTACACTCTAGTCATTAGTAAAGTGTGTACACTGGCTCCTTACTGATGCTGCAGGAATGGGGTGTAGACGTGATACCTAAGTACCCAAAGGACGTCCGTAGGATGTCCACCCAAACACATTTTTTAAATATCAATCTGGCCGTGCACACTTTTTACGTAAACAACACTAACATGGTCCACAGGATTCATGTTGATGGAGTTAAACAATGAAAAATTTATACAACATGACGGCGTTTCGCCTACTTCACCCTTACGTACCATTGCATGTTGGAGAAGTGTTTCTACCTGTCGCTCGCAGCCTGGCCATAGAAAACAAATGCATGAACATTTTCGCTCCATGAGCTCGCCGAGTGGTCTACAACCTAGATATTTTACAGGGGTCATCTGCACACCTTGTTCGGATTTGCTCCTTTTTCATCCGCAGACAGCCCGAATCCACCCGTAAGGGTAGTTGAGACAAAGGCTTTAATGAATCACTTGACATGAAAACACAGGAGTCTGACTTTGTAGTTTGTTAGTTTAACAATCTTTATTTGTTTATTCATTATCTTGTAATCAACAGTTTTGAACAATTTTGAACGCTGATGTTTTTAGTTTTTGTTTAATTTGATAATTGTTAGCTTCAAAGTCAGATTTTACCATGGAAAGGTGATTAGATTTGCTTTGGACGGAAGACTGAAAGGAAGTGAAATGCACACATGTTTAACACAAAGACATAAGGCTGCTAGACTGGAAAAGTCAAGATGGCATTTGGAAGGAAGTGCTGAAAAAGCCCTGTTAAACTTTAGTCCTAAATGTCATTTTTTTCACATGTACTACATGTTTCTGGTTATAGCTACAACAATAATATTAATAATAATAAGAAGAAGAATATTAATAATAACAAAGTTTACAAAAGTTACGTTTCTTTGCAAGGAAAACATGGTAAGAACAAATTAAATGGTAAATTTCAAAATACATTCAAAAGTGATTCTGCATTTTTCTCACGTCCACACATTCAGATTTCCTCATGCAAAAGTGCACGGGTTTCATGCATTTAGACTGAAAGCACAAAGGGAACAGTTCTGTGTTAAAATGCGGAAAGAAGCCCGATCACCAGTTGTCTGTAGATTGTCTTCTACGATAAAATGTTAACTTTCTTTGCTCCAACGAGCGAGTGCAAAAACTGAAGAACGCAGTTTGAATTTTAAAATCAAATCTGCAGAAATACATCGGAAAGTAATAAAACAGGTTCAGCAACTAGCATTTTGTTCCCTGACAACATTTCCAGGAGGCCTTTTTCTGAATGTTCACATGCTTATTGATGAATGTTAGATTAATAATAAATAAATGCTATTTTCAATAGGGAAACATGTTGTTCCTCATAGATCCATGCCAACGGAAGGCCTATGGTTTACTGTTGTGTCCAATAGTCAATAAATGCTCTGAATGTTTTCAAATATACTGTCAAAGCTTTATAGAGATACTTGTTCCTATGAGATCCCTTTCTGTATGTAGAAAATGTAAAGTACAATAATTTGTGCAGTAAAAGAAAAGATGTGCATTTCTAATGGAGAAACAAACAGGAAATCTTATCTTTGTGTTATGTAGACACTTGAGCATCGGTATCAGCAAATGTCATCTATCGGCCACAGTTGGAGGGGAAATGTTGGTTGTTCGGAAAGAATTACTGTATGTCGGTGCATTCCTAGTTTGTGGAAATGTAAGATGTCATTAATAAAATGAGCAGGCTGACTGTGCAGGACTCTAACGTAAGATCACTGGATTCTCATGAATTTTAAGCCAGTGAAAGTCTGATGAATCTGGAATGACGTGTGCTCTTTTGCTACTGTGGTTTAGAAGATTAGCAGCAGAATGACAATGTGACCAATCTATTTTTTATTCAAATATACACCTTGTGTGCTGGAAGATTCATAATCCCCATTGTTAGTCAAATCTGTCCAACACAAGAAGCCTTCAGCTCTGATCTGTTTGCTCAGCTGTTGGACAGGACGAGTAAGGAGTCAAAAAATCTACGGGATGTCAACAGTGTATGTTATTTAGACCTCTCCAGCGACAGCTCCGGTGTTAAAGCTTTAATATTTAACATTATGACCAAGCAATATTCCACAGTCTGATGGCATGAAGAATACCAAGACTGGGATGGACAGAAAGACCAAAAAGAACCAATGCTCTTTTTCTCAGGAATAGTGACTGAAGTCTCTGACTTGTCTGTGAGCTGTAAAATTCACCACATATCTCACATTTAATAGCTCTACATAAAACAGGTTTTCGACTCTTTTTACAGGCTCTAATCTGTTTCCCTGCCTGATCAACCACAGGATCCTAAACAGACGAAACCGTCTTCTAAACTCTTTGAGACTTGAATGTGCTCGAGGCGTCATTATTGTAAGGAGCTCCATTTTTGCAATGCCTTTACATTTTCTGGTACTTTGCCTGAGGCAATCGTTACAGTTTGCATAATAACCACTAGAAGTCCCAGTAAGCAGCTGAGACATGTAGAACAGGTTTCCCTGAAAAGCCAGTCTTTAACTTAACCCTGTCTATACAGCCAACCACACCATTATAACACCACTACTGTGCTTCACTGCTTGATCTCTTCTTCTCTGTTTTAGTTGCAAAAATGTAAACTGTCTCTAAACATAAACTTGTTTTGACATCAGGTTAGAGCCAAAGAACATTTCTGCCTAAATGTCTCCTAAACTAGTATTTTATGAACATGCCAGTTTTTACTGGAAAACAATGAGTCATTTTAGTTTGAACCTGCAGACGCAGATTTTGGACTTAGTCCAACCATAACTCTAGCACTTCAATGGCACATTTATGTTGGAGTAATGGTTCGTTTCCTTCACCTTTCAATATGTCAACTGCTCATTAATTTTTTCAATTGCTTCCTCATTTGATTGTTTCACGTCAAAGAAACGCACAAATAGGGTCCATGTACTATGTTTATATGAGTTCATATAATACTTTTTTTTTCATAAAACCGGTCACCCATTCACACACACATACATGCACATACATGCACATATATGGGACTAACCTGTAACCACCAGGAGCAATGTGGGGTTCAGAGTCTTGCCCAACGACACTTGGACGGACCTCTGCACCACAGCCTCACTGTGTTCTAGAAAATATAAAATCATTTTCTGGCATTTATGTCACTATAAAACTTCAGGTTCTATTTGATCTGATTAAAAATGTGAAGATTGATGTGTTTTCATTGTTTATATTTAACTGATACTATCTTGTTTTATTCTTATTTTGTTGCTATTTTATTTATACTTAAGTAAGTTTTTAAAAATCTCACCAGTGTTGTAAGAATGCTAATAACAAAATATATATATATATATATATATATATATATATATATATATATATATATATATATATATATATATATATATATATATATATTTTTTTGACTTGTGGCTTTTTTTCTTGGCTTTTTTTATCTCTCATGTTTGCTTATGTTTTTGTTGATCTTTTATAGAAAGACCAATTTCTTGATTTTTGAATCCTTTATGCTTTAGTTTACTAATTAAATGTGCATTAGAAACAGAAATATTTTAGGAGAGCATTATAAAAACAGAATGTTCACTTACCTTTTTCTAATTGATGAAGCTGCTATATGGCCTTTGTCCAAAAGCCCTGTGCAATTTAAAAATTGGTTTTAGCCCTCACCATTTCAGTAATCTTAAACTTGTGATGGGATGTTGGTGTCACAGCAAACTTCCACCTGAACACGTTTAGTGTTAAATGAATGTGAGCAGCAAACTCAGTCACCTCTGTTCTGTTGCTCCGCCTCCTTACAACCAAAAGCATCCCAGGAAGTGTCTGTTCATATTTGAGGACCTGCTCTGGTGGTTTCTCTGAAAATCGATCCTTGAGAAACAAGTTTTGAATGTGAAATATTTTGTATTGCTTGGAAGATTTGTTCAAATTTTAGTCCAGATTTTCAAACAGGATACAGTTTCAATAATAAAACCAAGGGATTCTGTAGGTTTTTTTTTATTTTGGATTTCCTTTTTTAATCAAATACGTTCTACATCCGGTGTAAAACCAAAACTTGTGACATCTTTAAAGACAGTATTTTGGTTTTCAGTGAGTCACCCTTTTACAAGGAAAGAGCAGAGCTGCAGGAACAGAGTTTTGCTGCTGCTGGGTAATACTTAACCCTTGTGCTATCTTAGATGACCCAACCCTTACATTGATGTGTTCTCCCTACAATGAGAAAGGTGGATAAAGGTGAAAAGATTTCATGTAATCCATGGACACCAGTGAAGATCACAAATCATTGAAGAAAATAGGTTCAGAGCACTGTCTAGTGGGTCCAGATGACCCAACTCCCAATTTTAATGTCATGGCACGGCAATGCTAGACAGACGCAGATGCTGAAACCCGGAAGGAAGACAGGAGGTATGTAAAGGTAAGTTATAGGGTTTATTGTTGCGGTGGTTGAATTGTCCTGTTGTGGCAGGGGTCGGCGAGAACGAAGCACCGTCGGCGATCCGAGGCGAGTCTTTGGACTCGGTGATGGTACCGGAAGAGTCGGACGGCTCTGCAGCTCCTGACGAGATGGTGGATCTAGACGTGGCTGGAGATTTGACTGTGGCCCGTGGCGTGGCTGGAGGTTCGGCAGTGGCTTGAGCTGAGGCCTGATGTACGGATGGAGCGTGGAGAGGAGGTAGGTAACTCCGGGAAAACTCCGCTTGGGCAGAAGTAGATTCAGGCGTCCACTTATGGGGTATAAAGGTCCTGGACATAGAAAGACTAGAGTTCAGGCGAGAGCAAAGATTCGTAATAAAGAAACTTGAAAGAGATCAGACTAGCACCATCAGGGGCAACAAACTGGCGTTGAATTCTGGTCCTGGCACTCCTTAAGTAGAACTGGCAGGTTGATGAGGTGAGTGGACGCAGCTGGAAGGAATCAGTGGCCAAGCAGAGAGGGGAGGGGGAAGATAGCTGACAGAGGCACCATGACAGTTAAGGTGCCTAGGATAGCACAAGGGTTAAGCATCATTAGGAGAACACTGTTGTAATGCTTTGATCAATCCCAAACTTCTAAATATGAAGTCATGGCACCGGTATCCCAGAACCAGAGAAGATCGTTAGTGACAACAAACACTCTGCAAGTATTTTTGTAGAATCATTTTAAACTAAAAAGTCAATAGTCTTGTTTACCTTTATAAAATCTGAAAATAATTTTTAGAAGAACTAGCGGGCAAAACAATAAGATGAAAGTTGGGTTTTCAAAAAAAGACCAAACTTCTGTTTAAAGCCGTTTTCTTGTTTTTATTGTTCAAATCAAAAAACAATTTTTTGATTTCTATTTTTCAATCTTTCAATGCATAAATGAGGCTCATGCTATAGAGCAGGGGTCGGGAACCTTTTTGGCCAAGAGAGCCATAAACGCCACATATTTTTAAATGTAATTTCGAAAGAGCCATACAATAATGTTGTGTCCCTTTCCCACACTGAGGCACGGAGACTTAACCTCTTTTAAGGTTCTTTATTCTGGTTACTGCAGACCGCAACAAACGCCGTTCAATTAATTCAGCAACTCCTTATTCTCTCCCGCCGAGACGAGAGCGCTTCTCCCAACTTTATATTCCCCCCTCCCGCTCCAACCCCCCCCATTTCCCTTATTCGGCCCATAGCTGAACCCCATTGGTCCAAACTCCCTAACAACAGGCTGAGCGACAGAACTGAGGGCCAATCAGATCTCTGCCTGATCGATGCGTTCCATGAACTCCAGAACTTTTAACGCGGCCCAACAGCCAAGTTAAACTCAGTCCGCGACAATATGTTTAAAACTAAATATTCAAGTGAATGTGTGCATTTGATGTAATTTCAACACTTTTAAAGTACAATAGGTCTGTGAATTCTTTTTAATAACATTGTTATGCTGTTGCTAATAATGATGAGTATTTCTCGTGGTAGTTTTGCTGATGATCTAGTCTGGTTGATACGTGGTGAGTTTCTGCTTCATGCAGGCGTTGAGACTTTAAACGGGATCTTAGGTCTGAATGTTCTTTAGATGTGAGACAGACATGGAACCAAACCAGTGGCTGATTTTGATATGGGCGATATGGGCGGTCGCCCAGGGCGGCTCTTCATAGGGGGCGGCATTTGCCGTGCCTGATGCGTTACACATAATGTGCTACATACTATTTTCAAAGAGGAAGCTTAGAGCTTTTAATTTGAAATTGCTTCAGCAGCCGACACTTAACGCTTTTATGTTGACACATCAGACTCTTAAGAATGTCTTCCTCCTATTTCCTCTTCACACTTATGGCGCAAAAAAAAAAAAGATGAAATAACTCAGGGTGAAACAACGTAAAACAGGCACATGAAAAGGAATTAGGCAGAACAAACATCCGTGCTCAACCCAATTTCGACAAAAAATTGGTGGTGGGCGCAGACCATTTTTTATGGATTGAGGTTTTTTGGAGGATTTCTGCTGTTGGCGTTGCACAAATTTAGGGAAATGCCAAATATTTTTGGAGTAATCACACTGATGAGTTCTAAGATTTAGTCTTTAATGTTTTATAAGACCTAAACATATTAATCACAATAAGTTTTATTTTTTAGATCTAATCCTGATATGTTTCACAAAGACACACACAGGACGTCACACATTAAGAAATTATTGCTAAAAATGAAACAGGAGTCCAGCTCTAAAAAAAAATGCTCTAAAAAATGATGAAAGAGCAAAAAAAAAAATGGAATTATTTGATATGTAATTTCTTATTAATATTTCCAGGCTTTCTTTGTTTTGTCCTACAGCATGTTCATATTTGTATAATTTTGACAGAATATATTTCTATGGAGAGAAAAATATTACAAGTTATTTAGGGTTTAACTTGTGTTCCTGTTTTTATTCATATTTATGTTCAAAAAGTTCAGTTTAAAAGGTTTAAAAGTTTAGCTTTAGTGTGTCCAGTCCAGTAAATGTTTATCTTCTTCGGCCCAAAACCTTAAGCGTGTTTTTAACTTAGGCCCCTGTGTGACTGAGTTTGACCCCCCTGTAATACGAGTCTAGAAAATTAATGCATTTTTTGAGTAAAATGGCTAACTATAAGATAGGGAACACAACGGGATGTTGTCAAATTTTGTATGTGTGCGGGGGGGGGGGGGGGGGGGGCGCTGGTGGGGTTACTCGCCCGGGGAGTAAGTTAGTGTAGAACCGCCACTGAACCAAACACACACTCACACTCTGCAGTGAGTGACGGGCAGCGGGTTTACGTTTTTACCATCCCTGCGCGATTCACCTGCTGCCGGTGCCCCGTCCCCGAAACTGCGCGCTCTTTCTCAGAGACGGGAGCGCGCAGTTTTAGGCACGGCAATTCACAGGTTTCCGGGTGGTACAAACTCTGTGAAATAATAGATAATTGTAAACTGCAAGCACTCCAAGCACCGCTACTACTGCGCGCCTCTGGCATCCCATCGCGCCCGAGAAGGACTGGTCTAATGAAAAAAAAAAAAGTATAATTAAGGATTTGTCTGCGAGTCACATGTGACCATCAAAAGAGCCATATATGGCTCGCGAGCCATAGGTTCCCGACCCCTGCTATAGAGACAGATGCTGATCCTTAAAAAGAAATATTACTAAACTTAACCATGAGTTATAAAAAATAGTACAACTCATTCTGATCAGATGGTTCAGGTTGTGTTCCAACATTGATTGTATATGAGAACTGGAGTGAGTGTGACGTCACTGGTAGAAAATAGCTTAGTTCTGGTTCCAATTAAACTCAGTCAATTCAGCTACCATTATTTGTGATGTGGACACAGACATGTTGGAGCCAAACGAGGACAGTAAGCAGTGATTCGTCCGAATCTGTCTGAGTCATCATCTCAATGGCAACCATTCTCACCAATCAGGAGAGAGCTTGTTGGAAGGCCACACCCCTTCCACTGAAAGCGGGCTTGGAAGAATCTGTCAATCAGATTTTTCTAATGTAACAGCGGGCACCGCCTACTTTTATTGAGGCATCCAATTGGTTCATTTATAACTTGGATTACTTGCAGAAAAATATCATGAAAAAAATCAGCATTAGAAAGAAAATGTTAAAAAAAATGTTGCAGAACAAGAACTGCTATTCAGAGAAGTAAAATGCAAAGCTGTTTTTCTCTATAGATGTTTGGCTGTTTAAAACATAATAGATCATTGGGTTTTACGTAAACTTTACAAAATGTAAAACACTACAGAAATGATGTAAAGTAAAAAAAAAAAGTCGATTCCAATCAAACTTATGACAATTTGTTGAACTTTAATTTGTTGATCTGAAGAGGTTACATAGTCAACATACTGGCTACATGTGAGAAACTCAATCATCCACTCCACAATCACAAACATTTCACGTCCCACCGTCATCCTTCTACAAATCTTAAGACCTTGCAGCTAAGGCGTTCTCAATTTTTCACAGCCTTCCTTGCAGTCCACAGGTTGTTGCTCTTCTATTTTCTTAAATCCTTAAACAGTCCTTGGTAACGTCATCCTCCAGCCGGTGACAGTTCAGACCTAGCACCAGAGTAGCTGGTGTTTTGCTGCCCAAAGTGTGACAAAGTTTGTGAGTTCTCACTCGATGAAGCTTTTAGAGGATGCTGGATATCGAAAAGTTGTACCATCTTCCTCGTACACAGCTGTGGAATATGAATGTTTATCCTAACTAGTTGTTAGGCCAAACAAACAAAAAAAGCTAAAAGTTAGCGAGAAGTTAGCAAACAGTGTGACAGGGCAGAAGAAGAGAGGAGTGGTGCATCATAGTTACATTTGAATTTTTAATGTACCACTGAAGTAATCAGACATCCTCATCTGACAGGAAACTAAACCAACATGAAGCTCCAAAATAGAATGGAAACACTTTTTCAACTCTACTATTGTTGAGGCAAACGGATGCTAAGTGTTTCTGTACCATTCCAATCAAATCAGGAAGCAGACGCTCCTCTTGCTTTGCTCAAAGAAAAACCGTGAAAAATAGTTCAGAATTTAGACGCACATTGTAATTTCTACTGACTTACTCCAGGATCTTTTTGAATCATAAATTTTGTTTTGGAGCCAGCTAACGCTACAACTTGCTGGTGGTGATAAATGCTTCACGTTCAGACAGGCAAGGAAAGAAAAGAAAGCGCATACATGAATAGGATCAAGTTGAGGCACATTGACCTACAGGTCAGTCCACGTCGGGACAAAACTATCTGAGAATGTGGTTTCCAAGAACCTTAAAATCAAAGAATCCCAGTGTCATCGTGAGTTATAGCTTATTTACCACTGTGTTTCTTTAGCTTCCTTTCATGCAATCAGGAATCACTGACTGTTGAGTTTCTGTTTTTCAATTATTTTAGTCATGTTAGAGGCAAGAAGCCTGGATGATTGGCACAAAAAACAAATCAAACAAACAAAAAAGGGAAACACCGGTATTATCCTCTCAACACAAAGTCATTGGCCCTACAAGATAAATAAAGTGCTATTCGTGTGGAGTCAATACATCTTATAGATCAGCGTTTCTTAATAGTAAGAGTCTTAAGATCACAGTTCATATTTGTTATGTTGACCTTGTTAAATGTGTAGAGGACAGGATGCTGTGAAGGAATAGACACAAGACCATTGAAGTAGTTTAGATTTTACAGACTCCTCATTGAGAGAAAACCTAAGCTGAGATCATGTTAGAAAATGACATGAAGACTCAAACTTTATCATATCACAGATCTGAGCTAAACTCCAATAAAGCTACTTCAGATCTATCTGCCCCCACTTTTGCATGCTTTGATTCCTTTCCGGACGTGCTCCTCCTCGTTCCTCTACTATAATAGGTCAGGGAGGTGGCTGTAGACAGAGTCCAGCAGCGTCTGGCTGGCCTCTTGACTCTTGGTCCCAGCAATCTCAAAAAGTTGGTCTAGCTTGTCCTCAGCCGCTGGGATCTTCTCAAGAATGTGCAGCTCTTCTGGGTGCAGAATGTGCAGCATGTCGTCAAAGATGGGCTGCAGGTCGCACGGGTCCAGACGCACCTGTCGTAGCACCGTGTCTTTTTTCTCTGTTGGGAGTTAAAGACCAAAGCCTTTATTGTCATACTGCCTATATTACTCAAACAATTTTGATAATGAAGTACTTTGTCATGCCAATTTAGCATCCATCTTTTGTATCAGCATTTGTTTAACATTATTTGAAAATCCCTTTGTGTCTCTTTAACCCTGGTGCTATCTTAGATGACCCCACCCTTACATTGACGTGTTCTCCCTACCATGACAAAGGTGGATAAAGGTGGAAAGATTTCATGTAATCCATGGACACCAGTGAAGATCACAAATCATTGAAGAAAAAAGGTTCAGAGCACTGTCTAGTGGGTCTAGATGACCCAACTCCCAATGTTAAAGTGCCTAGGATAGCATAAGGGATATAAAGTGGTCGCGGTTCACCTTCTGCTGTCTTACTGTTATTCATACAGTAAGGACATTCTAATGGTCGTTAAGTTGCTAACCTCCTTGGAAGATTGCCAATAGGACAGCTAGATAAGAGAATTTCATTGGGACTGTAGTCCATGGTTTGTTAGATATGTTAGTAACTTCTCTTGACTTCTGGAAACCATTACAGAAAACAAAATCCTTTTTTTTAAATGAAAAATATCCTTTACTAAAACTTCAATTATGTCTAAGTGAATTTTCCAAATTGTCTATAACAATGCAGAAATGAAATAAATGAGGGCAAATTGGTATGATAGAGCAACGTCCTTTTATTTTTCTGATCTATAATTAAAGAGAGAAACTTTATTACTTTAACTTTTATACACTAAATGTAAACTGTATTTTAGATATGATGCAGTATTTTCTTTTTTAGTTTGACTTTCATTCTTTTATTAACATTAAACTTTACCAGAGGAACAAAAACATTTTAAAATATTATTATAATAGTAAATTTTAAAAGAGCTTAAAATAAAAACATCAGAAAGCAAGATAAAGAAAAAAGAGGGATATCAAGATTGACCACCTGAGGGCAGTAAAATCTACATGCGTGTTCAGATCACTACTTAAATGTTGAGTCATGGTATCAGACCTCCTTTGAGGATAATGATCTGTTTTATCCTGAACAATTCTCATATGGATAAAATACTTTTGAAGATCAGCAAAAGTAACACATTAGATTTCTGTGTGTTTCAATGCATATGGTGCTTTCAACAGAAACTGAGAGGTTTGGCCGTAACATTTTACTTCCGCTTTTTGGAGGCACAAGCACCCCAAATTTAAGTAGTTTAATTGCAGCAGTGTCCTGTTTGTGCATGATCAAATTCCTTCAGCTACATTCCTCTGTTGTTAAATGCAACCATTAGCATTTAATTCAAATATTTTTAACTTTAAAGAAAATGATCTAGACTGTATTCACATGCAGCAGATATCTAGTCTTCCTGTTTAATTGTTATAATTTGTGATTTGCATGTTGTATACAGAGCAACAAGACCTTAAAGTCCACATATTATAACTTCCTGAATGTAGCATGTTACAAAAACAAAGTATTTGGAGCCAGGTCCAACTACAAATACTTACCCCCTGGTTTTAAAAAGGGTTTTCACCTGCTGTTAACTTTCAAATCTAGGAATTTTTTGTTTTTTTACATTCATTTTATCAAGATGTAATTACATCCTTTTAAACAGAGTAGAAATGAAAATAAAAAAACAACAACATGTTTCTGCTCTTGCCTTTGGTAATGAAGGAGCCGTTCCTGCTGAGGGCGGAGTCTTTGCTGGAGGTGGAGTCACAGCGAAGGAGGGGCTCCGATTCGTCGGGAAAGAAGCCTTTAGTGCGGTCAATTGGCGACTGCTCCATTCCTATGCCGCTGACTCTGCCAACGCTGCCGATGCTGCCAACGCTGGTGGGAGACTCCAGCGGCTTGTGGATGGGACTCAGGCTGTGGCTTACATTCACCGAGGTCATCAACTGGTTTGTGTAAAACTAAAGAGAAGGTAGCAGAAAAAAGACGTTAAATAGATGTAAATTAATCACTTTAGCCACTAGAACCGCTTTCTCGTTTATCAGTTATTGATCCTTACACAAGAACAGATTTAGAGATTATGAAACGCATTGTACATCTATCTAATGTATATCTTCTGGTGAAGATAATGAAAATGAGATTTCCAACAATTGCCAAATCTTGTAAACCCTGAGCCGTCCAAATAATTTTTTTAATAAATTATTGGGATATTATTGGAAAATATACTGCATGTTCACATTTAAAGTCCATCTTGAAGTGGAAAAATATGACAATACAGAGGTCCCTGGTGGCAGTTTTACTGTTGCACAGAATTTTTTCGATGCAATTTTGCTTTTTTCTTTGTTTGTTTACAGTTATTCTGTTCTGCATCCTGATTGGCTGTTGACATTTTCAATCAATTTCCTCCGTGCCATGTCTGCTGTGCCGAATACGTTCAGCTTGATGAATCTACATAAATATTCTCCATCAGATCTTTGTTTTCATTCTATAATACTGGACTTATTTGTCTGTGAAGGTTTGAACTTTTGAAAGTTTATACAAAAGATAAACGTAAAAATGTTCATGTCTGCCTGAGAAAAGTATTTACAGTGTGTAGTGAGGGGTTTTACTCCCTTAAAGCATCTGTAATTCTAATGCACAGATTTAGTCTATTACGAGTTATTTATAAAACTAACAAGGGAAACTGTCAATGGAAACTACCTACTACTATTAATCCAATTGCTGATTGAGATCTTTGAGAGGATGCGTAAAGTGAGCTCTCTTAGACATGGTTAGAGAGGGAATAATGAAAAATGTCTTACTTTATTAATCTGGTCTGCTTTCACACTGCACTTTACAGTAAGAGCTGCTCGTTTCTAAAGGTGTTTTACCCAAAACAAGCAATAAATAAATTAGAAAAGCATGTTTTGTCCATAAAGTCCGTAATCTGACCATCAACGCCCACAACTGTTCTCCTTTTTTTTTTTTTATGTTCACTTTACCAGTTTCAAGCTGTGGGTCTATTTCTTCTACTTAAAGAGCCAAACAGCTCTTCTGTTAAATGGAGCACACCACAAGATGCATGTTGGGTTTTTTTTCTATCATTTTGACTCATTTCTTCATCATCTAAGATCCATCTTAACTGCAAAAGTGTGTGTGTGTGTGTGTGGGGGGGGGGGGGTCAACTTTATTAAGTGACTCATCGCCTTCTAATGGAAGAAAAAGTCTGAGAGCTCCAGCAATTAGAGAAGCTAAACTGGCAATCCCCTCCTGTTGGTCAATCTATAGATTTGTATTGTTTCCAGTCATTGAATCCTCTCAGGTTCTCTCAGCCTTTGTCTCTCTGTTGCTTGAAATTTGCTGCTTTAGTTTCTTCCCTCTGTCCCCCCCTCCCTTTCTCTTGGACCCCCCCCCCCCCCCCCCCCCTTTAGTAATGAACCTGTGGTTTGAACCAGTAGCAACTGGTTTGGGGATGAGCTCATGAAAGGACGTCTTGTTTTTCACTGCCTGAGTCCAGGCGCGCTGAAAGACCGCAGCACGGGTCATGGCTTTATTAAAAAGTTACAATGTAAAGCTGCACATTAGCAAAGGTAAACATGTTTAATCTATAAAGAAACATCTTATGTCGCTGAAAAAGAGTCTTTTACTGTCTCTGTTTCCTAACGGCTGAACTGAACGAGGCTGATCCTAAAAGAAGGATCCCTCTGTGTCACAAACAAAGACGTCCTCACATACATGGACATTGTGACTAGCACTGTTCCTTCCACAGTCCATGATGTGACTGGAACAAATGGTAATGTGGCTTTTTTTTTTATTCAGGACAAACAGAACCACCAAGGACACTCGAACCACCTGTGTGGCTCAGACGCAACAAACAAGAGCCACTTCATCTCTATTTGTCAAATTGCTGTCTCACTGCACATATAGAAGATACAATACACAGTTAGCAAAACCCATGACACAAAATGGACCCATTTTAATGGATTTCTTTTTGCAAAAATTCTAAACACATTAAATTTATAATAAATATGGTCAAAGATCAAAATCCTTATTTGGTGTTTTGCTAAGTATATAAGTATCATTTGCAACACTCCCAGTTTAATAAATGGTGTCATTAAAGGTGTTTTTAATCCTTGATGGCAGGAGATGTCGGACTTTCTTAAGCAAAGGTTGACCACAGCGGGGCGGTGCAGCATGCAGCGGGGTTGTTCGTCACACCTACATCATCTACTGAAATTCATGGTGTGGCTGCTGTACTGCTTAGAAGTAGCCCAATAAGCGTTTCTGTCTAGTCAGACAGATGACTTCGATTTTTTTGGTTTATTTATTATGAGAGTTTCTTAAACAAAACCCCAGTAGAGAGCTTTATTTTACCACCATAGGAAATGTCCAGGAGTGTTTAATCTGGCCAGGAATCTGCTGAAAAACTGTTGCAAACAATTTACGAATAGCTGTTTGTAATGGAGATAACTGTAAGCTGCTTTGATTTTCTACATATACAGTACAGACCAAAAGTTTGGACACACCTTCCCATTCATTTGAATGGGAAGGTGTGTCCAAACTTTAGTCCAAAATTACCACTAAGAACATCTAATAATAAGGTGTATAACTTATTTATAATAAGCTACACTTATCTCTAAAGTCTAAACGCTAAAGTGTTTCTTGATCTTTCCACAAAGCTGTGTTCTATGTTATTCTCATCATCAAAGGTAAAACGATACTTTAATGCTTTACAGTGGGCCTTTTGTCATTTAATGTCGTAACGCCAGCAGTTTTTTACTTAGAGAAAATATTTGGACCTAAAACGTCTGAACAGATCATGGCCTCAGTCTGTCTGTTTACAGATTTGCCCCCAAATGTCTGTGTGTCTGTGCAAACAGCAGCTCGTCCCTTCAAGGAGAAAGACACGACAGGAAGTCGGTTTATAGTGAAACGTTGGTTACCAAGCAAAACAGACATAACACTACGCAGACAGGGAACAACTGCATACGTGATGAAAACGGCCAAAATCAAAGGACATCGCTTCTACAGAGTGGCAGAAGTTCATACGAAATTGATTCATTACTATTTGAATAAAGAAATAAGAAATGCAAACACAATTTTATTTGCAGTGGGTCTTTAAAAACAAAATGATGTGGCCTCTTCTATCTGTGTAAAGATAAAAAATGAAAATAATTTGATGACAACTCTAATATTACTGTTGTTTATGGTCTTTTGTTTGCGTGAAAACAGTGACACACCCTGTTTTTTTGGTTTAGATAGACTGGCAGCTGCGCCTCCACAGAACAAAGAGCAGAACACACCTCCGGGGCAGAGGAGGGTCTTTTGCTATCATGGATTTCTGCTGTAGTTTGGCGTGAGGTGACCCATGAAAGCAAAGCGTGTTCTCCTGTACAGAGCCCTTCTTTTATTGCGATCTCTTTGAAGTCTTCTTCTGCCACTAACCTCCCACAGAGCTGCTGAGGACGGAGCCACAGTGAAGGGGTCACCGAGAGGAAGAGCTGATTGTTCCAGAAAGTCCCACTGCTTAGTCATGAGGGAAAAACGCGAGTTGCTGACGACTCCTGTCAGCAAAACGCAAAGTGCCTGCAGCCCGTTTATTGGAAGGCCCACATTTAAACTGAGCCAGCCAGCCTTACTTTGGCACAGCTGATAGACTGCAGCAGTATTAAGGACACAGGGGACAAACACTTTGGGAATATTTCCAGTGATTAGATTACAGGAAAGAAACGTCTGTAGTTACTGGGAAGAGAAAGAGGCACTGTGGTTTAAACCAAGCAGCCCAGACTACACAACGTCCAGACCTATTGATTAAATGATATTTAAAAGAATCAAAACTTTATAAGTAGTCTATGTTCTTTTCTAGAGAAGTTGGTTTATGTTGTATCACTTAAAGGGTCTATATCATGCAAAATCAACTGTTTTGAGCTTTCAAGTATATTATAATATTAATTCTGCAATATTTTGATCTGTTCAGGCATTTCTGAATCTTCCTCTAAAAACCTGCGCTCTGAGCACCACCCCCTCCCAATCCACGAAAACGTTGTGATGTAGATAAGTGAGGGACAGCCCCTTCCAGGAAGAGTCTGCGCTGTCAGCACCGCCCCCAGGCTAACACACACCCACTTTATCTACTGAGCTAGCGGTGATCAGCTAAACTGTTTCCTTTTATATGCGCAATATGCACCTGATCCATCTTTGCAAAAGTTCGGATGTTGTTTGTTGACCCGCTGCCGAGGCCAGCTGTAGGTTGACGTCATGACATGGGCGTCACCCACAAGGGGCGAAAGCCGGTGCCTCAGACATTGAGCCGTTTTACTTCCGGGTAGAAATATGAGCTGTGAAAATAACTTATATTTCAGAGGCTTAAGAATACCATGATATAGAACCTTTAAAGGAGTACAACCTGAAAGCCTCTTCTAGGTATAAACTTGTACAGACGGGATTAGGGCTGCACGATATGAAGAAAACTTGCGATATGCGATATGAGGGATTAATATTGCGATAACGATATAATTTGCGGTATATAAACAAATAGCGAAACAACCAAAAACATTATTCCCATTTTATTGCAACAGTTTAAGAATTGTACTCCAAATGACCCTCGTTGACATAGGATGGAACATCTAACATAAAAGGGCTCCATCTGATTGGTCAACAACGCTAAAGAGTCTATCCGATTGGTCAAATGCTTAAAGGGATTAATTTGATTCGTTAAATAATTTAAGCTGCCATAAGATTGTTTTAGCACATTTAAGGTAACCATTTATTGCAATTTTTGCTGTGTTTTGCGATATGCATATTGCACAGCTTGATCTTGCGATAACGATAAATTTGCGGTATATTGTGCAGGCCTAGACGGCATCATCTCTGTTTTGTGCTTCTAAAATGAGGAAAGTCTTCATGGCTCTGATTTGCTGACAGTCGCACAGGAACTCCATCCGCCGCAGTCTCCAACATCACTCATCCAACAGCAGCACACCGCCCTTTAGTTGGAAACAGTGTGGCTGCTCTTTGGTCAACCTTTATCGATCAAAAAAAACAAAAACGTGCCCTCACATTTAATTTTAATATTAAATAAATAATGAATGAATGAGTTTTTATGATGGATTTTTCCATGATCAGGTGTTAAATAGCAAACTAAATCTATTCCTTTGTTGTGGCTTTTTTTCAGACTTTCAGACTTTGAAGGAAACCTAAAAAGTTGATCCTTTAGCTAAACAGAAAGAAAAACAAAAGCGAGAAATGTTCTGTCCTGTCTCAGATCTCACAAGGCAGCGGAGCCAAAAATAAATGCATCTATCAAACAGCTGATGCTTAGATTTATTCCAAGTGGGAATACTGCTGATACTTGACGATGCAACATGCAGTCTCAGATTTCGTTACATAACAGATGAATTGACAGGCTTCCCTTTGGTGAGTTCACAGCAGCTGAGACTTAGGACAAATAATCGACTTTTTCCTCCGTACAGGGATATGAATTTGTGGCTGTTTTTTAAGACTGTTTGTTTCACCATGAGATGTTCCACAATACTGATAGACATCTCCACTGAAACATTAGCGCACTTTCACACTAGGCTGTTTGGTCTGCTCCAGCAAATTTGAAAGGTGAAACATTTGTTTGTGTGTAAACTTGGCGTAGTGAGAAGTTCAAGGTGCTTAACCTTTAGAACTGGAGCTTTACTGCCAGTGGTTACATTCTTTGTAACTGTAACTCTTCAACCGTTTGTGCAATTTCCCCCATTCCATATGATTTAGAAGCAGAGAACAGCAGCTTTGTGCTGAAACAAATAAAGTATTGACACAACCAACGTAAATCAGTCATGAAGAGTAGTGGTTTTGCACCAATACGCAACAGTTAGTAATGTATTGAATATCGGTGCGAAGCCAAAAAGAAAAGTCTCTTTCACTGCATCAGAATCCGCTGATTCACATTGATCGCATGTTATTTAGGTGTCACCAGCTACATCTCCAGTGTTAAAGGATTCATCGTTTTCTGTTTTGTCTGAGTCGGTGCTCATTTCAGACATTACAAACAGTTTTAATATTTGCAGTCTTGTCTTCTGTCCTGCAGATCTGATCCATTTCTTTAGAGGGTTTAATTAAGTGGTGATGAAAATAAATGTTATATCACCAATGTTCCTGTAGCTGAAATGGAGTACTGTTGCACAGGACTGACCTTGACACAGCTTTCAAAAACACTAATTTATTAAAATGTAATGGGAGACGCAGCAGGAAGTCAAAGAGGGCTGGAAAGTAAATGTTGATGAAGGATCTAGTTTGTCCTCGTGTGATTACACTGTAAGGTTAATACCACAGTGCTCTCCAAAAGTCCATAAGTGAAGATGAACATAGTCTGTTGTCTATGTGCTACAGACTGCATCACATCACAGCATATGTAGAAGGTTTGGGGAGGCTGCTCACAATTTGATCAATCTCTCCTTCTATAAATCAAACATAAAGGGAGGTTTTAGTGGTTTTTGGTGATTTTAACAGCACTGGGTTTGGTGATGTGTCCTCATCCTCAAATCACGATCACAGTCTTGAACTTTTTTTGTGGGTGTTTCATTAAGCAGGACAAGTGGACTGCCACAGCAAATCCTGGGGTTTAACTTGAATCTGATATCTCCAGTGACCCCCTGTCGCTGTCTCAATCAAACAGAAATCTGATCTTATACACTTCTATCTTACTGATTCACTTATTCCAAAAGCAATTTTCTAAAACTTTGAGGTTTGAAAGGAACGAAAAACCTGTAAGTCTCAAAATGAATTAGTGTTTCATGGAATGAGTGCTGCTATAAGATTCTGTCTGAGATTAAATGTCTGAGGAAAACGTCCCTGTGATGCTGACAGATCTGTTAACCAGAGAACAGCCAAGGTCACACGCTTCTGCTGCGTTTTCTAATTAATAACCATATTGACTGAAAGAGAAGGTTTCCAATCTACCTGTGGGTGGTCCTCCATGACGCAGCGGATCTTCTCCACCACATCGATGCGGCGCTGCCGGTGGAGGGCGTTGATCAGCTTGGCTAGGTTGGCGTCGCTGTCCCGGATGGTCCAGTGCTGCAGGGCGGCGTAGGCTCGCTCATGATCTGACGAGTAGCCATTAGAGAAGGCGGCCACCTCGCGCTCCGTGGCGTTGGCCAATGACTGATAGATATCGATCCACTGGGCGCCAACTTGGGCTGCCACCAGCTTCAGGATGTCCACACCTGAGCAGAGACAGAGATATAACAGAAGAGCATAAATTTAGATAAACATTTAGCAATAGATCAGTTCTACAGAATCGGTATGTTATTATTATTTATCTCGCTCCTGTAGGTAAATAACATTTTAAATGGTTTTCTGCATCAAGCTCAACAAATAAGTGTTGACTTTCTTTTTTCTTTTTTTTTTCGCTTCTTGGCCGGCTGATGTGGGATTACAGCTGATTTCCCTTCATGCCCTGACCCCGTTATTTCTAGCGATGCATAAATGTTCCACTTTCAAGCCCTCTCTAGCGAACGCGCACCTCATGGCATCTTTCATCTGTAATACATCCCAGAATTTTCATAGTTTTTTTTTTTTTAAGGACAACTATGCCAACCATCCTCCAGCCTGTCCCATTTCCTCACAGACTGTTACGCAGCTTTACTGACATTCTAGTGGCTAACATGCTGACTCATCATTGTGAAACAGAAAAACACAGAAGCTCCCTTGTTCTGCTGGATGATGATGAGTGTGTGTTTTCTTTTTTTTTCTTTTTTGCAGGCTTGTTTTTGTTTCACAGTTTCAGTTGTGTCACAAGTGGAAAGGACAATTGAACAATGAGGTCAGAAAGCCTCCCCCGAAACAACAGTGCATGTTTACTGACACGGCATTTCCAACTAAACGCTACTTATATTTCAAGGTTCATTTAAAAAAAACATTGATGTATCAAATATATCTAGCATTTCAAGCAACAATAGGGCGGTGTTTTGTTGATACTAACCTTCTAGCTATGGTGGTAATTCAAAAAAACAAAAAACTTCTCAGAATCCTGTAAGGTTTCATGAATCTCTGATTTATAAAAGAGAGTTGACTGAGGAAGGTGAAAAACTAGAAATTTGCATAAAACAGAAATAAAGGAAAAACACTGCTGAAATCCTTCCCCTAACGTGGTAACCCCTTTTTTCACCTGAATTACCGTATTTTCCACATTGTAAGACGCACTTATTAATCGTATTAATCGTTTTCAGAAAACTATGTGTGGAAAATACAGTAACATTAGTTTCACCAGCGCATTTCACATCCATATAAAAATGATGATTGGCAGAATCAACATTGTAGCTCTGGACATCATTTACTACACTGGCTGTCCACTGATTTAGTACAAATAAAATGATTGGAACACAATGACTTTAGTAGTAATCATCGATCTGTTTATTGTAGATTAGAGGGTCACCTGTCATTTATTCCTCTTTTAGAAAACAACAACCCAACCAGGTATGAAAAGTTTGACTTTTCATTGTCATTTTATGAAAAAGTCACTCCTAAATTAAAGCTCTCCACCATCTTTAACATATCATGGTTAAAGACTGTTTAAGTGCGTCTCTAAAGATATATTAAATAATGTTTAATTCACCAATGTTTTAACTATCTTGTAAACACCATTTAGGTCTTCCAGACTATTTTTTTTTCCCAAGGGAAATCTAAAACGCTGGTCTTAGTTAAACCTTTGACCTAAAATCCTAACCTAAAACTTAGCAATCTCACTGAAGTCAAAAGCCCTTATACCAACAAGCTTCATCTGACCTCCTTTTACTAAGCATTAATGCTCTATATGGCGTCAGGATCAATCATAAAAAAAGTGTACAGAAAATCCCCTGTGTCTGGCCAGCCTTAGTAAAGCCGTGGGATTCTGCAGGAGGCCAGAGGTGCTCGCGTGCCAGCCTTCTGGGCTGAGAGCCTGTCTAGTATCATCCACCTCACTGGCCCCAACACATAGCGACAGTGGAGAAATCCCTCAGCCCTGCATGCTTCAGCCAGCTGGGCACATTAATGTGACCTATATAAGTCTAGTGATTACTCAGTCTGGTGATTCATGTTTAAATTCTTGCCTAGGGTAGTAGCATGACAAGTGAACGTATTTCTGGGTATCATTTCATCTGACTTAAAAACAGTATGGATTTTAAATATTTGCTGCATTATATCAATTAATGAGTTTGTGCTAAGTTAGGCGAAATGTCACTCAGTTGTGTTGCGTCCTTGACTCACTGTGTGCTAAAAGGATTCATGCCTCTATGCAAGAGAAATGATTCGTGCTATGGTGATATTTGCTTATTAAAGTCATTTACATCGATCATCCATGACTGAAAAAAAGCACAGCGCCTGTGTAGAACTCTTTTGAACAAGCAACAAATGTCCTACTCTAGTTTTAAATGTATCCTCAGTGTTGCAGAGGTCTAAATAATGAATACTATAAACTGTACAATGTTTAGAGTTATAGAAATAATATCTAGTTGTTTTGAAATCTAGAAAAGGTTGCTTGTAAAATAAAAATAAAAGAAATGACCCTAAATTCTCCGTCTACCAACATTCTGATAAAAAGCCATTTCAGTTCGGCTTTGATACCTGAGGAAACCCCAGGTATAGCTGGGATATCGTGTCTCCTTTCCATCTAATGCTGCTTGTCGCCGTCACCATGGAAACCCAATGTGCAAAGCATCTCCAATTTCTTTTAATCTTGGAATGATTTCCCCTGCGTGTATTCTGAGTAAATGATGTCTAGTTCAGCTTATACAGATGGTTTAAGTAAGAGTTGAAAGAGATGCGTCACAAGTGTTTGTGTTTGTTGTATAGACCCTATGGGCCACCGCCGTTGAAAATAGCAAGTCAAAAAGGTGAGCAGTTTCAAAATATATCTTGATAAATAAGGATAGTTTGAACAACTTAGAGAAATAAAATTCTACAAAAAGAGATAGCTTCTATCCAAACTCTGCACCAAAAACAATTTCTAAACAGAATTGTTGTATTAAAGCCTTTACCATAAATCAGAAAACGTATGGAGGACCACTAGAACCTATGTTGACCAGATGTGAGTTACAAATGCTCTTATAACTGAAGAAGTACTTTTATCAGTTTACTGGAAACACAAACCTTGTGGATAAATTATCAATATGGCTTCATTTTTACAGACTTACTGCCTTCTTCATGCACAAAGACATACATAGGTGGGATAGTGAACATACCGACACCATGCTTTAAGTAACGCATTGTCCTAAAGTGTCCACACACACAGACTTTCAGCAGACCCCTGGAATACACCTGTGGCTAATCCAGCTTCACATTGGCTGTAACTAAACAGGTCAAGCAGTTGTCTGACAATTGGTTGGTCAGTGTGTCAAATTTAAAGCTTAGTATGAAATCTTAAATCAAAAGCTTAGACAATGTACCGTTGGCCAAGACACTTAACATTGCCCCTATTCATAAGAAATATGAGTCCCTTTTGAGTGTTCATGGCAAAGTTGTCCACCATGAAATAGAGCAAAAAACAAAACTTCCAAAACATGAAAAATAAACTGCATCCACTGCTTCCTGGCATAAATACCCCTTTAGAAACAATATGACACTTCTGTTTTTCACAATTCAATTCAGTTCAGTTTTATTTGTATAGCCCAAATTCACAACAACAGTCGTCTCAATGGGCTTCGAACCAAAGAATTTAACCTATGAATTTCACCAAGTAAATACAGAAAGAAAAAGAACTGCTGTGTGTTGCATTACAGATTTATTAGTTGCTTGTCTGATATTTTATGACATCAATAGTTTAGATTGGACCCTGGAAAAAATAATTTAAATTGAAACGAGAGAGTGAGGGGAATACAATTGTTTTACTCAAAAACACTACAACTTTAGATGTTTAATTTTTGACTTTACTATTAGTCAGAAGTGAACCCCTTAAATAAAAGTTTTCATGTGAAACATAAAAATTCGGGCTCCAACAAGCAGTCCCATCTACCAACCCTATTATTGTGTGTAGCAGGATGTGAAACAGTTGTGTGCATCAGCATCCTAACAAATATCTTTCAGTTAAATGGCATGACATCGTCCTCCCAACATTCCTTCCAATTAAAGAACATACAAAGTTAAATTAATGAAATGTGTGCGTGGATCTGTGTAAGCGCAGCAGGCGCCTTGTACCTCCAACCAAGCAACAAACCCCTTTCACATTCTGGGCTTCACAATCAGTCCCAGGCTGTAGTGAGAGCAGGCTACCCCAGCCCACCCTGATACAGCAAAGAGCCGTATATTTGAACACATGGCTTCCTGCTGGGCTTGGATGTGGAACTTGGCCTTATTAAAGGTGTAGATGTTTAATGAGGAAGGATGGTGGGCAGGTACATTGTTGTTTTCCCAAATGTTTTCCTCTACACGCTGCATCTCACTTTGGAAATATATGTTGTAAATAATATAGCTCTTAATCACATTGAGTGCAATCTGCTTATACGCCTTAGTATGCTTATATTCCCTTAAATCCACACAGTGGTGCTTATGGCCAAAGCCAACAAGGATGCCTATATGGTAAAACCAAGTTTGTGGGGTTCTCTTTCTTTTGTTCTTTAGTGTTGAAATATAGATGTAGATGAAAAAAAAGATTTTGTCATTGAGAATAGGAGTATAGTATCTAGTTAGGACTGGATCAGCTATTAATCATTTACACAAGACGGCGTAAACATTCAGACGATAAAAACAGGGTGGAAACCTGTTTTGGGAGTTCTGCGAACTTGCTATATGCTATGTTGTGCTCTACAAGATGGAGGATGGAAGAAAATGTAACATGTGTTCTTTGCATTTTGAGAGTGATTGATTATTTTCTAAACAATGATTGCACTTTTACCATTCTTTGTTTTTTTCTTACCGTCAGATAAGAAAAACCAATCAAAAAAATGTATGCTGTTATCTGCTATATTAGGGTTATTAAAAAAAAAAAAAGTGGTAACTAGAGCTAAATTTTTTTAGCATCAGTGAGATATTCCATCTGAGAAAGCCATACTTTTGGGCTTTCACAAGAAAATGTGGCTCAGACTACAGTTGCGGGGCAACTGTGGCGAAGAACTTGAGTGGCTGACCTCTGATTGCGGGTTCAATGATACCAATGTGTGTCTATGTGCCCTTGGGTGGGACACTGAAACCCATATTGCTTCTAGTGGCCTGGCTAGTGTCTTCAGTGGTAGTTCTGGTGGCATTGGTGAATAAAGGTGCACATAAGCAGGTGAAAGGTGTTTGATTTCTCAAGTGCTTTGGTCTATGAAAATGGTGAAAGGTGACATTTACTATCCTTATGATTGACCAACAAGGCCTCAGGATGGAAGACTAAAGGTTAGGTCCTAGACAGAATAGATTGGTGCAGAAAAAAGAGACCTTGGACCATTGACAATACCACCGATGGTGGTTGACCGTTTTAGCATGCCCTGTTTAACCAAGTTGGCTGTCTGTACAGTGGTGGCTGCCTTTACCATGTAAGTTTCACAGCTATCTAATGAAGTACCTAACAAAAGAAAAATGTATTGCTTCAATTTGTATTTATATGTAAGGTAACTGATTCCCAAAAGACCCAACAGTTCATATAGCTATCATAACTGTACAATATATATCTAAAAATTTCAAATTCAAGTCAAACTGAACAAGAAATGGTTGAATCTGGCTGTACTGGAGAAACCTGCAACCAAAGGATACCGATAATACTTTCAGGAAGTGTAGCATGACAGGTAAAGGACAAATTTAAAATTATAAAACGGAAATTACGGGGGAAAATGGATAGCTAAACCCTCAGTTATGATGTTTTAAAGTTAATTTATAGTAATTTGCCCCTAATAACATTTTGCCCCCTCAAACACATAGTAAAATGAAAATGTATCATCTCTCTCCCCAATAATCTGCTTTAACAATAGTGCTATTCTTTAAAAGAAAGACATAGATTTTGGAACTGGGTAAAAAAATCCAGAGGGTCATTTTACTTCCAATAATCCCAAATATTCTACTGTTTTGAGTCTTTTATTCCGTCAGCTGCATCCTTCTTTAAAAAGGACTTGCACAGGTCACATAAAGGCTTGCTGTGTCACCCTGGAAAGCCCCACTCAGCTCTGATGCAGAGGAGTAGCAGTTTTCACCATTTCCTGACCGGCTCTGTGCGATTGCCAAACTCTGCATGTGTGTGATCTCTGCTTTGACGTTTCCCTTTTTTTTCTCGTTTATTGCCCAAGTGCTTTAACAGCTCTAGTAAAGGGGCATTACAACCTTTCAAGAGGAGCCAGGCATGCACCTTGGAAGGATTAAGATGTGGGCTTTTTTTATGTTCCTCAGAGTAAATAGCAGTGTAAACTAGCTATTTGAGTTGCATTCGCAAACATACATCCACACATAAATGCATACACATGGGCAAAGGATTCCTCACACGTGAATACAACAAATACATCTACAGGAGTTTGTAACCAAAACCAACCATTTGTCAACGCTTATTTATTTTAACCCAACAAAAGATTCTATAAACATTTTATTTCCACCTCTGTTTTGGTATCTATCAGGTTTTCTCTTTGGTGTCAAGCTAAAGCCTATTTTATCAGGAAATTTAGACATCCAAGCTTAAAAAATATTGCATAGTAACAGCGATGCCACACATACTTCGTCAACAAGACCTTTAAGTTCAACGAGACAACCCTGTCCCGCACACACACGTCACCCTAACAGTTTTTCATTCCCTCTATGTATCTTTTTCTGTCATCTTGTAAGGGATCCGACTGACCCACTAGTGCACCTTGCCAACCGAACAACAACCGGGATGCAGCTGAGACCAGATTGTTCCAGTTCTCTGTGGCCACATAACAATGAGAGAGAGAGTGGCTTAGCTTTATCAAACATGCGTAGTCTGAATTTCAAAGTGAAGACTTGTGCACCTTCAACAGATGAGTCAGCATCTGTTTCTCTGATTAGCCTGTAAGGAAGAGTACAATATTAATTGTTGTTGGACAATGACAGCAGGGTGGGGCTACGGAACGGTCATGTCGATCTTTGTTTCACCACTACTCTCCACACCATGTGTCCTGGGATAGAATTGATTGGATGAGAGGCCAACAGCAGTTCAATGCCATCAACAGATGGCTCTCTGCAGCTCAGGTCAATCCAGCATCAGAACACAGCAACAACCTTTATGTAAACTGCAGATGTAGAGCACATCCACCCTAAAGCACAAAATGTTTTGACTGTTTCCTACATCTGTGTGAAACTCAAAAGACCAATGACATGCACTCATGGAGAGTTGTTTAGAGGAAGAATTTTCTGTTAAAATTGTTTTCTAAAATATTTGCCCCTATACAACACATTTGTGAAGTTAAACTAGCAGAAAACAGTGATAAGAAAGGTTTAAACAAATGCCTTTTGCAGTTTGTTCTATTGGTCTGCATTGATGTGATCTGATGGCTAAACTATTGGTCAAAATCAAAGGCTTACCCTGTCCATTGCAGCAGTAGATCCACTTTTCTCTGATTTGTGTCGGGGGTGCAGAGGATTTCTTCTGGATTGACTTTTCCATGATGCTGCTGGGATCCTGCACGGGGCCTTTCTTCAACACCCTGGAACTCCGCTTCACGCTACATACTACAATTACCACCAGCACCAGCAAGAGCAGCAGGACTATCATCCAGGGCAGGTGCTCGTTGATGTCAAAGTGATCGTGGATCGATGGCTTCGGGGAGCCTCTGTGAGAAGGTCTGTAGTAGTTGGAGACCCCACCTCCACTCCCCTGGCCTGCTGTCTTACTTATACCAGCCCTACCTGTTTCAGAACTTTCTAGACCTTCCATTGACTGCTTTCCAGGCCTTGGAATAGAGTCAGAGTTTTCTTGCTCAAATTCTGACCCCTGATCTTTGGGCTGCTTGTGAGCTGAAGCTAGCAGAGTCCATAGAGGATCCTGATTCGGCGGGGTAGGCGTGTCAGGTTCGTTAAGTAGTTCTCCCTCTGATTTTTGGTCTTCCCCACTCCAAGATTTTTGCTGAAGGGATGCCAACTGGCTGTAGGTCCCTACGAAAACCAAAGCAATTGTTTAAAAACAGCTAGAAAATTTAAAAGACAAAAAACAACCAAATTAGGTTCAAGAGCAAGCGTTAGGCAGGAACAGAGACTCATTTCAACTCACTCAGTAGACCAAAGTACTTAACCCTGGAAACTTAAACAGAAGGCAACACAGGAGGGAACACTAAAACTTTAATCCATGCGAGCAATCTGCTACACAAATCGTAAAAAGACCAACCAGCCGTTATGTAGGTTAAATAGGTTATGTTTTTTTATTGGCTAAAATAGACTTGAGTCTTTCATAGCTAAAGAAAAAGATGATTTTATTGACTAATTATTTTTACTAACTTTTTCTAAAAAACCCAAAACAGAGAAAGATTTAAACATATGTTCCTGTTACAAAGTGACCAAAAGGAATGTTAATTAAATAAGGGAAGAGTCTCATTTAATTTATTAAAGGACTTGATATTTTTCCTTATGGAGTTGAAGTCGGACTAGCCAAGATTTTACTCTTGACACATTCTTACAAAAAGTTAAGATCCGACTAAAAAAAATACAAACATGTAACTTTAACATGATGCTTTAATACAAATAGTATTGAAATTGCCCTACTGGATAGAATTGTGTGTGAACAAAATTATTATACAATAAAAGTAGTGTACCAAAACTGTAATAACTTTTGATGTTAGGATCCATGTATATTCAACGATAAATTATTTTGCTGTAGTGTGTAATGTAGCTTTTGTGTTTGTGGTGATAAGTCATCCAAATCTTATTGTACATACAACAGTTGGGTATTATCTGAGAATAAGCAAATTGAGCTAATTTTAGACGCATCTTAAAAATTAATTAATCTGTTAGACCAAAACCCCAATGATCCACATAATTCACCCAGAACATGAGCTAGAGATACTTTGTCCAGAGTACTTTAAATGCAGTTGACTTTAAGACTAGAACCATCAATTTTTAAAAACATGGACAACTATAAGTATCGTAATTAACATTTGACTTTGTAATAACTTTTATGTTTGCACTGGTTTGAAAAAAAGGCGCATTGTCAATGAATGGTCTATTTTCATACTTCTGCCATATAAAAGTCACACCGAACTATAAGACGTATTAGACAAGACAACAGAGCACACTCCTTCAGCACAAGACTGTTGCACCCACAGTGCAAGAAGGAGCACTACCGCAGGTCATTCCTCCCCACAGCCATCACACTACACAACACCGTGTTACAGTGACACACTACCGTCCCACGGTTTTTCTTTCTTTCACTCATTTATTCATTTACTTTTGTTGCAGTTGTTGCTGTTTTCAATTGTTTTTGTTCCTAAACGGTTGCTTGTTTGGCGTGTACTTTATTACTTACTTGTATTTGTATTTACAGTTGATCACATAATTGCAGTGGATCACATGTTTCTTACACTTTCGCAGGTGTATTTATTTAATATTTATTTATTTAATATGAACATCATTTGTGATGACCTTTTTTGATGTTATTTCTGAATGTCATTATTGCTGCCACAGATAAATGAATTTCCCCATCGTAAAGTCATCTAATCTAATCTGAAAAAAAAAAAAAAAAAGAGTCCGAAAAAGGTCTGTCAGTCAGTCAGACTTTATTAACTGTTTACAAAAACTCTAGAATTTGTTTTTATAATGCTATATATTTGCCACGTTAGCATGTTGACAATACCTGTGACTCCCAACCTTGTTTGCAACAAGTGCAAGACAGACTGATATTTTGATAGAGCGCTGTGTACCTCTCGAAATCACTTCTACATCAGTAAACACAACCAGAATAAATCTATATATAAGGCGCTCTGTCTTTTTTTCTTTTTTTTTTAAACTACAGCGCGACTTACAGAGTGTAAAATGCGACACAACCAAGTTCAAATGAGGTTTTGCAACAATTCTTAATCTCCGTCCTCATACTGCTTTGCTGCCAGACCCAGCTGTTCTCTTCTTAATCTCACAGTAGATCTCTGGATTGCTCATCTCTCAGTCTCCTCCTTGATTATGTTTGAGCTCAAGTGAAATCTCTAAAGATCTGAACAAAAGCGCTAAATTTTACAAATGTTTTCATCCGCCGTGCTGAGCAATGGGCTGTTCAAACTAAGTGACAGCAAACCTGGCGATGGCAGAGATCCTCAGCTGCATTGTAGCTTCTGATACTTCAGGGCTGCTTGCTCTGTGCTTTTTTCCTGTAGTTTATAGTCTATAAACATCAATGTTTCTCTGATAGTTCTTTTGGTGAGTAAAAACAAAGCCAAGTGGTGCAAAAACTATAGAACTGAGAAAAGAATAGAAGAGAAGTGGATTTTCTGATCCTATAAAGCATTCAAACAATGCCATCTGTTCAGAAATCCTTGTTTGGTTCAGAGTTTCTAAAGACAGACATGAACCAATTCAATTGTTCTCTTTTCTGAAACCTTAACTGATATAATGTAATGACGCAGGAGCAACAGATAGGGCTTGATAACCCAAACAATGTTACCTCACAGCTCAGATATTTTCACTCCCTTTGGGTTTTTTTCCACTGTCTGCTCTTCGGAAAGTTTTCCTGTGTTCATAATGAAGGGAAGTGCATCAGGGTATGTTTGCAAGTGATCCAACCACCATGGTCTCAAGAGGACTAGGGTTCTCTTTCTTGAGTTCTGGTGGGGTTCCACACCCAAAACTAAACAAAACTATCCCAGGAAACAAACCCTGGTGCAAATAAAACCTCCCAGTCAAAAAGTGACACAAAGTGCATTTAAAAAATGTATCTTGTGCACTTATGCCACTGCGCTATTAGCATAGCCACAGTAGCTGAAAAAGACAGTCTGATCGTTTATTTTAATTCTTAATCTGACCATCAGCTTTCAGTTTCTTTTGGTAAATAAAGAAATCTTCAATCTTTAGGATAATATTTTCCTCAATACTTTAAATTTGCTAGAAAACAACATTTTTCCAGATCTTTTTTGTCTTTCCAAGATTTTCTTTATAAAAGCTTAAAAAACATTCATCTTCTGTTCTAATACATGTTTGTATTCATGCTTTGCAATCCAGTCCCTATTTAATTTCTGTCCAGAATGCAGCTCACAATCTCTCATGCCAGTAAATGAAAGTATGTAGCCCCCCCCATCTCCTCAAATCCACCATACCCACACACAACTCACATGGGGTCAAATTAACTGTCTGTGCGGCTGTAAATCCCACAGCACAAACAGCTCTGACAGAACAGTGTGTGGAGGCGTCTTTGTGGGAAGAGAGAACACGCTGGCCATGAATGGTCGATTCTAAGAAGTGACCCGGAGACTGAATGAGACAGTGCTGACGTGGAAACAGTACCAGAGGTCAAGGCAGAGCGAAGGCGGATACAAACAAAGGGAGGAGGCAATGTTTCTCATGTTGTTGTTTGAAGAGAAAAATAATCATGTGATTTTTCAACATTGAGTTTTCCTGAACTAATGTTATAAACACACGGAGCAGGTACCAGAGCTTCTCTCTTTATTTAGGACTTTCCCAAAAGAAAAGTGCTGAGGTCATGAACCAAGAACAAAGTGATTGATTAAGCTTAATATTGGGGCATCAGTGTAATACAATACAAAAATGATATACAGTATTGATTTGTAAGGCCAATTACTTTCCTAGGGATGCATTTGCTACTACGTTTCTTAGTAGATCACCTAATATTTTTTGCCAAATTTCATTTTTACCTTTATAATTAAATAATACACTAAGAGATTCCATTAAAAACAAAAAAAATTACTCTAGAAAGTTTCAAACTTGAGTACAAAGAGCTTATTTGTCTTATTGTGGTCTCACCTTTATGAGCAGGTCCATAGAGTATTGATGTCAAAGTTGAGGAAATGGGTTCCTGTTTAATTGCAGCATGTTCAGGGCCAAATGAAGAGGATGGGGGGAACAAAGATGGGGTAGTGGAGGGAGGTCCACAGACATTATCAGTTTCTCTAGTCCCTGTTGATAGAAGCACTAACCCCAGAGCTCGACAGTCTGTATGATTCCTACACTTTGTTGCTCTGGATTCCACGCTGGAAAATGTCCCCTTGGTACAAGGTCTGCAGAGGACGTCCTCCGTCTGAGTCCCCCGCTTTTTCACCCGAGTACCCGGAGGACAAAGGGAGTGGGGTTTACACCCTCCGTCAGCACCCCTTGGAGAGAAGCTATTGGGTGGACATGCACAGACCCGGTCCTGGGTGGTCGTGCAGGGCTCTTTCTCGGTGAAGCCCACAGGGCAGGGAGCCCGACAGCGATGGCATTGCTGGACTCCATTCTCACCCCGTGTGAAAGTACCCTCAGGGCAAGGAGTGCACTCCCTCACAGATGATGGGGAACAGTGAGTTGACACATAGGTGCCAGCTGGACACTTGTCACATGCCAGCTTGGTGCCCGAGCTGGGGTCAGTGTGTTGATAATGGCGTGCAGAAAGGGTGGGCTGGTCTTCTACGCTGGTTGCAGTCAAGGCCCGAGCTGAAATATCAGCCACCATTGAACATAAGAGCTGAGGGAAAAGAGAAGAATAAGTTATTATAGGTAAAACTACAAAGAATGATACTCACTAAAATATGCTCTGGTTTAGCAACCATGAACCATAATAACACAAAATGTTGGTATGAATTAAAAAAGCGCAATAAATCCTGAGGAGATCCTCAACATCAACACACTACTGTTAGTTTTGTCAGGAACCTGGGCCACGTCCGACCCCAATCCTGTAGCATCCCAAAATGACACTGTTGTATCCTTTACAACAGCAGTGGTGCAGCGGTAGGGCGGTCGACCCATGATCGTAATATTGCAGGTTCGATTCCCGCCTTGCACGCCCATGTGTCGAAGTGTCCTTGGGCAAGACACTGAACCCCACCTTGCCTCTGGTGGGAGGTTGGCGCCAGTGTTTGGCAGCGGAGCCGCCATCAGTGTGTGAATGTGTGTGTGCATGGGTGAATGGGACTGTGACTGTAAAGCGCTTTGGGCCTTCGTAAGAAGGTAGAAAGCGCTATATAGGTATACGCCATTTACCATTTACCATTTATCTGCAGGTCATTCTGAAGTTGTGTGGAAGTTAGTCAAAGTTCCTCATGTTGTCACTTTTCATTCATTTTCCAATTCTATCCACATCCAGGCAGGTTAGCTATGCTCCTATGGGCTGGAAATCCCTTGATGATACATTGATGGACAGTGGACACAATAAAATCAAGACCTCTGAAGATGAACTTTTGCCCTTGAGATTTTCCATGTTTTTTTCATGTTTTTCTCCCAAATCCCCAGATTTCTCCATGCTCAGTGCAACACTCAACACAAAGATTCACAGGAGCATGGAATGCTTGAAAAGGAATTATTTATTTCACATTTTTAAAAAGGTGCCAAAAATGTTGTCCAGTCTATTTGGTAGTTCTGGATGAATTTGTGTTGTTTCCCCTGCTGACAGAACCCCAGCCAGCTGGTGCGTTTGGTTTGCAGAGTTTTTGAAATCAATTCATCGTAACAAACCCCTTTTTACATTCAATAATGGTAATGGCGTTGGAAAAACTGTTACTGAAAGATGGATCAGTATTTGGTAATGTCCCTACATTAAACAGTATAACTACAAACACTGGTATGAACTCACTACTGCATGGATAATGGAGCAGAGCTACTTCATTTAAGTTTTTCTGTGACTGCTACATTTCCCCCTCTCTTACTATTGATGCTAAATCCAAGAGTTTATCCAGAATCAGTAAGGATTTAGAAGAAGGATGTAGAACAGATGCAACAATTTGATTTTGCTGCATGCGGGGACTTTCATCTGTTATTGGAAGCTTGGGAGAGGAGGATAATTGACACTGCCCTGATGCCTCCGAGACTCTCTGACAGGGCAGAAGGGGCAGATCTGAGGGTGGAGGCGTCAGTCTGGCAGCTCTTGTTTACATCCTGAAGACAAAAGTGTGGCACCACTGCACCAAAACTGCAGAGCTGCTTTCTGTTGAGCACACTCATCTACACACACACACACACACACCCACACACACACACACACACACACAAAGCCAGCTCTCTACTCCTTTGACATTAAGTCTGTGAGCAGAATGTAATTCTACCTTCATCTGCAGCGACAGTGTAGGCTGTCTGCTGACACGCCCAGAGACCCATCTGTATGACCTGGTGAAGGACTTCTTTAGGAGACAGGTGGCTGAACATGTAACATCACCTCTGGTTGTTAGTTCTGTGTGCGTCCATTTAAAGCGTGTAACGAGCTGCTGTGGCAAATTTTTATAGGATGTTTGATTATGGTTCTCATTTGTAAAACAACCCAGACAGACAGACACCCGTACTGATTGATGGATGCTTTTGGTACTCATAGAAACATGTAGTTTGAGTTAAGGCACAGAGTATTGAAGACTTTAACCCTTGTGCTATCTTATGGGGACCAGATGACCCCACCCTTACATTGACGTATTCTCCCTACCATGACAAAGGTAGATAAAGGTGAAGAGGATTTCATGTAATCCATGGACACCAGTGAAGATCACAAATCATTGAAGAAAAAAGGTTCAGAGCACTGTCTAGTGGGTCTAGATGACCCAACTCCCAACATTAAAGTGCCTAGGATAGCACAAGGGTTAGACAAATACGCAAAGCCATATAATATTCATAAATATGAAACAATAAATACTTATCCAAACATAGTCCTAGAGCAAGGATGGGCAGCTCTAGGCCTTAAGGACTGGTGTGTCAGCATGATTTCCAGAAATCTTAGCCCTACTCATGACGGATTACCTAGTTCAGGTGTGTCCAGCCAATTAGAACATGGAAGAGCAGGGGATGTCAGTAAACATGCAGTAATGTCACCCTAAAGGCCTGGAGTTGCCCATCCCTGCACTAGAGCAAGTGAATAATAAACAACACGGATGAAGCATGCCACCATGGGGTAAAATACTCTGTATTGGCCTCATGTGGAGCCAGTTTTTTAGCTCTGTGGTTGTTGCTAGGGTTAGGCCTCAAGCTAGGTTCACACCGAACATGGTTAGTGCATCAAATTTGGGTCCACCGCCTCTGTTTTGATACCATCAAATTCACTGCTAGAAGCTTTTTATTAGGGTGTGTTTATAAACCTGACCTGACACATGTGGGAGGAGCTACTGTCACTGCTACATTGTGGAAGACACGGATGATGTTGAGAAAGAAGCTTGGCTTTATTTATTCTGGAGAGCACTATAAAGGCACCGGCAAGCATGTTGCTATGTGTGGCTTCATGATCCCGTTAAACGGACACTCCCAATATGGTGAGTTTACCATCAATGTCTTTGCCACTACAAAAACTGATTCAAAGCTGAGTTCCTGATTGGTTAACAGTCTTCATCAAAGATCAGCTTTTTAAAATATGGACGCACCAAGAAATTCCCACAAACCTCAGAATTGTTGAGACCCTGTACTGCCTTTCCATGCAGAAAGCGTCGTTTCACCAGCCAGAAAGCACTACCTCTTGAGAATCACGACGTTTAAAAATGCACCGCAGGACCTCCCACTTAACAATGAAATTTGACATGCAAATCAGATTTGATGTGAAGGTAGCTCAAGTCAAATCCAACTTGAGGTATAAACACAAGTTATTGAAGCCTTGTTGTTCACAGAGTAACCACAAGGTGGCTTGTTGTGCAACTAAGTGGTTCCCCCATTCACGCCAGTATTAGTTGATCAAACTGTACAACACCAGTAAAGTGAGGTACAGATCATCTGTTAAGATTTGTTCACCTCTTTTGTTACATTTATTCACAATTTGATGTCAAAATTGCACTTAAGCTGGAACATTAGCTTTAGATTTAACCATTGAGTCATTAGCTTGGAACAACCTTTAGGCAACTGTGAGGCCTGCTTTTCCTGTATGTTTGATCCTTTTCATACAGTAAAAGGAAATATCTTTGCTTGTGTAACAACCCGCCTACTTTACATGGATGAACAACCTTCATCTACAATTGTTCTGACACGGACGGCCAAACAGTAAAAACATGCACTCCCACACGGACTGTAAACTTGCATCAGCACACACTCACGCTCATTCAGTACCTGTTGCTGTGTGGCCCCACCTCAGAGAAAGAGAGTCTGTTTGGACTCAATCGCGCTAAATTTATTTCAGACAATAGCCTGAAATGATTGCTGCTAATGACTCGAGCCGGGAGGGCTGTGGGTGGGACTGAGGTCATCTTGAAAGCATCAGCCTTTGGTGGCTTGGGTGGTCTTTGATGTAACGTTCTAATCACAGTGAGTTTTGTTTAGCGAGACTTACAGGAAACCTACACTGAGTCACAATCAAGAAAATAATTATAAGTAAAACCAAAAACCATAAACTAGGCGTGGAGGTAGCCGTTTTGATCTGGTAGCTGGTAAATTAAGCAGCTTGTCCAACCAACAATTGGGTGTTTTCCAAGTTTGAGACAGTCAATTCCCAAAGTTTTTTAATTTGAATTATATCTTAGATGTCTAGAACATCCACTTTGATAGAGAGTCATTCAAAGACATTGAACAAGTTTAGCTCCTTTTATTGGTCTGGATCTCACTGAACTATGTCCTATAACTAAGCTAGAATGAGAAGGTTGCTACACTTTTGTTTGTTTGAAGGGGAACTTTATTTACCTTTATGAAAGCATCTATGGCTCACGCGATTGACGCTTGGTTCAATACAACCCACTTTCAACATCAAAGGTCATTTGACAGACCTTCACAAAAGTTTTATTATATCTGTGACCAATAGTTCCAAAAATGAAGGATGCAATGTTTAACGTTCACTCAGATGAAAACCACTGGAAACATAAAACTACAAAATTCTGCAAATGCATTCCAACTAACTCACAATATAGTAGACGATAACGTGCTGTATGGTCTGTAGAAATACTGAACACACTAGCAATGAAAAAAGGAAATTAGATATGATCACAGGTGATGAACCTTTTCGCGAAAATACTGCAGCTGTCGCCAAAATAACCTGCATATTTCAATCTGCAACAACTCTTCCACCGCTTACAGAATTCATGTAGTTCCAACAGATCCTGAGAAAAAAAGCTCTGAGCCAACATGCAAAAATATGCTTTTCTCCACATCCAAGTCGGTTGGTTTACATTAATCGTGATACCACTTTACTGCTGTGAAGAGTTGCATATCAACACAAAGCAGCGTTTCTCCTCTTCAGAATTTTTTTGGAATTGCGTTAATAGCGTAAACATTTGAAGAGTTAAGGTAGTTCAACGCCAATGGCAAAGAATGACTAAATATTGGTCGTAGTGACTTAGTTGTAAAATATTTTAGGTTAATGATGCCTAAAGACCCGTATACACTGGGACGAATATTCACCAGGCGTTATTCACCAGCGTTTTTCGCCACGTTTTTTGTGTTCACACCCAGGCGATTTTCGCTGACGATGAGCCGAGCGAACATGCAATTTCATTCATTAATGTAAAACAGAAATACTCCTGTACACAAGGTGGCGCTGCGCAACTTTACGCTTCTTAAAGTCGCTTTTCACTCAAAAGAAGAGGGCAAGTATTTACGCGCTTGTCAGAATAATACAAAGAAAACATGAATATTTCAAGCACCAATAGCTCCAACTGGTGCTTGGTTCGGGGATATTTTAGAATGTCCGTCATTATTTCTTCGCGGCAGTGTAGACGCTACTTGGCGTATATCTTCTTCGCTGGTATGTGTGCTCAGCAAGGCAGTTTTGTGTTTGAGCGCCCCCAAGTTGTGTTTTACTGTAACTTCAGAAGCTCCAGACACGTGTGCAAAAGCGCCATTCTCATTGGTCGAATAGATTTCGACGCGAGACGTCAAAAAAAAAAAACGAACCCGAGGCGTTGTTTTTTTTTTGACGCGTGGCGTTTTTTCGCGTCGGTGTGCACACTAACATTGGTGCCCTGTGTTTAGTCACGAGGCGTTAAATTCGTCCCGGTGTGAACGGGCCTTAACACTGGCTTACTAGCAGTTGTAAGTTGTATATTGTCACATGGCCCAAAATTTGTATACCCATCTGACAAATCTTGAACAAATCACTTCTGGTGAAAATGTAAATAAAAATTATGCTTTCAGTGCTTTGTCATGTTATCTTCTAAAAAATCTTTTATATGTTATGCCATTATAGTGTATATAGTCTAGATTCTTCTTGTTGTTAAATGTTATTATCTTTGCATTTTTGCACATTTTAAATGCCCTTTCATTCTTTTTACACATTGCTGTTGTTCTTCTTTTTTCTCTATTTTGGACTGAACTGCTGTAACAATTGAATTTCCCCAACGTGGGATCAATAAAGAATAACTTATCTTATCTTCTTTCAAATGAACTTGCTGGTTAGATAAACATAACTTTCATTAAACATTTACAAGGGTTATGCATATTTTTAGACTTGACTAAGTATAAAAAAATGCTTTTTTTTCCTCTCTTTGTTCAATCAAAGTCTATTCGTTTTTGAACATCACATTTGAGTTTGCACTTTAGGAGGTATAAATCTGAACCTCCTGCACAGAAACCACAACTTTGCACTAAAGTTTCCCGGGTACTATTTCCAGACCGAAAGACTCTATTAGGGTGAAATTTAAAAAAAATCTAGAAAGCATGGAGTACTGTAGGTCATCTCATGGGATAAGCTCCAGCAACCCTCACGGTGACAAGGCAGGTGTATGTTGGATGGATGGATGGATGGATACAGATAAGCCGCACCTTCATATTCCGTGCACATATGTTCACTGTCTGCTATATAGGGCTGCATGTGGACAGTGCATACAGATCAGTCCTCATAGACATAACCGGTTTGGAAAAATGAATTCGATCAATAGAAATGCATCCACAATCTGCAGTTATTCTGCATTTCCTACTGCAGTGGACTAACCGTGTAACTTTAAACCTATTCTGCAGATTTTTGAGGATCTTGTCACTTAAGTGTCCCTTAATGAAAAGGATAATCAGTACAGTTCTTGGTTAAATAGATGTTTTCACTGAGAATTATCAGTTCCACACGACTTAAAGACAAACAAACCAAAAAAAATGGAGACTGGCCCTTTAACTGAAAAACCTCAATCAAGAATACACAACAGGCAGGGAGTTGCATGGAAATGTCAGACTCACCACTGCAGACACACACATGACAGGCATCATCCTGATTTACAGAAGATGTTGAAGGTTCGAGCAAACGAGGTCCAAGTTGGCTGCTTGAGTGACACTTTTCATCTCTGGGTGTTTGTCATCATCATCATCATCATCATCCTCCTCAGTTGGGAGGGAAGCTGAGCTCGTCTGTGGAGCAGCGGCAGCCTCAACTGCAGCGTTTTATAGTCTGTGTGTTCGACTGACGCGCTCTCAGACGGAGGAGGGCTCGCGCAGCTGAGCACGCGGTGGTAATTCCCATAGCGACGAGTGATGAGGACCGCCGCCGCGCCCATGTGCAGCTCTGCCGGTGTGCAGTGCTGCCTGTTCACTGACCGCTGCGGACCTCCTGACGGCGCGCTGACGTCAGCCGAGTGGGCGCGGCTTCTCGCGGCTTCTCGACCAATGGGAGCGCGAAGGTGGCGTGTTTGTTAGAGGTGATCCAGACTGATATAATAATGTCATCATGTCCTGAAAGAGCAGGGAATCTGAAAAAGCCTGACGTTTACGCTCTTATTTGATTTTTTTTTTAATAAAAAGAACTTAGAATTAGGGGTTTGTCATGAGAATAAGAACATTTTAAAAAGTCTACATAATAGTATATTGATGAGATATTTTTTTCTGAATGAAAACACAAAAAAGCATGTTTTGCTGTGTTATGATTTTACTTTTCTTGCTTTATCTCACACTAGATTATAAAAACTACGTTCTTTTTTGGAGATTATAATGGATTTACTCTGCTAAATCATCTGCATTCTGTCAACCAAGTTTTATTCTGCTAAAATTTGTTGACAAATATTCTATTTCATCAAGAAGAATCACCATAAAAGTAATGTTTAACTAAAAAGAAAAAAAAAAAGAACTGAAGTCAAAGACTGCTTTGATTATGGTAGTGGCCATTTGTTGGCAAGATTTGTTGTTTACTAGTTGGTTGACATGTTCATCCGTTAGTCAAAAAGTATTTGATTGTTTAAACTTTTCAGTGTAAAATGAGTCATTGATAGCAGCATTGCTAATTCTCCTTTAGTAGTTGTTTACTATCGTTAAAGACCCACTTGGATGAAAATTGTAATTTAGGTATTTTTATTATGTTGTTGCATTTTTCTGATGACAAATATTAGGAAAACTAATTCAAAATTGGATTTCTAAGTATATATTTATTCAAATTGTTTTAAATATTAATTTTTGACTACTAGCGTCATGAAAATAAAGATTTTTGCCGATGATAGTGAGGAGGGGGGTGTATAGTACTCACTATACTCACTACACTTCATCAATAATTTCAATTTTGACTAGATTTTTACTTGTTTTTTAACCACTTCCATCGTTTCCAGACAAACTGTTCCCAAAAAACATAAACATGACCTTTCAGCTTTTATTTTTGTTTTGCGAAAAGTTAACATTGTCTAATTCTTCTGTTTTACCAGCCAACGAGAATGTGTGGCTGAAAGATATCTGAACATCTGATCCTACTAAGTTTGTAATTCAAAGCCCTTAGAGTGACGAATATATCTTATTTACGGTAATATTGTTTCATTTCAATTTGAAACCAAAGATCAACACAAGTAACCTGGATATGATGAGTTTCAGGAGCCAAATAAACTTCCTCGCAAACCTACATAAGAACCTCAGCCCATTTTTTAGTGTGTTCATGTCTCTGGTTTGGTGAAACCAAGTCATAATGTTGTCCCAGTCAGATCATCATTTTGACTCTATCCTTATCATTTATTTCAGTGCTCTTTATGATCCAAACTTTGTTTGAATGCAGAGTTTTTATAATAGAGCTGAAGATCCGGATTGGGGTTCTTCCAGGAAAGCTTGCTTCTGGTAGTTGAGGTTGAGTAGATAAATATTGTCATCAAATCAGAGGACTTGGGATCTCCGGTCTGAGAGTCATCAAGTCCCAACATGTGAGTAACATCTGTCTGACCACACTGGAGGCCTGCTAGTGGGACAGCTGCGCTAATGAGTGTCACGACGTAAACTTCCATCCAAAACCTCTGAGGACATGTGGACCTTGTTGGTTTTTATTGTGCTTGTGGTTTTCTGTTGAAGCCTGCATTTAGGTATTTTGGATGTAAACAGATGGGATTCAACAACCGCTTGATTGCCGTTTTTTGTTCATTCTAGCTTCTTTGCAGGGTTACTTTGATTTCCTCACTATAAGCTAAAGAGGTGTACCTTACATTAATAACAACAATTTAACAAGTTGCCTCTGGGAGACTTGTCATCATTTTTGTGTTTTGGTTTCCAGTAACGTTTTAACAACAAACACAATCTAAAGGTCAGAGTCAGAGTTTGCTCTGACTCAGCAGCAGTTGTCCACCCCCAGTTCCCAAAAGTTACCTTGTTTTAATCAAAAATGTTTCTCATGGGGTCTTTAAAGGGAAAAAAGGCTCAAAGAGTGTATTTGTGGTTGTGAAAGGCTATAGAGTTTTATTTTGTTCTCAAAGGATATTTATAGTTGGCAGCAGCGGATGCAGTTTATTTTTCTCAAACAGAATAGGGGCTGTGGAGATTTTGTGTATTTGGATTACATCACAATTCAATTCAATTTGATTTATATAGCCCAAATTCACAAACAACAGTCGTCTCAATGGGCTTCGTACTGGTAATTGTAAGGTAAACATAAATCTGAAAGGATCATAAATGCATAGAATTCAATAAGAGAATACTAAACTTTAGCTAAACAGACTAAACCAAACTGGCATCCCTGCCCTTCGCAGAGGTCATTGTTGTGTATAAAAATTGATTTGAAGCTATATTAGTGTACATTTTGCTTTATTTCTGTGATTTGTATCAAACATGTAAAATATTTCTAAATTCTGTGGCACAAGAACACATCATTACCCGTTAAGAACAACACAATCTGACCCAATGAATCGAATTTTACATAAAAATCTTTTGTGAATTTAAGCGCTTTTAGTTTACACTGTGTTTAGTTTCTGTGTCACACTTTGAGGTGAGTTTACCTACACAGGACTGTAAATGAGTTGTTGTTTTTCCCCATTACTCTTTTGTGAAATGACCCTCACAAAGTCCAAAAGGCCTTTGTCATCAGATTTGTGACTCACTCACCCCTAAAGTCAGCATAGACATTTTTTTCCGTCTTATTTTTGTGAGGAAATGCTTACTAATGGAGTACGGAGTATGAATAATTGAATAGGCCTTGTTGCTCACAGATGAATCCCAAGTTTTGATGGCTTCCAAGCTTGTGTTTGCCAAGAAAAACATTTGTACTACATGAGTAACACATGTGGGGATCTGCTTTCTGACATGTTTTAATGCTATTTCTGCAAGCATAAGGAAAAGCAATGAAAATGACTGATAAAGAGGTTGGTGCGATTCTACAAAGCCTGTTGGATGACATACAAAAAATAAAATAAAATAAAATGTTTCCTCGAGATAGTTAATTCGTACTAACAAAATATTATTTTGCGACCAAGAAGTAGTTAATTCATATGATAAAAATTTTTATTTGTGCCCAAAAAATAGTTAATTTGTACAAACAGAATGTTAATTCATGGCTAAGAAATAGTTAATTTGTATGAATGAAATATTATTCGGGATGAATAAATAGCTAATTTCTGCGACTAAACTCTTAATAAGCAGCTAGGAAATAGGTAATTCATATGAACAAAATATTATTTGTGACCACAAAATTCTTCATTCATAGAAACAAAGTAAAAGAATTTATTGTGTCATCAGAGTCTGCACATTTATAAATAGATCTATAACACAAATTAAAGCCTTAATAGACCAGAATCATGGTAAAGGTGCAGCAATAAAATGATTTAAATACCAGAAAACATTGTTTTTTAATATTTCCTATTTGAGTGGGAAATGAATCTGATATGGTGCCTCTGTCAGACTCCTCCCCCTCTCCTCTCCACTTGGCTGCTGATTCTCCCCAGCTGCGGCCACTTACCTCATCACCTCATCCACCTTCATGAGGAGCTCCAGGATCATCAGTCTTCGCCAGTCCGTTGCCCCTGATGGTGCATAGTTGGTCTTATTGTCAAGTTATAGTTTGTCAAGCTCTAGTTTCCACGCTACGTCAAGCTTTGTCTAAAACTCTCTTTCTGCTCACCTCCAGGAATGCCACGAGTGGTCGCCAGAATCAGCCTCAGCCCGGAACCCCCACTCTGTCTTCTCCTGCGGTCACACCTCGAGCCTCTGCCGTTGCCTCTGTTCTTTGGACCCCCGCTTCAGACGGCTGCTCTTTCCTGTGGAGGAACCCACCAGTGACGCCACCAGCATCTGCCTCTCGCCAGGGACCTACCTTTTGTCCTGCTCACACTCTGTCTCCAGAAACTCCCATTAAATCTCTTACCTGCCACGCTCGTCTCCCGCTGTGTTTCCTCCGGGTTCCAGCATCTGGGTCTGAAAGTGTTCTCTAGCCATGACAGAATGTTTACATCTTTTGTTGGTTATTCTGATTTTTGTTTTTAGACAAATTGTTTAAAGTACACATTTGTTTTCTTTTAGTACATCTTGTTTCATTACATTGTTTCATTTAGAAAGAAATGTAGATACAAGTTTTTTTTTTCACTTAAAGTATTGTAAAATAAAAATTTACCAGATTTTTACCTAAAAATAGCTTTTATCAGGGCTGCACGATATGAGGAAAACTTGCGATATGCGATGACATGACGACATAACTCGCAGTACATGAAAAAATAGCAAAACAACCAAAAACATAATTTGCATTTCAATGCAATAGTTTAAAAAGGACATTCCAAATGACCCACATCTACATAGGAGACGAACATCTAACATAAAAGGGCTCCATCCGATTGGTCAACGATGTAAAGGAGTCCATTCGATTGGTCAAATGTATAAAGGGGGTTGTTTGTTTCGTTAAATACTTCAAGCTACCATAAGACTGTTTTAGCATGTTCAAGGTAACCATTTATTGCGATTTTCGCTGTCTATTGCGATATGCATATTGCACAGCTTGATATTTGAAATTCTTGAAATTTGCGATTTATTGTGCAGGCCTATATTTATGTATATTTCCTGCTTTGTAGGGCCCATCGAGTTTGATCACCTGTTCATTTAAACACGCCAACTGTTTCCACGCTCAGTAGAAACTTTGGGGAAGTGCAGTAAAATCAAGGGGTTGATGGGAATTTTCCATTTTCATCTTTCTATTCTCGAATGATTGACCTGTATAGTGCTCAGTCACCAAGTGTGTCAGAGCAGCACTTTTCCAGCTCAGCTCAGCCACCCAGTCACCCGTCCTGTAATCCATACGTTCACCAGGTCGCTCCAGACAGCACGCATGCGGCGTTATAGGCCCCGTCAGGCAGCCAGTTAGTATGCAGTCTGCGTACATGCACGCCCAGCGGGCTTGTCCCCTCAGACGTTTCTACAAATAGCAGCAGAAGACAGCAGAGGGGCCGCCATCTGCCCCACACGTGCAGAATACCAGAGTGGTCTTCTGCAGAGTATGCTTCTGCTTTTGAGATTAGGCGAGCCGGTTAAAAGGGTTAGCGCATAATCCCTCAGAATATGAACCCAGAAGGAAAAGCAGATGCGGGAGCCTTTAGCGGAGAGCATATGCTGCACATGCTCTGTTCAGTGGGTCAAACAGGCCTACAGTTAGTGGGTGAAGCCGCCTTATATAGAACTGAAGTAAAAACTGTACATAGTGCAGGGTAAGGGGATTTGAGTGTTGCAAGCAGAAAGACTTGGCGAGAAGCAATGAGCGTATGCTTCCAGTCATCTCCCCGTTTGCCTTTAATGAGTGCCTCATGCATCCACACATGCACAAAGCCTCAAAGCATGCATGCAGCTATTTACTATCAGCAGCCACAAACCAGCAGCCCACCCGGCACAAAAGCGCGCCACTTGGCAAACACTTTAATCACAGTAGTTGTAATTACTTTAAAAGGCTAATTCCGATTTATGAGCCTGCAGATTTATTATTCTTTTAGATTTAGCGACATCTGAAAGAGATGACAGGTGGGGAAAGGAAACAAACAGGGGAAGCAAACGTTTTTTTTATTTTATTTAATGACCATGACATCATAGAGGTGTACTGCTTGTTGTGCTTTTGTTCACAGAATTGACTGGTTTAAGAGCAACAAAGCCTGGATTGCTATAAACTACTCTTTGCTACTAGCTAGCTATAACTAGTTCGTAGCAAACAAATCAAGGTCCAGAATAGTTAGAAGAAGATTTGAAAAGAGCCACTAAAATAACTTTCAAGTAGTTAGATTAGAAGCACGTAAACTAATACATAATATACTGTTTCTGTTTCTTGTGGTAGCGCCCTCTGATGGACTAACCTGTCCAGGTGTACCCCGCCTTCGTCCGACGGTAGCTGGGCAGACTCCGGCAACCCCGTGTTGTGTTGGCTGGTAGTAATGCCTTAGTCATCACCCGCAGGGGGATTGAGCCCATACGGTTGATGAGGTATTACCATGACTGAGGCATTGCATTCACAGTAGGATTCATCACCAAATTCCCCTGCAAAAGCTCACATTAACCTTACCAAAAGGTCTGAGTGCAGACAATCACTGCTTAGATGTTTTCAATTTTGAATTTGATCATGTATTTTAGAAATAATAAACCAACCTGGGGTTGCACTGTGGTATGGTCGCTAGCACTTACACTCCAAGGTGAGAAGGCCCTGGATCAGGGCTGCTCATTCCTGGTCCTCGAGATCTCACCACCCTGCCTGTTTTCCAACTCTCCCTGCACTGTTTGCTGCTGATAACCTGGACCAGGCGTGTTCATTCAATTAGAATGTGGAGACAACTTATTGAGCTAATGGGCAGCTAGCAGGACTTGGAGATCTGGAAAACAGTCAGGGTGGTAGATCTCGAGGACCAGGAATGAGCAGCCCTGTTCTGGATCAAATCCCCCTTGGGTTCTTCTACTTATACATGCATCAACATTACTACTATTGGCCTTAGTAGTCAAGGGCATGGTGTCAGAAAAAGTTTATTCCTTTGAAAATATATATACAGTACAATTGTCCCACAATACATAGCGGTTAACCTTTCGCTCTCTCCCTGTTTCTTCATGTCTTTTTTTGTTTGTTTACAGTTACTGTGTTCCGTATCCTGAAAATCTTCATTTCTGCCTGAGTAGGCTATAAAGTGTGTAGTTAGGGGTTTTACAGCCTAAAAACTTTAACTGATCTCTAATTCAACTTTATGGATTTCACCTATTAGAGGTTGTTTTTAGAACCTAAGTCTCGCAATAAAAGCGAGAACACTGTATTGTCAATATTGTGGGGCAGGAAGATGAAGTTGAGTATCGTCTGCAAAGTAGTGTTATGAGAACCAATGTGGGTGGAGGATCTGATCCAAAGCAAAAAACACAAACAGAAGTGGCCTGAGGAAAACAAGCAGGTACAAATTCTATTAAATGAGAAGCCTGACTGAATATTACAAAGTTAAGAGGCACATTTTAAACCTGCTTTACAACTGTGAAAACCTAAGTGAAACCATTTTTCCAATGTTTCCCTAGGATGGTCAGGTTGAGTGAACACGATTCCTGTGGTGACTTTTTACTAGGAAACTGTGCAAAAAAACACTTTTCAACTCCACACCTTAAATTCATCATCACCATGAAAGACAACCTATTGATAACTTTATTTATTGCCTGTTGAAAGTTTCAGCACATACTGTTCTGTTGACTCTGTGAACCTACTCAGTAGTCAAACAAAGCACAGGGACAGTCTTGCACCAAACATGCATAAAACTGTTATTTACAAAAGAGAAACATTAAGCTGCTTGTCAAGCCCTCCGTTTGAGTATCAAGGTTGGACCCACCTGTGTGAAGGTTTTTCCTTTTCTTGTGATTCACAGATTTGCTATAGACAAGTCTTTACTCTTGTTTCTGATTTCAAAGTCAAGCAAACACCAATGTTTCTCAGAGCTAAACCTGATTTTTCTGAGGACTTACTCTTTGACTGTTGACTCCCCACTTTAGAGTTTAAAGTCTTCCCTCCAGCAGTTACCTGAAACACGACCCAAATCAGGACAAGTTGTTGATTTCAAAAGGTTCAAAACTTCCCAACAGCCGTGTTTACTTGTACTTGAATGCCACACGGCAATGATTTATAGCCAACTACTGAATATAGACGGACATGGGGTGTGTCACATTACCCATTGGTTTGCATTGGCCCATTTTTCAACCCTGTGCTCATCCCAGCTTGATTTGATATGATATAACAGAACCCAAATTGAAAATAAAAAAGGGCAACGCGGACATTTAGAAGATGCCAAGTAAAAACAATCTACAGCCAAAGATTAAGCTGTCAGTCAGATTGTTAAAGCCTAATTTTCACCACTAATATTAAACAAAATAGTCAAATTTAGTCACAGAAACATTTTATTGAAATCTGATAAGGTGCATAGTAAAGAGTGAATGCAGAATGATATGTTTGTGTTTCATGAAGCCACCTAGTGGTTCTTTGGTGAACTGTAGAAACCTTTTTTATTTTAAACCGCTTTAAACAGTTAGTGAGTGTTTTTTGTGAGTGTTTATTGATAAATTAAGCAAAGTTTCTTTTTGAACATCTATCCATCCATCTCTTAAATCCTTCAAAGCTTGGTTACCATAACTATGTTTACCTGCCAGGTGAATTCTTACCAGCAGATTTCTGCCAGGAAAACAACATTTCTCCAGCAACACCTATAGGTGTGGCAAACACTTTCAAACTTCTAATAGATAAAGAGGGCCAATTGCTTTTGCACGATTAAAACAACCAACTGCTTAGGTTACCACATCTTTGGCTTTTACATAAAAAAGAGTTCAAACAGCCAGGATTCTGCTGAAAAAGCAGGTGAGTCTGTTTGTAGAAATGTACGTGTAGATGTGCAGAATGACAGAAGATGCTTGCTCTTTGTTTTACTTGATTGAGAGAAAAGCTTACCTTTGCTCATGGAAACAAAAGAAAAGGATTCCTCTGGTGGCCAAGTTATCCCTCCCTTGGTTATTTGGAGAAGCAGGTGAACAAACACCAGTATCACAGTTTTGTGGCTTCAAAGACCCACCCATTGTTTTTTGGTGTTTTTAACATGTTTTTGTGGTATTTTTCTCATGATGGAGGACGTCATAGATAAAAAAATAAAACTTATATTGTATTTTCAAGTACTTCTTTAGGCAAAATTGAATCGGTTAGTGCAAAAGGGGCCCAAGTCCAATAGGTTTGTTTTTCCAGGAAATTATTTTAATTGCATAGCTTAAAGGGAGGCTACACCAAATGGTTAATACTTTACCCAGATTTAGCACCAGTTCATAGCTTACAAATGCTATAATATGAAGCACCTCACTTTTATCATTTCAAAGGACTAGCAAACTAAAGTCTCTGGACTTGGGCCCTTCTTGAATTAAACAGGGGCACTGCCATATTGGATAACTAGTGCTGCCATCTATGGGATAAAGCAAAACCCGCAAAACCCACACAAAAGAGGCCCAAGTCCAGGAATTTTGCACTTTATGCATTTTAAAATCAAGCATAGTCGATACATTATAACGGACTTGGGACTTTTTTGCACATAATCAGACATCTTTTCCCTTGAAGACCATTAAACATATAATATCTCTTTTTTGAAAAATTGTGGATTTGGGCCCTATTGTACTAACCAATTCAATAACTCAATTGTTGTGGATTCATAGCAGACATAGTAACAGATGGAAAAAGCGTGATGTGCGAGCTACAATCAGCAGCTCGCAAGCTCCAGCTTCCTTCTGATGCATCCACCTGTAAACGACTAGATCCATGTGTGTCTTTGTTTTCCTCGTCCGAGCTGGCATCTGGCTCTAAACTGTTCAGCTGGATAGCTCTGATACTGCTTGCCACTTTTTGTTGCACTGGAAATGTTAGGTTGGGGATGTGAGGGGCTGTAAGCTAGCAGGAGAGAGTGTAAACAGAGGGATGATGGGAAATGGCCGCATACTTACTCCATGCCAATATTTCCACCACAATTCAGAGGTGAATTTCTAATAAACTTCTGCCTCTGCAGAAACTATGTCCTAGAAAATGGCACAGATTATTTTTTTCATTTTGGCTAAAAACATTATAATGAAAAATAAAAGACCACTGAGTATGCTTTGAATATAGATCAAAGGATGATCGGAGTGGGAGTTTAAGCTTTTTAAAATAATTAGGAGTTCGTGTTTGCTGAATTTGTGGATGTTGACAATGGTACTGAATATTTTGTTCAATTTAACAATCCTTCTCAATATAGAATAAAAATCTTGCTTAATTTTCCCACTAAGCTCAACCAGAGATGCCACTTGGACCATGGTTATAATATGTGTACATGTTTAGATTTTCATAAAGAGTGTGTTCAGTGTTTCTCCGTACCGGATCCCTTTGTGAGCTTCATTTTACTCCAGAGAAACTCCATCAGAAAGTTCACTACGACCTCTGCTGGACAGACTTTGCAATTGGAACTAAAATAATCATAAAATAACCTGCTGTGAAAAAGACAATTTGACACATACACACACACAAAAATAAAAAAAAAACGTTATTGTTGGTATTTATTTTTCGATTTTTTTTCTGATGTCCTGTAGTAGAAAACATGTCAGGAGGTCTTGTCTTAAATATTTAATGTTCAGTTAACCTTTTGACTGAAACCTTAACTGAAACAAGAGCATTAATTTGACATTAGTGTGTGTCATAAAGTGCTGCAAACGCTTTAGTTGCTGGTTACGTTGTCTATAAATATTACAAAATAACAAGCCATTCATTTCTTACCGTCATACTTTGTAACATATTCTTTGGCCAAAAAAAAAGTCAAGCAGATCAGAATGTGTTTAGTAATGAACTGATACCAGGAAGTTGCTCAAATCAGCACTAATGAGATATTTATAGCAACTTTGACAGGAATAAGTGAAGAGGAAGTAAGAACAAATTAACATTTTTAAAAGTACAATTGTTTGTATAAATATACAGATTGTATACATTTGAATCAAACTTGCAGCAAATGACTGAAACTGGGAAACAGTTCAGCCCACACAAATCACAGGCGCTAACTGTTTGCATTTGCAGCAGGAAATCCACTGGAGAGTCAGATTCATTCAGCGGATCCAACAGGCTTTATTTGTGTGTGTGTGTGTGTGAGTGTGGTCAAACACATTTGCATACAGTTTGTGTTTTCAATTCCCCTATGAAAGCCTGTTGACAGCTCTTCTGGCAGGTTTCCCATGTGGAAAAACCTTTCCTCCCAACAACTTCCTTTTTTTGACGGTTCACTCTGCGGCAGCACAGAGATAAGTAGCAGACATACTGCACTGCATGCTGCAGCCTCAGCTGTGCAGCTGCATGCAGGGAGGGGGGGGGGGGTTGTTGTCAAGCAATCTAACAATGCTTATTAGTATAGCTGAAAAATAAATAATGCAAAAAATATTTTTTTAAATCTGAATTTGCACATGAGTGCACATGATTATTGAACTGCTTTTTTTTCCAACACATGTTTACCTGTAAGCTATAGATTAACTTTCTTATTTCCATTTTGACCTTTGTGTTGTTTGAGTTGTGGCCTGAATGTATCAGTTATTATTAACCTTTTCCTTTTAATAACATGAAGGGTTATTACTATTTTCTTAGCTTTTGTGGCTCCAACTGAATTTCACTAATCCGGTATAAATGTTGCTTTTATGTTGTAAAGATAATTTCTTTAAAATTCTGTGTGGTCAAGAGTAATGTTCTCCTCCCAGGAAAAAATGAGAGTTTTTTGATTATGTACAAACGGAAACTTACCTCAAAAGTAAAGAAATGTGTCATTGGTGCTCTTTGTTGATCTGGATTAACTCCAGTTTTCAACAAAACCAAGTTGGAGTAGAGTTTTGGAGTATTATCTCCACACTGAAAACTAACCTCCACTTTTCAGCAGATGTCAACATCAGACCCAAAGGCGACCTTCTATTGATTTACAGCTATGGTATTAATGCATGTTATGATTGACAGCTCCCTACCCTTGACAATACAGAACAGAATGCATGAAGATGGCCTCTGACCCACCATAAGTGCTCCACTGTCCGTCAGCTCAAAACGTGAAATAAAAAAATCCGGATTCTGTAGGATGGTATGTCAAATGAGTCATGTGTTCTGGTGAAGGAAGGGTGATGGTTGGATTAGCTTTTTACATGCCTGAGTGACCAACACAAACAAAACAAAAGTCATGTGATCAAGCTGGTGAAGGGAAAGTGCCAGGCGGCCAAGACTTTGTAGCTACTAAACGTCTCAGATTAATTGTTGCACTATTAGAATGTCTTTGCAAACTTTAGAGTGGTTTTTTTTAGCAGATTTTTCACAGAAATATACCATGTTCTCAGTTTTGCTGCCCATTCATTAAATGTATATTCTTTACATATAAAAAGGTAATAAAAAGCTTATAAATGCACACGATTTATGACCAAGGAGCGTCGTTTTAACCTAAAAAACTCATGATTATATTCTATAATTTGATTTGCTGTGCTAATTTAGATTTGAAGAAAAAAAAGGTTGGTTCAGTCCACATTCCTCTCGCGGGACTCTCTCCTAAAACCTCGCGACGTTTCCGGCTGTTTTGGATTTCAGGCAGCTGGAGTCCAAGAAAGGTGGAGACTCCCGATGAACTTCCTGCACGGCAATCTGACTTCAAGATTCAACGGAGGAGGCTGCCGCGGATGCTGCTGGATCTGATGGATACTCGCCTTTTTCCCCGGCCGTGAATCAATCAAAAATAGGACTTTGTGATTGCCTCCTCCTCGTACCCTCCCTCTTCTCCCACACACCTGACTGCTAGCGGCGAAGATTCCCGACGTTTGATCGCGCGGCGCAGCGCAAAGGGAGGAATGGGTGAGTTTTCCATGATGTGGCACTCCTTTCCGGATTTTCTGCTCCATATTTTTTCCAGGTTGTGGAGGCTGACCCGGGTGAAGCTTTACCCCGCATGTCGCCACCTGAATCCCGGTCATTCTTTTCGGGATACCGTCTTTTAACTTAGCCTCCCCGTAAGCTAGCTGGTTAGCTTAGCGTGCTAGCTCCTGGGATAACAGGATAACGCTACCTCCATACCTGGATTTAGTTGACTATTGAGCTCATTTTGATTTAAATTAGCACCTTTTTATGACAGTTTTCCTGCTGGAAATCAGCTCTGTGACCTGAAGGCGCTGTTATACGATAGTAAAGGCGGTATTTCCTTCAAAACGAGCTCGCTGTTGACTAACTTCCTAAGAAAATAACTCACCAGAAAACTTAGACTTTTTTTATTTTTAGGAACGTAGTCTTGACAAAGAATTTTAACTTCCGTTTTTTTTATTTTTGTGGCTTTTGTGGTTTTTGTCATTGAACTTCTTGGTAGTTTAGATTTCAAAAGTGCTGCAAAAAGGCAAGCGCTCCAGTCAAGCAGCACAGGGAGGGAGGATCACCGTTACTGAGGAAATGCTGAGCCTCCTCTAAAGATTGCCAAATTCTCTGCTCTGAATCATGACCCTGGCGCTTGTATGCAGTGGGACTAGTTCAGGCACTCTTATGTTGTAGAACAGGTTCCAAGCTTATCCTGGTTTTACCTTCAGGCGTGCTTCAGCTACAATTTTACTTGTGGGATCCTCTTGGATGAAAACTTTGATCTATTTTCTGGTGATGAGTCTAAAAAAAGGATCATGTGGGAACCTGTCCACACACACACTCCTTTGAGGGGTCTGCTCAGTCCCACCAAATGAAAAAGCTCTGTTCTTTGGGTTCTGCAGCCAGGGCCGTGTTCAAACATGTTTGTTTGCTCTCTGGGAGTTCAAGCCTCACACACAGGAGCAGGTTGTCGAGCTGCATTCCTGCAGCTGAATTCTGGTCTCAAAGGCCAGCATGTGGTCCAAACAGGTTCCCACCTCTGAACCAGAAACTGCTTCTGCCGCCGTCGGCCTTTTATACTTGGAAGTTAAGTAAAAAAAAATAAAAAATGGAAGGATATGCAATCTTTTTGCCACTAATTCCCTTGCGTAGGAGTGTTGAAATTAGTCGTCTCATAGGAGTGTGCGCATTTTTGCCCCGTTTCTTTTTTTTAAAGGCAAAGTCACAGCTGGGCTACAGAAACTAAATATAATTGTGTGTGTGTGTGTGTGTGTGTGTGTGTATATATATATATATATATATATATATATATATATATATATATATATATATATATATATATATATATATATACATACACACACATAGTACACACAACCGTGAGTGGTGACAGAATTGTTTGTTTTGGGTTCGTTTCAAATCTTAAAACTGTTTTTTGCCTGTAGATTTGTCTTCTTATCAAAGGTTGAGTTAAAGATCCACTCCTGCAAAGTGTGTTTTTCACATATTCTTGTGGCATTTTTCTGATGGCGGAGGACACGTGTAAAGAAAATTCAGCTTCAAATAGTGTTTCTGAGTATTTCTTTATTCATATTGTTGTGATTCAGGAGCAGACAAAAACATTGCTGTTTGTCACTTAGAAAACACACTGGGTGGGCACAAGCTCCATTCCGATCCATCAGCTTGGAGAGGACTAGACACATGCACGTCTTCTTTGTCCTCGTCTGCGCTGGCTTAAAAGTGTTCGGCTGGAAAGCTCTGATATTGCTCGCCATTTTTCTTGCACCGCTTATATTAGGTTGGGGGTGTGGGGGGGGGGGGGGGGGGGGGGGGGCTGTACTCCTATGAGAGCGTATGCTGCGCCAACAGTTCAGCTACATTTTTAAAGACATTACTGCTGCAGAAACTGTCTTAGAAAAGGACACAAGTTATTTAATCTTGGCTAGAAACGGCATTCGCAGAATTCAAAGACCATTGGAAGCGCTTGGAAAATGGATGAAAAGATGTTCGGAGTGACACTGGAGGCAGACTCTCTTCCATGAGCTGCTGAGCAGACGTCTGCTACATAGTTTGAATACTTTAGTGTAAAAGTCTGCACAACCATTTAACTGTGATTGGATTCATGCCCAGAAAGGGGGTTTAAATAATAAACCAATTTCCCAGTGACCTCAGACAGGGGTCATTTTCTTACTATTGTTAATGGAGCTGATGAATGTCAGTTTAAAGCAGGGCTTTCATTAATGCTTAAGCAGGGGTATTTCTAACTGCCCCGTGCAAACGGTTAGCAATCAAAGAAGCTGTTGTGCTGCTTCTGTTGAGGAGGTTCTTCTGTTCCAGGTTTTATCTGATAGACGCACTTTATCGGCCCGTTTAACGGCTTACAAACAACGCACCGTATAAAGCTCGTCAAAGTGAGTTTGTTTGCTAAAATTGTACTTTTTTGGCTGTTTGCAGTGAACAAAGTCTTAATTTAATTCGGTCTTGATTTTGAAATAGCTGTTATTTACTTGGAAGTCAAATCTATGAACAATACAAACATCCATGCAACGATTCTTTAAATGTAAATAATCAAAAACAAATTGCAGAAATTGTGAGAAAATAAAGCAGGGGGAAAAAGTAATAATATTGTTCAAATAAATAAAATAAAAAGCAGTTATAGTGGCCACAAATGCTATCAAGATGATGCAGAAAATTGACTGAAAGTAGCTAAAAATGCATGTCAAAAGCGTAAACCTTAGTCGCATTCACCTGTACGGGTGCTTCATGTTTTTGGGTTGTCCAGGCCCATGGAGGGTCGTAGAGAGGAGTGGTCACATCTTAAGGTCAGCGCAGGTGTGTCTTGCAGTTCCCTTAAGGTTCGTAAAGCCACCTTAAGGGACGCCACGAAAATGGAATAGAATGTTAGGCGTGTGGTAAGTGTATCGAGAAGTATTTGTCAGGGTAATGTGTGTTGCAAGCACTTATGACGTACGGGTGATTGTATCATACGGTGATTGTGCCTTACACCACACTGTAGTCCTTAGTGAGGTGTGTGCACTGGTTCTTTACTGACCGTGTGCAAAAGCTGCACGCACAGGGAGTACAGATAATGCTAAAATACCTGTAGGACGCCCACACAAATTACTCTCTGATTGCTTCACAGTCAAGCTGCACACAAGGACCACACATGTATCACATGAACAGCACTAATGGGCTCCTTGGGCTAGGTTTGGGGGATTAAAAATCTGTGTGATGTATCTGCGTCTCGCCTGTTGTTCGCAGCATACCCATACAAATGTGTATGAACGTTTTGGCTTCATGGGCTTACTGAGCACTCCACAATATTGACATGTCTTGCAGGCCACCTGTATGCCCCGTACAGGTTTTTCCATCTTTTACCTGCAGACAGCCCCTATCCACATGTAAGGGTAGTTGTGACTAAGGTTGAACTTTCTCACTGCATGGCGTGAAGAGAAAGTGGTCTTTTACAGCAGGTACGTTTATGATCAGATGAAGCATTTGAATGCTTCCTTTTCTGCTGCCTCTGAAAGGGGCGATGCCTTCAATGCCTCGCGTTACATTCTAGGCTTATGTGCTGTTATCTGTTTTTTTTATTGTGCTTCTGTTCACTTGCATGCTGAGGTGCAGTAACAGTAGAAATGAGTCTGCTCTGAAGGTTTTAAAAAAACCAACGGGGCTTTTAAAGATGGCACCTCTGCCAGAGAGAATTTGAACCTTTTCTGTTCTTACAAACGGAGCTAGCTTCATTATTGATGTCTTCAACTCTTGAATATTTGCTTTTTTTATGTATCTCTTTGCGGTACGAGGGGAAAAAAGGTTACAAAGACAAAATGATCCTCTTCACAATTCAGGATAGTTGATTAATGTAGATGGTTAACATGCAGATCTGGTGGAATGCCTAAGTATTCTATTATTACCCTGAATTAGCATAATTCTCAACATGGAACAAAATTTCATAAACACAACCAGTTGACCTGCGGGAAACTCAAAAGCTGTTCTTTTTTCCATTTATTTACTTTTTAATGGTAAACCCACAGGAGGAAGCAGGTCTAGTGTTGGTTTCTCAGAAGACTGGACTGCCCCACCCTGATTCTCCTTATCCACCCCCCCCCTGCTCGTTTTTCAGCTCTCCCCGCCCCACTTGCTGCTGATGACTTAGCTCAGGTATGTTCAGTCAATCAGAACCTGCAATCACCTGACCCAGCTGATCAGCAATCAGGGTCGTGGTAGACCTTGAGCTCCAGGTGGTGGGTCGGAGGCCTGTTACTGCTTCTGAGATGACCCTCTGTGGGGCAAAGGAGGGTCCAGCTCTTCCGTTATTATCGAAGGAATCAGATCTTCACTCAATGAAACGTTTCTGCTCATGTCAGCATGCAGAGCAGAACGTGACTTTCAGGAATTAAAGTCAAACAGACGTGACGGTGTCTTGCTTGAAAAAAAGATCCTCAAGAGCATTGCCTCAACAGCTTTTCCCATGATGCATTTCATCCTACTGGAGCCGGTAACCTTCAAGTGAGGACGAGGAAGTGTTGGTGTTGTGTTGAAGGTCAGCACAGTAGGTTTCATGTCCCAACAGGAACTTGTTTGTGTGTCAGTTGTGTTTGTGCCGTCTCTTTAAATCTGTGCAGGAGTTTTTAAAATATTCCAGCTTGTTACATAAGCTGAGGCCTTATTAGGATGCAGAATGTAAATCACATGATGGGTAGAAGAAGCAGAATATGTTACAGTTCGATGATGCATGACTCCTCATACAACTCTGGATTCTGATGCTAAACTCTCCAAAATAATGGCATTTAACTTTATATTTCCTCCTTCTGTTTTTATAACTTTGATGCTGTTTGCTGAACAGACTGATCCTGCTGGAAAAGGTCCAAACGCTGGTTCTGACCAGACGAGTGGGCCCGAAACCAAGGGTCTTGATATACATACATGTAAACATTGGTTTGGGGACATAAGAGTTTAAAGAACGGCAAATGATGAGGCTTTTAAAAAGAGGTGTAAAGCTGTGGTGAGGCGGTGAAGGTGTATACCACAACAGGGCTCCAGACAAACTTTTTTAACTAGGAGCACAGTGGCCCCTAACTGAAAATTTTAGGGGCGCAACCAGAAAATTTAGGGGCGCATACCGTAAATCAACATGCTAACCAAATCTACTAATTTCCACTGTATTACGAATAAATACTTTAATAATAGATGCAGAAATTACAATGCGCTTTTTCTAATTCAGTGTCACATTTTATTCTTCACTTATGAAAATGCAACAACAGGTAAACTGACATCACCATCGCTGTCATGACAGTACAAATAAGTAAAGAAAACGGATGGGAATTTATCTTAGTGACACCAAATAGGTGCAGCCAAGATGCACAATAACCGTGTTTGAGATCACCCAGGTGGACGCAACGCTGCGCAGATCACCTGGTGTGAGATGTATATTTTTGTTTTTGCTCCAACATCACCTGTCAATCAAAAAAAAAATATCACGAGAAAGGGGTGGGAGCAAGGGGCAAACCTACCAGGACACAGCTGAAAACTGAACTGACTGAAAGCTGCCCTACAGACTACAAAACAATGCATTATGGGACATGTGTCCTGATGGTTTTTGTAGTTGAGTGATTAATTAAAATAATTTAAAATACCAATTCATTAAAAAAGGCTGCATACATCACAAAACATTAAAATAATCATAAAATAAATATATAATAACACAGATCACACTAAGGGGGAGAGGAATATTAAAACTAAATTGAATTTTAAGGACAACTCCAACTTCCTGTTGTCCTTCAGTCTTGCTGCAGATTCGCCTTCATCTCACAGCCCCCCATCCCACCCCCGGCCTGGGGGGTGGGGGGTGTGAGATGGTAGGGGTTCATCTCAAACACGTCTATCGTTGCATTTTCCCCACGTATTTTCAGTGAGTCTAAAACTAATGTTGTTTTTGCTGGCACGTGTCTAAAGTTTAAGCCCCGTTAGCTGTCACGCACGTACGTGGGGGACATTTATTCTCCTCAGCTGACCATCTCCCGCGGGAGCGGTGTGCTGCCGTAACAGCCGTTCATAAACCGTTTGATGCGCCGCCGTAACCGTAACCAAAACTTAACCTTCCTCCGGGTCTGTGTGACCCAGAGAAAAGTTCTTTTTTTTTTTCTTTCTAACTTGTCCTGTCCAACAGCTGGGCAGACAGATGAGAGCTGAGGGCCTCTTGTGTTGGACATATTTTACTTTAACAAGAGGGGTTATTAATCTTCAGACAAACCAAAGGTATGTCTGAATAAACCCCTTTTGTAATTGAGGCCAAACTTTATTAATTTCAATCATGTCTGAAAATCTTTGGTGTTGGACCGGACGGAAAAGGAAAGAGGGGAAGAAGAGAGAGGGACGTTAGAGAGAGCGGGGGTAGGGGGTGATAATAGGAGGGGAAGGGGGATAAGACCATGAAGCAGCATAAAGCAACAAGTTTACTGGTTGTTAATCATTATGGTAAGGTTTAAATGCAAAAAAAAAAAAAAAAAAAGGGCGGAGCCTGTCCACACACACACTCAAATGTTATAAACACACCTGTTAGTTGCAAAAATGTCCACCTGTCCACATGTACACAAAACAGATAGTGTTCACACGCATACTTATGCCTTAAAACCAACTAGTGTGAAATATTTCAGTCATTCAGTCTGTTGAGCCAACACTTGTGCTCAGGTGAGTGTTTATGTTCTTCTAAAATGGATGGTGGAACGTGAAAAGAAGGAGGGAGAGTGCCCAGCCAACCCCACCCCAAGACCCCCACCGCACCAGCAGCGGCAGCCGGAATCCCCCCAACGCCACACGGGAACCGGCAGGGAACAACCGCCGCCCGGGCGACCAAGCCCGCCACCCAGGCCAGGGCCAGCAGGGCCGCCGCAAGGCCCCCAGAGCCAGAGAGCAGGGAGGCACGGAGGGAAAGAGGGCGCCGCCCCAGCCCAACCAGGAGAGCAGCCCCCCCGCCGCGCCGGGAGAACCCAACGCAGGGCCCCACCGGAGAAGGACGCCCACAGCCCCAGACGAGCACCCCACCACCACCCAGGAGTTCCGGGCATCCCCCCGCCCCAACCCCAGGTACGAGCCAGGACCCCCCAAGGGAGACCCACTCCGCACTCCAGGCAGCCATCCGCCCGTCCCACGGTTGGTCCAGGGAGGAGCGAGGCAGGGGCCCGCCGCCCCCGCCCAGGAGGGGGGAACCCCGGGGAAAAAAGAGGGCCCACAAGGGGTGTTGTAAATATACCAGTGACCCAGAGAAAAGTTCAGCACGGACTGCATGTATTTAGAAAATTACGAGCGAATAAATACGTTCAGAAAGGAAAGTAAGGAACTCCTTCATGTGGTCTGGGGAGGGGGCTGTCAGGTGTCCTGCTTTCAAGCCCTGTCATTGTCCCGCCCCCAACAGTCATTTAACCCACTGTGATTGGTTGGTCATCTCCGTGCACGACAATGAAAAAGTGTCATTCATTAAAACTGGCGGGCTGCAGTAACATTAAACCTTCATATTAAGGCGGGGGCCGCAAAATATCATCTTGGGGGCCGCAAATCGCCCGCGAGTTTGAGACCCCCGCTGTACACTTTGGCACTGGTACACTAGCCGCAGGTCGGAAGAACGGATCAATAGTTCACTTACTCATAGCTCAGACGGACATATCAGGTTGTGATGATATTTGTCTCCATTTCCTTCCCACAGATGTTTACGCGCGCGCAAATATCTCTAGGCCCCGCCCCCTCCACATATTTTAGCCACTTACAGTGACTTATTCTTCTCACAGACGGGCATCACGCGAATGTCTGTGCTCGCGTTTCCTGAGTATGTGCGCGAGTGTGTGTCTGCCTGCGTGTGTGTGCGCTCGCTTCTCAGATTATTTCATTGATCATTAACGTGCCCCTTCCACATTTAATGTATAAAGAAATACGTAGGGTGGGGGAGGCAAATTTACTGGATGTAAAATTTAGTCGCACACTCTCAAATTTTGGTCGCAAAATGCGACCAATTGCTCGCAGTCTGGAGCCCTGCACAACCAGCAGAGCTATCCAGTTGAGTTTTTCCTGTTTAAAGACCCCCTCTGCTAATCGTTTCATCTATTTTAAAAGCTTTTCAGTGGTGGTTTAGTTATGATTGTTGGTTTTAGCCAAAAAAAAAACTGTCCTTTTCTAGGACATAGTTTCTGCAGAGCGGCCGTAGTTCATGAGAAATTAGTGTTTAAAAATGCCAAAAATCCAATTTTCATGAAATGTTTCTGTCCCGCTGGAGTATTGAACACCAACAACCTGATTGATGTGTGTTAAATAACATCAGAAGCAATAGATATGGGTTTGGATTGTAAACCTTCCTCACATTTCTGCTATTAGAAGTGTGTTGGGTCGGCACGGAGGTAAAACGCTTTAGTGTCTCAGTGAGAAGGCGCTGGTTTAAATCCCAGCTGAGGCCTTTTCTGTGTGTGTAGTGTATGTTCTCCTCGCTCATGCGTGGGTTTTCTCAGACGCTCTGGCTTCCTCCCACTGTCTAAAAGCATGCTTCAGGAGTTAATTTATGTTTGGAGATTGTCATGAAAAATGAATGTGTGTGTGTGTGTGTGGTTAACTAAATATAAACACAGCAACAGAGCTGTGCATTGATTTCATACAGCAGACTTCTGCACCAGCCATACTTGTTTGTTGGTGAAAACATTTTTTATTTTCCTAACTGGTAACAAAAAAACAAGCTAATTCTTTAGTATTCTTGGATTGGATATGTTGTTACTTTCTTAAAGATCCATTTCAATGAAAACTGGGTTTTTGGTGTTCTTTAACATGTTCTAACATTTTCTCAAGATGGAGGACATAACAGAATTTCAGATTAAAACTGTGTTACAGAAAATGTATTTTTCTTTATTCTTATTCATTTTTACTCAAGCTAGCTAGCTTCTAAAACATCTGCTGCATTGCTCTACAAACATTTTTACAACTTGTATTAGTAAACCTTCATGTTGGAGCCCATTTCCAAATGAGATGTTAAAATAAAATAGTTTTTGTTAAACATATTCCATAGTTTCTCGTATTTGGTAAAGAAAGGAAAAGCGGGGAGAAAAATCTCAGATTAAATTTTTTTGGTCATATCTCCCAGCTGTAAAAGCGGGAGAAAATGTAAACAAAGGCATGATGGGAGATCAACGTAGGGTTACTTCCACGCCAGCAGCTCCCCCCACTACTCGGATAAGAATTTCTGATGAACTCCTGCCGTGCTGCAGAAACTATGTTTTAAACAAATGACGTGTTTTTGGATTTTGGCCAAAAAGGACATTATTACATTTAGGATCTCTGGGAAGGCTTTTACCATAGATGAAATATTTACTTGATTGGTCTAATATTGGAATTTCAACATGATTCAAAAGCTGACTGAATAGAATTCTCTCTGATTTGATCTTCAGCCAGCAGAGGAGGAAGACTTCAAGCACAGGTGTCAAACTTCAGGCCTGGGGGGTCGCTTTCCTGCTGTTGCTATTGTAGCAGGTTAGATAACCACACCTGTTCCAGGTATTCAGCTGCAGAGAAGGCTGGGTTTCTGAAAGACTTTGAGCTTTGAATGGATACAAGTGGCTTCACTGAGGCTGCTCTGCAGGGGGGCTGGCTGGATGCTCCAGGGTGAGGAGCTGGAAGGAGCCACTGCTCCTCCACAAGGAGAGAGGCCGGTTCAGGTTGCTGGCTCTGGCGTCTCTTTTGAGTGCCTCCTGAACGCCTCCCTGCAGAGGTATTCTGAACCTGTCCCACCAAGAGAAATGCCCCAGCGAAGACCCAGAGGTGCTGGAGGGAAGTTTCCATGGAGAGCATCTCAGTTTTAAAGGCTGCCCCTGTGACTTGAATCTAGACCAGGGGTTAAAGATGGTTGTTCAGACCGGCCCAAACCCAGATTTCCTTTAAGGTGGCTGGACCCATTTTAGTTCTATATTTGAACCTGAGCTTGTGTTGTTTTCTCTTTTTTGAAGATTAATTTCATCCAAGGAAAAATAATTGTTCAATTTAGTTTGTTTCAAATGTTGCTTTAACCCTTGTGCTATCTTAGATGACCCCACCCTTACATTGACGTGTTCTTCCTACCATGACAAAGGTGGATAAAGGTGGAAAGATTTCATGTAATCCATGGACACCAGTGAAGATCCCAAATCATTGAAGAAAAAAGGTTCAGAGCACTGTCTAGTGGGTCTAGATCAGTGCTCCTCAACCTTTTTTTCACCGCGGACCGGTACAAAGCAAGACGCGTTTACTGCGGACTGGTTGGGGCGGGGGGTTGTTGAGGTGCAACGCAAGACACGTTTACCATGGACCAGGGGTGGTATTTTCTCTTTAGTAATAATAATAACAATAGTAATAATTGGACCGTTTCCCCTTGTCAAAGCAACTTTCTAAAGAAGCTTGTTTTTTGCTCATTTTGTTTTTTTGGGTATAATTATAGCGGGGTGGATCACGTGATGTTTGGTGTTGCGACTTTGACGTGCGTTAAGTGTGACGGATGTAACAGAGAGAATCCGGTCACTTTTCAAAATAAAACGTTTTTTTCGGGGGGGGGGGGGGAAACAATAAAATGGAAATTATTTTTTTCTTTCTGTGCGTCCCGGTGCCAAAATTTCCCGCGGCCCAATACCGGTCCGCAGCCCGGTGCCAAGTGTCCCACGGACCGGTACCGGGCCGCGGCCCGGTGGTTGGGGACCACTGATCTAGATGACCCAACTCCCAACGTTAAAGTGCCTAAGATAGCACAAAGGTTAAAGACAGCTGTTGCCAGTTTTTTGTCTCCATTGAGACGGATTAGATTGGTTGGTAGTTTTGAAAGTTGAGTATTTATTTCGGCTTTAATTTTTTTAGGCTAAAAATGACATAATCATAATGCAAAGACCACTGGGGGTGCTTTTACAATAATAGATCAAGTTGTGATCAGAGTGGGACTTAAAGTTTTTTTGTAGTTTTTGCACTTCTTACACAGCTGTAATATGTGTTATAACAACCGGAGATGTCGCCTGCGACACCTAAACGCCCTTAGCTGCTCTTTGACCATTTACGCGTCAGAATTATCAGCCGATTCTGATGCGGAGAAAAAAGGCTTTTCGCATCGGCTGTCCACCAATATGCATAAATAACTCACAAAAAATGTTGCTTAACGGAACAAAGCTGCTTTTCTTTAGCTTCAGAATCCGCTGGAATTACGTTAATTGTGTACAGTTACGGTAGTCGAAAGAGGGTCAACACTGGGTCTAAAGCACCGGTGATAACGGGTTCAATGAACAGTTATTCTCCGCACTGTGCGCCTGGTAACTGAAAGACTGACGGTGAACTTCTTCTAGTGCCTGGATATTTCATAGAAACCTTTCCTCTCATCATATCCAGAGCCTCTGATCAGTGGAAAAGGAGGCAGATATGAGTTTCCTCCACACTGATAGTGTGTGTGAGGAAACTCACATCACACTTATTCAGGCGGACTGCCTGGCAGTTTACTCGCCTGCATAGCCTTGTGGAAAGCCCCCCCCCTTCCTCCCACTCCCTTTTCACTGCAACATCCTCCTGTCTGTCAGTGGCTTATGTAACATCCACTCCATGTTGCAGCCTCTACCACCCGGAGCCGTCGACAGGAAACCCAACAAACCCAGCAGCTCTGAAAATGAGAGATCGAGGGCTGCTTTCACACCGGGCCGCTTAGTTTGGACTGGAGATGGCTTTTTTATTTGCCAAGTACTTAAGCTACAGCCAATCAGGTTGCAGAAACCATGTACTGTAAACAGAAAAAACGGGAAAAAATGGCATCTAGAATTGTACAAAAAAATCAGCCAAGCAGCGAAACCGCAATAAGTGAACCATGTTATTTATTGGAAGAAAGCTCTATATTGATAGACCATAAATGTTTTCTATCGTTGTCAGCAGATGCCAATATTATTGTCCATCCAAACCCAATCACTAGGGCCCATCTGACAGCAAAGGTCAAGGTTCATTTCCAAAGCAACCCTGGTGATGGTCCCTGTGTCTAAAGTGGACTGTTTTTCCTGAGTGTCAAAGAGAAGACACAAGCCAAACCAAACGCTGTCTGATGAGAATGTATTTTGCGTGCAAATTTAGGGGGGGGGGCACATTACTAACATTACATTAAAATTACTAACTTCTAGCCACAAAGTATTAATTGAAGGAAACTTTTTTTGTTGTTTTTTGAATGCAGAATCCTAAGAAACCTGTTTAACACGTCTCTGTTGGACTGTCTATTGTTGGAGACGGCTGGAACATACCACCTTGTAACTTCCACTTTACCTCCTCGTTTCCTCTTTGCACTTATAACCTTTACGTCTTTGCATACATAGACTATTGCACACACTTTAAACTGTACTTGGAGATGAAGTGCAGTATTTTTGTCACTAGATTTTTCAGCAGTTCTCCAGGGTACAAAAAAAAGATCACGCTGCAACCTCAACATTTATGTAACCTGACGCATCAGCTGGTGTTTGTCTCGCTGCAGATACCAGAGGATGTGGTCTGAGCATGTAGAGTTGACATGCAGCACATCCAGTCTTGACGTACAATTGGCAAGATGAGGAAGTTTCACATGCAGTGTACTGTTTTCATTTTTAGATTTACTGTTCCATGCACAAGTTTTAGGCAGGTGTAAAAAAAAAAAGATTGATTCTTATTGTTACACCTACAAAACATCGGGATTTTTAGGGTAATAATCAGATTTGTGATTGACCAATTCTACCTAACAGGTGCTGATGATCATCAGTGTCGCATGCAGGCTGAACCTCAGCCATGAACTGAAACAGAAACGGCTGTTTAGGAGGCTTTAAACTCTGCTTTCAATGTGAGGTTGTGAAATACAGTTTCATGTCACGGCAAGAGTGACCGCAGCGACAAGACACAAGGTACTTCTACTTTATGGTCAATTTCAGACAAAGATTTGAAAGCAGATTGGTTTTTCCAGCTCTTCCAAAGCAGCACAAAGAAACGAGAAACATGGAGGATCATAGATGTTGTTCCGACACAGTCTGTTCAGTTTAGACGTTGTGGTTGGCTAAGGAATTTTGTGTAGTAGATAACACACATCAAACTGATTATCTTTCAAAATAGTCCAGCAATACCATCCAGCCAGAATTGGCATAAACCAGTGGGACTCTGGTACACTCATTTACCGTCTGGAGAAGTCTGGACAGAATGTTCTTCTTGGAAGAGTTGCAGCCAAAAACACCAAACCTTTGACGTAGAAACAAAGTCTTTCTACTTTCAGTTGAACAAGGGTGCAGAAAAATAGCAGCAAGAGAAAGAAGGGCAGTTGGTAGGTCAAAGGGCTGGAGGGCTGTACAGTTGTCTGCAGGCAACAGTGAAGCATGGTGGAGGTTCCTTGAATGTTTTTCTTAGTAAAATTTTAGTAATGCAAGTAAATCCCAGGTTGTCACCATTCGTGTTTGTAAAGGCAAAAATAACTTTACAAAGGAATAAAACAAATGTTGGTTTCTTCAATGTAGACCTACAACAGCACTGATGCTAGCGATGCTAACAGCAGGTGAATGCTACATGGATATCAAACCAGTCTTTACTGCATGGGTTCATCAAATCCATGGCATTGTTTTTTTTCTTTAAATTAATTCTGGTGCTTTCTTTAAGGTAGAAACATCTTTCTGTTAACTGCTACAGAGAAATGCTATTTTTAAACACAAAAGTGTTAAAAAACAAAACAAAAAAATTTAGTTAAAAAATCAAAATTGGTTTTTGAAAGAACGATTTTAGACTAAATCAGTCTAAATGTGTGGGAAAGTGAATCGAAAAATTATTTTTTTAATTGAACCATTGACCCTCCCCCCTTGTTCCAAACAGGAAGTATCTACTGGCTCCAAGAAGCCAAAATCCCATAGACTTCTATAGAGAAATAAATAATAAATTACTCAGTTATTCTATTTGTCAGAATAATCATTCTTACTCTGCTAATATTTTTAAACAGTCTATTTTTTTCTCTAGTGCAAATCTTCCAAGTTAAAAACTGGCCAACCAGATGCCTCAATAAAAGAATGTGGTGTCTGCTGGCCCCCATGTCAAACATTCAAAGTGTTTGACAGATTTTGAGTAGCCCCCTTTTAAGTGGAGGGGAATGGACTTCCAATAAGCTCAGTCCTGATTGGTTAGAGTAGTTTGAGCCAGAGGTTTATCATGATATACGAGTTACATCACATTCACTCAGTCCAGTTCTCATATACAGTCAATGATTTGAATTGGAACCAATTCAGTATTTTAACAGTGTAGCCCAGTCCTGATCCTAATGTACCCTCTGACCTTTTCTTATTATATAAATGAGGTCAATCTTTTTCTTTGGCGAAGGTCTTTTAAATATTTGCATATTTTTCCCATGTGAGCTTTGGAATGTAGTTTCACTCATCTAGATTGTTTTTTTTTGCTCTAAAAGCAAACTTGCTTATCGTTTGATCATAAACCTGAAATTCCAGCCGTTTCAGAGGTTTTCCATCAACTGAACGAGGGAGAACACTTGCGTCAAACAAAATGCTGCAAAAAAATACCCAACAACTGATTTGTTTGGTTAATAATAGATTGGCAGCATTTTATTTTTTGAGAACTTAAAATCAAGCAGGATTTTCAAAAACTTAAACATGAATTATTTTGTTTCTATACAGTTTTCTTACCTTATTTTCTTTTTTGTGCCATTCCTATCCTTACTGCCTCTTTGACTTCTTCCATTTATCCCTATCATCACTTCTTTTGTTTATTCTTTTTTTTTTGGTCATCTGTCCGGTGTAGAGGTGCTGGTGGAGTTCGACTACGAAGCGCTACATGATGACGAGCTGACCCTGCGGCCGGGGGACGTCATCAGGAACGTGCGCTACATAGAGGAAGATGGCTGGATGGAAGGGGACCTGAACGGGAAGAGGGGAGTTTTTCCGGACAACTTCGTTAAGGTGGGATAAGAAATGTCTGGAATGGAGAAATGCATTTTGCCCGCCGGTTGTTTATGTGGACTTCTGGCTTGTTGGCTTGATTTTCTGTGTGGGGCTGACTACATTCCTGCTGAGGCTTTGAAAACTCGTCTGCTGCCAGTAAGAGTTTCCTTATCTTAAGTCAAGCTAGAGTTTGTTGGTGTTCTTTAAGGTTGTGTCTGAATTCCCTCCCTGCATAGTGCACTATGTGGGGCGTTTGTTATTTTTTGGAGTGTCCGAATCTACAATTCTAAAATCCAGTGCCCTTGAAATTCCCCAGAAGTCTCTGTGGAAAAGCTAGTCTGCATTGTTCCTTAAAAGATTAGGGAATATAGACCACAATGAAATGTGTTTAAGTAAGTTTTGTATTTGTTTTCATCATCAGGAAACAGTGGATTCATAAAAAGTATTTGTTAAAAGCTCATATTTATTAACTTTTTAAAACTATGTTTTTTTAACATTTTTTTGCATAAAGAAATGTCAACATTTTACCACATTTAGAGATTTCTACAATGTCCTTATGTGTATTTTTGCTCTAAACATCTTTAGAATTACATTTTATAATAATAAATAATGTGAGGATGTCAGCCGTATCTTTTGAGACCCACTCTCATCTGCAGACTGTCTGAAGAGGCTTCTGGTAGCTCACTTGCAGACAATAAAACCCATGTGTCTTCGAGGATGTGTCATTTGTGGTTGTCGAGATGAACCGCAGACTGCAGGCGGCTTTGTTCAGTCTGTTGCTACACACCTGCCTGCTAAGGCTTGATTAAAAATTTGAGATGGTGGCTTGATTGTAGAGGTTCAGTAGAACAGCTGGAGGAAGATCATTGTTAAACATTCATTTCGTTGAGTTTCTGCAGGGTTTTATTGGTCTTCTTTCTAATGTGTGGAACATCTCAACATTACTTCCTTTACTTGTACTTAAAGAAAACCAGTTTCCTCTGAATTATAAGCTTTATTACATTTGCCAAACCTTCCACAAAACATTTAAAAGACTTAAGGATAAAAATAGGCCACTCAAATAAGTATAAGAACAATGCCATAAAAGTATAAAAATCAATGACGTAGGAATATAAAAACAATGACATAAAAGGATAAGAACAGTAACATAAATAGGTATCATGAACTTAATAAAAAGACTAAAAAGATTCTAAGCATCTTCCTGTTTCTTATGCTTCTTCAGGAGAGGAACTAACTGTTTTGGCTCTAGCATTCACACCACATTTGCTCTAAAGTATATTGTATTTTTAGAAGTGATGACCTCCTATGATCTATTTAATAACATGAATAATAATGAATTGGCTTTATCTCCGCTTTTCCAGACGCTCAAAGCTCTTCCAGTGTGTCCATTATTCATGCACTCCTCATTCATACTTGGTGATGGTAACTACTGATGTGGCCACAGCTGCTCTGCGGCAGACTGACAGAGGCATGGCTGCCAGTTTGCGTCTACAGCCCCTCTGACCATCAACGGGACATTCATACGCATCGCCGCACTGGAGGAGGGAGGGTGAAGGGTCCTGCCCAAGGACATGATGACAGCTGGCTGGGGGGAGCGGGGATCCAATGCTGACCCTTTGATTGTTGGCCTACCTGCCCAAGCCCCCCCAGGTGGTTATTTAGAGCAGCAGTTACCAACCTCTTTAGCGCCATGTTGTCGCGGTATGACGTCACACAAAGTTGTCATGGACCGGTCTTTAAGATGTAGGCGGAGGATTATTGTGGCAACGCTACGCTGAAGGAGGAACAGATACGTGACGAGACAAACCCCGAGCTTTTATTTTGACACGGAAAACATCGAACATCGCGCAGGTGTCATCATCGTCTCCCCTTCCGACACTCATCATGCAAAAAAGAAGTACCGGTACTGTCTATTAAATGTAGCTTTCTTTTTTTGGTACTTGAAGGCTCCTTTTCTGTCTCCTGGCTGGGCGTTTTCCCTTTGGCAAAGAAACTTTCCAAAGACGTTTGTTTTTTACTCTTTTTGCTAGCTCCTGGTTTTATTTTAGCGGTAATCTATCACATGACTGAGAAGAGCGCCTTGGCCTGCGTCAAGACTGACATGCGCGGATTTAACAGAGAATCAGGCAATTTTTCAAAACAAAACATCTTTCAGATTCCGAAATAAATAAAATGGTATTAATGTTAGTTATTTATTCTTTCTGTGTGGCCCGGTACCAAATAACCCACGGACCGGTACCGGGTTGGGGAGCGCAGATTTAGAGTAATAATAAAAGAAAGAATGCAAAAAAGAAAAACCATAATGACATTGAAATAAAAAAGCAGCCACGAAACATATTTTCTACTGATGGCAGTAAATGTTAAGGTAGCAAAAAGAGTCTTGATGAAACTACCAATGAATTGACAAAAGAAAGTACATTTAAAATGATTTTGGAATTGAAATTTCTTAAACCGCAACACCAAAGTTGTATTTAAAGTACAACTTTTTTACTTAAAAAGAAATATTGACGAGAAAGTGAAGTGAAACAAAAAGCAGTTTGGTACATACGTCAAATCTACAAAAATTCGGTGCTTGGCAGTTGGCAGCTTTTAAATGTTGAAACCATTTTTAAATGTAATACATCCGTGTAGCTGCAGCTGGTCCGGTTTGTAATGACAGTGGAATGCCATCTCCTCTACCTCAACAGTTTCAGTTACAGACCAGTCACTGGTGCAGGAAACTCAAATGCTGGTTTCCTTCAAATTTTAATGACAAGATTACCTTTGACATTGGCACAAATTGTAATTTTTTTTTCTTTTCTTCTTTTTCTTCCAGTAAACCAGATAAAGGTATAATGTTTGGAATGAATACCGATTCAAACTGAGAATACATTCTAATGTAACAGCACTACATTGGTGTTGTTTTGAGTGTTAGCTCACCCCCTTAGCCATTTTTTATGTTCACAGGTGTGGGTTGTAATCTACATGAACTGATGTAATGCCATCACATAAGTTTACTGCTTTTGAAGCCATGGCTGTTTTAAACTGCTGTATTTTTGTATATTTTTTAAACAGTCCTTGCATGAAGTGGAGATTTTTTGTCTTATTTGGTTAATGGAATATTCTAGATCAATTCTAAGATTGCAGTTCTTTTCCATGATGATTTCATGTTTATAATGGAAGTGCTGAGAGGGCAGCTGGAGCTTCATTTTTTTTGATACTTTCTCCTTTGAGTCCTCTGTCCTCTATGGAATCTAACTTACTTGGACACACCTGATTCCACTTGGCCAAATCTGAAGGGCGCTGAAAATGAGAAACTGCTATTTCTCATTTCTTTTTCTTTGGTCAATTTACTGAAATGTCCAGAAAACTTTGGACTTTTGACAACAGATGTCCCTGGCAACACCTAAATAATCTAACATAGCATAACTCTTTGATTGTTTATGCCTTTAACAAGAATCAGCTGATTCTGACTCGGAGGACAACGACTTCATATTAGCTGTGCAACGATATGCAACATATTTCTAACATAAAATAAAAGGTAATCGTATCATAAAAGTGTGAAAGAAACCAGTATTTGTATTTCCTGCACCAATGACTGGTCTATAACACACACTGTTGAGGTAGAGGAAATAGCATTCCAGTATGATGAAACACACTACAAACATAAATTGTTGCATAATGCCGCAAAATCGCTTTTCTCTGCAACAGAACCAGCTGGAATTATGTCAAGTGCATAAACTTTTTAATAACTACAACAGTTGAAAGAATGTAAAGACTGAATGTAAGGGTGTATTCAGTCTTGACGCACTTGGTCCGCTTAAAGTGAACCAGATAATCCAGAACAAATTTTCCGTCTGAATACACCCAAGGAGACCCTGGTCTGGGACCAGGAACTGCTCTCTGACCCATCTTTGGAGGAGGTCTCAGTTCGTTTCCAATCAGACTGAGCTTTGGGTCGCTCTGAGATTCCTCAGTCTGAATACAATCCGTCTTTTGAGCGGAACAACTGAACCAAAACGTCCAACGTAAACAGAGTAGGAACAAATGAGCCGCGGACAAATGTAAATCGATTGTTGTCTTATTAAACAGAAAAAAGGTCCAACTGTTAATTCATTTATTTAATCATAGCTGAAAACGCTTCTTACATGCTGTTCTGTGTCTCGATGTGCAGCACGCGCGCTGCACTGCTGTAGCATCTTCCTAAAAGCTACCTTGTAGTTTCGTTGACAGAATTCTGTGTGGAAACCCTTTGAATTTAGCAAAGACATGTGACCATACAGTGTGGTAGAATGTTCTAATAATTGATTATTTTGATTTAGAAAAACAACAGTGGGCTGAACTTTAGGAAACTATAATGTGAATAGATATGTCATCAATTCTTGTTTACTTGTTTGTAGGGCTGCACGATATGAGGAAAACTCGCGATATGCGATATTGGTGATTAATATATTGCGATAACGATATAATTCGCGGTATATAAACAAATAGCAAAACAACCAAAAACATAATTTCCGTGTTCACTGCAACAATTTAAAAATTATACTCCAAATGACCCTCGTCGACGTAGGAGGCAAACATCAAACATAAAAGGGCTCATCTGATTGATCAACAACGTAAATGGGTCCTTCCGATTGGTTAAATGCATAAAGGGATTTATTTCATTTGTTCAATATTTCAAGCTGCCATGAGATTGTTTTAGCACATTTAAGGTAACCATTTATTGCGATTTTCGCCGTCTTTTGCGGTATGCATATTGCACAGCTTAATGTCGCGATAACGATAAATTTGCGGTATATTGTGCAGGCCTACTTGTTTGTTTGTAAATATATTTTATTTACACTGGAAAACTTCTCCAGGGGGGTATTCCAGGAAGCATGTTTAAACTACCCTGACTTTGACCCTGAACTCGGGCTGAAATCCGCCTGAACTTGCTTACTCTGGGTATGTCGGTTCCAAGAGGCCGGATATGAGTTAGCGTAATTACGCTCGACTTGGTAACCCTGGGTTAATGCACGTGGAGGGCAAGTACATAAAGACATTCTCAATGGATCACCGATTTCCAGAGACGCCATGGAAACGCGTGGAGAAAATAAGGGAGCGCTATACTTTAGTGAGACGGAGTCAGAGATTTTAATTTCGGCGTATGACAATTATACGGCCATAAAAAAAGTAATATGGCTGCATCATCAGAAGAGAGACTTTCTGCTTGGAGAATAATCACGGACAATGTAAAAATAAGAGTTTCTGATCTTATTTTCATTGCGACGCATATATATATATATATATAGAACAAATTCAATTGGTAATAAGTAATTGAGTTTAATTTATTCAACCTAATTTCTTACGTCTGTCCAACTCAATAGTTGTTTTTACAACTCAAATTTACATATTTATCTAACTAAATGAAATATTACTCCAATTCAATTATCTGTTTTTTCATAGTAATTTATTCTACTTCTTGAACTCTCATATGTCTAAGTTTTACGCCGCAGATGTTCTCATTTTTATAACATTAAAATAAATCATTCAATGTGAATTTACAACATGAAGAATATTTTCATATATCATGACTCTGACTTTAACTTCAGTACTTGCAATATAATAAAGCACTTGGGGTGCTAAATAAGTTCACCATCCTCTCCCTCCCTCTCACCCATGATGCAGAAAGAATGAAACATAACAAGACAAAATAACTCGGTAAAACTCAGTAAAACAGCTACAACTAAACATATTTAGACAATACCTACACTTCCCAAATCCGTCCAGACAGGCAAAGGGAATGATATCCCACAATTCCTTGTGCTGCCAATCTAACAGCAGCACCAAAGTTACACCTACTTAATTGAATTAATTTGAATGAAAGTAAAATAAATGTCTGATAACTGTGTTATTTTTAAGATGACTGAACTAAAAAAATGATTTATCTTAACTGAAGCAAATATTTAAGTTAGATCAACAATGTAAAAAAGTTTATTTTTCCAACATCCATACGTGGTCTTATCACCCTGTCATGGTGGAAAAAGTATTATCTGAGCTTCTTCATCCACTAAATCATCTTCAAATGGACAGGCCATGCTGCTTCACCTCTCTGAAAACAAACTAAGCTTCAACTAAACCTGCTCCAGACCAGGTTATGTTCAGAACATGAGTTCCTATGGGAACTTGACATACTGTGAAACGTACCTGTTTTTGGAACCGAAAGCTGAGGTTATCCGCTTCCTTAGCCTCAAACTTACCGTGGTAACTCACATAACCTCCTTTTTGTAATACCCCCCTGCACTGTTCAGTTCCCATGTATTTATCTGAGTCACACTGGTTGATTATTTACCTTAAAGATGTCCTGGATCTATTTTAGATCAGTGAATCGGATTATTCAAAATGAACCAAGATCCACTGAGTCCTTTTGTCAACCACAAATGATGATATGAAACAAACTGTTGTCGACATGAATCATTACACCCTGCCTGCAGACTTTTCCTCTCATCGTCCTCCTTTACTTGCTTCTCCCGACCATCCAATCCTGTTATCCCGCGTAGTGAGATAGGTAATCTGCTAATCTGCCTGGCCCTGTCGCTGGATGGATAATCCTGTAAAAAGCCGGCTGTTGAACTTTGCTCCTTACAACCGGTCATCTGACATGTCGTATTTCCTCTGTGGCTGAGTAATTGCGAGACGGGAAGCATGTCCAGGAGAGACGCGGTAAGACTGTTGATTGAATCTCTGACATCACAGTTTAAGTGTATTTTCTTGATTGTTTTGCATTTCTCAGGTTTATGAGCGTCCATGTGGCATAGCTTCACCTTTCCAAAATTCTCTGGAATCTGTAGGACTTTTCGGTGTTTGTCCAGTTCAGGTTTTCAATGCTGCTGTTTTAAAAGTCTACCAATGAAGGAAACACCCCACATTCTAATACTGCACTTCCGAGTTTGAAATGATAGAATAATGATTTGGTCTAAATCTTCTAAAATTTGAAAGGATAAACGTTGTCAAGGTGGCTCAGGTTCACCTAAACTAAATGTGAATGCTTGGTTGGAGGACCATAAAAGCCAGTGCACTAAAATGATTTGGATCTTAGCGTTTTTCTTGAGGGATTTTTCCTGCATCCATTGGAAAGCTCACTTAAATTCTGATATGGACCAAATAAGCCAAGTGAACTTGTAAAATCCCACCCCTATTTATGTTTTTTATTTACATAACATAGTTGCCATAATCCGGTTCTTTGCATTAATTTAAAGTTATTAACCTTTTTTAGTCTTAGTGCATCTTATTTATCAATGGACAAAGATGATGCGCTTATTATTATTGGAAACTATAACCTTAATCCAGGAATCAATATTCCACGTCATGTAACAAAAATGGATTTGTCATTATTATCAAGTAATAAATATGGAGTGCCGATCAGTCACGTTCAATTGTTTCTAACAGCGGACAGTGACGTGGAATTGGTTTGAATGGAATGCTACACACCCTGGTTTGTTTTCTTTCACATGTGGCTCTCTCATAAATAAACTAAAGACTGAAAGATTCCAAAGTGGCTGGAAATATCATTCAGTACAGTAGTTAATTCTGCTCAATTGGTGGGGGGCTGGGGGTATGTACTAGACCAAGATGAGGGGGTAAAAGCAGAGAAGAAGAAAATCATCTCGCTAAACTACTGGTAATCCTCATCATCTATTGACGCTTTTGCACCGGACGTTTAGCTCCACTGTTGATATGCTTTAGACTACCGTAACACTTCATATTTCAAAAAATTTGACTATTTTTTAATAATAGATTTTAATATTGTGTGTTTTTACGGTTTTATTCTTTTTATTGTGTGGGGTGTGAATGTAAGCAGCTGGCCGTTTTTTAATTTCTATTGGGATTAATAAAGCTTCTTCTTCTTTTTCAACCGTTAACAATATTGACGTAATTCCAGCGGATTCCGGCGCTGGCAAAAGCAGCCTTGGCCTGATCTGCAACACTTTAGCAAAATGTTTATGCAACCAATCAGGTGAAAAGTGCGTTTCGCACAAAGCTCCTTTTCTCTGCATCAGAATTGGTTGATTTATGTTGATGGCTTTAACAGTCAAGGTGTGATGGTTTGTGCCAGCGCGTCAGCAGCAACATTTCTGGGGTTAAAGGGGAAATAGGAAACCTTTAACTCTAGAAATACACCTCATTAACCCTGAAACTATTGTTTGTTTGATCCTTGTAGCTACAAACACTCAACCACTTTGCATAAATGTTGGGTTTGTTCATGAAATGTTTTTTATTGATTGTGTATTTTCTACATTTTTGGAAATTTGTCAAATTAGTATTATTATTAGAAATCTTCTGTTGAAACATTCAACCACGAGTTCTCTGAGGATGACTTGACTAAAAGTTGGAAACATTGTGTGTGCAGTTGTGGTCACTGAGCTGTCGATTCTACTGCGTCTCTTAGAGGGAATTGATTTATATAGATCTCTTTTAGAGCCATTGATCCGTCTAAATGGTTTGACACCCCAGGCAGCATTCGGCCACTCACCCTGCACTTACTTTTTCCACAAACGGAATGGTAAACCCGTGTTTTGAGTCTTTGTTAAAAGCTGTAGATTTACAAAAGAGAAAACTGGAGCTTCAGTAAAAGTCTATCAGTTCAAGCATCTTCCTCTTAACAGGCAGTGAGAGCTCAGTCCAAACCTCACATTTAAATTTCGCGTTCCTCTTTCAGATGACTCCAAATTTGTCAGCAACAGTTTCCAGCACAATATTTAATTTACATTTGTTATTTTGAGCATCACTGCTGTAGTTTGTGCTACGATGTTTAATATAGTTCCATTTTGTAATAACATTTGGCTTGAAGGAGCAGATCTGAGGTCATTCACATTTCCTTAACCAAACTATTTTAGGGTGCATCTTCCTCTTCACTACCGCAAAAGAACCCTTTTTAGACATTTAGGTAGTTTATAAATTTGGAGATTTTGAAACCTTACACACATTTTAAAACAAACAAAATGTTTATGAAAGAATTGGAACTGATGATGATCTAGAATAATGATCATTTTGTAGTTTTTTTTCCCCCCTAATGCTTTAAATACTCTTCAGTAAAGGTGTGTGGTGGACTTTGTTATCATCAGGGAGTTTCCCGGACCTGAGCGGAGGTGTCGTCGGTTTTACTGCCCGTCTGGGTTCATAACAGAGAGCTGCCTTTACTTTGAGTGGCTGTAAAGTAATCGCTGCAGCAACCGCGCCTTGTTTGGTGTCTTTCAAGATGTTTAGCTTTAAAAAAAAAAAAGTTCATTTCTGTTCATCTATAGCAACACTTAAATAAAGTAACTCATTAGCTACAACTGTTGATTACATTCAAACATGGTGGGTCTGAAGGTACCACAGCCAAACTGCTGATTTGACTTTGATGAATTAATTCACGTTTCAATGCAGTTCGTTTAAATATTTATTTATGACTGAATTTTCCACTCTTAAAGCAATTTTTTTAAAATATAAAAAAATAGTTTTCGTGTAGCTAGTGATTTTAATAAAAAATGTTAGAACTTTTGTCAAAGTTATAGATTTGTCCGTTAGAATTCTAAAAGCGATACTTTATTGTTTTTGCTTTAAAAAAAAGCTTTTAAGCAATAATTGCTTTGCATGTAATTTGAAGCACTTCAACATGAGATGTCTCCAACAACGCCTTCATAACACACGCTCTTTTAAGTACCGGAACTCTTCAGCCATGTCCGCGGTCAACGTGAAGCAGCCGATTGATGCGGAGAAAGGTGACTCAGCATATCGACACGACGCTGCTTTTCTCCGCTTCAGAATCCACAGGTTAATAGCAGAAACGGTTGAAGAGTCTTGGTACTTCAAAGATTTTCAACACACCGGTATAAGAAGTTAAGCCGATATAATCCCATGTGTGATAAACAACCACCAAAACGATTGATCATAATGACAAATAAGCCCTACTTTTGAGTTGAAGTACTTTAAGTTGTGAAAACAGTCAAGTTAAATATGTTTTAACAAACATTGGCCCTTGTTTTTTTTATTATGTTCCATAGTTTTGGGATTATGAAGCACATTTGGCGAATCAATTGAAATATGACTCCACCAGGGTCCTGACTACAGGAGCCATAAAGGTCCAACAAGCCATCAAGCGATAGGACTTTATAGTTTACCAAAGTTGTACTGAAACATTTGGACGGATTGCTGAGCACTCAGATCCACAGAAAACTAGCTCCAGGTCAGTAAGCACATCCAGAATGAGTAAATCATTTGTGAGAAAATAAAAAGTTGTATTCGTGCCTTATGGTCTGAAAAAACTGTAGTCTTTCCTTTTTCCCTCCATTTCCATTCTGAATCAAACTACAACAGATTTTTTTTAATAGGTACTTAAGCATTTTATTGTTTTTCACAATATAAAGCTTTTTTTATGTACTAGTATTCATTTTTTTTATATAATGAAGGTTGGACTTAATTGAACTAATTTTTCTTTAAAACTTAACTTGCAAGGTTTAAAGGTTTAAAAAAAAAAAACATTCTTATGTTACCATGGCATTTAGCAACATTCTGAAAATAGCTAGGTTAGGAAGGTAATGTAGAATTTGGGGCGTTGTTATAATTTTTCAAATTCTTATAGCTTTCTTTAGCTAGCTTAACATTTACCAAAACAAATTTGTTAGAAAACCCAGGAGTTATTTTTATTTCTACTGGATTCTATTTTGATTTCTCAAGCATGTTTTTTGTGTGTGCCTTTTGTTTATTTTAGAGTTTTTCATTTTTCATGTGTGTGTCTAGAATTGATCTTTTTTTTTTTTTTTTAACTTGTCCTGTCCAACAGCTGGGCAGACAGACGAGAACTGAGGGCCTCTTGTGTTGGACATATTTTGCTTTAACAAGAGGGGTTATTAATCTTCTGACAAACCAAAGGTATGTCTGGATAAACCCCTTTTGTAATTGAGGCCAAACTTTATTAATTTCAATCATGTCTGAAAATCTTTGGTGTTGGACCGGACGGAAAAGGAAAGAGGGGAAGAAGAGAGAGGGACGCTAGAGAGAGAGAGGGGGGGGGTAGGGGGTGATAATAGGAGGGGAAGGGGGATAAGACCATGAAGCAGCATACAGCAACAAGTTTACTGGTTGTTAATCATTATGGTAAGGTTCAAATGCAGTACAAAAAGGGCGGGGCCCGTCCACACACACACTCAAATGTTATAAACACACCTGCTAGCTGCAAAAATGTCCACCTGTCGATATGTACACAAAACAGATAGTGTTCACACACGCATACTTATGCCTTAAAACCAACTAGTGTGAAATATTTCAGTCATTCAGTCATGCAAGCTGTTAGTGCAAAGGTGAGCTAACACCAGTGCTCAGGTGAGGTTTTATGTTCTTCTAAAATGGATGGTGGAACGTGAAAAGAAGGAGGGAGAGTGCCCAGCCATCCCCACCCCAAGACCCCCACCGCAGCAGCAGCGGCAGCCGGAATCCCCCCAACGCCACACGGGAACCGGCAGGGAACAACCGCCGCCCGGGCGACCAAGCCCGCCACCCAGGCCAGGGCCAGCAGGGCCGCCGCAAGGCCCCCAGAGCCAGAGGCCAGGGAAGCACGGAGGAAAGAGAGCGCCGCCCCATCTAGAATTGATCTAATTCATTGCTCGACATTTCTCTCCAATCCTTCAGCATCTTTACTGATGAGCTTTCACATGTGGATTATTATGACATTTGCTTCTCACTTCTAAGTCTGGTTCCTGTAATCGAGGTGGCTTGACCAAACTTTCCAGCAGCATTGTGCAAGTGTGGTCAGTGACATGTCAAAGCTGCTAAATGGCGTATACATGTATAGTGTGTTCCTACGTTCCTCGGAGGCCCAAAGAGTTTTACAGTTCACCCACACATTCACACACTGATGGCGGCTCTTCTGCCAAACACTGGCACAGACCTATAATCACCAGAGGCAAGGTGGGGTTCACTGTCTTGCCCAATGACACTTCGACATACATACAATTAACACAGCGCACTGTCCTGCGTCCTGATCGGTTGTAGACAATTATTGTCGAGTCTTTTGGTCTCCTCCAGCTCCCGTCTGACTCGATTGACCATGTTTTCCAAAGGACATGGAATCAACTCCATCACTCATCTACTTTGGCAGATAGTTGTCTGATAAATGATGAACATGACAGGTTGAATCCCTTAAAAGACATAAATCAGAATTTTAATTGAACATTTCCAAAAAAAACTTAACATGTCGAACACATCTCAAAATGATCTTAAATTTAACTTAGAGCATTCAACATCAAATACATTCTTAATTCATTATTAGTCCATACCGGTTGTGTTTTTGGTTTCTGGAGCTGGAGTGGAATCAGACCAAACAAACATGCAGGTGTAAGTTTTTTCAGTGATGAATGAAATGGGGTAGGTCTTTGTTGTTTTTACATGGCATGTCTGGCCCGGGTGGAGACGTTCCCAATTGCTGAGATGTTGAACGTCACAATTATCAATCTCCTCCATGCTGTGTCAGAATATACTATACAGAATAAGCTCAGTTTACAAAATAGATACATCTTCTACCACAATCAGAGCTTTACTTTCTCCATATAAATCTGGATTTATTTTTCTGAGAAGGTTTGAACTTTGTGAATTCAATCAAGAGAGAAAACTGTGAAAATGTTTGCCTGAGAAAAGTAGATAACGTGTTTAGTGAGGAGTTTTACAGCTGTAAGCATCTAAAATAATTGTAGAAAGTAAAGTTTACTACTTTGCGAATTTCACTTATCGTGGGTTATTTTTAGAGCTTCTTGCGAATAACGGGGGATACAAACTTTGAAACAAAACGGAACTCTTCAATTTCTTCCCCTTTTTTTTCTCTTTGGTTTTTGTTTCCTTGGCTTTATTTGTTCATGGTTTTTTCTTTCCATTTGTTGTTGTTTAGGAAATAAAAAAGGAGAAGGAGCCCAAAGAAGTCAAGGAGACGAAACATGAGCCGAAAGAAGAGACCTCCGTGCCTCAGAAGAGGGAGAAGAGTGCCCACGTTGCCAACCTGGTCCAGAGGATGAGCACGATAGGCTTCCCCACCGGCGGCTTCCAGCCTCCCACAACAGTAAAGAGTAAGAACAGTCTCTTGTCTTTCGTTTTCTCGAGCTGTCTGGGAGATTTGGCTCCAAATATCGCCTCATCTCTGTCTTCTGACGTGAACTGCGGCGCCTTTACAACCTCAGACGTGTCCATTCCTGCTGAAAGATGTCAGCCGGAGTTTCCCCTGATGCGAGCGCCGCTCGATCCATTTGTTCAATGCATTCTTGATAGCAATCTGTATTTAACACGATCAGAATGCTGTCTTTTGACTATTATTATCAAGTCCAGCTTCCACTGCTGTCAGTGCGTCATGATCACCGTCAGTCTCTTGGAGCTGGGCTGCAGTGTCACTATGTATGTTGTTTATTTTCTTGAAACGTTTGTAGATAAATAAGAGCACTTGCTGCTTCATTTCTTTTTAAAGATATTTTTCTTTTGTCTGTTATTTTTGCCTGATAGTTTTTATCTATTTCACTCATTTTTTCATGATTTTTTTCACTTTAATTTTTCCCATTTTTTTTGTTCCTGCATGTTCACGTGAATGCATCCGTGTGTGAAAACATGTCTGTCATTGGCTGTTTGAACGCATTTGTGTGTGCGTGTGTGTGTGTGAGTGACTGTGTGCATGACTAAATGGGACTTGTGACTTAACAAAGACAGAAGAGACTTTTTGAGTCCAAGAGCTTGAGCAATTGGTGGCTGAATAAATACTCTTTTGCCCCGCTGAATATAAATGTTGCAACTCTAGGTTTTCGTAATGTATTTACATATTTCTATACTCTAAACACTTTTTTTTGTATGAAAGTTAATTTCTGATTTTCTGATCATTCCTCATTCCATCTTTTTTATCTGCTTTTGCCTCATGGGAGAGACAGAAAGGAAAATGTTTCTTTTTATTTTACAACAGAATCTCCTCTGACCAAAGCCTGTCTTTCCTGCAGAGCCCAAGAAGCGGCATTGCAAAGTGCTGTTCGATTATCAGCCGCAGAATGAAGACGAGCTGGAGCTTAAAAAAGGAGACCTCATCGAAATCACAGAGGAGGTACCTCAAATATTTCAGGCTTTCATTCTGAAACCGCTGAAGAAACGAACGGTGTATATTAAAAAACACTGAAACATTTTCAAAAAGCAGGTTTCACTTTTATAGCTTTGTGTTTTAGCGCTTAAACTTAACTGGATTGATGTGATGTTGACAAGTCAACATGTGGAGATGACAGAACAAAGAGTCAAAGCAGAACAATGCTTTGAAGATGGAGACGTTGTTTTTGTCGCTGAAGTCGTTCAAGCTGATCTTTGTTCATATTGTCTCTACGCAGGTGGAGGAAGGCTGGTGGAGCGGCAGCCTGAACGGCAAATCTGGACTGTTCCCATCCAACTTTGTGAAAGAAATGGATGCAGCTGGAGAGGACGTGGAGTCCAGCGACGCCACCCCTGATGACGCCGGTAAAGACGCCATGAATCCTAACCCTCCTGAGATGTCTGCTGGAGAGCAGGAACAACCTGCAATGAGAGCGAAATCATGGAGCCCCCTCCTGAAATGAGCCTCTGCAGGCTTCAGGCTCAGGTTTAGACGCTCACCGCCGAACGTCATGTAGCCGCTGGCTGGACCAATTCAGGATCTCTGAAGGAAAAAGGTGTTCAGGGAAGTTATTGATTACAGATTTAAAACCTTTACACGCAAATATTAAACCTCAGCGTTATTTATGAAAGCACCTCAAAGGAAAACCACATGCAGAACAATAGATAAAAAACTAAAATAGTTTACTGTTTTTTTATTTTTATTTTTTTATTAAGCTTGAGTTTTGTTTTTCTTTTTCAGTCATAAATTTCTTTGTAGCATCTGTATTAAGATTCTTTTATCCATCTTTATTTTGTCAAAAGGGTTTGCCCCGCCTCCAGCACTTTGCTTGGAGCATTATATTGTTCTACCCAATCGGTACCAGAATCCTGATGGGTCCACCGTACGGGTCGGGGATGCTTGGCCTCTGCTCGTCTGTCTGGCTTCCTCCACTTTCAAACGTCCTTTAGACGCTTTTATTTTCTTTCTTCCTTTCATCCAGTGTGACTCAGAGATAAATACCTGGGTATTGAACAGTGCAGGTGAAGATTTCCGTATTTCTTGCAAAATCCAATCTAGTTTAAATCCACATGGTATTTTCCAATATCGATATAATTGATTGATACAATTTTGAAATGATTTTATAATGGTAGAGTCAATTTACAACTTGCCTCAGATGGATGGATCTGGTTGGATCTAAGAGATAGAAATCTATTAATCTGATTAATGGTTACTCACTAGTAGCAGATCATAGAGGCCTCTTTGACACTTGTGTCTTCTCAGAGGGAAGTGGAACAGATGGAGCCACCACCCCCACCTCACCTCAGTCCGCCTCCGGGAGCGGAGCCATCGCCCAGCCCAAGAAGGTCCAAAGATTCGGATACGGAGACATTTTCAAAGAGTCGTCCTTCAAGCTAAAGGTAGGAATGCCAAGTCCGGAAACAGACGAGAAGAAGATGAAGGTAAAGCTTTGTTTGTCCTGCTGCTCTCAGTGATGTGAGAGCGGAGAAGGGCTTTGTTTAGCTGAGACTTTAAAACAAACCCAACAAAGGTTGGCCTTAGACACTAGAGTCAGAGGAAATGAAGAATCAGGAGCTGAAGGTGTTGAGCTTCTCCTGAGGAAGAAGAAGAAGAACATCAGAAGAAAAGCTCACCAAAGATATGAGTGCAGAGAAGTCAGAGTGAAATGGGTTGGACATGTTCAGACAGAGGAGGAAGAAGGGATTCTGGGTAATATGATGTTGAAGAGGGGGGGGAGATCAATAAATGTGGCTCCACAAGAGTCCGAGGCGTTCTTTCTCCAAACAAGAGTTTTATGAAGGCAAACGGTGATGAAGAACAAAAGCTGGACATGTAGGTTTGTTCATGTTTTCACTGAAGAACGGGTCTGGGTTCTTTGACCCTTGAATGCCTGACCTCCCACATACGACCCCGATTACAATCAAAATACTTGCATGCGAGTTGCTGTGTAAAAATGACCTCCTGAGTTCCCAGGAGATCCCATTTAGAAATGGTTGGGGTCATTTCTGACCCCACTTGTTGAAAAGTGGAGTAGTGATACAAAAGCTACAATTTCTTAAAATGTACAAATGTGTCTTTAAAAAATGTATTGGCTTCATGTAACAAACATGTTTTATGAGGACTAGATGAAAGATTTAAAAGAATCAAAACCCATAGGGTCTTTTTTGACCCCACGTAACCCCCATGGAAGGGTTTCCAGTCTGCTTGAAGGAGCTAGATGTTTGATTTTTCTTTTTCTTTAAAGAAGGATTTCTCAAATGTAGCATCAAGATCATACAGAAAGACACACAGAAACACATGAAGGCCCTAAAGTGGTTTGTCTTGAAGATGGGTTTCCTAAGCAGCAGCTCTTCTGAACGTCTTCCTTCTCCTTCTTCTCTCCTCCCCTCGACAGCTCTCACTTTGCCTCACCACTAACTCTGCTTCCTCCGCTCTGCTCATCACACCACATGGTCCTCCCCTCCCAGCAGCTCCAAACCTTTGGATTGGAGCTGTCTGCTCCCAGCGGCGGCCAAAGCCCCGCCCGCTGCGCCTTAAAGCGCCATCCATGCTTTCCCTTCTCTGTGTTTCAACATTTTTCCTGTCCTGAACCGCTAACCTCCCGATTAATGACCCCATCCATCCATTAGAGGGCATTTTGATTTGGAAGTCACGTCAATCCGCTCCGATGCCGAAACGTCACACATCCAGTCCAGTGAGTCACTCCCATCTGTGTGGTTTGCTTCATTTTAGCCAGTGCCATCATTACCATCCTCTGCAAAGCCCACCCCGCCCAACACCACCGAGCCACCGAGGGCGGAGGCAGACGCCAAACTCAAAGGTAAACAGCTCCAGCGGTGATCAGTGCATGACAATGTTACTATGGGGGATGAGGGGGGACGATGTGAAGGCGAGGAAGACGATACGAACCGTGGGAAGGAGCCGATGATGGGATATCAGATTGAAGATTAAGATAGGGGTATGGATAGCTGGGAGAATCCAAAGCATGATAAGAATAAAGGGGATTAAAGAGGATCATGATGGGGAGAAAGTTATGGATAACAGGGACAATCTAAGGAATGATGATGAATATTACGAGGATGATGGGAATAACAGTTGGGATATTTTTCATCAATGACTTTTATCTAAAGGCAGTTAGAGGTTGTAGACATTTTATACTCATTTCTCCTTTGTGATCAATTTTCAAACGGTTGGTACTTCCGTTCTTTGAATAGCTTCATAACCAAATCAGAGTTCCTGATTGGTCGAAGTTCAACTGGTGTAACTTTCAACGCACACTCAATGGCGGCATGTTTTGTACGCAGAGGCTGAAGACGCACTTAGAAGCTTGCAAAGTGACACGCAAATGCAGGAGTTTTCAACACACAAGCCCAAAATGCACAAATACGCCTGTTTACATAGACTCTTGAATGCGTGTTTGTGAGCCCGGTGTGAATGTAGCACGAAAGTCCAGCTAGATTTTAGCAGCATCCTTAGTAAGTTTATTACAACATTATATTGTCAAAAAAGTAAAATGTTTATAAAAGTAAAAAAAGTTGGAATGTTGAGATTTGTTTTTATGCTTTTATTAAAACTGTAATATTTAAAAAGAAGTTTTAAGTCAAATGGGACTTTTGGTCGCTTGAATTTAATTTCCATTTGGTAACATTTCCTGAATCTTTTATTGTGTTTAGTTAAATGACGGATTTGGTAAATGTTACCAGATAGAAAAAAGGAACTGAGGTAAAAAACGGGATTGTACTTAATGCAATTAGTGATTGGATTTAGTTGGATATCCTTAAACAGTGATTGTATTTAGTTCATCTTCAGGTTATAGAAATGAATCCTCGTCCAGCAGATGTTGACTGGAGAGTTGGAGCCAAAAGAATCAGTTCTGATTTTAAACTTCTGAGGCTGCTCTCACAAAAGCTTCATACAAAGAGCAGCATAGATAGACGCTGATGCTGAAAAACAGAAGGATACAACAGTCGCACATAACATCTGCTATTCAGATGAAAAAACCATCAGGATAAAGTGGAGGAAGTGTCATGATTAGGAACCGCTTAGCTGTGTTTAAAGAAGTGATTATTGACGCTAATCATTCTGTCCTGAAGTTTTCTTTGTGGTTTTTTTCTGCTCTATAATATACATACTGTAATCCAGGGATCTAGAAATCCACAGTTCTCACATGTCAATCTTTTTTTTTAAAATCTATTTTAGACTTTGACTTTGTTGGTTTTCTTTAATCTGCTGTGGTTTCTGTCTAACAGATGCCAGTGTTTCGGTTCCATCGGCGAAGGAGTTCTGTAGGGTCATGTTTGCCTTTGAAGGAACTCATGAGGATGAACTGAGCCTGAAAGAGGGAGACATCGTCCAGATACTGAGCAAGGTGAGTTAGTGGGCGGAGTTACAAACACACTGACGCTGGAAAAACAAAATAGAAACAGATGATGAGCTCAGAGTTTAAATGCTTCTTTATCTTTTTAGTTGCTTTTTTGGTTTCCATTATCTCAAATTTTGCTTTATCATTAATTAAGAATATTGTTGTTGTTTTTTTTTTTTTCTTTTTCTTTTTTTTTTTAGAAATGAGTGTCTTTAGTTTCACTAATTTACAGTTTGATTTGTTATTTCAGCCAATTTTAATCTATATAACTACTTTTTTCTTTTTCTGATCCTATCTTTTCTTTTTTTTAAATGAGGGTTTTAAAACCAGATTACAACAAAGCTGAAACTTTTATTGTGAAAGTTTGAAATTTGTACCAAAAAAAGCTTCTTCTTTTTTTAAAGGTATAAAACACAGTAAACAACTTGACTGAACAATGGATGGTTGGTTTGGATAAATCAAAATTGCAAATATGTTTAACTATTGGTTGAACCCAGTCCAGTTTGTTGCAAATATTTGAAAAAACTTCCATGTTGCATTTCATCACAACGCTCATGGAGGAGTTGTTGAGCAACGTCCCGCTTCAGGCTTGTTGTTGGCTTGGGTCGTCTCTGTTGACTGACGTGGTTGTGACTCAGCGGCACATGCCGACAGACGGGCTTTACTGGCAGGGATGAGGAGTGACTAGTGATGAAGAGGAGGGACGTCCACTGCAGGTCAATCCTGACAGCGGAGCAACAAACCAGAATCGGCTATGAAACTAAAGGGTTTCACAATCTAGTTAGGTTGAAGGTTTGCTCCATGTGGTGGTGATAAACTTTGCTCAACGGCTGTGTTGTATTAGAACTGAGGCAGAATGAATTACAATGGATTCTGGGGGGAAAAGAATGAGAATTTCTGCCTTTTTTTGTGTTTTATTTGGTATTTGTGTGTTTAAAATCCCAGAACTTCTGTAACTTTTCTCCCTGGAACTTAAAATGCCTTGATAGTAATAGATTTCTTTTCTCTAATTCTATTTTGCTTAGTGTAGGAAAAATTAAAACACAAAGAAAAGCAGTTTCAATAAATTTAGAATCCAAAAAACATAATTAGTAATTAAAAACTCTGTAATTACTGTAATTAATTTTTTTGCATACATGAAGTTTTTTTTTGCAAACAAAGCAACAGATTTTTCCAAAAATGTCATTTCCATTTCATGTCTTTTAAAAAAAAATTCATTAATTGTTATTGTCAGCAGTTTTTTCCCGTTCTTGATTTTAATTTCCATATTTTTCTTTTTGTCCTGTCAGGTGGAGGATTTCCAATTAGCTATTCTTTGAGTTTGTGTCCTCTTGACATGCGTAATCTTTAAACTTTTATTTTGAAATAAAGTAAATACGTTAAAATAATCCTGAATAAGCATTTTAGTTTATTCAGTTCTATGTTTTTTATTTTAATTTTCTTTTCCTTAGCCACTCTTTTTAGTTTATTTATTTTTTAGTATTTTTATTATAATAATGCATTAGTCCAGGTAAAAATAAAAAGGCTTTCAAGCATCTCCTTCTACTGCCTGCATTGCCTCTGCCTCCATCTAGTGGACACTATGGGGAAGTGCTTGTTACTAAAAGTACCAGATCATTTGCTGTCGTAGGATTGTAAATAGGAGGGTATAAGTATGGAGAGAGGATTCATCATTGAGCCTAAATGTCGACGTTTACTTTGTTTGACTGTCAGGACACGGGGGAGACGGGCTGGTGGCGAGGCGAGATCGGAGGGGAAAGAGGCGTTTTCCCCGATAACTTTGTTGTTGTCATTTCTGAGACCGAGAGGGAGGTGAGATGAAGCTTCAATTTTTTTTTTATTTAAACACGTCTGTTTAATCATCTGGGAGGGAAAAATAACCATCTTTACTTTATTTAATTTGTCTGTTTTAAAATTTTTTCCTGCTTATGGAGATGTTTTTTGTGCCAAAAATTGAGTTTTTTTTTCTATTATTCTTTTTCGAGTTGGTTTCAAGGTTCCTCTTCAATTTTGTTAAAAGGTTTTTACAAAATAAAAGCTGCAAAAAATAAAACGATATAAAGTCAAAAGAAAATGTTTAAATTGGGGGATGTTAAAAAATTCTTTTGAAAAATACAAGTCACTAGTATTATAAACATGCAATGATTTTTACCCTGAAGCTAAATGCTGCATAAATGCTTAGCGAAAAGCAAAATTTCCATTTAAACATAAACGGCGACAGTGAAATGAAAAGAACAACTAAAGCGTATATTTAGCGTTTTTCTGCTCATACCGACTTTCTGAAAGCAAATGTTTTGGTAGCTTTTTCAGATTTGTGTACAGATTTATACAGTATTAGATAATATCAGATAATATCTGAGTTATATGATTGACAGTCATTTGTCACAGTCACCTGTAATTATAGTTTACAAAACACCTGGGAGATGAGACCCAGCTCTAAATCTGTGTGATGTACAGCTTTTATATGAATTCCTCCTCAAACCTCTACTTCCTCTGAACGTCTGTTGGTGCTTGGAATGAAATGTCTTCGTTTTTCTCTTGAGTTTCTGCTGTGTTTCACTGGAACCGGATCTTTCTGTTTTCAGAGTCTGATGTCGAGAGGCTCCATAAAGTCCTCGCCAAAGCAGGAGTTGGACCCGGTAAGACGCTGTGTTTGTCAAAGCTTTTATTCCAAAACGCAGAACAAAAAAGAAATTCAGAAACACAAGACATCAGCGGTCAGAAGATCAAAGTCTGGTTCTGAAGTGAAGCGGGCCCGGATCGAAGCATGGGCAAAAACAAACGCTCTCTGCTCCCTCTGGCTCTCATTTGAAGTAGCTGCTATTGCAAAGCCGGACTGAAAATCCGCTTTTCTCTGCTCCAGATTCAGCTGATTCACATTGACCGTGTAAAAGTGGCGCCATTTCAAAGAGTGTGTGTTATTTAGGCGTCTCCGGTGTGAAAGGGTTTAGAAAAAAATGAGCAGAGATAAAAACCAAAAAGTCCCGATGTCCAGTTCAGAAGACGCTGAGAAAATGGAGCATTTGAAGGAACCAAAAATCGGATCTGTTCTTAAAAACAACTGTTCCTGAGAGTTTCAGTTTGAATGAAGTAAAACCTAAAAGCAAAATCTGTTTCAAGTGGAGATTGTTACTTTGTGTTTTCATCATTAAATGGGATTTATGACATTTAGGCTGTTTTTATATGCAAAAAGCAGTAGAAGACTGAACCAAAGTCTGTCATGTATATTTACAGAGTTATCTGCATTTAATGTTTGGTTGTTTGTTTTTGTTTTTTTAAATCATTTTGCACATTTTAACCTTTCATTTGCAGAAACGGAAGAAACCCCCTCCACCCACAAAAGCCACAGGTCCGAGGCCAGACATCCCCTTCACTGACAGGAAACCTCATCCAATCAAGCCTGAGGAGAAAGGTAAAGACAACCCTCCGCCCAGGTTTTAGGACACGCCCCTTCTGGAAGAAAAGCCTCACTCCAGCCGATGGCCGATGGCTGGAGTGAGGCTTTTCTTCCAGAAGGGGCGTGTCCTAAAATCTGCTGCTCCCAGCAGGTCACATCCACTAAACATCCTGATTGGCAGCAGGTGGTGCTGCAGGCTACATTCATTTTTAGAGGGAAAGAGTCTTCAGACCCGTTGATTCTGTTGCTTCTTTCATTCAGTTCCTGGTGAATGTTGGGGCTGAAGCAGATCTTTGCTTAAAGCTTTCAGCAGGCGACTGTCCTGCAGCAGCTGCAGCTTTAAGCAGGAAAACGTTTGGACAGATGATTTTAGAGAGCTAAACTGTGATTTTTAGTTCTCTTTTCTTTACTTCAGCAACATCTCCAAGTGTTTACTTGGTGCTAAATGAAAAGAAGTTGATCCAAAGAAGATTGAAACCCAGTTCAAGGAGAATGAAAGCTCAACGTCTGAGTCAGTTATCTGTGAAATCTCACTCTTTCATTCTTGTTCTTTAGGAGCTCCTGCTTTTCTTTTGCTCTTCTCTTTTTTCTTCTAAATCCTTTGGTTTCTCCTCAGTGTCTTCTGCTTTTTTTTATTTTTCTTCTGATACTTCAGTTTTTTTCTTCTCCTTGCTGACTCCTCCTCATATTTTTGTGGATTTTCTCTTGTTTTGTCCAAGTTTTTAAATAAATCTGTTACTTTGGCTTCTTTTTGTTCTTCGTATCTTTAATTGTACTTTGCTTGTCTGTGTTCTTTGGTTTTGATGCAAACTTCCAAGATTTTTTCCCCCACTTTTGCTTCTTCCGTTTTTATTTTATTTTATTTTTTCTTCTTCTTCTTTCTATTCCTTCTGGATCATCATGATCAGTGTCTCAAACAGTAAACAAGGAGGAAACCTTCAGCTAAATTCCTCATTTTGAGCGCTTTGGTTTGCAGTGGAGGTGCCGTCATCTCCTCTGAACATCAGCTGCTCTCTCCATCCTTTAGTGCTGAGATGCTCTGCAGAACATCTTTCTGTTTTAAGCGGCGGCGTTGCGCGGCGGCGTTGCACGGCGGCGGCGTTGCACAGCAGCGCGTGCAGCTCGCTCCGCCCTGGAGCGTGGCACAGCTGAGTCATGGCAGAGTGCAACACTCCGACTGACAACACAATGACAAAGCCGAGGAAAAAGCCTCAGACTGATCTCAGTTGGTGGTTTTAAATAGATCTCAGTCTGTTGTGTCAAAGGAATGCAGACAAGTTGTGTTAAACATTAAGACCTTTAGGGTAAATGAGAAGAAAAAGGATCAAAGGAGCAGATAGAAATAGGAGGCATTTGGAATCTCAGTGAAAGACATTTGACTTTTTTTTTTCCTCGGCTTTTGTGTTTAGATCAAAGTTAAGGAAAAAAATGTCAACATATGCGGATAAACTTGTAAAATTCTGAGAAAAAATGTCAACATTTTACAAAAATGAAGTTAAAAAATTAATAGAAAAGTTTTAAAATGATGAAGAATGGAGTTAGCATTTTATGGGAATAGTCAAAAAATCTGAATTTTCCAAATATATTTGAACTAATCATTTAAAAAGTTGTAATTTAACTACTCCATCGTAGAACTTTTTTAAAATTACCCTTTAAAATAAAAAACAAACAAAGGCATCTGTCAAAGTTTGGAACAAAGTCAGTTCAAGAACGGTCATTGAAGTTCATCACAAATGAACAGAAATAGCTTTGCTGAGCATCAGAATTGTTCCTTTTCTTTTGTTGGATACGTCAGACTCGCCGCAGTGTTCCTCTTCCAGAAAATGAATTGCAGAAATGAAAACCTTTTTTCCAGGTTTCAGTATCTTCTTGGTTTCTTGTTTTCACATCCTGTTCTTTAAATATGTTTTCTCTCCTGTGTTTCAGTGGAAAGGCCCTCTCCAGATATCAAAACCCACAAGCCGGCGCCCGTGGTCCCACCCAAAAAGCCCCTCCCACCAGGAAAAAATAAACCTGCAAGTTTCCCTCCAAAGAGACCCGAGAAGACTTTTGTCCCCTCAGCAAGTTTCAGGTTGGGGTTCCACTCCTTTTTCACATACTTAATCATTAGTGTGGTTATTTCAAAGCTGAACTATTATAGTGTGTTGGCCAGCGCCCCCTTCAGGCATCAAGTTGTAGAAACCCTTTGTTTGGTTTAAAACTCTGACTTTTCTAAGATTGGAGACAAAATTTAACAAAAAATGGCAACCAGCCTCCTGTGGTCATTTGTGGAACTGCAGCATACTTCCGGATTATCCTTCAAATCTGAAAAGTTGGGGGTTGATGCTAATATTCCCATAGCACCTGACTTTTACACCATGATGCTGCCACCTCCATGCTTCAGAGTGGAGATTCTTAAAAAGATAAATGTCCTTGGTATCAATCAATGTTGAGCATAAATTCATTTCTACCACCTTTTTATTGTGTGAAATGTCTTTCATGTCCAAAATGCATTGCAGAAGTGGATCTGCATCAATAAATGAAGAAATGCACAAAAATATGTGCATCAAACGTCTGTGGAAAGAAACATTTGCCCTGTCAGGTGTTTAAAATAGGTTTTTGCTGAACAAACAGGGAGGCGTTGGAAATCTCACACATTTCACAATAAGATTCACCCCAAAAAACTCAAATGGAGACTTTTTCATTGTTAAATTCAGTATTGTGCATCTTTAATAAAGTTAATTTGAGATGTTTTTCATCTTTCACATTTGTATTAATTGTGTTTATTAGAAAATACCTTTTGTTACTTTTTTTCCAATAAAAAACAACTTCACTGATCAAATAAATGTGTATTTTTTATTCTTCTTTTTTTTAAATGTAGAGAAAATGGAGAGGTGTCCTCCTCACGGCAAAAACCAGAAGTGGAGCCGCTGGCTCCCTCCAAACCCAAACCTTTGGCAGGAAACATGGAGGAAAAGCCCCCTGAAGGGACCAAGGACCAGCTTCAACCAGCCCCCCAAACCCAGGCCCCACCCGCATCAGGCAAGTTTGAATTTGAAAACCCTTCAATGGTAGGAGACATTAACAAAGGCTCATTTAGTTTCATTGGCATTAGTGTTGTTTGAAGTTCAATAACTGAATGTTCCGTCTTAAAACCCTTAACTAATAACTGGAGCAAAAAAAATCGCTGCAGAGAACTTGTGTCTTTAAAAATGCATTCATGTCAACATAACCGTCCCAGCCTGCTTTTCTGTATGTTTTCTGCTGCGGTGCTTTAGTCGACGTTCTCTGCAGCAGAGCTGCCGGCTCACTTCCTTCTGAAGTACCGAGCAGCCCGTCCAGCGCTGGCATGTTGCTGTTATGACAGCCTGTAGGGATCATGCATAACCTCTGGGTGACATTCTGAAAACAGACGGCATTTCAAAATAAGAGCGGCCGCATCATTAGCAGGCAGGAAATGAGCCACCCGTGAGCAATAACACTATTAAACGAGTGAAATGAAATCAGAGGAGTCACTTGTTCTTCCACTTAACAGTCATTCCCTCTGGTTTTTGCTCCTCCTCTCTTTTCCGCAGACCTGATGAGTTTTGACGACTTGTCGGCTGCGTCAGAGAAGCTCTCTCACCCCACGGCTAACAGACCCAAGATGCTCGGCAGGAGGCCGCCCACCCAGTTTGTGGCGGAGAAATCGGTGAGGAAGCTGCGAGCGAAAATAATCTGTCAGAAATCTCAACGTCTGAATGGATTTAAGCAGAAGAATAGAGATTTGAAACCCAGAAGATTGCCTTCTCTCTGGTTGACATGTCATCTTTTCTCTTTCCAAAAATATTTAAATAGATATTTAATACGCTTTTTTTTTTTTTTAAACCTCTAAGCTGGAATACGCCTCATAAAATAAATCCTACCCTTTTAGATCTATGGATCAAAGTTTCATCAAAAAGAAGACTCAATCAGTTATTCGGGATCAATATTTGTGCAGCATTTGGGAAAACTTAGAGTCTTGCTTCTTTAATTGGAGCTCATTTTAAAAATATGGATTAAAATCTAATTCTTTTTTTATTTTTAATAACCAACACTGATTACCTAAATCTTTTATTCAACTGCCTTCTGATTTTTAGGGAAACAAATGCTTTTCTGTCAGTTTTTGATGTAAAAATTCAAAATTTATGCACCAAAAGCTCTTGGTTTACTTTAAATGTCTAGCTTTGTGTAGAAAAAAGTTTTGTTTAAGCTTTCTGAAATGGCTATAAAAATGGAAATGAAGAAATAAAAGACATTGTCTTAATGCACCCCCCCCCCCCCCCCCAAAAAAAAAAAATAATGTTTTTAAATCTGTATATCCTTGTTTCTTAACTGTATGGGTAAAGCTTAAATACAGTTTACTGAAATAAAAAGGCCTATAAATAGAAAACTTTCCAATTTAATAAAAATATTTAAAAAAAAGAAGGAAATCTCAATAAAAGCTCAAGATGTTAGTTTAATTTAATTTCTACAATCATGTGACCAGGACAATTTAATTTATTTTATTTTATTTGCTGACACTTTCCTTTATAAGCAGCGTTTAGTCGGGCTTCACTGAACCTGTTCGCCTTTTTTAGTCCGAGAACAAAGTAGCAAAAGATCCGCTTGATGTTGCTCCTATTAGGCCTTTTGGCGTCCGTCTGTCTTTACTGTTGAAAAGTCTGCGTGGCATCAGGACGTCACGCCTTTCCTGTTCTCTTGCAGCCGACAAAAGATACGATCGTGGAGAAGTTCTTCAGGCCTGAGGATGAGGAGGCAGCAAAGCCAAAGCTAACCGAAACCAGGAAGGTAAGGACCACTTTGACCGCCAAAATAACAGATCTGTTATCGATGGCGATTTTTTTTTTTTCCCCATTCAAATCCACCTTTACTTCTTGGTTAACCGTTTGAGACGTCAGCAGCTAAATCATACTCGCTCTTTGACCTACCGTTACTCTTCATCCCTTACATGATCAACGGGAATCAGCTGATTCTCACTGATTCTTTGCGCAGCTATAAAAAAAGCCGCTTTTGTCCACAACAGAATCTTTTGGAATCACGATGACTGCATTTATTAATCCTTTAATAAAGAAATATTCTTACTCTTCACTGAATTCCCTCATTTCAGTTCTAAAAATGAAAACAACTTAATTAATGGTTTAAAATTTCTAATATACATTCATACAGACATGCAGTGGGGTAAAAGGGTATTTAGTCAGCCAGCAATTGTGCAAGTCCCTCCACTTAAAAAGATGAGAGAGGTCCTCTCATTTTCATCATAGGTACACCTCAACAAAATGACAAAAAAAAGAATTTATTTGTAAATGGTGGCAAATAAGTATTTGGTCATCTACAAACGAGGAAGATTTCTGACTCTCACAGACCTTTAACTTCTTCTGTAAGACATCCTCTGTCCTCCAGTTGTTAGCTGTGGTAACTGGTTATCTGTGGAAAAGACACCTGTCCACCACCTGAAACAGTCACGCTCCAAACTCTACGATGACCAAGACCAAAGAGCTGTCTAAGGACACCAGAAACCAAATAGTTGACCTGCACCGGGCCGGGAAGACTGAGTCTGCAATACCAGCTTGATGTGAAGAAATGAAATGTGCCCCAAACAAAACCTCACTGCTCTAGAGGAGATCTGCATGGAGGAATGGGCCAAAACACCAGCAGCAGTTTATGAAAACTTAGAGAAAATGTTTGACTGCTGCCAAAAAAGGGTATAAAACAAAGTATTGAGTCGAACTTTTGTTTTTGACCAAATACTTGGTTTCCACCATAATTTACAAATAAATTATCAGACAATGTGATTTTCCCCCCCCCCTCATTTTGTCTCTCATAGTTGAGGTTTATTTATAATGAAATTAGCACGCCTCTCTCTTTTTTTATGTGGGAGAAATTGAACACTTGGTGGCTAAATAAATGTTTGTTTGCCCCACTGTATATATATTCTGCCACAAAGACAAAACAATATGATTTACTGAATAAAAATCTCTTTGGTTAAAAAAAGAAATAGATCCTGGAGTTTCTCTGGAGCTGCAGAGTCATCAAACCTGAAACTTCACCAACAGATCCAAAGAAAATCTGTTTTTATTCATTTGCTGTGTCGACACAAACCGATGATCAGCAGCACTAAAGACCCACAAACGAGCTGGTGTTGGTCATTTAATTGGCCCCCTCCAGACCCCGCTCTGCCGCTAAGAGAGCCCCCCCACCTGCTGCCCCTCCCCCTCTTCGTTAATTGCTGTCGATGGCGTCTGGAGCGGCGGTCAGCAGAGGATCGTTACCTGAGGACTGCGAGCCGCAGGTGCTCGGCTTCAGAGCGACCGCACGCCGAGGGGGGGCCGGGATGAGCCTGAAGTCCCCCCCCCTTCCATATGTAATTATAGTATGGTCACAATGGTATGGGGGTGGGGGGCTTAGATGGCAACAGTGTCCGGTACGTTGTCCACCCGGTGGGGTCGTGTGCACATGGAGAGTGGGAGAAATGCAGACGAGACTCATCAGGAGGTCAAACGGAAGATCTGCTGTGGACTTACGCCGCGGCGTGAAATGTATGTAGCGAGTAGCTCAAAAGTTCAGAGCAGCGTTGCATTAGTCGGCAAAAGCCTCAAATTAAATGTCGCCTAAAGTCACAGCAACAGCGAAAAACTGTACAGATTGAAGAGGTAGCTCAGATTTATGAGCGGACCTCCAAAACTGGAAATTGACGTAATTCCAGGCTGTTTGAGCGCAGGAAGTGCTGGTTGGACAATTAAACGGGAAGAAAGGGTTTCTATAGAACACTGGATCAGAGTCTCCTGCTTTGTCTGTCACAACATTGTTGTAATGGCTGCATTTGGACTCACACACCGGAGTGTGTTTGTGTGTTTTTTCTCTTGCGGTGCTGCTTTGTGTCTCTGTGATCTGCCCAGCGACTGCGTGGCAGAGCGGGATCGTCCGTCTGTCAGAGCAGATTGATGAAGCAAAATCATCATCCTGCTTTTACCTCACTGGTTTCTGATGAAAGCTGAAGCTTTGAAATATTTCTATTGCTCAAAAATATGTTTGTTTGTTTTTTTATAGACACATTTAGCTAAAACTAAACGATTGTTGAGAGCAGACACTAAACAAATGTCTCATTAACTTAACGTCCCCCATATTTTACCCCCTTAGTGGCAGATAAAATGTCAATTAAACCTCATAAATACATGTTTCTACTTGTTCACATTTTGTCATTTAATCCATTGCTTTCCATGTAAACTTTTCACACCAAAAAATTGCTGTGAAAAAACTACAATTTTAAGTTAAGTTAAGTTTTTCTTCATGGTGGTTTTATTTTGAAAGGATTGATGTAGAGCCGCTAAAAGTTCAGTTCCATCAGTTTTGTTTTGATTTCTGCTAAACTCTCATCCAAATGCTTATAGATGAAAAAAATTTCATTTTTTTTTTTTTTTACTTTTTCAGGTGACAAATGAGGAAAATGTCCTAAAATTCATAAAAATGATAGTTTAGAAAGAGTAAAAGTTGTTCATGATTCATGAAAAAATCTGGATTTAAATTATATATATAATTAATATAATTATATATAAATTAAAGTTGAGTTTTGCACATGGCAGAAAAGGTGGCAGACTTGAAAATAAAATAAAAAACGGAAAACAGTCTGAATATTTAAAGAATAGATTAGAAATCTTTAACGATGTATAAAAGTTTTAGCTAATTTAGTCATCAAGCTGGAACAAAACAAAAGGTTAGTTTGTGGCAAAAGAATTTCTCTTGCCCTCTCATTCTGACTGACTTATACTTGCTGGAGGTTTGGGTTGCCAGATCTTTGACATTCTGCAAGCGCGTTTGATGGACAGCTGTCAACATTTTTCTCCTCATCCACACAGCCTTCCATCAACAGCCTGTCGCCGCTGCTCAGCAGGCCCGCCGAGGCGAAAGCGGCCCCCGCCACGTCTCCCGGGGTGGACGCCAATGCCTCGCAGAGCGGCAAAGCCCGGCTGGAGCCCGAGGAGCCCAACGCTCAGCTGGAAGACCTCAGGGGCCAAATCAAAGACCTGCTGCTGACTGTGGAGCTGCTCAAAGTCCAGCAAACGTAACCAGAAAACATGTTTTTATTTGTAAATCCTTCAATGTAAGCTGAACTTTTGCTTTTTGAGCTTATATTCGTCCTTTTATTAGAAATGTTCATAAATTGATAATTCTATCAGTTGTATTTTGTGGTTATGAACGTCATGTTGGAGGTCAGAGAACGGCGGCCTCCTGCTGACGACTCCTCTCTGTTTGTTTCCAGGAAAGAGATCTCGGAGCTTCGAGTAGAGCTGGATGAGGAGCGGCTAAAGCGCCTGACGCTGCAGGTAGCATCGATGGCAGCGGAGCCACACGCTGAGCCGTCTGCGTTCAGCTTAAAGCACTTATCGAGCGTTTGTGCGTTCATGGTCAGATCAGCCCTGCCTTGTTTACGCTCACTGCTCCTCGCTGGCCTCCAAATGTACCGTGGTCCAGGTCCTCTAGCAGACTTTTCTTTAATGCCAACAAAAACTTCATAAGCTTCTATTCATAAGCAGCACATTTCCAGCTACTCAACGAGTAACAGTCGGTATTCGTTCAAGATGCTTCTCATCATATGAGTGAACACAGTGATTGTGTCAGAGTTTAGGGAAAATCATCAAAACTTTTTTCACTTTTCGAATACATTTTGAAATGTAGAGGATCCTGGTTTTCTAAAAGTTTGGGCTTTTATTCTGAAAGAGGGTTGCAGCGCTGAACTGTTGGGAATCAAATCCAAACTTTATTTCTGTGGCACTTTTCCGACTCAAAGGGTTTTACAGAAAAACAAAATCAAATTTGAAAAACAAAAGCCATTAAACAAATACTTAGTGTAAAAGCCATCCAATAATCTAGATTCTTCTCTTATTATAATCTAAAAATTTCTCTTTTTTCTCTCTCCTCCCCCTCTCTGATTCAATCATAGGCGTTCTCCTCCGTCACGTGTCTTAAACACAAACGCTGTTTTCTTATGCTGACCGCTAAAGGAAAGGAAAAACAAGACTCTTTGGACAGTTTTTTTGTGCAGAAAAGAGTCGGAAGGAAACAAGAAGAAAAGAAATTTCCATTTAACAAAATAAAAAACCGTTCTAGTTTGAACTGGAAATATGGATTTCTTGCTGCAGTTGTTCCGTCCCACCAAACCCACTCTGTAGAATATTCTGCAGCTGCCTCTGTTGTTAAGAAGATGGGGCTAATAAAGTTTCAAACATGGTGGACTCTTCTTTATTATCATGTATTTATAAAAATGTTCTCAGTCGTATTCATCCGTTGAGGCGAGGCTAAGCGGGGCGGTTCTTATCTTCTGGTTTGACTGTGTTGTGAAGGCTCAGCCCATTGTTGATGACATCACAGGAAGTGATGCCGAGTTCCTTTTCTTCTTCGGTGGTTTTTCTGGATTTGTTGAGCTAGTTCCTGCTTCCATGTGCTCTGGACCAGCAGCAGAGAGAGAGACTTAAGTTGCCAAAAAACCTTGTCTAACACCACAGTTCATTCCAGTTGCTGTATTTCAATATTAAGTAACTGAGAAAACGTAAGTGTTTGAATCCATTGTTTTATATGCTTCGCTCGTTTTATTCGTGCAGTTATTTTTCTCGGCCGCTAGGTGTCACTGTTGTAACTGTTTCTATGAGGTTTAAAGCAAATCTGATTATATATTTATATATTTTGCCTATTCTGGAGGTTGCCAATTTACCTATCATTTTGCCTATTTGGAGTTTATTTCATAATGACATACTGAGTCAGTTTTCTTGTTTTATGTAATTTATGTATTTACAGCAGGGCTATTTGTGTTATTTATTTAGTGATGAGAGGATTTTTGTTGTTTACAGACTAAATTGGAATATTCAGCAAAGGAATAAATGCAGAACGTCTGACAAGTGGAGTCACCTCTCCTTTTTCCTCCTCCCTGTGTCCTGACCGATACCCCATCTTGTTTACGGTTAAACTCCTAACCCGAATCAGCAATACAGTCCTCCTTCCTCACAGTCCTCCCCAACATTCTGGTCCTTCGAGCCGGATTAACAGTACTCAAGATGGATCTCGCAGAAGAGATGCACCCTGATGTAAGGCCCAAGAGACAGTTTCGACGTCCTGTCAGTCTTCAAGATTATGAAGTAGATTATGTGGGATATCAGCCAAGAGATCTACCACAGTGGAGCTCACCACCGCCACTGAGGACTCTCGCCCCCCTGCAAGAGGACCCAGCCCAGATGAGTTTCTTCCAACCACCTCAAGCTCCCTCAGGAAGCTTCATGGAGAATGCTGCTCACTCCGAGACGCCTCAGCTAGCCCCAAGCTGCTTCCAGAGGAGAAATAGGGGATGGGAAACGCTGTCTGCACCCACACGCTCATACCAGGCTGGACCACACCACGGCCCCCACTTCTCTGCAGAGATCAGAGCTATTCAAGAGGAGAATGCCAAGCTGCTTCAGTCACAACAGTGGATCCAGTCGGGCTTAAAGGACCTGCACGAAGCTCGAAGCGAGATCAAAGAGCTAATCAATGTCGCTCGGACACTGAAATCAGAAATTGCTCAGTCCCACAGTCCAGCTCAACATCTCAGAGTTGAAGTTCCCCAGATATCCTTTCCTAAGCTAGAACCTCAGGAGGAGAGTGATTGGCCTGATCCTCCCCCCTGGCCTGAACCTGAAGAAGACCTGCAGCAGGATATGAAGCAGCTAAAGATTGAAGGGGCAAGTAACCAAGCATATTACTCTTTTAGAGACTCTGATAATTCCCCCCAGTGGCCTCCTCCTCCTCCACCACATATACCACTGGCTGCAGCCTCTGTAAATACAAAGCAGTCATTCTTTCAGCCAACTCAGCCCCCATCTCCAGCTATGAGGGCAGCACCACGCATTCAGCCTGCTAACCCCCACATGCCACCTGCAGTACCTGAACAGCTCTATAGAGGTCCTCAACCTACCATTCCTAAGTTCACAAATCCAGACCCCAGTGAGTTTGCCAGGCTCCGCATAGCCCTAGAGAACCTGCTTCCTGCTAACACCACCGAACTGTTCAGATACCAAGTATTAGTAGACCACCTTAAGCTGGAAGAAGCCAGGCTTATAGCGGATGCTTATCTGAACTCTCCAACCCCCTACACCGACACACTGGCAGCTCTCCATGATAAGTTTGGCCAACCCCATCAACTTGCCCTCAGAAAGATAGCCAGTGTTCTCGATGCACCGAAAGTGAAGCGTGGAGATATTGCTGCATTTCAGAAGTTTGCCCTCCAAATACAGTCTCTGGTGGGGCTGCTGCAAACCTTGGGCCCTGAAGGTGAAGTTGAACTGAACTGTGGATCACACGTTGCACGTCTCCTCAGCAAGCTTCCACCTGAACAGTGTGCTGATTTCCGCAGACACCAGTTTAAGCAGGCAGGAACCAGCCACACCTTAATTGACCTGTCAGAGTGGTTACGCTATGAGTCCTGGTGTCAAGGGTTTGACAACCAAACCACTCCAAAGACTTCCAGAGACAGGCCGAGCATGAAGAACGAGACTCGTACAGCCAAACAAAGTGTGATGGTCCTCCATGGCGCTGGTGAGTCAAAACCAACCTTGTCATCTAAAGCTGGTTACATGAAAGAGAAGTTTAAGAGTAAAGTGTACTGCGCCTATTGTGACAGCAATGAACATTATCTCAGTCAGTGTGGTGAAGTTGCCAAACTCTCCAAAGAGCAGCTAAAAGACTGGATTCAAGTCAATAGGCGTTGCTGGCGTTGTGCACGAACCCACCTTGCTGCTCAGTGCACATTAAAGAAACCTTGCAGCTTGTGCAATGGAAAGCATCTCCTGCCCCTTCATGAGATTAATGCAAAGACTGAAAGAGTTTCTCATGAAGTAGCCAAACAAGAAAGCTGCTTAACCAGCTCTGCCTCCAACACCCTCTACTTAGATCGACCAGGAGCAGGAAGCCGAGTCATGCTGAAGGTGGTTCCCATCCTCATCCATTATGGTGGACGGACCCTGAGCGCATTTGCAATTCTGGATGATGGGTCTGAAAGGTCCATGCTGCTACCAACAGCAGCCAAAGCTCTGGGCATTAAGGGGACACCTGAAGATCTTCCTCTCCGCACAGTCAGACAGGATATTCAGGTCCTGCATGGATATGGTGTGACCTTCCACATCTCCTCAGTGGCTCGGCCTCACACCAGCTACAAGATTGAGGGTGCCTTTACAGCTAACCATCTCAGCCTAGCCCAGCACACCTATCCCATTGAACGCCTGCAGAAGAAGTTCAGCCACCTACGTGGTCTTCCTATCCCTGCTCTTAGAGATGCAGAACCGTTCCTCCTTATCGGTTCTGACCAGCCTCACCTCATCACACCAATTGAGCCAGTCAGACTCGGTCCCCCCGGCAGCCCAGCAGCAGTTCACACAAGACTAGGGTGGACCCTCCAAGGCCCAGTTCACCTGACGGGGCGGCCTACCAATGCAGTGCAGTGCCTGTTTACCTCATCCCCACCAAAGTTTGAAGAGCTTTACAAGCATGTGGAGAGGCTCTGGCAAATGGACACCGTGCCGTACCGACCTGAAAAGGAAGTTGTTCGCTCCAAACAGGACCAACAGGCTGTGGACATGCTCGAAGCCAATACAATCCGCACAGAGGTGAACGGCATCAACAGATATGCCACCCCATTACTGCGCCACCCAGACATGCCACTGCTAGCTGCACCCAAGGACTCTGTCTTGGCTCTGCTGCGCAGCACAGAGAGACGCCTTCTGAGGAACCCAGAACAAGCTGAGGTGTACAAGAAAGAAATAAAGAAACTCATAGATGCAGGTGCTGTGAAGGAAGTCCCTCAAGAAACCTTTCACCAAGAGGAGTGGTACATTCCCCATCATCTTGTTAGCCACAATGGGAAATCCCGGCTGGTTTTCAACTGCTCTCATGAGTACCATGGACAGTCCCTGAATCAGTTCCTCCTACCGGGCCCCACCCTCGGGGCTTCATTGCTTGGAGTCCTGTTAAGATTTCGAGAGCACCCCATTGCAGTTAGTGGTGACATCAAAGGGATGTTCCACCAGGTCCGCCTCCTTCCTGGCGATCGCCCCCTCCTCAAGTTCCTGTGGCGGGACCTACGAGTGGATGAACCTCCGAGAGTTTTTGAGTGGCAGGTCCTTCCCTTTGGAACAACATGCAGCCCCTGCTGTGCCACTTATGCTCTTCAACGCCTCGTCGCAGATCAGAGCCATCCCATTGAGGACCTGAAGTTTTCAGTGGAAAATTGCTTCTACGTTGATAACTGCTTACAGAGTCTGGACTCATCAGAGGAAGCCAAGTCCCTCGTGGATCGTCTAAGAGCCCTCCTAGCATCAGCAGGCTTTGATTTACGCCAGTGGGCCTGCAACGATGCAAGTGTACTCAGCCACTTACCTCAAGATGCCAGATCTGAGAGCCTGGAGCTGTGGCTCGCACAAGATAAGTCAGATCCACAAGAATCTACCCTTGGCCTCAGTTGGAACTGGGAGACAGACACCCTGGGCTACAAACATAGGTCCGTGACCTATGAGAAACCAACTCTCAGGAACATCTACAAAGTCCTAGCATCACAGTATGATCCCTTAGGTTATCTGTTGCCCTACACCACCCGCGCAAAGCTCATCATTCGGCAGTTATGGGACAAGAAACGTGGTTGGGACGACTCCAACCTGCCCTCAGAACTACTTCAAGCCTGGACCAGTTGGGAGGCAGAGCTTCAGTTTCTACCTCTGCTGTCTCTCCCACGGCCTTATGTGCCTGTAAGTACAACCTCAGGAGAAACCACGCACCAAGTCCACATTTTTGCGGATGCCTCTGAGCAAGCCTACGGAGCAGTGGCCTACCTGCGAACTCAAGACAGCAACGGTGAGGTACACCTGTCCTTCATTCTTGCACGATCACGAGTGGCTCCTAAGCGCGTCCAATCGATTCCCCGTCTGGAACTCTGCGCTGCCCTCACAGCTGCCCAACTAGCTCATGTCCTGGAGAAAGAACTCACCAGGACAGTGAATCAGATGGTGTTATGGTCCGACTCCACAACAGTTTTAACCTGGCTGCAATCACAATCCTGTCGCTATAAGGTCTTTGTCGGAGGAAGAGTAGCCGAGATCCAAGAGCTCACAAAGAATGGTACCTGGCGCTATGTGGATTCAGTCAACAATCCGGCGGATGACCTGACCAGAGGGAAACCCCTGAGAGCCCTCACAGAGCATAATAGGTGGTCACAAGGACCTCCTTTTCTTCTCCAAGACCCAGACACCTGGCCAGAGAGACCTAGCACAGAGCCACAGGAAGACTCTACAGAGCTTCGGAAAACTGCCTACTGTGGTTTAGCAGTTACTTCACCAAGCAGCCAAAATGCTACTGTTTACAAGACCTGGCAGGAGTGCATCGAGGCTAAAGTCCATGCCCTCCATGCATCGAGCCCGTCAGATTCTCCTCCGATCGCCGAAGAGTATCGCCAAGCGGAGAAACTTGTCATACAGCAGGCACAACAAGAGTCTTTCCCAGAGGACTACAAACTGTTAGCAGCAGGGAAGTCAGTCTCATCTAGCAGCCGCTTACTTACCCTCTCTCCTGAGCTGGACCAGTCATCAGGCCTAATAAGAGTAGGTGGTCGGCTGCGTCGGTTAGAGGGCCTTAGTGACTTAACGTTGCACCCGATCGTCCTAGATCCGACACATCCAGTTACGCTGCTGCTGATTAAAAGGTACGACCAAGACCTCCACCATCCAGGTCCAGAGCGGGTCTTTGCGGAGTTGCGGAGATCATTCTGGATATTACGTGGCAGGGAGGCCATCCGCAAATACCAACACACCTGTGTGGAATGCCGGCGCTGGAGGGCCAGACCAGCCATCCCTAAAATGGCAGACCTGCCAGCTGCTCGCCTAAGAATATTCAAGCCAGCTTTTTACTCCACTGGTGTGGATTGTTTCGGTCCAATGCTGGTTAAAGTGGCTAGACGCCATGAAAAGCGTTGGGGAATAATCTTCAAGTGTCTGACAACCAGAGCAGTGCACCTGGATCTCCTGAGAAGCATGGACGTGGACGCCTACCTCATGGCCCTAAGAAGATTCATCGCCAGACGTGGGACACCAGCGGAGATTTGGTCTGATCGGGGGACCAACTTCAAAGGTGGAGAATGTGAACTCAAGGAGGCCTTTACAAGCATGGAACCTGCCCTACAGCAACAGCTTGCTCAGCAGAAAATTAGGTTTCACTTCAACCCACCAGCAGCTCCACATTTTGGTGGTGTGTGGGAGCGGGAAATTCGTTCTGTGAAGACGGCCCTATACACATCTGTTGGAGCCCAACCAGTCTACGAGGAAGTGCTTCTTACTGTGCTCTTGGAGGTGGAGATGATCCTTAACTCTAAACCTCTGGGCTACGTCTCTGCGGACGTGGCAGACATTGACCCTGTGACACCTAACAGTCTCCTGATGGGGCGGCCTGACGGATCGCTGCCTCAGGTGGTCTATCCAGACACTGAGATCCTGAGTCAGAGACGTTGGCGGCACTCACAGGTGCTCGCCGACCACTTTTGGGCAAGATTCCTTCGGGAATACCTCCCCACCTTGCAGACCAGGCAGAAATGGCATTCAGCCACCCCAGAACTCTACATGGGTGCAGTGATCATGTTAGTTGATTCTCAGCTGCCCCGAGCTTCCTGGCCCATAGGAAGAGTTGTTAAGATTCATCAGAGTGATGATGGACACATCCGGTCGGCTGATGTTGAGATAAATGGACATGTGTACACCCGACCCGTTGCTCGTTTAGTTTTGTTACCTGCATTGCCATCTGGGGAAGATTAGTTTCAGTTTGCACTTTATGTTTATTTGAAGCAAATGTGCCTTGCACATTTGGGGGCGGCTGTTGTGAAGGCTCAGCCCATTGTTGATGACATCACAGGAAGTGATGCCGAGTTCCTTTTCTTCTTCGGTGGTTTTTCTGGATTTGTTGAGCTAGTTCCTGCTTCCATGTGCTCTGGACCAGCAGCAGAGAGAGAGACTTAAGTTGCCAAAAAACCTTGTCTAACACCACAGTTCATTCCAGTTGCTGTATTTCAATATTAAGTAACTGAGAAAACGTAAGTGTTTGAATCCATTGTTTTATATGCTTCGCTCGTTTTATTCGTGCAGTTATTTTTCTCGGCCGCTAGGTGTCACTGTTGTAACTGTTTCTATGAGGTTTAAAGCAAATCTGATTATATATTTATATATTTTGCCTATTCTGGAGGTTGCCAATTTACCTATCATTTTGCCTATTTGGAGTTTATTTCATAATGACATACTGAGTCAGTTTTCTTGTTTTATGTAATTTATGTATTTACAGCAGGGCTATTTGTGTTATTTATTTAGTGATGAGAGGATTTTTGTTGTTTACAGACTAAATTGGAATATTCAGCAAAGGAATAAATGCAGAACGTCTGACAAGTGGAGTCACCTCTCCTTTTTCCTCCTCCCTGTGTCCTGACCGACACCCCATCTTGTTTACGGTTAAACTCCTAACCCGAATCAGCAATACAGTCCTCCTTCCTCACAGTCCTCCCCAACAGACTGTTTAAGGAAAACATTCGAATGTTTCTGTCCTGAAATCTAGAGAACAAAGAAAGAATGGAGACAAACCTTTCCATGAGACTGATCTGTGTGCAGATATTGTAGAGGACAGATTTTATCCATAGATTGTAATAATCCATGGACTGAAGGAGCCGGCCTTCTCTGGACTCACCAGTCAGAGTGACAGACCGCCTTTGCGGTGATGTGACGCCTCGTTGTCATTGGCGCCCGGTCTGCTGCCTTTGGTCCCGTCCTCATTGTCAGTCACTTTGGGGTAATCCCTTCAGCGAAACACCGCACGCCGCCTCCATATCTGTGATTCCCAGCAGGAAGGATGACTTCAGTGCAGCCGAGTCTCAAAGATAAACCAGCTTGTCTGCTTTTTCAGAGTCATCAACCAAGAAAATCGCCTAGAAAACAAAGTTCAGTGGTTTTCTGCTCATGCAGAACATACTGTTGATGCGTTCGGGACTTTGTCACTTTGTCTTCTAAACCAACAAATCTTTGGGTTTTACTATCATTAAATGTACTTTTCATGTTTGAGTTTGTGTAAAATATTATCATCTGCGTACAAATATTTACATTTTAGGATGGAAAATAAAACAAAGTAATGTTTTATAGTAAAATCTAGTCAGGTGGTCATACAGGAAGTATATGATAATTGTTTGCAGAGAACAGGAAGTGATTCTCAATGTTCCATGTGGTTTTCTCTCCTCCATGATGATCCCCTTTGTTTGTTTGTTTGTTTGTTTGTGTTCCTCCCAGATGGAGATAGAGAAGCTAAAGAAAGCCATCCATTTGACGTGAGCCCAGTCAGCCTCCGGCTCCCAGCCTGTCCACCAATCAGAGAGCAGGAGCATTTCCCCGAGCCCCCTCCAGCACCAACTCTTCACCGAGACAGAAACTCCTCCCCTGCTTGTCAGATTTTCCGTTTGCACACTGGAGCCGGTGGAGTTGGGAGTCATTTGCTTCCAGATGTTTAACCTTTGCCAATGGAAAGACTCCGAGGCCTTACCGCTGGAAACGTCTCCTGCTCTCTCCAGGTTCTCTCTCAGTACTACTGACGTGACAGAAGGCAGGGGGCGCTCTTTCCTGGTTGCCTGTCTTCTTTTCTCCCTTTGTTTGTGATGCACAAAGAATAGATTTTAAAAGCTAAAGGTTTAAGCTGTTGGTTTGGGATGGAGACGGTTTCCTGCCTGCACGGCGCTGCAGCGCTTCACTTTCCACTCTTTTATATGTTTTCTAACATTCCTATCCAGGGTAACACTACTGTGCCTGTTCCACTCAAATGTTTTCTAATGGGATGTTGAATATTTGCAGCCTGGTATATATAAATATATATATAAATATCTATATTTTTAACCTACAGACATGAACAGTCAAATGCTATATAGAGGGCATTTTTCTATCCTATTTTTGTCACTGGGAATGCTGTCAGAGGTTAAAGCAGAGTTCTAATGGGATTTCTCTCTTTTTCCAGCCTTTTCTCTTATCTGGCACTTTAGCTCTAAATGAAATCCTGCTCTAGTATATTGTTTTTCCTGCTGGATAACGTCATGCATGAGCTGCACAGCAGGCACCTGCCCCCCCCCCCCCCCCCCCCCCCCTCCCATTCCTCCTCACATTCCAAACGGGAGCCTCTTCCCGATGTTGCACAGCTGTGCCGATAACCCGAGCGCAAAGAAAATGAAGTTTGCGGCGAAATGTGAGGATTCTTGTTTAGTTTGAGCATTTCAAAATAGGCGGAAGGATCTTCCAGTCGATCCCACATCCGATGCCTGCAGATCCGACCTCAGCTGATGCTCCTCCAACCTTCACTTCCAACTGTGATGGCAATCTCCTCCAACCTTTCACCTTCTCTCCCAGACGTGTGCTGAAGAACATATGCTCTCACGTTGCTCAAACGCACATTTTTGGCTCTTTATTTCACCTTTTTTTTTTTTTTACTGTCGTTTCTCATTTTTATGTATTTCACAAATGTCTTAAGAGTTTGTTTTTTTAAGCTTTGGGAAGAGAGCAGAAATCTGCTATGAGGCTTTGACCAGCTGAACATTCCTGACTTTAAACAAATTCTTTGCTGTATTCAGTTCTTATTTCCAGTGACTTTTGTTTACAACAGCTGTATTCATCGCAGGAATGAATAAATATCATCTCTGTTTACTCGGACTCTTTCTTTGCTCGTCAGAAGTTTCTAAAGATGTAGAGAAAAGAAAAGGCAAAGCTTTTTCCCTCCCTGTTTTCCCCGAAAGGTGTGTTCTTAGAAATCTGGAGTGGAATGTATCCACTCATATAGAGAATTTAAGGATCTTTTTGTCAAATTAAGGGAATCATTTCTGCAAATTTTAAGCTTAAAATTTGAATTGAGTGACTTAAAATTTGCAGAAATGATTCATGTACCTGATGAGTTTAGAATTTTAATTTCCAAAGTTCCCAATCTACAATATTATCTGAAAATAAGAGAACCTCCAGTCCATTTTGGAGGAAAATGTTTATTCTATAAACCAACTTTCTGACTTCCTGTTTGAAGCACATTTCAAATCTAAAGTCGTTGGAGACATGTTAGTTTACCAAATAACCACTAGGTGGCATTGCCTCAGAACAAACTAAGCTGTAAGGTTCAAAGACTTATGTCTCCGTAGGAATCCGTACAAAAAATTCCTCCTAAAAAGAAGTTTCTAGAGGGAAGTCGGCTTTTGAAGTAACTTTAGATTCACAAACGCGCTTCTAATCCTAGAAAAAAGGGGGAAAAAGCATTCTTCCTCATAAAATCCTGCTTTAATCCCCCTGGTGGGCAGGTCAGACTCTCAGGCTTTATATAATCCAGAACCGGCCGTGAACATGTTCTGGCTCCGCCTCCTGAGATGAAATGAACGGATATTTGTGAAAAAGAGGAATCCTTTCACTTTATGTGTCAAAGTTTTTACATTTTATGAAGAAACCTGTTCACTTTTGACCTCTGATCAGATGTGTATTTTCTTTTTGAAACCGGAGGCTCTGCTGAGTTTCCTCTGACATAACGCCACGTCGGGCCTTTTAGGCGATTAAACGGAAACGCTCATTCTCTTAAGTGCGTCCGTTGTCATTAGCAGCGTTTCCATAAAGGCCCCCGCGTTCAGGAGGAGTTGAGACCCCCACCTGAATGGGTGAGACATCCGGCTCTGACCCGTCTGCGGCGCTTCGATAACGCACCGCAGCTTAAATCCGGATCAGACCGAGAGCAAAAATCCTTTGATGGATGGAGAACATTCATTTCCTGCAGAACCCGGCGCTGGCGTTTGTCAGAGTAAAAGCCCACGAGCGTGAAGGGCTGCAGGAGCCGAGGAAAGTTTTCCCGCAAAGCACCGGTGCATCAAATGATAAAAGACGCCACATTTATTATCATTATCATCTTGGCACATTGCAATTTTACTCAGAGCGAATCCAAAAGCTCCGATCTTAAGGTCTGTTTTCTTCAAACTTCGTTGACAGGGTTTTTGAGGCAGAATCGCTTTCACTGTGTTTGTAGTTTTGTTTCTGGATGACTGATCTGGAAAACTCACCCCCTCCTTAGGCTGCATTCCTCTTTCAAAGGTCAAAAGGTCATGATAATCTGCGTTCAAGTGACTTATCATTTGCTTGTTATCCGTGTCTGAGCCAATTTTAGGAAATGAGCTTTTAGTTCTGCTACATCTTCTCCCTGAGACTTGACAAACTCAAATAAAGCTGTCGTTTTATTCCTCTTAGTACTTTTCATATCTCAGAAGAATTCTTTCACTCCTGACTCAAGAGTTTTCCAGAGTAATTATTTATTTTTCTCTTTTCAGTGTGATTTTATAAAAAAAAACCTTTAAGCAGTTTTGATTATTTAGTTTCATTAAAAAGAAGAAGCTTTTTAATTTCTCCAAACTATCCATTTAAAAAAAATCAATACTTTGAAATCCAAATCCTTTTCTTGACATTTGACCTGTTTTTTCTCCAAATAGTCCCTAAAGGAAGCAGAAACTTGAAGATGAAGCTGTGACATCACTTCCTACATTTTTTGGTTTGTTTTTGTTCAAAATGAATATCTGACTTCCAAAATAAAATCAATTCAAATATAAAATTAGACTTTATTATTCAGCAATTTAGCAAACAAAAGTTATTTTTGACCTGAAACTGCAGGAGTTTTATATTATTTAATGATTATTGATATGATCAACAACATATGACTCACACTGCATTGATTTTACTCGACATCTTCTAGAAAAAGAGAAATAAGTCACAGATTTTGACCCAAACATGTCCCTTTATCTCAATACTGTTTGGAATTGGTGCCTCGTCTAAAGCTGTCGAGGTTCAGAGAGCTGTCGCAGGAATCTGTGCTTTGTGACCTGATTGTGAACCGCTGAAAGGCTCCATTAAAGGTGTGAAAGCTGAACAGAGAAGAGGGAGGAGCCACATCTGCCCACGTGCCATGGAGCCAGTCTCCCGAGAGGTCGGCAGGTTGAATGAAGACCGGCGCTCTGTCAGCAGGAAACGAGACGGACTAAACAGAACCAGGGGGTTCAGTGGGAAGTTTCTGTCCAAAAAATACTTCTAGATCTCAGTCTCTTTAGATTAAAAGGAGGTAAGAATGTAAAATATTACAAATTAAACTTTATATATAAAAGACTTTTCAGTCTAAAGTAACGCAGAGGGATTTACAGGAAAAACAAAAATCAAGACAATAACCTCAATTGAAATTATAAAATGAATGAAAAAATAAATTCCAGTTGATGGCATACATAAAAACATGACAAATTTTTGAGATTTGGATAAATAAGCTCAACTGTGTTGTTTTCTTTCAAAATTGATTTGAAAGGAAGCGTAGAACACACAGAAACGGATCTCACGAAAAGGAAAACATTCAAACCTTTTAAATAAATAAAAAAATCGACATTCTAAAGATTGAATTATGACCACTCTTTGTTGAGACACAATAGCCAGAGCACAAACTAACTTCACTTTGTTGTCCTTCACAATAAAAGTCTGTCACTGTTTTCATGCCTCGCTGTAGTTTTTTTTTCCTGCTGTCGAGCATAAAGAAGAAAAAAGGAAATCAAATTTCAGGAATCTGTGTGGCCCTGCAACAGACTGGCAACCTGTGCAGTACTTACCCCGCCAGCAGTGGCGGTTCTACACTGACTTACTCCCTGGGCGAGTAACCCCACAGGCGCCCCCCCTCCCCCCCGCACACCTACAAAATTTGACAACATCCTGTTGTGTTCCCTATCTTCTATTTAGCTATTTTACACAAAAAAATGCATGAATGTTCTAGACTCATATTACAGGGGGGTCAAACTAAGTCACACAGGGGGCCTAAGTTAAAAACACGCTTAAGGTTTTGGGCCGAAGAAGATAAACATTTAATGAACACACTAAAGCTAAACTTTTAAACCTTTTAAACTGAACTTTTTGAACATAAATATGAATAAAAACAGGAACACAAGTTAAACCTTAAATAATATGTTGCTCCCCATAGAAATATATTCTGTCAAAATTATACAAAAATGAACATGCTGCAGAACAAAACAAAGAAAGCCTGGAAATATTAATAAGAAATTACAAATCAAATAATTCCATTTTTTTTGCTCTTTTATCATTTTTTAGAGCATTTTTTTTTAGAGCTGGACTCCTGCTTCATTTTTAACAATAATTTCTTAATGTGTGACGCCCTGTGTGTGTCTTTGTGAAACATATCAGAGGGATTAGATCTAAAAAATAAACTTATTGTGATTAATATGTTTAGGTCTTATAAAACATTAAAGACTAAATCATAGAACTCGTCAGTGGGATTACTCCAAAAATATTTGGCATTTCCCTAAATTTGTGCAACACCAACAGCAGAAATCCTCCAAAAAACCTCAATCCATATAAAAATGGTCTGCGCCCCCCCCCCCCCCCCCCCCCCCTTTCCCTCTGACACACGCGGCTCCGTCTCTATGACGGGAGCCGCAGCTGCGGCTCAGAGTTGATTGTCAGATAGAAAAAGACTCCCCTCACGCCTGTTAGTGTGATTCAGCCAGCCACCGGCGAGTTGCGCCCCCCTCTCGAGTTTTTTGACTAATGTTCCAAAGACTACAGCAAAGAGGTGTGGCCGCAAGCGTCTTGCAGCAGAGGGCGGTGGTCACGTGCGTGTCGGGTCTGCCGTGTCAGAGCAAAGTATTGTGGGAAATAATCCCCATTGCCTGCTTTTGTCGAAATTGAGTTGAGCACGGGTGTTTGTTCTGCCCAATTCCTTTTCATGTGCCTGTTTTACGTTTTTTCACTCTGAGTTATTTCATCTTTTATTTATTTATTTTATTTTTTTATTTTTTTTTTTTGCACCATAACTGTCAAGAGCAAAGAGGATGAAGACATTCTTAACAGTCTGATGTGTCAGAGTAAAAGTGTTAAGTGTCGGCAGCTCAAGCATTTTCAAATTACAAGCTGCCAGCTTCCTCTTTGAATATCGTAGCACAATATGAGTAAAGCATTTGAGTAACGCACGCATCGGGCACGGCAAATGCCGCCCCCTATGAAGTGCCGCCCTGGGCGACCGCCCACATCGCCCATATCTAAAACCGCCACTGCCCGCCAGCAACCCCCGACAGGGATCCAGCGGGTTCTGGAAATGGATGGATGAGTGGTTGGATGGATGGATTCTGCTTATGATGCAGGAAATCCTCAGGGCTTCATTTCTATTTAGAGGACGTTGACTGGGATCCACATTATCATTTCTGGTTTAATTCTTTTGGTCTGATTTATGGGGTTTGCCATCAGCCTCTTTCAGGCTACTGCTTTTGATGAGTGCATGGGGGGGGGGGGGGGGGGGCATCAAATCTTGACTTGTTCATTTTTTGGACTCTCAGAGCAGACGCTGTCAGAATCCATTCTTTTCTGTTTACTGCAGGAGAACAAAGATCGCTGCTGGATATTTTTGAAGTAAACTGAAAACATGAGAACCTAAAGGTATGAGAACTTCAAAACATCCATTTATGAAATATGAAGTGAGGAAAGAAATCGTGATGAGAGTAAACATGGATTGAATAAATAAATAGTAAACACAGATTCTTGTGGACTTTAGTAGGGAAACTGTCTGTACTTTGGTGTCACTAAAGTGTTCAGTAATGCTTTAGTCACATGCACTCTTACAGGGGGTTGACCCATTCGTGGGCTGTTTTTGGGTTGTATGGGCCCATAGAGGGTCGTGGAGTGGAGGGGCTGCATCTTAACCCTTATGCTATCTTAGATGACCCCACCCTTGCATTGACGTGTTCTCCCTACCATGACAAAGGTGGATAAAGGTGGAAAGATTTCATGTAATCCATGGACACCAGTGAAGATCACAAATCATTGAAGAAAAAAGGTTCAGAGGACTGTCTAGAGGGTCTAGATGACCCAACTCCCAATGTTAAAGTGCCTAGGATAGCACAAGGGTTACAGGGACCACAGGTGTGTCTTGCAGTTCAGGTACATCATGAAAATGGAACCATTCTTGTGCAAGTAGTGAATGTATCTTTTACTATTTTTATTCAATTCTTATCTGTCTTTTATTGCCTGTTGTAATTCTAAGCTGTTGTTTTTTGTAGTTTTGCTCTTAATTTGCACAATTTTAATTATATTTTTTTGTCTTTTTACTGTAAATTGCTTTGGTACCCTAACAGTATTGTATAGTGCTATATAAATTTATTCATTCGTTCATAGTACATCCATCCATCCATTGCCTAAACCTAAACTCCATTTAATACCTTTTAGGGGCACAAGGTAGCTGGAGCCTATCCCAGCTACTGTTGGTCGAAGGCGGGGTACACCCTGGACGGGTCCTAACAGCAGGGTCTGTTTTATACTTATTGTTGGAAAAAAGTTAATAAATATAATTAAGAATTCACCAATAAACAAACAACTTTTGAGCCAGAAACCTTTAGCAATAAACCTGAGCACCTGGAGATCAAATGGAGATTTTTCTGAAAAGGATTTCTAACAAAGAGGAGTTCCATTTGGCGAAAAAAAGGATCTTGACCAACGTTTGTCACAGCTGCAGCTTTGTGCAGCAGCTGGGATGACAGTGGCAGTAATCGAGTGCGGCGGTGGAGATTGCAGCTTGATGACAGTCTCACATTTCCAGCGTGTCAACAGGTCGCGCTGCTCCTCTGACCCGCCTCGTGCTCTCACCGATTACAGCCTCCTCATTATCGGCTCGGCTTGTTCGCACCTTTCGCGTTAATCTGCCGGTTCACGGCCGACTGCTCGGATCTTTCCTTTTAATCATCCGCTTGCTCTTGTGTTTGCATGTCGGCACACTCATTAAAGGTCACGGGCTCCAAACAGCAGAGCCGCCGTCCCCTGCTCTGCCTGACAGAAAGAAGACGGGGATTTGGAGCGCCATGAAAACAGATTCTGTTGCAAACTCAGCATTGATTTTTTTTTTCCCCATTGCTTTTATGTAACCATGTGTTTGTGTCAAACATTTTTTTGTTCTCATTGTCAAAGCAATCTTCTTTTTCAGGTTTTTCTAACACAAACGTTGAAAATGAAACTATAAACACACAGCAGCTTCTCCAACCCTCTGGCCATAATTTCCTTTCATAAGAGTTTTCTTTTCGCTGCTTTTCATTTAAACATCTCTACAGATTTTCTCTGAAAGTCATGATAAAAAACAAAAACAGTATTTCCACAGATGTTAACAACTAAAAAAGGACAACAAAAAACTACAACAATAAACCCCAAAATTTATGAAAGGAAAATATAAAACCATTAAAAAGACAAATCAAAGGATGAGCAATCAATAGATGACCTCTCAGTGACCTCCTTGCCTATTTTAATTACACACACCCTTTACGCTACAACAATATACACTCTAAAAAACACCATACATATACATATTACACAAGGTGGGGCCCCTGATCTTCTGTCCCCTAGGGTTAGGGTTAGGTGAGGGGGACCTGGGCCCTCGGCAATGGCAGCCGAGTCCCTTGGGTGCAGTGGCCTTCTCTCCACACAGGGAGAGAGGCACCTGAGTTATCTGGGGGTGGGTCTCCCTTGGGGGTCCTACATTGTGCCTGGGGTTGGGGGATTCTCAGACCTCCCAGGTGGTGGTGAGCTGCTTATCTTTGATTAAAGAGGCTCCCCTTGGCGCAGTGGGAGGACCATTCCTCTGGCTGGGTTGGAGCTGGCAGTCTCTGTGCTCCTGTGCCTCCCTGCTTTCTGGCGTTGGGGGCCCCTATGGCGGCCCTGCCGGCCCTGGTGTGGGTGGTGGGTGTGATTGCCCGCGGGCGGATTTTCTCTAGCTGCTATCCCGTGAGGGTGTCGGGGGGGTCTGGCTGCCACTGCTGTTTTGGCGCGGGTCTTGGTGTGGGGGTGACCGGGCACTCTCCGTCTTTTATTACATTCAAATCGTAAACACTCACCTGAGCACAGGTGACAACAACCCAAACATAATGTAAATAAAGTTTAGCCTCAATTCAAAAAAGGGGTTTATACAAATATACACCCTGTGAGTCCCCTGTTGTCCAACACAAGAAGCTTTCAACTCCTATCTGCTTGCTTAGCTGGAAAGGAAAAGTTAAAACAATTGAAAAAATAAAATAAAACACATATTAAACATCAAAAGAAACAAAGAAAAACCTGACTGAAAGTCTGGGTTTTTACATACTTAGAATTATTATGCAAAAGAGAGTCAGTGATTTAGTTGTCACCGGCAATATCTCCGCTGTTACAGGGTTAAGAAGACATAAAAAAAATGGCTCAAAAACAGGCCCTTGGGGAACACCACAAGTAAGTGCGGTTCAAGGAAAGAAACCAACTAGCTTCTTCGCTTGTTGCTTTGAAACTGTGAAACAAAAGGCAAGTCTGGAACATCGACATACCTATGGACTCTTTTAAGCATTGTTTATCGGACTCAACTCAAATAAATTGGAAATGCAAAAAATAAAACAAAACCTTTTCATGATGATAAAGATTCAGCTTTAGGAATTTATTGCAATTATTGGCCAAAAAGGAAACTTTTCCTCTCAGTTTGTGCCTTCTTGCTGTTCCTGGTTATTGAAACGATCACCTGGAGTCTCAAATTTCACTTTTGTCTTTTTTTTTATCTTTAGAAATTTTAAAATTTAAAAGAATTTTTTTATTTTTATGTTTTAAAAAGTAAAGACAATTAATAACAGAATCTCAGATGAATTTATTTTCTCTTCCCAAGGTAAATCTTGATCAAGAAAATACGACTGGCTTGTTTTATGACCTGGAAGGAGAATGGGGTGATTTAGATCTGAAAGTGGGAACTCATCAGTTGTAAACATTCCAGGATCCCATTCTAGGAATTTCAAACAATCAACAGTCAGTGTGAATTTTCCGACCCTGAATAAACTGGATGGCTGAACAAGAATCCTCTCTGTTTGGATAAGAAACCATGACCCAAGCGACGATCACAGGATGCTGGTCCAATGTGCTTTCTTCTTCCAGCTCTGGATCCGTTTTGGAAAAAAAGAACAATGTCCCACTTGTTTGTGCTTCTAGTGTGACAAATAAGGAGACAGTGACTCCAGGCGATTACATGTGGAGACGGCTTCTTCGTTAAAACTGCTTCACATCCAGATGAGACCTGAGGAAGCTAATGGGCGGATGGAAAAAAGCTGCAATACGGAGAAAGCATCCCATCATAAATGAGAAAGACGCTCCAGGTCACACAGTCCAGACGTTTTCTGCTGGGTTTGACATAAACCATGAACTCTGAGGAGAGGTGGCTATGAGCTCCTGAAAGAAACCCCATAAACACAAAATCACTGCGTGTCTTTTTATGAATGTCAGTTTTCATAGAAACGCAGGCAGATGATCTGCTCTGGTTTAGTTCTGCAGACTCACTGATGTCCTCCGTCCCATAAGACAGCAACTGTTGCATAACACCAAGTAGGATTTTGTTTTTTCTCTACTAATGCAACATCTGTTTGTTTCCTTTAACAGATTTGTAAAACTCTGAAGGGAGAAGAAAAGTCACAAAGATTTCAAGATTAAATGAAAAATGACCAAAAAAACAAACAAACAGACACATAGGGGGAAATAAAAAAATGAGTTAAGACAAAAGAAATGAAACAAGGCAGCAAAGAGAGAGGAGACAAATAAAAGAAATAGTAAAGAAAAGAAAGATAAAGAGAAAGCAAGTGTTGAGTAAGAAAAAGAAATAAGAAAAATATAAAAACCCGAAAGGAAAACAATAAAATAAAAATAAATAAATGAATTCATGGATGATTTAGAATAGAAAAAAAAGAAGAAAGAAAGAAAAAAGACACAAAAAGGTGACACTGAAGTAAAAAAGGATAAGAAAAAGTGAAAAATTAAAAAGAAATCTGAATGAGTGTCAGGGATTGACTGAAGGACAACCCAAATTATGACATGTCCTTTAACGAATTTAGTGGCTTTGTACTCCTCGTAACACACTTACCACACCTCAACAATCGTACAGAACGTCCCATGAGGTGACTGTCTGACTCTCAGGTAAACTGCAAGACTCACCTGGGCTCCCCTTACGATGCCGTTGCTCCTGTCTACAACCCTCCATGGTTTTGGATGACCCAAACACACAGCATCAGGTCACAGGTCAACACCAGCACCCCCACTCGGAGACAAGTGTCCTTCCTCCTCTAATCACTGCAGTCTGCGGGTTTCTACATTCTCATTGAAAACAAGTTGGATTTTGAGGTAAATGACATAAATCACAAGAAAAGACAGGAATCAAATGTATTTGTCCGTCTACACTAACAATGACGGAGCACAAAAATCCAGTGCTGTTCAACAGACTCACTGATAACCTGATTAGGATGCTTCTCAACCGACAGATTAAAGTTAACTTAGACTGTAGAACATTCTATCTAGGTATTTATTTTTCCCCCAAAATATCAGAACTGGTGCTGCTAAACTACACCCCATTACTGAAAAACATACAGGACGATCTAACAAGCTGGACCAACCTGCCTTTGTCCCTTATGGGCAAGGTAGCCACGGTTAAAATGAAAATCTTACCCAAAGTTAATTATCTCTTCTCAATGATTCCCACACAACCGCCATTAAAATGGTTCAAAACATTAGACTCATCCATATCAAGCTTTCTATGGAACAATAAACCTGCAAGAATTAGTCTAAAAACTTTAAAATCTGCAAAAAGCTGTGGAGGATTAGAATTACCTAACTTCCACAATTACTTTCTTGCAAATAGATTACAATACATCTTAAAATGGTTAAAAAATAATCCAGAAACCAACTCATGGTTAGACTTGGAACAGGCGTTATGTGGAAAGATCAACCTGTCAGATCTTCCATTTATTAGTCAAATAGTTAAAAGACAGGATTGTTTCAAAAGTATTAATATAAATGCCACTTTAACAGCCTGGTGGGAATTTCTCAAAATATCAAAATCATCAATTCAACCGTGCAAAATGACACCCATCTGGAACAACCCAGACATCCTCATAAACAAAAAAATTATCCACTTCCCAGCTTGGCAAGCAGGGGGCATAAAACAACTAGAGCACATAATTATTAATAGAAGATTCATAACTCCCCAGGAACTTCAAGACAAACACGGAATATATAACTTCTTGGAATATCAGCAACTTAAATCAATTATTACTAAAAAGTTTAAATACAGAGACAACGATTTAAAGCTACCAGATGTAGTTACCACTCTGATCAATTTCTCAATGAATAAAACTCTCTCCAAAATATACAAACTTTTATGTAATTTAGATAACAATATTTCACTTCCGACAACAAAATGGGATGCGGATTTGAGCATCAGCACAGATGAAAGTTTTTGGTCAGAACTTTGTCTAAACACCTTTAAAATGACAAAAAATCCAAATCTGCAGCTAATCCATTTCAAAACTCTTCACAGAATTTACTACACTGGACAGAGGATGTTCAAGATGGGTCTCAGTAACTCAGACATTTGTCAGCACTGTGACAGTAATCTACCCGACAATTACATGCATGCACTATGGTTCTGCACGCCTGTCCAGGCTCTCTGGCAGCAGGTATGTGCCGATCCATCAGTCTGGCTTAAGGTTTCAATCACAGCTTCATCGTCACTTTGTGTGCTTGGTGACATGAGTGCCATCGATGTAGAAGGAGGATTAGGCTCTATCATTTTCATAACTCTGCATTGCTAAAAAAACTATTTTAATAAATTGGAAAAGCAAAAAAAATATAAATATAAGTCAACACAGAAATCTGCTGCTTGATCATATCAGCTTGGAAAAAATGTCAGCCCAAAGTTCAAGTAACTTTGAAAGAATTCGGTCTCTCTGGTCTCCCATAGCTAACTCCGTGACTTAGGGGGTGGGGGGGGGCATGGTCGTCGCTGCTCCTTGCCCTTCTGCCGTGGGCCGGGGTGGGGGTCGGGGCCTCCGGTGCCTGGCCGGGGGTGGTGGGGGCTCCGTTGGTCGGGGGGTCGGGTCCGGCGCCTGGGTGGGGCGGCCTGGGGCGCTGCGTGGTCCTCTGGGCTTGGGTGTGGGGGTGCGTGGTGGGGGGGTGGGGTGGTGGTCTGGCTTGGCTTGGGGGGGTGGTCCCTTTGCCTGTGCTGGGGGGGGTTGGCGGGGGGCGCTGCTCGGGGGGGGGGGCCCAGCGGCGCTGGATGGGCTTCCCGTCTACACCTGGGGCTGGGATCGGCCCTTCCCTGGCTCTGGGGCGGGACGGGACAACCCTCTTGGGGCCCCCGGTCGCTCTGGGTGTCATCCGCTTCGGCTGCGGGGTCTGGGGGTGGGGTGGGGTGGGGGTCTTGTCGGCCCTGTCCTGTGGGGGGGCATTCTGGGGGAGGGGGGGGGGCACTATTGGTACGGGGCAGGGGGGGTTGACGGGTCGGGGTCTCCGCTGAGGCCATCGGCGGTTTCCCCGGCCGGTTGGCTGCCTCGGTCCCATCGAGGCCTGACCAGAGCTCTTCTAGGGCCGGCGTTTGGGGGTGGGGGCCTGGGCTTGCTCCGGGGGGGGCCGGCGCTTTCTGGCTCCCCTCTCTCTGTGTGGGGGTGGTGGTGCTGGGCCTGGGGTGTCTGCGCCTCCGGGGGTGGGGCCCCGGGGCTGGGTGGGCCTGGCCCCCTTGCTGGGGGGGGGGCGGGGGACGGCTGTTTGACCACCGGGGGACAGTCTATCATCTGTCCCCAACTTACCCCCTTCCTCATATAACCTCATAATAGGGTGAGGGGGTGGGGGGCTTAGCCTGCGATGAGCCTTGGGGGGGGGGTTTACTAGGCAGTGACCCCCCTCCTGTGGTTGCCGTATGGAGTGGGCCCCCCCTCTTTCGGTTTTATTTGCACCTTAGACATGTAGGGCCCTTGGTAGGGGGGGTGCTTGGACATCACTGCCAGCAAGCAGCGGATGTCCTCCTAGCACCCTACCCGCCAATTTTAACCGCACCTTAGACATTTAGGGCCCCTTGGTGGGGAGGGTGAGGGGACGTCACTGTGAGTAATCAGGAGACGTCCCCTTAGTGCCCTACCCGCCAATTTTAACCGCACCCCCCTTAGTACACACACCCCTCCCCCCTCAATATATACATCCCAACATAAACACACACACATGCACACACACACTCTCTCAAACACACATACACGCACACACATTTTGCAAGGAAGGTGGGACCTAGGACCATCTGTCCCCTGCCTCTTCCCTGGTGGGGGGTACGGGCCCCTTTGCAACGGCGGCTGTGTCCCCGGGGTGCCGGCTTCCTGGGCCCGGCGGTGCTCTCTCCGCGCGGTGGGGGGGTTCACATTACATCTGAGCCGGGTGTGTTCGTGTCCCTGGGGGGTGGGTTCTGGTCCTTGCTCCTGAGTGCTGGGCCCCGCCAAATTTCCAACTGTGGCCGAGCCTGGTCGGGCCATATTTACAACACCCCTTGTGGGCCCTCTTTTTTCCCCGGGGTTCCCTCCTTCTGGGCGGGGGCGGCGGGCCCCTGCCTTGCTCCTCCCTGGACCAACCGTGGGCAGGGCGGATGGCTGCCTGGAGTGCGGAGTGGGTCTCCCTTGGGGGGTCCTGGCTCGTACCTGGGGTTGGGGTGGGGGGATGCCCGGAACTCCTGGGTGGTGGTGGGGTGCTCGTCTGGGGCTGTGGGCGTCCTTCTCCGGTGGGGCCCTGCGTTGGGTTCTCCCGGCGCGGCGGGTGGGATGCTCTCCTGGTTGGGCTGGGGCGGCGCCCTCTTTCCCTCCGTGCCTCCCTGCTCTCTGGCTCTGGGGGCCTTGCGGCGGCCCTGCTGGCCCTGGCCTGGGTGGCGGGCTTGGTCGCCCGGGCGGCGGTTGTTCCCTGCCGGTTCCCGTGTGGCGTTGGGGGGATTCCGGCTGCCGCTGCTGGTGCGGTGGGGGTCTTGGGGTGGGGATGGCTGGGCACTCTCCCTCCTTCTTTTCACGTTCCACCATCCATTTTAGAAGAACATAAACACTCACCTGAGCACAGGTGTTAGCTCAACAGACTGAATGACTGAAATATTTCACACTAGTTGGTTTTAAGGCATAAGTATGCGTGTGAACACTATCTGTTTTGTGTACATGTCGACAGGTGGACATTTTTGCAACTAACAGGTGTGTTTATAACATTTGAGTGTGTGTGTGGACAGGCTCCGCCCTTTTTTTTTGTTTTTTTTTACATTTGAACCTTACCATAATGATTAACAACCAGTAAACTTGCTGCTTTATGCTGCTTCATGGTCTTATCCCCCTTCCCCTCCTATTATCACCCCCTACCCCCCCTCTCTCTAACGTCCCTCTCTCTTCTTCCCCTCTTTCCTTTTCCGTCCGGTCCAACACCAAAGATTTTCAGACATGTTTGAAATTAATAAAGTTTGGCCTCAATTACAAAAGGGGTTTATTCAGACATACCTTTGGTTTGTCTGAAGATTAATAACCCCTCTTGTTAAAGTAAAATATGTCCAACCCAAGAGGCCCTCAGCTCTCATCTGTCTGCCTAGCTGTTGGACAGGACAAGTTAAAAAAAAAAAAAAAAAAAAAAAAAAAAAAAAAAAAAAAGACTGTAGAACATTAAAACACGTTATCGGAGCTCCAAATACGAGTTTCTGACAGGCACAACTAAAACTGTCCGATAAAAACCAACGCAGACAGTCTGTGTTTTGCATTTTCGATTAGCTTTTTCAATTAAATTTTAATTGGATTATTCTGCTCTTGCAGCTGTAAACATAATAATGTTTCATATGTTTCCAGAATAATTTACATGAAGATAAAATGAATAAAAGAAAACAAGCTCGGCTCAGAGCTGCTCTCAGTCACAACAATGTTGTTTTTTCCAGTGACAAATGTGGATTTTTCTTCATCTTCCATAATCCTCGCTGCTTGCAGGCCCAAGTGTGGAGTCTTTAAACATTGGGTTCAATTCTGCCTTTCTGAATCCAAAGACATTCAAGCGAAGTCGAGCTTTATACAGTGAGGAGACCCCTCCAGGTGTGTGGGAAGAACCTCTGGCAGCTGGAGAGGCAGAGGCAGAAAGGACGGATCGCCAGGACTGCATGGTCCTGTGAAGAACGGCCGTTTTCAGGTTTTATTGAACCAAACGCAGAACTACAGCTGAGCCGTGTCCTTTATCCACAGCGGGGAGGAAATTAATTGGGGATTTGGTGAGCACAGATTGGACACGGCTGACCAAAACGCCGCTTCTTGAATTTTATGTGACCACAAACCACTCATGTGGAGTTAAACGATGAAAACAGACTATCATTTACTAATGTTTCCTAAAACAGACAACAGCCTCCATGGTGGCTTTCACCCGTAGTGGTTTGGGGTTAGAGTCTGGTTCTTTGGTTTTCCACTGATAAACTAGTGAATCCAACTTCTCAAAACTGGTTCTTCACAGGCACCAACATTCCTCTGGGTCAAAGTGAAGAACAGGGAGAAGAAATAAAATAAATATAAAATTAGAGGACCTTTTTATTATTGTCTTGAAAGATATAGAGCTCAGGAGAACAAACAGCAATAATCAGATTCTCCTTCAATCATACTTTGAGTTCCAGATTGGTTGAATTCTTTCTGATGCTACGTTCAAATCAGGCATGTGTCGTACGCTCAAGGAAGTGCTAAACCTGGGTTCTTGAGCTCACCCTTGGCACATGCTGTTCACACTGGACTGTCAAAACCTGATGTCCGCCACCTACAGTTGGAAAAGGCTTGGTGCAAAATGTGGTCGGGTGCAAACCTGGTGAATCTCACTCCAGGCTTTTTCTTTCACAGCTCTATTCTGATACATGAAAGACTTGGTGTCGTATAATTCCTGCTGGGAACAAATTGCTGCAGTTATTAACTTCTCCTCCATCATCAGTTTTTAAACGGTTGGCACTGCTGTGAATCAAAAAGGACGCTACCCATACGTTGCTATAATCTAAGTTCAACCTGGCTTAACCTGCAACAAGCATTCAATGGGGTGCGTTTTTCACATAAAGCCCCAAAACGGTCGTAGAAGCTTGCTTAGCGTCATGTGAATGCAAGGGTTATGGAGGCAAGAGAACGAAAAGCGCGTTTACACACATAAACATCTACATCGCAAGTGGTTGCTTGAATACACGCTACAGAAGGCAGTGTGAACATGGCTTTGTGCTCAAAGTGTTCTGCAGGACTTTTTTTTCCCGCACATTGGTTTAACTTTTGCACGCAGCTTTGGAACTGGCCTTTGTCATGTTTTTTCGTTTGTTGGGTGGTATGGACCGTTCATCTCCATTCGCACTGTTCCTGTCAGATGTCAGGTTAATTACGTCGTTCTGCTCGCTGGTTCAGGAGATATTTACCATTCTTTACACGAAGTAAACATCTGAAGAAAAGTCAGTCAGAACTCTACGCTTTTTTTATATTTTTTTTATTTTTTTTAACTTGTCCTGTCCAACAGCTGGGCAAACAGATGAGAGCTGAGGGCCTCTTGTGTTGGACATAGTTTACTTTAACAACAGGGGTTATGAATCTTCTGACAAACCAGAGGTATGTCTGAATAAACCCCTTTTGTAATTGAGGCCAAACTTTATTCATTTTAATCATATTTGAAAGTCTTTTGTGTTGGATCGGACGGAAAAGGAAAGGAGGGAAGAAGAGAGAGGGATTGGGGGGGGGGGGGTAGGGGGGTAGGAAGGTAATTTTTGAAAGGGGGGAGTAAAACCATGAAGCAGTATAAAGCAACAAGTTTCTGGATGGTTATACTCATTACAGTGAGGTTCAGATGCAATACAGGTCTATAACGGTTGTCTGGTAACAGTTGCGCCAACTGAAGTGGCAGCAAGTTCGTGTAGCGCTGTGTTTTTGTTTTGTTTTTGCTCTTAAAAGTAGCTTTAATGTGCTTTTTCTTCTCATCCTTTTTGACCGAAATGTGCATCTACAAATACTCGAGAGATATCCTCCTTCAATTACGACACACATCGAACGGATGTAAACATCTGATTCCTCCGGAGATTAAGAAGCCCTTCCGTGGATGCCGTGCTGGAGCTAAAGTAAAGGCTAGAAGGTGGAGAAACAAGCCCTTCGTCCCATCGATTATCATGGGGAATGTAAACTCTCTACCGAACAAGTGTGAGGAGCTGGTGGCCTTGATAAGAACTGACGAGGCATATCGTGTGAGTTTATATCTGCTCACGGAGAGCTGGCTGACTGACGTGATCCCCGACTCAGCTGTTAGCATCCCGCACTCGTCAGAGCGGACAGAGAGGTGGAACTATGCGGAACCCCCCCCCCCCTTGGTAGGTCTGATCATAACCTCATTCAGCTAAAACCATCATATAAGCCATGTGTGATGAGGCTCCCTAAAGCTACCAGATCCTTTAGGCAGTGGACTCTTGAGACAGCAGCCATGCTAAGGGACTGTTTTGAATCCACTGACTGGGACTTGCTGGTGGGAGACAGTGACAGTGACATCGATCAGGCTGTGGTGTGTGTCACTGATTACATCCACTTCTGTACAGATGTGGCAGTGCCTCTGAAAAAAGTATGCTGCTTTCCCAATAACAAGCCGTGGATTAAAAGCTGTATGAAGCTCCTGTTAAATCTGAAGAAGCAGGCCTTTAAGACTGGTGATCGGCACAAAGCGAGGGTGGCTCAACATGATCTGAGAAGAGCCATAAGGCGCGCCAGGAGGGATTACAAATCTGGGTTTGAGATGAAGCTGCAGAATAAGAACACTAGGGAGATGTGGAGCGGCATGAGAGGCATTACTGGCTTTGAGGAGAGGGGAGAGGAGAGGGGATGGACTGTGCCTGGTGATGTGGCCAAGGCGGATGAGTTCAACCATTTTTATAATAGGTTTGACTCAGTACACGCTCACCCATACCCAACCATCAGTGACTCCTCCACCTCTGCTTCTGTGACCGGCTAACCTTTTCCACTCAGTGGCAGATCCTTGACTTCTGCTGCTGTGACTGGTTCCTCTACTCCACCAAGTAGCAGCTCCCACACCTCTGCGGCTGTGGCCTGCTCTTCTCCTCCACCCAGCAGCGCCTGCTCCAGCTCCAGCCCTGATGCTGTACCACCTATAAGTGTAGAGGAAGTGTGCATAGTGCTCAGGAGGCTCAATGGTTGGAAATCTGCTGGTCCTGACGGAATATCACCACAGTTGCTAAAGGACTGTGCATCAGAGCTGGCGGTGCCTCTTCGAACCATCTTAAACAGGAGTCTTCAGACAGCATGTGCCCCTGGCTTGTGGAAGACCTCATGCCTTGTCCCAGTGCCCAAGGTGACAAGGCCTGCAGGGATGAAGGACTATGGACCAGTTGCCCTGAGATCTGTCATAATGAAGACTTTTGAGAGGCTACTACTCCGGAGGCTCAAACCCCAGGTGGAGGGGGCGCTGGACCCCCTTCAGTTTGCCTATCAGGACAGTATGGGAGTGGAGGATGCAGTCCTGTATATGGTCCATAGGGTGCTCTCCTTTCTGGAAGGGACTGGCAGATATGTGAGGGTGATGTTTTTCGATTTCACAAGTGCCTTTGATACAGTCCAGCCTCAGCTGCTGAAGGGGAAGCTCGAGAGGATGGGGGTTGATCCAGTTTTTGTTCGCTGGATCCACAATATCTGACTCTTAGGTCACAGTTTGTCCGACTAGGAGACTGTGTATCTGGGACATTGATGAGCAACACCGGAGCACCACAAGGAACTGTACTATCGCCTTTTCTATTCACACTCTACACTGTTGACCTTAATTATGCATCTGCAGCTTGACATGTCCAGAAGTATTCGGACGACACTGCTATTGTGGCGTGTGTAAAGGGAGGGGATGAGAGTAAGTACAGGGAGCTCTTAACCAGATTCACCTCCTGGAGCAGGGACAATGGTCTTGTGCTGAACACCTAAAAGACCAAGGAGATGATCATTGACTTTAGTAGGAAGTCCTCCCACCAGCCAGTGATCATTGATGGTGGAGGAATCGAGGTGGTTGACTCCTACAAGTACTTGGGTGTGCATCTTGACCACAAACTGGACTTGTCGGAGCAGGCTCATGGTCTGTATAAGAAAGGGAAGATGTTTGTTGTGTGTGGTTGTGTGTTTTGCTAAAAATGTTCACATGTCAACATGTACACAGTACAAATATTGTTCACACATGCATACCTATGCCTTCAAACCAACTAGTGTGAAATATTTCATTCAATCACACAAACTATTAGTGCAAAGGTGAGCTAACACCTGTGCTCAAGTGAGTGTTCATGTTCCTCTAAAATGGATGATGGAATGTAAAAAGAAGGAGGGAGAGTGCCCAGTCATCCCCACACCAAGACCCCCGCAGCGGCAGCCAGAACCCCCCAACGTCACACGGCAGCAGATAGAGAACAACCGCTCCCCGGGCGACTACATCTGCCACCCAGGCCAGGGCCAGCAGTCCTGCTGGGGCCCCCAGAGCCAGAGAGCAGGGAGGCATGGGGGGACAGAGAGTGCAGCTCCGGCCGAACCAGGAGAGCAGCCCCCACCGCACCGGGAGGGCCCAACGCGGGGCTCCGGCCCGACCAGGAGAGCAGCCCCCCGCCGCACCGGGAGGGCCCAACGCGGGCCCCCGCCCCAGAAGAGCACCCACACCCCCAGACGAGCACCTCATCACCACCCAGGAGTTCTAAGCATCCCCCGCCCCAAACCCAGGTACGAGCCAGGACCCCCAAAGGAGACCGGCCCCGTGCTCCAGGCAGCCACCCACCCTGCCCACGGTTGGTCCAGGAAGGAGCAAGGCAGGGGCCAGGCTTCCCGCCCAGGTGTAGGACACCCAGGGGAAGAGGGGGTCCCCAAGAAGTGTTGTAAACATGGCTCGACCAGGCTCGCCCACTGTTGGAAAATTGCCGAGGCCCAGCGCTCAGGGACATGTACTCTACGCTTCTTCTAAACAACTACTCTCCTTCCTGGCAAGTTGGATGACAAAAAAAAATTTTTAAAAATGTTTTTTTTGGTAGCTGGAAATCTAAACAGTCAGGTTTTTTATTTTTATTTGGGGGGGGGGGGGATTCTTTCCATGTGGCTTTAACCCTTGGGCTTTCCTATGGGGTCAAGATGACCATTGACGTGTTATTCCTACCATGACAAAGGTGGATAACGGTGGAGAAGATTTCATGTCATCCATGGACACCAGTGAAGATCACAAATCATTGAAGAAAAAAGGTTCAGCGCACTGTCTAGTGGGGTCTAGATGACCCAACTCCCAATGTTAAAGTGCCTAGGATCGTACAAGGGTTAAGAGTGTCAAAGTTTCCCTGTTTAGCAAACATATTGCTTAAATATCCAGAAAGATTTTTTTTGTTTTTCACCTCTAATGCAACAAGTCCTGATTGTAAAGAAGGAGGAGTTAATGAAGAACATTAATGGTTTTCTGGTCCTACGTAATATGCAGAAAGATTTTTTTGTTTTTCACATCTTATGTAACAAGTCTTGATTATAAAGAAGGAGGAGTTAATGAAGAACATTAGCAGTTTTCTGGTCCTACTTAATACCAGACATCAGAGCTTGTTGTGTCTGGGATGAGAGCTGGAGACTTCCTGTTGGGTTTGTAAGTGGCTCAATGAAGGATTTGGTCAGATGAATCCCTCTAACCCTGTGCTTCTCTGTTACCTGTCTGTCAGATTACAGAGTCAGACCTCTGGTCAAGCCAGAAACACAGAGACATGACCAGGAAGCAACGTTCCGCTTTGATTTTCCACTTTGAATGACAGTATCATTGCATTTAATAAGGTTTTTGATATCATTTGTTGAAACGTACTTACAACTATTTCTCTCATCATGTTGAAACAGTATTTAGCCCAAATGGTCTGTAATGTCAAAGGGGAGCATGAAAAAGAAAAAGCCATATTTTTCCAAAAAGAAATCCAAGCCCCTCCTGCTCTGAAGTTGAACAGAGAATATCAGATGACCACTGGAGGCCGGTTTCAGAAGAAATCCAATTAACAAAAATAAATATATCTACAGCCTGGTGTCAAAAAAAGAGCGTTGATGGTTCATGATTCCGTTTTGTTCATGATAATTGTAAAAATATACATATATTCATTTTAATAAAGCTATTTTAAATGTCTCAGATTTAAATTTTCAGTACAATTGGATTTCCTGAATGTCAGGTGTGTGGACGTATTCATGGACTCAACACATGTATATAAATGTAAATGTAAACTCTTTTTTTAGAGTAAAGCAACATTGAAAATAAATGTAGTCTAGGCAAAATTACTCTGACAGCACATTTGAGGACAATCTTGAACAAATAAAGAAAAGGAACTTCCAAATATCTTAACATAGCTCAAGTTTATTCTAAAGGATATATACAGTATTATGACAAAAAACTGAAACACTTTTAAATAGAAAACTCAGCAAACTTTTGTCTTTACAGAACGCAGATTAACATAAAGAGACCTCCAAAATAGGTCAAACAGCTAGATATGGAACAATAAAGCACATTTTATGTCCCTGAAATAAAAACATTATGCAAACATTTAAAAATAGCTATTTCTTAAACAGAAATAATCATGATTTTGCCTACAAAACACAATCCCAGCTTTCAGTTTGGCTTTTGAACCACACTTTGGACATGCCTAGTACAGTGTCTGTTCTGGTGCTGAGGGTCCGACTCCACATGCCAATCAAACAAGACCAAACAAAGACTTTTTTGGAGCACATGTAACGTTTCCTGATTGTTTTTGTTTCTCTTTTTATTTCCCCCCACAGTTATTTTATTTTAAAACAATCCTGTTCCCTCCACAGACTTTTAAGGTGGTCACCAGTCCCATAAAGGTCTGTATTAATAAAAAAAATAGATGAAAATAAAAATAAAAAATTGCTTAACTGAGTATTTGAAAAAGAAATAGTTGAAAAAGTTTTATAAAACGTTAAAAACTTGGCATTAGATCAAAGAAATGTATACAGATTCTAAACATACAAGGGAAATCTGAAGTGAAAAAATAAAATCATTTCTGATTTAACCCCGCCCCCTGTATTTCCAAGATTGAAACTTTAAAAAAGCAATACACTTGGAAGTTTTTTTTTCTATTTCAGAGCTGTTTAGTTTTGAAGCAAAGTTTAAATTTTTAACATGTGAACAAAGCAGAAATGTATCCATTCTGTAACCTGCCTCTAGTGGTCTTTGATGGAACTGCAACCTATTGGTACTTCCTGGTTTGCATCACGTTTGAGGGTTGGACTGATTATACCGCTGTTTTTAGACACTTAAATGGTGTTTTACTCGGTGGTGATCAGAAAAAAGATAACATCAAAGTTCTCGCATAGGAAATGACTTGAAGCGAAGAAGAAAAGAAGCTGATAGATCCTTTATTTTGAAAAGACGGACAGGAAGTAGCTCCGGGCAGTTACCAGTCTCCAATTTTCTAAAGCCGGGCTGAGCTGCCGCCGCCGCTGGACCTCCTCCGGAGCAGCAGGGCGTCTCCGCGGCTCCCACAAGTTGCGGCAGCTGCTTTCACGGAGCTTTTTCCCGGAGCCGTCTACTTCCTGCAGTGGTTCGGACGTGGACATTAAAGTTGCATCGGAATGGCTGATGAGCATGAGTGAAAGGTAAATGAAAAACGACGGCGGGTTTCTCCCTTTATTTCGGGTCATTAATATTACTTTGAAACCCAATTTTATTTAAAAAATGAAATAAAATAAACTTTCATTTTTACATTTATTCTATAAAAAGACTCGTTTGGAGGCTTGGTGTGATGACGACACGATCTGACTACTAACAAACAAATCATGAAAAATAATGATTAAAAATTAATAAATGTATCTAAATGGACTGCTAAAATTTTTTAATTAAACTGAATTTTTCAAGTGTTTAAAACAACTTATGTAATTTATTATTGTTATTGTTATCACTTTATTTTGAGTTACATTTTGTGATTTAAAAGGTGATGAGGAACAGGTGGAAACATACATACATACATACATACATATATATATACACACTTATTTACAACTTTTTATTTGTCTAGATATATAACTATTTATTTATTTATATAGATATATAACTATTTATGTATATAGATATATAACTATTTATTTGTATGGATATATAACTTTATTTATTTATATAGATATATAACTTATTTATTTATTTATTTTTCCGGCACCTTTAAAAATAATAATGAAATAATCATCTCAAATGTATTTTTTAATGCGTTCAAAACTTTTAAATAAAGCTTTTTTTGTAATTTTTTATTTTTATTTGAGGGTCATTTGCTGCAGACACATAAGTAACCCCACCTTTTTGCCTTTTATAAACAAGCAGTTGCACAACATAAGAAGAATTCCCAACTGGGATTTGAAAGGGATCACATTTCCAGAGCAGAAAATTCATTAACTGCGCTATAACTGTGCTTTTTTTGAGGCCAAACAGAGGCACTTTTCAAAATCATGCATGTGAAGACCTCTGTCTGCACTCAGAAGGTTTCATGTGAGATGCATATGATAAAACACTCTTTGCTTTTAAAAAAGATTCTATTGATCATTTCAGAAAACATTTCTTGTTAGTGGGAAAAGAATGACTGTGACCCATATAATGTAAAAATGTCCACAATAAAAAAGAATTGAAATGTATTTATATAAATGAAGTTGTTAAATATATAATAACAAATTATAAATGTCTAGTCCAATGCATTTAGACAGTTTAAGCTCTGTAATTAGAAGAAATAAATACATTTTTTAGCAAAATATTTCTCGTCAATTTGATTTTACCAAAACCCTTGAATAGTTTTGATTATTTATTTCATAAAAAAGAAAAACCTTTTTCAAAAGATCCATTAAAAAAATGAAGATGAACTCATATTTTAAATCCGGACATCAGTCATTTCAAAATAAAATGTTTAGGGGATTATAGTATGGAGCCGACATACAGGGAGGTGTAATGCCAAAGCTTCCTCTCCTTCCCATATCTCTTTTGTTTGATAAAAAGCCATCAGATAAGCCTAAGTAAGAGCGATGGCGCCCCCCAAAAGAGAAATCCAGCGTCATGATAAGTTATCTCGGTTAGGAGCTCATCCTGTTCCCAAGAGCAGCTCTCTTTGATTCGTAACTTTTTTTTTTACAAGAGTTTTATTTTTCCCTTATATTGTTCATCAACAAAAGCAGATTGATTCTTGTCAAAGGAAATCTGTCATGAAAGTGTCAGCAATTTTTGTTTAAACTTGCTGAGTCATCATCTATTATGAAATACTCACTATCATCATGGGGAATGTAGAAAGTGAGCGGTTGGAATCCAAAATCCTCAATATGTTTAAGGTCTAAAACAAATAATCTCACTAAAGTAATCAAGACGTTTGGAACAAATTTAGAAACTTTTACTACTTTTGGGGTCGGTCCCATACCGTTACACTGCCACCGCCATGTTTGTCTGTTACTATGAGGGTCTTTTACTGAAATGTTGTTCCTGTGACACCAGAAAGGAAACACACTCCTTCTGAAAAGTGGGAATTTTGTCTTGTTAGTCCACAACTGTAGTTTCCTAAAGGTTTTGGGGATCATCTAGCCACATCTGCCTCTTTCTAATAGTGGAGTGCTGAGCTACAAACCAAACCGAGAAGACTGAGACTTGCAATTCTCTGGAGGTGGTTTTGGTGGCCGTTTGGTTGACTCTTTGCTGCGATCTCTGGTTATTTTGATCGTTTGATGGCTCCAAAAGTTCCCCCCGTTGGTTTTCTCCATGTGTGGTTCTGATTTCAGTTCACTGAAGTCTCAGAGCTTTGGAAGAAGCCGCTTTTCCGCCTGATGGATCTGAGCTGCTTTGTTTCCCGTTCCTTCCCATTGTTTCACTGATCTGGATCATTTAAGTGTGAATCTATAATTCCAAACAAATGGACTTTCTGACAAAGAAATACAAAATCAATTAATATGGTCCACTATAATGAATGCCTTTTCTCAGGCATTGATTTCTTTTAGATTGTATTAGCCGACCCGTTAAATAATCAGTTCTGTAAAAAGAACAGGTTTTCAAAATAAGAAAAAAAAAGGTTTCAAAATAACAATTTGAAAATGAATTGATATTAAATGGGATTGTTTAAATTTTAAATCAAATTGTGAATTCATGATAGAAATGGAATTGATTCATAAGTTTGGCAGTGATACCCAGCTTTAATTCATTTCTACTTCTAAGTGTTTGGGGTTTTCCTCTGCGTAAACAGTGGATTAGGTGGAAACTGCGTTGGTTTCTATTGGGTAGTGTACGGCTGCTTAGGAATAGATTATCCAACGAGCCGGATCAGGAGGATCTGGTTTTGAAAATTGGATTTACATAGATGAATATTTTTGCTAAATATAACCGACTAACAGTTAATTAATTTAATTTAATATATCCCAGTTATAGCCTGAGAAAGATTGGAAGTCAAAAGAATTTATTATATTTAGCACTGCAGTCAACACAGATGAGGGTTTTTATTGGTGTCACTAAAAACTAGAAGAGCAGCTAAACCAAAGGCTTAACTTTGAAATGATTTTCTAGCAATTTCTTCACTAAAAAGTCTCAGTTTTTGAGCTTTTCTATTAAATCTATTCCACCTTCCTATTTGTTAGTTTTCATTCTGTAACTCCTGGACAAACCTTTGTTCCTTTGCCTTAAGCTGACTCTGGTCAGAGGAAGGCAGAGTCCGAGGTCAGTTCCTTCAAATGAAGGTACAGAGATGAGGACTGGAGCAGGAGGTCATGTGACTCAACAAACAGGAAGTCCACGATGGCTGTATAACATTATTGTCCATCCATCCATCCATCCATCCATCCATCCATCCATCCATCCATCCATCCATCCATCCATCCATCCATCCATCCATCCATCCATCCATCCATCCATCCATCTTTTTCTGCTCGTTAATTATTATCATAATTGTTAACATTATTATATTTTTTGAAATCAGTGACATGATTTTAAAGAGTTTAATACAAAAGAGCCACAGGCACAGTTTAGTCTAACGTGAAATTCATAAAAAAATACTCCAGCTGTCCCCATTTGACCTCAGTCACAGATGATAAGACTGCTAATGCCCCCTGAAGCCATTCAGATATTTAATTAATTTGAAGGCTTAATAACACACAAAAGCAATTAAATACCCAACTAGTTGATAAAAACTTCTGTCACCAGTAAATGTCATCTTATTGTTATTCTTATTAGTGCGAGTTCTTAGACCCCGGTATTCAATTTGTACTTTTCCATACTAAGGTTGTAGTAAATGTTGGCTTGAAGTGTACAGAAATGCCATCTGACCAAAGACTCTGGGCCTTTAAATGGTAAATGGAGTATACTTATAGGACATATACTTATATAAATAGTGTTTTACTAGAAGGCCTAAAACGCTGTACATTTATCCATGCACACACACACTCACACACTGCCAAACACTGGCAATGACACTGCCTATAACCTCCAGGAGCATTGTAGGGTTCAGTGTCTTGCACAAGTTCACTTTTGACACGCGGGCGACAAGGGCGCTAGTTCTAGAATATTCTCTATTGGAAACGTTCTCTGGAAGTTCTGAAGAGTTGTGTAGAAGTAGAAATCTGCTGAAACTGAGATGAACAAAAACAAAAAAAAAAGTCATTGACTGATTTCAAAGAAAAAGACATTGCATTGAATAAAATTCAGACAAGCCAAGACTGAAAGCACCCACAGGATCATTCAGCTCGGTAAAAAGACATTTAGGAGCTCTTTGAGGCACCCAGAGAACATCTGAACATTTGGTTGAGAAAAAACATTTCTTTTTTTTTTATTTGCAGCAAATGACAACAAAACAAATTGTATCTAAATACTTCATGTGTAGCAAAATACACAAGTAAATGTGGCAACAATACGAAACTTCCACTATTTTTTAGACCATAAGGTGCGCATAACAACAGGGCCCATTAAGTGAAACAATTAATTGTGGGATGACTACACTACCCAGAATGCCTAGGGGGTCCAAGAGGTAGGTGATTGGACAGAGAAGTTAATGGTGTCATGATTTGAATTTGTTGTCTTGTTTTTGGTCCTTGTTCTGTCTTGTTTCTGTTTCCTGTTTTATTTTGAAAGTCTCCTGTCTTGTCTGTTTTCTTGAGTTTTACTTCCTTTGGTCCCCATCAGCCCTGATCGTGTCCACCTGTGTCTTGTCTGCCCTGTCTGTATTTAAGTCTTGTCTCTGCCTTCCTCCTGTGTTGGTCCATTATTCCTGTTCTGGTGTTCATGTCATGCTCCTCGTTCCTCGTTCCTTGTCTCATGCCACGTCACAGTGAGTTTTTGTTTTTTGGTTTTGTCATCCTGCTCGGCAGCGCTTTTTGTTTGTGTTTGTAATTAAACCCCTTGCCCCGGAACTTTGTGCCTCCTGCCTCTGCATCTGGGTCCAACCGGCTCTCGAGCCACCCCATCGCCGTGACAAATGGGAAGTTTTCCCTCTTTTATTTGCAATAAGCAGCCTTTGCAATTGAGTCAGATGAGTCAAGCTTTCTGAATTGTTGTTCAGTTTTAACACTTAAAATGCAAAACACTGTCACTTTTTCAGTTTATTATGTTGGTAGCCTTAATGCTCCAACAATCCATCAATCAGTGCAACCTTGTAGTTTGCCAAAGTCCTACTAAAACATTTTGACAGATTTTTGAGCGACATGTACCTTAGTAAATTGCTTTCAGGCCAGTAGGTACTACCAGAATTCATCAATTAGGCACACTGTCAACTTTGAGAAATTAAGGGCTTTTAAGTGCACCTCATGATCCAAACAATACAGTGATTCAAAAGTCTACCTTAAAGAAAGACATCAGGGCTGTCACAAATCTGTTGGTCCTTGTGATTAGCAGTACCGTTTTTACATTCTGCCCAACATTCATGCTCCACACACAAGGTTAACACACGATTGTCTTGGGTGCAAGAGTTCAAGCAGGGCTTCCTGTCAATATTTGGTGTTTAGTTGGTGTTTGCCCCATGACACCAAGAAAACCCAACAGTGTGTTCCAGAAACCCAGAACCAACAACCTTTTTTGTCTGTCCCTATAACCCCAGCATAAGGAAACAGAGATGGAGAAAAAGAAGAGAGGGCATACTATGCGCTTCTGTATGTCAGATCAGTTTTCTTCCACGGACAGATATCCACTGGACGGATTATTTTTGACTTCTTCCACTGCCAAAAATGAAATTTAAATTGTAAAATGTGCGAAACATTCACCAGAGTTTAGAATACTGAGCTCAAAAACTTTCTGAAATTGGCACACACAATGGCAGACACAATGTAACATTTAAAGCTCTATGTGGTACACCAATTCATTAAGAAACCACACTCCTAAAAGTTTGCAAATATGAAGTTGATAAAACAGCTGATTAAAAAGATTAGTCTCCATCAAAATTCTTAAAAATAATACATTTGGAAATAAATAAACCTGCGTGGACAGGGTTATTTTGGACATAAAGCGAGACTTTTTACCATTAAAGTCATCGCTAATTTCTGCAGCCTGCCCTTAGTGGTATTTGGAGGAACTACAATATTTGGTATTTGTTGGCTTGTATCACATTCAGGATTGGAAGGTAGAGACTTTGTATCGCCCATGTTAGATCGCACATGTGTGAATTTAGGTAGTATTACCCAAGAAAATTTTGGAAATTATTTTAATTCTACATTGCCCTAACTGGCTGTACATTACAGGTTAGTTGTGCTGCAACTTTCTTCATCCGCACAACCGGCTCCATATATAGACAAAAGCAACTATTCAAATTGAGACAACACAAACTTCCAAACATGGCAACAAAAGGCTGGTGTTGAGTTGAATATCTGCTGGACTCCATGTAAATCTATCCATCTTCCGAACCCGGCGAATCCCTTACAGGGTTGCTGGAACCAACCTAGCTTCTGTTGAGCGAAGGCCGGGTAGACCCCGAACAGGTCTGTTGCAGGGCGACCATGTAAATAGCAGCAAATAATAAAATCTGTACGGTTGTGATGTAAAGAAGCAGTGGCATTTTTTATAGCTTGCCAAAGGAGTAAACAGTGCCACCTACTGTACCAGAGTATACAGTAGAAGTATGAGTTTGAACAAGCGTTGGAAATAGTAGGTGGAGTGCAGTGATATTTCTTTTTACATGTCGGCCACTAGGGCTGGGAATCACTGGGTACCTTACGATACGATGCGATTTGTGATACATTGCTCACGATGACGATACTATCACGATATGGCGTTAATGTGATAATTGATATATATTGTCTCTAACAACTCACGATATATCAAACTTCAAGGAAGAAGAACTTGAAAAACAGTTTTTTGGAAAATATTTCCCCATGCATTTTTTAGTTTTCAAACACAATGATAATAAACAACTTGTGTCCGATTTGGTGTAATGAACAACAGACCTTTGTATAACATAGCTGAAATCAGTAATACTCCGTCTTTGACAAACGATGACAATTTTCATTTGGAAAAATCTGTAAAATTCAGTTTAAACAATAATGAACATGAACAGCTCGCGAGCCATATATGGCTCTTTTGATGGTCACATGTGGCTCGCAGACAAATCCTTAATTATACTTTTTTTTTTTCATTAGACCAGTCCTTCTCGGGCGCGATGCGATGCCAGAGGCGCGCAGTAGTAGCGGTGCTTGGAGAAAAAACTATCAGTTTACTGTTATCTATTTTTTCACAGAGTTTTTACCACCCGGAAACCTTTGAATTGCCTCCCTGAGGAAGAGCGCGCAGTTTTGGGGACGGGATGTGTGAGGAAGAAAGCAGAGGGGGTGGGGGGTGGGGGTGGGGGGGGGACCGGCAGCAGGTGAATCGCGCAGAGATGGTAAAAACGTAAACCTGCTGCCCGTCACTCCTGCAGCGTGGGTGTGTGTGTTTGGTTCCATGTCTGTCTCACATCTAAAGAACATTCAGACCTAAGATCCCGTTTAAAGTCTCAACGCCTGCATGAAGCAGAAACTCACCACGTATCAACCAGACTAGACAATCAGCAAAACTACCACCAGGAATACTCATCATTTATTAGCAACAGTATAACAATGTTATTAAAAAGAATCCACAGACTTATTGGACTTTAAAAATGTTGAAATTACATCAAATGCACACATTCATTTGTATATTTAGTTTTAAACATATTGTCGCGGACTGAGTTTAACTTGGCTGTTGGGCCGCGTTAAAAGTTCTGGAGTTCATGGAACGCATCGTTCAAGCAGAGATCTGATTGGCCCTCAGTTCTGTCGCTCAGCCTGTTGTTAGGGAGTTTGGACCAATGGGGTTCAGCCATGGGCCGAATAAGGAAATGGGAGGGCTGGAGCAGGACGGGGGAATATAAAGCTGGGAGAAGCGCTCTCGTCTCGGCGGGAGAGATTCAGGAGTTGCTGAATTGATTGTACGGCGTTTGTTGCGGTCTACAGTAACCAGAATAAAGAACCCTAAAAGAGGTTAAGTCTCCGTGCCTTAGTGTGGGAAAGGGACACTACATTATTGTATGGCTCTTTCGAAATTCCATTTAAAAATATGTGGCGTTTATGGCTCTCTTGGCCAAAAAGGTTCCCGACCCCTGCACTAGACAGTGCACTAAACTTTTTTTCTTCAATGATTTGTGATCTTCACTGGTGTCCATGGATTACATGAAATCTTTCCACCTTTATCCACCTTTGTCATGGTAGGGAGAACACGTCAATGTAAGGGTGGGGTCATCTAAGATAGCACAAGGGTTAATGAGTACAAAGTTGCTGTAAACAGAAAAAAAAAACAATAAGTCAAGTAGCTCCCAGGCACATTGGTATTAACTTTTGAAAAACAAAGCCATAGCTGTCGCATTATTTAAAAAAAAATTGCTGTAAATCAGATATTAATTCTGTGAACAAATTATAGTGTCTTTGTTAAAATTAAATGACACCATTTAGTGCAAATGTGTTAACAAAAATAAAATTCTCCCAGAAAATAAAAAAAATGAAGTATCTAGGAACTTTCCTTTAAGTCATTTACGACATAAACTGCTTTCAAAATAAATGAACAGGGATAAAATACATGAACTTAAAGTGCATCTGAATGTAAACATCTTTGTGAACAAAACGTTTGGGGAAAAGCTGCATGTGATGTATGTTTATATGTTAATGTTTTTCTTGAGAACCACAGGCTTTTTAGCGTCAAGATGTCGCTCGTCTACCGCTGCTTTGAGGAGAAGGGGGTCTAAGGGCAGGGATGCCACTCTTTCCATCTAAACCATAGCTCTGGTCTGCAGGGATCATTTTTTTTAGTATTTCTGAGAGGGAATGTCAAAGCGTGGCTCTAATGCATTCAATAAAAAAAATAAAATTCCCTCGTTCTCCACCTCGCTGCAGGGACGGAGCCCCTTATATATTTAAACAGCAATCCCGTTTGTTATTGTCCCTGCTCTCGCAGAAGACGGTGGTAGCTTCACTTGGAAAAAGGTATCCACGCCGGGCTGTGTCAGCTTCAGGCCAGCAACAGCCACGGCTTTCCCATACAAGTCCGGGTGATGCAGCTTCAATGCTGCCGGCGCGTCTTTTAACTTGCTGCTCTCGCTATTCTCCTTGTTTTTCCCCTGCGCCATTTTAGTTTGAATGTGTATTCTTCTTCGTCCGCCCGCGACAGCCAATCTCGCAACGATCGCCCCCCATCTACCCTCCGAAGAATTGTCTGACCAACGGATGTTTAATATAATGTTTTACAGGGTCTTTAAATGTGAATAAAAGGTCAATACTTGATGAAGACGCATCGAAAATCAATCACGAGACTAAATATCACGATATATCACCATTTTTGCACACCCCTACCTGCCACACTGCTGACTTTATAGAACCGACCATGAAAGCTTTGGACTCGTGAAGTTTTTGCTTCTGTTCTCATGACGTTTCACTGTTTTCTATTTCTGCAACGTTCCCAATGGTGTTTGAGGACACGCTATGGTTTCAGCCTATTTTTTCTTCTTTTCTTAGGACCTTCCACACTGACGACAGTAATGGAGAACACATCGTGGCCTCACTCTTCGTATGTCCCGCATTATCTCCTGCGTGGTGACCCTTTTGCTTCCAGGCTCTCCAAAGAGGCAGACATTGTTGCAGCTTTTTACATCCTAATCATAGGTCAGTCGCACTGTTGTACACTTGTTTTGTGTTGTTGTTGCAGTCAACCTTAAAACCAGCGTTATGACACCCACGTCTTCAGGAAAGGTGTAAAGTTTCATTTGGCCCTTAAGGAGAGGATCAAGTAAGCTCACGTGATTCTGGTGTGCAAAAATACAGGAAGCCAAGTAGAGGTTTAGGTTTACTTTGGCTTCCTATAAAGGAAGCATGCAGCGCTTCTCATTTATGGCGGGAAATTCCATAACACCTATGTCTTTGTGCGGACACAATTACAGTCTTTGGCCAAACATCCTTTAGGCTAAGAGCTATTTTCTGCCATTGTTCTTTCTAAGGGGAATTTATCTTAATATCTAAGGCTTATATTTTGTTGCATCGTGGGTGCTCTTGATCTTTTTCAATGAAATCAATTAAGAATGCAGACAGACCCCCCCCCCCCCCCCCTTCAGGGAATTGCACCTGTATGCTCAAACATGGTCCTTGAGATTAACGTCCCTGATTGTTTTCCAGCTATCTCTTCCCCACTCAGCACTGATTAGCTGGAAGAAGATTCTAGACTCTGATTGACTGGTCACACCAGACAGAGGCAGTTTGCAGAATAATATTATAGTCAAACATTAAAATTCCACGCCAGTAGCTGCCAAACACCAACAAAAATCGGTTTGTGTTCTTCAAAAAGAGTATTTTTATTTAGTTTAACCCTTCAACACCGGAGATTTCGCAGTGAACTCTAATTATACTATGGTCCGGGTGAACACCCGATTCTGTTTGGATGCTGGGTGTGCATTAAAAAGTGATAACCATTCAAATGAATGGGAAAGTGTGTCCAAACTTTTGGTCTGTACTGTATATATCGCTTTATATCGCCAAATCTTGACTGCTGCGGTGGTGCAGCCTTGTCACGTTACAATGACAAGGCGGCACACCACGTGACAAATAGTCTGCCTTTTGTGAAAAAAGCGATCCAAATAAAAAAAGAATTAAGGACTAAAAACTGGTTAATATTTATTGCGTTCGTAAGTGACCATGGTATAAGCGGGTTAATGGCCTATGAAGTATTCATGATCACTTTATAACGCACTTTGCAGAACAACCGTTCAAGCTTCCACGGTGTGCGTTAAAAATGATAATACACACTTTGTCGGCCATTAACCCCTACATAACGCTCTCTTTTTGATCTACCCTTACTTGTTGACTGTTCATGGTATCTACACGAATCAGCTGATTCTAATGTAGAGACAAGCGGCTTTTTACTTCAGCTTTTCACAGAAATGCAACATATTACTAACAGAAAGTGTTGTATTAGCTGATTGTTGCTGATTGCATAAATTAGCGTTGATTTCCTAAAGAAACTGAGTCATCTTTGATTATGGTACAACTCTGCGATTCAGAAAGTGACCCGAACCTTTTTTGCTTAGGAATTAAAAGGCTGGATTTCAGTAGACTGTGACTGCTTGCAAAAATTACCATCAGCATTTGTGAAGGAGTGACCAAAATGTCCTGAAACCTAAAAAAGAGGTTCTGGGTTTCCTACCACACATCACACTGTCACTGGAATCCTACTGTAGACCGCTCTTGACTTCGCCCGTTACTGTAAATTGGCAAAATGTGGGTGATCTCCAACTGTATTAGGAGCTATAGCATGCAGGTAATGCTGACATTGTGTTTTAACATTGTTGCAACCTGCTGTAGACAATGTTAAAATAACTGGAGCCAGGTCAGTTCACCAAGTAAGAGGCTGGTTAATAGTATCGGGTACAGGTAAATGTTGACACTATGTATTCTAAAATAGTTTTAATCTGCTGCAGCCAATGTGTAAAACTTTGCTACCAGATTAAAGCAATCATAAAATGTAATGGAGCCAGGTCAGTTCACCAGGGAACTAAGGGACTGGTTACACTAATTGATCGCCATTCACTTCAGTGTAAAACTGCCTACTTCTAATCTATGAAAAAAGTTCTTACAGTCGGATTCCAAAAACATTTTCTCCTCTGTGGTTAGATTTAGTATCTATGACAACTCTTTCGGGGGTGACATTTCATAAACAACTTGTTTTATTTTTAAGATTAAAATAGTCAACAGATGAGGTTGGGATCTTGTAGGTGACGTGCTGTCATATCTCGCCACTTTACTTGAAGTGTTCCAACTATCAGAATACTTCAGCCATTTGACCACACGCAAGATTTGGTTTATACCTTAACCTGCCAAGACTGGGACAACCTAGAGTAGAGCATATGTCTTAGAAATGGCTCAGTACAAAAGACCATCTCCTTCATTGACCCTTTATACAACCGTTAGTTCAGAAAGATTATCTTACAACTGAAGAGTTCAGAGTGATTACAATGCAGATTTTCCCATGTGGTTTAAGTTTTGGTGCAAACTAATAGATCCAGTTTGTCCGTGTTTTAAAGTGTCTCCAACATGACTAAATACACATTGACTTGTCAATGATATAGTTTAGTCAATGGTCTTTTAACTCAGTTTGATGGTGGTTCGACATCTGACATTGGACCCTCCTTTAACTTCTGATTCTGGTCTAAAACCAGAACTGCATAAAATGATTCCATTTGTAATGGAAAGTCTGTTATATTATTAGGGATTGTGTGGCTTTTGTCTAATCTATTAAATCTGTGTTTTGTCCAAAGACCTGTCGTCCTTAATGTGCAGATGACGAACTGCAATTAGGAGGATTTGATAGAAAATCAAATTACTGAGCTTTTCCTGGGAAATAAAGTCTATCCAGACATGCTTCAGGCAGATAGATGGGTGTATAAGCCGATCTTATTGTTGTCCTAACAGTCAGTCACAGGAAAATCTCCAAATTCATTTTTGGCTACTGGAAGCTTTAGCCTTCCAATTTAGCCAAATTTAGCACATACAAACACGGACTGATACTGCAGATTCTCACTATGCTAACTCCTTACATTGTACGTAACAGGTAAAAAAAAAAAAAAATTCAACACCCCTACACGTTAGCAATAAAATCCAACCTTGTTTGCAACTTCTAAAAAAAATAAATTAAAAAAAAGATATTTTGACAGAGTGCTGTGTACTTTTCAAAATTGCTTCAGCATCAGTAAACATAACCACAGTTAATCCATGTAAAATACATTCTGGATGTTGTTTTTAAAATTATAAAGGCTTTTAGGTGTGGCATACTAAAATATGGTACATGCAAATACGTTTCTGTCAGAGTTAAATAACATAGCCGGTTTAAATATTTGATTACCTTTGACCAGGAGGCAGCAGAAGATCATTTGCAAGTCCCTAAATCTGCAGTGAATGTGTATCAATTCAAAATCAGGAAGTCAAGTGTGGAGATTTTCATTTGGATTCTCCATGTCATGAGAATTCCATGACTTTACATCTTACAGTCAAAAAGCAATGCAATAGTCCAGGTCTTTGCATACAACAGGTTTATGTAAAAGCTCAAAGCCTCCTGTAGGGACCATTTTCCAATTTTATTATAGTTAAGACATCTAATTTACAAACTAGGAAAAGACGACCCAAATAAGCAAAGTTTTTGTTTTTAAAGATTTTCTAAAATTGGGTTTTAGGCCATGTGGGAGTATGTGTTGTTGATAGCTGTGGTTGTAGTCTGCTTACTGCCGTGTTGTGTTGATTCAGATTCAGCGTCGCTGTGATCAGTTACTATAGCGACGCTGCTCCCTAAAGATTTCTTTAGATTGATTTTTTAAATTCTGCTGATGGAAATGTCTGACTGAGAGACGCTGGTAAAAACAGAGATCGGAGGTAATCGTGTGTTGGGAGTGAAGTTGGCTGCAGTTTTGGACCAGAACTCTGTGACCTGAGGTGCTTTCAGACTCTAACTTCATCTGAAGGAATGAGCTGGAATAGTCTTTTATGGCCTTTAAAGAACTTCAATTACAACATCTACCACTTCACCATATGTGGTTTTCCACATAGTGATCATGGTATCAGAAAAATGCACTTTAATGAAAATAACACGAGTTTCCGTCTTTGAAAAGATGATTTTATTCTCTTGAAGGAGCAGCTTCAATCAGTTGCTGTGAAGCATTAGTGCAACAGCTTGAAGTTCAAAGCATTGTTTTCTTTTACTCCTACGTGCATACCTCCTGCCTAAAATGAGGATTATCCTGAAGGACCTTGTTCAATCATCGCTACCTCGATGGAACAAGAGTGCTGGTCTCTGAACCAAAGCCTCAGAGGAGTTCGTGATGGTGAGGGGGCATGTGCAATCACAGCCTCGCTGTTTGACTTTGCAACGACAAAAAAAACGATACACTCAAATTTACGGGGGGGAAAAAAAAAGGTTTCCAATCAAAAGGAAAAGACGGGCTGAAAACATTGTTCATTAATTTGCGAGAACCGAGTGAGGCATCTGCCAGACAGCTGAAAGGGAAGAAGTCTAATCAAGCCGCCACGCTGGTAATCCTCCTTTTCATGAAAACATGTTTGGATGTGGTTCTTGTTACTGGAGCAAACACAGCTGCTGGTAAATCTGACAGATTCCAAAAATATCACATCCTTCTGAATTTGTGCAGATTTATTATAGAGGTAAGAGAATTCACATTTACCCATAATTTAACCATAAAAAAGGCCTTTAGTCATTATCTGGAAAATGTGAATTGATGTTCTAATTTCTAAAGTTTTATCAATAATCTTTTTATTTAAATTCTTTTTGGGGCAAATTTTTGCTACAAATGTAAATTAACCTTTTGGCTGATATGTGCAGTTTAAAAAAAGTCTTTGTCCTTAGATATATATAAAAAAACCTAAACATGAAAAAGTTTTATGAAGTATTTAAAACTCACAAGAACAAAGGCACAGTAAATAGTTCAACTCCCTGACTGACTCCTTTGATCTGTTGTAAAAGCGTTCCCAGTGGTTTTTTAATCATAATTGTGTTGTTTTTAGCCAACATATAAAAAAACCTGTCACTTTGTAGGCCATAGTTTCTGCAGAGCAGCAGTAGCTAGGTTGTGGGCAGGTGCGGAAGTAAGCCTCCACCGATATCCCATCATCCCTTTGTTTACATTCTCTCCCGCAAACTACAGCTCCTCACAACCCCAACATAACATTAGTGGTGCAACAAAAAGGGCGAGCAACATTGAAGCTACCAGCTCAGTGGCCTTTTGGTAGAGTGTCCGTCCCGAGACTGAAAGGTTCAAATCCGCGGCCAAGTCATACCAAAGACTCTAAAAATGGGACCCAATATCTCCCTGTTTGACACTCAGCGTTTAGGGGTTGGATTGGGAGGTTAAACCACCGAATAGTTCTCAAGCGCGGCTGGTCGGCAGCTAGCCACGCCCCCAGGGGAGGGGTCAAATGCAGAGAACAAATTTAACACGTCACCAACACACTAATTTGTTATTGAAGTGGTTCCCTTTCAAAGAAATACTGACATGTTTCAAAACTGACCTTGATTTATTATGGCCCGCAGCACTCACAGAGTGCAAGGACCATATTTTCTGTTGTTTCTGTGAATATTTTACGCTTTGTGTGTAAAAGTTTTTGTAAAAACAACTTTAAACTTTACTTTAAGGACCTTTTCTTGCTCCAAAACGAAACTTTGTACTCGTCCTTTTAGGGTAGATGTTAACAAGCTGTCCGACATGTCACAAAAACAAAGCAAAGGGGGAGCAACAAAATGTGTTGTGATAACATCTGTTAGACATTCTCATGGGAGCCTGAGGCTTTTAACAAACGGAGCTGTTAGGAGTGCAGAAGGGAAAGAAAACACACCATTTTACTGGTTTACCCCAAACAAACTAAAGGAAAGGGCCAGATTTATCACAATGGTATTTCAAAGGGATTAAACACATTCAAACTGTGAATAGTACTGTGTTAGGCCCAGTTTTTAATACTCTCTGCCTAATAATCGACTGCCAGTTTGTTTTTTTCCAATGTGGAGTTAAATGATTAATAATTTCTCCTGGGGGTAGAGTTGAGAAAGTTATGTGGTGCGGGTCAAACGCTCTTTTGTTTACTGAAGTGTCTGCTGTATTTGAAAAATGTGACGTTCAGAAAAAAAATGACGTTGTCCTATCTTTCTCCTCAAGACACCACTAGGTGTGTTCCCAAAAACAATACGTTGACAACATTGAACATGAAATTGCGTAGAGATCAGATAAGTGAAAGACATTTTTTATTTAAATCTGCTTGAAAATAGAAATTCTCCCACAGTTCAATCCTGGCTGAGAGCCACCTTCATTTAGAAAAGGCTGGGTTTTTTTTGCTCTGATGTTTTTTTTCCTGCTGCTCTGCATCATATGAGTACATAAAAAATGAAAAGATATACAGTCTGCTTATTGTGCTGTTTGTTACATTCATTTTCACTGTAGACTCACCAAACTGAATCTGCTTTGTGCTCATCAAGCTGGAAGAATGTAAAGCAGATGAGGGAGAAACAAAAATAATCCATAGTTCTTGAATGCTTTTTTTGTTTTAAATATCAAATTGTTCTCATGACAACAGAACTATTTCTTTATAATCATTTTTACAAGAGTTTTATGCTACGTACACAGCGTGTGATGCATTCAAGAACGTACTGAACGTGGGTCTGTGAACTACTTTTAGCATATGGATACTAGATCAGTACTAGCCCACAGTTGGAAGAGGCGTGGTGCAAAATGTCAAAAAGGGTGCAAATCTTATCAATCTTTAATTCTGTCCAGGCACTAACCACATTTATTAATTTCTCCTCTATAACCAATTTTCTGCCGGTTGGCACGTCCATATTTGGAAAAGGATGCTACACATACATCACTACCAGATCCGAGTCCCTGATTGGTCAAAGTTGAACTGCTTCAGTTGCAATGTGCATTCAGGGGCGGCGCACATGTACGCGTTTATAGACTCAAACTTGTGTTTCTGAACCTGGTGGGAACAAAGCATTCAAGTAAAAATGTATGTTTGCCACCAATTTTTACAATAAATACTATTCCTTCAAAGTAGGTTAAAAGAAGAAGATTTAAATAGTCATGTCAGACCGGCTTTGAAATGTTTAAAAGGATGTTAAAACAACAGAAAATAATGCACTTTTATGAGTTTATTTTAATTTTATTATGACAGATGTCAAAATAATTGACCCTTTAACACTGTAGATGTTGCCGGCGACAACTAAATTATAGCTGCTGTTCTGTGCAGCAGAATCAGCTGGTTTACGTCTGTTGCATAAACACTTCATTACTGCAAAGTGTTGCTTATCAGCATAAAGCTGCTTTTCTCCTCTTCAGAATCCACTAGAGTTACGTTAATTGCTTAAATGGTTGAAGAGTTACGTCAGCGCTAGGGCTAAAACTCTGATGTTAAAGAGTTAAATGTCTGAAATAAAATGTATTCCTGAGCAGACATGGATCAGTAATACATGCCTGGGCCTTCAGCAGAAAATTTTAATTCAAAACAATCACAAATCCATTTCTATCAAATGAAAGGCAGAAAATAACATTGGTAAAAGTTTAAGATCTCTCGATGTTTGCCTTTTTTAGATTTTAAAACCAAAGACTCTATTTAATTGTATTTTATACAAAATTTGACAAACGTTTCTTTTGGCTGACATTTCATAGATTTTCATATTTTAAAACAGAAAAGTTAGAACATTATGTGAAAAACTTCTTGAAATCATGGAACACAAAAGGTAATTTGTTCCATTTTACAACAGATTCAACATTTTAACAGGACTATGGAAATCAAAAATAAAGTCTATCTATAATTGCATTACATCTTTTTGTAATGCATGCCAACCTGTGAAAATGTTCCCGTTGTCTTTTTCTGTTTTAGCTGCAGCTGTTAGTTATTCCTGGAAAATGTCCAGCACAATAAGCATCTTTAGTTAGGGACAGTTTGAGGCTCTGGTAGTGTGACAGCTGATTGACGCTGTATTCCCCATAACTGTACACCTGTCGGGTGATGGGCGGAAAAAAGCTGTTTACCTTGTCAAAGAAAAATGGGAAGAAATCCACGAAGAAAGCTTAAAACATGTTGCCACAAATTTAAACAAAACATTTGTTTTCAATTTGCAAATAGACATAGGCATAAGATGGAAAACAAATTACTTTTAAGAAATGGATAACAAAAGACTGATGGATTTTTTCCCCTAAACTTAATATTTGATTTGATTTGAAATGGTTTATTTCAAGCAATCAAATAGAAATAATGCACAAAAACAATACAATCATCAGTTATACATTCATACAATAACTAATCAAACTTAGGATAATAAGACATATTAATTAATATTGCTTGAAAGGGAGTGGAAGGAAGCAAATTTATATAATCCCATCCCCCGTTATACTGTAACCATTTTATTACATGATTTATCAATATCCGGTTCCTAGATTTTAATAGACAGGATTAAGAATCTTGAAGTATCAACAAAGCACATGACAAAGATGAATTACTTAAATTATTTATAAAAAAATTACTTTTGGATGTCAACATGGCAATGAAGTATCCAAAATATATGCAGATTATGTTACTTATTAAAGTCATTGATATGATTAAAAAATAATACTATATCAGTAAAATAGACACAACACTGTTTCAGAGATTTTCATAGCAAAATTTGATCAAGTATCAAAAGTTAAATATATGTGCAAAATTATGTTACATTAGGAAAAATCCTAAATCAACTTATCAATTTTTTGGAGCAAGTGAAGAAGTACCATTAAAAGTCAATCAATTTAACCATTTTCACTAATTGATTAATCATTTGTTTTATTATTTTTTTTAAAACATTTTTTATAATAAAGTAATGCTGTAAGGGAAAATAAAAAGGGTCCATAATCTGTCGAATGACCAATGTTGGTATTTCTCCTGCTGATTAACAACCGTACTTCTGGGTTTAACCAGAGTTTATAGTTCTCTTCGATGTTAAGTCTCCAGACATTAGATTCAGGTCCATATCCTTCTTCAGCTGATACCAACGACGAGGTCAAGTTGTCTGCAGGTCAGAGCTTTGCTGAGAATCAGGGTCCTTCAGACTTTTGGAGAAAGTGATGAATCCAGGCGTCATAGTTCTTGAAATGATTTGGCTCTTTGATTTATTAATGCATGTTGGTTCAGACGTCTGAATAGAAATTGTGTTGTCACTTCTCAACTGTTATGTTTTTCTCTATTCCTATTTAAAGCTTTACTGTACACTGGTAAAATGATGCAATTTAGAAATGCTAATAGAAATAGAAAACAGTATTTTTTACCAAATTAGATTGGCAATTTTAATGCAAAATACAAGAATGCTTCTCATGTTATTCATACTTTTAAACATTTTTATCTTAATCATATGAATCCTTAGACCAGACAAGAGGTTGCCAGCAATGATAATTGAAAGATAAATACTCTCTAATATGATTTAGCTGCAGTCAGAGCTGATTAAAATAAAAAACATTATTTCACATTCTCAGTCCACTGGATGTCTACGGTGTGAATAATATCTCCAAAGGCTTGGTTTTTAACAAACAGCTTGAAGTGTTTATGACCTTTGTCTCAGATCAATTAGCTTCGATTCAGAAATCAATGCTGGAAAGTAATTAAGCATTTCTTTAGCTAGACTTGTCTAGTTCCACGACTCCTAACCATTTGATGAGTAAAAAAACCCAAGTGCCTGCAGCACTTCACATATAAAAGGTGTTGCTTGAAGCTTACGTAAAGTGTCCCACAGGCAATTATTACTCACCCCACTGAATCTTACAGCTCAGCCATTTTATTCTCACCACCTAAAAGGAATCTAGGAGCAAGTGACTGGACTTAAGCACAGAAATAAACCGAATAAGTTGTATTTATAACTAACGGGACTATAACTTTAAGCTTAACTTTAACCCTTGTGCTATCTTAGATGACCCCACCCTTACATTGACGTGTTCTCCCTACCATGACAAAGGTGGATAAAGGTGGAAAGATTTCATGTAATCCATGGACACCAGTGAAGATCACAAATCATTGAAGGAAAAAGGTTCAGAGCACTGTCTAGAGCAGGGTTCACCAACCTTTTTATAGACCGAGGGCTATTTCATGGGCACCAAGTGGTATGAAGGGCGCCACTAAAAACCTCCTAGCCCCCCCCCCCCCCCCCCCCCCCAAAAAAAAAAAAAAAAAAAGAAAACAAAAAAAACAACACAATTTGAGGACTTCCTTTTGTGTGCCCTATTTTTATTTGCTCATTTTACACACAAATTTTCTAGACTCGTATTACAGGGGGGGGTCAAACTCAGTTGCAGAGGGAGCCTAAATTCAAAACAGACTTTAGGTTGCAGCCGAACAAGATAAATATTTATTGAACACACTAAAGCTAAACTTTTAAACCTTTAAAACTTAAACTTAATTTTAACTTTTTAAACATAAATGTAAATAAAAACAGACAGGAATATTAATCCTCACATTAATGGATTACTCAACCACCTCAACCTATTCTCAAAATCTTTACATTACATGAATCATAAGAATGTCCAGAAATTGTGTAATTTATTTGATCTATTTAAACTTTTGTAATAGACCCTTACTTTTATTGATTATTAAGTTATATTTGTTTACATATTGGGGTTTACTTTGTCTACCATTATCTCAGAATTGATATTGTTGTCATTGACAGACATGCTGTGGTTGTTTGTTGAATATTTGCTTCAATAAAAAAAAAAAGATTATTTTTTTTGGGTGCATTCCCTGCGGACGCCACAAGGGGTGCTCGCGGGCGCACTGGCGCCCGCGGGCACAGGGTTGGTGACCCCTGGTCTAGTGGGTCTAGATGACCCAACTCCCAATGTTAATGTGCCTAGGATAGCACAAGGGTTACATATGTGCAGCTGACAACAACATTCAGCCTTGGTCACACCTAAAATACATTCGGGCAATGCGCGTCTTGACTGCACGCGTTACGTGAGGCCAATTTAATTTCTAATTTTTAATTTAAAAGATAGTTGTAAAACGCTAATCAGCTTTCTAGCCTTGTAGTTTGTAGCACTTTTGAAAAACAGAAGAATATCTTGAGGGACTTTAGGTAATATCAAGTGTTTTAGCATAAATTGTAAATATTTATTCTGTTTGTTATTCTAAAATGTACGTTTGTTTTATGGTCTTTGTTTAACTTTTTTTGTTTAATCCCATACCTAATATTTGCTTAAAACCTTTTAGCTAGCAGCAGAAGATAAGCAAAAATAGTTTTGTTAATCCTAAAAAAGTTTTTCTATCATTTGAAATACAGTTTATATTTTACTGAAACCTTTCTGGATTTTTGTCTCAATTGGTGTTGTTTTTTTGTAAAGTGTTGAGACTATTGAGGTCATAGCTTGTGCTTGAACTACATTTCTGACAAGGTCATTTTCCCCCACTTTTTACTTTGTATATCAAAATTCAGATTTCAAATTTTAATGTTCAAGTAGCGTTGACTATAACACACAGCCTAACGTGGATGTCCCATTCATGATTAGCGGTTAGCATGCATGCCAAAATGTGAAGCCATTATGACCTTTTATTCTGTTCTGGTCTTTGGCAGGAATCCTGTCTGCAACAGGAAATGGCTACGTCATTTACATGACCATCAAACGCAAGACGAAGCTGAAGCCTCCCGAGCTCATGACCGTTAATCTCGCCATTTTTGACTTTGGCATATCAGGTACTGTGATGACTGTTTCATGCACAACATCAAAAACACAGTTTTGGTTTATTTTGAATGAAAAGCATATGTAAATTTAAATTTATGACAATCTATAAATTATTTTTTGCTTTAACCGTTTATTTCAAATGTTATTTTACACCAACTACCGCATAACCTTAACCCTGTCAGTCCACTTTTCTCGGTCAGGCTGTTCCGATTTAGGGGATTTACACACAGGGTGATGCATGTTTAGATTGTGTTCCCCCTAAAAAAAAGAGAATTTTCATTGAAAATCTAAATTTTCTGCTTGATATTTCACTTAGTTGGATGATCTGAAGCATTTTATTGACACATAGAGGCAATTAGAAAAAAAACATTTCTTATTTTTAAACCAATTGTTATACTGTCTGAGAAAATCCAAAACCTGTTTTATTGCATGAGCACGAGTCAAAAGGAGCCACTTCTGCTCATAGTCAGATCAGCACCAGTCAGTCCAGATGTGTTTGGACTCCAACATTCTCCATGTGCCTCCAAGCAGATGAGGAGAGTTTTCTCTCGGAGAAACCATCCACTTAAATCGCAGTGGCGTCAGCGTGATTCGGTAAACTTTACCTTTGATCAGCACCGCCAGGGTCTGACATTTTTAAACACCTTCAATGAGTTCTAATCTGATCTGCAAAAAAAATAAAATAAGGCTTAGACCCAGACTTTGTTATTTTCCACTGAGAGGAGGAAGTGGGCTTGAACTTTCAAGCTTTGAGCCAAATATGCTGAATCTCTTGAAATCATTGGGGTTGATATTATTGCCTTTTCTCTCCCACACGAAGCTTTTATCTGCTTCGACAATCTAAGGGGTATTATCCTCCCTTTCTTCAATTTCGTAAACTGCAGGACATCGCCATATATGTTGAAAAGCTCCAATCTGTTCTAATGAAATAGCTCTTTAGTTTTAGGCTAAGTTTGTTATGCTTGCGTGTGAGAATTGCATTGCATTGTTGTATTAATGGTCCTTGTTGTTGATCTTCTTCCAATGAGTCTCGGGCTCAAAATACAAGGTATAAGTCTCTGTTTTGCATCAGTCTTCCTGTTTTTGGAGATAAGTGCATTAAAAGGATCTATTGTTTGGATTTCCATCCAAATGTAAATTTGTTCTTTCGGTTGGACAGCTTGTATTTACAGCTTTTCTTTAGGCACCTTCATTCAATTATTTCCTTTTACACAGTCATCTCCTCTACATTGCATTGGTCTCCCGTTGTCCCAGACAACCCACTTCCCGCTGACTCAGAAATGTCTTTTCCATCACGTCTGACACAAGAAAAGGCTTCCTTTTCTTCTTTCCATGAAGACGTTTGTGTTCCAGGTCATTTCTTGTGGCAACTTCCAGGATTCCATAACGCAGTTTTTCTCAGTTTAGGCCAACTGGGTTCACCCCAAAGTAGAGACCACATTTTGAAGTGTCTATACAGGCACTTCATATTCTATACATGCAAGCAGCAACACATCTCCTAATGTCCTTCTAAACGGCTGTGGTGCAAAGGTAGAGCGGCCAATCTATGATGGAATGGTCAGAGGTTTGGACCCCACTTTGCCTGCACATGTGTCAAATTGTCCTTGGGCAAGACACTGAACCCCACATTTGTCCTGGTTGTCAGAGAAGGTCCTGGCTAGTTTGACGCCCTGGGAGTCTGTTCTGTTCATTTTTTTCTTGAGCTGAATACAACCCTGACACGAATTATGAATGAATAAATTCCGGTCATTTCCGTTGGCGTCATAAATGAATATCAATGGAAACTAAAGAACATATTCTCCTGTGTGTGTGCATACACAGAACTTAACAAAAAAGACAAATGATTGTGGAAGGTGTATATGAGAACGGCAGAAGAGCTTAGATGAAATCCACCAATAAGCTTATTAACAAAACTAGACTTATTACCGGTAAGTGGAATCTTTCATCAGCCAAATGTTTCTCAACAGTAAATTTGGTCTTATTTGGCAAGTGTTAATTTTGGACACCGCCTGCATTCCTTATCCTTGGAGTGTTTTTCTTCCTCTTCTTTCTAAACTGGACGCTGATGCTTCCTTTGATCTTTTGTCCATTTTCCTCAACCTCGAATAGACTGTTCTGTCAAACACCCAGAGTTATGATAAGTGACATGATGGAAACAAATTCACTTTGATACAGACTCCTTTCTATTTTTTCTTTAACTTTTCAAAATATCCAGTAACCCTCATAATAGTAGCATGTTGACACGATAGTAGGGGCGCCTTAGCGCAAATTTCATGAAGATTACGTGGAAGCGGGCAGTTTTAGTCTAGCCCTTGTGCTATCTTAGATGACCCCACCCTTACATTGACGTGTTCTTCCTACCATGACAAAGGGGGATAAAGGTGGAAAGATTTCATGTAATCCATGGACACCAGTGAGGTTGACAAATCATTGAAGAAAAAAGGTTCAGCGCACTGTCTAGTGGGTCTAGATGACCCAACTCCCAATGTTAAAGTGCCTAGGATAGCACAAGGGCTAGAAAACTGCGCAGGGGGAAAAAAACTGGCAATGTTGTTTTTTTTGGGTGGGTTTTTAAGATTGCGTCTTGGGTGACCGCCCACATTGCTCATAGGAAAAACCGCCACTGCTGATGGCTACAGGTTAGTGCCATGTATGGCAGCAGAACGTCCAGCAGTGTGTGAATGTATGGGGAAGTGATTATAAGGCACTCTGGGCCTTAATCAAGGTAGAAAAGCAGCATATGTAATATGCTAAGTAATATATAAGTATCCAACATATACCATTTCTTCATGAGGGACATGCAGGCCTGTTGAAGGCCATACCAGCTATCTTCTTACAAAAGCTGGATTTCTATTAACTACAACTTACCTTGACTTGTCATTGTTCGGCTTGATCTTGTTGGTTTTTCCATTACACTTAAGTCCAACTTGAAGCAGATGAAACTCATGCAACCTGCAGCTGTTTCCAAACAGTGATGCCCATGGTTCTGGTCATCCTGTCGGTGTCCATAAGTGGCATCTGCCATGACCCTGCTCGATTAGAACCACAGGTACTATAAATCAAATCAAATAGAGACATATGAGTTAATGCTAATAGAAATGTGGTTAGGGCTGTACTCACAAGGGAACACTGCCTTTCAATCTGAAGCAGATTTGAATACAACATTACCTAGAGTCAGGCCTATAACCCAGTATTCGATGATTAGTGAAGAAATTACATTGTAAGAAGATTGTAAGAAAAGATTACTTCAGCAAATTTCCTAAATCTAGACTTTTTCATAAAAATAAAAAGTACCAACTATCCATTTTTGGGCTTTTTACATTGAATGTTTGAGTTTCTTGGGTTTGTTTGGAGTTTGGAGAACAGATGTGGCATGTTCTGCATCATCTTCCTATCTATATTCAATGGACGGCTCCGTTTGTATCACTCAAAAACTGCCAGATACCAGAAATCCTTCCTACTAGGGTTGTGCCGATGGATGATACCATCGTGATGGGTGAGTGAAATCACGATGGACAGACACCATCGTGACGCCACGCCCCCGGCACGTTGCGAGTCGACACCATAAGCCGCGGTTACATGTGCAAAATATCTTGATGGGATCAATGGTCGGATTAGAATCCAACCGTGTACATGGCCCAGAAAAATGTTTTCAGAATATAACAAACGTTCACTAAGGTCACACTTTCGGTCGGAATAAATCATTCGCACATGCGCAGTAGGGTTTGAAAAACCGGAAGAGGATATAAGTTCCGCTGAGCGGCTATTTTTTTTTTCAAACTGTATTGAATTTAACAATTCAATACAAAACAATGTTAAACAGCGCCGAGCGGCTATATACATTGACATGTCAGCTCAATATACGAGACGATCTTCTAAACGTGCTTTTAATAATGTTACGGTTATTATCAAGCGCCTGTTCGCTCATCATTTGAATTTTAATCCGTGTGGTCAGTGCTTTTTCTGTTGAAGAATGGAGCCGGAATTAGCAGTATGCTAACACGGGCTAACAACATCAGCTTTGGGTGACGCTGCATCCTGGCTGCACGTAAACGTGAGAATAACATCAGCTTATATTTAGTCGGGACACGACTGGAAACACAAATCCACGTGATTGTTTGAATGTTTTCTAAGGACTGAGCTATATTTCTGCTTTGAAGCTCAAACCACTGTGTGTGCTGACGATCCGAGCTGTGCTCAGACACACACTTTTAGACCCGGTTCTGAGTTCGGTAGCTCGTACCCCTAGAGCCGCGGGATGGATCGCAGTCTTAAATCTCCCACACATACCGCTCATGTAACAAAGCACCCCCCCCCTTCCCATCAAACACAAAGCTATAAGTCCGCGCTCCGCCGGTCCACTTGACTAGTTAAATGCGGGAGCGGACTACTTCTTTCTATTTTGTTTGTTACTTTTTTTTTAAAGTCCCTTCCCTCAGTTTATACTGGATCATCGCGGATGAGTCATTAGTTGGGAAATAAAATAAATTAAGTAATAAAGTAAAATAACAAATAGCAATTATATAAGAACGAAAAATGTAAAAAAAATAGTCCCCCCCCCGGACGATATCATCGTCCATCCCGATGGTTGACAACAAACATCGTCAACGGCCAATAAAGGGGACATCGCCCAACCCTACTTCCTACCCAACACAATACAACTCTACAGTAACTCACAGTGTAGCAGATGGCTTTTACACATTTTTGCACATTTTGCACATTGTTACCTGTTTACCTGTTTGTAAATACTCTTTAAATTATACCGCCTTATTTGTTTACATTCCTGCAATATTTTTGATTTTTATATTATTGTTTTTATATTATTATATTTTATCTCCTATGGTAACACACAAATTTCCCACCTGTGGGATCATTAAAGTACTTCTGATTCTTAAAAAAAGGAAAGTCCAAAGTATCAAGGCAACAGTGGTTACATGAACTGAAACAAAGCAGATGTTCTCAGCCCCTGCTTTTGTGCCGCTGTAACAAAACCCAGGGGATGCTTTCTAAACAAAAACGGTCCATCCAGTGCTGTAAGACAGTGTAGGAATTACGGGTAGTTTTACATTTTTAAATTCTATTGCTTGAAGAGCAGGAAGAAATTAAATCAGTTTCATACCTTTAGAGTTTGGTCCAGCTGTGCAAACCTGATGAAAAAAGTCAAATAATTCCTCATATGAAACTGACAATTTTCTGAATCTAATCGTAGCTTTTTGTCAAAAAACAGATTTATTCCTAGAATAGATACGTCTCAATTGTTGCATCAGTAAGCAACCAGTGCGCGCACCTCACTAATTAGTAGAGTGTGGCATAAGGACACTGTACCATAGCATCACCTGGATGTCATAAGCGCATTTAACTTACATTATGCTAACAAATACTTAACAATACATTTACCACATGCACGGCAATCTTAGGTTTCATTTTCATGACGTTCCTTAAGGTGGCTGCACGAGCCACAAGGTAAACTGTAAGACACACCTGCTCTCCCTTTAGGATGTGGCTGCGTCTGTCTACGACCCTCCACAGACCTGGACAACCCAAAAACCTGCAGCACCCATACAGGTGAACCCATGTGGTTTCATCTCATTCTTACCTGATAAAGGTTTTTAACCACCTGAGGTGTTTGTGGTCATCCGTGATGTCTCTTTTTGGTGTTCCGTATAAGTGATGGATTCCTCCTATGGGCAGGCTGTTGTAAAGCTACTGTCTGTGTTTTCCCATTGTCTGGCTGCTGCACACAAGGCCTTTGATGAAAGGAAAACTGTTTACAGGGAAACACATGTGGCTCTAAGGCCATCACACACTGTTCAGCATTTATAGTTCCTTTCAAAACACAAAAGCTGCACATATTGTGTAAGCCAGAACCATACCTTTGTGCTTACACGCCATCAAAGATGCTAACCATCTTCAAAGATAGCTTTCCAGTAGCACGATAGAGCCCTATTTAAAAAATCACTTGTACTGATAGTAATCAGCCATTTAGTATTTTATAGAGGAAGTGATGCCGATGAGTATTACAGCTTCCTCTTAGGGTCAATAGACCATGAACTTTCATGTTTTTGATTTCGTCTCTTTCACACAGAGATTCCCTCAGATATTGATTAGTTAAATTAGTTAGATCTTATCATAGATTATATTTTTTAAGTTATCACATTGTGTGTATTGGTTTAAGAAATAAGTCTGTGAAAAGAGTAAACATTTTAGAAAAACAATGTGAATTTGCCTGAAAAGTAATTATGGAGAAAGAAATTATAAAATAACAAATAGGAATAGTGTCAGACTCAAAGTATCACACACCTTAATCACATCTGCATCAACAAAATAAATGTCGTACGTTAGCTGTATTTTGTTGTAAATTGAAAATCAGTCGGATTTAAATAATTTTTTTTATTGGGCATACCTAGGTTTTCTATAATATATAGAATATTTGCAGCTGCATAGAATCATGGGAAGAGATTTTTTTCTTCTGTAAAAATGGGGCTTCTATGTAAAATAAAAAAGACAAAGGCTCACTTTCTAGGAGCATTATAGTTATTCTATTCTATTCTATTTATTTAAAATGGTCCTGTCCAGCTGCAGAGCAACCAGACCCAAGAGTTGAATTATTTTATTTAAAATTTTAAAACTTTCCATAAAAACCTCAATTTAATTCTGTTAGAAAAGACTTTAAATCTCATTATCTGAAAAGGTATTTAAAGATAGAACATAAAGATTAAATATTGCATTATCCATTCTCCTTTCAACAGACAGCTGGACATTTTAATTACTGAGTCCGTTTCTAACATTCGGAATGGTTGGTTATTTGTCGTTATCCAGACGAAATGCTTCGATATTAAAATATAAACTTTCTGGATTTAAAATAAAATAAAAAATTAGGAAATATGCAGCTTTTTTAAGGGTGTTTGTTTGTTCTCTCTACATCTTTTTACTGTGATGAATGCTTTCTACGATTCCGTGCAGGCTGATGGAGTTCTGTGAAAACCTTGAGGGAAACATGACATGTGATTGGCACTCTGAGGTTTATTTTCAAGGACCTCCTGAGTGTGAACCTACAGTTTATCTGCAGAAAGTCTAATGAGCCCTGAAATGATGGGATGTTGGGTAAGCGTGACAGGCGGGCGGCGAGACCCACTTCTGACTAACGCGGTTGCTTGGAGCACTTCTCAGAGCAACATCAGTCAAGGTTGAGAACTAGCTGGAATCTTTTCATTATTTATGCTCGACGGAACTGACTTGTTCAAATACTCCTGGATAATTTAATTTCTGCTATAAGACCATAGGAACTGTAGTGTCTGGTTAGCTTTAACTACTGTTGCTGATGAGTTCATTTTCTTTTTTTATTCTAGAGCCACATGCAACTTATGCAAACAGATATTCTCTTTAAGGTACTAGGTGTTTTCTCTTTGTAATTTGTAGACTGCCAAACATCTACCTTTTTAATTAGGTCTAAGTCTCTCCTCCATGCCAGTAATATTTGTCCATTGATCACTCTAGCAATCGTACTAGTATAGTCAGTGAAAGAGGTCAAAGGTTTCCTGCAGGTCTTCACCAGGTTGGCACTCGCTGTAACTATTTAATCATTCTATCATGCATATCCAGCTGTTGCTGGGCAACACAGACTTTCACCTCCCTCCACAGATTCTCTGTTGGGCTGAGGCTGGCTAGGCCACTCCAAAACAAAGCCACTCCTTTGTTGCTTGGGCGATGGCTTATGCTGGAAGATTCAGCCCCGTTTCATCCTCAAATTTCTCACTGATGGAAGGTTTTCCTTGTCTAAAATCTCTACTTACATGACCACATTCATCATTTCCTTTAGACGGATCAGTCATGCTGTCCCCTTTGCTGAAAAGCAACCCCTAAGCACGATGCTTCCACCCCCATCCTTCACAATGGGTATGGTATTCTTGGGATGCAACTCAGCTTTGTTCCCCTCAAACATGGCAAGAAGCATTTATACCAAAGAGTTCCATTTTGGTTTCGACTGATCTCACGACTTCCCAGTCCTTCTTTGGATCATCCAAATGGTCTTTTGAGAGCTTTAAGTGGGTTTGGACATAATGCTGGCTTAAGCAGAAGGACCGTTCAGAGCTCTGCAGGATTTGAATCCATGACGGCATGTTGTGTTACTGCAGTAACCTTTGTTACGGTGGTCCCAGCTCTCATCTTTGACCAGCTCCTCTGTGGGGTTCTGGGCTGTTTCTTAACCATTCTCAAGATGATTTGTACCCCACCAGGTAAGATTTTTCATTGAGCTTCAAGTGGGGGGAAAGTAGTCAATGCTCTTGCATTTCTTTCATTTTTTATGAATTCCTCTAACAGTTGATCTTTTCTCATCAAGCTGCTTGTTTATTGTAGATTGGCTCATGCTAGTCTTGTTCATGGCTGCATCGTCCCTGGTGTCTTTTGACAGCTCTTTGATCTTGATCATGGTGGAGAGGTTTCAGTCTGATTTTTTAAGGGTGTGGCGGATGACTTTTTTAGACATAACCAGTTCAAACAGGCGTCATCAATACCAGTAACAAGTGGAGGAAGATCTTAAAGAAGAAGCAACAAACTGAGGAACAGAATTCTTGCTTATTGGTAGAAGCTTAATATTTAGCTTCAGCGCAATCACATACATTAAACATATAATGTAACTTCCTGGATTAAGAAATATTATTCATATATTTAAATAATATGTATCATAAATCAGCAAATTAACATTGTTCACCTGGTAATCACTAGGATTTCTAGTGTTGGTTACATAGACAGGCAGTCCAATCTTGTTGAGCCTGAGTAACTATATGAAGATTCCTTTCAATAAGCCTCACAGTTATTTTAACAAATGGCTTGTGTGTGGGGTACCTAAAGAACCGTGTATTTTATGTAAGAAGTGACGGACACATCGTCACAGATTTACTGGGTGAGATTCCATAACAAGCAAGCTTTTTGTTTCCTTAAAAAAAAAAGAAAAACTCGAGGAGACATCTGAAGACAATGGAAGCGACTGGCGAAAGTACAAACGGCTCCAATTTACACATTTGAAAACATTTATTACACATTTCTTGTATTATTTAGCTAACAGTAAGCAAACCAAGGACAGTTTTATTTAAGTTTAGTTCATGAACAACTCTAAGTAGTGTAAAATTTCTTAAGAAATTAGAAACGTGTGCTTTTAATAGCACAAAACATATAGACCATTTTGCAATTTGTTAGAGTGGAACTCGTGCAGCTTTTCAAAAACACTTTTAATGGCAATAGCTTTAATGATGGTAGGAGATGCCTTCTGACATCCATATAAAAGATTAGGTTTTGAAATTAAAAATATTGCTGCCTTTAAATTACTTTAAAAGCTGTCAAAGAAAACACAGTAATCCTCTGTAAGGCTTCTCTTCATACCTTTTTTGTTAATACAGGTATTATTTTCTAGAGTGGCAATATTGTATATTTCACATTTTACAAAATAAACTCACTTGGAGTGATCTTTTATATTGGTATTACAATTAATGTATTGTCAGTACAAAATTTTTTTAAAAATGAAGCTCCGCACATACATTTGGTTTCCTGAGCTCAGGTCACCTTTAAGCCCCACGTGGACGTCCTGGACAGGCCCCTCCCTAAATTGAGAGACTCCCGGTGCATTAATGTTATCACATTTTCCATTATCCAAATCATTTTGCCCCGTAATACATTGGATCACAAGTCCATACAGTTGATGACACCAGTTCACCTTGAACTGAGTGGACATGGTACTGTAATAGAAGTAGCTGGTACTATCATCAGGAATATGATTACCGGTTATTGTCTGAGCTTTTTTTTAGCATTTCACCAACTCATCTGATTAAAATTTGCTGTAAGATATTGTCCTTTAAAGTCACGTCATGCTATAACTTTATCTGTAATGAGCTTTTTTTATGTGTACCTAGTAAAAACCTACATTTCTGTTGTATTCTTAGTGTGTGAATCCATGCAGGAATGCTAAGCTACAAACTGAAAAGACCCATACAAAGTGTGTACTGTCAAAGTATCTTGGTTTAACCATTTATCGCAGAAATTTTAGCTCCAGTGTTGGCGTTCTTTGAACTACCGTAACTCTTCAACCGTTTATGCAATTTACGGAATTGCAACAGATTCTGAAGCAAAAAAAAAAAAAAAAGCTTAAGTGTTGCATTTTTGCGCCGTCGCTTTTCTGCGCGTCAGAATCGAATTACGTCCGTGTGTTATCCAGCTGTCGTCAGTGACATTTTCTGTGTTAAAGGGTTAAGCACTGGGCCTTGGCTCTGCCTACAGGACAACTTTAGGTCCCAACAGTTTATTTAATCATTCCGGACTAGGGTTTGTGCCAATTACTGTTTGCTCACTTTCACACTGAGGCATTTGGTCTGCACCAGAGTTTGTCTTTGGATATTCTGCTTTGTTTGCTAGATATGAACGATAAAGTAAACTGCTGTCCGTGTTTTATTTTAGAATAAACAGGTTTTTTTTCCCCACAAGCAGTTGAGCCAGCAAATAGCACTTTACTTAGAAAATCTACCTGTCTTCTTTTATACTTTACTTAGCCACAATATTGACTTTTTAATTCTGCCACAACTGATGCAAGACTGAGATCAGTAGCAGCAAAAACCCAAACCACGAAACTCTTGAAATATTGATTAAAATTGAGGTTAAACTACAACAATGAAATAAGCCTCAATAATAGTCCTTACTTCTCATTTCTCATATTTTTCTGTACATTTTGGGGAGATGGAGATGGAGATTTCAGATTGGGTTGTCAGTAATTCTAAAACCTAAAAAGGCTTTTTGTGTTTCTTATCCTACCCTGGAGACATTTGTATGCGTATGTGTATCCTTAGGGTGCTGTTCCACATAGCTTAGACCCTGAGCTTCTCAAAGAGGGTCCTTCAGACTCACACCAGAGAACAAGGCTGAATTCACTCCTTCTGGTTACTTGGAAAGACATTTTTTATCATAAAAACCCATGCAAATCCTAACAAAATGCTACAATAACACCAAAATGACATTGAAAACTTTGTGATTATTAAAAAAAAGGCTTTTTTAAAATATTTTTATTTCAATGGAGCTTTCATAATCCATCCTGCTTTCCAGGAACAGGGACCTAAGACCTCTTGGTTGAATGAAGGAAACCATGGCTGCATATGTCACATGAGTTGTCACATGAATTCCTTTTTTTTAATTCCTAAAATCTGAATTCTGAGAAACAAGAAAAGAGCTTTTGTTATCAACGCTAAAAGACATGAAGAGGGTTTTTCTACTTACTGCATTCCATTTGGTCAAATTATTTTCTGTTATCTCGACTGGCTTTGCCTCAAGCATATAGAGTTGGAGTTAAGATTTACATTCCTGTCTTTTTCTTCTATCATTAAGGTGCAAGAACCAAAAATAAACCCAAAAAACACAAGCTGACTTTTTCAGGCATGACTAATGAATACATTGTTAGGGCAAACTGGAACTTTCAAAGAGCATTTAAAGTTGCTGAAACAAAAAAAAAAAGTCTTCAAGGGGCCCAAAAATAAAAAAAAGATCTTGGTTACTTTTACTGTGTTGACTAACCGTGTTTCCGGACCACAAGGCACAATATAAGTAAACTGCCTTTTTCATATTTAAGGCTCATTTAGCAAAGCAGTGAGACAATGCGATATGACTACACTACCCAGAATGCTAAATGAGAATAGAGACAGGTTGATTGGTCAGAGGTGTTGAGGGGAAGTTTTTGTCATGAACTGTAATGTTATTAATTTTTTCTGCAATAATCAGACAAACTTTATTGACGATAACTCAAAAACATTGTTTAGTTGTAAAACATGAGACAAAAGAATTCACTCACTTTTTCAATTCATTATGAAGCGCAGTCCGTATAACATGGAACACTTTTCACCATGGGCTCAGCACACACGTTGCAATCTAAATGTTTTTGTTAGCATGGAAGTTTTTTTGCATACCTTTTAGTTTATTTAGTTTTAGTTGCTACAGCTCCAAATAAAGTAGAAATGTTTGATGTTAAAGCTTGAAATGTATCCAGATCCTGAAGGTTAATCTTCTATTAACTCTAAGTTGAAACTTGAATGTCATTAAATTTCATTTTTAACCTCAGATTTATGGCAGCAATGATTCATTGTCAAAATCAATATTGTTGACATTTCAAATCTCTCTGTAATTGTTTTTACTTCACTGAAACCCTTTTAATTTTAAACAAAAAAGATTTAATCATTGAAATAATGATATTTGGTTTTCAGAGGCTTTGCAGAAGCAAAAGAGTAATTTTGAAACAATAGCGACTTATACAAGAAACAACATTAAATCAACAGATAAGTCAACAACCAAAGTAATTAGCAATCGCATCCCTTGTTACCAGATGTGAAAAAAAAGGGAAAAAAAGATCATAACTTGCTTGACATCTTTCAAAGATAACAAAAAAGGTTTTAGAAGGAATGGTTTTGGTAATTATTGGTTTTAATTATTTTTATTACAGATTCTATCATTAAAAAAAGGTACATCTCTAAACCAAACCTTTCACACCATTGCTTGTTTTGTTGGATGTGTTCATGTGTACAGGTTGCCTGTAGTAAATAGAAAAAGAAAAAAATTGCATTCAATTTGAATAACAAACAGGCGTGAAATTTTTTTTCCTTGAATGATTTTAAACTGTTATTGTGAAATGCAGATGATGAGATCCGCCTTGCTCTTTTTTTCCCACCCTACTAACAATCCACTTTGCTCTCTTCCTTTTAAATTAATAATTGTCTTCCCTCCCCCCCTTCTCCCCTCCCATTTTGTGCCTTCTGCTGTCTTCATCTGCCTTTCCTCACATCCATACTCCCAGTGACAGGAAAGCCATTTTTCGTTGTGTCTAGTTTCTCCCACCGCTGGCTGTTCGGCTGGGAGGGCTGCCGGTTCTACGGCTGGGCGGGCTTCTTTTTTGGCTGCGGGAGCCTCATCACAATGACAGTGGTGAGCCTGGACCGGTACCTCAAGATCTGTCATTTACGATATGGTGTGTTGGGTCACAAAGACACCTATACTCAACCACAGTTGTAGGGGAATTCACACCTTTTTTCAAGTGTTATAGCTCCCTAATATACAAAAGCATATCAGTTTTCTGTTTTGTTTTAAAAACATTTTCTGGAGCTATTTGGCCACCATTATGGGAACTTTTAAAACAAGTCAAACTAGCTTACATCTAATAATGAAAAACATAAGCTTGCTAACCAGCTATCCTAAGCGTGCTTCCTCTAAAGGTCATGTCACACAGCCACCACTTGCGCATTTTCCACCCATGAGATTTCTGTCTTTCTTCATACATGCGTGATAGAAGTGATTCATAAGTATTTCTTGTGTTCTTTATTCCTAGAAGGACGCAGATGTCCATCGAGGGTTTCACCTGGCGGGTCTTAACGTGAATTTGATTTTGATTTATGGATTTATTTGGACGGTTGAGACTTGTGCAGTTTACCCGTATTTTACGATTTTTGCGAGATGCATACGCATATTTGTGGCTTTCTACGACCGTTCCACGAATGTCTAACAGGCTTTTCATGTATGTACCACAGATGTATAACTTTTCTATATTGCACATACGCCGCACATAGCACATTAAAATTACGTAAATGATGCATGAATCACTAATGAAATGCATAGAAACACCACAACAATCAAGCAGGGATCATGTTGTACATTGATTTACGTGTTCTTTGCATGGTTTATTACTACTTCTTCTGTGGTTTTTATGTGGCTCATTCACTATACATCTGGTAAAAATCGTAAATTCCCCTATGACCATTTTTCGTCTGTGCAATATGCGCAAAACTGAAGTAGTGGCTGTGTGACATGGCCTATTGGTAGTTATTAGATTTATTTTCTACGTAAATACCTTATTAATGTGTTTCCCTTCAATCTTAGGTACATGGCTAAAACGCCAACATATTTTTCTATGCCTGGTCTTTGTGTGGATCTACGCCGCTTTCTGGGCGACCATGCCTCTGGTTGGCTGGGGGAGCTATGCCCCAGAGCCCTTTGGGACTTCGTGCACGCTGGACTGGTGGCTTGCACAAGCCTCTGTGTCCGGACAGAGCTTCGTCATGTCCATCCTGTTTTTCTGTCTCGTACTCCCGGCTGGCATCATCGTCTTCTCCTATGTCATGATCATCTGCAAGGTGAAGTCTTCTTCAAAGGAAGTTTCCAGTTTCGACGCCCGCATCAAAAACAGCCATACGCTTGAGATCAAACTTACAAAGGTAACACAGACTTAGACTAAAAGTATCAAAGAAAAATGTGATCAATCCTGACATTTTGTTATTCATTTTAGGTGGCAATGCTGATTTGTGCAGGCTTCTTGATAGCTTGGATTCCATATGCAGTGGTCTCAGTGGTTTCAGCGTTTGGTGAACCAGATTCCATTCCCATTCCTGTATCTGTCATCCCTACATTGTTGGCTAAGTCTTCAGCGATGTACAACCCTATCATCTACCAGCTTGTGGACTTAAAAAACTCATGCTCAACCTGCTGTGCTAAAGTCATAAGGAAAAGAACTCATTTCAGGAATTCAAGGTAAAACCGCCTTCAAATGTTCATGTGCCCAACATTGTTGCTGTGGGTGAATGGCCAAGTGATCGCCCTACTTGTTACACCGAGTGTGCCTGAGTTTATTATTCACATTCAACTGATTCTGTTCAATAATGCCTTTATCTGAATGTAAGCATTTTTGACCAGCTGTGTGGCTTCTTTCACCAAAGAGATAAACTATTTTATAATCTTGTAATTAGCTAGTTTACCTCAGCTATCAAGTTAAGTATCATTGACAAATCCCAACAAAGTGTGGGTAAAGTTACACAATTTTTTGACATGATCTATTCTTGTCCTGTTTGCTGATGTTGTTACTAATTACTCCCACATTCTTGCAGATTCTACACCATCTCGGGTTCATTGAAGGACACAGCGCCCGCCAAAGAAGCTCACATTGAAATCTGAGACAAACTTTTAAGACGGTGGGGGGGGGGACTTAGCCTCTTTCGGTTTGGACAGTATGCCTTGTTCCCTGCCCTCTGTTCTCGACACCTATCCAATCACACGCTGCCTGCTGGGAAATCATTAACAGCTCACCGTTGTTGCTGGTTCCTGAGTCTTCCAGCTTGATTTCGCCACCTCACTGGACATTGATGTGTTTCCTGCAGCTTTTTACCTCCTTGTAACCGGAAACATATCTAAACCAGCTTTTTTTTTTGTCTATACACTGGTTTCATAGTAATGTGTTATGTGTGTTTGTTGTTCTATTTTATGTTACAGAGAACCTGTCTGACCATTGCTAAAGCAAAAGGTGGATACGTTTGAGATGAAAGCCATAACTCAGGTTTTGAAACTGGAAATGTTGAGTTGCATACTGAGGTATATTAGTTTTGAAAACAACCTTTGCGTAAGTGTCATGCAGTAAAACTTTAAATACGTTTATTTTTTCAAAGTGTTTATTAGGGGAACTAGCAAAAAATGAAAAAGAAAAAAGTTGTACAAAAAAACGTGATTTGAAGTTGGAGTTTTACTCTTGAGTTGCATTTATGCAGCTAGTACAGGATGTTGTCTTTTGTACGTTTGTGTATAGCAACAATATTTAAAACTGAAGGTACTGAATTCTACTATATTGCTTCTAATCAACCGATAAATGGCTAAGAAGACACTTCTTCAATGGTCACAGCTAGAGATGACCTTGTGGAAAATTGGCTTTTTTATTCGTCAATGATCGTAAGGCAACAGTTCAAGGTTCGGTGAGAAAAACTGTCCTGCTGTAAAGTCTTAATAAGGCCTGCTCCTTTTTCACTGACCCTGAAGATTGCTTTGACCGACAGGAAGAAGATTATCGAAGCCAACGTGGGTGACTTTACATCTATTATGAAACGACTCTTTCAGGGACAAATTTAGTTCAAATGGCTCTGAATCTTGTCTGATATCCTTAAGTCAAGATTAGGAGTTTTTAAAGAAGGAATAAGCTGTATGTGTGGGTTAAAATGAGCATACTTTACTGTGTCTTTTGTTTGTATCTAAACACTAGCTAAGATGCTTTGTCATCTTGGAGAATCTTATAGAAATCTTGTTGCTTCCCAACATTTAGAGGCTACTCATTATCCACCCTACATGTTGGAAAGGCCCGGGGCGTTATCCCTAAAGGAACTCAAACTATGTAACTATTCCTGACTGGGTACAGTCACCACATACTGCAATACAGTGGTTCTCGTTGCTTATCTTAGTTACCACTATGTTACAATTTATGTTTACTGTCTATTAAGGTCAAATAAGAGAAACAGTTTATATAATGCATAAAAGATTTGAGTTTCATTTTACTGTTTTACCCTGCAGTGGACTGGCAAAATGTTCTAGGTGCACACCGGCTTATCCCAATAGTAGCTGGGATAGGCTCCAGCGTCCCTATGACCCCTAAAAAATTTAAATGGGTTGAAAAATTGATAGATTTTACTATAAAATGTGGTTAACTACCATCACACCATCTGTTCCAAGCCTAAAGTTTAACCGTTAATAGGTGGATTTTGTTTTTTTGTTGAACTTCATTCACTGCCCTTTCATTTCTATAGTTGCGTTAAATATTTTGGTAAAGTTAAGCATCCCAGGGAGTCATTCAAGAAAGGCTTTCTGGGAAATCTGCCTTTGCTCAACATTTTGAAGATGGATAGTCAAAACTTTGTAGACTTAGATGTTTCAGGATACATGGACACTAGTGCTGTTGGTCTAGATCCGTTTTTTTTAATTTTTTTATTTTTTCGGATGATGCTACTTGGTTTGGTAGATGTAAAATCTGTGAAATACGCCACACTGTCAAATCCACACGTATCTGTTTTTAAACAGTGTCTTCATTAAGCTATTCAAGTAGTCTCTTAGAGGAAATAAAACACATCAGAGGAGAGATTTCCTGTTTGCTCAAAAGAACAGCTGTGTTGAAGGACACTGGGTTGAGTGGAAAGAAAATCAGTCAAGAAACTTCTTCCAACATTGGGGTCAATCAAAGGTCGCTGCAGACGTGACTTAGTGTATGTAAACAAGGATTAAAACAAAGTGCTTTATGACTGACATTGGTGTTATCCTACATTAAAGTCTCTACTTGTGACAGTGTTAATTAAGTTCTCCCACATGCGGGATGCGATAATTATATCTGAAAATACAAAGTTTATGTGTCAAGGACCTGGAATAATTCGACATCAGAATTGGACTTACATTGCAGCCTCATTTCTAAACTTCTCGAATCCACAGATCAAACAAAGGATGGCCTGAGACGTTCTTTTTAACTTGCTAAAAAGATTGATGTTTTTAAAATGTTCTTAGTTGACTCTTTTCTTAGGTTTGATCAAAGCCATATCTCCTCTGAACACTGGAACGCTTTTACTTCTCTATTGACAAATTGAAGGAAACTTCATCCTATTAATGGTTTCAAGAAAAATATTTGAGGTTTAATCTTCCTAGAAAAGGAATTATTTTCTATGGCACTTGTTTCTGCTGTAATATGGGCTAAAATATGATGAAAAATGAATGAAAATGATGCCAGAAACTCTTGTGTGATTGTGGAAAAAAAGCAGAAGTGTTGTGGGAGTGTTATTCCTGTCCCGAAGTATCAGATTATAAAAGACTTGTCAGACGCACAAACTCAAATAAAATATATAAATTAGTAACACATTTTCTTTTTAAATTGTTTAAAAACACATATTAAGTCACTGTGAGCTGCAAAAAAAAAAAAAAAAAAAAAGTAAAAACTGAACAATTTTGCGGTATGGAAAGTCACCTCCAAGTGCTGCTTGCAGTTTGTCAGACCAAAGGTACATTGACCAAAAAGGCAACAACTGAGCCATTTTCACAGTGCTGTTTGACGGGGGTTTAATGTAGAATATTTCCATATAGACGTTGTTGATGGTCTCAAAACTGGTTATATGTAGTGATACAGAGATGAATACTGAACTGTGCAGTAATGGAAAAACATCCTCCAATCAATAACCTTTGTTCACAGGGGGGAGTATTGATCATTCTTGACTCTTTCTGCCTGTTGATCTGAGCAGTAGAAGATTCTACGATAATCTATTTAATTCATTGTCGGCCACTTGCTGAAGCTATCAAAACAAAGTCTTTACATTTGAGTTCTTAACTGCTGGCAAAGAACTTTCAAATGTACCTGGGGTTGTCAGTGTATTAAGAGGTCAGGTGTGCAGGTTGGGGGTTCAATTCCCAAGTTAGACCACTTTGTGTTCTTGAAGAAGACTCTGAACCGCATATCGCTCACAATATTAAAGACCCTGTAAGTCCATGGATCAAAGCACCTGCTACATGATTCTCAATTGTAATGTACCTGATAATGGAAGTACTGAGTTGCTGCATTGGCGTTACAAATACCAGAAAAATCGTAATAGCCATTGCTGTATTTTCATACATTAAGTTTTGCAGATAATACTTAAAATATGTTGAAAACATTTTCAACAGGGCACAGAATTTTAAAAAAAAAGGCAAGACATCACATAAACTCAATCGAGCTCGTCATTGTTGTGTCCGCTCACCTCTTGTTTGTACTGGATGACCCTACAAGGAAAATGACACTACCAATTCTTGTTGGGTTTCCTTGGGTTCTTTAAAAATAAACGTTTTTGTGTTTCCTAATTGTAAAACAAACAACGTTCATGATCAAATTATTTCTGATTGTTCTTGTTAGCTTTGAAGGCTTGAGTTTTGGTTGATTTGAAGTAGTGCCGTATGTTTTTTTTAAAAATCCTCATCATCCTGTCTCTACAGCTCAATGACCTTGCATTTAAAAGCACTTTCTGGTACAGTTTCTATAAAAAAGGCAAGCCGAAATGGTCTAAGCATTGCCGTCAAAGATATAGCTTATATCCCCAAAATACACTAAAGTTAACCCCTATAACACCTGGAGCAAAATAACACACCCTCTTTGAAATACGCCAACTCTTTGACCGTTTACACAGTTAACAAAATTCCAATGGATTCTGATGCAGAGAAAAGGGACATTGTGCCAATTAGCCACACTTTCCGTTAGTGCATATTGTAAAGTGTTACTAACATTTTATGTTAGTACAGTGTGAGTAACATATTACTAAATGTTAGTAAAGTGTTATGGTGCCAGAAACTCTTGTATAATTGCAAAAAAAAAGCGTTTTCAAGGCAGTTTTTTACTGGGATAGAATCAGCTGATTCACGTTGATTCCATAAATACTTCACTGCTGTAAAGTGATGCATATCAGTTGCTTTTCTCTGCTTCAGAATCCGTTGGAATTATGTTAACGGTTAAAGAGTTACGGTAGTCAAAAGAACGTCAACACTGGAGCAAAAGCTTCGGTGTTAAAGGGTTAAATTCACAGCCACAAATGCAGATTGCGCATCATTCTATGATTGTTCAGTGCACATAGTCATATCTCAGACCAAACAGTACATATACTTATGCTTTTCAAGTTCCTTGAATATATTTTCAGATGCTTTATCTAAATAAATAAGAAATGTCATTCAGGAGTGGTGAAAGAGTTCTTTCAGACTTGTGCAATCGGATGCAATGTAGTTCAACAGCAATGATGGGTCAAATGGGGTTTTGTAGGACATAGACTGCACTGTATTTTTGTATTGTAATGTATTTTTGTAGATTTCTTTATCCTAAACAAGCCGCACTTTACCGTCTCTGTTTTCACTATAAAAATCCCACAAATGTTGTGGAATGCGTCTCTATAGCAAAGCCGGTGTTGTACTTCACGTTGATGTTGGAACTCTGATCTAAATGTGGTGACTGTTAACGTGTTCAACTGCACATCAATGATTGACTGTACTGACATCCATTTCAGTGTACAACCGCACGGTTTTAGTTTCCTTTTCTTCATTTCCAACCCGAACTAATCACTTTGACACTGGTTTCCGTAACAGGTGTAGAAAGTTTCGTAAAGTATTTAAAATAGAGGCTTAATGACAGTAAAGGTGATGAAGGCAGTAAATGCTAAAGAGGTCTTATAGTCCTGCTAAGAAGATGTATGGAGCCAATTTAATATCAAAATTGCTTTGTTCCTAAAAGAATTTTTGAAGCAAATAAAAAAAACTGTTTTTAGTTCGGTAATGTAAATTGGAACCTTTTCATAAATGTTATTACTTACTTTTCACAGTTGAACCCTTCACTGTTTTGGGAGCACTTTGTGAGTCTGTAAATAATGTGTGCATCTAAATTGGTCTTCAAAATAAATATACTTAAATATTTTGGTTTCTTTGTTTGTTTTATTTGTTTATTAAACAAAACAAAGAGAATACCAGTTTGTTATATGTCTTTTTATATTTTCTCAAAGTCCAACTCGTCACTGTAAAAGGACCTGTTTTAAAATCCATACATTAGGTACAGTATGGATTAAAGTTTGTCAAAATTGTATTCTACACAAATACTGCTGTTTAAATAAAGTGTTTAGTTTAAGTTATTAATGCAAGTTAGCTTCAGTTTTTTTCTTTTTAATATTTTTACACTGTCCAATCCTTCACTGTACCATAACTACATTATTATGTATGGATTCAAGTTGATGTCAAAATGATATTGCACCTATATATTTTTATTTTTACTTTTTATGTTTAACTTGTCTCAAAATTGTCTTGTCTATATATCACTTCTTTTTCTTTGAAGGTATTTTATTTAAGGTGATAGCACCAGTTTTTCCCTTTTCATTATTTTCTATAGTCTGACCCTTGTTCAGTCCATACATTGGTGGTAGTGTTCAAATTCAAATTTGTGTCAAAACTAAAACTAAATTTGATTAGAGCTTGTTTGGAGTTTATGTGAGTTCCCACAATATGTCTGTTTTTTGAAGCATTTGTAAACGTTGATGAACCCCTAACTTTGTAGGCAACAGTCTGTAGTCCGGTCCATTATGAAAAAATTCAGCGTGTATTAAATAACATGTTTTGTGTTGGTACTGACTGATTTTTTTCACTTTTTAAGAAAGCCTTTTTTTAAAGAAAAAAAGTCAAACTTGTAACCTTTTATGATATTAACCCTTGTGCTATCTTAGATAACCCCACCCTTACATTGACGTGTTCTCCCTACAATGACAAAGGTGGATAAATGTGGAAAAAGTTCATGTAATCCATGGACACCAGTGAAGATCACAAATCATTGAAGAAAAAAGGTTCAGCGCACTGTCTAGTGGGTCTAGATGACCCAACTCCCAATGTTAAAGTGCCTAGGATAGCACAAAGGTTAAATGGGAGATTTCATTTTTTTCATTTTTTTTGTAAAATTTAAATTGAGAATATTAAATGCATCTTTCTGCTTTTATGATTTTGAATTAAAACCACAGCAACATTTACCTGGCAGATCTCATATTTAACTTATTACTGTTTGTTTTGCTTCTCTGAAAAATATCTATTTATTGTCATGATTATTTCTAATAAACAATTGCTCTCAATGGACTGTGCCCTTTATTTGGATAATGTTTTAGGAAGGAACAAGAGAAAAACGCTAGACACAGAACTTCACGATTATTAACAAAAAGAACATCAACCTGAAAGAAAAGTGGCACAATTTCTTGAAAAGAAATATTTTGGCCTAAATAATCAATAAATAATTCAAGAAAAGAACAAATCATAGTGGTTTATTGTCTTTTCTCTTTATAAAATCATTAATATAAATATCCAATAAATTAATTCAATGTTTAGTTAAATTTAAATAAAAAAAACACTTTTGGCGAAAACACATTTAGTTCAAAACATGATTTATTGTACGGAATTACCAAACCACTGCCATTGTTCAACAGATTGTTTCATTTTCATTCCCATATACAGTAGACCTCTCTTCAGTCACATTTTTGAAAACATAGTTGACAAAGCTTCAGTGTCTTCAGTAATGAGAGATCAGAACCACACATACCCACAGATTCATAGTACAATTCATCATTTTTACGTATTTAGAAATGATAGATTTCTTTTTATCAAATAAGTTTTTATTATAAACAGTGTCCTGTAGGATACTGTTTTTTTTTACAACACATTTTTATCTTTGTAAACACTCATGACTTCCATCCATTTTCTCCAAGTGATTCATAAAATAGATCATAAAGGAAGATTTGGGGGGCTGCACTGTGGTGTAGTGGTCCGTCTCACAGCAAGAAGACCCTGGTTCGAATCTTTTCTGGATGGAGTTAGCATGTTCTCTTTCAGCATTCGTGTTTTTTTTTGGCGGGGACTCTGGCTTCCTCCCACATTCTAAAACCATGCTTCATGGATTAATTGATAGCTCAACCCAGTGACCCTGTGACCCCTAAAGGGATTAAGCGGGTGATGAAGATGGATGGAAGATTCTGGATTAGGCCCTTGAAAACATAGCACTTAACCCTTGTGCTATCCTAGGCACTTTAACATTAGGAGTTGGGTCACCTAGACCCACTAGACAGTGTGTTGAACCTTTTTTCTTCAATGATTTGTGAACCTCGGTGTCCCTGGAATACATGAAATCTTTCCACCTTTATCCACCTTTGTCATGGTAGGGACAACACGTCAAAGTAAGGGTGGGGTCATCTAAGATAGCACAAGGGTTAAATATTAACTGCTACTAACTACTAACTAACTACCAGTACTACTAAAGTAGTAGTAGTTAGGCCTTGTGTTCCTGGTTAGGCTCAAGCCATCCACGTCTAGGCGATGGTTTCTAGCTCCCTCCTGGTGGGACCAGTGTGCTTAACATCAGTCTCCAGGTTCTTCCTGGTTAAAGCCTGACGAGTGGTGCTGGATGTTGATTTCCTCGAGACTGTTGCTGATCTATCCCCATCTCCTCCCTCTGCTCTCTTCTTCCACCGGAGCATTGGTTTGTTCTTTGCCTGAGCTCTGTGTTGCCGATGGTTTCCAGCAAGCAGACGTTTAGGATTCTTTTCCGACGGGAACCGCAGAATGTCTTTCTTTACAGTGGTTCCATGTTTTCAGCTCCTTACAACAGGACACATTGTCTTAGTTCAGGGGTCGGGAACCTTTTTGGCCGAGAGAGCCATAAACGCCACATATTTTTAAATGGAATTTCGAAAGAGCCATACAATAATGTAGTGTCCCTTTCCCACACTGAGGCACGGAGACTTAACCTCTTTTAGGGTTATTTATTCTGGTTACTGCATTCCACAACAAACGCCGTACAATTAATTCAGCAACTCTTTATTCTCTCCCGCCGAGACGAGAACGCTTCTCCCGACTTTATATTCCCCTGCTCCCGCTCCAGCCCTCCAATTTCCCTTATTCGGCCCATAGCTGTACCCCATTGGTCCAAACTACCTAACAACAGGCTGAGCGACAGAACTGAAAGCCAATCAGATCTCTGCATGATGCGTTCCATGAACTCCAGAACTTTTAACGCGGCCCAACAGCCAAGTTAAACTCAGTCCGCGACAATATGTTTAAAACTAAATATACAAGTGAATGTGTGCATTTGATGTAATTTCAACATTTATAAGGTACAATAAGTCTGTGGATTCTTTTTAATAACATTGTTATGCTGTTGCTGATAAATGATGAGTATTTCTCGTAGTAGTTTTGCTGATTGTCTAGTCTGGTTGATCCGTGGTGAGTTTCTGCTTCATGCAGGCGTTGAGACTTTAAACGTGATCTTAGGTTGGTCTGACTGTTCTTTAGATGTGACAAAGACTGCTCACATGCAGACGCGGAGCCAAACACACACTCACACGCTGCAGTGAGTGACGGGCAGCGAGTTTTATGTTTTTACAATCCCTGCGCGATTCACCTGCTGTCCCCACAACCCCCCCACCCTCTGCTTTCTTCCTCACACATCCCGTCCCAGCAACTGCGCGCTCTTTCTCAGAGACGGGAGCGCGCAGTTTTAGGTACGGCAATTCACAGGTTTCCGGCTGGTACAAACTCTGTGAAATAATAGATAATAGTAAACTGATAGTGCTGGCGCAGTTTTTTCTCTACAAGCACCGCGCCTCTGGCATCGCATCGCGCCTGAGAAGGACTGGTCTAATGAAAAAAAAGTATAATTAAAGATTTGTCTGACATGTGACCATCAAAAGAGCCATATATGGCTCGCGAGCCATAGGTTCCCGACCCCTGTCTTAGTTGAACGAATCTCGGTGTGTGTCGTAATGCGGTGGGATCTCCAGATGTTCTTGAGGATTCCTTTCCAATGCAGGATTTCACATCCTTTCCTCTCTGTTTCTTCATCACACTACCTAGAAACATGAAAGTCTCCACTTCTAGGTTGTTGTGATCAAGCTTCTTTGGCTCTGTGGTAGCGTTGATCTTCAGGATCTTGGTCTCCTGGGGGATGGATATGGAGGCCTGTTCTCTATCTGACGTCGGCTGTGCGAGCTCGGACCAGGAAAATGAAGACGTCCATGGTCCTAGTCGTCTACAAGCGGATGCATCAAAGTGGAGCGGAGCTGGGAGCTTCAGGCGTAGTTTCTACATGACAAATACAATCTTTTTCAAACAGCATGTTTTCATCTGCTCCTCATTCGCTATGATTTGAATAAGGAAATACTCAGAAATGCAGTTTTAATCTTAATTTCTTTCATATGTTTGGCCTTTATCATCAGAAATATGCACGTTAACATGTCTTCTATTCATTGAGAAATATGATAAAACAGCACTGAAATAGTTTAGATCTGTTTCAATTAAATGTTATCACTTTTATTTTCAATTATTTGGTGATTTATGGCTCCTTTTTGTCATATTTTGTGCTAGAATCATAAACTCCTGGTATGATGGATGTCATTCGCTGGTGTCAGACATAAATTACTGCAATAACTCCAGTTTTGCAGGAAATAATTGCTTCAATCTCTGGTTACAAAAAAAAAAAAGTAATTTTAGAACCACGGCTTTAATTAAATGCTTCGACTAGAACATTTTCTCACAAGCCCATTATTCCATTACTCTTAATATTCTCTTCATTCGATTAGAAAGCAGATGATTCTCCTGACTTGTCTCACTTTCTTTTAGAGTTGCTTCTTTTGCTGTGTCAAAATTATTACTACATTTTTTTTGCATCTTTACAAACATCAGGACTATTTTATCCCTTGTGCTATCCTAGGCACTTTAACATTGGGAGTTGGGTCATCTAGACCCACTAGACAGTGCGCTGAACCTTTTTTCTTCAATGATTTGTGAACCTCACTGGTGTCCATGGATTACATGAAATCTTTCCACCTTTATCCACCTTTGTCATGGTAGGGAGAACACGTCAATGTAAGGGTGGGCTCATCTATGATTTATTAGATCTTTTTTTTTCTAAAGTTAATTGCTGCTACCCAAAATGAATAACCATAAAAAAACACTTTAAATGCCCAGAATAAATATGTTCTTGGGTTCTACAGGGTAAAGCATTTAGGCTGCAGTACCTCTTTTCAACACAAGAGGTCAGGGTTCCACGTTTGTCCTTTAATCAGAACTTTGTTGTCTTCAAATGTAATTATGTTCAAACTCAACAGCCATTCATTCATGTTGTTTTTCAGAGTCCAGGTCGTGTATATAGTAAATCAAGAACAGGCCGCACAGAATTTTACAGATGTGGCAACAAAGGCGAGAGCAGAGTAGATGGAATTTACTTTTTAATGAAACTTCAAGGCTAATAAAGAACTGTGAGCCTGGAGGCTGCAGTGGGAGGAGTTGGGACGGCATATTTTTCATTTCAGGGACACTAAAGGCTTTATTTGTATCCGTCTGGGAGCTGTTTTGAAAGAGAAGGTTGTGTTTTTCTTCTGCTTCTGTCTGAAGGACTTTGTTACTTTTGTGTTTGAGCGTTTCCTGCTTTCAACAAGCCATTTCCAGGTTTTTAAACAACATAATTCTCTCAGTTCAGTGAAAAATCCTTCTTTATTGCTCACATGTTGTGTCAATGGTCTCAGAGTTCTTCCTTTATTAATTAATTAAATAAAAATCTACATAGAAGATTGCAAAAGGAGACTCTTAGTTTGGACTTCTTCTATCTAAAACATTTGAAGCTACGTTGTGCACATTCTTGTACGTGTTTTCAGCGTGTGATGTTCACACTGGACGAGCAAGGTGGGGCTTCTTCTTCTTTTTCTAATCCATGCTGTTCACCTACAGTTGGAGGAAACTTGGTCTGGAATGTCAAAGTGGTGCAAATCTCATACATTTTGCTCCAGGCTTTTTCTTTCACAGCTCTATTCTGATATATGAAATACTTTGTGTCATAGAATTCCAGCTGGGCACAAGCTGCACTCATTACCCTTTCCTCCATGATCAAAACCATGTGTAGCGATGCATGGCTGCAGAGTTTAGAGAAGATTCTGCCCAAAACACACATTTACCACAAAAGCGGCTGTTTGAACACGCGTTGCCGAGGGCGACGTGAACGTAGACTGACGGCTGAAGCAGAAGTGGTCCGAACAGAACTTGAACAACCTTCTGTTCTGAGATCACATGACACTTCACTAAAAGAAATGTCTGATTAGAGATTTAACTCCTACCATGTCTGGTCCTCAGAGGCTGCATTTGTTTGGGTGGTGTGACGCTCCGTTCTGTGCCCGGGCACGCTTTGGGGGATCGTTCCATGGACTTCAGCCCTAAGTGTGCCAGGTTGGGACTTTAAATTAGGTTAGGTGTTTGAGGGTTAAACCTGGTTCTCAGAGTTGGATTTACTGAACTGTATTTGAATTTTTTTTAATCTGTTTTTTAAAGCGTATTCTTTCTGGTAAATAACTTTTCTTTTACCTAAATAGTATTTTTGACATTGAAATCCCTCAGTTATCATCCTCTCCTGGTGTTTTTCTCAGTCTTTAAGAAGCAGAATCCCTGTATTGTTAGCAGAAACACTGCAAATGTTATCATTTCTGTTTTTTTATTAAGTTTATCACACTTTATTAATGATACACTGTGGTTTACGTTTATATTTTTAAGTTTTAAATGACACAACTGACATTAGAACCATCAGAAACCAGTATTTTCTTCTTGTTAAGGTCTAAAATGTATTTATTTTTTGCAGTTTTTATTTTCAGTTCTACATAAGTACTACTTTTGGTTAATTTACTCACTTTTTGACATTAAAGATTTTAAAGCAGCACATTTTTGTTAAAATATTTCTTCTAACATGCTGTTTTGTGTTACTTCACTTTAGATTATCTTAAAAAGGTAAATGGACTTCTGATTCATTGTTAAAAAATTATTCTGGTCAAAACATTCATTTTTGTATTATAATATTTAAATTATTTTATGAAGATTGCATTTTTAAAATTACAACCAGAGAAACTTCACTTGTATTTTAATTATAAAAAAATTAAATCATTTTTTTGAGCGTCAGTACGAAGAAAAAAATATTTAAATATATTGTCAAAAAGCAAAAAACTTTTTTTTTTATTTTCACTATAAATGCAAGTACAACCAATTTCATCATCATGTCATATTGCATGAAAATGTTTTGAATTGGAGATAATGCAAGATAAGAAATGAAACAGTGACCTCTAGTGGCGATGTTGATGACTGACCTGCACCTGTAAACAGCATTTGTGAACACAAGTGATTTTAAAATCTGGAGTCTTTACGGTTTTTCAGATAAGGTGACTAATTTGTTTTTGCAAATCAGCTATTAAGTCAAAAATAAAAAAAATCATAAAAAGAAATGAATCAGACTTTTGTTTAGAGAGAATCCACCAGGGGGAGCTCTTCTCTTATTTATCTTCCAACGATAAAGCCTTTAGCTTCTGGAGCTTAAATGTTAATGTTGAATCTAAATTTAACACTGAAAAAAAGAAGTTCTTCCGTGTCTGTTTCAGAACACACTGCTCATTCCTTGTTGAGAATCTTTGTAAAAAATAAAGAGATGTTTTTTTTTTGAGCACTTCCCTTGTCTTGCCCTCTTGTGTGGGTGGGAGGAACAAAGAGGGGTAAAAATTCCCTTTGGATTTCAAAATGTGATTTTTTTTTGTACTGTATTCAAGCAAACAGCACAAACTTGAAAGAATGGCTTAAATTCTTTGGTACAGGCCTCCGTGACTGCAGGAGCACGCTGGTGCGATGATGCACAGCAGATAGAATCCAGAGCTTCCATTAATATTTTATTCTTTGGGAGATGCAAGCAGAGGAAGAGGAAAAAAAGGTCTGAAAAAAGAAGAAAAAGCATCAGCTGCTCCTTCTCACCTCTCATCTGCTTGTTAGTGCTCTTTGCACCTCACGCTTCCCGTGCCAGATGGGTAATTTTCATTATCCGACTGACTTTTGTAATTAGCACAGCTGAGCTGTCAGTGTACTAAATTTGGATAAAAAAACAAAAATAATTAAACCCATTTTTTAAGGAAACATCTGGTTGAAAATGAGAAGCAAAAAAGATTTTCTATCAAATATGGTCGTGCAGTTTTTCACTTTTTGTTTTGTTAAATTTTCTTTTCACATTTTGTTGTTTTTGCAGAGTTACTCAAGTGCCAAAATAAAAAATTTGTATTTTTTCCATTGTGCCTAAAAAAACAAACAAACAAACCCCCCAAACAATTCATGAATCTGAGCTCTAATAAAAACAGTTAAAACGCCTCAATTGTGCTGATAAAAGAAGAAATTCAATAATATTACAAAACGTTTTTATTGTCATTTGTAAAAAGGACGTCATCCATTCGCTACAACTTAGTCCGAGTCCCTGATTGGTCAATGTTTGACCTGGTTTAGCCTGCAACGCATCTTAAATGGCTGTGTTTGTACTTGGCTTGCATAGCAACGTATGAACGAGAACGTTTTGAGTGCGTAAGCCCAAAGAAACGTGCATTTATATCGACTATTTATTGGAAGTAGCCACTTGAATGTACATTGCAAAGGGGGATGTGATCATAGCTTCCCACACACTCACAATGCAACCCTCTCATTTTTATCCAATTTGTGAAAGTGCTTACGGATTTAGGCAGTTTGTTAATTTGCTAGAGACATTTATGACTGTGATGTGCTGAAGTCAGGATTCAGGTTCCTCTCTGTAACTGCACAGATTGTTCACCAGTTGCCTGTTTCCATCAGATCCCATTAGCAATTAGGAAATGGATCCGGACTGTAGTTTTTCTTCGTCCTGATGACCACGGTAAAAGAAGACAGTACTGATGACATCAGCAAACTGATAATTACTTTTTTTTATTACCTAGGTAAACATTTGTTTCCTTTCACTTGTTGTTTTTTGTGTAATTTCTGCATATTTTCCTAATGATTATAGGATGAAGGGAAAAAATGCTCCTTTCTGGCTTTTCTCTTGCAGATGGGAAAAAATACATAAACCTAGATATAAAGTTATGTGCTGTCTCCTGGAGTGGAGGGGCTAAAACTGTTAAGGAATTCTAGTCAAAAGTTTTGTCAAAGATTTAAAAGGTATTTCAAACAAAATGTCAAAGTCAAAACAATAGGAGAAAAATGACAGAAGTCATCTTCTAGACCAAAGCTCTTTTACTGAAAATCTTTTTTCGACTATCAAAGGTTGGTCGTGTGCAAACTGTATCTTCAACAATGCAGGCAGTAGAAAAAAGGAGTTGACATGTCAAAGTGAAAGCATTCAGAAGTAAACAAATGTTGGCAAAACTGAAAGACAGATGTTCACGTGTCTGTGTGCAGCTTCTCAGCGGTTTTCACGTGTTATAGCAGACATGTATGTAGGACTAAAACCTCGACTCAAACGCAACCAAAACATTTCTATCTAGATTTATATTTATTTCTATCTGTGTCATCAGTTGGAGGCCCTCGATCATCTCAAAAGTTGGAGTTTTAGCTGTGGTGTTGACATTCTTTTGACTATCGTAACTCTTCAACCCTTTACGCAGTTAGCGTAAATCTAACAGATCCTAAAGCGGAGAAAGTCGTGGGATATGCAAAGCTGCTTCCCTCTGAGTCAGAATCAGCTGATTCGTATTGATCAAACAGTCGAAAGTTGTGGTATGTGTTATTTAGGGGGATCACCGGTGACATCTCTGCTGTTGAACGGTTACCTCCGATTTCAATTTCTGCAACTGTTTAGGGTGTTTTTATTTATTCTCCATGACTGCTGCAGCTGCTGAATTTATCCAAAAGTGGGATGCAAAACAAAAAAAAATGTAGTGAAGAACTTCAGTGAGTGATCATCAAAAGATTATTCCAATCATTTTGGTGTTTTTGGAAAATGTGGTCACTGTCATTGATTAGTTTTCTTAATTTTTGGAGCAATTTTGTCATTTCAAAGCCAATTCTGTGACTTTTTGTTTTTGTCTCTGTCTTGCTGGGTCAAAATTAATTAAATTTAAAAAGGCATTTTTGACTTTTTTCTGAGATAAAAGCAGCTTGTAACTATTTCAGCACCAATTTGACTATAACCATAAGCATTGACTGAATAATATGTAACTACTAGACGAATCGCGTGTGACGTCACCCATTGCTTCTGGTTCCATAGAATGAAGTCAGTTCAGTCGCCATATGTCCTTAGATGTGTTCATTAAGCAGTGACTTGGCCCGCCTAAGTTTCTATGGCAACCTCTCTTTCCAATCAGGAGTGAGTATGTTACAAGGCCACACCCCTACCACTGAAAGCAGAATCTGTCAATCAAACACCTCGAACGTTTGAAGCAAGGCCACCTACTTTTATTAAGGCATCTGACCTCAATAACTTGCAATAATATCATCTAAAAAATCAGAATCAGAAAAGCATTTTAAAAAAAGGTAGCAGAACAAGAATGGTTATTCTGATAAATAGGAAAATTAGGTCTTTTTCTCAATATAAGTCTATTGGATTCCACCTTTTTGGGACCAGCTGGTACTTCCTGTTTGGAGGAGGGGGGCTCACTCAAGCCAAATCATATTTTACTGTCAATGCTTATAACAAACATTAAAAACAAAATAAATAAAAGACAAAAACAAATTACTCCTACATTTTATTTTCCTGAGATAATTTAAATATTGTGTGGCTAATTGTGACTTGATTGACTACATTAGATGAGAAGAAAAATCAATCCTGTTTAAATAATTTTTACTTTAACATTCAGTGGTTTAATCGTTCAATAACTTTGCAGTCAAAATGTTTTAGATAAAACATTTTTTTAGGACAATCACTCTAGTAAAATCTGAATTTTGATGAAACATAAATAGCAATTATAATAACACCAATGATTTTTTTTTTTTTTTTTTTGCAAAGAATTCCCCTAAACTATTATTCAATGACTAAATTAGGCATTGGGAACAGTGAGGATACATGACGTTCAGGTGAAAGCTAATAGTGTTAGAAAGAACAAAAAGAGAGGGAAAGTGAAAAAGAAAGGAAGTGGGGTGAAAGGGGAAGGAGGAGAAGGTGTGGAGCGGAGGGGAGAGGAAGCATGAATAATCCATGGAGGCTTCACGGCAGGATTAAGACAAGGTGGGAGCCAAAAATATCCCCGGCTGGCAGCTTGGCGCAATAACTCTGCAACAGAGAAAGCGCGACATGACAGCAGCCACTTCTGCTGCCAGTCTTTATCAGCTCAGGAAGTAAAATGTTTGGGGATTATAACAAGCTACTGTGATGTTTCTGTGTACAGTAACACCCCCCCCCCCTTTTTTTGCATACTTTCTGAATCCAAATCTGTATTTTATCATGAGAAAATGCCCATTTTGTTTTAAAAGCCTGAAATTCTGCTGCAACCTGAGCTTTTCATAGAATGAGCCTCTAAAAGATACAGCAGCTGTTGCACTTGTAGACATTTTGCTCTGTTTTTCTGTCTTTCCAGTGCCTGTTCACATTGAATCTAGAAATGTTTACATTACGATGCAGTTGCATGCATTTATGCATTTACTCTAGATATTGGTTGAAGGGTTAACCCTTGTGCTATCTTAGATGAGCCCACCCTTACATAGACGTGTTCTCCCTACCATGACAAAGGTGGATAAAGGTGGAAAGATTTCATGTAATCCATGGACACCAGTGAAGATCACAAATCATTGAAGAAAAAAGGTTCAGCGCACTGTCTAGTGGGTCTAGATGACCCAACTCCCAATGGTAAAGTGCCAAGGATAGCACAAGGGTTAAATGGAAGAAGATAAAGTTCAGTATTTTACGATCCGTGTTCATAGCTAACCAGTAATCCAGATCGCACCACTTAACATGCCAGTGTGCATGAAGACATTTATATCTCTGACTCTTTTTAGGGAAATCAGTTTATGGTTTTACAGGAAGATGCCAGGATCATTTGTAAGCTGAGTATTTTGCAAATTCAAATCAAGCTTTAACCAAGAACACTTTACAAAACCAAAATTATAATTGCAATATGGAGTAAAATGTCCGTTTATCTCTGTTACAGTTTTATTCAAATTCAAGCCACTATGAAAATAATTGGTTTGTGTAAATTATTAAAGCAATTTTGACACGTGACATTTTTTTTAACACAAAAAGAAGCAAGATGGCTACATCAACTGTTCTTGTCAATACAAAGAACAGCAAAAATAACCTTATTTTGCCTGTTTTTTATAATTATATCAAAGGGTTACTGATAGAATTAATGGTAATTCAGGACCTGCTTAACACTAAAGGCTATTTCACATATGTATCTTCCTCAAGGACTTTTACAGACCGAACTTTTTCCAGAAGTGTTTGCACATTTATTTTAAGGCTAAAACTAAGTCTTTTTTGCTAAATTTACTGTTAAATATCCATGTATAATGTAGAAGAAAATCAAAGACCTGATTGTGATCAAAGATTTATGGAGATTGGCAAACCTCACATTTCTGTACAGAATTGACAGGGTCTCCAACCAGTCAGGGTGCAAAACAAAGTGTGCTGTAAAAAAACGAAAATACACAGAACTACACAAAAAAAAAGAGTGAATAGGTGAGTCGCGACATAGCGAGGGAACACTGTACTCTGCTCACCATAAACTATAAAAATATACTTCTGATTGTGACTAACATGTTTCTATGGTATACAGTGTTCCCTTGCTACATCACATTCACCTTTCAAGGCCTCGCTGACTTTTTCCAGTGCTCATTTTCTTATATTGGTTTCTATATCGCACTGTGTTCTCGTTCTGATTGACCGTTGACCGTGGATCAATCTACTCCGTGCTGTCTCTCGTACAGATATGTGCAGTTTGCCAGAGTTACATTAATCTTTGATCATGCTTTTCATTCTGTAACCCTTGTGCTATCCTAGGCACTTTAACATTGGGAGTTGGGTCATCTAGACCCACTAGACAGTGCGCTGAACAGATTTTCTTCAATGATTTGTGATCTTCACTGGTGTCCATGGATTACATGAAATCTTTCCACCTTTATCCACCTTTGTCATGGTAGGGAGAACACGACAATGTGAGGGTGGGGTCATCTAAGATGGCACAAGGGCTAATGCTGAATTTATTTTTCTACAAAGAGCTTGGAGAGGTTAAAGAAGAAAGAAAAATCAGAAAATAGTAATGTATGTCTGAAAAAAGTGTATAAAGTGTGTAGTGAGGAGTTTTACAGCTTACATCCTGGATTTGACCAATGCTGGGTTGTTTATAGACCGCATCCCTGCGATAAACGAGGGACTATTGTCAACCATGTTCAAACAGCTGAAGCAAGTCAGCTTGTTACAAGACCATTTTCTAGACTTTTTTACGCTACATAATGATAATTAACAGTCCAAGACGCTTTGTTGCCATGCTAGTAACTGGTCTCTCAGTGCTATTTTGTTTTAGGTGAACCTTTTTTGGCCAAAAGGTCAGTACAAAGGGGAAGAAGTTAAATATTAATATGGGAGAATATTGTATATTTGCACTGCACTTAAAATGTTTTGTTGCGCCCTGGCTAGCGTAGGATTTTTACAGAAGTTAATTAAAACTAAAACCATAAAGTGAATATAAAACCTCTACAAGAGATGGTGGATGTTGTTGGTGACCTGATGAGCATCTAATGCGCTTCCACGAACTCAATGATAGTTTTATTGCCTATTTCTCTTAAAAGGAGAACTTGCCTCCATCCGTTGGGCTTAAATACCAGTAATATATCATTTATTATCTCTCACTCTTTTTCTTTTACATCTTTCCCTTCCTCTTTTCTGTCAGTGCAGCTAAACGATATAAAGTCTTGGCAAGAATCGTGGATTAACATACCAGCCAAAGACTGAGACGGTGTCTTTTCCTGTTCTTTGAGGAGAGGCGTAGACGTCTGTGCAGCTGCAAAGCTTGATGACTCCACATGGATCAGAGGAGCTCAAACATTAGCTGGTTTGAGGAACGAGCAGCAACTTCTCAAGGGGATGTCAATCAACTCCAAATTTTTGGGCTCAAACAATTTTTTCTCTTAGCTTGGTAAAGGTGCTTTTAGTGATCTAAACTCTTTGATGGACGGTTGGAAAACTTTAAATATTTTGACAGCAGCCACAGATTTCTGTGTTTTTCTGCACCACATGGTGCAGTGTCGACCAAAGCAAAGAACAAAAGAATAAAGCAAATTATATTCACACTGAAATGTTGGCAAATGTGTGTAAGGCAATGCTAGTTGATAAACAAATGAATCAAAACTGCAATAATCAGTTCGTACCACCTAAAAGTGCAAGATCAACCAAGACAGAGTTTATCCAGCTTATATATATATATATATATATATATATATATATATATATATATATATATATATATATATATATATATATATATATATATATATTTCCTATTTTGGACATTTTTGGTTGGCATTTTCTGTGAAGTTAGGCAGCAAAAACACAAAAAAAGAGTAAAATGTCTTAAATAAAAATTATACACATCAGAATTGGTCAATTAAAAATGTATAGGCCTTTTTAACCCTTGTGCTATCCTAGGCACTTTAACATTGGGAGTTGGGTCATCTAGACCCACTAGACAGTGCGCTGAACCTTTTTTCTTCAATGATTTGTGATCTTCACTGGTGTCCATGGATTACATGAAATCTTTCCACCTTTATCCACCTTTGTCATGGTAGGGAGAACACGTCTATGTAAGGGTGGGGTCATCTAAGATAGCATAAGGGTTAAGTAAATAAAAAAAGACTACCGGTATGTAAAGACTATGATAGGATAGCATCTACTCAGATTTGCACACATTTTTACCAAGTAATCAACCTTTACATGTCAAAATCAAAGTCGGCCTCGGTTGGTTTGTAATCTGTAACTTGCTAGTTCCAGTCAATTTGTGCCAGTAATCACATATAACTGTAAGTTTATTTATGACAACTGGCTTAACTCATGAAATTGTCATTAAATCTCCCATTTTTTTATATTTACACAACACAAAATACTACCAGCTGTATCAACATGTACACAAATTTTAATTTGTGCATCTGCAAAGTGTTGAAAGAGTACATTGCTGTGCTACAAGTTATTAAATAACCCGTTTGATGAATGAGGGCGACACGGGCCTGCTTTGTTGCTTCATTGCTTGACGTACAAGACAGATGACCTACAATAAAACAGCAATTTGTCCTCTGAGGCTGCAGCTGAAACAGATTTGTAGATCATTCGGAAAGGTTGCATAATTCGGTGGCTCCATATTGTTGAGATATGGCGCTGTCTGTACAGATGGAAATTGTGACCGTGTGCAAATGACTCAGCGAAATATGAAGAGCATCTAAATTTAGTTTTTGAACATTGTGTTTAACCCTTGTGCTATCTTAGATGACCCCACCCTTACATTGACGTGTTCTCCCTACCATGACAAAGGTGGATAAAGGTGGAAAGATTTCATGGAATCCATGGACACCAATGAAGATCACAAATCATTGAAGAAAAAAGGTTCAAAGCACTGTCTAGTGGGTCTAGATGACCCAACTCCCAATGGTAAAGTGCCTATAATAGCACAAAGGTTACAAGTGACTATCCATCTAAAAGAGTGAAGTTTGAGAAATCTCCTCTAATTTTTGTGATTTTATTAGGTATAAGGTATTCCAAATAAAGCAAATTGACCGGAAGGGGTTATTAGTCTGATGAAGCTTTTCCTTTTATACAGGAGAAGTTTGGTACATTGAAAAAAGCAGGGACTTTAGGTGAGAGTGCTGAATGAAAAAAGATGCAAATCCTACGTTTTGCAACCAGGGCTTGGTTTACAAAGACCACCTTTACATAGATTTGCGCTCACTGTCACTCAAATTCAAGACCTGCCGAGAAAATGTGCATACTACATAGAAACTGTGACAAAACAAAAAACAAACAAAAAAGTACTCTCATTTAACTGTTCCGGAATTGTAAATATGTACCATCCAAATTTCAGAGAGTTAGGAAAACCAAATTCATTTTTGTGTATTTCTAGTTTGCACCTATATGGGGACACAAACCCCTTTTTTTTGAATATTTTCTTTGCAGATAAATTTGTAATAATTGTTTACAGTTTTAATTCAAAGTAAACAAGTGTGTCCTTTGTTTATATGGACTGAAGATGGTAAAAGGCATTAGTGAGTTATGAGTGGGATAGAAATCCATTATAGATATTGAGATAAAAAGGTTTTCATCAAACCAAACTGACCCATTTCTGGTAGCAAAAAGCAGCAACTAAATAGTCCTTATGGATGTGAGTAGTTTGGTATAAATTCTTTATTTTTTCGTAATTAAAGTTGTATATGTTGTAAATGTTTTATTTAGACTTTCTATTTAAGACCGTCTTTAATGATTGACTGTGAGTGTTAATGAGAGTTGTGTATTATTGTTGTGCTGCTGCCTCTTGGCCAGGACGCTCTTGCAAAAGAGATTTTTTTTTAATCTCAATGTTTTTATCTCTTTTTTTATCCTGGTTAAATAAAGGTGAATAAAATAAAAATGTGTACATTTGTGTCTATGAACAATTTGAATTGCTGCTGCCAAAATGGGTTTGCATTAACCATTATCTTCAAAATAGGAACTTTAAAAAAATTATTTACTGTGCTATGGCATTGTAAACCTGCATTACTGACACTTTGTCACTTAAATATGGAGACACAAAATGTTTTTTTCTTTGTACAAGTTTGTTACACCAAATAAAATGCAATACAAGTTCAATTAGAAATTTTTTGTGTTCTTTTAAAATAACTGCTGTGTACATGTTTTCTCATATATATCTACATTATAGATGAACTGTGTGTTTGCATAGTGTTTTTCTTTTTAAGACAGGAGACAGGGATATCTAAGCCGCACAAGCGGCAGTATTTTATTCCAAAAAAATTGAGATGCATGAAAAAGAAATTCTCCATGTGTGCTTAAAATTTACTGTGTGTACTTTTTTAAGTTATTTTATTTTTCCAAGTAAAAAATTCAAACTCAAATTCAATTGAGATAATTATACCTCATGTCCAGCCACTTCCTAGACACGTTTAGCTTTGTTTTTATACAACAACGATGGTTACAAGTCATGATGGATTGTTCTCGTGTTAGCCAAAAAGCTGCAACATCATGTGTATTTCATTCCTTTGAGTGTGGAGGGCTCGCAGACTTAAACTCACCATATATAGCTATTTAAAAAATAGTGGCCACATTTTTGGGAATAGAGAGTGTATCATCCACAAACATTGACACTGCAGTGCAGACAGAATATATATTTGTAACATTCCACAGTTTATTACTGGCCTACTTTGATCAACTTCCCCGCCCCCAATCAATTTTTCTTTTGAAGAAAATTCTCTCGTTAAAAATCTTTTTTATATTACACATTTTTCTTAAAAAATATAGAAAATAAATATTTACAGGTAATTTACACACGGGAAATCCTCTGGCTTTTTGTTTGGAAACAAATGTGACACTTGAACCTTCTCGCAGCACATGTTACAGAGTATGTGTTGAAAGCTTTCAAAGCTAAGAAAAGTGGTAAAAAAATAGGTAGATTTCATACAGAGAAATTAAATACATGCATACATACAGCACAGTGCCATGCAAACACAGTCCGTATTTTTTGGGAAGTAAATTGTTTTAAGATTTGCATTTTTTGTCAATATTCAAACAATTCATGCCTTCTCACTATACATACATGGCTTTTACATTATGAGCAGCTGCAGGAAATAGCTGTAGAAACTTCTAAACTCTTTGTAGGGCAACCTTTAATTGACAAAAGCAACATTACAGGATGTAATCATGGTCAAAATTTTGTCTAGGATCTCTTGCACAAGAGGGCTAAGTAGCATTTTGATATTTAGCGAACACAAAATTTGCACTTTCAGACATTGACACATATTTCACACAAATGCCTTTTTTTCCCCACTGTGAACATTTCAATCACCAATCCAGCGGAGCTGTTATTTGCTCTGAGAGCTTTTCATTTTCTGGGTCGTAGCACAAAGAAAAAGACAGAGACATTCCCTTGTGACAGCTCTGTTGGACGCAGCCGTTCTTCCTAAGAAGATATTGACTGCTCTGTAATCAGCCATATCTGTTCACGTATGGGGCCTCTCTATCACCAGCCACCGGCTAAGACCTGCCAGCCAGAGGTCATTGGGAGATTGGTATTCGTCAAGGCTGCTGACCTTGAGTGTGTTTGTTGTCCGACTGCAACAGAGATTCTTATCGGTTGAAGGCAGACAAAGATAACACTGTTTACCCTCGGGGGACAAAGTAGCCATTTTGTACTTCTTTGCCCCAACCAATGGCAAAGAGGCATATGTAACGAGCACTCAGATGCTACATTCTTGTGATCAGCTTAGAACCTGCAGGTGGTGGTAATGCCCTACATGTCCAATGCTACTGGCAAAAGGAATGTGTTATTGACAAAGCTGGTCGATGTTCAAGTCCGTCGTGCGTTTTTGAACAAGGACCATCCCATCACTTTTTTTTTGTTAATTATTGTGACAATAATTCTTAGCAACCATTTTTACGCTACTAAAAAGTCAGATTTCCTTTTTGTTGGATTCACATTAGTAAGAAACATTTATTCCAACAGCAGAGTTGGTTTGTCAGAAAATCTGCCAAAACATACATGAACCAAACTAACTTTTCATGGTTTTTATAGACCAGGGCTGCCTAATTCTGACCTCTAACATTGAATTGTTTTCAAAGTAAGGTTACTTATTACCTTGATCAGGTGGTTTCAGACACCTGAATAACATCTGAATCTGAATAACAAACTTGCAGAGATAACTAAAACATTAATAAAGTGGAGATTGGAGATTCCAAAGCAAGTGGTAACCTCACCTCTTCAGCCTTGGACTGAACAATTTTTTTTAATAGAGCTTAGCTCTATTCTTGTCAGATTCTCTTCCCTCACCTGCAATCACGGGTCATTTGTCTTGCTTCAGCTAGTCCACTGCCTGATTCTGCCAGTAACTCTCGTAAATTTCTGTGCTAGGTCAGCGTATCTCTTGTTCTTTTGGTCAACTTTTTTTTGGACTGTTTCTTAATTCAGTTTCAGTTTCTGCTCAACTCCAGCACACTGACCACATTGCAAATACAATTCTGTTCCTCAGTCATGGTCTGTTCTTCAGACCCAGACTGAGGTCCAGTTTCCTTCACCACCAGCTCTTTACAGGTCTAAAACCTACTCTAGTTCTAAAGTCCTACCAAGCCACGTCTTTTCCAACTTTCAATGGACATCTTGTTCATACGTTTCACCAACCAGTATAAGGAGATCAAGAGTCAGGTAATCATCAAAGATCAGTGTAGGGAGAACTGTGAAACAAGGGGGATTAAGTAGCCCCTGTCCAAGAATAAAACATTTAGGAGATGTCTACAATCCAACCTGTTTGAACATTTGTGGAATCAACCCAAGTCAACTGTTTGTGCTGAAGGGACAATGCAAGTGTGTTGGCAACACTTGCAAATAGCCAACAAACAAAAACAGTAGCAGATAAAATGGAATACCATATTACAGCAGAGTGTAGCTAAGCTGGTAGAAATATTTTCAAACTCCAAAAAGAGATCACAGCAAACAAGAGTTGGCAAATATATGGGAATTTGTTCTCAAACTCTGCTCCACTGGTCATCCCACAATTGCTGTATCCAAATGTGACATCATGTGAAATGTAAATGAACAGACACCTCAATGATAGAAGATTTATTGCAAAACAGCATTGGAATAATAAAGAAGGAATCCAATAAACACAACTGTCCTTAGTTTTCTGGGCCAACTTTGCACAACATTTTTAACAGAATTAGTCATGATTTTTCTTAGCTAATCTTTTTTTTTTTTTACTCTGGGGCTATACTAACATTTTGGAAACTCAAGAGATGAGCAACAAAACGTTCTGTTTTTGATAACAACCTAGATGGAAGTCCAGTTGACAGTTGTGTTCCACTTTGATTTAGTCTGTTTTGGTAGAAGATGAAATGCCATGCTACATGGCTAGTAGGTATTTGAAAAGTCAAAGTATAACAAAGACAATAATTAGAAAGAAAATTAATGATATTAGTGAAATCCTTTTGACCAGACAAACAACTTTAAAAAGGTCAACTTTAAAAGACAATGAAGAATGAAAATACCATGAATAAAAGGATAAATGTTTTTAAGACAAGATCATGCTGTAGCACAGGGATGGCATTTAAGTATGTAAGTTGTGTTTGATGTTTACTTTTTTGCACAATTCAACAACAGTGAACTTTACAGTGTGACTCAATTTGTAATTTAGAGCTTTTATTGTAAGGATCTTTAAACGTTTATGGATCATTCAACAGATTTCCCTTTAGCTAGCACTGATGAATAGTGATTTAGGCTAAAGACGTTACCATTAGAAACCGTGGGTAAAAATCTTGTTTGGCATCACTGTTTTTACCAGAATCATATTCAAGCCTTTACGTTTCAGTGGCGGTAACTTTTTGTAAGAAAGGACTATTGAGGAAATCATGTGCTCAACAAAATGCTGCCTGAAGGGTGAATTCTCTACACGCTAGAACTACTCCAATTTTGGTTCTGTCTACCTGCTAAGGAGTTTTTTTTTCTTAGATCCGAAGAACAAGGCTATGTGCCTTTTTTGATCATTGATGGATGTCACAGCCAGCTCATCTTCTTCAGCTCTATCAGTGCATAAGGACTTCAACAACTCTACCATACAACGCAATGTGCAATACAAAACTTTGGACATAGTGTGCGCCATCTGCTATAGTTGGCTGCTCGGCTACATCTAGTGTTACTCAACATGACGTGGTGTGCTTTTGACCTGCCGTTTTTCTTCCCCTTGCAGTTTGGTTTCACCACCATTTCCTTAGATCAGCATGAGAGAGAAGCTGCCTCATCTCATGGAGGATTTTATGCATGGAATTGCTTTCGTCAACTCGTCTATGACTACATCCATACTGGTGCATTTGAGATGTTCCATTGGAAGGAATGCTCCTTAATTTTTTGGTGTTAGCTTTTCAAAATGTTGACTTTGAAACATCATAAATATGTCTGACTCACCACTAAAAAGAGCTTGCTTCCCTGAAAAGTATACAGCTACACTTCTTAAAATGATCTAACAATTGTTTTAAAAAAAATCAGTGTTGTTACAACTTAAATCTGGATAAGAAAAAATTTGGACTTAGATGAAAATTACATTTGGATTAACCAATCAAGTTACCATTATAATGTAATACTAGAACACCGTTGGTGTGTTGGCCGTGGGTGCGGGTACACTGAAACGTACACATAATAATTGTACCTGTTTGGGAATGGATTGTTGTGCAAAAGAATGCCAAGTAACTATTTTCTGGCATCTCTTTTTTAGTGATGCAGCAGTATTTTTTGACTGCAACCAGATTATCTGCATTCTCACCTCTATTCGTTAGGGTAGAGTAGTTAATAGGCATGAAAAAAATGCACTAATGTGGACATAGCCTTGCTTACATTGGCCTAAAAGTCTGCTTTGACCCCTAAGTCATAAATCAAAAGTTGATGACGTTGAATTAGACAAATGTAAAATGTGTTATAAATTCCCTAAGGAGTTAGCAGGCATAAGACTTGGCAACTATTTTTATTTTATATACCAAACAGCTAGTAAGCTTTACCCTGGTCAGCTATTGAGCAAGAGTGACTACTTTCTAAGAAACATTGCAGACTCCCTGGTGCCTCCAAAAGAGGAAGTACCTCTAGTCGACCATCGGCTTTTAGGCCATGACCACAGGATGAGTTGATTTAGACATTAGTCACATGATCAGGATTCTCCCTAACCTCAATGCACTCTATCTCCTCTCTTTCGCGCTCTCGTTCCCTTTCGCGCTCTCGTTCCCTTTCCCGCTCTTTCCGCTTGGCTCGCTTCTTTTTCTTATGTCTTTTTTTGGAAGGCGGGAAGAAGGTAAGGAAGACGGGCAGGATGACGAAGCAGTGCAGCACGGTGCAGCCTGCCGTGAGCAGGGAGCACTTGAACAGTGTGTAGGTCAGATTGGAAGGCACAAACAACAGGGGCATGATCCCGATCACAAAGCAGGAGGTGTTCTGCAGGATGGCCGCCCCATGCTCCTCCAGTGCCAACTTGATGCACTGTGTCCTGGTGTGCTCGGTGGCCAACACAAAAGTATACAGGTGCGGTGCACAGTGATCCATGGCGAAGTTGAGAGTATAGATAAGGCACAGGATTGAGATGCTGTCCATGCCGACGTTCCAGAGGGTCATCAATCCCAAGACACCCAGCTCAACAGAAGTAACAGTGAGAATGAGCCAGAAATTTCCAAGGGGATTGATAACCAGGAAGAATGTGAGTATTAGAATGGTAAGTACACTGAAGCCTGAGGTCAAGATAGGGGAGATGACGGATGAGCTGTAGCGGTCCATGAAAACAAATGTGGGGTTGAAGGCAATGAACTTGATGCTGTTGATTAGCATCAATGGGCGGAGCTTCTCCAAAAGCTCCACCACCTCCTCTCGCTTCTTTTCAGTCGTCCGTGCTACCAAGTACATTCGTGAGGCAATAATGTCGTATTCGTTAGTCTCGCGGTTCCTAGAGAATATTATGTCCTCCGTGAAATGCTGGTACTCCGGGCTGCGCAAGAAAGAGCCCTTCAGGATGGAGATAAAGTCGCCCTTGGTTGATGCGCTCACGTTCACCACCCGAAGGTAGTGGAAAAAGTTGTCCATCCAAGAGATCTTGTTGAATCCATGGCTCAAAGTCTTTAGGTGCTCCTGCACAGTGGAGTTCCAGTACTCTATGGGTTCGTAAATGTAGAATCCAATAACAGGACTATAGTTACTGAAGTATTTCTGTTGGGTTAAAGCGTAGGAAACGCTTGGTGAGTTACTAGCCAGCAGGTTCACAATGTTCGATCCATCACTGATTTGTAAACATCCCATGAAGGAGAAAGAGGCATAGATGAGATACAAAATGACAACAAACGGTTTGACGTAGGTGTTGGTAATCCATTCTGTGTAGTGCTCGCGCAGGAAGTGTTGAATAAAGTGATTCTGGTACGGTATGCTGTCATGGTGAGTGGACAGGTCGTGGCCGTCACTCATCATGGTTTTAAACCACGTGGGCTGGCGGTCCAGATACTCTACCGAGGGAATCTTACAACAGAAAACACTGTGGTATCGGTTCTGTTCAAGCTGACCAGCAAACACCAGGCAGGAGCCGTAGAAGGAAAAAACGTAGAAGTAGTTGACTAGGATGGCCACACACATGCTCTGACAAAATATCTTCACAGATTCAATGTTGGTAAAAGGGCTGGCTCCCATGCCAAAGGTGATGATATAGAGCGAGCTGGTCATGGTGTAGCACACCATCACATCGGCAAATGCGTCTGCCACCCGCTCCTTGAATGGCAGGTTTTCTCTTGTTCTTCTCCAACCTGCCAGCAGCTCAAAAACCCCTTTGGTTCCATGGCCTAAACGAGACAAAAGAGAGATGTGTTAGCCCGAGAGCATAAAGGGCAAGGTCAAGATAATTGCTCTGTTTGGGTGAAATAATTATAGAGAGCAGAGACATCAGATCATCAGGCAACATGCTTATTGGAATGGGTTAATTGTGCACCCAAGGATATCGTCAAAGAAGAGAAATGAAAGTAAAAAATGTACTATTGATTGATAAATGTATTGTCTTAAACTAAATACAATAAATTAGCTTTTTTCATTTTTTTTACTTTTAAAGCAACTGCAGTTAAATTGCACCTATAAGCTTTCAGTCTTCAAATCCATCTGCATCAGCTCCATTCACATGAGTCAAATCCGTGGGATTCATACTGGTAAAAATATAGACATAAAACACGCAACGCACATGGGTATGTTGCAAAACCACCCACTCTGGAGCATCCACTCACCCACACGCTGGGCTAGTAATTGCAAAATGTTCGAGCCAAACAAATGGGACTAAAAATGCTTTTGTGTGGGAATTTTTTGTAAGTAGTCATTTGAATGTTTGTGTTCCGCAGAAGCAAGAAAACTGAAAAACCTCTGCCAATCCTCATTGTCTCTCTACTTCTTAAGGAATTAAGATAGTCAGCGAGGTGCTTCTGGGAATTATTGTGTCTGAAGCATTTGGATGTCAGGAACAAAATATATGAATAACCTCCTAAAAAAAAAAACTTAAGCTGCTCATTAATGCGTTATGTATCATATGACCATTTTTAGACCATATCTGATTTTTTTGTAGGGAGACAGATATTCCAAAACACCAAGTTCATCTTAGATTCTACAAGCCCCAGTTAGCCTGCTAAAAGTAATGGTCCAAAATGTCAGTTTAAAAATCATAAAAAAATGAAATACAAATGAGCTGACACATGAATGTTATGCTTAAATGATTCAACAATGTAGACTGAGGGGTGAGAGGAATTTTTACTAGTTACACCATCGTAGATTTCCTTCTTTTTAATGAATAGTACAGAAAACTTTTTACTTGACAATTTATGGTGAGTCAATTAAATACTTTTTATTTAAGTTTGTGGTGTATGTCTTATGTTTGTGATAGTTTTTTGTAGAAAGAAGAAATTCTGGAGTTTTCCATTCAGGTGCCAACATGCTTTTCCTCTGAAATGTGTATTTCATATGTAAAAAAAAAAAAGAAAACGTTTTTATTGAATGCAGTACAGTTGCACAGAGTTTCACAGCTACAGCCTTGTCTATTATTCAATAATATGAACACTTTTAGACTGAAGTCCAAAAACTGATTGCACTCCATTAGACATCTGTCCACGAGCATAAAATTCGCAAAGGGAAAGGTCATGGCACACAGCCACTATGTACATTTTGCGCATTTTCCACGTATGAAATTTCAGTCTTTCGTGATACGTACGTGATATATGTAATTCATAAGTGTTTCTTACGTTCGTCATTCGGCAATGTGCACAGATGTCTATTAAGGGTTTTGGTTGATGGGTCTTTTCTTAAATTTGGTTTTGAGCAGTTAAAAATATTTGGTCAAGTGGGAAATTCACAGTTTAACTCATTTTCAAACTTAGGTGTAACTAGTTTATGTAGTTTATACACAATTATTATATGAATCTTACGCAATTGTGCATGATTTTTGTGAGATGCATAGGTAAATTCTTGGCTTTCCAAGACCGTTCCACATACTGTATGTCTAACGGACTTTTCACGAATGTACCACCGATTTTTTACTTCAATATCGCGTATACGGCCCACGTCACATCTACGTTATGTACTTGATGCACAAATCAATAATGAAATTCAAATAAACAGCGCAATAATAACGCACGGTTCATGCCCTGCATTGATTTATGTGTTCTTTGCTAGGTTCATTCATACTTCTTCCATGGTTCATCTGTTAAAATTTCACAAAGACAACAATTTTTCAAAGTTTTCCCACGTATATGTACATATGACTAATTTTTACTCGTGCAATATGCCCAAAATGTACATAGTGGTAGTGTGACACGGTTTTAAGATTTATTTGGTTTACAGATTCAAACCTAGAACAGAATTGGATAATTACAGAATCAAATCAACTTCCTTACATTAAAGTCATCATATCCATCTAAATTTTTCCTAAGCTTTTCCTGTTACCCCAACCTGAAAAAGCTTAAATTATACCAGTGCAAACAAAGAGAAAAAGCAGGATAACATTCACAATATTGTTAAACTAAGGCGCGTATCCTGCTTCTAACCTTTAGAATAAAAGTAGATGAAGCTAAAAACCAAAGCAAAAAATAGTCAAGAATTTCAAATAGCTAATTGACATCAATTTTGGAATAGAAAGAAAAAAACTACTACTTGGACAGAGCTGAAAGGAAAAGCTGTCAATTTATCAGCCGAGGCTTTCTTCCTCACCTATGGCAGAGAGCTTTGGGTAATGACCGAATAATGAAAACACAAGCAGCTGGAATGAATTTCTCATAAACGGTGGTGGCACTCGCTCATAAAAGGAGCCTAATTATCTGCGAGGATCTAGGAGTCATTGCTCTTTTATGCTGAAGATAGTTTTCCAAATTCTGTCTGAGTGTTTCACAATGGAGAAGTTTCAGTCGTGTATGTCTCTTGGGGGAAGGGCCTGGGGCAATTCCAAGGCTCACTAAAGAGGCTGTAGCCCATGGCTGATCTGGGAACACCTTACCTTTCCCTTGAGTGAACTGAAGAAAGCGGCTGAGAGGATGACAGATTTTTGGGATATCAGCTTGGATTGTTGCCCCACCGCCACTATATATCCAACACTAAGGGCATCCCAATATATTTGATCATTTTTCCACTTGAATTAAACATGTTCATAGTTATAACAAGTTAGGATATTATTGACAAATCTGCAGCATAAAAGCCGAAGTTTGAACTCTTAATTCACAACCAAATTTGTAGCATACACTTTCTATCATTGGTCTGTCTCTTATTGATGCCATTTTCCAATAAATATCTGTTCGGAAGAGGAGCCAAATGGTAAATATGGTACTCAATGAATCCTGTTTACCCATCACCATTTAGTCTGCAAAATGAATAATTTTTGATCTCTCGGGCCATTTGAAAAATATTTTTTGAATAAATGCCGGGGCTACTAATAAAAGTTATACGGTAAGCAAACTTTAAACGCAAATGACTTTCATTCCAATGATTTGTCACAAGGAGGCACCAGATTTCCTCTTTAAAAGGAAGTTAACCAGATAGATTGTCGGTATAGTCTTGTAATAATGATTATGTTGGCAATTAGGTTAGAGAGTTTAATTGATCATTTGGGTAAAAAAGAAACAACTGCAGTGTGTTTAATGTTTGTAAAAGAACATATGTAGATGTGGGGTGGCCATGATGCAAAGAGGTCAACTTTTGAGCAGAAGTTTGCAGATTTGGTTCAAATGAGCTACTGAGCTAATAAACAACTTTAAAAGTTTTGGTGAATGTTGTGGAATATTTTGCAAAAAAAATAAAATGACTCTATGGATTACTGTTTAAAAAAGAATACAAACTTCATGGGTTGAAAGTTTGACAATACATAGGTTTCTATTGCTCCATACAAAGTATGATGTATGGTATATAACGTTAAAACACAACAAAACACTGCACAGATTGAAAAAGTGGAACTAAAAAGCAGACACATATATACTGAGGAAGAATGGGTTAGTCAAGACAGCTGTGGATGATTGTCAAATGAAACCAAGTGAGACTGTGACAGAGGGAACAATAAACCAGCAAACAGGACATCACAAAAACGAAGGAAACAGGAATTATAACCAGTCAGGAAGTAAAAAAGACAGACGGAAATGTGGCTAACTCTTCACAAAAGACCTTCGAACGAAATAGACTATTCTATGAGGTCTATGAAAATTAAACTTCTACATAAATATGACTGTTTTTTGCCTGGTTTTTCCTTTAGTACAGAGAACAGGTGGGAAGAAGTAAAGAACACAGGTGGCTGCATGGTCCACATTCGATTAAATGCCCCTTATTGAAGCGATAAAACTTAACTAATGTCACTTGGATGTGCCCCACAACACAGCAAAGACTATGACCATTGTACAGCACAGCAGACAGTAGAGTCGTTTTAGCAAAGACGGCTGATGTGGTAAAGCAAAAAAGTGTGAAGGCCAGCCAATTAGCCTGCATTCTTCAAACCCTTATAGTAAACAAATTAAACAAACTATTTATGCAATGGTATACTTTTCATTTCATCACATAAAACAGAACCATACCTTAATAAATTTTTTTTAACCTAATTTACTGTAAATTTCACGTTACATTTAAAGACCAGAAATAAAATGTCTGTCTGGAAAAAATCTTTTGTCAACATTAAATCTGGGTATATGTAAAGCATTATGTAATATTCACGATTAAATGCTCAATGTAAACTTCCAGATATAAATCATGCGAACTGGAAAATGACACTAATTGTTATCTGGTTCAAAAGTATTGTGGTTTTTTATCACAGAAACAAATGAATCTGTTTTTCTCTTTGGCCTGTAAGACTGAAGTTCAAGCAGCCACATATTGTTGCCACATGGTCACAGTGGCTTTAAACGAAGTTTCAAGAAATCGTAGTTCTTAGAAACTGCTGCAGTAGACCTTTGAATGAGGGATGCATTTGGCCGGACTTTGGACATGCCTGCCTGAAGCCATAAAACGCTCTGGATTATAAATTACACTGTTGTTGTTTTTTTAAATAAAATTGAAGTCTTTTAAGTGTGCCATATAGTGCAAAAAAATATAGTAATAACCCATATATGTTTACATTGTTAACAACTAAGAACTGTTTTCATAAATTTGACTGTGGTTCATGGTGGGTTAACCACAAAATAAAATAATGTGCATGCTAACCCTAAATAATTAAATCTACTATTGTTGGTTGTAAATAGTTAACCAACCTCGAAAGAAAAGTTTGTTATACATGCTAGCAAAGCTAACTGGTCATTTAAACAGATAAAGAGTGTGACAAAAACTGTCTGTGCACTATATTAATTGTAAAACGACAGAAAATCTCCCTAAATGCCTTTTCACATCGTCATGGGGACGAGTTAGCAAAACATCAGCGGGCACACAAGTCATAACATGTTATTAAGGTGAAAAATAAACATTTATCTTAGAAAACTAACATATGTCAGTTTATAGCCACTGTACGGGCTGCCATGAGACTATTTGAGTCCAACTTACATCATAAAATAATTATAGAGCCATACAAGTCTAAAAGTTATTCTTTTTCATTAATTATTGTTCAAAGACATGAAATCTTTTTATTAACTATCTTACTAGAATTGTAACATAAGTCAGATGCCATTCATAGACCTAGTTTTATTAGTAAATTTAATGCTCAATAATTTCCACTTTATTAAGATGTCAAACTTGAACAAAACTGCGTGAATGATGCCCCAAAGAATAGCAATGGAGGAAAAAAGGAAATAATGCTCAATGAAACTCCAGACCTGAAACAGGGGGAAATGCTGAAAGCCAGTCTCATTAAGCTGTTCCATGACCATCACTGCATGGAAGAAAGGCTGTAAAGAATATTGGACCATATTTCCTCGGCAGTATTATGGGAGACTTGCGCAGAAAATGATCACTCCAAGTTATTGCTACTAAACGTGTTTCTACAAGCTCCTGAATCACAAATTGTACTCAGCTTAACACGTTTTTTTCTGCATTCTGGTTCATTTCATTTTATTTTATTTTTTTTTTTTTTTTTTTTTTTTTTTTTTTTTTTAACTTGTCCTGTCCAACAGCTGGGCAGGCAGATGAGAGCTGAGGGCCTCTTGTGTTGGACATATTTTGCTTTAACAATAGGGGTTATTAATCTTCAGACAAACCAAAGGTATGACTGAACAAACCCCTTATGTAATTGAGGCCAAACTTTATTAATTTCAATCATGTTTGAAAATCTTTGGTGTTGGACCGGACGGAAAAGGAAAGGAGGGAAGAAGAAAGAGGGACGTTAGAGAGAGGGGGGGTAGGGGGTGATAATAGGAGGGGAAAGGGGATAAGACCATGAAGCAGCATAAAGCAACAAGTTTACTGGTTGTTAATCATTATGGTAAGGTTCAAATGTAAAAAAAAAAACAAAAAAAAAAAAGGGCGGAGCCTGTCCACACACACACTCAAATGTTATAAACACACTTGTTAGTTGCAAAAATGTCCACCTGTCGACATGTACACAAAACAGATAGTGTTCACACGCATACTTATGCCTTAAAACCAACTAGTGTGAAATATTTCAGTCATTCAGTCTGTTGAGCTGACACCTGTGCTCAGGTGAGTGTTTATGTTCTTCTAAAATGGATGGTGGAACGTGAAAAGAAGGAGGGAGAGTGCCCAGCCATCCCCACCCCAAGACCCCCACCGCACCAGCAGCGGCAGCCGGATTCCCCCCAACACCACACGGGAACCGGCAGGGAACAACCGCCGCCCGGGCGACCAAGCCCGCCACCCAGGCCAGGGCCAGCAGGGCCGCCGCAAGGCCCCCAGAGCCAGAGAGCAGGGAGGCACGGAGGGAAAGAGGGCGCCGCCCCAGCCCAACCAGGAGAGCAGCCCCCCCGCCGCGCCGGGAGAACCCAACGCAGGGCCCCACCGGAGAAGGACGCCCACAGCCCCAGACGAGCACCCCACCACCACCCAGGAGTTCCGGGCATCCCCCCGCCCCAACCCCAGGTACGGGCCAGGACCCCCCAAGGGAGACCCACTCCGCACTCCAGGCAGCCATCCGCCCGGCCAACGGTTGGTCCAGGGAGGAGCGAGGCAGGGGCCCGCCGCCCCCGCCCAGGAGGGGGGAACCCCGGGGAAAAAAGAGGGCCCACAAGGGGTGTTGTAAATATGGCCCGACCAGGCTCGGCCACAGTTGGAAATTTGGCGGGGCCCAGCACTCAGGAGCAAGGACCAGAACCCACCCCCCAGGGACACGAACACCCCCGGCTCAGATGTAATGTGAACCCCCCCACCGCGCGGAGAGAGCACCGCCGGGCCCAGGAAGCCAGCACCCCGGGGACACAGCCGCCGTTGCAAAGGGGCCCGTACCCCCCACCAGGGAAGAGGCAGGGGACAGATGGTCCTAGGTCCCACCTTCCTTGCAAAATGTGTGTGCGTGTATGTGTGTTTGAGAGAGTGTGTGTGTGCATGTGTGTGTGTTTATGTTGGGATGTATATATTGAGGGGGGAGGGGTGTGTGTACTAAGGGGGGTGCGGTTAAAATTGGCGGGTAGGGCACTAAGGGGACGTCTCCTGATTACTCACAGTGACGTCCCCTCACCCTCCCCACCAAGGGGCCCTAAATGTCTAAGGTGCGGTTAAAATTGGCGGGTAGGGTGCTAGGAGGACATCCGCTGCTTGCTGGCAGTGATGTCCAAGCACCCCCCCTACCAAGGGCCCTACATGTCTAAGGTGCAAATAAAACCGAAAGAGGGGGGGCCCACTCCATACGGCAACCACAGGAGGGGGGTCACTGCCTAGTAAACCCCCCCCCCAAGGCTCATCGCAGGCTAAGCCCCCCACCCCCTCACCCTATTATGAGGTTATATGAGGAAGGGGGTAAGTTGGGGACAGATGATAGACTGTCCCCCGGTGGTCAAACAGCCGTCCCCCGCCCCCCCCCCCCCAGCAAGGGGGCCAGGCCCACCCAGCCCCGGGGCCCCACCCCCGGAGGCGCAGACACCCCAGGCCCAGCACCACCACCCCCACACAGAGAGAGGGGAGCCAGAAAGCGCCGGCCCCCCCCGGAGCAAGCCCAGGCCCCCACCCCCAAACTGGTTCATTTCATTTTATAACTTGTCAGGAACTTTCTATATTTTTTATTTCAATCTTAAAACATATCGCGGGCGTATTCCATTTACTACGGTCTATCTCATTTGATGGCCGTTTTAGCAGTTTTGACCTCCATTGCACAATAATATGGTCATTTGTTGTTTCCTTCAGATCATTTTATGACGTTAATTGTAGCTGCTGGTTGTGTTAACCTTTTCTGGTTTTCCCCAACTGCTTTAATGACCTTTCTCCTCTGAGAAAGTGGCTCCAAAGCTCCTTTACATTGTCCATAAACGTTTACTGGCTCATTTGTTCCTCTTGTTCTAGGTGGGGATGGACTGTGTTTCCTGCCAACAATAAAGAGGTGACTGAAAGAAAAAACTATAAGGATGGGAATCAGGATCTAAGAGTGAAAGCATTAAGGTGTAGTTGTTTCTTAACCCTTTCTTTTGCCGTTTCTGTGAGGCGCTAAATGGATTGTATCAGAGTACTTTGTCCCTTACTGCCCAGGAGACAATTTTCCACCAACAGGGGACGGAATAAGGTGGGTATGCGTGACCAGAAGACGTCTGTAATGGAGGCCCTGGCTGCCCTCGCCCTTTTCTCCTCACTGGTCCACAACAAAACGCCAGCAGGTCATTAAACTAAATGACTGCTCTGAAATTTCTGGAGCAGGCGCACCCGACAAAAGCATCCATCACACGGCTAGAAGACATGTCAGTTCCTCCGATCCACTGTGAATTCTGCAATTGGAGTCACCGATAACAGCACAGGCTTGTCACCCAAGGAGGGATGACAGAGGAGCCAATATAACAAGGAGGGGGTCTTGACGCTGTAAGAATAATCCAGACTGGATACCAAAAGAGGAGACAAATCAAAGTTAGGAGGAGCACAGAGGAGCCTAAAAGCAATTTGTAGGTACACATCAATATGCAAGCAACAGAAATGATTCTGCCACCAATAAGAAGTCTTTTCTGTTTGGAGTTTTAACAGCAATACCAATACCTAAACACCCCAACCTGGTTAATTGCAACAATCTGTACGTTTACGTCAGCTTGAAAAAATAAAAATGTCTTCACTCCGGAGAGATAACCGCATTCCCTTACTTCAGGTAAAGCAAACTATACACAATAAGAAGAAACTGCTGTCATAATGTCTTAATTGACAGCAGAAGGGTTGGTTATTCACAAAATATATTATTTTGTTGTTCTTGTTGGATTAAAACCAAGAAGAATAAAAAATGTGCTTTAACCCTTACATTGTTTTGGGTCAAAACTGACCCATTTTCAAACTTAACAAGGGTCAATTTGGACCCAAACACAATATAAGGGTTAATCTGTTCTGAATTTACATTACATGTAGGAATAAAAACAGAGGGCCTTTGGTTCCTACAGTGTCTAAAAATAAAAAACAATCCAAAAAACTTAAGCTTACCTGCCTAGTCTAATTATCTAAAAATCTTGCATGCAGTAGGTCATGCTAATTGTATGAAATTTTAGAACCGATAACCCTTTAATATTTCAGCGTTTCCTTAGTTTATTGAAGCTCATAGTTTACACTTTTACCCCAGAGATATCGCCAGCGACACCTAGATAAAACGCACACTCTTTGACCGTCTATCAGATAAATCTTCCAGTCAAAACAAACTATTCTAGGTAATTTGTTGTGCTTCTTTGACTATGTTAACCAAATACATGGAGGTGTTTAGTTGTAAGCTCAATAACTGAAGTTGCAGAAAATGCCCACGTGATTATTTCTCCGCCGCTATGCTCCATATTAATTTTTTTACATTAAAAAATAAAGCTTTTCTTTGTTTTGTGTCATTTACTTACAGCTGTTTTAAAGGTGGAACCTACTGGATTTGCCCTGTTGATAAGCTTTGTCTTTGTGGTGAAGAAGGCTTACATTTGGACCCCCACCACCCACCCATGCTTCACCCGTACTCCGCTGCCACGGCACAATGACACCCACACACTTCCAATTTGGCAAGTATGTGCTACTTTGATCACAACTCATAGAGCTATATAAAAAAAAATCCGATGCCATCTGTCTTCTTCCCCGAGTTGGAGATTTCCTGCTGCACACCACATATTTGCATCAACCAACTGACAAAGCTATTTTTTAATCTTCAGTTTAAAAAAAATACAAATAAAAAGATAGGCTTCTGGGTTTCTGCAGCTGCAGTACTACATCTCAGCAGCAACATCCTCACAGAGTGTGAGTAGGAGGCAGGCAGCGCTTGCAACACATTTTCTGGAATTGCCCGGAGGTATAAAACAGCAAACTTGCTCATTAGCATTTTCAAACCCTCCTGCATTCAAAACAGCCTGCTAATTTTTTTGCAGGATTTGGTGCATAAAGACAACACTTTCTTTTAGTTTCCGACTTGATTTTATTGTTGGAGCAGCTGAAAATAGCTACAATCCTTCAGGAATCTACATGTAAAAATCTCTCCAAAACATACTTGTACATGTACATATGTGGGAGAAATGAGCATGTACTTACTGTTCTTTGTGATTGAGAGGTTCTCTAACACTTGGCTTTTTTTATACACATGTATAGTCTTTTGTCACATGCACCTGTATGGGGGGTTGAGCTGTACAGGTGTTGCAGCTTTTTGGGTTGTCTGGGCGTGTAGAGGGTTGTAGAGAGGAGCCACTGGATCTTAAAGTGGGCGCAGGTCTGTCTTGCAGTTCCCTTGAGACTCAATGGAAGTCAATAAAATGAAACCTACGACTGACGTGCATGTGGTAAGTGTATCATGAAGTATTAGTAAGGCTATTGCAGGTGGCATGCACCTACTGGTGATGCTGTCGTACGATGTCCGTAAACCTTGTGCTATCCTAGGGAGTTGGGTCATCTAGACCCACTAGACCACCCCACTAGAACCTTTTTTCTTCAATGTTTTGTGATCTTCACTGGTGTCCATGGATTACATGAAATCTTTCCACCTTTATCATGGTAGGGAGAACAGGTCAATGTAAGGGTGGGGTCATCTAAGATAGCACAAGGGTTAAGCTACACTGTAGTCCAGGGGTGCTCATTTCCAGGCTTCAAGGGCCGGTGTCCTACATGTTTTTTTTTTTACCACCAGGAAAGCTCCCTATTGGCTAAATACACCTGATTCAGGTAATCAACAGCAGATAAGGCAGGGTTTCTGGAAACAGCAGGCCCTAGTGCAGATGTTCAGTCATTGACCACTGTATTTGAGATTGCAGGTTTGATTTCTGCCTTTGCTGTTTGTCAAAGTGTCCTTGGGCAAGAATCTGACCCCCACATTGCTCCGGATGGTTATAGGTTAGTGCCAATGGGTGAATGGGACTGTACCTGTAAAGTGCTTTAGGCCTTTTAAGAAGGAAGTGAAGCAGTAGATACTTATATACCGTTTACCATTTTACACTCTGATGGCCTGATTTCCTGATTTCTCATAGTCAGGCATGGAGCACAAACGTATTACTTGAACACACTAACAAGATCAATGCATTGGATTTGGAGGAGCTGAAAAAATGAAACTTCTGCACAACATAGCTGCATCTCACCTACTTCATCTTTACTTACTGTTACATGTTGTAAAAGTGTTCACTATGAAAAAAAACATTCTGCACAAACATTTTTGGTCTATGTCCTCACTGAGCGGTCTACTATCTTGCCTACAGCCCTTTTTTTCCTCTGCATGATTGTTAACACAGGTGTCTGAGGAAATACCAAACAGTAGAAACAAAAACAAGTGTCTTTAGTAAGAAGAAAACATCTATCTTCTTACCAGGCATTAATTAAAACACAACAGAAAGACCTACTTGGGCTTCTTGTCTAGTTTTCATTTACTGCTTGCAGCAGACAGCTTTGCCCTGCAGCGGAGCTTAAAAAAAGGATCTTCAGTTCTCAGGAGAGATTTAGTAGACAGGCGGATGACCTGCACACTGGTTTTTAGAAAAGACAATCAAAAAAATTAGATCATTTTTGGATTCATGTTTAATCAAGATCCATGGCAAAAGCAAGTGTGACCTTTAAACATCTGCCTCATCGTTTCAGAAATCACACATTTATAGGCGCATCTTTTCACCTTTTCATCCATTATAAAAATTATAGCATAGAAAATTATATTTTTGTTGAATGAAGATACATTGTATTTTATTGGTGATTAAAACACCTTTTTTCTTTTTCTTTTAGAAAAAAAGTCCTCACAGTTAGTTCTGGACTAGATGCACCCACTGGAAGCAGGATGCAGAAAGCAGCAATTTCCCATTGACTGTGTGTAAATTGAGATTTTACACTCAAAAAGTAAAATATGTAAAGTCTGGTTTCAAGTAAGTTTCAAGTATCTTTTGAGGGAGGTGCTTAGATTTAAGTCAGCTCATTTTAGGGGTGTGGGTTTTCTGATTGGCAGGTGGGTGGAGCTAACAAAGCTTTAATTGTACACGTAAGCTAGCCAACGTGCATTCTCATTGGTGAAATCTGGAATTATCCAACCACATGGGTCTCCCATTGATATTGTGTTTTTCATGTCCCCCAGCTGGGACTTGAACCGGGGGACTTCTTGCTGTGAGGGAAAAGCGCTAACCACTGCGCCACCGTGCAGCCCAACATTCCCAACATTCAAACTGTAAGTCCTACATCCATGCCTTTCCTTTTTGTTCTCAGCTTATGACCATGCTTTCCATCTGTCCTTTCACCAACAGTGGTTCCATTTTCATCAGAAGCCTGAAAGGTCAACAGCACCGGTGGTGGTCCACTATAAAGGTTCTGTTCTTGGCTTATGGTTGTATTCAGATACTGCTCCAGAGACAATCCTCTGCCTTTACGCGTGCTAGGGACCGGCACATGAAAAGCACTAGATCATGGCTCCCTGTGGTTGTATAAGTGCAATGACATCCAATACGACGTGAATGACTACAGCACTGAAATTTTGACATCAACTAAACTCAGTACAGAGGTTCTGTGAGCACTGATGCCGTCCATCTCTTTGTATCTGTCTAGGATTTTGGCTGAACAACTGGTCTTGTTTTTGTGCAAAATTCCTAACAAAAAACCCAAGGAGGAGGGTCATTCTGTCCAACACAATGGGTGTGTGTAACCATGTTCCTATGTTTTTTTGGCCACATTATGAACTCAAATTGAAGACTTGTCCACCACAGAGGCATACGGCGATGCAGTATAACCTGCACTGATTCAAGGGGGACACCAACCAGTAGGTGTTTTTTCCCTCCTATATGCTACCAAGATTTTGATTTCAATACTCAAGCAACCGATTTGCCTGAATAAGTTGATTCTAAACTATGCAAAAAACCATGAATACATTTAAAAAAGGCCCTGCAGCTTTTCCTTACACACGGTGAAGATCTAAATATTCAGGTTGTCTGTTTTATGTGCAGCACTCTGCTACCTAGAAGCAGAATTCTTAAAAAAAAGAAAGAAAAAAAAAAGCACAGGTCATTCTCACGATGAGCTGTTTTATGATACTTCTGTACTAATAACATTTCTAAAGCTGCCATAAACCCATCACTTTGGAACCACTAGCGGCCATTACAACGACGATATAATCAGTCTTATAGCACAACCCCTATAGCACAAATCCCAGAAGCGATTTTATGAAAAGAGAAGATTTGAAATAAAAAAGTGATATTCAATCCTGTAAAGCCCACTACATGAAAGTATTGGAGAAAAAAAATAACTTTTTGGAAATTAAGAGGTTTTTTATAATCACTTTGATAATGTCAATGCCATTTTTTATGCAATATACTGTATTTTTTATGATTTGTTGGGTGAGTATTAGTAAGTTTTTGTTGACAACAATGTCCACACATTTTTAAAATGGTGTAACTTTATTATATATAATTAATTATCAACACATTTTCTTCATATTCTTTCAATATGGAAATAAGTCATTTAATAAAATGAATAACAATAGGTTAATTAATTTTACCATATAGTTTTAAAAATTAGCAAAACCTTTCCCAGTCAAAGTGTTTTTGAAATTTTTTGGAAGCAGTCATTCTGAAATGGGCAAGAAAAGCCCTTTTACTGCCCCTAGTGGAATGATGAAGAACTACAGGACAGAAAACATGGACCAAGTTATAGACAATGGGTTTTTAAAGAAAAGTTGATTGATTGATTGACCATTGATTTTATGGGATTAAAATAGCAGGAATTGTAAAATGTGGCTTGTTTTAACAAGACAATTCTGCTTTTCTACAGGAAGTTGACCATAAAGGAATATCTTAACCTAGAATCTTCAAATATGATATATTTCGTTAATTTTTATCCCACAACTATATATGTAGTACAGAGTAAGCACCTCAAATTTGATTTCAAAAGGTATTATATACAAATGTATATATAATATGTACAAACATGTGTTTCTGAAGGACAACTGAACTATTGTATTGACATCGCCACTTAGTTTGATACTTTCACCACCAATCAACCGTCCGTAAGGGAGCAGAGAGTGACATGCTCAACAAAACTGTAATTGGCCAGCTGGATAGTCAAAGAGCAGAAGGCACGAGGGAAGGCGGAAAGGGGAGACGCATGCAGATCACACAAATGTCCAGAGACAAATAGTGATGCCAGCACTCCTTCCTGAACATGTCTCAAAGCCCAGAGATAGCATTAGCCCCCAATGCTGAGAGAGAATAATGTATTAGCTTGACTCTGATGTGAAGAGAGGCTTTGATGAAGCAGATAAAGGGAAACCATGACACAGCTTTACATTTAATGAGCTGATCACTGCATAACAGCCAGGAGCCTCCTCTGCAGGGCTGCTTAGATATGCAGCCAGACTTTGTCAGCATGTTAAAAAAATCTTTTCTTTTTTAAAATTAAAGTTGGTTTGGAATTACTAAAAAAAACACCAATCAGAAGCTGCAGAGTACAAAAGTTATCTGAAGTGAGCAAGAAATGTATTTAGTTCCATGTTTTTATTTAAAAGTCCCACTCCGAATATCTTTTGATCCATTATAAGTCATTCCCAGTAGTCTTTGAATTATGATTCACATTTTTAGCCAAAAACACAAACAAACTGTGTTGTATTCTAGGACAGTTTCTGCAGAGCAGCAGAAGTTCATTAGAAATTCACCTCGGAGCTGTGGGCAGGACTGTTGGCACAGAGTCACCCATAACTGAGAGGTCTCGCTGAGCGGGTTTTCAACGTCACCAATTTCCAAGTAAATTTTTTTGTCTGCTCCTGATTTACACCAATTTGAATAAAGAAATACACAAATAAGCTATTTTATGCTTTAATTTGCTTTATGCATCTCCTCTATCATCAGAAAAATGACAATGTTAAAAACACCAAAAACCCAATTTCTTTCTGGGTGGGTCTTGAACTTGTCAATAATTTTCAACAAATTTCAAGTCCTATTCAAAAATAAAGAAGAAATATTTTTTCTGCATGACAGTACACATTCATGTCTATTAGGAGAGAGGAGCACTTGACCACAAAAAGCATTTGCCATTCATTTTAGACACAGAGATCAATTTCTGCCCCATCACACAGATGGAGAAAATTCTGGCTTCCACTCAAGAATGGTTTTCATCTCCCGCTGCAGCTCCGTGATCTGACAGGGAACGCCTAGACAGAGATAAATGGCTTGGTTTTTCTTTTTGTTTTGGATCATTCAAGCCTTCCCGATGTGGAGCCAATCCAAAACCAGAACATTTGAAACGTATCAATTTCTTTGTGTGAGATTTTTAATGGCTTCTGACAACTAAACTTCTGTTAAAATTCACTACTTTTGTGCATTTGCATTGTATTTGTTGTATTTTTTCATTTTTACTTTTAGATTTTAATTTTTGCCCTTAATTTAAATGTTCACAAGTTTTGTTTAGAAAGATAGAAACAAAGATAAAACACAGCAGAAAATAAATTCAGAATCCAAGCTACACTCATTGCCAACTTTAGGATTCTATTTGTGTTCAAATTAGTTCAATAGAATAGAATTTCTTCTCTAGAAGTACTTGCTTTATGAGGTGAGAACATAGTTTGTCAAGCTGAGTCTGCGACTGCGATTAAAGCATAGACTGTCTTTATTTGACCATGTCTAGTGAAGAACTGGGTTGTTAGACTTTGAGGTGCAGATTTTCTTCTACAAATTCCCTTCCATGGGAGTTGTAGGCAATGGTCTGATAAAGCTGAAAAAAGGCCACAAACAGCAATGAGACAAAACACTAAGGCTTCCAATCTCTCCTACAGCACCAAAACACTTGGTTCATAAAGTAATCACCTGGACCAACAGCCTCTCCTGACTAGGAAAGAGTTCTTTTCTTAAAGGGAGAAATTTTAGGTACTTAAGAACTCTAATAAAAAATCGAGGACATATGTTTGACCGACTGTTACATGCATCTGTAGTAGTATAGACTCTGTTCTGGAGAAATAAAATGAAAAGGCTAGGTTTTTCATCTTTATGGCCAATTCAACTCCACAATAGGTTGATGGTTGGAAACCAACAAATGAGATAAAAAATTATCTTTGTGCACAGATAAGCTCAATAATGTGGAAGGAGCTACGGCCAAGAGAAGGTAGCTGTACTTGTTTGGAGGTCTCGAGTAAATGCCATCTTGAGATCAATGTGCAAAAAACTATGGTTTCGGTTAGATTACACATCACAAGAATACTCCTGATGGGTTGTTTTAGGAGCTGAAGAAGGCTGCCAAAGAACGGATGAATGAATGGATCCATTGACAAATGGATGGATGGATGACTTGATGGATGGAGAGATTGATAGATAGATGGACAGGCTGAAAAATGGATGGACATGAAAATTGTATGGACAGATTCTTGGATGAATGGATGGAGATGGATGGAAGAATGAACAAACGGATGGATAGTTGGATGGATGGACGGACAGATTAGTTGGACAGATTAAATTTCTGAGTTAAGAGTTATGAGATTCAGTTGGTGTTATTTAACATGTATTTGTGGTAATTCCAAGGTGCCAATCCCAATTCTTAATATGAATGAGATTTTTTTTTTAATGATCTACTTTCTATCACTTTAAATAACATGTCTAAAGACATATATTCATGTGGTCATGTAAAAAAAAAGCTGAAAGAGATAAAACACAATTTCCCTTTTCAATACAAATGTAACATTTCTTCCTGTCATTAGGGCACAGGGCTGGGTAGTACCACACCATTATAAATTTGGTGTTTCAGCAACAAGAGTTTATTCATTACACCAAAGGGAAGTAATTGAACTCACATTTTTTTAAACTTGTGAACACAAAGCTAAGTTGAGGACCTTGAATCCCCAATCCACATTAACATTTCTAACTGGCACCTACCACTGACCATGATAAAAAAATAAAAATAATAATAATAATTATTATAATTTTTGAAGGGGTTTTTGTTCGTTGCCAAATCAACAGCCTGAACAGCCTATTAAAATGACACAAATGATCCCAACTGTTATCGTGGTCTCCACAGAAGGGATGAAGGGAACCAGAACAAACCAACGCGACTGCATGGAGATGAGATAATTAGGTCTACGGTGAATATCCCCACAATGATAAATCTGAGGTCTGTGTCGATGGATGCTCTAATGACTGGATGCTTCTGCTTGAGCAAAGTTGTTTGACGATGCATCTAAGGCATACCCGTGACAACAGGTTTTAGCGTACTCCTTCTGCTGCTCCAAGAACGTGTAAAGAAGATGCGCATCATTGGCTGTCAAATGATTAATAAAATAGAGCTTCTTATGGGGATTGCAGGTGTGTCTTGCAGTTCCTTTGAGGGACATCATGAAAATGATTAATTAGGGGGGGTGAAAAATTATAAATTTGTATGATGCACCTGCCTCTCATCTACAGTACTTCACCTTCACTAAACCTTGCATGTTGTATACGATTTTGCTATGACCAGTTCTAGCAGGAACCAAAACCAACTTTTTTCCCTTTCAAAGATTTTCTAACTTACAGTTTCCCAAATGAAGAGCATTACTATTGGTTCTTAAATCTAAACATTGTATTTTATTGATTTTATTGATTTTACTGATTTATCTATTTTATTGATTCTAACCACTATCACCATCTCATATGTGTGCTGGTTTTATTTCTCCATACTGGAAACTGTTTTTAACACTGATTTTGTCTCATATTAACTGTACAGCACTTTGTAATCTGGATTTCGAAAAGTGCTATATAAATAAAGTTTATTATTATTATTATTATTATTGGAGACAAACTGATCAAACAAGCTAATGTGAAATTATTTAAGACTCACTCAAATGAAAAAAAAAAGTGAAAATCTTCACTTTTGCAGGAATCTTTGAACCTCTAATGCTACATACACGCTCGGCATGTGGTGCGTTCAAGAACATGCTGAACGAGTTTTTGCATGCGCTTTTGACATGGGGTGTTCTCATAGGTCTACCCGATGCTGGTGGACGTATTCACAGTTGGAAGAGGATTGGTGAAAAATGTTAAATTTTGCTCTGGGCTCTTTCTTTCACAGCTTCATTCCAATTTATGAAAGACTTGGTGTCATTTAATTCCGTCAGGTCACAAATGGCAGTTATTGATGTCACTTCATGTCCGATTTTAAACCAGTTGGCACTTCCCTGTTTTGAAAAGGATAGGTCAAAGTATATGTCACTACCAAAGCTGAGTCCCTGATTGGTCAAAGTTTGACTGGTTTCACTTTCAGCGCACATTAAATTGTTATGAGTTTTGTGCTTAGAACCCGAAAATGGACGTAAAACCTGAGTAGCGATACGTGAACACAGGAGTGCAAAACACACATACGTGCGTGTTTATTTAGACTTTTCATTGAAGGTGGTCGCTCGAATGCACATTTCTGAGCCTGGTGTGAAAGTAGCATCACAGATAAAAAGTTGTTCTCATATACTTTATAATATGACAAGCCACCAAAATATTAGCAATATTTGCAGGTCGGACTTTCCTGATTCAAAGTATTATATTTTTTTTCATCCCACAAGAGTTGTCTGATTTGATCCACAAAAACATCTACAGATTTAAATTTGCTGCCTTGTTGACAAACTGGGAATCTGGTTTCCATCCAGTCCTCAGGGTCTGCATGGCTGTGGCGTTGGTATAGTGATAGGGGAGTCTATGGGGGCTGGCAACAATCTAGCCCCTGCTAGACTTTATCTTACAAAAGTCCTTTTCTTTCCGTAAACTTCTTTGCTTTTCTCACTATGAGTCATTTTCTTTCTCTCTCTCTTCTCACTTTACTCCTCCTTTCCTTCTGTATCCTCCTTTCCTGTCACATGCATTTTTTTCCTCGTTTTTTTCTCCTTGACATTCTTTTTTAGCTTCTCTCACCATTGCATCCCAGGTCATTACGCCTCTAGGTCAAAAGTAGGCGATCCTGCCTCCTGAGTCTTACTTAAACTTCAGTTATGCCAGCCTCCCTGCAGCGGGGGTTGTATCAAAGCTCCGGGGATGCTGTGACCTTACGAACGCACAGGGAAATGCAACTCTGAAAGCGTGTGCAGCAAATGAAAGAGGGGGGGGGGGGGGGATTCACATCAAAAGCTCAATGACATTACTGTCTTTGTTATGCTTTCCTATTATTAAAAGATAACAGCGCCTCCTTTATTTTGTAGTGCTTCCTCTAAATTTAGCATGTTTTGACACTCTTTCAAGTTTGTTTTCCTTTTACAGTAATACATAAATTTGAAACAGTGCTAGAACTTTTTTAAAAATAATTGTATACCTTTTAAATATTTGTACTTTATTCTCTTTAAAAAAAAAATGAAATCCTTGCCAATGCCCTCAACAAAACAAAAAAGTTGCTGGGGGCATATTTTCAACATATGTTTTATATCCTATCTGTAAATAATGCCTATTGATCTTTCATACCTATGTGCAAAAGTGGGTACACATTAGAGCTGAATAATTGCATTTTTCAAAAGATAACTTGTATAAGGTAAAGACTCCTAGAGGCCTGGTAGTAAAGGCAATGCTAGTTAAAGTGGATTTTGGCAAACTGGGACCTTAGTTTTTTTTTTTGGTGCGTTGCACTTTTACTTGTCTGTTTAAACAGTAGAGATATTTTTAAACAGAACTTTGGCTTACCGCGTTTTTAGGAACATACGTTTTTCTTTTTTTTGTTGCATATTTTGGCCAGGGGTGTGACTTATACTCAAGAGTAACTTAAAAAATAAAAAAAGGCTCACATATCTGTTATTTTCCCACTAACAAACAGATGCCCTTTAGCGGCTGTTTTCCACTAACAACCGCTAGAGGGCACTGTAGGTATGTATTAGTGTTTGCTACTGACAGCAACACAGATGAAGAAGCGCTGTCCAAAACAAACATGCAAGAGAATCTGATCATTGTCCCCGTGAACTTTATACATTTTTCTTATTTGGTATTCATTACTATTCTTGTTTGTATTTTCCCTTCCTCTGACTAATGCGAGACAGCAATTTATCAAACCAGGTTAGAGAGACACAGAAGTACCGCTGAAAGCGGCCGTCATTCAGATGCTAGCTCATGAAGTAGAAGGCAAAAATCTGTAAAAGCTCTTCAGAATAAATAAACCCGATCTATCAACATCATCCGTGTCTTAATGCATTGGAGATGAGATATACAGTGAATGCTTCCGTGTATTGATAAGACTAAACACTTAAAGGTAGCTTCTCCCACACGAGACAGGAGAGTTTAGTTTATGAACACATTTAAGCATCGTATTTGACTCTCGTCAAAAGAGGCAGCATACCTGCATTTGACGTGTGAATCGCGTTTTTTCTGGACACAGCATTATGTCGGGATTGGTGAATTGGTTCAGAAACTTTTGCCCCCCAAACGTGATAGAGCCAGCTTACATAGCAAGCTTAACAGAAGCTACTCCGACCTTTAGCCTAAAAAATTTAGCAAATACCTTCCAAGCAATCAGATGGGGGTGCAACTACCAAGCTTATCATTACTTTTTAAATAAGACATGGCCCTTAATAAGAAAACCCTTTTAACTTGTTTTAGATGGAAATTATTATGGGTTTTCTTAGGTAGCAGTGACTGATACACTTTAGTGCTACAGCAGACAAGCTGGTTGTAAAGTAAAGGGAAACACCTTGAAAAAAGCTTTGATCAGAGCATCTATTTAAATGACACTGTAGTTCTGCACAAGCCCTTGAAAATTGTTTTCATTATCTTTATCTGCTACTGACAAGATTTGAAGAAGAGTTGTTATAACTGATTATTACTGTTATTTTTATTCAATCAGCAGACACACCAGAAGTCATCGTTTACTCACCCATGGCAAAGAAAGGAATTCCCAGCAATGTGGAGTTAAACTTTCCATCCGAGATGAAGAAGATCCCTGCGGCCGTCACGTTGGCAATACAAATCGTCAACACACCCAACAGGCCGAGAAACGGCTTCCCCCTTAGACAGTCCCGCATGGAGCTGGAGATGGTGGCAGCCAGGAGCACCAAAACCAAGCTGACCAGCACCTCCCCTTTGGCCAGTATACCAGTCTGATGGAAGTCCCGCCACAAGCTGAAGGAGGTGAGCGGCTGGATATGGAGCTGGTCAGGAGTTTGAGGTGCCCCAGTTGTAGACAGCTTGCTAACCAGGGCACAGAACTCATTTTCCCAGCGCTCTCCGATAATATCCTGCACTGCAGGTCCATTGTTTCGGAGATAGTAGGTGATCTGGACGGCCCGAGCAAACTTGACCTGCTGGTCCCGAGTGTTAGGAGAGAATGAGACACCGCCCAGCTGGTGTCCGATGAAAGATACGCGGCCATCCTGTAGAGAATCCAGACCAATCTGGTATTAACTTAAATCAAAGTAAAACATTCATAAACAAATATGTTTAACTGGTTCCTAGAAAAAAAAAACACAGTTTAACCCTTAAACACAGGAGCTTTAGCTCCAGTGTTGAAATTCTTTCGACTACCGTAACTCTTCAACCGTTTATTCAATAATGTAATTCCAACAGCATCTGAAGTGCAGAAAAGCAGCTATGCACAGAAATGCAAAACTTTCCATTAGTGATGTGTTAAATATTGTTGCAAAGCTGCTTTTCTTTGCGCCAATTTCTGCTGATTTGTGTTGATGCCGTAAACGGTCAGAGTTACGGTAAGTCAAAGGAAGTGTGTTATCTGGACGTTGCCGGTGATGGTAAAGTTTCAATATCTCTTCTCCAAATCACATCTAGGAATATATAGAACAAAGCATAAAATATAAAGAAATTTGTGTTGGTTTTTTTTTTTTGATCAATATAAATCTTATACCAACAGACAATCTCAAAAAAGTGTCACTTTGGTAAGGAACATGCATTGGCAGGATTCCAACTGAGTGTGTTGGCTTTGGCCATGAACTCTTTTAACATAGCAAAATGTTACATAACACTGGTATAAAAAATGCATATGTGTCTGTGCCAATCTAAAAAATGTATGACTATTTCCCATAAATGTAGAAAGTCGGTTTCAAAATTTCATTTTTTTCATACCATGACAGCAATTATTTTAAGTGTAATGCATGATGTTTATATTATTGTTTTCATTTTTAGCATTGTTTCTATTGCAGCAAACGCTGTTTGGTAAAATTTTTCACGTTAAAAATAAATATTTCTGCATACTCATGTGTCACATCCTTTCTGGCTGGTAGACTCCTGCTCTGCTAAAAGCGTGTGTCATTTCACTGCAAGGTACGAGTGTGTTTATGTAATGTGATTACTTAGGTAATACAAGGTATCCCACAGGGACCTGACTCCACTTTCGGTTATGTAAAATAACAAAGCTTTACACAGTTGACCACTGACTCTGCAACTCATCTAAAGCATTTTAAAGGAATCTCAACTCTCACAGCAGTGTGGTCTTATATTTTGCACTGAAAAGGAAGTCTTTCAGACTCTGATGTGTAGAATGAGACATAATCAGGGCAACAGCTTCCGTCTCTGCAGTTCCACTTTGCTTTCTATTTCTGTTCTTATTGACAAGATATAGATGTCAGCGGGAACTATAGTGATACATTGAGGGTTGACGGTGGATAAAGGCACAGCAAAAAGGGAATGACTGATAGTACCACAAAGTGATTCCAGTCAGGGATTTCTTTGGTTGTCCTTAAAGTCTGTGTCATCCAAACATATGCTCTCAAGATGCTTTCACACTGCTCTTTTTGGTACCAAAGTTTGTTTCTTCAGAAGGTCTGATTGGTGCAGACCAATTTCCCCAACTAGAATTACTGCATTTGACACAAACATAATAAATGTTGCAGTTCCTCAAAAAGCTGCTGGAGGCTGGTTTCAAAAAGAAAGCATTCTATTTTTCATTTCCATCTAAAAACTTAAAATTTGCACCAAAATGATATGTCTTTGTGTATATATGGTTTTCAAAAATTGTTGGTCACTTTAATGTGAAGCTTAGATTTCAACATTGTTATGGGCGTGTTTTTATTGACAGGTGGGTGGACCAATGGGTGAACTCTGACCAGTAGTTAGTCATCTCTGTAGCCCTGTTACAGTGGGCGGAGCAAACTCCTGCCAGTGTACTTAGCATCAATTTAGTCAAAATGCTATCAGTCAGTTGGGTATGGGTCAAAGGTGTTAAATCAAGAGCGTCAGGGTTAGCTTCTGACTGACCACAGCAAACGCGATTCACAGGATTGCAGAGCCAATTTGCTCTAAGTCTTTCCAGATGTGTTCATGCACATTAAGTCTTAATATCCTCCCCGAGTCAGTACTTCAACAATAGTATTTCTGTCTACAAATATTTATTTCATCTTTAAATGAAAGTCATTGTTTATTATTAATCATCAAAAAGCCGGGCTGTTATTCCTCCTGGTCCTTCATATAGAAATGCTGGATGGATTATTATTTATTTATAAGTATTTTTATTTTCCTGCCACTTTCACACATCACCATGTTGAACATACAACAGAGCAAAACGACTGTGTGTATTTTAGGCATCATCTCTGAGGTGCAAAGGTAAGCTCAGCAAAATGTAGGACTTTTTTTTCCTGTTTTTTTCTTTGCTTGGTAGAAAGGCTGCGTCTTCTACGACAAGCACAGAAATAAATCCCAGTTGTGACATCAAAGAGTGGGACGAGGCAGAAGAAGTCAGGCAAATGAATTATCCCAGACAGCTCGTCAGACGAGCAGGCGGGGAGAAAACTCCGAAACGCAGAAAGTAGAGAGTGACTGATTCAGTGCCAGGACGACTGGAAGGGGGGGGGCGACTTCACCAAGAACTCTGCAGGAGGAACCGAGTGTTAGGATGGAGGCGAGATGTGGAAGCGACTGACATACTGCACGTTGTGGAGGACAGCGGGGGTTTGTCCGGGAAAACCTCTCATTATAACATTTGATCATACATCTTTTAAATACTTAAAGGAGAAACATTTGAGTTTATGACCAAACTGAATTTTCTACAAATTTTTCTCAAAAATCAAGAAAACTTGAAATCGCACCAATGGCACATTCCTAAACCTTTATCTGTATACCTGATGAAAGCATGGTGTTTTTTCTTCCAAAACATCCTCCTGTTCTTACTAATTAGCAGATTAGCATATTAACATGCCTCACTGGCTCTCATAAAGGTGCCTGAAATGTAGAGCTGTGTGTTAAATGTGAATGAGCACCAAAACAATGCTACAGAGATACACAGGAAATATGGCAAAAGCCTTTTAAAAAAAAATAAAAAATAAAGTACTACCGGTATTCCAGCAGGAGATGCTCTTTAAGGTATTTAGAAGAACCAATAATAATATTTTTCTTTGTCTGAAGAAAGGCAGACAGTTCTGCTCTCATCTGTGATTACTAGAACAAATCCTACCAATCAGGATGCTAAAACTGGGCTCCTGCACAGCCAAGACCCCCAGTAGGGTACGAATACCCGGATATCCATGATCTGTTTTATTTAGGTGTCGCAAGGAGAAATCTTTGGTGCTTGTGCTGCGTAGAAACAGACATCTGATGCAGACGTGACAAAGGTGATGTAACCATTCCAATTGTTTAATGAACGTGACAAAGGAGACGCTCCGCACTTGATGCCAGTCTAGACATAAAGTTCGGGACTCAATCAGGAACCAAAGATTTTCCCAGTCTGTATACTTCCTTAGAGTTACGAGTAATTTGGTTTTTAACTAATATTGAAAACCAAGGTTGTACTACTACTACCCTCAAATAGCAATTATTCAAACCCAATACATATAATTACAAAAATCAAGGTTTGATCTGTGAATCATTGATTCATGAATTGAACTGGATCGCCTCCACAGCCCTAACAAAGACACTAAATTTAACAAAAAGAAAAAACGGAATTTGTCTAAACAGACACACGATTATAAAACAAAAGCCAGGCTGACAGCTGCTAAAACTAAAGCAGAACAAACAACATCAAGAAATAAATGTAACAAACCTAAAACCGTGACTAAACCGAGGACGACACGCAGAGGGAGTTGACAATGACTAACTACAACTGTGGGCTTAAACACACGGTGGGGGTTAATTAGGTTAAACTATTAGCTGTAGTGAACACAAACTGAAACACAGAGAGGAAAACAGAAATCCAAACGACAGCATGTTTCATAACTGAAAATTATTACCATTAAAGATACTAAAAAAGTGTAAGAAAAACCAGGAAGACATGAATAAATTCCCGGATGGCTCAAAAGAAGGAAAAAAAAGCCCCAACTAGCATTTGTATATCTAGGTTTTAAGTGTTTTATTTTGTTAAAAAATATTTTGTTCTATAATATGTTTAATATATATAATATATTTCTTCTATAATATTTTGTTAAAATGTTAAATTTTTAATTTAAAAATGTTGATTAATTCTAAAATCATTGTAAAATGTTTGATAAAAAAGATTAGATTTAACTTTATTGATCCCACCGTGGGGGTCAGGCATCAGGCGCAAAAATGTGCCAAAAGATTTCAAGGTAAAGAAAAAATAAAATAAAAATGGAATTATAAAAATGATTGGTTGTAGAAACTATTTGATTGTTTGGTTACTGAAATGAGTTTTTATGTCACGGAAATGGAAAGACAGATTTATTATAATGATGTTTTCAGAACTTTTGCAAGAACAAAACTTGAAATATTTGTTATTTTATTGCAATAGAATAAACCAAATATTGGTATTCCTAACAAAATTAAGGATTAAAATCCCACAATCTGAGATTTTAGGGATTCTAATAGAGAGAACATTAGCTTTATCAAAGAAACTTTCACGTACTTCACTGCCTCACAACTCCTGCCAACGCTCACACTGAGTGCAATGTTCCTGTTCCTGTGACAGAAGCAAAGAACTCAGAGTGAACAATCTGGAAAAGCGCTACTTTGTGTCATCCTCAGACTCAGTACATGGATCAAAAATCTAACAACCACCAACAGAGCTAACACAGACAAAGACGGTTTACAGAGAAGGGCTTGTAGTTATTTAAAGATTTCTTTGCCCAGAAAGCAAAACAAAAAAAATCCAAAAGGAGAATTTCAGACGGCAACGAGGCATCATCTGCTTCTGCAGAAAATCTTCCCTTTCGTAACCAAACCAAACTATTTTCTTCATTTTCTTGAAGGTTGTTTGTCATAAATCTCTAGCAATTAAATTACAGATGTTTTAAAGAACCACAGATGTTGCGCCTGACTGTATGATGCAAAGATCAGAATACAAAAGAGGTCTGAACGATGAAAGGATAAAAAAAAAGCTTTCTGCAGCGCAACGAAAGTGTACACCACATAAATTATAGGATTTAATCTAAAAAGAGGCAGAAAAAAAATCTCTTGCATGAAAATAGAAACATAAACTCATTTTACCTTAAAAATATTGATTATTTATCAAAGAGTCCAGACACTTGTTTTTTTTGAATATGTAATTAATTTATTTCTCACACTAATTATTTTTTTTTAAATAAAAATGAGCAACTTAGGTATTGAATCAATTTTTACCATAACTGACAAATTTTAACACACGTTTGTAACTTTGACAGATGTTTCTGGTGGTGGCCGTATTTTCCTCTGACAAAGATGAAGCCATCAATTTCAACAGTCCAACTTAGCAAGATATTAGGGGTCATCTCTTCAAAATTAAAGTCTGTTGTGCATCATCACCAGTTTTGCTTCATTTTGTGTGTTTGGGAGCTATGAAAACTCATGTTAACCTTGAACCAAAAGTGAGAACTGCTGCATTATAAACGTTTTGTAGAACCTCCACACATTCATAGACACCTATATGTCCAAAGGCCGCATTAATAACAGTTCAGAGAAGATTTGTTAGCTCTTTTCTTGTGCTTCTGTAAAATATGCAGCCCACAAATGCCTAAAGCATTATTATTTAGAGATAAAGTTTGATTTGATTGGATTTGATTTGAACTTTGGACCTCAAGCTCCAAACAGATGCAGCAAACAAAAAACGGAAACATGATCACCCAGAAGTTACTTTGGAAGAAAAGTAGTTCCAATTTTAAGTGATGCAATGTGAACAGAAACGTGTCAAACTGGATAGAAACCGGTTCCACATCCACAAAAACCTGAGATCGGCCAACAGAAGTGACACCAAAATCACTTTATGTATATAAAGGTATTCTACAAAAATTGTAGTTTTTATTGTTTATTTTTATTTTAAACAGTATTTTACTGTGTTTGCGTTCAATTTTATAAATATTTTGCCTCACATCTTGAAAAATTTAGGTTTGTGATTTTTATTCCATCACTTTATACTGATTTGTAATGTTCTGAACAATCAAAAGCACTTAGTCATTTAGGGAATTTGGAAAAACTTGATCTCAAACAAAAGGATTCTTTACTTTTATGAAGGCAAATAAATAAATAAATAAATAAATAATAACCCTCCTAAAAATAAATGTAATGTTTAAGGAAAAATTGGTCTAGGGTCTTACGGGTTGAGGCTATGAGGGTTAAAAAAAGGTATACAAACTGTTTGTGGTGTATGACGGGATTATTATGTTTTTTTATTGCAAATTTTTAAACTTCCTGAATAGAAGGCGATGTGCTTGTGGTTGATCTTTCCATGGGAATGAAGAAGCTGCAGGATCTGTCAGAGTTAACAGGGTTCGTGCAGATGCATAGAGGAGGAAAGGGGGGTGAGGGGGTGGGGGTCAGTCAGAATGCCAGAAGGAAGCTGCGAAAAATAAAATAAATTGAAATAAAACAAGAAAGAAGTGGCAGTCCGTTAAATTTTAGGTGTCAAAGGTTAAAACCACATGCCTGGTTTCCATTTTAGGTCACTTTAAAAGTATAATTGATCTGCAAAGTCATAAAACCCAATGAACAATCTACATTTTTAAAAGCTGTTTTTCTGATATTTAACCTAAATCAGGTCTAACTGACCCAAATAAATAAACATTTTTGAGCATTTTAAGAAAATGTAAAGGTTAGAAAAATAAACAGTTTTGTGGTTTATGATTGGGACTTTTTTTTTAATTTTAGTGAGAAACATTGCAAATGTTTGAACTTCATGCATAGGAGCAGATGCGGCTGCTGCATGGATGTTTCCATGGGAATGAAGAAGCTGCAGGATCTGTCAGACTTAACCAGATAAGGTTCGTGCAGATGCATGCAGAGGGGGGGGGGGTCAGTCAGCATGTGCATGTACAGGAAAGCCAGAGGGAGACACTGCAACAAGGAGAAACAAACAAAACCCCCCCAAAAAGATGCCAGGATCTCCCTGTGTGTTAGAGTGGAAGCAGTTTTTCCAGTTTGCAGCCAATCAATTCACCTGCAGCGTGGAGGGAGGGGGGGGGGCTGAAAACTGTGTTACTGGGGGGGTTTCCTCACCGGTTGATCCATGCAGCAGTCTGCAGCATGACTGAATGCGAGTGTTCATTCAGAAATTATAAAGGGAGTGGGGGGGCTGTGATGCTGCACTTATGGGGGTGCACGGCCTGGCTCTGCAGATAAGCATTAAGGAGAAGCGCGCCTCACCTTCAGCGTGGTGTTGGGGTAGCTCAGGGGCACCTTATGGAAAGTGCTGTTGGACAGCACCGCTTGCCTGATATCCTCGAAGATGGTGATGATATCATCCAGCAGGCAGCGCTTGTCCCTGTGGCTCAGGACGCAGAGGTGCGCGAACGTGTAGTTGAATCCCTTGTAGTTGACGCGCAGCTCCAGCACCTGCTTGTGGACCTGCAGAACCTGATCGGCCAGCTCCAGGATGTTCCCCCCGGACTTGGCCAGCAGGATCAGCCTGCCATATCTGCCCGGGGTGTGCAAATCCGAGTACAGCTTGTGCTTCGACCGGTCAATGGGAAACAGGCTGTTGGCGAGACTCCGCTCGATCTTGGCGAGGCTGTGCGTCGGCGCGACCAGCACCTCCAGGTCCCGCTCCGGCTTGAATCGGCTCAGCACGGTGGATCCGAAGATGATGGTGAGGACTGCGGGGACCGTGAGGAAGAAAACGGGATGCCTACTAACGAACAAGCCCAGCCAGTAGAAGGAAGCCTTGAGTCCTCTGTGAATCACTTGCCGCAGCATCCTCCACGCCAATCCAGCTCGCAGATGCCCCGTCTCCTCCGATGAAGCACATGTGACATCCGACTCCCTTCCCCGGCTCCGCCACGATCCCTAAGAGAATTTACGCCGCCATGCATGCGCGCCTTCGCGCACGCACGCACACACTGATCTGCGCGCACAACAGCTGGAGAAGGACAAAAAAAAAGCACTGCAGCAATTCTAGAGACGGGCGGACGCGCAGACACGCAGACGGATCAGGGATGCATCACGCGTCAGGCAACTGAGACGAACCCCTGCGGTCCCATGTCATCCGCCGCCGAGGGACGCAGAGCGAGCCGCGGATCTCCTTCGCCGCTGCACCGGCTGCAGAAGCGACGAGCCGGCGCGGTGCGGTGCGTGCGTGCCTGCCGTCTGCCTCTCCAGCTCTCGCGGCGGCGGCGCCTCGTTTCTACACTTAACCATGTGGCGAGGTTGGAGGAGGAGGAGGAGGAGGGAAAGTGGAGGTGGCGCTGGTTAACTGATGGTTATTTTTGGGAGCATTGGAGGAAACTTGTAAACACGCTCCTGCAGCAGGTGGACCTTCAGCTTTGGATTCATCAAATGGAGGAGGGGGTTGTGTCGAGCTCCACAGTCACTGGTTGGTACAGGCAGGGTGGCAGACCACCCCAACGTCTGATTCTTGACACCTTAAACCACAGAGACCCCCAGGATTTACCCACCTGTTGTCACAAAGGCCAAAATCATAACCACAAGGTTGAAACACAAACATATGTTATACAAAAACCAACATTTTAGGATGACTCATCATATCCAACCCCTCCAAAAATGGGCACATTGACATCATAACTCACGGTGCAGAATTAGATCCTTCATAGATTGGGTTGCCATGTCTGTTCACTGGTTGGCACAGGCAGGGTGGCAGACCTCCCCGATGTCTGATTTTTGACTCCTTAAAGTGAAGACAGATGTCCACGCCATCCAAGATTTACCCAATTATTGTCAAAAAGGCTACTCACAATGATGAAAGTTCTAAAATTTGTTATAAAAGCTACACTCGAGGATGACTCATCGCCCATTCACTTCCCTCCAAAATGTTTACATTGTTATCGTAATTCATGGCTGAGAATAGGATCCTTTAAAGATTGTTTGGATCTGCTGGGTTGCCACTATCTGTTCACTGGTTGGTGAATATGCTCTTATTTTTGACTCATTTTATCGCAGACAGACATCCGAGCCACCCAAAGTTTACCCAACTATGATGAAGGTTCCAACATAAAGACCTGAACCTTCCTGTAAAAACCAATAAAACCAACATTTAGGATGACTCATCACACTATACTGCAACCCAATACCAAAAATGTGCACACGGATATCATTATTCAAGGCCCAGAATTCAATCCTCAAAGATTGGATCAGTTGGGTTGCCACTATCTGCTCACTGGTTGGTTCAGGCAGGGTGGCGGACCACCCGAACATTATATTTTCTGACTCCTCGCATCACGGACAGACGTCTACGTCACCCAAGACTATAGTCAGAAAGGAAAGACAGCAACACCTGAACATCCCTGTTATAAAACCAACACTTTCGGATGACTCATCGCCCCACACCAGTGTTTTTCAACGTTTTTTGAGCCATGGCACACTTTAACCTTGACAAAAATCCTGTGGCACACCAGCATCCAAAAAAACTAACGAAAAAAAAAACAAGAGGAACTCTGTATTGATCTACAGCCCCTCCGCAATCTCACATGCATTTTTGTGATAATTGTGGCAGAAAAAGAAAAAAAATTCCTTCATTTATGGGATATTTCTGTAAAGTTGACCAATCTGTAGATATTTTTGCCTTTCTTTGCTAAGAATTAGGAGGCAGCAAAGTGAGGCGTTAGAAAGAGGCGAAGGACTGCTGAGGGATCTCTGAGGTAGCAGGCGGTTTATACTTGAGATTTGGCGGAAGTTACCAAGAGGTGGCGAGCTCGAAATAAGAGTAATGCTTTTTTTTTAAACAGAAGTAAATATATATATATATATATATATATATATATATATAGATGTACTTATAGCTTACATTAAGGGCTTGTTCTACCAATTTATCCATTTTGTTCAGTTTTATTTTTATTTTTATAAGAGGTGTGTCTCCTTTGAGATCAGGTTTATCTGAATTACCCGGTGAGATGTTAAGGCGTTTGGTTCCACTTTGCAAGGCCTGGCAGAAATTGTGGCAGAAAAAGCTGGAAGTTGCAGCTGTTTTTTCCAAAAGATGTAATAAAAGTTAAGTTAGAAGATTTAAAAACTGTTTGATGTGTGTTCGTTGGGGTTTCAAAACATCAAAGGAAGACTCATTGGGCACTGAGACGCTGTCACTTTAACCCAATGCCTCATGGGAGATGTAGTGCAAACAGCCGCTGAACGCAACAGACTCGCTTCTCTGAGCTTCATTGTTTTGTTCACTTTTTTTACGGTCTGACACCAGATTCTGTGGAAAGCTACACCGCTAAAGACGAGCTTTAGCTGGTATTTTTGTTAGAACTGAGCGACTTTACGAGCTAAACCAGAACAAGGAAGTGAAGACTTTAACCACTTCTGATTGGTCAGACTGATGTGTGATTAAGCCTCCAAGAATGATTGGTGGAGATAGTTAAAGGGGCGGGACTTTTCCGAAAATGTCTGAAGCTATGGCTAGATCGCGGTACTGTCTGTCTTATCAAAATATCTTTGATTTAATCAAATAAACTCAAAGAAAAAAGTATTTATGATCTTTTATATTCCTAACTCCTCAGTGTTTTCTCAGGGCCTGTTTGGATGAACACAGAGCTGATATCCTGGAGATGGTAAATGTTTTTAGATCAGTTAATGAGGGCAATTTCCCACGGCACACCTGACCATCTCCCACACTGCTTGAAAAACACTGGTCTACACCACAACCCAACACCCAAAAATGTGCACACTGATGTCATGATTCATGGCTGAGAAGGAGATCCTTCACATATTGTTTGGATCAGTAGAGTTGCCCCTGGAGATGTCAAAGAAACAAAGTTTATTTTTATTTCATTTTTATTTAGGTTTATAGTGCAGAACGTGACTAAAAATCTCTTCAGTCAATGGCCAGGAACTACGAGGGCGGCTCAAAACATCAAGAGAAAGACGGATGTCCTGCGTTTTACAATTCCTATCTGAATAGTTAACTTATTAAAACTTTATATGTCGATTATCAGTTTTAAACACTTCATACAAGTTACTATGGTATGGCGGAGTTATGTTGCAAGGCAGTTACTGGCAAAGAGACGTGCCATATGTGCTTGAGGATGCTTGCATGAGACTGCATTCGCCTGACCACATTTCAATGAATCTTATTGTTGTGGTCTTATAGCATTATTTATTAGGAGAATTCTGTTAAGGAAACTACTAGGTAGCTTTCAGAACGTCACAGCAGCGTGTGTGCTGCGTAACGAGACAGAAAAGCATGTAAGAAGCATTTTCAGTGGTGATAAATGAAACGTTCTAACAAGTAAACAGTTGGACCCTTTTTTCTGTGTAATAACACGACAATCGTTGCTTTAAATTTGTCCAAGACGCATATTTTGCTTAATTCCTACGCTGTTTACGTCGGCTACAGACAAACCGAAACCACCTTCAAGGATGGTCAGAGAGTGGTTCAGGATCCACTTGGGCATGTTCAGACTGAAGATTTGTTCCGGATTATTGGGGGAAATAAACTCTGGTTCACTTAAAGTGAACCAAATGTGTCAGCCTTACTTTCCTGCTGATGCCTCCTATTCAAAGATGTGTGTCACAAACTTTCCGATTTATTGCAAACCACTGGATTAACTATGTTATAACCATGAAATCAGTGTGAACAATCAACTCTTGCTAATTTATTTTATTTTAAATTAATTTAATTCCTTAATTACTTTAAACTGTTATGAGTTTGAATTAAATTTAGTACATTTGGAATTGAACTGTGATCTTTTGTTAAATTTGGCTTTTGGTAACCCCCCCCTAAAACACGATTTCAAAATATCTACTTTAATTTGGTCAAAAACCAAAACATATGTGTTCAACAGTTTTCTGTTCATTTTTTTCTGTGCCAGCAGCATTTGTGCTTGTATGCAAGTGGAGGTTACCTCCGACCAATCAGAGAGCTCCACACATCAGCAGAAGCAGGACAAGGAATGACCAAACTCAGCTGCTTTTAAGCAGAAGAAGAAGCGAGGAGCTGCATACAGAAGGAGTTTTAAATAAACATGGGCTCTTTGGTGTTATGCAAGGCTATTTCTGAGACGACCAAGATGAATATTTAAACACATAGAAAAAAAGGAAAACTCCAATAAAAGTCTCTTTGAAGAAAGTGATGGGAAGTGACAGCTTCAAGTTGCATTCAGGACCAAATGTAACTGCTTCAAACAAAAAAAAATGTTCAACACAAATCAAGTATTACATTTATTCGTTTATTTAAGCATTGTTAGTATTATTTCTGTAACAAAATATTACATTGCCATGGCTAAATATGCATATTTCTATGTCTTTTAGTAAAACGTTTCAAGTAGATGCTTACTTGTGTGTAGAAATTTGTTTTTCTGGGTTTGTTTGTGCCTGAGTGCACGTTTTCAAGCGTTAACACTAGCATTGGGTCATCCTAGGACCCTGATGTGAACAAATGATTAAAATGAGTAAATAAGTCAAGGAGTTAACTTTAAGTAAGACATAAAACTGTCAGGACAACTGAATTTTCTTTGTTTACAGATGAAATGAGCTGAACTGGATTGTGTTGGTCAGTTCTGTGGGGTTTTAAAGTCCACCTCTTTAGATTCTATATTTATTTTAGATATTTTGTTAACTTCAGTACTGAAGCTTGGTTCAACTCAAAAACTTGTGCCGTATAACGTCTACAAAGTAAAGGGTTAATGGACTTACTGCAAAAGGCGAATCGACAACTCTTAAATATAGAGTTAAATTGTTCAAATGTATAACTAAATATTAAATAAAAACATACCTCCAGGTTGATTTAGGAACCAGTCCTTATATTAAACGCAGCTCTACAGTTGTTGGACAGATGTGATGTTCCGAAAACCTGAGATTTCACAAACTAGATCCAGCAAAGCAGACCAGCAGTTAGAACCCACCCAAATAATGTTATGGTTTGCCCCGTGTCTTTTGGTTCCTGCGTTTCTTATTTGGTTTGGTTCTGTGCATGTTGGCTGTTACGTCACCTAGATGTCCCGCACCCTTCCAAGAGACGTCCTTGGTATCAGAGCATCTTACAATACAGTAGGTTTTTTACTCTGTAGACTTTGCATTGATTCTTTTAGTTGTTTGTTTTCTGGTCCCTGGTGCTTTTTTTCCACGATTGGTGGCAATTTTCTGTTAATAAATCTTGTGAACCCGTACCTCCTTCCACTGGGTTCCCTCCTGCCAGAATTCAAAATGGTAAAAGTGCATTACTGGCAACTCAGTGCAGCTCAATCTGTTTTTATGTGATTCTACTAGGCAGTGTATCGTGCAAGCCCCTCCTTACCTGTAGTTCCAGTCTCACAATGTATTCATAAAGGTGATTTACGTCCATAAACAGGAAGTGCCCTGGGCTCTCACCAAACTACACCTTAAGCAAATGAGGTCATCCAATAACAAATTTGTTATAAACCCTTAATTTAGTCATTTCCATCCATTGCATCGGTTCTTGTGTATTACCGTTCGCGTCTGCTGTACTTAGGGTTGGGGTCAGGGAGTAATTACCTAAAGAGCGTTGTTTGTAAATTACCAGAAGGGTTTGCCGTCACCGTGTTACTGACAGCAGCAACAAAAGCTGTCAGAGCGTGTCGCAGTGGATGCTGATGCACAGCTGTTGTATTCTACAAGCTAATAGGCCCCAAGCATTAAGACTGATTCCAAAATCAATCTGCTGTATGTTGAAATCAAAAAGAACATATCTGCCAGCCTGAAGAAAAACAACAACCCTGTCTTCCCTGAGGACGTCAAAGAAAGTGTCAGTTGTGTCTCTGAAGTAGCTCCACATAACAAGCCTTTACAACTCTATTCTGGTCTCTTCTTCATCAAAAAGAAGGAGTTGTGACAACTAATAAAAGCCTCCTTCCTACTTCAGCAGCACATCTGAAAATGCTGGGTTCAGGCATGCTGCTTGTGTTCACCTTGGTAGAACCATCATCAAGGCTGTCTTTTATCTTTCTTTGAAGATGTTTCTAATTCTGTTCCTCTTCTCAAGAATGTCTATTTTCAATAAGATTTTCACAATTTTTAACTGATCACTCTTCAACAATCTTTATTGGACCAAAACCCATCAGCCTGGTAGTGCAACTGGTCCAATAGAACCTCTTTGGTTTCCTCAATAGGTTTGAGAGTAGATGACACAGGTTGATTGGACTTGTGCTCCATAGCTTTCAACAGCCTTGACACAAAGACCTCACTGTGAGGACACTTAACACAAATTAGGTGTCATTAACAGGCCATCGTTCAGTCTTGAGCTAATCATCTTGAGTTTAAAACAAGATGTTCCAGTCATTACCAACAAGCATCTGGTGTCACACCTTCTTTTTTTGTTTAAGTTATCTCACATCCTCCTGTTCAGTGTGTAACTGTGCATCCAAACCTGGAGCTGGGGGTCCAGACCTGTATAATCTTCTCAATCCAACTTCAACACATGGTACATAGACTGTTCAGTCTAAATGACTACGTAAAGCATCCTACCATCCTTCTCTGTCCATTCTTCATCCTACTCTTGTTCCTGGACAGGGTCGTGAGGTTCCTAGAGCCTATCCCAGCTACTTTTTGGTGAAAGCAGAGTTAGTCCTGGATGGTTTCCAAGCCATTGCAAGACCACTGAACCACATACTGTCAAACAAAAGGGGCATTTTAGAGTCATATGACATGCATTCAAACTCCCTACAGAAAGGTCTCAGCTTTGAACCAGGGCCTACTCGCTGTGAGGTAAGGGGGCTAACCACTACACCACAATGCAGTTACAAATTAAGTATTATGCCCTCACAAATCCAAAGTTACACACGAACAGGATGAAAAAAGTTACAAATTAATTGCAACTCAAATATTTTGAGACTATTTTCACTCCATAAAAGGAAGTGTCCAGCCTACATGTGCAAATATGTAAAAAATTAATGTGTTTTTTTAGTAATGCTGTGTGTTAGCCAGGCAACCATGACCTCAAATTCCAGCAGAATTCCAGAAAACTTTTGGACATTTTTAATGCGTTGAGATTTCCAGTAAAAAGAAAAAAAAGTCAAATTAATTTGCATGAATGCATTTTTCCCTCAGTTTTAATTAACTTTAAAATATTAAAATTTCTAGTTTTTAAAACAAACAGTTCTACTTCTGAATGGGTGACATATGATAAACACTTTACCTTTCTTTAAATTGTGCACGTTTTGAGAAATACCATTTACTTCTTTTTTTACAGAAAAACAATGAGTTCAAGTCTCTTTATAAGGACGTCGAATACATCTGCAGATGCAGAGGAGAGCTGTTCTCTGAGGAAAGTCTGGACTTTAATTCAGGCTAGAAATTCTGCCTAGGTTTTCTTTTCTCCACAAGCTCTCATGAAAAAAAAGAAGGAAAAGAAATATGGCGTGCAGCCCACAGATAGAGCTAAGGGTATAAGACATGAAAAATTGATGTGGAGCTGTAAAGATGACCCCTGCTGTGTGTGGGCGTGGAGTCACTGAGGAAACCCTGTTCACAGTTAGCATCTCTCAAAGTTTCACTTTCTCTTTACGTCTTAGCTTCTGTACACGGTTTGTAATACATCACATAATTTACTAAACACTTTGGAAAATTGTACTTTGATTTCTGACGGTCATTGTTCGTTTTCCTTCCAAATTCCTGACCGGAGACCCCTCGGTTCAACCGCAGCTTTATTGTCCTTGGCCGAACAGGAAACTCCCAGCAGACGTTCAGGTTCAGTGGCTTTCTCAAAGCCCCCGTAAGTGGTGTAGAGGGAATTAAACACACATACCTCATTAACCCACAGCTCCCCTGATGGAGCAAAGAGTTAAACCGGACCCATAATTCAAAATCTTTATCCTCCTTGCAGATGCGTCACCACAACTTCAGCTCTGCTGCCTTCGCATCATTAGTTTTGATTATACACTCCATATTTCTTCTTCTGCAGCAATGCTGGGGATGAATTTTATAGATAAAAAGATACAGTAAAAGTATTTTGGATTTTACCACATATTAATTTTTATTCATACAAAAGCATAAAGTGAGAGTCTTTACAGACATACAAAAACGTAAAGTTAACAAATCTTAAATACCTAATATAGCTGTGGAAGTGCTTGTACTTGTGAAATAAAGATTAATAATGTAAGAATGATGTTTTACAGTAAAACTTATCTTACACTGTCATGTCATGAAAAGTAAGTACTGAAAACTCTGCACTGACTGTAAATGAAATATTAATAGAGATCAAGATATTTCATCAAAACTAGGCTTGCATAATAAATCGCAAATGTATTATCGCGATATCGAGCTGCGCAATACGAATACCGCGAAAGACGGCGACCATCCTGATAAATGGTTACTTTAAATGTGCTAAAACAATCTCATGGCAGCTAAAATTATTTAACAACTCAAACAAATCCATTTATGCATTTGACCAATCAGATGGACTCCTTCACGTTGTTGACCAATCGGATGGAGCTCTTTTATGTTAGATGATTGCCTTCTATGTAGACCAGGGTTATTTGAAGTATAATTAAAGTAACACTGACTAAACTGTTTCAGTGAAATGGAAATAATGTTTTTGATTGTTTTGCTATTTGTTCATGTATCTCGTGTTATATCGTCATCACATATTGATCACTAATATCGCAAGTTTTCCTCAGATCATGCAGCACTAATTTAAACTATAACTTATCATTTCATTTTTTTTGTTTCTGCAAAAGAACTTATGCTCTACCTACTTTAAACTGTTTTCAAACTGCAAACTGTTTTTTTTTTTTAAATAAAAAAAAATCAGGTTATAAAGAATCTTAGACTCCTAAACTTTAGCACTTTCCTAGAACAATGTATTATTCTAAGATATGAGTTCAGTTTTGTGATAAAGCTTTTACAACACAGTTAGGAGTCTAGAAATGGCATTTTATTCCTTTAACCATCGAAAAAACATGGCAAAAATGATAGCTAAAGTGTCTGACTACAAAAAACACTGAATCCATTCAGGACATCTTTAGCCCAGATTCATGCAAGTCCTGTTTTCCTTTTCTTTACTAAAATGTAAGTTATGAGGTCTGACCCTGGGTTCCAACCTCTTTCCTGAAAATTGCTGCCTTGAAAGATTACATTTGCACAGATAAGGCTGGGGTCGTTTGTAAGCAACTATTCATCTGTTATTCTCAGAGGACATAAATAGAGAAACTTATGTATTTATTTATTTCAATTGTCGAGAAGCAACAATGCAGAAACTATGTTCTAGAAAAAGACAGATTTTTTTCATAAATGGCATAATCATATTTAAAATACATCTAAGAACGCTTTGATTGGATGAAGCGGGTCTTTAAAAAGCACTTCGTCTCCCCCCCCCCTCCTTTTTTTTTTGACTACATCTAATTTATAACACCACAATATCATTTCAATGGTTCTAACAATAAAAACATTGAAATTTTGAATTTTATTTTGCGTAAAATGATTCTCCACTGGAGATAACCTGCTTTTCATATCGATTTTGCCTCGATATGCAACATTTTACATTAATATTGTGTAGCATTAGCACAACACAAAGAAGGTTCAGCAATAGAATCAGCTGAGTCATGCTGATTGAAGTGGAGACTTCACTACTGTAAAGTAGGAGTGTTGGGAGAAATCAAATTGGTGAAATATATCGCAATATTTCCTTTGTATCGATTTAAATGCTGTCAAAATGATTTTTATTCATTTATCTTTGAGCGTCCTTTAGCATCTGACTCCTATTTTCCACCGATAGTTGGCAGCAACTGAGCCTCTTTGAGCAGCTCTAGACCTCACCAAAGCTTTTGTTGTTATGAGACATGTACCACTTAGTTTCTCTTTGGGATGATACCGAATCGAAACTCTGGGCCACGTCGCTGCCAGTATCACATAAAAATGCGGATTGCGGTGCTTTGTAGCAGTTCAAACAACGTTCAGGCTCCTGAGCAGTTTAACATTTCTGGAAAAGCTACATTTAGCAATGTTGGAAATTAACAGCACTTTATTTTTTCAATCGTACTTTTAAAACCTTCTTGGTTAAGGCACATTCCTTCTATGTCTCGCTTTAGAGTTCGGTGGGCCTTATATATGAGATCATTTCAAAAAACGACCCTTCAGTGACAGTGCGCTTTATAATCTGATACGCCCTAACTGCAGAAAATACGGTAATATTGCTTTTATAAATAAAATCAATACAAATGCGATGCGAGTATTCCTATGGGTAAATTAAGAGATTATCCATCCAGTGCATAAAGGTCTATGATGCAGAATGGTAGCATATATTTGGAAGCCAAGTCTCTGGAGTAGGGATTGCACATCAATAGCATTGTTTGTGTGCTTCTTTAGGTCTCATAAATGTTATCCGATACTTATGTAATCAGATACTGTTTGAACCTCTGGATCGACTTTTTAGAGTCATGCATTTAGATAGAAAGGAAATTTAAACAGTTACATTCTTGGTCTGGAAAGAAATTACAAATAAAACCACCTGAACTGTAATAACTGCAAGAATTGGACAGACATTTTACTTTCCATTTCCTTTTTCTCCATGTGTTTCAGTCCCAGTGCAGAGCCTACACTGCTTCCTCTTTCACTTTATCATTGTACGGTATATCTTCTGTCATGGCGTGCTTGTAATATACTACCAGTCATGCACCCTCCTGTACTTTTTCAATGTCCTCTCATATCTGATCAGCGCCAAGATATAACAAAAGCAGAACAGGCGGATAAAAGGATCCTCTGGAAGACCTGAAATCCCATTTCTATGTAGGAATCTTAATGGTTAGAAGTCAAATGGGAGAGAATTGAATTCCTTTTAGGTGCCTAAGTCTTTTTTTTCTGACGCCGTGATTATCTTAAACTCTATCCGTGGGAATTCTTTGCCATGCTTTGCGCTTTCTTCTGGCGCCACTTCATCCCCAGCAGCTCTGACAGATGCTCACAAGGACACTGGCAGTTCAGAAGGAAATCAGCAAAAATCACCACTCGTAATGGTGCACTCCATTCAGCCTCCTGCAGACCAAAATGCAGTGGAAAGGCCGTCATTATCCACTCATTCAGAGGCTGAAACAGCAGCTTTTGTAGGTGACTTTTCTTTTTCTTTTCTTTTTTCCTGATGGAGACCAATGAACAGAGGAGGTGGAAAAGCATAAAATCAGGAATTGAAAACACAAATTACCAATAATCAGGTTAAGATCTTTTCTAACATGAAATGTTAAAGGAAATAGACTTACTATGACTCGACTTAAGAAAAAATGTATTAGGGAATGTGAAATACTTTGTTAGCAGCTGAAACGGTGACAATTTTAAGATTTTTGCACAACTCAAATGAGGTTAAATGACTTCTCAGTCTCCATAAAAATGCAGCCAAACACAACTTTTGTTTTGCTTAAAATTGACCTTTTTTGAACATAAATGTTTTCTACATTAAGAAAAAAATGAATAAAATGTATTTTTGTTGTTTTAATAATAAACTCTTATTTAATATTATTAATTGTAGCCAAAACACTTGGATGAAGGAAGAATTCCACATGAAAATGGATAAAAGCCTTTTGGATACGAGGTGAAACTTTTTTCAGTTTAAAAAACTAAGTCTAGACGACTTTTTAAAATATTTATTTTTTGTTCAAAGTTAAAAAAAACATCCCGTATTGATCGTCCGTGTTGTGGTATACAGTGACTTTTTGTCAGAAAGGGATAATTTATTATGATTGGCTTGGGACAGTGTCATGTTTCATGATAGCCAATCACAGACAACGTTACTTTACACACAAATACCAAACAGACGGAAGAAACAACAAAAACATTTGAGTACAGAGAAAAATGGAAAGTTTGTATTTGCTTAGCAGAGAAATAAGAACTACTTTAAATTCACTGAGGTAAAGGGCAGGAATGAGTAGAGAAAACAAGATTCTGTTGACTTTCAGGAAATAAGTACAGATGTTTACCAGACCAGTTTCCGAGATTTTTAGTTTGACTCCTTTAAGGCTGATGTTATTCACGCGTTATTACGTGTGACTGACACAAAAAATGATGGTAATTCATGTTGGCCATGCTGTCAAGATGCACTTTGCTGCATGGTTCTTATATATTTTAAGTGCATTCAATGTTAAATGGTGTTATTGGTCACATGGAGTAACCTAACCCTGACCCTTACTCCAGTCATAGCAGACACAAGAAAAAAGTTCAGCACTGGCTGCACGTATTTAGAAAATGACTTGGAAAAGTCATTTTCTTTGTTTTGTCTGGACTAAAGAGTTTAACCCACTGTTATTTACATGTTTACATTTTTTGTAAGACTAAAAAAAGCTCATTGTGTAATAAATACTGAAGGTTACATACAAGTACATGTCTGTTTTGCTCACCTCCAATAACGGAAAACTGATCAGGAAAAGACTACAGTTCAAAAACTCTAGTTTGGATGTACTTTTATTTATTGATTGATTTATATTTGAAATGGTTTATTTCAAGCAAATCAAATAAGAATAATACACAACAAACATTAAAATCATCAGTTATACATTCATACAATGACGTATCAAATTTAGGATAATTAGATATAAAATTAAATATTGCTTAAAAGGGAGTGGAAGGAAGCAAATTGATTTAATCCCACCCCTGTTCTACCATAACCATTTTATTACCAGTACATGATTTATCCTTATCTATCTTTTATCAAACAGAATTAAGAATCCTTAGGTATCAATAAAGCATATGCCGAAGATGAATTACTTAATTATTATGTAAAAAATAACTATTTTAGAAATCAATACTTCCTCTGCATATTGAGGTTTCCTCTCAGTTTTCTGTGATCCAAAAGATTTTCACACCTGGTGATATTTTAGTGAAATATCTGCCAAGTTGGGAATGAATACTGTGCAAGGTTGGCCTGCTGTTTTGCCAAATGACAGCTGGGATGTACTCCAGTAAAACTGTGAAATCCCCGGGAGCTGCAGAGCGAAGGTTGTTTGGAATTTCCACAAACACCACATTCACTGAAATTCATCTGTAAAACTCCAAGGCCGCGCAGTCACATTTGTGGCTCATTAAGGTGCGTTTGGATCAATCAGGACAAGAATGCGCCCACCTTTTGAGATGATGAAAGCTACAGTTGACAGACTATATCTAATTTGTAAATCCTTTCCCAACATGATGTAATGTATTTAAGGCTGAAACCCCTTCGGCTTTATGACGCTCTTCCTGACCTCCAGTCCTCCTGTAAGTCTGGTAGTAGGTTATTCATTACTTTGTGTCAACAGGGGATCATTTTGGCTGGGCTGGATGAGATAATGGCTAAAACATTTGGTAGGCAAATCAGTGGGACGTTTAAATGGGAACAGACTGATTGAACTGGACTCATACAGGCCAAACTGGGGACTAAAGTTTGAAACATTTCTGGGTGTGTATGATTTCTTACCACCTTTTAACGCAGAGACAGCTTTGTTCTTGTCATCATCATTGGCGTATGTCAAATACGAGCTTCTAGGGTCCTGGCAGGCTCCCTGTTGACATCCTGAGCTCTGTAAGGATAAGTGAAGAGGACACAGGAATTGATTGATTCGAGGCTCAGGCGCAGTGCTTTGGGTTGGCTGTCATCCTCTGAGGCTCTTGCGTGAGTCTGATTTGCAAAACTGTGTCTGGCTACATTTCCCAGATGCAGAACAATAGCTAAACATGCGCCGCTGTGTCTGCAGACAGGGAAAAGGCTAAACTGACTCTTCTGTTTTGTGCAAACAATTTGAGGATCACAGTAAAACAGTTAACAGTTTATGGTCCGATATTCTTTATGCAGTAGATTTCAGTCATTAAGTAACAAAAAAGAAAATCAAAATTGCCCGCCAGCAGAAACTAATCAGTTTATTTAAGTCTTTTGAAAACAAGATAGTCCAGCAAACTTGTTCTTACCTGTCAAAGATTAAAGACCCACTTCAAATCATTGTGAATCAGGAGCAGACGAAAAAATGCAGGTTGAAAAAGATTGTATTTGCTACGTAAAAAATATATTAAAGGGCCACAAGCCCTTCTCTGCTCCATTCCAACGCATCCACCTGTAGACTACTAGTTCCATGTTCGTTTTCATTTTCTTCAATATTGTTCACCTTTTTTGTTGCACCAGTAATGATATGCTAGGAGTGTGAGAGACTGAAGCTAGCCGTAGAGTGTGAACAGAGAGCTCTCAGTGACTGGGTGGGGAAGGTGCAGCAGGGTTTCTCTGTGCTAAAGGTTCCAAAGGACAACTAAGAGGTGAATTATGAATGAACTCCTGCTGCTCTGCATCAACTATGTCCTAGAGAATGACATTTTTTGAAAATGATTTTGTCAAGAAAGGCATAATCATAATTAAAAGACCACTGGGAACGTTTTACAACTTATTAAAGGATCATCGTGTGGTGCCTTTGGAGATTAATAAAACTCTAAAAAAATTTGGACAGGATCTTCAGGTTTTGGACAAACCTGAAAATGATGGTGGTAAATGGTGTCATTCCAAAAGGTTTCCATTCAACAAAGAAAAAGGCTTAAAAAAGGCTACATTTAGAATTAAAGCTGCAAGTTTTTGAATATTTCTTCATCTGTGAGCTGGATGTTGTTCCATAACTCCATATCTTAAAGAACATCTAGGAATATCACAAGCGGAGGGTCCACTTTTGGAAACAAGCAAACAGAATTTTTTTTTTTGTGGATCAGGTCCTCAATATGTAGGAGATAATGCTTGTTAAGGTGTCCATGATCAGAAATTAATAGACGACGCGGAGACAGGTAGCGTTCAACGCAAAGAGAAGTCACTTAATTTCAAATAATGGAAACCTCATAGGGCATTATCCTGCTTATATCATGGACACTTATGAAAAACAACATTTAGTACTTTAATCTAGTTATTTTAGAGTTGTTTTTCACAAATGGGGACTATTTGATGCACAGTGTGATGTGTTGTCATGGTAACAGCTACTAACCAGCAGAGGAAAATATGCTAAACGTCATGTCAAGTGATAGAAAACATCATTTCAGAGGAAAAGCCCCCCATTTTAGCACTTTTTTGTCCAGATGATGAAGCTAAAGTTTGTTTTAAAGAAACAAAGTCCATTAGTAGTTTCCTAGATCACTTTCATTGCAAGAAATATCCGCTCTTAACTCTGATCGTTACATTTCTTTCATCAATAAACAATAAAATTATTCGCATACAAGTGTTTAGAGTTTCTGTCGTTCCGGTTCCCAACTGGCGTTTAGGCCAGCGCAGTAATAGAGAACATGTTTTGTTTTGTGACTGGAACTTCTTTTATAGGTGTCCATTATCACTTTTTGCCCTGCAGCCAATCAGAATCGGGCGTTCACCCAGAACATGGTATAAGTTCAGATTTGTCAAAGGCTTTAAAAACTAAACCTTCTTTCCATTAATCGACTCTTCACTCTATGCCTTTACCCAATGAAAATGTTCATAATTTCTACATTACTGAATTGAAGGGATGGATTTCAGATTTAGCCTTTGCTTTTTTCTTTTTTGATCAATCATTTTGTCTTCGGCAATGAGCCGACACAAACACATTCAGACATTTTTTACAGATCAACATATTTTGGTCTTTATTTTTTTAACAGCACCGTCATTTCCTTTTAAAGGCCTTTGGTTCATTGGAAGGTACTGAAGGAGCCGGCTGAATGTTATCGCAGATAATGAGAAATCAAAACTCTCTCCCCGTGTGTGTCTCAAATTATAATGGATTAGTGCCAAATGATATCAGGCAGTTCCATGGTTTCAAAGAGGCTGTCCACTGAGGGATTTCCCATGCAGAGCTGTCAGATGGCGTGCAGTGAATAAAACATAAGACCTGAACAGAGACAAAGACAACTGATCCATACACAGCATGCTGTGCCAAAATGCAAGACAGCACGCTCCTCTCCTTCCCGGAGACTGAACATGCCTAATATCATTTCAGATTCTCAAGCCAAATAGCATTTCTATTGTTTTTTATTTTATATTAAATGTCAGCTCTTATTTACTCAGCCGGAACCGAATCATTCACGTTCTACTTTTTCTTCTGTAGACACCGTTTGCGAAAAAGAAAAAAACGCTTTTTTATGACAGAACAGGTTTATAAGGCAGCAACACACGCTTGATTCTGCTACATCATATAATGCTCATCAAGTAAAAAAAAAAAAAAAAATCACCTTAAGATATATATGCTTTCTGCAGACAAAATTAACTAAATTAATCCTTGTTTTTTTCCCCATAATTCAAATAATCAATTTTAAACCTTTGGTTCAGATTCTTTGCAAAATTATTCCTAGAACTGATAAGAAAAAAAGGTAATAGACAAATGGGTTGTGTCTGAGCTGCCTCACTACTCGCCAATTTGTAGGGCTGTCTGAATCTACAATTCTAAAATCCATTGCCCTAGAAATTTCCCCTGAAGTCTTGGCAAAAACTAGTGTGCATCAATACTCATTATATTGGCGAATATGTACCACAAGGCTTTGCATTGATATCAGAGTATGATATCCAAGGATTGGAGCCGTGTTGTTGCTGTTATGCGGCCATTCTTTCCGGTCAGTCTTTTATTCCAATACTTACCTATGGATATGAACTCTAGGTCATGACCAAAAGAACAAGGTCCGGAACACAATTGGCCAAAATTAGTTTCCTCCGCAGAGTTGGGTTGGGTGCTCCCTTACGTTACATAGACGCCAGGAATGAGTAGCTTGTTAACAAACGTGTTGGATGTGGGTCTTTGAAAGCGCTTTTAGCATATGCAGTTCAATTTGTCGCTCAATTCGAACACAGTTGATTCATAAATAGTCTTGGTAAAATGTTATTTTTTATTAAGTCTATACTTTGGCAAATGGGCAACGTCATATTTCAGCTGTAAAAAAAAAGAAAAAAGAATGAAAAGTAGTGTGTCCTAATTGCGATAATTACTAGCCAGTCCCACACTATGTAGTCTTTTAGGGGTTAGGGAGCAACAAAATTTAGTGAAATACCATCTTAGATTCATGATCTGACATAATTTTTTTTTAACTTTTTGTTTATCAGAGCATAATAAAGAAGAAAGGGTTCACGGTGGCGCAGTGGTTAGCACCCTTGCCTCACAGCAAGAAGGCCCCCCTTGGGACCTGAAACAGAACGCTAATGGCGGACCTTTCTGTGTGGAGTTTGCATGTTCTCCCCAAGCATGCACAGGTTTTCTCCAGGGACTCTGGCTTCCTCCCACTGTTACTCTAAATTGTCCCTAGGTTTGAGTGTGTGATTTGTGGTCCTGTGGCAGACTGGCCACAAATCACAGTAGTGTAATTTTTAAAAAACATCTTGCAGCCTAATTTCTGTTTTACCATAACCTATTGTATAAAAGCTTAGGGTCAGGGTGTAGAAAAGCTGCAGATTCTTCACTGCACTATTGTAGCAAAGGCATCCGTTTTGGGCTAATGATTCCAATAGCCATGTTTGACGTTGCATTTTGATGATGCCATACACCCGAACAGTCATCTAATGTAGCTTGTAAAGTCTCAGATATATGATTGGCTTCTCATGGGCTTTGCCAAGGTTGCTGAATGGTTCCATCTGACCAGTGAGCTGTGAAAATGGTCATTAGGCCTTTGAGGCCTATCCATGTCACCTTGTTCTCTTTCCAATGCTTCCGCTCACGTATTTTGCTCTCTCATTTATTCCTGTCTCACTCCTAATTTAACGGGAAGGAAGAAGTCACCATTCAAAAAAAAAAAAATCTAATCTCTCTCCCAACTGTCTTCGTCCGTGTCTAAAAATAGACGGCTTTTGATTAATTGTCCCCTCCACTCTTGTCCCTTCAACTGATTTATGCCAATAAGCAAAGCAGTCGGCAGCAGAGAGGCCCAGCGGAAAATACCATCTCGCAGTCTGGAGCCCAATAACCATTTTATGCTTGGTCAGCTGGCGAACCGAAGGTGATGAGGGCTGAAAGGGATAATCAAACATGTGAGAAGTCACCTGAAGGGTGGCTTAGTGAAAATGCGTCAATGCTGCCAGACGCCCCTACTGCTCTTTTGGCTTGAAAAGACTTGTGTACAGAGGCAGTCCCATGAAGACATATGTTTGTATTAACTCTGTAATTTTAAAAACTATAGAACATTAAAGTAATGTATGAAGTATTAAACAAAGATCTAAAACCTGACACATTTAACACTGTGGTAGATCTGTCCTCACTGACATATCTTTTTTCCTTGGATGGTCCCTTTTCAAAACTTTTTCACCTAAAGGGTCTTGATTAGCCTCCTAGCATATTCTGGTGTAATTGAGCACTTCTACTTTTTGCTTTCACAAATAATAATTTCAATAAAAAAACTTGTAATTGCATTTTCATGAGCTTGTGTTGCAAATGTTGAGGAATTAATGGAGACAGAATAAGACTGGAGTGAAACTAACATTTTTCTCTTGTCTTGTTTTAATGGTCTGACTAAAGTTACGTTCACACCACCCTTGGCAACACATGCTCAAGTGGCCACTTCCAATAAAAAAAAGTCTATGTGAACATGTGGTCAAATTGCGTGTTTTGGGCTTCCCCGTTCTAAACTCTTGTGTTCAGATGTAGATACAGAATTTTTACAACCAATTTCAGGCACTAAAAGTACAAAACGCTTTGACACTGAGTGCGTGTTGCAACGGCCCTTACGAGTGGATACAGATTGTCTGCAGGTAAAAAAAAAAAAAAAAAGGTAAATCTGTATGCGGCACATAGGTGGCCGGGACCAAATAGCAAGGTCGTAGACCGCTTGGTGAGCCCGTTCAAATAAATTCTTTCAAAGGGCACGCTAAGGGCAACAGGTCATTCTATTTTTATGAAATCCCTTGAAGGGGGTGTACTAGCCTCAAGGGAGCTAGAAGTCACTTCAAGATTGCAGCCGCTCCTGCCTATGTCCCTCCAGGGATTCAGACAATCCAAAAACCAGCTGCATCCCCCATATGGGTGCATGTGACTAAGGCTTTAGGTCAACTGGTTCTAGGTACAACTACCAAACTCCTGAACAACCTACACTCTGCTTCAGATAAGGTACACATATGAGTTTTCTAAGATGCATGGGAAATGTGGGTTTTTAATTTGCAAACCTGTTTTGGTGCGTAGCATTTACAAATCAAGAATTCTTTTCACTGCTGCTCCAACAGGAACCACCATTTAAGTTCCATCTTCATGATTGACAGGCCACGAGTAAAAAAATTGTCTATAACACAACAGTTGAAAAAGAGCACTGATCCATGTGTCCTTGAGCAATACAAAAACCAACGACCCCATGGTCAAGACTTAAACACTGACTTGTGCAGCTGCTCTATCACTTTGAAACACCATTCATTTGTTTAGCCTCAGGCCCAAATCAGCATTTAAAATATGCTGACAGCTATCAGTCAACAGGGAGGCACCTGCAGGTGAAAGGTCCTCTGAAGGACAGTCACCGGAGGCAGCGTGGTGCTCCAGACCAGCCAGTCTAGACTACCGACCCCCACTGAATGTCTGCTGGTATGAATTTAGGTTATTTCGAGACATCTGGGTTGGCCATTAATAAACTCAGTCCATTTTTGGAACCATTCAGCAGGGAGGCGTCACTCCTGCTTGCGACTGCTACACTGATCTTATATCCCTGTATCATTGTGGGAAATGGGCCAGTTAAGGTGACTGACTCATTCAATGCTCACGATAAATAAATTATGCCGTTTGGATTGGACTTTCTGTGATTTCATCACTGGAAAAGATTTGTCAAAGCAGATTTAACAATAGAAATGCATCAAAAAATAAAAATATTGAGATGTATGGAGCAGTTTGGATGAGGGGGCATATAGAAGTTATCATTTTATACAAACTTGAGTAGGATGTGACCAAAGAATTTTGATGTATTTATCTCTGCTGTCCTTTTTTCCCCCATCTTCCTCTATGTCCTGTGTCATTCTCTTATCTCTCCTTCTTTTCCCTCCTCATCCTCAGTGGTTCCCATGTGGCTCAATGATAGACACTGTACCTACCCAACCGATCCTTTATCAGCAGTTTATGACAGAACAAAGGCAGCTATAGCATTTAATTAGCAGACTCCAAACTTCTTATGAATCATGCTAATCCAGCCTGACATGATCTACTTTCTCTGTGTCTCAGAGCACCAACACAATTAAACATGAGAAAGAAAATGAAGGATTACTACGCGGACACAGAGACACGCTAGCTGCACCAAAGAGTTCAACTTCAGTTCATTTTCATTTGTTGTGCAGTACAATGGTGTGCATGACAGTAAAGCGGTGAAAGCGCTGTCACAGACGGTTCATACCAAATCATGAAAAAAGCCAGTTGGTGACCTTCATGAATAGGTTGGTGCTCTGTATGAAATCTCCCTACTGAGTGTAAAAGCCCAAAGGCACAAGCTCTGAAATCATCCAACTACGTTTTACCAAAGAAATTGCCTCATAAACTGGTTTAAAAGGTCTCTTTATGTCCTTTATAATTCATAAGCTCACATTTTCCCCCCTGATATTGACATTTGACTACAGACTCATAAGTATTGAAGGGCTTCAAAAGCAACAAGAACTTATTATGAACATGATTAAACCCAAAAAAGAAAAAAAATCCCCTGCTAATGTGTGGATTTTTATTCAAACCTGCACGACCTTAAAAAGCTGCTAACCCTCAGTTGCTTAATTACTACCAATAAATAATAATTGTGGTTGCATCTTTATTTAAAAAAACAGGTTGTCTCTCTTTACTTTGAGCCTTATTTTTTTTTCTTTTTGAATTTTGAACCAAAATTAAGCATTTCTCAGGAACAGCAGTAAATTGGTGCTGCTCTAGGAGGTTTGCAGAGGTTGGAGTTGACCTTATGGATCTTGGCAGTACAGGTCAAAACTATAAATTTGAACACGGCTCAAGCAACAACCAATATTTTTTAAGTACGGGAATGAAAAATAGGGTCCCCGATTTGTGTCGGGGCAATTTTAGGCTTGTGTTTCAGCTTAATGCTTAATACATTATAGAAAGTCATTATTACAGAAAATTATTTCTTAAAAGTGGTAAATAGCCACAATAGAAAAAAAAACAAAACAGTCAGTAGTTGTTGTAACACAATGGTTGTTGCATAGCTGAGGACTCATCTTTTCAATCAACAATGTAATGTAAATATAGTACATTTTTTGGTTTGGACACTTAAACAGATTTTTTTAGTTTCAGCAGGAAGTTTAACCTTGATTAACTTAATTAGTCAATCAGCTTTGAACAGTGGTCAAGGGCCACTACAAAACCACCATTACTGCAATCACTGATTAAGTTAAATTTAGAACACATCGTTGATTGGATGGCCATCAGTAGTTTTATCTCTGGTTTTGAGTGCGTCCGTGTTTGTACTCATGTGAGGCCACATTTGAATACTGCAGCCATGGCACTTCGATCAGTAGTGCTGAAGCAGCGTCTCAAATCTGGCTCAAATTAGACATGACGGTTAGCTAAGATGCCACCTGCTAATTGCTTTGCTTAGAGGGAAAGCGCTAATGAAGGAGAAAGGGAGGAAAACAGGGAGAAACCTGCCTCCGTAGCAGTGAATGTTCTATATTCTGGTGTGCAATTCTTTTTTTTGTTTTGTTTTAGAAAGAGCAAGCTTACAGGTAGGGCTATGCCTTGTAACAAGTAAACTAAAATATCTTTGTTTACTGGTTTAGACTGGTTAGCTGCACTTTTGCATGATGTTAGCTCATAAAAAGGCTGTTAAAATCTGCCATTCCATCCCAAAGGTTTTCTAAAAATGTACACAGGGGTCACGTTTCATTTGCAAACATTCCTGAAGAATCCTGATAAACTGGAGGTTGGTAACCATACAGGTCATGTGACAGGATGACATTCAGGTGTACTATTTCCTGTTGAATCCCTTCTTAATAGCATAAAGCCTTAATCACAAGTGTCTTTACAGATAAAAAAAGGAGTGTCTGAGGGTGCACACGGGCAAACCTGTAGCCAACACGCAGATGGTCCAGACCAGATATCAAGGTCATAGACTGCTCCATGAGATCGTAGAAAAGAAATTAGCCATACAAATTCTTCATGATACATTTTCCACACACAATGGTCCGTTCCATTTTCATGACGTCCCTTGAGGTAGCCATATGAGCCTCAAGGGAACTGCAAGCTGCTGTGGCCGCTCATCTCTACATCCCTCCAAGGGCCCAAAAACCCTTACAGGTCAATCCTACTATACAGGTGCATGTAACCAAAGCTTAAAGGTGTTGTCTACAAGGACAACAATTGATGTTGCTTTATTTCCAAACTCCAAGGAACTGCAAATTTATTCTAGTCCCTCTACAAGCTGGGGGTTTGTATGTTTCTCACTATTTTTTCTCTAGGTGCAAACACGCTAAAAAACAATGCCTGCCTTGCAATGGCTTTTTTGCCATGCAAATGGAAACAGAAAGTTGGGTCTGATAAAGCCTGACTTGGTGAACTAAAAGCCAAAAGATGAGGTAATCATCAGCAGAAAGGGGTGTTTGGAATTTCTAAATAAATAAATCTGGTGATCTTTAGGCCAAAAAAAAGGTTGGATTGACGAGAAACTATTTCTGTGTAGCTGAATCAACTGGTGTCACTAACACAAAGATAAAAAAAAAGAAGGACCACTTCTAAATGTAGCAAGGCCATCAGTGTGATGCGGGCAGCAGCAGAGTGTTATGGAGGTGGATAATGAGCTGCTGCTAACGGCAGATGTGCACACCACAGGGAGGGCTTTTGCTATCCAACACATAAGATGGCAAGTGGAACTGAGATTCAACACTTTTGAGCAAGTAGCTACAACTCTGAATCATAGGGTTTCTTCCTTTTCAGTCTTTTTACATTCAAAACTGGTACTTATGTGCCAGATGACAACTGGAGCTTTAAAAACAATAGAAGCGTTCAATCAAGATATTCAAAGTAGGTTGTCACTATATGTTTATGGCAATCCCCATTTAACCTTTTGACACCTGAATTTATTTCTAGATCCCAATGAATAAAAGATTTTTGACATACTATTACAAAGAAAAATATTTTTATAATGCACATTTTATTTTACAAAAGCTGCTCGTGCTTGTGTAATGATGCAATATAAATGGAATAATCAAATATTCAAAAGAAAACAAAAACTGTGTGAGCTGGAAAATATTGTTGGGAAACGGATGTTTGTTACATGAACGTTGAGCGCAGATGGGCTTGTTTAGGGGTTAATTGCTCTGTCACCCCCTCCTGGTTTGTTTTTCGGTTTTTAAATTGCCTTTGAGGTGGAAAATTAGCACACCCCTGAAAAACAAGTAATCAGTTTTATACAGCAAATGACTTTTTGGAGCACATTTGTGTTGACGGACAAAGGCAAACATAATTCAAGGCCTTTTTTATCCTCCTGAAAATGGACTGTTTGACATGAACGTTATTATAAAAGTTAGAGAAAGCAAATAAAAGTGAAACATGTCTGAGGGTTTTTGTAATCACGACAACACAAACACGCACTTTTCTGGGTTTTTTAACCTCTTCCGAATGTAAATGCTTACGTCCGTCCTCAAATTTTAATGAAAGTGTGGTATGAATATTGATATTTAAAGAACTGTGTGTAAGTGCCATCTTAACAAATGGCCGCCATTTTGGATTTTTCCCATGCTAACATGTTTCTCTGAAAGATGGGATCATAAGGTATGTCCATGCCTACCTAACTGGCTCCGCTATGTCTGAAAAAGATAAAACACCCAACGTCAGTACAGGGAAGACCAAAACAATGCAATTACTTTAACAACATTTTTAATACTCGATTCTGATTGGCTGCTGGGTGTGCATTAAAAAGTGATAACGCACAGTGATAACCGCATGCCTAAAAAAGAAGTTCTGGTCACATAGCTTAAGTGTTCTAAATCACTGTGCTGTGTACTGTTACACCCTTGAGAGGATTGCCAGTCTGTTGCAGAAACACAGAGATGGAAAACCACAAACAAACCTAAAATCATAAATTAACCTATAAAGCATATCTTTAGACTGTGGGAGTCCCTAAGTCTGAGAAATGTAATGGAACATATTGACATCCATTGACATACTGTTGGAGTGAGGCTTTAAGACCTTCCTGCAAAGGAAAGCAAGACATTTTATTGAAACACACAAATGTTGACAGTTTGTCATCAGCCGAGAGATACCCAAAACTGAAATGCTGCCATCTATTAGTTTAAAACTAAAACTCAGGCTGAAGTTTCATAGTGACTACAGCCAATTATGACTTATTTCCTGATGTAAATACATAAATTAAACACTGAAAAAAAATACTATAAATGTATTTTTAATAGTAAGTCAATATACATAAATGTAAAATACATTTGATTTTTTTAACTTGAGTTTTAATAGCACAAAAAGGAAAATAATGTAAAGAAGATGCAGGGCATTTATCTGTGATATTTATGTGTTCGGCTTGAAAGAGTGCCATTTCTGCAGCACAGGAAGGAAAGGCCAGAGATATCACACCTTCACACGTTTAAGGTTCAGCAGGCTGTCACTAAAGGAGCTTTCCTATAACCTCGAGGTGTCATGCACAGATTGAGAAAAGTATTTTTAGTTGACTCCGATGAGAGAGCTTTCAAAACCTATAACTAATTTGGCTGCTACTGTTTATCGTCTTTTCTATACAAATTATTGAGGCAGCAATATTGGGCCTTGAGTAGCATGTTTGTATTCAACTTTATTTATTTATTTTTTACAAGCATTTAGCCTATTAAAGTATTTCTTTTTTTTTAATGAAATTCCCAATAGTGAATCACCAATATTCATAATATGTATTGCATGGATCAGTACAGGGACCACTAGTCCCCATTTATTGGCAGAGCTTGTGAACTGAAAGGGTTGTAGATCTGGATGAGGGGTGATGATTTGACAACTATGTAGGCTAGTGTCAAAACTTTAGCCACAGAAAACCGGGGCAGAAATCTAAACAGTTTTTGACAGATTAAAAATGAGTTGGGCAACATCAGCATGTAGGAGCTTGGTTCTGTAGGCTAATAGCCCTGATAAAAGAGAATAGTATTGCTTAAAGCCTAAAGCCGTGTTCACCCTGAATGTGATTTGTGCATCAAATTTGTGTTGGACGCCTGTCTTATGACGCTTGTCCTAGAACTAGATGCTCCAGACATGTGGGGGAACTACCCTCAAAATTTTAAGTCTCATTGACAATGCATGGAAGACACGGATGATGTTGAGAGATCAGGTTTAATTATTTTGAAGAGTTCAACAAAAGCATTGGTAAGCATGGCTGCTTTTCTGTACAATCCTCTATAGGGCTGGGCAAACAAAAAACCTGCATCACTAGCACTGGTCAACCCATGTACGTGCATGTAACACCAAGGCTTGAGCTGAGCATTGATAACTACTTGAACAAAGAGTTGGGTTGCATAAACTAAAAGGTTTATGTGATCTTCCAGAGACTGAGGAGAGGACTTTTGATATGTGATATGTGGTCGTCAATAATGACCCTTATATAGGGTCATTTGTCTGACATTATGGACAACCATAAGCCCACAGTCGAGCTGTACTTTATAAAACACATCTGTCTTTAAGGAATGCAAATGTGGCCGTCATGTCATCTGATGGAAAAACACAACGAGAGGTGTGTATCATCATGGTGACAATGTTTACGAAAGGCCTATGATACTAGCAGACAATGCACCATCTGGACCGATTGGATTTGAGCTACTTCCTTCCTGCTGCCCACTGTTGTTCACAGATGAGATCAGTGAGCAACAGAAGCTGAAGGTCAGGCAGGTTTAGAGGTCAGAGGGCAAGTTGAGAGGGTGATGCAACAGTCTGTAGCTGTGCTGGTGTCAAGGTTGGAGGAGTTACATACTGGGTGGGGGTGGGGGGGTGGAGTAGCAGGAATACAGGAGTAGGAAATTGTGCTTTATACTAAGCCCACAGTAAAATATAATCAGCAAACATACCAAATGCTGCCCATTACTGACTAACCAGCAGCTGGATTCAAAAACACAGCAAAATTAGCAGCAAAACTCAGCACTTAGTTACCTATGTTTTGCCTTTTGACCACACACATCCTCTGCACAAATAAACGTTTACTCAGATAGCAGCTTTTTAATTAGTGATGTTTACTGTTAAATTTCTGGGAATATTTTTTTTATTAGACCTGAGAAAAAAAATAGTAGATTAACAGATTATTGTTAATTTTGTTACCTGTTAGAGTGAAGATGCATTCTTTAGTCTTTTAGCTACTCTACACTCCTCTTTGGAATTTGTTCGTTTACAGATTTAGGGATGTTTCTTTAGTTCAATACTTCCCTAATGTGAAGTATTGGATATCAGTGCAAGGCTGCTTTTCTCTGCTTCAGAATCTGGTGGATTGTGTTAAATGCATAAACGGTTAAAGATTTATGATCGTCTGAAGAATGTCAAAGATCAACTTCTACCAGTTTAGATTTTTATTTAAATTACTTTTGTCTTAACTTTATTGTGGAAACAAAAATTTTATTTAAAAGAAAAAACTTTTTTTTGTTTTACCAGACCTTCAACATCCATTTTTGCTGTATTCTGCAATAACAAGTGTTATTAGTAAAATTTCAGACCATTAATTAACACAAAAATTTCATTAGTAAAACTACTGAGCCTCACTAATGAAAATACAATTACCTCTCATTATTAATGCACACTGAGCTTTGAGAATGTATTGCGGTGCCAGGTTCTGTTACAAATGGACTCTCAAACTGCCCTTTTCTGGACAACTCAATGTTGGTCTTTATTAAAGTGGTTACTTATGTGACTCACAGTGGGCAGGCCCCATCTGAAGGTCAGCTATACGGTTGCCAGATCGACACTAAGTCCTCAAAGCCTTATCGTTTTTCACTGCCCAGCCCCTAGCAGAGCACAGATAAAACCTGAGCAATTGTTATGGCTGCCCTTGATGTTTAATGCGGAGCTTTAAAGTCACTGAGTATGAAACAGAAACAAAAAATGCAAATGATGTAAGATTTCCATGTGAAATCAGGAACCTTATGGTAACAAAAGGAACCATCTGTAGTTGACTCAGAATCCATAGTCTATGGATTCCTCTCAAACAGTTCAATAAGTAGCAACAATATTTCTAAATTCTGTTAGAAACTACGTCCGAAGAATCGCAATTTCCGAAAAGGAGAGGAAGGATGACCCCTTTTAGGCTATAAAGCCATTCTCGGATGCGCTTGGCCTGTTCCTCAGAATAGATATGATCCCACATTTATGACCATGTTGGTCTCAAGAGAGCATTAAGACCTCATCAAATTTGCTCCTCGCAAAACTAGGTCACATGTGATAACAGTTACAAGCACATCTGTACGTATTGAGAGGCGAGTGTGTTCCCAGAGGGCTCCATAAAATTAACAGCAGTCACAGAGGAGGGGAACCTCCGTGTCTCCCGGCTTTTCACACGCCGCATTAATAACACAGCACAGCTTTAGGAGGGATGATATGTAGAAAGGTTTGCACACCAAGCAGGACTGCTTTTTACTTGATAAATGCACCTGTCACTAGTAAAATGATGTTCTTCACAACGGTATTGATTTTTGCTTTCTGCACCCTTGGTCCCATAAGCCCTGTAGCTCTAAAACCAGGGCAGCGGAACAAAAAGTCACAGAAAATGAAACACCGTATTGTTGCAGGAAAACATGCACGACAAAGAAAAAAAGCATGCAGCATAAGGGCAGTGAGCATGCTGCACAGCAGAGTTCAGAATACTCTGCTGCTGATGGCTGGCATGGACTCTCCTCAGTCACTTTGTGACAAAGCATTTTCCAAATCTGGCTGTGATAATGCAGGAGTCCTTGTGGTGATACGGAACAGAAAAGGAGACCCCAAGGTGAGTGCAGGGAAGCTCATGTATCAGAGCACAGCTTCAATCTTCATGTACTGAGGCTGGTTTAGCACTCCACGTCCAGAATAAATTGCTGCACTTCACAGATCAGTGGAGGAAAACAGACCATTTCTGCAAAGTAAAACATCGGACGGTTTCCCTCTCAAAGCCTGTCCATGCTGAAGGACGCACGGGCATATTAAATGATGAAAAAAAATCAGATGATTATTCGAACAATGCGATAATGCATAATGTTTCCAATTGGCCAATTACTGGCTGCTTTTCAGCATTTATTTTATTTAAAGATACAGAAAGACAGCCGTTGTTTGCAAAAATATGAAATAGATATATGTAACACATAAAATGTAAACCATTTTAAATGTGTCGAAACAGTAGCTTCACCAAATACTATATAGATAATTGTAATTACTCGATAAAGACATTTAAAGAACCACTGCGATGAAAATGGTGTTTTTAACATGTTCTTTTTTTTCTTCATGTTCTTTTCTGACAATGGAGGACATACTGGATATTGTTAGTTATAGATTCCAATGCAAACAAATAGATACATTCAGGTCTAGCAGGAGAGGGGATAAACAAAAGAATGATGGGAAGGAAACACAGGCTTACTCTGTGCCAATGACTACGGCTACAACTCACTCAGGTGAATTTCTAATGAACTCATGAAGAAACTATGTCCTAGAGAACGAATCAGGCTTTTGAGTTTTGGCTAAAAACGGCATAATCATAATTAAAAGACTACTAGAAATGCTTGTAACCCCCATTGGGTCATCTAGACTCACTAGACAGTGCTCTGAACCTTTTTTCTTCAATGATTTGTGATCTTCACTGGTGTCCATGGATTACATGAAATCTTTCCACCTTTATCCACCTTTGTCATGGAAGAGAGAACATGTCAATGTAAGGGTGGGGTCATCTAAGGTAGCACAAGGGTTAAAATAGATCAAAAGATGATTAGAGTGAGACATTAAAATACTTCAAATTTCAAGTGGCTTTAACATAAAAAAGTTCAACTTAAAAATCAAGCAGCTGAAGCAGAGACTTTTTATTGGAAGTGGTTGCTCGAACACGCGTTCTCAAGCCCAGTGTGAATGCAGGATCACATCATTACTTAAGATGATGTCATTTTTAGGCAAAATCCCAAAATTATTTTTCTTCAACATAGTTTCTGCAGAGCAGCATTAGCTGTTCGTTACAAAGTGTCCTCTGAGTTTTGGACAAGATGATTGGTGCGGAGTAATCCTGCCTCCATCCCATCAGCCCATTCATCTGTTGACATTCTCTCCCAATAACTTAAAAAAGATGGATCCATTTGTCTGCAAGTGGACGCATCAGAATGGAGCGGAGCAGGGAGATCGTGCCCCTCCCAGCAGATCTTCTTTCTACATCACAACTTAAAGCTTTTTCAGATAGAATTTACAATTCAAATGAAGAAATACAGGTACTCAAACATGGAATTTTAAGCTTAATGTTCTTAATATATGTACTCCATCGAAAGAAAAATGTCACAAGAACATGTTAAAAACACCAAAAACAGGATTTTTATCTGAGTGGATCTTTAAATGTCTTGATTTAGTAGTTACGATAAATATATTTATATATTTTTTTATTCTGCAATCTCATGTTTACTTTTTTACGAGCACATCTTCCAATTCTACCTCATGAAAAAAGCCAGTGCAAGATGACATTTGCATCTGATTATGTTCTTTTCAAGCTCAGCTCTAGTGATCTCAACAAGACTGATTGTTGCAAAGAGAATGGCAGAGTGCAACTAAAATGACAACTCAAACATAGACCAGACATTATGTGGTATCATAGCAACATTTACAAATGGAATGAAAGGAGGAAAATACTATTTTTTAAATCTTCCTTTTGCTAGTTTTAAAGCATTAGCTTTTTACTTTTTTCCCCCTCTTTTTATGAAAAGAGATGTGCAATCCCCACCATATTTAAATAATACTTTGCCTTTGTAGCTCATGTTCTCTCAAAGCCTATATTTCCCTTGGCTGGACATTGCAATTTGGTTCTTTCCATGTACTGCAGCCTTCTTCAGTCCCTGTTATGTTGCTTTAAGGCCATTACTGTCAGTTAGGAAAATGATGTGCTTTACTGGTAGGATGTGAATGCGTTTTCTGCCCCAGCACATAAGATGCAGACACAAGGATGTATGCTTTTAAATTAAGATTCAGATTCTCCTGCATGTTGGACTCCACCCACTGATCATATCACAGGTCAAAGCTGGCGTCCTAATTGGCAGAGAATTCACATGGCATCAGCCAACGCAGGACCTCTGATTGTGCCTTAACCTTGAATCTGAGGCCACTGATGCGCAAATTGCGTTTGGTTTGAACGCAGCAATATAACTTTTCACAAACAAAATTTGTTCATAAGTTGTTTCTTTTGTAAAAGTGAGTTTTGCTTGTATTCAAACATACAAAAATGTAAAATTTAAAATGTAAAAATGATCTTTTTGTCTATATTTTATTGCTCACTGATTCAACTGCAAGTAGAGTCTTAGAGGAGTATTCCTACCGCTGGAATTCTAAGTCATTTGTCTTTGCTATTGTCTATTTTCAACAGACGGTAGCTGGAGGATAACCCAAACCCATCTCTTCAACGTGGTGCATTGACATTACAGACAGCAGGTGCGTGCATTTAAAAGCAGCATGTCTTAAAAGCTTTCACTGCATGGTCACAAGAGCTTATGCCCACAGCCAGAAAGAGGGAAGACTGTGTTTCAACTACTACCCTGTGAGAGCAGCAGTCTCCTACGAATTAAAAGATTGACTTACAAGCTTCTTTGATGACATATTTCTAAAATAGTCCAAGAGTAACACCCAAAATGCTTTTTTAGACTTCAAAGCATCTCAGCCCAAATATAGAGACCAAATCCACAGAGAAATCAGACAGGCGCTGTGAAGTGAAAGCAGTGTCAGCAAAAGAATAAAGCATCACTTCACTTTTGTCGGTACAAAAGATCCTCATTAAGTCGCACAAAGAAGAAAATGGTAGATGTAGGCAGACCAGCACAAAGAGAAGGACCGGACAACTGCATAAGTGAGCAGAAAACCAAGATCGCCATCGGTTTAGAAAAAAAAACAAAAAAAAAAAAACATCAAGATGAGTTGACAATGCAATCAAAGTACACTAGCATTGGTGGAGAAAATTGCTATTACAGTGTGTGATGAACCAGGCCAAATTGGTTATTTCAGTGGAGACAGGCAAAGGAAATGTAATGCGTTGCTTTGAAAGTGCACACTTTTAAAATAAAAGCACCAGCCTGAAGCTTTGCATCGCTAAAACACAAGAGCAGTATTTTTACATCTTTGCAATAAAGCCAACCTAAAGGTGTCTTATTATTTTTACTCCTGGTTTAAAACGATGCTTTTGTGCTTTCATGTTTTTGTGTTGTGTTGAAGCAGGTGAAAGAGGCGGAGGCTTATCTATCTCCCAATGTAACTAGTGCATCTCAATAAATGGAGTAACCACTAGGTGGTATGTGATAAACATAAATCACTTCCAATTTCCTTTATTAAAAGCAAACTCATTTCACAACTAAATCAAACATATCTATCCATCCATCCATCCATCCATCCATCCATCCTAAGCTCTTCAATTTCAACTTTGTTGTGCCTGTTAGTCCATGCGTTGCATGGCGAGTCCGTCTCACGACTCGATAGTTAGTTTACATTGTGTCCATTGCATCTCCATCCTGGACTGGACGGAGTAGTAGTTTGTCTTAACACCCCCCAAGTCAAGTAGCTTGTCCCGCTCTCTCTGCTCATCCAAAACAGAAGCAGTCATGCCCAATGCACTTTCCTTCCTCATTTAGTTCTTGTAAAATGCAGGTTTTGTGTCATAAATTGGTATGCTTTTATTCTGCTAAACTTAAACTTAAACTTTTGTTGTCTATGGTGAAAATGGATGCTGGTGTTAACTGTGGTGTTAACGTGTGCTATCATGTGGGCACATCACCTTAAATATAGAACAGAATTTGATAATGTTTTATTTGGAAAGTACAACGGAAGTTAATTTTTAAAACCTGGACCTTTTTCCCCATTTCTCCTGCGACAGAGGTTTCTTTTCCAGTAAACGGACTGGAACTAGAGCTCGTGCATGAATCTTGCATTGCAAAGAGACGGATGTCAGACGCAGACACAATGATAGAAAAACGAAGGTACTATTGTATGTGTCAACGCAATGGAGACGCACTGAAGACAGACAAGTGGAAATCAGCCTTTAGACGTGCTCCCTGCTCACTTTCCAGTGTCATTCAAGTTCATGTTCTTCGTCTTAGATTCCTCCAGATAACAACTGAGCCCCAAATAAACTATAATTTTTTCTCTCTGAGTCTGTCCTCTTGGGTTGTCCAATCAATTCCCGACAGTGGAATCATCTAGTTTGGAACAGTCTAACTAGCTAAGCTCCAACAACCTGAGGGAAATATTTCAACCTGTTTATCCATGTTTGGAAAGGTAAGTGTGACTAAGATGAAATTCAATGGAGTGGGTTCCATGACTCAAGGGGCTTGCCCATTCTAAGTTTCTGGTAAGTAATAGGAGCATTTCTCTATAGAAATGAATAAAAAAAATAAATTTTAAAGTCAGGTTATTTGTCCAAGTATTACTTATATAAAAATAACTTGTTACTACCCACCTATCAACGTGCAGAGTTGTCAACTGGGATTGGACTGAGACTTTCTACAGATGAATAACAGAACAACATGAATAACAGGTGCGCCCAGAGGCACCCCTTGAGGATGGGGTACTGTCAGGAGCCGGGGCCAGGGCGGTTCATCTTTGTCTCACTTCCGGGTTCGGGCTTTTATTTTGTTAACTCATGTTCTGTCTTCTGTTGGTTCTTTAGGTAACTTACCCCGGTCTTCACCGGCACCTGTTTACCCACCTGTTTTCATTTATGTGTGTGTATATAAGCTCCTGTTTTGATTTCACTTGTCACCGGATCGTTCTACTTGTTTGACCTCGGTCTCTACGAGCTTAAGAAGCCTTCCTTGGATTAAAATATCCTTTTGATTCGAACTTCTGCCGTCCTGCTTTTGTGTCCGAATTCACACCCCTTGACATTACGATCCGGTCATCATGGACGCAGCGGACGCAGGAGTTCCACGAACGAGCAGCGACGCCCAGGAGAGGGTCATTCTCCAGCAGGAGGAACAGCTAAATTACCTCAGGCGAGGTATGCTGGAGATGGCTGGGCGCCAGGAGCATCAGCTGACCATGATCGGTGATCGCATTGAGACATTGGCAAAGCAGCTCCAGCAGCCGCCGTCATCTCATCCGCCACATCACTCTACCTCTGCGCCGACACCGGTGATTCCAGTCCAGACGACGTCACTCGCCCCGGGGGTTCAACTGGCCCGACCAGAGAGGTTTTCCGGCGACTCAGGGGATTGTCGGGCGTTTATCACTCAATGCGAGCTTCATTTCGAGCTGCAGGCAGCCAGTTTCCCTACTGATCGGGCCAAGGTGGCATTTATAATCTCACACCTCTCTGACAGAGCCGGAGCATGGGCCACTGCGGAGTGGCAACGTGGAGGAGCGACCTGCGCCTCTCTCTCTGCCTTTCTCGACGCCTTCACCCAGGTTTTTCAACACACGAAACCCGGCAGAGAGGCGGCTCGGGCGCTGATGCGGCTGACACAAGGTAACCGTCGGGTGACGGATTATGCTATTGAGTTCCGGACTCTCGCTTCAGAGAGCGGGTGGAACCCCGCAGCGCTTACGGACGCTTTTCTAGAGGGATTATCAGAGGAGCTGAAGGACCACTTAGCTCCCTTGGAGCTGCCCTCATCCCTGGAGCCTCTTATCGCCCTGGTGATTCGTATCGACAATCGACTGCAGGATCGTCGGCGGGGGCGCCGGGTGGACGCTTCCCAGTTCAGGGGACACCCTGACGTTTACGTCCAGCCCTCCCCTCATATGTCTTCTGTTACCCCCACAGTGCCTCCTGCAGCCCCGTTGGAGGAACCTATGCAGCTGGGTCGTGGCCGTTTGTCCCCCACTGAGCGTAGACGAAGGATGGCAGCAGGTGAGTGCCTTTACTGTGGTCAGCGGGGTCATTACTGTAAGAACTGCCCAAAAGCTTCCGCTCGTCATTAAAAGTGGGCACACTGACGAGCGGAGGCCAGGTGCCCGTCGATTCTAAGTCCACCTCCTGTCTTTTGGAGGGTCACATTGTGTCTAAAGGTGGGGGGTTTCCTGTTCGGGCCTTGTTAGATTCTGGGGCTGAACAGAACCTTATGGATGCTGAGCTAGCCAGACAGGCCGGTCTTAGGACCAAGTCGCTTCCCCGCCCTTGGCGGGTGATCTCCCTCAACGGTGAGGTGGTCGCCACAGTTAACCAGATCACTGAACCTGTTCACCTCATCCTTTCTGGGAACCACCACGAGCATACCAGTTTTTTTCTTTTTGAGTCCCCTCATAATCCGGTGGTTCTAGGGTTTCCCTGGCTTCTGAATCACAACCCAGTCATCGATTGGCCAACCAATCGCGTAGTCAGTTGGAGTACTCATTGTCACGAGGCCTGTTTACGCTCAGCTCGGCATCCAGAGCCTGACTCCGCTGACCCGGTAGGGGAGCCGCCCTCACCTGACCTCTCCAAGGTCCCTCCTGAATATCATGACCTAGGGGAGGTATTTTCCAAATTCCGGGCTCTCTCCTTGCCCCCGCACAGACCGTATGACTGCTCTATTGAACTGCAGCCGGGTGCCACACTGCCCAAGAACCATCTCTATAGTCTGTCCAAACCTGAGAGGGAGGCAATGGAGCAGTACGTAACTGACTCTCTTCAGGCGGGCCTTATCAGACCTTCTTCGTCTCCTGTGGGGGCGGGGTTTTTCTTCGTGGGGAAGAAGGATGGAACATTACGCCCATGCATTGACTACCGAGGTTTGAATGCCATTACGGTAAAGAACCATTATCCTCTTCCACTTATGAACTCCGCTTTCGAGACGCTGCAGGAGGCCCGGTGTTTCACCAAATTGGACCTACGGAATGCGTACCATTTGGTTCGCATCAGGGAGGGAGACGAATGGAAGACCGCCTTCAACACGCATTTGGGACATTACGAGTATCTGGTGATGCCTTTTGGACTATCTAATGCTCCAGCTGTATTTCAGGGCATGATAAACGATGTACTCAGGGACTACATTCACCATTTTGTTTTTGTATACCTTGATGATATTCTTGTTTTCTCCAGGAGTCCCGGCGAACATAGGCGGCATGTTCGTCTGGTTCTTCAGCGCCTATTGGAGAACAAGCTTTTCGTCAAGGCAGAAAAATGTGATTTTCACTCCTCCAGTGTGTCTTTTTTGGGTTTTGTGATTGCGGAGGGGGAGGTGCGACCGGACCCAGCTAAGGTCAGCGCGGTGGTTGATTGGCCTGCTCCGGTCAATCGGAAGCAGCTTCAACGATTCCTGGGGTTTGCCAATTACCTACGCCGTTTTATTAGGGGTTATAGTTCGGTCGCGGCCCCCCTTACGGGTTTGACCTCCACCTCCTCTCCTTTTGTTTGGACAGAGACTGCAGAGGCCGCTTTCCGGCGGCTCAAACACCTTTTTACCACCGCCCCAGTTCTCATCCAACCGGACCCCTCCGCCCAGTTTATTGTGGAGGTTGATGCCTCGGACGTCGGGGTTGGAGCTGTGCTGTCCCAGCGGCAGGGTGCTGACAGCAAGCTTCATCCTTGCGCTTTTTTTTCCCGCCGGCTTACTCCGGCGGAGATGAAATACGACGTGGGGGATAAGGAGCTTTTAGCTATCAAGCTGGCGTTGGAGGAGTGGCGGCACTGGTTAGAGGGGGCGGGACAGCCTTTTGTGGTCTGGACGGACCACAAAAATCTGTCTTATATCAGGACCGCAAAACGGCTTAACCCGAGGCAGGCACGGTGGTCACTTTTTTTCACTCGGTTTGATTTTGTGGTGTCGTACCGCCCTGGCTCCAAGAACATTAAACCAGATGCTCTCTCCCGACAACTGGAACCGGCTATGGAGGATTCCCTTCCTCAGACTGTAATTCCTGCCTCCTGTGTTCTGGGTACCCTCTCCTGGCAGCTGGAGAGGGAGATCAAGACTGCACAGGCCCGGGAGCCAGACCCTGGTGGGGGCCCCCCTAACAGACTCTATGTTCCCAGGGCCGTAAGGAGCCAGGTCCTCCAGTGGGCGCACGCTACTCGGCTTACCTGTCATCCCGGGGTACACAGGACGATCGCCTTCCTGCGTCGCTGTTTCTGGTGGCCCAGTTTGGCGAGGGATGCCCGGGAGTTTGTTTCTGCCTGCACGATCTGCGCCCAAAACAAGGTCAACAATCGACCTCCAGCTGGCCTGCTGCATCCCTTACCTGTTCCGAGCCGCCCTTGGTCCCACATAGCCCTAGACTTTGTGACCGGCCTGCCCTCATCTGCTGGCAGAACTGTGATCCTGACTGTTGTGGACCGATTTTCTAAGGCAGCTCACTTCGTGCCCCTGAAGAAGCTGCCTTCGGCCTCAGAGACCGCCAGACTCATTGTGGAACACGTGTTCAGACTGCATGGGATCCCAGTTGATATCGTTTCTGACCGTGGACCACAGTTCGTCTCACAGGTGTGGAAGAGTTTCTGTGCAGCTTTTGGTCCCACGGTCAGTCTCTCTTCGGGCTTTCACCCACAGTCAAATGGGCAGGCCGAGAGGACCAATCAGGACCTGGAGGTGGCCCTCCGATGCATCTGTTCCCGGCACCAGACCTCTTGGAGCACCCTTCTGCCCTGGGTTGAGTATGCCCACAACTCGATGACGTCATCTGCCTCGGGTATGTCCCCATTTGAGGGTTCTCTAGGCTACCAACCCCCATTGTTTCCAGAGCAGGAGAAGGAGGTGGCGGTGCCGTCGGTACAACACCTCTACCGCCGCTGCAGACGGATCTGGAGGGAGGCTCGCGCTGCTCTTCTTCGCTCGTCCGCAGCTAACAAAAGACTGGCTGATCGGCGTCGGTTACCGGCGCCTACCTACGTGCCAGGTCAGTTAGTACTCCTGTCCACTGCCAACATCAAGCTGCGGACAGAGTCTAGAAAGCTGTCTCCACGATTCATCGGACCGTTCGAGGTGGAGAAGGTCGTCAACCCTGTGGCGATCCGACTACGCCTTCCTCGGTCCATGCGCATACATCCAGTGTTTCATGTTTCCCAACTCAAACCCCATGTTACTAGTCCTCTCCAGCCCCCTCCGTCTCAACCTCCGCCACCTCGCATCATCGACGGTCTGCCCGCATGGACGATCAAACGTATCATGGACGTCAGACGTCGGGGCCGGGGTCTGCAGTACTTGGTTGACTGGAAAGGTTACGGTCCTGAGGAGAGGTCCTGGGAACCCACATCTAGGATGTTGGACAAAGGCATGCTCAGGGAGTACCACAGGCGTCACCCTGACAAGCCCGGTGGTGCGCCCAGAGGCACCCCTTGAGGATGGGGTACTGTCAGGAGCCGGGGCCAGGGCGGTTCATCTTTGTCTCACTTCCGGGTTCTGGCTTTTATTTTGTTAACTCATGTTCTGTCTTCTGTTGGTTCTTTAGGTAACTTACCCCGGTCTTCACCGGCACCTGTTTACCCACCTGTTTTCATTTATGTGTGTGTATATAAGCTCCTGTTTTGATTTCACTTGTCACCGGATCGTTCTACTTGTTTGACCTCGGTCTCTACGAGCTTAAGAAGCCTTCCTTGGATTAAAATATCCTTTTGATTCGAACTTCTGCCGTCCTGCTTTTGTGTCCGAATTCACACCCCTTGACAATAAGAGTTTGTAATGAGAAATACTAAACTTTGGCTAAGCAGCATCATGGAGATTTATCAATAATCCTCCACCTTCTCCACATTATGGGTGTATGACAAATGCCATTGTCTAGATCTTGTTTGTTTCAGCATTACACCAAGCTCTTCTCCATTGTTTACTTTACAAGCAACTCTGCATATAAATAACACGATTACAGCACCCATGGACTAAGCAATCTAATTTATATTTTATTTGACTATAAAATGGGATTCTGGATGTTCAGCATACTTTATAAATGTGTTTATCATATAATGTATCATATGGAAAGAAACCATTAGAATAGTCTAAAGGGTTGAAAAAACATAAAAAAACTATTTTTTTCATGTCATTTTGCATAACTATCAAGCATAACAGCTCAGTTTGAGCAACCAAGTTGGTATATGTATGCAGAAAACACAACTATATACAACCTCAATTATTTAAGAAAAGAAAATAATTTAAGAGCTTGTCCAGCAGGAAATGCTTTCAACCAACCGATAACTTCGTTTTAGACATAGTTATTATTTCTTGGTATTTTCAGTTCATCACATTTAAAAATGAAATAGTATTTCAGGTGTGTTAATTCAATCAGAATGTGGAGACATCTGATTGAGATAATCAGCAGCTAGCAGGTCTTGGAGATCTGGAAAACAGTCAGGGTGGTAGATCTTGAGGACCAGGAATGAGCAGCCCTGTTATATAGAAATATTCAACTGTAGGTGGTGTTTTTTGCAATATCACGGCAAACACTAAAGCTACATAAACAACATGGCTCACGGGTTGAAAATATTAAGCTTCTTAAATTTATAGAAAAAAAAAATAGATGCCATTTTTAGAAGTGTCCTTTTAGTCTTTTTGAGTTAATTTCCATTAATTTTAGTTTTTTCTACCGTTGGTTTACATTTAAAAAGGTACCAACTCCTTGCTTGACTATGCTATGAACCAGTCCAAGATATAGATCCTAGTGGTCTGACTTTCCACCACTTTCACAGCAGGTCTACAGCAGATCTAGTCTAGACTTGAACCTTAATGGCCACAGCTCTTCATTGTAATGATGCTTTCCCCGGGTCATGCTTGTAAATTGTTTCGTTGTGTCTACTGATGAGTTCTACTCAAAAGTAAAGTGCTCTCTACTCATTTTTGTTTTTACAACCGTCATACCAAAGATTTGAAAAATGGCACCCATTAGATGGGGGGATGGGTGTGCCACCGAATGGATCCGTAAAACAAAAACAAAATTCTTACACCCAGATCAGAAAATTGTTGGGGACTCTCTACAAAGTCATGAGGAAGGGGGGTTCTGTCCAGATTGGCTAGTTTTCCTGGCCAACCATACAGTTATGATTATGCTGGTTAATATGGCACATGGGCGAAAGAATAACATATCTAAAAACATGATGATGTGGAAAATACTAAAAACAAAAGGCTGAAGTTGGCTTTTTATTTAAATTTCTGAATCAGCAGTGAAGGGTAAAGTTAGGAAATACTTGATTGTAACCATATAAATGGTACAAACCAATCAGAATGTTTTGGAGAGAACACGTCTCTAATACTTGACATTCTTTTTCTTAGTAGAAAAAAAAGAAACATTAAGAAAATACATGCAACTAGTACTCAAAGGTTTGGGCACTATCACTGAGGTAGTTTCAGACTTGCATTTTTAGTCTGAACTTGTACCAAGAGTTTTGTCCTCACCTGGCTCCATTTCACATTTCAAGGTTACCAATGCAGTTAAAGCCCAGGCAAACCAGACCCTGGTCAAGCATGGCGCATTGACTGGGACGTGTTCTCCTTGTGCGTGTTCAACCAGGCGTGTTTCAGAAATGTGCTGGCTGCAGGCGATGTGCATTGATGGGGGCTTGAGAGAAAAAGTCTTACCTTAAGGTAACATGCAGAGTCTGTAACATTTTAGTTTAATGATCTGCAGCTTTTCTCCACCTTAATCCAGTTATGTGCCTTCGACTAGCTAAGTATTGGTTTCCTTTTACAGAAACAGATGTGGTTTTGCGGTCACTTTACATAAATCCAAATTACTGGTAACATTACAATAAAATGTTGCTGACGTTAGTAACCCTAGACTGGGTTTTCCTAAATATCTTGGGTTGTGTCGTTCTGTGGCCAACTTCACTGACTATGACACTAAAGGAATATGTCTCTGATTAAGTTTGGAAAGTAGGATGGAAAAGTAACTCAATTTCATGTGCACATAATACTGACATGCTTTAAAACATCCATCCATCATCTAACCCAGCTATAATCCCATTTAAGGTCACAGGGTTGGTAGACCCTACCGCTGGGACACACTTTGACAGTCTGCCAGTCTGTCCCAGGGAAACCCAGTGCCATTAGAACATTATACTATTTTATGTATAAAAACAAAATTCTATTTGATCAGTAGCATAAACATTCATTCATTCATTCATCTTCTAATTTTTTTTTTTTTCCTTGTTGGGGTCATGGCAGGGGACACCCTGGATCACTTGCCAGTCTGTTGCAAGGCCACAATCACACATTCACACTTGGGGACAATTTACATTAGTAGCCAATTAACCTATGAAGCATGTCTTTGGACAGTGGGAGGAAGCCGGAGTCCCACGCAAACTCACGCATGCACAAGGAAAATATGCAATGGGGGACCACACAGAAAGGTCCCCAAGCTTTCTTGCTGTGAGACAAGAGGGCTAACCAATGCGCACCGTGGAACCTTAGCATAAACATGCATCTCTTTTTTGCTTCATCAGGAGCATTGAAAAAGCTCAAAAGTTATTATTTGTAAAGTCTAACTACTCTATGATGACTGTCACATGCTGATCTTTTTACATTCACATTGATGAACAACACAGTGGACTGTACTGGATGTGGCATGCTATAAATAATGTTGCATTCATGAATTGCCCACTACAAATCTTTGTAAAGTCACTCAGCAGGTTTCATTTGCATATTTTCTTGTATAAATTTTGCTACGTTGACGGGGAGACTCCGCTGTGTACATAAATTACAGAGCCAGATCACTGTCACTGATGTCAGCATAAACACGCCTCTACTTAATACTGCCACTGAAGGGAGAAAAATGAATGGAAATGGTGTCATAAAGTAAAAACAAAAATACAAACCAGATTTTGTTTACAGCTACATTTTAGACCTTTAGTTCTGAAGGAGGAATAACTTGAATCTTCAATGTGTTCCAATCTGCTGCCATGTTCAACTCAAATACATCAGCTTTCTCCTTACTTCATGTGTCAAAGTTACTAACAAGAGCTTCCTGCATGTGCCCTTACAATTTATTCCTAGTTGTGGAGCATGAACTCACCAAGGATGAGTCTTTTCTTTTGGCTAATAAATGTTCCAATTATGTGCTCTGCATTATGGGAATGTTACCTGCCAGCTGTCCCCCGCAGACACAGTGAAGGTCACCACCATGTGCACCACTCATCTTCATTCTCACGAGAGGTTTCAGCAAAGGACTTAACTAAGGAACACCACAATACACTGGCTCCACTGCCATTTTAATAAATACGTGCTGATCTGTAATTATTCATACCTTTGTATTGACTATTAGATGGCTGCTTTTATACAACAAAATGATAATATTTTAATGTTTAATATTTGTTAGTTGGTTGGTTACTCTATTCATTTCAAGAAAGGATCTACAACTAAGGCATTAAAAAAATCAAATGTACATTTTAAATTAAGCCTATAGATTTTTACCTGACAGCTGACCATAAGAACACGTGCTCAGTTTTGGGGACGACTGTGGTGCAGCGGTAGGGCGGTCGACCCATGATCGTAAAGTTGCAGGTTCGATTCCCGCCTTGACTCCACGCCCATGAGTCGAAGTGTCTTTGGGCAAGACACTGAACCCCACCTTGCCTCTGGTGGTAGGCGGGTGCCTGTGTGTTTGGCAGCGGAGCTGCCACCAGTGTGTGAATGTGTGTGTGGCTGTAAAGCGCTTTGGGCCTTGTGGGTAGAAAAGATACAGGCCATGAAACAGTTTACAACTTTGGATGAGACCAATTCATATAGGGGTCCCGCTACACATCGCTAAGTTCTTTGTGTTTTACTTCAGTAAAATAAAAAAAAAGTTGAACTGTCCCTCACATGTTATTTTTCAGCAGTGTTTGCAAACTAACACTACGACGGAGTATTAGGGCCACCAAAAAAAAAAAAAATTTGAGCCACCAAAAAAAAAAAAAAAAGTAAAATTACGAGATTTTATCTCGTAAATTTAGGAGATAAAAACTCGTAAATTATCTTGAAGATGAAGTATGTGGAGCCTTTTGTGAAGCTTCATTTCCGGATTATTATAGGTTTAAAACAAAGAGATTCTGAACCTTTTGGCGACTCAAAATCAGATTATTTTCCGTGTAGCAGTCTTTCCGGGGTTCAGTGTCAGTAAAGCGGAGTTTAATATGTAAAATAAGGAGCTCAGAGACACGTTTGGGTGTAGACAATCGCTGCAGCCTTTATTCTCCTTTTCATTCACATATCCTGAAGTTCATTTGTCTCATTACGTCATGAACCTGTCATCCCAACACCAATGCGGAAGTAAACAGTGTTACAAACGCCCCCTCCTGCAGATGAAATGTCCCGTTTCAGCATAAAACAATAAAGAGGAATGAAAATAGTGTTTTATATTAGCTTTGGAACGTTGAAAATGCCAAAAAAAGTGCTCCTCCTTTTGTGTGACGGAAGCGTCACACAGACGTAGAGTCTTGTCTTTGGTGGAGGAAGAAAGGATTCAAGCGAACAGCTGCAGGGACACCGACGACGGATTCATCGGGCTGCAGAGGTCCTGCAAACCAACCAGCGATAAATAAAACTTTAATGAATCGTAAATCAAACAAATGACCTTCCAGACATTTGGAACGTTATCAATAAACATTCAGCTCACCTGTTCAACAAAGTTTAGTCGGTCTTCTCTGCGGCTGCACGGCGTTCACCTGCTGCTCTGCATGCTCACTTCCACTGTAATCTCCTAAAATTACGAGTTTTTTTCTCCTAAATTTACGAGTTTTTCTCTCCTAAATTTACGAGATAAAATCTCGTAATTTTACTTTTTTTCTTTTGGTGGCTCTAAATTTTTTTTTTTTTTTGGTGGCCCTAATACTCCGTCGTACTAACACACTACCTAATTTATGAAAGTTTTTTAAGTAGATCCAGCTTAACAGTTTAGTGCAGTTGACTAAGATGCCCAGTATTTGGAAGTGAAAGCAGTGAAAGTAAAGTAAAAACTAAAATTCCATGTCTAAGTCTCAGTCGAAATATAACTAATGAACTGCATTCACTGCTACCTCATATAAATGTTGTCCAAGAACATGTTCCATTAGCAAAACTCTCTTTAGGATCATGATAAATCCTAGAAGTTACGTCTACCTCTAAGGCATTTTTGGCCTATACTTTTTTCAAAAATGACTTACAAATACTGTATGTAATTAGCAACAACTGAGGGGGACACATTCTAAGTTCAGCACCCAAAGAGATATGTTTTGACCACAGTACATGTCAAGAGGTAAATTACGTTTTAACCACATAGTAATCTCCAGACAAGGCTAGTCTTTAGCATTTTCTTAATATTCTGATGAACGAAGAATATTTACTGTGAATCTAAGAACCGAAGGACTTTGATGGTGCAGGAACAACCAGTCGCTGTTCATTGGTCGGATAATTGAGCAGGAAGGGTTGTAGAAGGGGTTTATCATGTGAATGATGTAACTACCCTTCAGCATGACGCACTGGCCCCCAGAGGCTTGCTTGACTATACGGTTGTCTTGTAGAGGTGGGGCATGTCGTCACAAGGTCATTCCAGAGGTTTGGAAGAAAGAAGCTGTTGCAAAGTCATTCTTGGGAACATGAAAAATTCTGATTTTGACTCTAATGTTTTATTATAACATTGTAACAAAATGTTGGAATTGCCCAAAAGACGTTCAGATATCTGTTAATAATTAGGTCTTCAGATTGCCCCTCTAGACTAGTTTTTTCTGTATTTGGATTTTTTTCTATTCACATATATTAAGATAGTAGTCCAATCTGGATTTCAAGATTCAAAGGGTTCATATGCACAGTTAGAAACAGGTTTCCCTGCACAATGAAATTCTTATTTTGCTGTCTGCTCCGAATGCCAAAAAGTATACAGGAAACGGAAAATTTACACAAACATGTACACAAAAACACAAGATGTCGTGCAACTTCTAACTGTGCAAAAACAGTGATAATAAACAATAGCGAACAATGAGGATGTGCAAGGGTGTGCAAGGTGCAGTTTGTTGTTCCAGACTCCTGTCAGCTGTTAAGGAGTCTGATAGCAGAGGGAAAAAAATAAAATAAAATAAAAAATAAAAATAAAAAAAGAGTTCCTGGGTCTGGTGGTCCTGCACTTCACACTACCGTACCTCCGTCCTGAAGGGAGGAGAGTGAACAGACCTCGTTGCGGGTGGGTGGGGTCCTTGATGATGGAGGCAGCTCTCCTACGGATCCTACGCTTGTAAATGCTCTGCAGCGAGGGCAAAGGAGTCCAGGAGATCTTGAACGCAGTCTTCACCACTCTCTGCAGGCATTTGCGGTCCACGGCGGTAGAGCTGCCGTACCACACTGTGATGCAGCTGGTCAGGATGGACCCAACCTTGCAGCTGGAGAAGTTGCTGAGGATCTTTGGGGACATGCCGAGCTTCCTCAGCCTCCTCAGGAAGTAGAGATTTGTAATGTTGATGAAAAGGGATGTTACCGTTTGTATTTTATCCAGTACTGATGACGACCTGATATTTTTGAAACAGTTATGGTGCCGAAATGGTGCTTCAAAAACAAAACAACACGTCAACATTTAGTTGTGACAAAGCAGCATCGCAGGGTGAAGAAGAGCGCTCCAATGGGTCTATGATGCTTTATTTCCTTCTTTCTGACAGTATATAGTGCAACACTGGATCTCCAATTTTACTCACGCTAAAGTAGACATGTATTTAGCCGGTCATCACCACGACGACGGCCTTTCTCAGAGCATTATATACGCGAGTCTTATCCATCAGGTCGCCAAAATAAAATCTTTTGTTGTGAATGGCAGCCAAACTTTTCCTTTTCGTGCTTTTGGCATTTTGACTGGAGCTCCGCCCACCTTCACTGGGTTACCTATTCTCACATAAGCCCGCCCACAATTGCTGGAAAGGTAAAATGATCGGCTTGAATGGTACTGAATAGAAAATTGACATGTCCGGAACAAAGCACAGAGATCTACATTTTATACAGTACCGGTAGCACCCTATACATCGGTACCGGTACCAACTTGGCAGAGTTCTGGTACCAATTTCTATTGATGAATGTTTGCATAAAAATAAAACGGCCACTATTGGAGCCCCAGAATCAATGAGTGAGATTTTGTCGATCACCTTGACTTTTCTCTCTTTACTTCATAGAATGTGAACGTTCCAGAAACAACAAAAAGAATTTCTGAAGGATTTACTCTCCAAAGTGAAACTGCTCACAGGTCACAGATAATGATTTTCAACTGCTCCCCAGTGTTTGATTTGGCGTTAAGTTTCATTCTGGGTGTCATTTCTGACACAATCAGGCTGTGACCTTACTTAGGCTTGAATTTGCGATCTGCCGGTAACAAGCTCTGTTTATGCTTCATCCTATTTTCAGCATGAACTGTCTGCTGTGCATTGTCTAAAAATATCCCACGCCTCGTCTTCATGACTGTTTTCTTTAAAGGTGAAATGCAAAAACATTGGCAAATTGACTTTAAACACAGTTTTCATTAAAGTGAAGATCATAAAGCACCATAACCATCTACTAAAAGTGTTGCCATAACACAACTTGGTTACTTTATTTGAGCCTTCAATGGTTTGAGATGTTTCTTTAGTGAGACTTCCAGAGTGCTTTATTTCACAGCCCTATTTAAGAGTAAAAATGCTCCGTCCTCTCATCTACGCCTCTCTTCACCTCAAGCTGTGTTCTTTTTAACATGGACACAGGTAAAATAGAACAAGAATGTCAAAAGACTCACACTTTGTTGATGACAGTGCATTAATGGAGCCATTTTACACTTCAAAAACACACTGCGGTGTGAACAGACAGCAAGGAAGGTTAGTGGAGAGCCTGGAGTGGAGAACATCAAGATTCAATTGGGTGACTGTTGACTTCTGATCGAAACATCGCATCTTCAGTTCCTGCCTTGCTTGTCTGTGTGCCGAAGTGTCCTCTATGAGAGGTGTGATGATTCATTTGAATTCATTTCATTTTGAATTAGATTCTTATCATGGTTTATTTTTGACGTTATGATTCATAGTCGATATTGGTTCATTTTGAACAATGTGATTCACTGACTTAAAATCGATCATTACAGCTGAAGAGGACATCTACCTGGTACTCAACAGTGCAGGGGGAAGTTTTCCAGATTCCTTGCACGATAACCAAGTGTAAATTCAACATGTGTACAAACAAACTAGTAAACAAGAATTCATGTCAAATCCATTCACACTTTAGTTCATTCCACTGTTGTTCTTCCACACCAAAATAATCCAAAGGGAACATTACTAGAATATTTTGCCACACTGGTCACATGTCTTTGCGTAATTCAAGGTGTTTCCACACATTGGACTGGAATGATGGACTGATCAGTTTTTGCTGACATCACGTATTGTTCGCTGTGATGCACTTGGTCGTTTTTATGTTCTCAAATAAACCTATGGTGTCTTAATGTAAATGATATTTTACAATATTGTTCATTATTGATTTATGTAATTTACAATGATTTCCTAATGGTCTGGTTCGATTCGATTTACAACTTGCCTCAGACAGATTGATTTGGTTGGATTGTAGGAAGATATACCGATTAAGTTGACAAGTCGTAACACCTCTAGCATCTACAGTGTTTTGACCAGGAAAAGTCACTGGCACTTTACCAAGAACTCAATAGAATTGTCAACTGAAATTTAAAAAGCAAAAAATTACGAAAACATTCATTCAATTAGCACCAGTGCGGTGATACTATGCTGCGATTATAGACCTGTGCTCATTTTTCAACATATATTGTTTAAAAGGAAATGTAAACTAAAACCAAATACAAACTTTACTCCTCAAGTTGTGTTGGAGTGCGACCAAACCATTTCAAGTGTTAATTTTGGGGTGTTTTATAGTTAAAACCACAGCTCCCATAAGGCTGGAAGATTGGGTTCCTCCTTAGCGTTGTCATTCAAAGTAAAATAAAGTAACACTGGGGGCAGTCGTGCGCTGGACGCTTTAGAATCACAGAGTGAAGAATACGGCGGAGATAAATGACTGCATTAAAGGGGAAAGATCTGCATTAGTAGATGGGTAATGGTTCTGAGCTGCCCACTCAGCCCGGGGTAATAAATCAGAAAAGTCACCCCAGCTTTGTATTAAGCCTAAGTAAATAATTCAGAGGTGCCTTTAAAAGGCTTTGACATACACAGAAAATGAATTATATTTTGTTCAGTTTGTTTTTGTTGATTTAGATCTTTAAAAATAGAGAAACATTAAACAACATGACTAATGTTGATTTTTTTCAAGTAAAGTCATATTTTTCCTAGATCAGACAAAATTTCATAATTGTGTTGATACAATGCTAAAAAAAAAGCACAAAAATGAAAAGGTGAAATCAATTGGTATGAATAAGTTTAAATCTTTGATTCCGGTCACCTCTTGCACTGCCTCACTTTTCTTATGCCTTAAGCTGTGTACAAACCAGGCTTGTGATTCACGAACGCGCTAAACAAGCAAAACATGTTTAGCATGCCAGCTGTCACGAGCGTGCATAAACCTGCCCTTAAATAAAACATTAGGATGAAAAAAGGGGAAAGCAGGTGAGATGCATGAGTTTCAGACGGATTTTTCTTTTTTTTTTTCAATTGCCACAAAAATCTTGTTAGTGTTGTACAAGTGATAAGTGCACGCTCCATACTGGTATCCTACGGCCTAGTATCACATCCAGGATGTGCAGAATTGTGTGCGCCCCTTACTAACTACTAGAGTGTGGCACCATACCTTGTAAGTGCGTGAACTTACATTATCCATTCAAATACTTTAAGATATACTTAGCACATGTACAACAATTTGACGTTCCATTTTCATGACGTCCCTTAAGGTGACCCCAGGAGCCTAATGGGGACGGCACGACACACCTGTGCTCCCCTTAAGAGACTGCAGCACCGTCCGGGTCAACCACAGCGAGGGTGCATGCGACTAAGACTTTAAGTGTTGGGTTTAAATACTGATGCTGCTGTTCTAGTGAATGTTTTGTACAGGTGTGCATCCCTCCCACTTTGTTTAACCTCCTGTTTACAAATGCAGGGGCTTTTCCCCGAGATCCACAGTGACGAGCTGTCAGAGTGAGCCTGTCGGTCCTAAGCCCTGACTTGGGAGGGAAAAAAAAACAAAAAAAACCTTGAATTGTCTTGAACGCTCAAAGCCGCCTGCTTAACTTCACTCTCCAGCAGTGTCTTTGATCTTCACTTCAACAAATACCAGGTAGGAGAATATTGCTTTAGCATTCTAATTCCCAGAAGGTGATTGATTACGACACAGAAACACATCTGACTGCATGACAACATCTTTTCGCAGCTTCGGAAACCATACTGGCTTTACACCAAAGGTTGCTGAAGTCTGGGATTTGCGTGTTTTTTTTCTTTGATACTTTCAAGGTCATATTTAGTTTTGCATGCTCTTTGAATTTCTGAAAAACTCTGCCGAAACCAAAAAGCGAAAACTCCTGAACTCAAACAAGCACATGTACAATGAATAAATGGCGCAAAGCCCCGTCTCTGGAGTGTATAACCATGACCTTGTGACATGATGACTGGAGTCAGCACTGAAAGAAATCTGCTGATTCTCTTGCGTAGATACACAAGAAGATACTTTTTTTTTTTTTTTTTTTTTTTACACTGGGCATTTTTAAGGTATTAAAATGGTGAAAACGAGGTGCTGTACTAAATTATCTTTGTGTTTGACTTTCTGTCAGATTCATTGTTACGTGCAACCCCCCCCCCCCCCCCCCCCTTCCCCAGCCTCCTATGCACTTCCTTCCTTTTCATTTCAAGCCGCTGTTCATTTCATTTAAGTGTCAGGCAGAGACTCCAGATTGAGATTTTTTTTTTGAAAGACAAGATAGGAGTAACCATAGCAACCAGCTTCTTATTCGCATGGAGACAGTGGACAGGATTCAAACACATGCTTTCACATGATATTGACCATATTAAAGCGTGTAAGTGCACGGAAGTGTCACAAATGTGGAAAGGAAATGCGGCCTGATCTTTTATGAGTTGTTATGAATCTGTGTGTATATATACCTTTTAAAGAAAAACATGGCCTTTCCTGCAAATGCGCTTGTGGGAATACAGAGTGCGGAAACAGTAGTAAGCAGTAAGCTTAAGCACACATTAATACATAATACATAATGCATATTTGCTTAAACTTTAAAAATGTTATTAAAAAAATTATTGAAGCAACTGGGGTGTTTCTCTTAAAAATTGATTGCAGCTCTCAAACAAAGGTAAAAATTAAAAACAGACATTGGTTTATACTCTCAAACCCATTTTTAAGATTTAGCATTCTCCTTTCGACCTCTACAAAGACAATTCTGATATCCTCTGCCATTTTGTCAGCCATTGGTTCAAAGGTCACCCTTTAACAGTGGAGCTGTGTCCGGCGACACCTAAATGACACATGGTCTTCACACCACTGTATCTCTTCGACTGGTCACGACAATAACATATTCCAGTGGATTTTGACAGAAGAAAAAAAGGTTGATATAATGGCTCATAGACGCGAATCAACTGATTTACATTGATCGCATAAACACTTTACTACTGAAACTAATATCAGCATAAAGTTGCTTTCCTCCACGACAAAATCTGCTGAAATGATCTTAATTGCGTTAACTGTTGAAGAGATGTGAAAGAACAGCAACACTAGAGTGTTAACGGGTCAAAGGAAGGAATTTAAAACAAGCGTTGCATCAGTTGTTTGTCTTTTAAAGCTACAAATGCATCCATCCCTTAATTATTTGCAGTTTCAAGGCGTTTCAAGGCTGAGAATCATCAATGTTATTAATTATCTAAAGGGCCAAATGGAAGAGTTGTTTTATTACTTGGGATCGGCTGCAACACAGCGCCTGATATAAATCTCTTTGCAGAGCTTTAATGGTTGCAGTGGAAAAAAATGCTGAGTAGTGACATCCATTCTCTGATGTCATGTTTTTTTTTAATCCTTTACTTTTATGCCTTTCTTATGAGTACAGGCTAGAAAAAAAGGGATTGAAAATCACAGGAAGAGAGAAAAGGGGAGCTCTCGGCAGCCATATTGGACAGGGTTAAAAGTGTAATCCTGGTCACGCTGCATCAGCAGCAGAGGAGAGATAAGAGAATGAGGAAATGCCTGAGCAGGGAAACCCCCCTGCAGGAAGAGAGGGAGAGCATATGGATACTGCAGATACTGCTGCGGGAAAATTAAAAGCCTGAGTCGGAACTACAGGCTTATGTGGAGAGTCTAGTAGAATCCCAGAAGAATATGCGGATGTTTCCGTCTAAAAGCAGAGACAAAATGACATTACATTAGTAAGGGTATTAGCACCTTCTGACCTCAGACCATTTCCAAAGGCATTGTAGATCCCAGGGGTGTAGAGCAAGCTATAATTAAAAGCCATGAAAAGAAAATATTTATGATTTAGTGCTTTGTAGATGGGTTGGATTTTAGTCTGTCCTTTGACGCAGCGCAGCGATTTAAGCAGTGATGTAATGAGCCCTAGTTTTATTGAGGCCAGGGTTGACACAATTAGAATAATCTAGCCTGCAAAGAAGAAAAATCAATGCACGACTAACTCTTCCTTTCTCATTCGTTACAGTGTAAATGGACTTGACTGTGTCGGCTCCATAGACGACTATACACGAAACGGATCACATCGGATGTCACCCACAGGATTCTGAATTTTGTGGGTCGGGCACATTAACCAGAATTTGTTCTGCCCAACTTAACGTTACAAAAACTGTAATCGACACTTTTGACACTTTATACATAGACCAAAATTTATACAGTAGGGATGCAACGGTTTCCTATATTTGGTTCAATGGGACAACATACAGTTTGGTTTTAAAACTAAGAATCAATGCTACACGGTTTCCTTTTTACATTTTTCTTTTGGTGAGTCTTTTTGACAATTAGGATGTGTAAAGCCATTGTTGTGAAAAAAATATGATTGGCGACCAATGGCCTTTCTCAACATCCGTCTCAGTCATCAGATCTATTTTATGTTTTTAACGAGTAACCACTTGCCTAGCCAGACTAAAAACTAGTAAAGAGGTGGTTTCTAGTGGAAAAACTGGGATTTATTTGCCTTTGACACTATTTGTAGTATGTTTAGAAGACAGTTTATCTACTTCAGTGGACATGAGTAAAAAAAAAATAAAAGAGACAGTTTTGTACAGCATTCGAGGTGTTTAAAAATGTCTTAATGCTAGATCTAAGACTTCAAAGCAGCTGTCTGAACATTTATTAAAGTTGTTCACCTTACTGCAGTTGAGCATGTATATGAAAGCCGGATCACTGCCCCATTCAGGCTTGGATTAAAGGGGGCATCTGTAAGTGCTGTGCTGTCTTCAATCTGCACTTTGTGTTTCTTTTTATATGAGCATACAACAAAGTGTACAGTTAGCAGAGTGGGAGGTTTGGCTTGGGGAAATTGCATGCTGAAGAATTGATTATGTACATAAAGTATGGCGTTGCAGAAAAACGAGGGGGGTGAAACTGGGCTTGGGGGAAGAAGGAAGCTTCTGGAGCAGACTGATAAAAAACAAACCTCACTCATTACTCAGAGAAGGAGCCCGTTCCAACGGCAACTTCATTTCACAAAATCTCCTTTCTTCAGTTTCTCCTTCAGGGCTCTCCTCTCATTAAATTTTACTTATCAACATACCCTTTGTGGATGGAATGAAGTCCTGGTGTTGCAGAAGTAGGGCACAGTTTAAACAAGGACACATGATCTGGAACTGTGACACAAATTAATTAAAGCATTGGGTCACTCCATCCATCTCCTGACCTGTCCCGTCAGCTTCTCAGCATCCTGCTCAAACGATTCCAAATGTGATATCTTCCATTAGGCCCTTGTCCTGATGACCTCTGTTTTAGGTCAACCTCTCTGGAGGTCACACTTGTCTGCTCCCATGCCGGTTGTCCTCTTGATCTGCCTCACCTGCTATCCTCACTCCATCCATTCTAGTTACTTCTCTAACTTTGACTTAAAGTCCCCCAAGACAGTTTTTTTTAAACAAAAACTTTCCAAATGGTGTTTTAATTATGATTATGACATTTTTAACCAAAATACCACGACCTAAATGTCTCAAAAAGCCATATTTCATATTTCCCTCTTCTAAGTGGGCAGGGCCATCGGGCTGAGCTGAGTAGCCCCGCCTTGATCCCACCTTTCTGCAAGAGCTTGAAACAAAAGGGGGGGGGGGGGGGGGGCACAAACAACACAGACAGACAGTCTCTATTTTCAAAAATTTATCTTCAGCGAGAAAGAAACAGTGAAAAGTGACATTTTTGGTTCCAAATTGACACTTTTTGAACAATGTGTAGAATGACAAAAGGGTTACATTGGCTACATTGCACCAGCAAGCAGCACTGGCTGTGGCTTAGAACTGATATAAAGCCAGCACATGCAGATTGTGGAATTCACTTGCATAACAAAACAAATGCAATGCCAGAAAGAAAGTGACTATTTGCACATAGTTTTCCAAATCCATATGGCCAGTGTTGAACTTTTTTTCTTGGCCGCACAGACCTAGAGGAAGGGTTAAATTTGACATTATGGGTTACGTTCAAACTGCAATCTCACCGAACACGATTCGCGTGGTAGAAGCTGTCAGTTTCAATCTGAGGTCCAGCGGCACGATATTAGTGATGGGTGCGGCACAAAGGTCTGGCAGCAGCGCGATTTGTCTGAACGACAGTAGCCGGGACGAGTACTGTTGTGCGAAGGCGGATACACCCTGGACAGTCTGTAGCAGGACCGATGGAGCTGCAGCGACCCCGATCACTATGCCGGCTCCCAGGAAGCAAGCTGGTGGCCAAACAGAGAACCGCTGCAGGCTGGGGAGCCGGCCTGCTCGGGCCTCCTGAACTTTATGATATTTACCTTATTTTCATTGAAGCCATAATTAACAGGTCCCCTGATCTTTTTTTCTTGTTTTTATTTTTACCCTCTCCGGTTAATGCGTGACAGCAAGCCCTCAAACTCGGTCAGAGAGAGAACACAAATGTGGAGAACACATTTGGGACTTTAAGTTTAAGATTCAAAAACAAAATCCATACCTAACTTAAAATGCATGCTGCAAAGCGGGATTGTGCCATCTTCTTTTTCCCGCTCCTGAGCTCGTGCACGCTGGATGGGGGCAGATCAGGGAGCCTGAGTAATGCGCATACGCTTCTGGACCGTTGTGACATAACAACAGCTCATTAATTCAAAAAAGAGCATCTTTTCGACAGTTTGACAGCGGTTTAGAAGAAAGGATACTAAGAAATGCAAAAACAAAATGATTTTTTTTTACAATTGTTCATTAGAGGGGGACTTTAAGTCACAACTGCCCTTACAGGCGGATATGGACCCTCAACCACTGTGCACTGATCAAGGACCCGTTAGTGCTCTTCAAGCGATGAGTGCACGCAACTTGAGCAACCATTGTGCGATCCTTGCACACACACACAGCCTGGCTTTTAGAAATGAGGAAATTAGACAATCAGAGCTTAATTTGGTCAGTAAGGAGCCAGTACTCGCACCTTACTAATGTCTACAGCGCTGCTTGAAGATATCGTACAACAGCATCACCCGTACATCATAAGTGTGTGTAATTTACATTATCCTGACGAATACTTCACAATACACAGGAACACAAATGGTGTCATTTTCATAATGCCCCTTGAGGAGGCCATACAAGCCTCAAGGGAACTGCAACACACACCTCATCTCACCTTATGAGCGGAGGTGTCTACGACCTTTCATGACCCCGGACAACCCAAAAACCTTCAGCACCCATACAGGTCAACGTACGGTACGGTTGCATGTGACTTACTCCTATGATGTCACATGACTTCATAGCCATTTTATCATTACAAATTTAAAGTAAACATTGAAAAAAAACATGAAAAGGAAAGTCTTCAATTTTTCATGTTACTATTGAACAAAATGATGACTTTAACCAATGACAAAAGCAAAACTTCCACTTTCTGTACTGTGGTCATGTTTGTGTATGTTGCCTAACATTTTGAGGGATATTAGGCAAAATATGGTTCTGATTGGATCCTCTGGTTTTAAATCGGACTGGCTAACCATTAGCCTTGTGCATATTCCTCGTGTGAATGGAAGTCCATTCAAGGAAAGAACTTCCCCTGAGGGGCATGGCTTGTTTGATAAAACGAGATGTCATATAAAACCACTCTCATTGATTAAGTGTACGCATAAAATAAAGCTGCAGCGAATAACTTATGACCCAGATGACACTAAGCAGAGCGCTTTTGCAGCTAATGGAGATCAGTGAGAGGTTTGATCCAAGATGTTTCCCTTGAGAAGAAGGCAGCAAACGAAGGCTGCATTGATCACAAATCACATGGGAGTTCGAGGCCAAATGTCTTGAATCACTGAACAATTACACTAGAGCTAAAAATGTAAAATGAAGACTTCTTTTTAGCAAGTGAAATTCAGCAAATCTCTATGTTCAGCTTTCAATGATTTCAATAACTTCATGGTCAATTTTTCTTTTCATCTTTTTACATGGTCTTAAGTGACAGAGCTGCCAGCTTTTTGAGAGCTGATATGTTTTCTATTTTTTATAATCATAGTAAAATAATAAACTTTCCTAAACTTTGCCCAGTTATTCTAGATTGTGTTAAGCCACTAAACAGCCAATAGGTTATTCAACAGGTCTGCGGTTTATCACAAGTCGCTGTATGAAGGGTATTTATGCCTTCTAGTTAAACAGCTTTTTGATTCTTTGATTGTTGAAAATTCAACAAACTTGATTGGTTCAAACGAAAAATCTGTAGAGATTTTTCTGATGTTCTGATGTCTTGCTCAGGATTTTAGCTCCTTGGTATTTAATTTTATTAAAGAAAATAGTTAATCTCAATCCTTTTTGTTGTTCCTGTTTTGGAAGGCCTAGTCTAGTTGAAATTTGTATTGTTTTACAAGTGTGTGTGTGTATATCTATCTAACTATCACTTTGAACTGAGTTTTATCACACGCAGGCACTCGCATGCAAACCCCCCCTACACACACAAAATCTCAGTTCAAAGTGATAACTTTTTGTCACAAATTGTCAATGTTTTTAAAAAAAGGTGTAGGTATATGGAAACAGGCAGTTTTTACATACCTAGTAGTATGTAAGTATTGAAACGACAGCTTTTTTTTTAGACCTGACAGTTATGTCCTGTGGATGAAAAACAAAATTAACTAATAATGTTTAAAATCTCAAGTCCTTGAGTTTAAGTCTCAAGTCTCTGCACATGAGACTTAAGTGCTACGGGAGTTTCAGATGCAAGTTTATGTGTCAATTTTCTGTCATACTGAAACTACGTTATGAATGCTTAAAGACATTCAACCTCAGTTGAGGCAAAACAACAAATTATGCTCATAATAATTGCCAGAAAATAAATCTCTTAAAAAAAATGTTGAAATTATAACAGAAAAATAATGAACTCCCAAAGTTCAGCACATTTTCACCAGCATTCACAGAAAACAGCTTCATGGTGACACCAATGTCAACACTACGCTTAGCAACTCAGATTGTACATTTTTAATACTTCTATCTTTTCCATATCCTCTTGTTTCAGTTCTCATTTCTGCCTTTGTTACCTTGTAGTTTTTATATTTTTTGACAAAGTCTAAACCTAACAGTGAAACACGGGTAAAGAACTAACAATCAACCATGAACAATAACATGTTCTGTTTCCAATGAGCCGATATTTCAATAACTGATTGAGCTAAAGATAAAAAATGAACCAATAAGAAAAAAAAATGAACCAATAGTGCATCTACATATACACACACACACTTTTAGGCACAACTGCTCAATAACACACATTTCTAATCAGCCAATGAAATGGCAGCAACTCAATGCATTTAGATATGTAGACATGGTCAAGACAAGCTGCTGCAGTTCAAACAGAGCATCAGGCAAGGGGAATTAAGTGACTTTGAAAAGTTGTTTTCCCTGTTTAAGGCTTTTTGTGCCAGACATGCTGCTCTGAGTATTTCAGAAACTGCTGATAGATTGGGATTTTTACTCACAACCATCTCTAGAGTTCACAATGAATGGTTCTACAAGAGAAAAAAAAGAAGAAAAAAAAAATCAAGTGAGCGGTCGTTCTGTGGGCAGAAATGCCTTGTTGATGTCAGAAGAGAATGACCAGACTGGTTCCAGCTGATAGAAAGGCAACAGGAACTCAAATAACCACTGGTTACAACAGAGGTTACCAGACGCCACTCCTGTCAGCAGGGAACAGGAAACTGAGGTTACAATTCCCACAGACTCACCAAAACTGGACAGTAAAAGATTGGAAAAACATTCTCTGGTTTGACGAGTCTCCATTTCTGCTGCAACTTTTGGATGGTAGGGTCAGAATTTGGCATCAACAACATGAAAGCATAGATCCATCCTGCCTTGTATCAATGGTTTAGTCTGGTGGTGGTGTAATAATGGTGTGTGGGTTGTTTTCTTGGCACACTTTGGGCCATTAGTACCAACTGAGCATGGTAACAAGGCTATAGACTACTCGAATATCGTTGCTGACCATGTCCATCCCTTAATGACCACAGTCTAACATCTTTTGATGGCTACTTCCAGCAGGATAAGGCGCCATGTCATAAAGCTGGACCTATTTTTTTTTTTTCCCATGACAATGAGCTCACTTGTCCAACCTGGGACCATCAAGGTGTACCTCATATGCAGTATCAAACTACTTTTGGAGTTTTTAGCAGATTAAAACTGTCCTTTGATTAGTATTTGTCAACCAATTACTCTGTACCCTAAATATTGGAATATTCCGGAGTTCCCTACAAACATTAAACCCACTAGTACAGACATAACTCTAATGCATAAGCACATGCAAATGAATGCTAATTTCCTATGCAATTAATCATAGCTACACTTTCAAACATGCTGTACATACGCAATTACACTGTCGACGTGCAACATTTTTTATGAAAACTGATCTGGGAGACTAAAGTGCTGAGAAATAGATTGGGCTGAACACACATTTATTTTCTGCTCCACTGTTTGGAAATCCTTAATAAATGACTGTTGAAGGTCTGGAAGGCCATTTACTTCCACTGATGATGAAATCCCATATCTGACAGTGACAAATTCAAACCCATTCTGTGCCGTGCGGCGGGATGATTGAGCCAAGCAGAAAGTTGAAGGTGACCTAATCAAACTCTAGCTGAGATTTTGATTTCACTTAGATAAAATTAGAGCCCACTCAGTCTTTGTTGTTACTCATTTATGTAAGTGTAACAGCCAACTTTAAAGATGATTTAAAACTGGTTGATTGGCTCCTACATGATTCAAGCTTTTTGAGTGTAGATTTCAGGCAATAACTGAAATATACTTTCATTGCATTTTACTCTATGGTGCAGATTAAATTACCCTTCACTAGACTTGCACAATAAATCGCAAATGTATTTTTATCGCGTTATCAAGCTGTGCTATACACACACGTGGCAAAAGACGGCGAAAATTGTGATAAATAGTTACCTTAAATGTGCTAAAACAATCTTATGGCATCTTGTAGTATTTCATCATCATCATATACCTAGGCTATGTCCGATTAAGGTGGGGTAGCCTAGACAGGGCACACCATTTTAACTCCCTCCTTCTCTTCCCCAAACCCTCCTCCTTCAGTGTGTGCGCGCATGTGTGTGTGTGTGTGTGTGCCTGGTCTAAGTATTTAACAAATCAAATAAATCCATTAATGCATTTGACCAATCAGATGGACTCCTACGCGTTGATGACCAATTGGATGGACCCTTTTTTATGTTAGACGTTCACCTCCTATGTAGTCTAGGCCCATTTGGAGTCTAATTTAAGTTATAATTTAAATTTAACTGCTGCAGTGAAATGGAAATGTTGCTTTTGGTTGCTTTGCTATCTGTTAATGTTTCGCAAGACATATTGTCATTGCAATACTGATGACCAATATCGCAAATTTTTTCTCATATCATGCAGCCCTACCCTTCACACCATCATATACGTTACAGCACATGCAAATATTGTACAATGCGTTTGCTTTCAAGAAAATATCTTGCCATAAATACACCAACTTGTCTGGGACACCACCCTATCCACATTGGAATTTCGCTTGGTGATATACATAATTTTCCTAAAATATCTCCACGTTATTTTAAATACTGTAGTCAATGTTGACAGCAAGAAAGAAGCTGCTTGGATGGTGACGTTTGTCCATCATTTCAACTAAAAGGTAATTGGCATGAAGCAATACTGAATATCTTAATCCAGTCAGTGATGTCTCATTGTACTATTAGTTTTGTTCTGTATTCAAACAGTTCGTTTTGATTGCTGGAAATTACGTTAGATTTTTATTTCATTTTAATTTTTTTGTAATTTTGCTTTGATTTATAAAATGTTGTGTTGTTGCTTTTTTCTTCTTTTTTTGAGCTTTGATATGTTTTTGCACTGAGTGATTTGTTGATGTGATTTGCACTTCAGGGCCACCATGTTTAACTTGTTAAATGTAATTAGCAATAGTTTGGGAATGGATAGAATAAATTGTGTAGATATTCTCAGCATATGTGAATTACCACACACATTCTAACTTTAAAACCCCTTAGGAAGCCCAGTTTGTTCTACGCTGAGTAAAATTCTCCAATAAGCTGAGATTTGTTGCAGAGATAAACACTTTTCTATAAGCGCCACAAAGCTTCTTAATTAGAGACAAAGCAAAGCCCTTTGAGACGATGTTTTAAGTCTTGATTTATTACAGTATTGTTTCTCTCCTCTGAATCTGTAACCCCCCACTGAGCTGTAACATGAAATCTTTGGCAAACGGCTAATCTTGTAGTTTAATTTCGCACGACTACAAACTCATTTTTAGAAGCTTTTTTTTCTTTATATGTTATTTTATGTGCACGTGTGTTGCCGATTTTTTAAAATTGCTATTAATTAAGGTAAATCTAGGTCATGTCATTCAGATATGTGGCACTTCAAACGATTTCCTAATTGTTGCTCCGGGCCTTTTGTAATTTTTCAAACTTAAACAGGTGCAAAAGCGGCTCAGCAAGTGAAAAAAACAGCAGTTTCCTCCAACGACATTGAACAAAAAAAAAAAAATGATTTAAAAATAGTTTACATTTGAATGAAGCTTAAAATATCAAAGAATGGAAAAGCAGATGAGAAAAGAATAAAAAGTTTCTTGTCAGATGCCTTTTTATGCTTGCAGTGGATTAAAGACCCCCTGTATTGTAGCACAAGTATAGCAGTTTAACTGTTACCCTAAAATAGCCAATAAAAGAGCACAACTTCAGCTAAATAGTAAATTTATGTGCAGGAGTCCTCATCCTAAAGTGACACTGATGAACATTTTAAATGAGATTAGATTTGATTCAACTTTAGGGTGCAAAAAGTGACAAGTGCAGGATAAACATATACAAGTTAAATATGCATACAGATTTGAATAAAATATGCAGTTAGGTGGAGATTTACTTATTTGCTGATTAGAAATGTACGGGTATATATTTGCATTTACAGATGACTGTATTTACAGTCGAGTGTGTTACCTACATGTGCAACAATTTAAATAGTCAGATATTGGACGGACTTTGTGAGTGGAGGAGAGAATCAGAGGGGGGCAGAGTTTAGGAAGGAGACAGCATGGGGAAAGAAAACTGTTCCCCAGTCTGCTAGTCCTTGACCTGGAGGCCTTGAAGCATCTGCCATGAAGGCAAGAGAGAGATCAGTCTGTGGGCGGGGTGTGTGGAGCCTTTTCAGTTACAGGCAGTGTTTCTTGTAGATGGCCTCAATGGCTGGTGGTGGTATGATGTGTTGTGCAGTTTTCCAAGATGTGGAGATAGGCTCAATAGCTATACCATCGATTCGACGGGGGCACGCAAGCCTCTTTTCTCCTTCCTGAAGTCCATGTGATCTTTTTGAACAGCCATGTGGTTCTGTTCATGGCTGTTTAAATGATGAATAGGAATTACTTTACTGGGGAAATCTGTTTTTTTATACCCACACAATGTTGAAATCAATCCCACACTGTTAATGTTTTTCCTTTTAGAAATATTTTGGTTTTGGTCTCCATAAGTAAGACACAATGTACATAATTATGTGGAAAACACAAAATAAGGTCTGTCCATCATCCCAATACAACTGCCTCCCTATCCTGAAAATTTGTAAAATGTAAACAAACACTGTGCACCATCCACTGATTTTTTTTCTTCTTCTTACATTTGGTTCCCTCACAACAGTTTTTTCCATTATCTGCATTATTTTTGAAAAATCACATTTGTGTTGTGGCTGGCAGATCAGCACACTCAGCCTTTGCTTGACTAATCTTTGTTAATTAGCTAAGTGTGTCCTGAGTGACTGATGTACTCACATCTTTTTATTTACCGTTTTCTCAGAAGCCAAACCAGCACCCCTGATAGCCCTTCACAAAAGAACCGAGTCAAATCAAAGAGGTGAGTCAAAGTCAAACAGGGAACACAGCCCCTTGTCTACAGAGAAGATTCTGGACGGAAACAAATTCGTTAGGAAAACTGAGCAGTGGGATTTATAGCATAAAGAAGGAAATACTAGAAGCTACAGACAGAAAAAAAACAGTTATTAAAGTGAGAGTAAAAGTAGGACAAGTGGATTAAAAGAAGCTCCTGCATAAATAAATTTACTTTTGGCTTTGCCTTAAAAGAGTCTCCAGTCCTATTGTTTTCAAAGCTTTTTTACTGATTGGCTCCAGATTTACATCAAGGTGACATTCTTTTAGAAGACAAGCTGTGCTGATGTTAACCATATGTTTTTTCTGGCAATAACAAAAGCCTTCCCATGTCACGACATGAAAGATGTAAGTGTTCTTTTTGTGTCTTCTTTGATCAGAATGCTGAATCTGTAGTGCGATTTAAACAGATGCAAAGTGGTTCTCTCTGAGAGGTACTCCCATTATTATACGTTTGCTGCTATAGCTATATGTGGGTTCTCAAAATGGGTTCTCAGCTATTTATTTAAAAATACTCTGGGAGCCTTTTGACATGACTTCTTTCTTTAGCACAGCTTTGATCAAGGACCCTGTAAACCAGTGTTTTTCAACCAGTGCGCCGTGGGAGATGGTCAGGTGTGCCGTGGGAAATTGCCCTCATTAACTGATCTGAAAACATTTTCCATCTCCAGGATATCAGCTCTGTGTTCATCCAAACAGGCCCTGGTTAAAACACTGAGTAGTAAGGAATATAAAAGATCGTAAAATACTGTTTTCTTTGTGTTTTTTTGATTAAATTAAAGATATTTTGATAAGAATAATGGTACCGCGATTTAACCGTAGCGTCAGCTGTTTTCAGAAAAGTCCCGCCCCTTTAACTGTCTCCACCAATCATTCTTGGAGGCTTAATCACACCTCATCAGTCTGACCAATCAGAAGTGGTTAAAGTCCTCACTTCCTTGTTCTGATTCTGCTCAGTTCTAACAAAAATACCAGCTATTGCTCGTCTTTAGCGTGTAGCCCGCGGGATCCGGTATCAGACCGTGGAACAAGTGGACAAAACCACGAAGCTCAGAGAAGCGAGTGTTTGCGTTTGGCAGCTGTTTGCACTACATCTCCCATGAGGCATTGGGTTTACAGTGACAGCGTCTCAGCGCACAATGAGTCTTCCTTTGACATCTTGAAACCACAACGAACACACATCAAACAGTTTTTAAATCTTCTAATTTAACTTTTATTACATCTTTTAGAAAAAACAGCTGCAACTTCCAGCTTTTTCTGCCACAATTATCACAAAAATGCATGTGAGATTGCAGAGGGGCTGAAGTCCAATACAGACCATGATTTTCTCCTTTTTTTATTTAATTTTTGGATGCTTGTGTGCCACAGGATTTTTGTCAAGGTTAAAGTGTGCCGAGGCTCAGAAAAAGGTTGAAAAATACTGCTGTAAACCCCACAGAGGTCTTTGTAAAAAGGATTTCCAATGATCACACTTGTATCTTGATTTTACTTCTATTTTGTTTGACCATGACCAGAAGTTCCTTCACTTACTCTTCAAATCTCTCTCCTTACAACCCCGTTTTGATGCGTACTGATGCATCCTATTTAGCTGGTACAGAATCAAACCACTCAAATTTGTCATAGCTTTCAAGCTATCATTGGCTCAAAATCCATTAAAACGCCATGAACAGTGACATAAACCAACAGAGTCTGAAACAATGAACAGCTTTGTAGGCAATGAAGTGCAAAGTGAAACAGAGATGACGTCAAATGTCAGTGGTCACATGACTCAGGCGTTTTGATTAGGGAAGTCAAATTATCTCGTTAACTGCGATATATCAATTACAGACAAATTAGCATGTCATTTCTTTAAATCGTGTTAATCTAACTGTAAATCTGTAATTATTATCTATTATGTAAGGCATAATGGCCTGACGAGACATCTGTCATGAGAAATTAATGGATGAATCAGAGGCCTGATCACATCAGAAGGCTGCACACCTTGGAACTCATCACCCTGCTGATAAGCCTACCATGGTCATGAAAGAAAGAAATATTAGTTCAATCATTAGCACTTTTATCTCATCACTTTTTTCTTGTTGTTTTAAATCATTTTTCACAAGAAGCGGACTATTTCATACACAGTGACGTGTTGTCATGGTAACGACTACCGAGCCCGCAGCGGCCTTGTTCTGCAGCAAGAAAGTGGTATAAATGCTGAACGTCGTTATTTCCTACAGTTTTTTTTAATGAGCTAAATCAGAGAACTCTGGACCCGATGTTATGGTTTTCTTTTTTAATTGTTCGAGATTGAAAAAATTCTGCTTGGTGGTGTAAAATTAAAGATTGGAAGTCTGTTTTAACAAAAATCTCCAGGAAGCCACTTTACAGTTTTATTTTGATCTTTTACTGTGCCACAATGTCACAAATTTAAATGAAAATACCTTAAAATGAGGCTTTTCACAGTAATTATTGGATTAGATTAGATTTAAAGCACATTAGTTTGATTAATTAGTTACAACACTAGTTAAAATCATCACACAGACAGCACTAGTTTTGATATAAGCTCTGACACACTTTTTCGAATCACTGAACCAGCAAGATTAAATGAATGAATGAAATGCTTACCAGGACACAGGGGTTTCAGAACTCCAAATCCCAAGTTCCAAGTTCAAGCATGAGCCTCTGATCTCACTCAACTGATCTAAAGCCTAGTTGGTTAACCTGGCGCTTTTTTATTCATTTATTTATTTGGTTAGCCTGGAGCTAACCAACTCACTTTAGTGGAAGGGACTTCTGTCCCACTCTCAGGTTAGCTAAACCAAAAAAAAAAAAGAACTAAAGATATACACAAAATAAATATACTGACCATATAGAGCACCTGTAAACGCATGCAACAGAACAAAGTTATCACATCCACTGCTTCTCTTCTTCCCTCAGCCTATGGTTTAATCCAGTCCAAAGGTAAGTGGGTAATAAACTCCACCTGGTCCTTCTTTCGGTTGTCTCTTTGCATGCACTGAATTGAACAACCTCTAGAGGTCAGCCTTGGACAGAAAGAATTGGTGGCAGGAAACAGACAAGTGTCCATCTAGAATGGATGACCTCTTATTCCAGTGAGGGTGGTCACAAAAGCACAAAAGGTCTCCAGGCCAATAAACACACAGGTGCATAACCTCACAGGTGCATAGACACACAGGTGCATAATTTCACAGATGCATAAACACACAGGTGCATAAACAAGCAGATGCATAATCTCACAGGTTCATAAACACACAGGTGCATTATCTCACAGGTGCATCATCTCATAGGTGCATAAACACACAGGTGCTTAAACACAAAAGTGCATAATCTCACAGGTTCATATACACACAGGTGCATAATCTCACTGGTTCATAAACACACAGGTGCATTATCTCACAGGTGCATCATCTCATAGGTGCATAAACATACAGGTGTATTAGCACGTAGGTGAATAATCTCACAGGTTCATAAACACAGAGGTACATAATCTCACTGGTGCATTATCTCACAGGTGCATAATCTCATAGGTGCATAAACAAAAAGGTGCATAATCTCACAGGTTAATAAACACACAGGTGTGTAATCTCACAGGTACATAATCTCACAGGTTCATAAACACCAGGTGCATAATCTCACATGTTCATAAAACACAGGTGCATAATCTCACAGGTGCATAATTTCATAGGTGCATAATCTCACAGTTGCATAATCTCATAGGTGCATAAACACATAGGTGCATAATCTCATAGGTGCATAAACACATCAGTCCATAAACACACAGGTGCATAATCTCATAGGTGCATAATCTCACAGGTTCATAAACACACAGGTGCATTATCTCAAAGGTGCATAATCTCATAGGTGCATAAACACACAGGTGCATTAACACAAAGGTGAATAATCTCATAGGTGCATCATCTCATAGGTGCATAAACATACAGGTGTATTAGCACGTAGGTGAATAATCTCACAGGTTCATAAACACACAGGTACATAATCTCACTGGTGCATTATCTCACAGGTGCATAATCTCATAGGTGCATAAACAAAAAGGTGCATAATCTCACAGGTTAATAAACACACAGGTGTGTAATCTCACAGGTACATAAACACACAGGTGCATAATCTCATAGGTACATAATCTCACAGGTTCATAAACACCAGGTGCATAATCTCACATGTTCATAAAACACAGGTGCATAATCTCACAGGTGCATAATTTCATATGTGCATAATCTCACAGTTGCATAATCTCATAGGTGCATAAACACATAGGTGCATAATCTCATAGGTGCATAAACACATCAGTCCATAAACACACAGGTGCATAATCTCATAGGTGCATAATCTCACAGGTTCATAAACACACAGGTGCATTATCTCAAAGGTGCATAATCTCATAGGTGCATAAACACACAGGTGCATTAACACAAAGGTGAATAATCTCATAGGTGCATCATCTCATAGGTGCATAAACATACAGGTGTATTAGCACGTAGGTGAATAATCTCACAGGTTCATAAACACACAGGTACATAATCTCACTGGTGCATTATCTCACAGGTGCATAATCTCATAGGTGCATAAACAAAAAGGTGCATAATCTCACAGGTTAATAAACACACAGGTGTGTAATCTCACAGGTACATAAACACACAGGTGCATAATCTCATAGGTACATAATCTCACAGGTTCATAAACACCAGGTGCATAATCTCACATGTTCATAAAACACAGGTGCATAATCTCACAGGTGCATAATTTCATAGGTGCATAATCTCACAGTTGCATAATCTCATAGGTGCATAAACACATAGGTGCATAATCTCATAGGTGCATAAACACATACGTCCATAAACACACAGGTGCATAATCTCATAGGTGCATAATCTCACAGGTTCATAAACACACAGGTGCATTATCTCACAGGTGCATAATCTCATAGGTGCATAAACACACAGGTGCATTAACACAAAGGTGAATAATCTCATAGGTGCATAAACACACAGGTGCATTAACACAAAGGTCAATAATCTCACAGGTTCATAAACACACAGGTGCATAATCTCATAGGTTCATAAACACACAGGTACATAATCTCACAGGTGCATAATCTCACAGGTGCATAATCTCATAGGTGCATAAACACACAGGTGCATAATTTCACAGGTGCATAATTTGGTTTTGTGTTTCTTTAAATCTTGTCAAAGACATTACCTTTTTCCCGCCCCCCTGGGCATTCGACATGTTGGTTTTCCCGGAATTCTTTGTCATTTCTATTTAAAAGGATCCACTCTGATGAAAATTGTGTTTTGGGTGTTTGTAACTTGTTCTTGTGGCATTTTTGTGAAGATGGGGGATGTATATAAAGAAAATTTAGCTTATAATTACATTTCTGAGTATATCTTTTATCGAATTGTTGTGAATCAGGAGCCATATTTTTCCTACGTCTTTGTTTTCCTCGTCGGAGCTGGCATTTTGCTCAAAACTGTACGGCTGGACAGCTCTAATATTGCTGGCCATTTTGTACCTGTTGTACCAGTAATGTTAGGTTGAGGGTGTAAGGGGATGTAAGCTAGCGGTAGGCCTTGTAAACGGAGAGCACTCAGTCATGGGTGACGGGAAGTGGGGGGTTCCTCCGCCATAACCCTAATCCATAAATGATCGGTGAATTTCTCATGAACTACTCCCCCTATGCAGATAGTATGTCCTAGAAAACGACAGTTTTTAAAAGTGTTTTTGCTAAAAACAGCATAATCACAAACTAAAGACTACTGGGAATGCTTTTACAACAGATCAAAATATAATTGGAGAGGGACTTTAAAAAATCGTTCTTCTTAATCATACTCTATTAATTAAAGTCCTAAATATAAGCCTCTAACACTTTTATTGCTTTAAGAAGGGAACAAATTTGCTGAAACTCATTCACACAAAAACAGATCACTGTCTTGAGTGTTCTTATGAATAATCTTCATCACTGGAAAATGATGGAGTCTAAATTGTCTGTAATTGGCCCTAAAGGCCTTCTCCATCTGATGGGCAGCAACCGTCGATCTTTACGATCAGATGTCATTCATTCCTGCCTTGAGAGCCACTTAAAGAATGCAAACTGTGACAGAATATGCTTTCATCCAGCTCCTTAGACTTGCTCTTGATGAATCGATCAAGTGCTCTCCTGCAGCAGCTTCCACTTATCCTCCTGAAAGAAGTTGACTCAGTCGTAGCATAGGATAGAAAGATTTTACCCCCCTATCAAATGCTGGAGAACAAGAAAATTAATAAATAAACTGCTTTGCTGAGCGTTTTCCTCGTATATCCCAGCTGCTGAAATGTGTTCCATCTCCTCTATTGCGCTTCCTCTCTTAACAAATGAAAAAAAACAAATAAACAGATGAAAAGGAAAATTGAAATCTCCCCTTTTAAGTCACAGGCATCTGCTCTTCGTGTTTCTGCCTGCAGCGGTTTGGAAAATCATTTAGCCGCAGTTTAATGCAGAGAGGAAGAGTCATAGAGGGTGGGGTGAGGGGTATCTTTCTGAACACAACAACACACTGATCACTGATTCATCCTTCACTTGCAAGCGTGAGGAATCCTGTGTGGGCTTTTCTGCACAGTGGATTACAGCCTGCAGCAGAGTGCAGCGTTGCACCTAGCACTTTACACCTGTATCTGAAGAAGCATCCCTCGCACCTTTCCTCCTGGGTTGCATGAGACAGCTGAGAGGGAGTTAGGCAAGAATAAATAAAATAAAGGTCTTATGAGCCAAACACAATGAAAGGCAAGAAAGAAAAGACTGCCATCAAGTGGTGGGAGTGAGAAATGCACAGGGGCTTTCTGGAATTAGGACCAACAAATGTTTTATTTATTTTTATTTTTTTAACTTGCCCTGTCCAACCGCAGCTGAGCAGACAGATGAGAGATGATAGCCCCTTGCATTGGACATATTTAACTGTAACAATAGAGGTTATGAAACATTTGATAGGTGTATATTTAATTACACCCCTTTGTAATTTAGGCTTACTCATTTCTGTAATAGTCTTTTGTTGGACCGGACGGAAAAGAAAAGAAGGGAGAAGGAGACAGGGATGCGGGGGGGGGGGGGGGGGGGGGGGGGGGGGGGGACCGTGAAGCAGCATAAGGCAACAAGTTGCTGGATGCAATCATTACAGTCAGGTTTAAAAGTAATTTAAATCCAAAAAGGGGGCGGGGCCTGTCCACAGACACAAACATATCTGTGGGTTCCAAAAAAAACCCACATACAAAACATATCAACATGTTCACATCACAATACAACTGAGTAGTTAAAAGAAATACTCAAACTATCACTCAAACAATTACACAAACTATTACAAACTACAACACATGTGCTCAAGGTTTTATTTTATGTTCCTCTGAAGTGGATGATGGAATGTAAAAAGAAGGAGGGAGAGTACCCAGCCATCCACTCCTGCTGCCTCAGTAGCAGCAGCCCAAGCCCCCCCCCCCCCCCCCCCCCAATCACCCTAATAAGTGATTATATGAGGAAGAGGGTAAATGGGTGATGAGACAACCATCCCCCAGCCCCCCCCCCCCCAGCATTGGGCCCGGGTCTCCTCAGCCTAGGGGCCCCATTCCCCAGAGCACCAAGCCCCCAGGCCCCAGACCCCTCAACCCACACAAGGAGAGAGGAGCCAAGAAAGCGCCACCCCCACGGAGCAAGCCCCGACCCCCGACCCCTAGGAGAACTCTGGTCAGGTCTCGACAAGACCGAGGCAGCCGACCAGCCGGGGCGACCACCAATTGCCTCAGTGGAGACCCCAACCCACCAAGCCTCCAAGGTCCCGTACTGATAGTGGACCCTGCCCAAAGCCCAGGGAACCCCCATCCCCCAACAGGGAGGACCATCATTTTGTTGATAAAACCCTACAGGTAATTCACATGCACTGAAAATAAGTAATTTTATCTTTATGGTTCCCAATAAAAGCCCAAAACATACAATTTCAACATAATTTTTTGAAAAGAAAATCCCTCTTTTAATGGTAAATGATAGTTTAATGAAATTACAGCTAAAATTAATTATAGCATATGTAGAATATGACTATAATTTATTTTAAATTAAGAAAATAGCATTTTCTTGCCAATTCTATTTTTTTTTTCAAATTTTTTTCTTTATTGCCATTTATTCAAGTTATAAACTGACCAATCAGATGAACTCAGGAAAAGTCTCACGTTGGCCCCCCCACATCCAACGTTTAAAACAATTGATTGACAGAAGTCAATTAAGTGCTAGGGGTTTTGACTTCCAACAAGCTCACTCCTGATTGGCTAGAGTGGTGCCACAGAAAGCGTCTTTTCCTTTCTGAAAATAGTTTTTAGGTATTTCATGGTAATGTTTTCGGACTGGCCCTATATGTAATGTTTGTGATGCAAAAACTGTGCAATTTTAAAGGTCTACATTGATAGAAAAATGGGTTTGTATGGTCAAGATAGCCGACTTCACATGTGATTCATTCATGAAGAACATGTTACCAAAGGATTTCTAGCAGCGTCTTCTGTTCCAGCTCTGGTAGGGGAAATCAGCTTTAAGACGAAGTCTGACTGCAGAAAACAGTTCCTGAAATGAAGTGCAGGGGTTGTCTTTGCTTTGAGTTTATGCAAACACAAAGAAAGGGTTTTTGTTTACTCGTGACAGAATCTCTTGACTTTTTCCGCCCACACGTTGTCTCTTTTACCCAGCTCACTGCCAGCAGCACAAAGGAAAACAATTACAGTGTTAAAGAGTGCTACCAACTCAGCAGAAATACAGTTTTGCTAAATTTACTTTTAAGCAGATTTTTCTCATGGGGCCAAAGACAGATTCATGCTTTTTTAAGGAAATGCAGAGACACGGCACAGCTGTTGAAGGATTTGCAGCCACAGGCGTTTTCTTTTTGTGCAGAACGCACTGAGGAACTCAGTATTATCCATCCATCTGCTGCAGGCCCCAGATGGGTGACCACACATAAGTAGTTCCAACAAGAAACAAAGTGTAACCCTTGTGCTAGCCTAGGCACTTTAACATTGGGAGTTGGGTCATCTAGACCCACTAGACAGTGCTCTGTACCTTTTTTCTTCAATGATTTGTGAACCTCACTGGTGTCCTTGGATTACATGAAATCTTTCCACCTTTATCCACCTTTGTCATGGTAGGGAGAACACGTCAATGTAAGGGTGGGGTCATCTAAGATAGCACAAGGGTTAAGAAGTATTGTCACAAACATGAAATATTTACACTAATTAGATGACCAGAAGCTATTTGTGTCTCTAAGTCTGACTTTAAAACGGCTTTTTTTTTAATCTAGCTCTTGTGGGACATCTAATACCACTGATGTCTAAAATTATTAAACTACTACTACTTTACTACTAAATCTGTGGGGTGTGTGGTGGTGATAGGAGCCAGGTTTTTTCCTATTAAGAGATATTTAAGTAAAATTACGTTATAGTGTAATGATTTGAATCAGTTCAAATTCAATGCTTTTATTTTGAAACTCAAAGTAATTGGGATTTTTCATCCTCTCAGTCATGTTTTTTAACCTGCCACCCTCAGCCTTTAAATGTAGAGCACTTACAGATGCGGCCACACAGTAGTTTCAACTTGACTGGCAGCTGGTGGGTGGTGGCGAGCGGCTAACTTGACCTGTTTTCAGACCATCCTAACCTAAATTCCATCCTAACCTTTTGATGGTGGTTGTTTTGTTTACAAAACTTTAGAGTTCATGTACAAAATTCTAAATAAAGTTTGATTTGTCCCAAAGCTGCTTCTTAAATCAGGAGGAATTTCAACTGCCCTTGGCAAAACTTCATAGATTTAAGTCTACTACAAGCATACCTATTCTATGCTAAAAGTGAGGCAGTACACTTAAAGTATACTTTTTATAAACTATCTATATTTTGTAAGCTTAGAATGTTCCAATTTAGTCTAAAGAAGTATTCAGTTAGTATACTTCCTACACTACAGAGGCATGGGCTAGAGTTTACTTGCTATATTTGCACTTTTAACCCTTGTGCTATCTTAAATGACCCCACCCTTGCATTGACGTGTTCTCCCTACCATGACAAAGGTGGATAAAGGTGGAAAGATTTCATGTAATCCATGGACACCAGTGAAGATCACAAATCATTGAAGAAAAAAGGTTCAGAGCACTGCTGAGCGCTCTCGAGCCGCATGCGGCTTTTGGCCAATGAGCATGCGGCTCTTTGCGTCTCATTATATTTTTTATATACTGTGCTTCATTTCATAGTTTTTTCACTCTTAAACCACACTCAAATCCATCAGAGGGTATTAAAACTAAATAATAAAAAAGTAATTTGGCAGTGTGTGTGTTTGATGTTGCTCACGACACACGCGATCCTCTAATGCAGAGACTGGCTCCCTGAGATCCCCGCTTGTCACTGATGAGGCAGCAAGAGAACCGGAGATGATAGAACAGAAATCGCTTTGAAAGAAGGCCCTGTTACGTTTTGGAGAACGGAAAAATCCCTGTGTGTAAAAGAGCTGCTCTCAAGCTGCTGTCGACGTTCTCCTCAATATATGTCTGTGAGTCCCTGTTTATTACCTTGAAACACGTGAAATCAAGGCATCCGTCCGTTCTGACCGACACTCACGTAAAGGAACCGATCAGAGAGGCTGCAACTGGCCCGGGGGTTAGCCCCGCCTTCAGCCGCTAAGACTCATGGGAAGTGGGAAATCTTGTGTGTAAAACCTTGGGCCAGGGGCCTTGCAGCAGAAGTCAGATCCATGCTTTTCAGCTGTGGTCAGGTAAACGGGTTCTGAATTTGATCAGGAGGGGTGAGAGTAGGTTAATAATGCTGAGTCATTGAAATGTAACAATGTTTCGTCAGTCATAAGTATTTCGTTCAAAAAAGTCAGTCATTAAATGTTAAATAAAACAAAAATTATAAAAGCAAGATTTTCTAATGATGGTTAAAAGTACTTTATGCCACACACAACTGAAATGTAATGTATTTAAATAAGTGGTAAATGGCGAATACTCGTATAGCGCTTTTCTACCTACAAGGACAAAGCACTTTTACAGTCACAGACCCATTCACACTGGTGGCCGCTCCGCTGCCAAACACAGGCGCCTGCCTACAACCAGAGGCAAGGTGGGGTTCAGTGTCTTGCCCAAGGAGACTTCGACTCATGGGCGTGCAAGGCGGGAATTGAACCTGCAACCTTACGATCATGGGTCGACCTTTTTTGTTTATTGTGAATATGAATGACTTATACACCAGAAGGATGCTCTGTCCAGATGTTTGTGCATTTGTTGGTGTAAGGGTCATTGAAAGAGGAATGTTGAGATACAAAGAATTACCAGTTAAATACTGTTGGATGTACGGTGAAATATTTAGTTGTTACAATCACCAGCCATCAACCTCACTGCATGTCACTGAGTAGTTGTGTGCGTCAGAAAGAGGCAGAGAAAAGAGTGAGAGTGTGTGTTTATGAGATGAGAGAGAGGTGCCTGTGTGTGTAGGGCAGGGGTCGGGAACTTTTTTGGCCAAGAGAGCCATAAACGCCACATATTTTGAAATGTAATTTTGAAAGAGCCATACAATAATGTAGTGTCCCTTTCCCACACTGAGGCACGGAGACGTAACCTCTTTTAAGGTTCTTTATTCTGGTTACTGCAGACCACAACAAACGCCGTACAATTAATTCAGCAACTCCTGAATCTCTCCCACCGAGACAAGAGCGCTTCTCCCAACTTTATATTCCCCTGCTCCCGCTCCAGCCCCCCCCATTTCCCTTATTCGGCCCATAGCTGAACCCCATTGGTCCAAATTACCTAACAACAGGCTGAGCGACAGAACTGAGGGCCAATCAGATCTCTGCTTGATGCGTTCAATGAACCCCAGAACTTTTAACGCGGCCCAACAGCCTCCCAGTCCAAGTCAGTAAGCAATGATATGTTTAAAACTAAATATACAAATGAATATGTGTATTTGATGTAATTTCAACATTTTTAAAGTACAATAAGTCTGTGGATTATTTTTAATAACATTGTTGTGCTGTTGCTAATAAATGATGAGTATTTCTCAAACTCAAACTTTATTTATTTATATAGCGCCTTTCATTTCAGTTAAAAACACAAAGCGCTTCACATAAAAGCAGATAAAACAGTCATAAAAACCGAAGACTGTTAAAAACAGCAAACAAAGGACAATCACACAAAGATGGGACCCCTCCCTCACCCCCCCAACCCACCCACCCACACCCCACCTACCCAGTTCCCCCCGTAGAACCCTGAACAGAACCAAAGAACTGCAGCTTAAAGAAGGTCTGGCTTGGTACTGCTGCGAGGAAATGATATGATGGGGATCCATTTATTCCAAGGCCCAGCCCGACCACAGGGGTCATTACCACAGTGCCTGCCCAACACATAGCAGCCCAGGGCCCACTCCATGGCTATTAGACCACAGAGCGGGACCCCAGCCCGCCCAACAGTGGTTTTGCTGATGGTCTTGTCTGGTTGATACATGGTGAGTTTCTGCTTAATGCAGGTGTTGAGACTTTAAACGTGATCTTAGGTTGGTCTGAATGTTCTGTAGATGTGAGAAAGACTGATCACATGCAGATGCGGAGCCAAACACAACACTCACACGCTGCAGTGAGTGACGGGTAGCGGGTAGCAAAGCACGCTGGGAAACGTGACGTAGTGCTATTGTTGTTATGCTACGAGCTAAAGGTAAGTGCATTAGGCGAAGCAGCCAGCTTAATATGATATTTTTCAGATTTTCATCGAGAAAATAACAGATCGACCATTCTTGCTTTTATTTTTACCCCTATTGAATGCTCACAGAGACACGGAAGTAGCGGCAGGAAGCGGCTTTTGCAGCAAGATGACTGAGGGCGTACCAGATCATCATGTGAATGAACATGAATACGATGGATGCTTTTGTGCTTTTTAAAATAAATAAATCTGTTTTCTAAACATCCTCCGTGTCTTCAATGCAATGTAATGAGACACACACAGACAGAAATGTGAAGGTATCTGCTGTAAATCTATGACGTAAATTAATAACAGGATATGATCGGCTAGTCAGTTAGCATGTAGCCTAATAGCCTTCGAATGTAAAGCGACTGACTGCTAAAGTTAATAAAAGACAAGTCCCGAAAATTATTATCCCTATTCGACCCTAAAATACAATATCAGCTGTCTGTCAACCGACCAGCCAGTTGCCCAAATGCCGGCATACATCAAAGAGCTCTGCGGCGGCGCTAGTAGCAGCAGGAGCTATCTTATGACAAAGCAGCCTAGTTATCATAAATCTTTTGATATTTTTTTATATTCATTGAGACGGTAATAAAGTGATCATTTTTGTTTTTCATGTTCCTTTTTTGAACGAATATGGGTCACAGAGACACGGAAGTTACCGCTGAAAGCGGCTTTTGCCGGCGTACAGAGAGCATAGCCGCTTGAATGACTTATGACGTGAATAATTATTGCGTTCGAACGGATTAATTATTGCGTTTGAACAACATAATTATTGCGTTCGCACGAGTTAATCATTTCGAGGGAACGGAATAGTATTTTGAGGGAACGCAATAGTATCTTGTGGGAACGCAATAGTATCTTGTGGGAACGGAATAGTATTTCGTGCGAACGAGATAATAATCTGTGGGAACATGATATATTTTTATATCTTAATGTCAGGACACGGGCTCCGTATAAATACATAAAAATCAATAAAAAATAAAATACAATAACAGCCAACTTTGTATGCAACTGATTAAAAAAAACAGACAGTATGATATTTTGATAGAGCTCCATGTGCTTCTAAAAATTGCTTCAACAGGAGTACACAACCGGAATGAAGCCATATATACGGTGCTACGGATTATAAGATGCTCTGCTGGTTTTTGAAACAAATTATGGCATTTAGGTGCGCCTTATAGTACAGTATAATTTTTTTCTGCTTTTGAAGCCTAGAAATACATATTAAAAGAAAGTGATCTCGTGTATAAATCACCTGATTTACCTATAGATCTATTTGTAAAGAATCAAAAAAACTGAAGAACACTTTTGAAATATCATAATTTAATGAGATATGGATATGATCAGTTACAATACGTTTGGTAATTTGGTAGGTTTTTGATGACAACATTGTTAGTTTAAGATGCAAAAAGATTGACATGAGCTTTCAGGAAAAAACAAAAAACACCCAATTTACCCATTGTCTCAGATTTGATACACACATTATTAACATGGTGTAACTGTATCATAAAAAATTGATTGTCAACAAATTTGGCATTTGTTTTCAATAACACGCTTAAATTTAGCAAAAACCTTTTCCCTCCAAAAGTATTTTTGAGATTTCACGGAAGTAGCGGTTTTGAAATGAGCAGAGAAGGCCCTTCTACTTCCCCTAGTGGAATGATAATGAACTACAGGGCAAAAAACATGGACCAAGTCATAGTCAATTGGTTTTTACAGAAAGTTTGGATCATGCTAATGAAATAAGGGTCCTAGAAATGCCTGTATCAAAAAGGTTAAAAAGATACATATAATAACACAGCGTTAACATATTCTGTAACAGGATTAAAATCAAGAGAAGATGGGTGGTTTGATTATCTTTTCAGTTTCAACCTATAAAAAGTCGTTTATTGGTGAAAACATTCATGCAACTCCTCCTCTCATCATGCATGTTAAAAGGAGTAAAAGGTGTTTGAATCATAGCTTATCGAGTAGACCCAGACTGTGTGTTTCCAGTGCAACTGTGCCCTCGCAGCCACTTTAATTACATGCAAATCCTTCAGCGGGCTTTGGAGGAATAGGTGTGTTTGCACGGCTGTCATGCTTGTCCATCTGCAAGAACAATCATGTAAAAAGGCTGGCTCTTAAAAACCCGGGAATAAAACCCTTGCAACCTTTTTCCCCTCTCGGTTGTGTAATTTTAGACTTTTTGTGATGGTGGTGCTGCAGGGGTGTGCTGTTCCAATGCATGCAATCCTGTAGCTGGGAGACGAGAAAACCATGAAACAGCTTTGATAAAAGATGCCTTATCATCAGACATATGACTGTGAGGAGGCATCTAAGCCCCCACAGGGTGATAAAATTGTTAGATATAAGTTTCTCTCTCTTTTTTACCTGCACTCACTGCAGTTTAATGTTGCTAAGCTATAGATACACCATGTTACACTTAATGAGCTCTATAGAGCTTTTAATTAAGCACTTTCTTCTACATTTTTTCGCATCGGCCCAATCCACTTAATGACTGTTTTGGTTTTTAAGACGCTGTTACTGTTGCTAAACGTGAAACATGGTGCATTACTAGATGTTTTAGTGTCTTTCAATCATAATGGGAGACTGCAACAACAGCAAATAAGCAAATATGATTGGCTAAGAACAGGGTTATGCTTTATAGTAGCCAATCAGTGTCAAGCGATGAAAGTTAGCATTTTCTAAGTGAAGATATAAGAAGTGCAAAAGATTCTTTCAGTTGAAGGTTTCTGAGATTCAAAGTTTAATTTATTTAGATTGGACTGTAGAGTAAAACACTTTTTTTAAAGGATTTGCTTTGTTGTAAAAAATTATACAATTATTGAAGGTTACATAAAATATGTGTCTATTTAACTTACTTTAATTGACTTGAAACACTTAAGACTTGAGAAAAAGTCTCAGTCTTGACGAACATTAATACTACGTTCACACCGGGCTCGGAAACGCATATAGCGACCAGTTCCCGTGAAAATATGTAAACGGGGCTGGAAAACGGGGACGCTATCTGGCAAAACTTGCCAGTTTTGTGTATGAAAAGTCTGAAAATATTTACAAAAATCTCAGTCCTTTGGATGTTTGTCCTTCTTTTTAAATATGTAAATTTTTTAAAATTTGTGATGTTTTTATTAAAGATAGACCTAAGTTCGTTCTTAGTATTTTGTGTGTCATAAATGGAAAAATGACCTTTTTCTCCCATAAACCTTTTCCAAAATTATTAAAACAAGTTAAACATACAATTAAAGTAGATTTGGATCTTTGGAGCCTGAGTGAAATGCTCAACCATTTCTTCAACAACAATTGTTTATACATCTTTTATTTTAAAAATGTTACTTTCACCTATTCTTTAATTACTGTCAAATGATGCATCGAACAAATGCTAAAAAGTTGCTTTCTTTAAAAATAAAAAGCACATTTTTCTTTGTCTTTGTTTTTTTTTATTCACAGTTGTCTTACAAAGAAATCGTTGCAGAATTGAACAAAAAAAGGAGAGAGAGAAAAAAACAGACCTTTTCGTTGTATTTATGTGAAGCTTCAATTTCTTAAGAATGGCCAAAGAGAAAATAATCAACCCCTCTCTCTTTTCTCTTGTCCCCCCCCCTTCCCATGTCCTCATATGTGAATCAGGTAAAGTCAACGCAACCACGGTGAGTATTTATTTATGCACGGAACGGGCGCGCGCGCATACTAGCGCGCATAAGAGCATGCACACGCGATCCCGCACACACACGTTGATAAACTGCAAAAACCTCACTTAGGCTCACACAGGACGCACGCAACATGCAGCTCACAGCCAAGACACGTTCACCCACAACGCATAGCGCTTGTCAGTGTAGCAGGTACGCACAGCGGGCACGCGCACACGGACGGGCACACGCACTATTTAGCCTTGCACTCTCCCGGTTAGAACAGCTATGAACAGTCTTAACATCGTTAGCTGGAATGTGCGTGGACTTGGTTCTGGGCCAAAGAGATTGAAAGTGTTAAATCACCTGGATGATCTTAAAGCAGATATAGCTCTGCTGCAGGAGACCCATTTATCTTTATCAGCTGGTCAACTCCTGTGCTGTTCCCAGTATCCAGCTATGTATTCTGCCAGTTTCAACTCCAAACAAAGAGGGGTTGCAGTTTTGATTAATAAAAATGTTACATTTACTCATAAGGATACAGTTACTGACCCAGAAGGCAGATTTGTAATCATTAATATATCCATTCAGAATAAAGACTTTTGCATCGCCAGCATCTATGGTCCTAATTTCGACGACTCTTCCTTCTTTCACAGATTTTTCACCTCACTCTCAGTTCACTCTGACTCCACAATCATTATAGGAGGAGACGTCAACCTTGTTTTGGACCCTGAACTTGACAGACTCAGCACAGCAGCAAACCAGCGTACATGGCAGTCTGCAAGTATTCTAAAGCAGTACATGAATGATCTGGGTCTCTGTGACGCTTGGCGCTCATGTCATCCAAGCACTAAGGGGTTCACCTTTTTTTCTCCAGTTCACCATTCACAATCTCGTTTAGATTATTTATTAGTCAGTAACTCCCTTTTGAAAGAAATTAAAAGTTCCAACATTCATCCAATTATTATCAGTGACCATGCACCAGTTTCTGTTACTATTTCAAGGGAAGTACCCAGACCCTCGGGTTCAACCTGGAGGTTTAATACGTCTCTGTTAAAAGACCAGGAATTTATTGAATTCTTTAAAAAAGAGTGGGCAACCTTCTTAGAATTCAACAATACTTCTGAAATATCACCAAGTATTCTTTGGGAAGCAGCAAAAGCAGTCATGAGAGGGAAAATCATCTCTTATTCAACGCATAAAAAACGCAAGGAGAAAGCAGATTTATTAGAATTATGAAATAAAATAAAAACTCTGGCGACTGCTTATGCTGCTTCTGCACAGGAACACATACTGGGGGACCTGAAAAATTTAAAGCTGTAGTTAAATGACATCATCAATAAACAAACACAATTCCAGATACAAAGGCTTCGACTGGAAAGATATGAAAACTCAAATAAATCTGGCAAATTTCTAGCTAATCAGCTTAAAATTAATAAAGAAAAATCAACAATCACTTCGATTATGGACCAAACAGGGAATGTCACCCATGACCCGGTAAAAATTAATAATGCGTTTAAAGACTTTTATCAAAACTTATACACTCCACAGATCAATCCATCAGAACAAAGCATCAACTCATTTCTCAACGATATAAACCTGCCCAAGTTAAACGAAGATCAAATCACAAATTTAGACTCTCCGCTCTCGTTGTCTGAGCTTCATGAAGCTCTGTCACTTATGCCTAATGGTAAAGCACCAGGGCCTGACGGCTTTCCTGCAGAGTTTTATAAGGAATTCTGGGAACAACTGGCACCAACGTTTTATAAAACGGTAAAATTTATCAATGAAAGCCAATCTCTACCACCTAACATGAACTCTGCCAACATTATCCTTCTTCTAAAACCAGACAAAGACCCCACGAGTCCTTCAAGCTATCGCCCCATTTCTTTAATTAATGCAGATGTAAAAATTATCTGCAAAGCACTAGCACAGAGAATAGAAAAAGTCACTCCTCACATAATTGACTTTGATCAAACTGGATTCATCAAAGGCAGACACTCGGATGACAATGTCCGCAGACTCGTTAACATAATAGACTTTGCCACCATCAAAAACCAGGAAATGACTATACTATCACTGGATGCTGAAAAAGCCTTTGATAGAGTAAACTGGAAGTTCCTCATTGCTGCCCTCCATAAGTTTGGGTTTGGAGAATCATTCATCAATTGGATCAAAATATTATATCACAACCCCAATGCATCAGTTAGAACTAATAAACAGACTTCCAACAGGTTTTTTCTTGGAAGAGGAACTAGACAGGGTTGCCCACTCTCCCCCTCTCTTTTTGCAATATTTATCGAGCCTCTAGCTGCAGCAATAAGACAGAATGAGAGTATTAAAGGAATTAAAACCAAACACAGCCATCATAAAATTAGTCTCTATGCAGATGACATATTACTGTTTTTAAGTAATATACATTCTGTAAATGAAACGGCAACAATCATTAATGAATTCTCTTCTATATCAGACTATTCCATTAATTGGAATAAATCTGTTTTATTACCACTGAACAGTAATGCGGAGCAAGGACTCACAATACCAGTTAAATCAGGCAATATAAAATATCTAGGTATTTATTTTTCCCCCAAAATATCAGAACTGGTGCTGCTAAACTACACCCCATTACTGAAAAACATACAGGACGATCTAACACGCTGGACCAACCTGCCTTTGTCCCTTATGGGCAAGGTAGCCACGGTAAAAATTAAAATCTTACCCAAAGTTAATTATCTCTTCTCAATGATTCCCACACAACCGCCATTAAAATGGTTCAAAACATTAGACTCATCCATATCAAGCTTTCTATGGAACAATAAACCTGCAAGAATTAGTCTAAAAACTTTAAAATCTGCAAAAAGCTGTGGAGGATTAGAATTACCTAACTTCCACAATTACTTTCTTGCAAATAGATTACAATACATCTTAAAATGGTTAAAAAATAATCCAGAAACCAACTCATGGTTAGACTTGGAACAGGCGTTATGTGGAAAGATCAACCTGTCAGATCTTCCATTTATTAGTCAAATAGTTAAAAGACAGGATTGTTTCAAAAGTATTAATATAAATGCCACTTTAACAGCCTGGTGGGAATTTCTCAAAATATCAAAATCATCAATTCAACCGTGCAAAATGACACCCATCTGGAACAACCCAGACATCCTCATAAACAAAAAAATTATCCACTTCCCAGCTTGGCAAGCAGGGGGCATAAAACAACTAGAGCACATAATTATTAATAGAAGATTCATAACTCCCCAGGAACTTCAAGACAAACACGGAATATATAACTTCTTGGAATATCAGCAACTTAAATCAATTATTACTAAAAAGTTTAAATACAGAGACAACGATTTAAAGCTACCAGATGTAGTTACCACTCTGATCAATTTCTCAATGAATAAAACTCTCTCCAAAATATACAAACTTTTATGTAATTTAGATAACAATATTTCACTTCCGACAACAAAATGGGATGCGGATTTGAGCATCAGCACAGATGAAAGCTTCTGGTCAGAACTTTGTCTAAACACCTTTAAAATGACAAAAAATCCAAATCTGCAGCTAATCCATTTCAAAACTCTTCACAGAATTTACTACACTGGACAGAGGATGTTCAAGATGGGTCTCAGTAGCTCAGACATTTGTCAGCACTGTGACAGTAATCTACCCGACAATTACATGCATGCACTATGGTTCTGCACGCCTGTCCAGGCTCTCTGGCAGCAGGTATGTGCCGATCTATCAGTCTGGCTTAAGGTTTCAATCACAGCTTCACCGTCACTTTGTGTGCTTGGTGACATGAGTGCCATCGATGTAGAAGGAGGATTAGCATCTATCATTTTCATAACTCTTTGCATTGCTAAAAAAACTATTTTAATAAATTGGAAAAGCAAAAAAAATATAAATATAAGTCAACACAGAAATCTGCTGCTTGATCATATCAGCTTGGAAAAAACGTCAGCCCAAAGTTCAAGTAACTTTGAAAGAATTCGGTCTCTCTGGTCTCCCATAGCTAACTCCGTGACTTAGGGGGTGGGGGGGGCATGGTCGTCGCTGCTCCTTGCCCTTCTGCCGTGGGCCGGGGTGGGGGTCGGGGCCTCCGGTGCCTGGCCGGGGGTGGTGGGGGCTCCGTTGGTCGGGGGGTCGGGTCCGGCGCCTGGGTGGGGCGGCCTGGGGCGCTGCGTGGTCCTCTGGGCTTGGCTGTGGGGGTGCGTGGTGGGGGGTGGGGTGGTGGTCTGGCTTGGCTTGGGGGGGTGGTCCCTTTGCCTGTGCTGGGGGGGGTTGGCGGGGGGCGCTGCTCGGGGGGGGGGGGCCCAGCGGCGCTGGATGGGCTTCCCGTCTACACCTGGGGCTGGGATCGGCCCTTCCCTGGCTCTGGGGCGGGACGGGACAACCCTCTTGGGGCCCCCGGTCGCTCTGGGTGTCATCCGCTTCGGCTGCGGGGTCTGGGGGTGGGGTGGGGTGGGGGTCTTGTCGGCCCTGTCCTGTGGGGGGGCATTCTGGGGGAGGGGGGGGGGGGCACTATTGGTACGGGGCAGGGGGGGTTGACGGGTCGGGGTCTCCGCTGAGGCCATCGGCGGTTTCCCCGGCCGGTTGGCTGCCTCGGTCCCGTCGAGGCCTGACCAGAGCTCTTCTAGGGCCGGCGTTTGGGGGTGGGGGCCTGGGCTTGCTCCGGGGGGGGCCGGCGCTTTCTGGCTCCCCTCTCTCTGTGTGGGGGTGGTGGTGCTGGGCCTGGGGTGTCTGCGCCTCCGGGGGTGGGGCCCCGGGGCTGGGTGGGCCTGGCCCCCTTGCTGGGGGGGGGGGCGGGGGACGGCTGTTTGACCACCGGGGGACAGTCTATCATCTGTCCCCAACTTACCCCCTTCCTCATATAACCTCATAATAGGGTGAGGGGGTGGGGGGCTTAGCCTGCGATGAGCCTTGGGGGGGGGGGTTTACTAGGCAGTGACCCCCCTCCTGTGGTTGCCGTATGGAGTGGGCCCCCCCCTCTTTCGGTTTTATTTGCACCTTAGACATGTAGGGCCCTTGGTAGGGGGGGTGCTTGGACATCACTGCCAGCAAGCAGCGGATGTCCTCCTAGCACCCTACCCGCCAATTTTAACCGCACCTTAGACATTTAGGGCCCCTTGGTGGGGAGGGTGAGGGGACGTCACTGTGAGTAATCAGGAGACGTCCCCTTAGTGCCCTACCCGCCAATTTTAACCGCACCCCCCCTTAGTACACACACCCCTCCCCCCTCAATATATACATCCCAACATAAACACACACACATGCACACACACACTCTCTCAAACACACATACACGCACACACATTTTGCAAGGAAGGTGGGACCTAGGACCATCTGTCCCCTGCCTCTTCCCTGGTGGGGGGTACGGGCCCCTTTGCAACGGCGGCTGTGTCCCCGGGGTGCTGGCCTCCTGGGCCCGGCGGTGCTCTCTCCGCGCGGTGGGGGGGTTCACATTACATCTGAGCCGGGGGTGTTCGTGTCCCTGGGGGGTGGGTTCTGGTCCTTGCTCCTGAGTGCTGGGCCCCGCCAAATTTCCAACTGTGGCCGAGCCTGGTCGGGCCATATTTACAACACCCCTTGTGGGCCCTCTTTTTTCCCCGGGGTTCCCCCCTTCTGGGCGGGGGCGGCGGGCCCCTGCCTCGCTCCTCCCTGGACCAACCGTGGGCCGGGCGGATGGCTGCCTGGAGTGCGGAGTGGGTCTCCCTTGGGGGGTCCTGGCTCGTACCTGGGGTTGGGGCGGGGGGATGCCCGGAACTCCTGGGTGGTGGTGGGGTGCTCGTCTGGGGCTGTGGGCGTCCTTCTCCGGTGGGGCCCTGCGTTGGGTTCTCCCGGCGCGGCGGGGGGGCTGCTCTCCTGGTTGGGCTGGGGCGGCGCCCTCTTTCCCTCCGTGCCTCCCTGCTCTCTGGCTCTGGGGGCCTTGCGGCGGCCCTGCTGGCCCTGGCCTGGGTGGCGGGCTTGGTCGCCCGGGCGGCGGTTGTTCCCTGCCGGTTCCCGTGTGGCGTTGGGGGGATTCCGGCTGCCGCTGCTGGTGCGGTGGGGGTCTTGGGGTGGGGATGGCTGGGCACTCTCCCTCCTTCTTTTCACGTTCCACCATCCATTTTAGAAGAACATAAACACTCACCTGAGCACAGGTGTTAGCTCAACAGACTGAATGACTGAAATATTTCACACTAGTTGGTTTTAAGGCATAAGTATGCGTGTGAACACTATCTGTTTTGTGTACATGTCGACAGGTGGACATTTTTGCAACTAACAGGTGTGTTTATAACATTTGAGTGTGTGTGTGGACAGGCTCCGCCCTTTTTTTTTTGTTTTGTTTTGTTTTTCATTTGAACCTTACCATAATGATTAACAACCAGTAAACTTGCTGCTTTATGCTGCTTCATGGTCTTATCCCCCTTCCCCTCCTATTATCACCCCCTACCCCCCCTCTCTCTAACGTCCCTCTCTCTTCTTCCCCTCTTTCCTTTTCCGTCCGGTCCAACACCAAAGATTTTCAGACATGTTTGAAATTAATAAAGTTTGGCCTCAATTACAAAAGGGGTTTATTCAGACATACCTTTGGTTTGTCTGAAGATTAATAACCCCTCTTGTTAAAGTAAAATATGTCCAACCCAAGAGGCCCTCAGCTCTCATCTGTCTGCCTAGCTGTTGGACAGGACAAGTTAGAAGAAAAAAAAAAAAAAAAAAAAAAAAAAAAAAAAAAAAAAACACTGATAAAGGAAAAAACATGAACAGACTTTGTGTGCTGTGTATCATGAGGTAATAAATCTGACTTTGTGATTCAAGCTAAAACAGGAGTGAATCACCAGGAGGGGGCCTCAGTTTCACAGATTAAAGACAAAATGAGAGCAACTCCTGAGTTTGACTTGAAACGTGGTTTTAGTCACACATATGTGATCCCTCCATATTTAAGCTTTAGTGTTTATTTTAAAAATGAAACTTTATAAGATGAAAATGAAAAGGATATGGTATAAAACAAAAAAAATGATAAACTTGTGATTTCTTTTACAAAAGTTGATACAAAAAAGTGTAGATGCAGGAAAAAGAATTATTTCAATGACACACAACACATAATTACCAAAAGATGGTAATTATGAGGTTTTAGATGGAAACCTTTGTTTTGTGTGATTTGGATTTGACAAAAAATACACACTTCCTTATTCAAATTGGAGTTCCTTTATTTTGTCAAACTTTCCCAAGATCTACACTGACTAAAAATATTAACGCATCACTTCTGTTTTTACTTCTGTCTTTTTAAGACCTCGGAAAGATCTGAAACATTTCCAACAAACACAAAATTTTGTTAAAATCTTGTTTACACATCTGTGATAGTGAGCGCTTCTCCTTTGCTGAGATAATCCATCCCACATCACAGGTGCGCCATATTAAGATGCTGATTAGACAATTGGATTATTGTACAGGTGTGCATTAGACTGGCGTTCTGTTGTATCACTAAGCACAATGGATGTTGCACAGCTTGAGGGAGCACACTATTGGAGGAATAAGGTATAGATAAGGCAGGATTTCTGGAAACCCAGCAGAAGACTGGCCCCCGAGGACAGGAGTTTGACACCTCTGCTCTACCTGATAGGGTTTTATTTGGACCCCAATGAGCACAAGCACGGAAGGAGTACAGAAGGGTTCATTTGGTTCAGGCAGGACAAGGAATTCTGAAGCAACAAGGAGCGGTAACAGCCTCTGGTCAGCAGGGGGCACACAGGCACTAGGAAGGAGAGATGGTTAGGGACTCAGGCAGGAGACACATGCAGTCAAGCAGGACCACATCTGAGTCTTATTTGGCTGTGACAAGTCATTAATGTGGATCAGCTGATTAAGCCACGGCATGGATGGAGTGAGTGCACGACAGAGGGTTACGAGTGAGAATCTACTCCGGGCTGTCTGAGTTGCAGTGGAAAACATCACAGGCCAAGGATGCTGGGGTAAGACCTGTACAGTAGATCAGGGGATCCAGAGTAGATGATTGGTCCAATACAGAAACACAGGTTGGCATGAACAGAGCACTTGATCCTGGAGCAGGTAGAGACAAACTGACACTGCAGCTCCTAATAAAGGAAGGGAGACAGGTGTCGCTAATCACCTGATTGCCTCCCCCACAGACTGCGTGGATGAGGGAGGAGCCAAGACACAACCATCCAGAAGCTGTCTCCAAAGGCATTTGAGAGAATTTGGCGGTACATCCAACTAACCGCACAACTGCAGACCACATCAGCCCAGGACCTACATATCCAGGAAATTCACCTCCAAGATCGTCTGACACCAGCCAATCGGATAGCGGCTTAAACACTTGGTTTGCATAATCAAAGAATATCATCATAAACTGGCAGAAACCGTCTCAGGGAAGCTCTTCTGCATGCTTGTCGTCCTCATTGGGGTATCGATCTGATTCCGGTCGGTCGTGACAGATTTCACTGAGGCACACCTGTGTAATAATCCCATTGTCTGATCAGCGTCTTGATATGGCGCACCTGAGAGGTGGGATGGATTTTCTCCGCAAAGGAGGAGTGCTCACTATTACAGATTTAGACAGATTTGAAAACAAGATTTTAGAAAAAATGATGTAGGAAATGTTTCAGATCTTTGAGTTCCTCTCATGTCAAATGGGAGCAAAAACAAAGTGTTGTGTTTGTACTTTTGTTCAGTGTTCTTCCACTTGCCCCCCGAAATTTTTAGGGAAACGTAGCATTTATTTTAATCTCTTTCCATATTCCGCCCAGCTCTATCCACCTACCAATCTCAGTTTAAATCTCCGTCCTCCCTTTCATACTATCTAAGACCAAGTCTGGGTTTTCTCAAACTGAACACATCTTTCATATCTTAAAACAGCTTCACTGTGTCCCAGTCCAGTTCAGAACAGACTTCTAAATCCTTTCCCTCTCATTTAAAACTCTTCCCATCTCAGCCCCTCCCTGTTTCTTTGATCTCCTTCCACTCCATTTACGGTTTCACACTCTGAGATCATCTTCAGCTTCTCCCCTCTCATTCCATCTGCTGGTCTTTCCACCGTTGGGGCAAGAGCATTCAGCCAATCTGCTCTTTGCTTCCAGAACTTTCAACCATAAGACCTTTACCATCACTAACAACCTACAAGAGCTTAAATCACAGCTCTAAGTCCCACTCCGAATATCTTTTGATCTGTTGTAAAAGCATTTCCAATGCTGTTTTAAATATGATTAGGCTGTTTTTAGCAAAAAGAAAAAAATAATGTTTTTTTTCTACAACATCGTGTCTGCAGAGCGTCAGGAGTTCATTAGACATTTGCCTCTGTTTTGTGGGCGGGACTGTTAGCATGGAGTAAGCCTACGCTCAATTCCCATCATGCCTTTGTTAACACTCTCTTCTGCTAACTTACAGCCCCTCACAACCCTAGATCAAGATTCCAGTTTGGACAAGAAAAATAAAGATGTACACGCATATATTTGTCTGGAAGTGGATGCATTGGAATGGAGCGCAGCAGAGAGCTGGCCCGCGAACTGTAGTTTGTACGTTCCAACTGCAAGCTTTTTTAAAAGGCATTGTATGGTTTGCTCTTGATTCACCGCGATATGAAAGACGAAATGCTCAGAAACACAATTTTAATCTTGATTTTCTTTAAAAATGCCCTCCTTCATGAAAAAAAGGGGGCAAGAACATGTTAAAAACTCGAGAGGGTCTTTAAAGCCTGAGTTTCAGGATGGCTTTCAACACCTAAGCCTGCCTGTTGTAAACCACTTTTACTGAATATAAAAATTATATTTTTAATTCAGTTTGTACTGCTTGTGAATTTTTTATTTTATTCATAATTGTTACTTCTAGTGTCACAAATGTTTTATTAATGTCTACAAAAGAAGAACATTGAAAAACAGTTCAATACATCAGTCTTTGAAAAAGTGAAACTCATACATTGTTCAGATTCAGTGCTTTGATTATTTTTCATTTCTTGGACTTTTAATGATTATGGTCCATACAGCATCTGTTGGATGCTTAGGTTGCTTTGATGTCTGCCTTTAGGTCTTCTGCATTGTTGGGTCTGATGTCTTTCATCTTCCTTTTGACCAAAGCCCATAGATTTCTTATATTAGGTTCAAGTTAGACATGTCTGCTGCTACAGTAGCATTATGGGCCAACTTTTGGTACCTTTCATCAGTGTTACTAGGTGTCAAGTCCTGATGGAAAATAAAATCAGCGTCTCCATAGGATTTGTCAGCAGAGGGCAGGATAAAGTGCTTTAATTGTGTATTAGTAGATGTTTGCTTTGACTGTGAACTTCAGAAAACACACTGGACCAACACCAGCAAATCACAGCCTAAACCTGCAACCTTTAAGGCAAAAATATTACTTTTTTCCAGTTTCCAACAGACCGAGAGTCGACAAGCCCCACCCACTTCATCCCTACAATTTATTTATATTTTTTTCAACATTAATCTATTCATTTACAAAATGTAAATTCTACACATTTAATTGAATTATAACAGATCTTTTTAATAGACAACAATTTTGAAGTCTTTTAGTTTTGACAGCAGCACATACAAGTTTCCTTCAAAATAAAATACAATGTTGCAGCAGATTTACTTTAATTAAGTAAGCAAGAAAGTCAAATCAAACATGACATTTTCTATTATTATGACTTGGCTGCATCTTCATCTTTTATTTACTTCTACCATCAAATGGAAAGATTTGTGTAGAATCCCATTTTTTTAAGTCTATACATGCAAACGCATTTATATACTTTAAGAAAATTGCCTCTGAACAGCAACTGGACACTGATGTTTAGCAGAGAAAAAGACTGTACTTTAAGCTTATTCTAATAATAACTTGAAAGTATAGATTCAACCTTTTACCATTATTTTGCTCGGTTAACTGACATGCTAAAAAAATCTAAACAGAAAAGAAAAACCTCAATTATCTAAAAAAAATTAACCAAAACTACAAACTTCAAATTGTTGGTAATGTTTCTTTAAAACCAGAGGACCACGATGGAGGTATAAAATCTGCAGGCTGTGGTTACCGCAGCGCTGATGCAGCTTTTCCTAAACAACTTTTTTCTTCTGCTCGATTTTCTCTTGATATGCTTAAATGCAGCAGTCTGTGAAGTACCAGCTTGCTTAGCAATGACCTTTTGTGGCTGTTGATGACCTGTCAAGTCAACAGTCTTCCCCATAATGAAGTTGCACTGACACAGACTAGGGCCATTTACAGTGCAGGAGATCTTTGTGGGTGTTAAGGACTGTGACACTGCAAGTTTTATGCATTTCAACAAAAAATTTCTTAAACAAGTCAACTGTCCTGAGGAAATCGACTTTGGTTCTCTGTGGTGGCAGTTATTTTGCTTTATAACAGATACGCTCAGAATTGTGCGTTTGTGCGATCACTTTACTAAAAAGTCTATGTAAACAGACGGCTTCTGCATTCAGCTCTTGCGTTCACGCGTCACTAAGCAATTTTTAAAGTCAGTTATTGGGTTTTATGTATGAAACACGAAGCATTTGTATTGAATCAAAGTTAAACCAGTAGAACTTTGACCAATCAGGGACTCGGATTTGATATTGATGTATGGATAGAGTATTTTCAAAACACAGAATTATATGACCACAAGTCGTTCATATCGGTCATATCGGTATAAAGCTATGAAAGAAAAAGCCTTGAGCAAGATTTGTGAGATTTGCACCAAACTTCTTTTATTACTGTAAGTACATGCGGCGCTAGCATCTGGTAACGACCAACCTGTGTGAGCACTGTGCTAGAAGTATGTTCAAGAACCCACATTCTGCGTGTTCTTTAACGCGCCACACATGTCCAGTGTGTTCAGAGCATTACATTTCGAGTTTTACAAAGGAGGCTCTTTTCTTTCAAAGTAGTTTTAATATCATAATTCACCTGTTTAAAAAAAATAATACAATGAATATCATATTTAGGAGAAGACGCTACCCACACATCCCTGAATGAATATCGTATCGTGCTCTGTCTAGAGCGGACTGCCACATGGTGAATTAGGGCTTGATTCCCAGGGTGTGCAATGAGCTTCATCCAGTGTAGGTCCTTGGGCAAGACCTGTTACACTGCTGCCTAACTATGTAGCTTCATAAGCCTGCATAAAGTACAGGGTTGTGTCAGAGGAGGGCATCCTGCCAAACGCGCAAAGCAGGGAAAGCTATACTTTGCTGTGTCGACCCCTGAAGGGACAGGCTGTAAGGTGAACAACAATATCATGTTTGTTCTGTCTTAGGGGGAACAACATGACAGACTCTGCCGTGTGAGGAAGACAGCATGGGTAAAATCTACTGGGTGTACAAAGAAAAAATAAAAGTCAATTTTATACATTATAACTTTTTCTAAATTAAAATTGGCTTCAATTTAGAAATTTAAAAAAACACGCAAACACATTTATACTTGTTTGCTTGATAAAAGTTTTTTATATATATGTACATTTTTGTGTAGTTCAATTTTTCCCCAAAGAAAATAATTTTCCAAATATTAATTTCTTGAATAACAAATTTAATGGACTGGATTTTTTTATCTTATTGTTTTCGGTTTTTTACTTTTTTCTCTTCCAAATGATGTTTGGATCTTTTTCTTTAGCACAAAGTCCTTGCAGAGTTCACAGGCTGGAAATGAGTCTGCCTGTGTGCGCGTGCACGCGCCACGCGCGCTGCTCACTTCAATCCACCTGTTCACACCTCTGCGCTCGCGCATCTAGCGAGGCTTCGTGCGCACGGCGGCGGCGGCGGTTCCCCACATGACCGCGGCGGATGGAGCATCCAAGTCCTTCTCCTGACGCGTGTGTTGCTTTGGCTTTTTGCGCATCAGCTCCTCTAAGTGAACGCAGCGGTGGCGGCGGCAGCTCGCCTGTGATTCCACGCGCAGACTGCGGACTGAGCCGGAGCGCACTGATTTAAGGAACCGAGCGTCACGTCGCCGCGGCGGGGAGGACGCGCGGCCGATCATCTGGAGAGGACTCCAGCGATTGTGGCGAACGGGAGTCATGGTGCCAACGCCGTGGCATTCCATGGCGCCGTGAGAAGTTTAGCCCTAATCACCCCCCTTTCCCATCCCCCCTCTCCTCCTTTTTTTCTTCTTTTTTTGGGGGGTGCGATAGATGTTTTTCGGTGGGATCGGGCTTCCGTGGGGAATTTTCCGCCGTCTCCCCCTTCAATTATGTTCACTTTTGCTGCCTTCTGCTACATGCTGTCTCTGGTCCTCTGCGTGTCTCTCATCTTCTTCGCGATATGGCACGTAAGTACATCCGGATTCCTATTATTCCCCTCTAAACGCTCGTCCCTTCTGATTGGAGGTGTGCGTAAACGGTGCCCAGATTCATCCCCGCTGCAGTGCATCTGGGAAAGAATTCTCTCCAGAACAGGCAGGTAGGCACCTGTGTCTGCTGCTGCACCTTCAGGATCCCCAACCCTTCGCTTATAATTTGCCTCATATTTGGTCAATTTACCCTGACCCAGATACATTTGCAGGGATTCTTTGTGCAGCTTCCTCCGGATCAATGTCATGGAGCTCTGCATCCTTAGATGTTTATCACCCTCCTCATCCTTCCTGCCCTTTGAATGAGGCTGCTTCACACAAATCTGACACGACCGCATTTTTTCCAGATCTGAACACTCAGTCTGACTTCTTGGAGAAACCCTTTCCGGCGTGCAGGGAATTGTGTAAAGACCTATTTGGAAAACAAGTTGAGAAAACCGACTGCAGATGACACTAACTGTAATTACAGAGATAAGGAGTCCTGGATGGTGAAGCTGATTAATGATGCACAAAATTGTGCATCCAAAAATTCCACATGCTGCACCTTTATCTTAACAGTCAGGCATTTCAACTCATGGCTCTGCAGCTTCAGCGGGAGTCCACATTGCATTTCCGTTTGTTGTGCAGTAAACAGGCCGTTTACACCCAAAAAAGCATCATTAGGAGAAGACACTGCCCAAACATCCCTGATTTGACAGGTTCTCCCTTCCTTATCATCTTTAAACTTATAAAAATGAATGACAAAATCAAAAATCTTCAGTTTTGAATAGAACACGAGGGGAAAAGTTCAGGGGTCTGCAACCTTCAATTACTGATACTCACTGATAACCCAGTAGGAGCTACAAAATCTTACCTTTAGAAAAATAAGACACTTCTTTGTATTTATGGTGTCATTTTTATAACTATAAATGAAATATTCTTTCTCAGCATTAATAAAACATAACTATAAATGGGTTATAACTTTTGACCGAAGTTCAGATGACTTCCTTTCAAAATAAAAGAATCATCTCAATGCAGCCAATGAAGTTAGTAGTGTCATGTCAGCAGTGATTTAAAAAAATGCTAAAAAATAGGCATGCATGACAAATCTCCAGTTTATCGTCATCGTGATACACGGCTTTGGCAAAGGGCAGTGTAAACTGCCATAAATGGCTACCTTAAATGTTTACAGCCATGCTAAAACAATCTCATGACAGCTTAAAATATTTAACGGATCATATAAAGAATTTTACACATTTGAACAATTGGATAGAGGGGCTGTATGCTAGCAGGAGAAAGTGTAATGGCTGTTGGGAAATGAGCGCAGGCTAACTCCGCACTAACATCCCACCCACAACTCAGAGGTGAATTTCTAATGATCTACTGCCGCTCTGCTGAAAACTATGTCCCAGAAAACAACCGGCTTTTTAAATTTTGCCTACAAACGGTACGATCATAATTGACATACCACTGGGAACACTTTCACAACAGATCAAAAGATGATTGGAGTGGAGCTTTAAACTATAATACTTGCAGGAGCAGGAGACCAGTGGTCCAGACTCAAGACAATTCAGTTTTTGCTTAAGCCCCGTCCAGTTCTGGTTTTGGTGGGCTCATTGCATATGCAATGTGCAATTGTGGTGTGTGTGATAAGTGCATTGTGAATTATTTTTAAGGTATAATGCCCTTTATCCCTTGTGCTATCTTAGATGACCCCACTCTTACATTGACGTGTTCTTCCTACCATGACAAAGGTGGATAAAGGTGGAAAGATTTCATGTAATCCATGGACACCAGTGAAGATCACAAATCATTGAAGAAAAAAGGTTCAGAGCACTGTCTAGTGCGTCTAGATGACCCAACACCCTATGTTAAAGTGCCTAGGATAGCACAAGGGTTACTATCAGTAATTAATGGAGGACATAGAGGTGTGAGCTGACCAATGGGAACTGTTCAGCTCAGTTGCTTTGTGATGGTCTGCCCTGTGACTGGAAGGTTGTGAGTTCAAATCCAGACGAGTCAGTCGGTTTTCTAAGAAATGGGACTCGATGCCTCCCTGCTTGACACTCAGCATTAAGGGGTTGGATTGGGGGGGGGTTAAACCACCAAATGCTTCCTGCTCCCCCAGGGAATGGGTGGAGAACAAATTTCACATACGTGTATGACAGATAATGGGACTTTAACTTTAAGCAGAGGTGGTTGCTTCAGTGAAGTCTACTAATTTCTGATAATGGACACCTCCAAGGGCCTTATACTGCCTATACTATGGTCAGGAAAAAAAACGTCACAAGTTCATAGAGATGGAAGTACCGCTGAAAGTGCCGTCATTCAGATGCAGCTTCTGATGGTGAAACTCACCGTTCTGGCAGAGTGTCTGAATGATCTCATGAACCCAGACATGGAGACGTGTTGAAAGATGATTTGGTAGAGCTCTTCAAAATAAATCAACCTGATCTCTCAACATCATCCGTGTCTTCCGTGAATTGTAAATAAGATATTTGGCTCCTCCCACACACCTCTGGGACATCAAGTTTACAAACACTTTTTTTGAACAAGCATTGAAATGTGAATTCACTGCGTGTCCAAAAAAAGGCGCAACTATTGTTCGGTGTGAACGCATCACTACTTTACCCTTGCATGTTGCATAAGTGTTCACCATGACCTAGCCTGTAAAAAAAACATGTGCATGAACATTTTGGCTCTACGGGCTTACAAAGGTTTCCAAGACTTAGAAACTTTTCGTGGGTCACGTGAGTGCCCCTGTACAAGTTTGCCCATTTTTTGCCTGCAGACAGTCGTGCACCTAGCCGCAAGGGCAGGTGTGACTAAGGCGTTTCCCTGTATCTTTAATGGAAACAAACTGATGTTTCAGTAGACTTTCTAGAACTTTCAATGGCATCCTCTTTAAAAAAACAAAAAAGCACGGATTATCCGTGACAGAAATGATCCTGAAAAACGTCTACCAAATAGAGGCTAAAAAATTTACATCATTCACACAAAAGAAATAAACATGTGCTCTGTTACTAGGATAATGATTAGAAAAGTACATGATAACCGAGGAAGGAAGGTTTGTTCACGTCTGCTTTCCCAGCAGGTGTTGTAGCATCCGATGGAGCAGTTTCTCTGTGGAGTACCTCACGGTGACAGCAGCCTGTCACTGAAGGAGTAGGTGGTGTGTAGAGAGTGGCTGATGTTCAGGACCGGACTGCACATAGTTCTCTTCTCCATCCACCTCCACACAAAATCCAGAGTCATTAATTCTTTAGCAAATCAAGTCAAACAGATTTTTACCCTATAATCTCTGTGGGAGTTTTGGTTCTACAATTAAAATTGTTTTATGAACCTTTGATCCTGTTAGAAGCTCTGCACTATTATTAACAACAGTTAGTCCAAGCACAGAAACAGATCGAGCTTTTTAGTGTGATATAAAGATACACCACTGGACAGGAAGGGTATGAAATGTTGTAATTTTTTTCTTTTTCTTATTTTCTGTTGTGTCATTTGGAAGTTATTTGACGTCTGTGTGGGAGTCTTGATCTTCACTTTCATCAGTGCACCCCTATAATGTGTACTTTGATCTTTGTGAATCACGTTTTTTTGTAATTAGTCTGTCTTCAGCCGTTTTTCAGTCTTAATAGAATTTCAAATCCCTTGTGTTCACGCAGCCTTGGGCGGTTTAAGGTTGCTTTCAGTCCCATTTAAATGTTCTCTGCAGCCCTTTCTGGTTTAGGCTTCTTTGTACCAGTTTAGTTAATTCCTTTTAGAGTGAGTACTGTAATGTGGATTTACCGTACCTTTTTTTTTAACCTTACTTTTTTTTTTTTACATTACAGTGTGTATTTATTACTTCTTTTTAGAGCATTTTTGTATTCCCTTGAAGTCATTTTTTAAAATTAGTTTTAGGTTTAAATGTGTCTTCTTATTTAACTTTTAAATGTAAACTTATTTTTTTCAATATATAATATTTCTTTCAAGTTTACAATATTATTTCTTATTTTTTTTGTTCTCTAAAATTTTTCAATCTTATTTTACCAACTGTTTTTTTATTCACTTGATTCAGCTGATTCAAATTTGACCCCATACAGTTCACGTTACTTCAGAAAATAACCATCTAAATGTTGAATGTGTGAAGGCCAAAGTGGAGAAGGGTTTCATGCTAACAGCAGTTGAACATGGGTCAGTCAGTCCATGTGGAAATCTTTTGGACCAGGGCTTTTTGGTTTGGTCTGGGCTTGTTGCGGCGATGCTCGCCCTTGCTGGGACGGCTGGGGTCTAACATTGCAGCCTAACTGTTGTTGGGTGGACCCTATTTCTGTCTGGTGTGGGACGGCGCTGTGACGATCGTTCCTAAGAGATTCCCGATATATTTTTCCCTCCTGGCAGGGCCAAACCATACGTCTCTTCTACAGTTATAGTTATTTATTCATGCCTGTATGGATTTTAAGTGGGATCATGCGGTGTATGGGGTGGATTGACTTTAACTTTTTCTCTTGTTTGTTTTTTGCTGTCTGTTTTTAATTGTAAAGCACTTTCAGTTGTGCTGGATGAAAAGCACTTTTTTTTTAAAATAAAGAAAGCTTGATTGATAAATCATGATAGGTGTCAGATAACAAACTTAAAATATCTGAAAAGTTAAAGTCCCACTATATGTCAGACACCTAGGTGTGCGAAATTTGTTCTCCACATTTGACCCATCTCCTGGGGGAGCAGTGAGCTGCAGACACAGCCGCGCTCGGGAACCATTTGGTGGTTCAAACCCCCAACCCAACCCCTTAATGCTGAGTGTCAAGCAGGGAGGCATTAGGTCCCATTTTTAGTCTTTGGTATGACTCGGCCTGGGCTTGAACCTTCCAGTTACAGGGCGGACACTCTAACTACAAGGCCACTGAGCTGGTTGTCATCAAACCTTAAGATGGATGTACAAGAGGCTGGTTTCAGAAGGGTTTAAACTAAAATTCAGAGTCCAGGACTGGAGAAAAGAAGAAATCTCAATTATTTAGGAAACTCCTGAAACATCGAATCTTGAAAAAAGTCTGACTTAGACTAAAACCTTGGTTAGGCTAAGCGTGTAAGAAATGTAACATTGTGTTTTCTTTATATTAAGTGGGTAGTGATTGTATTCTATTATTGTAATCTATGAATGTAATCTATAGATCACATATAGAGTACATGCAATGTTTAGCAGAATGTTTTGTCTGCAGTGGAGGAGCACTTTAAAGTTGTAAATGAAAATGTCCAAATCATGCAGGGTAAAGTTTGTTGAGCTGCATAATGGGAGAAACCTCTTAAATGAAGTCATGTACATCAGAATTATTGATGTTAACATAAATGATAAACATCAGTCAGCATTTCTAGCTCGCTGCTGAGGTGAATGGGTAAACAAGCTGACGATCTCAATTCATTTTTCCTCCAGAAGGAAAATCCTGTGTTGTGTTTTTCTGAAGATTGGAGTCAGTTGGATCAGAACCTGGACTTCTATCTATGAGCAGATTGGCAAAGGACAGAGGGACAACATCAAGCTGACACCATTCAGGCTTTTATTTGGGGCGTCTTGGATATTCTGGGATGTTGGTCATAATTTAGATCAGGGAATGTCCAGCTGAACGCTGCCTCTGTAGGTCGACTGGTTGTGTCTTTATCATATTTGGTTAGGCTCTGCTTTCCTTGTTATAGCAGACCAAGTTTACAGTTATTCATCCCTCTACCTTATTTAGCTTATTTTGCACATCATTTTCAGGCTTTTATATCACATTTCAGTTCATGATTTGTCTAAAATTTGTCAAAATGTTTGGAAGGTTTATTTCCCCCCACGTTTGGGGTCATTCCTGACAAAATCCTCTCAGAAATCCCTTTTAAAAAGCTGGACTTAGTTTTGATGGTCCTTTTTTCTCTAATTGTTTCCATAAAAGTGGTAAAGGTTGGGTTTGAGATCAGCTTACAAATAATTATTTGCCCTTTATGACTTTCCAAACTGTACAAAATCATTCAAAAGCTGCTTATATAACAGCTATGTAGTAAGACTGGGTGTCCCTGCCCAAAGTTTGAATCAATTTGATCTTGATTAACTAATTTATGGCTCATTTTCAAATTTGATTTGACTCAACATCATTTTTTTGAGTGTCCAATCAAAACCAATTGTTGATTACAACCCCCCCCCTAAAAAAACAAAAACAAAACAAAACCCAAAAACAAATTAATACTAAAATTGATGTGAAAATGATTTCTATATATTTTTCAAGTACTAGTAAGTTTTCCAACATGACCATTCTCATAGTGTATTGCTTACAATGTTATAAGGATTGTGTCTTTTTCATTTAGTTTTTAGAGTTTGATTTTACACACTTTATCCACTTGTAGATAATTCTACAGCTCCTCTGGGTTGGTGATGTTCCACTGTTCACGTGTGTGTTGGTTCTGGTTAGAAATCTGGCACAATTGTACACAACAGTAAAGGATTTGAAAACTCTTCGGGCATTTTTGTTCAAACTTTCCAAATTTTCTCCATCAAATTGAACAAGATTTTAATGTATTTTTTGTAAAATTAAACAAAAAAATTCTGCTTGCTGGAATGTTTGTACTAAACTCAGGGAGAATGAAGGCTACAGTTAAATATATAAATCTAAACACACGGTGGTTTTTGCTCATCTAGAAACAGAAAAGGAGCAACAACCAAAAAACAAAAACTGAGTCATGATCTAATTTCTGATAGATCAATTAAATAAGTAGATAAATTAAACATAGAGAACCCTGTACTTACAGGAAATGTAAACGTCCAACATTGGTCCAAAGTTTTTGGTTTATATCAGGCATGTCCAAAGTCGTTTCATCCCGCAGCGCCAGTTCTGCTTACCAAAAGTGGCCCACTAGGCGGCTGAATCAATAATAAATATTATTCAGATCGGACCCCAGCACTTTCTAAAAACTGTGTTCGATTTCTTGATTGAAGTTGGATGAATTACGTTGTCATTTTCACGATTAAGAGACACTATCAGACAAGACATGCAATCTGTGACAAGCTAACAGGGAAAGAACAGTGCAAAAAATGGACAAATTGACAGTGACTTAGGTAAACAATGTATTTTAATGCATTTATTCAATGGGAATAAATGGGAAAGAAATGTTTATTAAATAGTTCCTTTCAATGTATTGTTGGTAAAACAGTTGGAATGGTTGGCCCTCCCACATTTCCAACTCATCAAATATGGCCCTCTTTGTGAAAGGTTCAGACTCCCCTGGTGTAAAATGTTTTACTGTAAAACAAAAAAAGTTATGATTAGGATTGAAAAACTGAACGTCTTGTATAGTTATGGTTTATATTGGTTTAAAACAATAGCAATGTGGCCTCCTGGTTTTAAATCCCAGCTGGGTTTCTTTAGCACAACTTCTCCAGAGGCCCCTCCCACATTTTAAAAACCACTGTTCATTGGAGATTTAAAATTATGATTGTGTAAATGCACATCTCTGCATGTGCCCCTCGCTGGGGTATAACCTGCTTTCACCCAATGACAACTGGGTTGGGCTCTACAACCAACAATAGATAACGTATGGATGGATTTTTTTCCCGACACTGATCTTCTTAAAGGTCATGATACGGAGTGTCTTTGACTGCGGTTTGTCGCCAAAGATGATGACTGAAATAGCAGATCGGCGTCTGGTTATTTTTGTTTGGTTTCTCACTTTCAGATGGTTTTGACTGCATTTTCCTTCTGCACAGTAACCGTTACTTCCTGAAGGACTATGATTTAGCATCATGCTGGGATTTTGACAAGTACACGATTTTGGCAGATTCAACAGAGGTCCTGTGTAACAGCCCTTTCTGCTGAACCACAACACTTCTTTTTTAAACTTTCTGGCAGTTTTATTTAGGAAGATGTATAGAAAAACTGTTTTTCAGAAATGTGAAGGATCTGGGAAAAATCTCAGGCATGGTAGACTAAATACTCAGGTGTATTTTCTGTACCACAGCACAAGAGAAATGCAAGAAATAGATGTAAAAGTCAGGGCTAGTCAGGAAATATAAGGGTTAGGGTTAGCCCTGGCAAGAACAAAAAGAATCCTATCTTTCACTCTACATTTACATCTATAGTTAACAATAGGGACTATTGAAGCTTAAAAGAATTAAGATAGCAACTACAAAAGCAGTTTAAAACAATTGTTTTATGACTGTAAATCAGGGATGCCCACACTTATTTGGTATGCGAGCAATTTCTAAAACAACCAGCTCCAAAGAGTGTAAGTATTTGGCACACCTGGCCATTAAAAAGTAACTTGTACTCCAAAAACACGATATAGCTAATTTGTTTATTTATTTTCGATGGCTTGCGATTTTAACTGATTGATTTCAATTGACGTATTGGGCACCCCTGCTGTAAATAAACGGTAAAAGGGTGAACATTTAGATGTTTGGTGAAAATGTAATTAAAGAAAAATGGTCCATAGAACAAAAGCTGAGAGACCACAAAAAAGGGTTAAAATTCCAAATGTTTTCTTATGCCTGTTACTACAGCTTGGTTTCACTGCCCAAGGAAGGATCGGAGTTAAAAGTTCAGAGTTCAAATTCCATTCAACAATCGATTTAATTGGGTCAAATTCAAAAACGTCTGATACTTTGTCAGCAATAACTCATGTGGTCCTTCGTGTAGTTAGATTAAAGAACCCAAAGAGTTATAGGAACTGGAGAGTCAGAGCTAAACACTTTTGTACCAAACTTTTTGTTTACAGTTCATATGATACCAAGGATCAAAAGCTGCCATCTTTGTTCAGTAAAAAACACATGAACTGTTTTCCGGTTTAATTTTACTTAATTAACCCGCAAGACATGAGTGTAACATAGTTCTGTCAGAATGACAGGATCACGGTGATGATGGGCAGTGAACCTTAGGGATATTTGACACACCACAGTAAAGAATTAGGGCAGAAAACTGGAGTGAAAGAAAGGATAAAGACGATGGTAAATGGGTTTGGAATATATATTTAATGATCCTCATTTCGGTTTTAGAGAACCCGATAAAAAGCACTAAAAATGGATGCCTCTAAGGTTAAGCTGCTTCTGCCACAGTGTTTCTGTCTGTCTGAGATAGCAGCTCAAGGTGCCCCAGTAATTTTTGAGGGAGACGGAACGCGCAGGAGGAAACAAATGATTGCATTTGCAATGAAGCAAAGAGTCAACCTGGCTTTCTGGCATCAAGTACCAAAGGTTAATGGAGGTGGTAAGCCGGTTTGGCTTACCATCGATCTGCGTGTTAATTAACCCCTGCCGGCTCCATATCCATCATCCTGACTCCATTGTTTCTATTGTTCCACTGCACACTGCACCCCCTTTGGGGCTCCACAGATGATCCTAATCTCCTCTCCTTTTCATCGTCTGTCGCTCTCTCCTCTTTCTTCCCCGTTTCACCAGCCGCTCGTCCATCCAGCTCCTCGCATTTAAGTATTAGATCACTTGACTCTAAAGGTGTGCATTTTTCACAACCAGAGTTTTTGTTCATCTGAACTCATCGGGTGATAGCGATGTCGTTGAGAGCTCTGCGCCCGACTTGTGACAAGTGCGACGTTTCAGGATCAGCTTGATCAAAGGTGCCTCTAAGGGCTTACGGATCCCTTGATATTTCAGTTTGCCTGCACTTTCAGAGGAATCTTTGTTTCTTTGTTGCATTTATTGATTTGTAAGTGATACTACTGGAAAAAGATACTGTAATTGGCTTCAGCTTAATAGCTCCAAATGGGTGGTTGTGCTAGGGAAGGACTTAAAGCACAGACTTTTTAGTGCCTGTTCCTCTGGGAACGCGAACAGAAGCTTTTCCTTGTTTTCAAAATAAACGTTTTTTCTTTTGGGAACCATTAAATTCAAACCAAAGTCCAGTCTGAAGTATAACTTTTTCACTAGGGCAATAAAGGAGGCAAGTGGTGTTTTCTTTCCTTTTGTTTTTGTCACCATCAACTTCTGCTGTTACGACATGGACAATCCAAAAGATCCCATGAAATGAAATATATATGCGTTCAAACAATTACTGCTTGAACAGTCAGCAAAGCAAAATTATTTAGGACGTTAAGCCAATACACATCCAAATGCCCATCAAATATACATCAGTCGTGCTGTAAATACGGCTTTTTTTTTCTTCCTGTGGCTCAGGGCCAAAATCTGCTCCGGATCAAAACGGCGTCCTCCAAGATCAAGAAATACAAATTCTGTTTCAGGCTGTTTTCTCCAGGAGGACTGAAAAGTTTTTTCACTCTTAAGGATAGAGTGATGAATCAGTAATGTTAAGGTCAGTGGATGGAAAATGAAATGTAGAGGATGGCGACGGTTTTCTTCATACACAGGATAAAGTAGGACTAAAATAAAAAATAAAACTATAATGTAATAATGCATAAATACAACAAGGATCCAACAAAGAAAATGAATTTTAAGAGGCTTTATCATGCTGTTTTATAACAATGTAATCCTCATCATTTATAGATTTGCACTGAAATCATCTGTTCTATTTTTTGTTGACCTCTGGAAGGTTAAAACTCCTGGAATTCTAAAGCAATTGTATAAAAATCCAATATCCTTTTGAGTTCTGCAGAATCCAAACCTTTACAGCTGTGCTCATAGATGTGGAAAAAGTTGAGTTCTGTTGCTTCATTTCAATCATTACACTCACAGATTGCCTAGGAAAACAGACAACTAGCCCAGGCGTATCGTGTACTGCCCCCTATGGCCTTCTCAGCTTAATACCGATGGCGTTTTCTGACATCAGAGGTTCCCGTTAGGAAGGCAAAGCAGCTTATAGATGCTGGATTTTTTTTTTAAATGGCCCGTATTAAATAAACGTACCATATTTTCCCGCAGTATAGGTTGTTATGAAGTACATGTTGCAGCAGCGAAAAACTGCATGTAAAGAAGAAAGAAGCATAAACAAGCTGCATTGTAGCAAAAGTCACACTTTTAGGGGAAGTTTATTCAACATTATACAACAGACATTATATACAGACATTTTATGTTGAAAGGTCAATTATGATATTAGATTAACCTCTTGACACATGAATTTTTTTTTATGACTCAATCTCGGTCTTTTGTAACACATGCGTGGTTACAAAGTGCTTCTTGCATTCGTCAATGTCCGTCGAGGGTTTCGATCGTCGGGTCTTTACGTGAATTCAGTTTTGAGTCGTTTAAAATTTGTAGTTTGTTGAAAATGACAGTTTACACATATTTTACATAATTTACACCAAATTATTAAGTAAATCTTATGCAGTTGTGTGTGATTTCTGTAAGATGAATACACAAAGTTGTGGCTTTCCCCGACCGTTTCACGTATGTCTAACAGATTATTCATGCATGTATAATTTTTATATCGCGTATACGGCGCACATGTCACGTTCAAATTAAGTAATATAATATATAAACAGCACAATAATCACGCACGGTTCATGTTCTACTTTGATTTACGTGTTCTTTGTGTGTTTTTTTTTGTGCTACTACTGTGATTTTAATGTGGTTAATTCGTGATACATCTCTGAAAATTGCACGTAAATACCACAACTTTTCTCACTTTTTCCACGTATATTCACGTATGACACGGCCTTAAGGATTAATAGAGGGACCAGTAGGTTTTCTTTATTCCTGATCAGTATTTGTGTTCAGGCGATGCTCCCCTCAAAGTAGTTTTATAACTTTGTGATGTTTTTGGTCCACTCCAGAAAATGCTGTCTGAAAGCGAACCAAACAAGTGCTTGATTTAAAAAATAAAAATAAAAAAATTGCTCAGCCTGACTAAACTCTAAGTTTAAACAGACCCTTCAAGTGTGAAAGCAACCGCTGGTCATCCTGTATGATCATTCAAAGGTGTCCAGAAAGGCCATTTCTTTTTTTCCAAACATTTGGGACTCTTAACATGACTTAATGGACAAATCGCGACCATTTGGATTTTTGATGACATCAATCGTGTCTGTTGCCCATGAGCAGCAGCCTGAGGGGGAAGCTAACCCACTGAAACAGAACAAGGCAATGAGCCAGGATAACTATTAGGATCCACTGGGAAATAACATGCAAAGAGCTGCCTTCCAGCATGAGGGCAGACCCAGGAAAAAAAAAGAAGAAGAAAACTGTTGTGAACCTCTGCCATTTCCCTGATGGCAACCCCCCATGCACATATTTATATGTACATGAACACAAGCCACTGCGTTTGCTGTTTCAGGCTCATATAACACACCACAGCACATGGATTTTTTACTACACAACCAGTTTTGCACCCAAACACACAAACAGTAATATAATTATCATCTTGCAGCTCTCCCATGGTGCACACATACTGGAGACGTATAGTATCTCAAGTGCAAATTCACCAACTGTCGCATTCATATCTTTACCAACTGTGTCTCTGTTGTGCTCTCACACACACCAAACAATCCTCTCCCGAGGCTCACTTAGTCGAGCAGTGACATCTGTTCTTTTTTGTTGTTTTTTTTTACTGGTGCTGCATCATATGCAGCCGCGCTGGATCCGGTAAATAGTTTCATCAGTACTTTGTGTCATCGTCTCAATCTCATGGTGCAGTGGTGGGTGGTTGGAAGGATCTGGCAGTGCTAATCCAAGACAGTCTTATTTCGAGTGTCGCAATGTATGTTAAAAGTGAGTACGGCGCCTCGGGGGGCAGATTTGATTACGCATTTGAAATGAAACAGTTAACACCCTGATGACAAGCTGGAATCAAACTGGAGTGCATTCAGACTAGTAATAAAAATAATCAGTCTTTTTTTATTTTATTTGATATCAATGGAAAATTTACTCATTCTAGCTCAATGAAAAAATTTTTTTTTCTATATTTATAATCTAGTTTTATCCTAAAGACATTATTGTAGCCGGTTTAGCTCGTGCTGGTTTGCAGCGCCTTCTGTCCGTGAAACCAGTGTTCAACTCCAGGCTGCTCCCTGTTCCCTTCTCTACTTCTGTGCCGGTCCCAAGCCCGGTTGCTTTGTGAGGGTTGCGTCAGGAAGGGCATCCGTCACAAAACATAACCAAGTTTACCATGCGACTCGTTCGCTGTGGCAACCCCTGATGGGAAAAGCCGAAAGAGAAACAACATTTATCCTAAAGACATTATTGCAGGCCATATCATACTGTTTAAGGCTAATTTGTTTTTTAAAATCTATAGCATTAATTTTTTTAGTCATTTTGAAATCATTTTTTTTATGCTTGTCACTAACTGACTTAAAATTTGCCATTTGCACTTGCTTTGGCCTCAATAACTATTAACTTTGAAATATTTTAAACCTATTTCGCAGTAAAGGCCTGTTAACACCGGGACGAATTTCGTGCGCGATATTCGCCGACGTTTAACGCCTCGTGACTAAACAAAGGGCACCAATGTGAGTGTGCACACCGACGCGAAAAACGCCACGCGTAAAAGCGTCATTTTTTTAAAAACACCTGGGGTTTCTTTTTTTGGTTCGACGCTCCGCGTCAAAAACTATTCGACCAATTAGAATGGCACTTTTGCACACGTGTCTGGAGCTTCTGAAGTTACAGTAAAACACAACTTGGGAGCGCTCAAACACAAAACTGTCTTGCTGAGCACACATACGTAACGGCAAAGAAGATATACGCCAAGTAGCGTCTACACTGCCGCGAAGAAATAAGACGAAGAAGACGCACCCACTGACGGAAATTCTAAAATATCCCCGAAAACGCTCATGATACATTTTCAGCTCTTGTACCAGTCTATATAACTCCCCATGTTGTTCTCTTCTCGTAACTATGGGATGTACCCAAAATCGACGTCTTTTCCAGCATCTTTCATCATTCAACAGAACAATAATTTCTTCATTGCTGGAACTGGAGCTGGAGCTACTGGCGCTGGAAATATTCATGTTTTCTTTTTTGGATTTTGAGAAGCGCGTAAATACTTGCTCTCTTCTTCTGAGTGAAAAGCGAGTTCAAGAAGCGTGAAGTTGCGCAGCGCCACCTTGTGTACAGGGGTATTTCTGCTTTACATTAAGCGCCATCTAATGTCAGGGAATGAAATTGCATGTTCGCTCGGCTCATCGTCAGCGAAAATCGCTTGGGTGTGAACCCAAAAAACGTGTTGAAAAACGCTGGCGAATAACGTGCGCCGATATTCATCCCGGTGTGTACGGCCCTTAAGGCTATTTGTCTTGCTGGAAAATGTGTTACCTGAAGTATTTCTGACAGTAATCCTCACACTTAGAAACCAGCCATGATGAGTAACTGCAGGAAAAGTAGATTATAAACGGGGGAAGATGAATCAGCATTAAAAAGAAAATACAGACGACAAGATGATGTATCTTATATATCATACGATTTGACTTCTGTGAGACAAAAGAATCTCCAAATGAGATTTTAAACAATGTGATTGTTGGAAACTGCAGTTGTGCAAAAATAATGCTGTTGGAAATTTCTTCTAAAAAGTCTATATCCCTCACAGCTGTAAAGATTTGAATCAGACTTCTTGTAGGAACATTTTTCCTGAGCTGTCAAACTGTTTTTTTTCTGAGTCTTTATTAAGCAACATGGCAATATTCTATTGAGTTCTAGTTTTTTAGCTCCATCGTCTAATAAGTTTCATTTGGAATTAAAGGAACTAAAAGTTTTGCCTGATTGGATTGGAGACCTCCGGGGATTAACTTCCAGATAAAACAGACTAATTTGGTTAAAGTTACGATATATGTCACTGCTTCCCGTACTATCACTTACTTCTCTTATGTAATACTATACCAAATGTCTTCAACTAATCATAATTTTGTTTGAAAAGCAGCAAAACCTTAACAAAGGTCTTTACATTTTAGTTTATTTTATGACTCAAGAATAAGATCAAAGATGGTTTGTGACGGAGTCAAGCCAGTTTGCAGTAGTGGTAGAATCGAAATGACAATATTTTACTCTAACTTGCAACTTTATTAGGCACAGAGATGCTCATTAACGGAAATTTTCTAATGAGCCAATCCCTTGGCATAACTCAATGCATTTAAATGTGTAGATATGGTCAAGATGATCTGGTGCAGTTCAAACTGAGCATCAGAACGGGGAAGAAAGGTGATTGAAGTGACTTTGAACGTAGCATGGATGTTGGTGCCAAAATGGGCTGGTCTGAGTTTTTCAGAAACTGCTGATCTACTGGGATTTTCACCCACAACCATGTCTAGGGTTAACAGAGAATGGTCAAAAAAGGGAAAATTTCCAATGATCGGCAGCTCTGTGGGTGGAAATGCCTTGTTGATTCCAGAGGAGAATGCCCAGACTGATTCCAAAGTTAATAATAACTTAAATAAGAACTGGTTGAAACTCTGCAGAAGAGCATCTCTGAACGCACAACATGCCCAACCTTGAGGCAGATGGGCTACAGCAGCAGAGTAGATTTCCAATAGAAAATTGAAAAAACGTTGCCTGGTCTGATGAGTCTTAAAACACGCCTGCGCCTCACCTACCTCACCCCTACTTACCCTTACGTGTCATATAAATGTTTGCTATGACTTGTTGCTGCATGCCAGTAGAAATACATTTGTATGAAGATTTTTGCTCTATGGCTCATTGAGTCATCTAGCACCTTGATATTTCGTGCGAGCCACTTGTGTTCCCCTTTTTATTGGCCTGCAGAAAGCCCAGTTCTAGCCTTAAGGGCAGTTGTGACCTATGGGCAGATATTGGGTAGTTGCCAGTTTTGCACAGACCGATTTCATCCCAAGACAGTTTTTTTTTTGTATTAAAAAAACTTGAAATTACCAGTGACTTAAAGCTGTTTTACCATTTGTTACAAATACATATATATTCCATGGCTGATTCCTGTACCATAAGCAAAAAAAAAAAAAAAAAGGGTTTTCAAAGCAGCTGGGGAAAAAAAGCTGAGTTCCAACATTTGCACCAGTGACTCATCACAATCCCTCCAAATCAGAGCTGAGTAAAAATAACAAGCTACAAAATTAGCATTTTGATGTGAGGTATAATCTTCTTGCCCCAATCCAAACCCTTCACGCAGAAGTGGCAAGAACCCACCATGCAAACAGCCAATGAGTGAAAGTCCAGCTGTTGAAACAGTGGGGCCCTGCTGCACACATTGCTCAGAGTAAACAGGATGCTTCAATGGGGGGCATTTTCATCCAAATATAGGTTCATTGCTGAGTGTTCATTGCAAAATTGTGGCGTTTCTGGGATTAGCTTGAAGTAAACTATGAGAAGAAAAACAGCAGACAGTTTTTTAAAGTGTTGGTGTGGTTTTGCAGAGTGAACGTGAAAACAACTATACACACCATGGTATTTTGAAACAACAATACTGTTTCCTGAAGCCCTTTTTCAGTGTCTCCCTATATAGTAAGATTCTAATTTTTATTCTGTGCTTCTGTTTATTCTGTTCATTCTAAAAACATATCCTGTTGTTCGCTGTGATTCTAACCTCTCTCCCTCTGTGTTTGTCTGTCAGATAACAGCCTTTGATGAGCTCCAGGCTGACTTTAAGGTGCCGATTGATCAGGGGAATCCACTCCATGCGGTAGGTTTGACATATCCTTTTCAATTTAATTGGTTTTGTTTTCATCAGTTGCTAAACTTTATGAAAAATGCCATTTAGTTAGGAATCAAATAAAAAACTGCTGATCAGCCACAAAATAATGAAATACTTATGTACATATTAAGTAAAATTAGTCCTTCTATTCATAAATTCCTTACAAACAAGCATATTTGAATATGTACCTAAACATCAGTAATATATTAAAAAAGCTAAAAGATAGCAAACCAGTGATGTTTGCTCTTCAAATGTGATTTGACACGGGTGGTCTGGAATAAGGCCCGGTCTGTTTTGATAGGCTGCTGCTAAATTACTTACTTTTAATTGGGCTTACTGTTTACAGTTTTAACCCAACTGTCGTGTACAAGCACAGAAATACAGGTGCATGAGATTTTGAGCAGACACAAAGACTTAAGGCATTGTTTTTTTTCGGTAATTCCTATGAAACTATTCCTGCTTTGTAAACTCTGTAAGGACATTTGGAGAAAAATGGAGTTCCCCATTGTGTTTCTCCCAATCGCTCTCGAGGCACAAAGTTCTGCAGTCCTTAAACCCACACTAGCTTTTATTGACTGTCATTGTAGGCTATCTGCAAAGATTTCATGCTATGAGTACTTTTTTTTGTCTTCCTTAGCGAGTCAATCTGTTCAAATGGTCCGTCTTATCCTCAGTAATTCATGGCATTATTGACCTTGTGTTGATCTTCATGTGACAAATAGGCAAACTCAAACTAAAGATTGACAGTAAGCATGAAGAAGGTTTAAAGACCATGTCACACAGATAACACGCACGTTTTGCGAACATTGCACAGATGAAAATTGGTCATTTATATATGTGAAAAAAGGCAGAAAAGTTGTGGTCTGTACATGAAATTTTAAAAGGTGTATCACAAATGAACCATGTGTAAAACCACGAAAGAAGTACGAATAAACCGCGCAAAGAAAACGTAAATCAACGTAGAACATGAACCTTGAGTGAATATTGTGCAATTTAATATATATGCCTTTTATGAAGTAACACTAACACATGAACATTTTACATGTGTGTTGTTGTAAGAGAAAAATAAACTGCATTCACTGCTGTCTGGTAAAAAAATATATTCTTCGAAACCAGGAATCTACTCTCTTTCAACACCAAAACTTGTTGAATATCTTAATAAATCCAACTGTAGTCTAGTCGTTACATGAGAGGTTTCTACAAATTTTGGAAAACTGAACGTTTTTAATGTTGGAAAAGAGAGAGTCACTCTAGAAAATTTGAAGTATGTGTTTGTTCATATTTAATCTTAATTTATGTACAGTAGCGTAGCTAGAACATTGTAACCCTTGTGCTATCCTAGGCACTTTAACGTTGGGGGTCGGGTCATCTAGACCCACTAGACAGTGCTCTGAAGCTTTTTTCTTCAATGATTTGTGATCTTCACTGGTGTCCACGGATTACATGAAATCTTTCCACATTTATCCACCTTTGTCATGGTAGTAATAACACGTCAAAGTAAGGGTGGGGTCATCTAAGATGGCACGAGGGTTAAATAAGGGGGCAGAAAGTGGGGGCGAGGACTTTGGAAGGGTTGCAGATTAGACAGCAGCGTGAAAGGCAATGAAAGGTTAAAAAATATTTCAAGCATTTTTATTATTGATAAGGTTTTATTAATAAGTAAAACAACAATTTCCTCTTGCCAGAGTAAGGAAGCAGCATAGATTTTGTGTAAGGTGACGGCCCAGATTGGCCAGCTTATACAATACAGCAAATAATTTGAGGGGCTCAAGACTTCATTTAAAAAAATGTATTTTCTTTTTTCATGTATTGTGCTTAAAGAAGCTTATATTGATGGTTTATTAATCTTTGTGAATAATGATACAAATATTGACTCAATAAATGAGGTGCAATTGGGATGGGCTTTTTTTTTAGCAGGGCAGCTGCCCCCTTGCCCCCCCGGGAAGCTACGCCCCTGATTATAAGATTAATACATAAAAATTAGTGGTTACAATGTATTTAGTGTATTAAAAATACATTAAAAAAATCTCATTTTATTGTTTAAATCACCTTATATGCAAACAACAAGCAGTTCTGCCTTTGAGTTGTGATTTTTTATGGTTTGTTCATGTTGAATAATCACAGTACACTCTTCCGTTTGATCACTGAACAGCTAAGCACCCAAACTAAAACTCATTTTACATTTCTTTCAAAATGTGATATGCTTAAATATGATTCTGAAGCATTTTATTACAGCATAGTAGGGATTTAGGAAAAAACTGTGCTATTTGAATGGACCAATTTATTTATTAAATCTCAGCAATTAATATTAATAATAGCCAATTTGAAGCGTAATACAGCGGATTTCAGATTTGTTCTCATTTCTCCCAAAGTAAATAACAACAGCCCACCTTCTTTAATTTGTCTTTGAGACAGAATGTTATTAAATAAAGATGTCTAAATATATACCTTTATCCAAACCCATTTTTAAAATCGCATTTGAATCAGACAGAGCGGTATGTTCTTCAGCATTACAAAAGCAAATTAGGACAATTTGTGAGGTAAAGTACACATTTGGGATGGCCTGGTTTGGAAAACTGCCCGCAGTTAAGTTGTTTTAGGATGAATTTGAGCTTTAAATCCTTCCCCCTGGAGCCTTATGGACCTTCACTCTCACAGTTTGCTCTTAATAATGCAAAAGCCCACAACAAGACTTTCCACTGAAGGTGACCTTGACTTAAAAGCTTTGTCTGTAAAGTTTCTCTGAAGCACATTGATTGTTTAAATCTTTGGGGACAAGTGAAAGACAGTAAAAAATAAATATCTAAAGTGGGTGGAAGACAAGATAAAGACTGAAAGTGGGAACTTTTTTGAAGCCAACTGAAGGGATATAAGCAATAGGCTATATTTCCTTAATTACAAAAATATAATTGCAATAATTATTTATTCCAAAGGAAGAAAACAAGAGGAACCTCGATTATTATTCTTTGGGAAATAAAATTGTGATTCCCTTTCACATTAAAATATTTCACTTTTTTAAGTATTTAGTGAACTTGTGTACTACATGGATTTTGTGAAATCAGCTAAACTAACAAATGGATGAGATCAATCAGTCAAATTTCCCATTGTGTTTCATCCATGTCTCTGATTTTTTTAAGATAAAAAAATTCTATTCATGCAATTGCCATTATAATCATTTTTTTTTTGCAAAACAGATCACTTTTTAGTTAATTTTTTCTGAGATTTATCAACATTTCGTTAGTAACATGGCCCCTGGCTCCATTTCTGTGATAAAATGTTAGCAGTTACTTCCACTTTATGGCAACTGCTGTAAAACGGAAGCACATTAGCATTTGTTTTATTCACTCTTTTACAAAAATAAAATGCAAATAAAAGATCTCTATTAAGATAAACTTGGGACGGATTGGCCAACGATGAAATCCAATAGGAAGGACAAGGCGCAGGTCATCCAATTAGGAAAGTTTAAAAAACTAGAATGAACAGAACCAAAATCAGAGGAGGTTAAAAGACGCTCAGACACTAAACACAAGAAGGCCACACCTTAAAAAGCAGCTTAATGAGAATTAAATAGCAGCTGTGACTCTCACAGGAGACCTCGGAGGAGGAGAGGGCATCCAGGAGAAGTCAAAGCCTGCCAGACTGATCAAAACATACAAACTTTTTCTTCGTTTTTTTAAAAAAAGACTTGCTATTATAGCCTACCTTAAAAAAAAAGTTTAAGCAGCAACTATATCTCATTACGTTTGTGAATATGAATTTGCAGGGTAACAGACTTGTGTCAACACCATATGCTAAAAGCACATACAAAACCCTATGTTTGGTGTTTTCTTGCCCACTGCATACATAGATTATAGTTCTATAAACCTTAATCCCTCCAATTCCTCCAGGATCAAGAACATTTGAAACAAACACGTCAGTTCACGTATGCAGACACTGTCTGCACTAAACAGATTTTAGTCTACAAGCCATTAAAGAAAGCAGCTTGCTGTGCACAGCAGTGATTTCACACTTCCACACGAGCACAGATGTCCTGTGACAAAAACATATTTTAGTTTTAACTGTACTGTTGCCTTGAGTGTGTTTCTGCTTTTTTATATCTTATCGGAATGTTGTTCAGACTTAATAAATGTATCCTTTCCTTTGGGGTATTTGGTTTTGCAGCAAGGCTTTTTTTTTTGGCATTTTCTAACAAAAAGTTGGACCATACTTGCATAATGTTCCTTCTCCATTCTTAACACCTTGTCTCTCCTGCTGCTTCATGGCTGTCTCTTCCACTTATGTTCAAGACTTCCTTAAGAAATTGATTTCACGACTGCTAACATTAGCAAACCAACAAACTCTTCATCTCGAGGTGTCCTTGATCTCGGGGAAGTTAACACTAGAAAGTTTTGCTAAAGTTGCTTAGAGATTGGTCTTTCATTGACAAATTAAAAGTTTTGCTCTTTGAAATATTTTACTGAGAAATCCAACTAATTGCTTGCTAATGACTGAACAAGTGAAAGCACGGTGCATTCATGCTCCAGATGCTACAGACCAGAACACTCTTGTTTGTTTCCAGTGAAGGGGAGATGAAGCTTTACAGAGCCAGAGAACATCAAACACTTCTGTAAACACAGCTGGAATCAGCAACTCGTATAAATGAGAGGAAATAAAATTGAAATTCAGACCTTGACCGCACTTTTCGGTTGTACACAGCACTGCCTGTTAGTTATTATTTGCACGTTTCGAAGAAAAAAAACTTTGTACATATTTTCCTGCAGTGTGGTTTTATGAATTAAGGTCACGCTCCATGCATGCGGCTCCTTCACAGAAACAGAAGCAGAAGGGATGGCCTACTGTTTCAGCACTCATGCAGAGATGCCAGAAACAGCAAAGATAAGAAATGAATGACTTTTAATGTGCAGATGCCAACTTTTATTTTCATAAGCTCTAAATTTCTTGCAGCCTTTTTTTTGTTGTTGGTTTCTCAGAGCAGATGTCAGAAAATGCGAGAAATACAAGTGTCATGGGTGTCATGATCAGGCTGTGCAGAGCTTGGTGATGAGCTGACTCAGATGGGCTTCAGGAGGAGCATAACAGGATTGTTGGCCCTGAGGATGATGCTTGAAGATCCAAAGATGAGGCAAATTTACAGCAGCGAGAAAGCGCCAGATGCCAGTGAAAATAAGGTTACTTCTCCAGAAGGACAAATTACTCCAGTAACAACCTTTTCCCACTTTGGATTTGATACTACTGATGTTGATTAGTAGCCATGATGATATCATCATACATTTTTACATTAAATCTGTTAAAAAATCTGTATAACATAAATGACATTTTCTTAACATGGAATCAGTGATTAGAGTAAAATATGGCAGCTGAAGGTTTTTCATTGCTGTTTTTTTAAACACAGTTTAAACAGGGATGTTGGAAGAACTGGACTGCGATGGTTCTCTTTGCCAGTTGTATTTGCAATCCTAGAACAGATGTGGAGGCACAATGGACGAACACAACTGACATAATTGTAGGTCATGTGTTACTCGCTTATAGTATGCGCAATGAACACTGCTCCAAATGATACAGTAAATGCAAAAAAAAAATAAAAAACAAAATAAAATGTCGAAGATCAGTTGTCCCCAACCATTTTGGGTCATTGACCAGTTAATGTGATACATTGTTTTGGCAGATTGGCCTATGAGGCTAAAGTTGGCGTGTCTTTTTTCGCTTCTGGTTTCCCTTAAAAACCTAATCTGATGAAAATGCTATTTTTTTTAATTTTTTTTTTAACATCTTGTGGTTTTTTCAGATGATAATATATTTCATTTTAAATATTTTTTTTATAAAATATTTTAAAAGAAATATCTTAAAATGCATTTTTGAGTATTTCTTTATTAAAATCATTGTGAATCAGGAGCAGACAAAAACAAAAAAAATGCTGTTTGAAAAAGATTGCAGCTGGGATGTAGAGTATACAGTCGACACAACTCCGTGCTCCGCTCCATTCTGATGCATCTTCTTGTGGACAAAAAGATCCATGAACATTTCAGTTTTCCTCCTTCCAGCTGGCATCTGGCTCTAAACTGTAAGGCAGGATTGCTCTGATATTGCTCGCCAGTTTTGTTGCAGCGGTTGTAGGGGGACCGGAAGAATGCACAAGTGTAAATTAAAAAGTTCAGTTATGAGTGAAGGAAAGTGGGGGCGGGGTTGCTCCACACCAACATTCCCGCTCACAACTCAGAGGTTATTTTCTAACGTGCTACTGCCGCTCTGCAGACACTATGTTCTAGAAAATAACACAGGTTTTTTGATTTTGGTAAAAAAAAATGCATAATCATAATAAAACTAAAAACTATTTTTCACATTAAAATGGTCCAACATTTTTAAATTTCCATAAATTAGCAACTTTATTTCACTTAAGTGTTATTGAAAAACTTCTGCAGATAGTTGAAACATCTTTATGTTCGTGAATTTTGTGAAAAAAACAAACGCCAACTCCAGTCCAGTCTGACTTTTAGGGTGTGGCCAATAATTTAGCAAAATAATATCATACGACTGCCATAAATACTGGTATTTTCAGAAAATATTGTATTATGACATTATGCTGAGCAGGTTTGGTGTGTGGAAACTAATATTTTGAATAAAAAACCCTAATTTTGTCCTTTTAAGTGTGGATTTCTTCTATTTTTAAGTTCTTCAACTTTCTAACTGACTTATTTTCCACAAAGGTTTTTTGTTAACTTTTCTAGCTTGGGGCTTTCAACTTAGCTGTCAGAGCAGCCACTTTAGAAGAGCAAAAAATGTCTTGGCATGCAACAAAAATCAGTCATAGGCAGATATGGAGGAGAGAATGAAGACATTTTGTCTAAGTAAAATATTTAAAGTCAGATAGTAAATAATGACCCATGGAATGGTAATGGTGTGGGACCCCTAGATGAATTGAAATGTATTTTTTTGATCACAGGAGCTGTCTTAGTTACAAACTACTTTCCCCCCCCCCAATAAAATAATACAGGACTGGTAAAAGCCATGCCACGTCTGCTCTCTAACTATACTTGATGCATCAGATTCAAAAATAATTTTTCCTGAACATCTAGAAATCAAAATATTTCAGCATTCTTCTTTTCACCAATGACAGTGAGTGGCTTCATAAGAAATGCAAGTCTTCTCACTCTGCTTTGGTTTCCCTGTCATCTATCACCTAACCTCTTTTTCTGCTGTTGGGTTTGCATAAATGTGCCAATCTTGCCTCTGGCATTGAGTTTATGAGGAAGAAAATAGAAAGAGAAACTGTAATGACACTCGCTAGGTTCATCATCACTGTTGCGCCACATCCAGGAAGTAGTTAATATTTCAAAATTGGTAAAAGCTTTAGTGAAATACACTCCTGTTGGTGACAGCACTGTGACAAATGCTTGTTTAAACATCTTTTGATCAAGAGAAGACTCAAATGTTTCAAAAGAGAAACGAAGATGGAAAAGTTGCTGCAAAAACAATTAGAAACAGGAAGAAAGCAATTACCATGTGTGGCAACCAATCATTCCCCTCAGAAATCCGTAATTTAAGGTCTTATATCCCTTCTTGGTTCCTTAATTGTTTATTTAAACTCGGAAGGTGCCTTACCTGTCACACTCCAGCTTTAAACACACAGCCCACTGACTTTGTTTTGGTTTTATTAATGTAAATGCAGCATGCTTACACAAGTCCTTTAACGGTAAGAAACTGATGCCTTCTTGCTTTTTTCTTCACCAGAGGGAGAGACTGAGAAACATCGAGAGGATCTGCAACCTGCTGAGGAAGGTGAGCCACAAAGCCCCTTAGGAGAGGCACCTGTTGTGCCTTAATGTCTGTCCAGACAGATGGTCTACTTTAAAAACCAAACAGGGATTTGAAAAACTCTCTTGATTGAATCGAGTCATCTGGACAACCATAGTTTGACCTTGCACGCTAAGGTTGTACTAACCTAAAGGTGGGAACCTGCTTGTTTTACAACACACCCAACTCTGGCATGTTTTAACCCTTGTGCTATCCTAGGCACTTTAACATTGGGACTTGGGTCATCTAGACCCACTAGACAGTGCCCCGAACCTTTTTTCTTCAATGATTTGTGATCTTCACTGGTGTCCATGGATTACATGAAATCTTTCCAACTTTATCCACCTTTGTCATGGTAGGGAGAACACGTCAATGCAAGGGTGGGGTCATGTAAGATAGCACAATTAACTGGCTGGGTACACCCGATATAGGGCATCAGCGTTGAGAAGAGCAGTAATATCTGGAATACATGCAGACCCATTGGGCCTTGAGGCCTAGAGTTCCCCACCCTGTACTTTGGCTGGTGTCATCGTTTAGATCCAGAACTTTGGTAGACTCTTATTGTCTAACGAGATGTGGCACAATTTATCAAACTATGTCTCAGGCTGCATGGTGGTCTAGTGGTCAGGACTCCTGCCTTACGACAAAAAGGTCCTGGTTTGAATTCCACCTTGGTTCTTTCTGTGCGGAGTCTGCATGGTAAATAGTGTATTCATATATAGCGCAATTGTACCTTTGCTTTAAGGTTAAAAGCGCTTTACAGTCACAGTCCTATTCCCACATCCACATAGACAAATTCACACACTGATGGAGGTTGATCACTCTGCCTTTTCACCAGAGCACCACATGATGCTCCACCCATGCATGCGTAGGATTTCTCCAGGCATGCCGGCTTCCATCTACAAACCAAAAACATACTTTCTTGGTTAATTAGTGCTTCCAATGTCTGTAGGAGTGGCCCTGCAATGTCTAGGGTGTACCCTGCCTACACCCTACTGTAGCTGGAATAGGATCCAGCATCCTCATGACCCCAAAACGGCATTGACCAGGTTTAGAAAATGGATGGATGATTGTGGTCGTCTCTCATATGTAACGTTGTTTATGGCATGAGCCACAACATGAACCAAACCACAAGATACACCACTTCGTCTTGAGCTACATAGCCATAAAAACAGCTCAGTCCTTGGCCTTTAGCATCCATATATCCTATATATATAACTTAATTTCAGCTAAGGTGAAACTGAAGACCCACGCTGTAGCCTGGTTTGAGGAACCAGGTGCTCCCTAAGGATTTTTCTATCAATCCTGAACATGAGCATCGTTGCATGAACTTTGGACTCATACATGCGTCATACATGTAAATCCAAGCACCACACATCGACACAGTGTAGCAGCACCCGCTCTTTGTTTGGTCTACAGAGTGGCGCATCCCTCATAGGTCTAACTCCAGCAGCTCCTTTTAATCAATGGAGCGCTGACTCAAACGGTGAGTCTTTCTTTTTGTCATCTCGCCACACGTTAACCTGACATCAAAGGGGAGACGGTGGCTAGAGCGCTGAGACCCAGCCACCGTGTTCGCCTCGAGGACTCCAACTGAGGAAGAGGAGAAGCCCTCCTCTCAGCTTCAGCATGACATCTGTTTCCCACCACACCTCTCTAAAATGCTCGCGGGGGCGCGCACACTCATCGGCCGAGCAGCTGATGTCTGTTATCAGTGTCGTCGACTGGAGCCCTCAAGCCCACCGATGGTCCTCGGGGAGGGCTTTTTCTCTACGCTGCTTCTGCAGAGTACAATAAACACACACACAGAAACTCACTCACTCACTCACTCATCCAGACAGTACCCTTGAAGTTCTGACCTTTTGAGATCATTGGAGGTGGCTGCAGATGTGCTTCCACACAAAAGCTTAGAGGAAAATAACAACCCAATTCACTGACGACTGCAATGCGATTGCATCTGCGGAGTGCGTTCTAACCTGTTCTTTGGCCACTATTACAGTTAATTTGATTTGTGTGCATGTCTTCTGACTGCAGTGTTAATTACACAATCTTCCCCAAAAAAATCTGCTATGATTTGAGATTGCGAATCCAATTAAATCCATCTTTATTGATAAAATGATTTGGATTCAACCATCAAGAAGCTGTACTGAAGTAATAAGAGACACAAAAATAAAAAACATATATTCATGAATTTTGTTCTTGTCAAAAAAGGAACTACCGGTACATAGGGTTTTCCTAAGGTTTAACTATTTGTTATAACTATTTTACTATTTGTTGTTTTGTAAATTCAGACAAAGTCTTTGAGCTTTTTTGCATGTTCTGAACTCCTTTTGCAGACGGCACACAGACAGGACAGAACGGTTGGTTCTCCTGCTGGAAGCAAGGTCAACATGCGGAGTAGGGTTACTGTATACGTGCTACATGCAGATGTAACAACCTTTCACATCTAAATATATCTTAGCCCACCTCTGATTGCTCAGCTGTTTGAAACTGAAGCTTTTCTCCTGACACCGACTTGATCAATATGTCCTCTTAATTTACTGAGTTATTTAGGAAGAGCCTCATTTCTTTCCATTTGCTCCATCCAGTGCTTGTCATCTGTTTGAGGTGAGCATTGTGGAGATGTTCCTCCCCTTCTCCACCCTGGTGTTGGCTCGCTCCCACTGCAGTAGTCCTCGATGGTCTGCATGAAAGCTTTGGCCGGGTTTTGTGGCGTTGGCATCCCATTTGCTAGTTTTCACTGGGCACACATGCAGGTAGATGGATGTGTGCCATGCTTCCTCAGAGTGGGGAAATCCATATATAGTGGGATTTTTTTCCTCCACTTTTTGTGTGTTTAGCTTATGGCAAAAAGCGAGTGTGTTGTCACAGCAACTGAGTAAACTCGGGTGCTCTCATTTGTGCTTTCTCTTTCTGTATTTTCAGGTCTCGTCCTTTTTTTTTCCTTTTTAAATGCATTTAGACCTATAGTTCCTTCTTCCTTTGATTTCTTTCCACCCTTTTCTTTATTGGGTCATGAAAGCATTTTTTTTTTGTGTGAAATTCTGAAGCCCTCCAGTCTTTTAAATCACTGTAATAAGCATAAACTGCTGCTGAAAGATTGTGGGAGCTTCACTTCTGTGTTGGATGGTTTTTCATGCAGCCTTGAATGAGTTTTTCTGCAACTGCTCAGTGATATAGTTTTGTGTTTGCTTTTGCAAAGAAATATCAGTATTTTTCAAGTGTTTCTCATGTTTCCTCATCGTAGCTACGGGTTCTTAAAGATAGAGATGTGTAACTGCAGTATTATAGATTCTGTCATTTTTGGCTTAAAAAGGAACTGAATTCTATGACGATTTCAGAATCTCAGAACCTTTGTGTTGACAGATTTAAAGTTTTCTCAATATTAAGGGATCAATAAGCACACATGGAGATCTTGTACTCCTTATTCAACATTTTTTTTACTTTGGTTCAACGCTGGTGCTTTAGCGTGTGTGTTCACGTTCTTTCGACAAACGTAATTCTTGAACCGTTTACGCAATTAACTTAAATCTAGCAGATTCTGAATGAGAGAAAAGCAGCTTTGCACTGAGATGCAACACTTTACAGTAGTGAGGTGCTTCTGCAATCAACATAGAGCTGCTTTGTGTTGTAATTGTTGCAAATCCAATATGAAAAGCCGTATTTTTCCGCATTAGCCGATTCCCGTTCAACACGTAAACCGTTGAAGAGTTATGTTAGGTCAAAGCGCGTCTTATTTAGGTTGGGAAATCTCTGGTGTTAATGGACATGCAGCACGGGAAAAACATGCTAACACCTGGCACAGAGGCCCAATGAATAGTTCAAACTTGTACTTTCCTGCTGTGCCTACAACATAACCCTATGTTTTGGAGACAATTTGCAATGTTTTGGAAAATAATTCATCAAAGGTTGTTTAAATTAGCCTCACATTTAATTTTACCCGATTTACAATTTCAGATTTATCCGATTCCATCTTTTTGCTTCATCTCTGCTGCTGATAAAATTCTGCAAACATGCATGATTATGCACAAAACATTGAAACTGTCAGTCGTGGCTGCATGTGCAAACCGTATCCCGCCTCTGGTACCAGGCAAAATACCTTATAGGTACAGGAGGAGTTAAAAAGGTTGAGTTTTGCAGGAAGTGTGGCACCATATTGAATGTTTATGTACTTTTCTTAACAGGGAATCTTCCATAAGTCTCATCAAGCAGTGATTTCTTATCACAGCAGATGTGAAGCATTCACTCTTGCTGGTCAGCAGTCGCTGCTGCACATGAGTTTTCAGTATATCTAAGCAAAACATCTTTATAGGTATTTATGATTATCGATTCTGCAAAAAAGAAAGGTTACTTTCTAAATTCCTGGTTGGTCTATGTGGGAAAACATTTGAGTTCATCCTAATCAAAAGTTAGGATTTGTAATTCAATATTATGGGTGAAATATTTTTCGAAAGGTCTCACATTTAAACTTGATTATCTCTTATCAGCTCCTTAAATAGGAAAAACAATTTAATGATATTCATCATACAACATTACTGACTTTCTAGCCTATATATAGTTGAAAAATACCTGCATTATTTATTACATTCACTCACATAAAGATCTCTTATGAATAATAAATGTGTGTTATTAGTTCTCCCACTTAGCATTGTGTAAATACATCTCACACATCAACACCTTTGAAACTGTAGCTGAACAATGTAACTGTTGACCGAATACCGCAGTTCCAAACACGAAGCTGTGTCTTTACTGAATGACTCAGCTTGTTATTGTTCTTCTTCTTTGTTTATTCAGTGTCTGTCGTAGTTTTTTGCCTTGGTATGTCAAGTGCTTAGCATTAACAGAATGAAGGTTTAATTTGACGGTTGTAGCTCAAATTTGGAAGGTTTCTAAAATTTAGTACTTGGAAAAAGACCGGTTGACCGGTTGCTCGTGAAGGATGTGTGGGTAGATTGCGGGCCATCAAAAATAAATAAACAAGAAGTGTGTCACTTGATTGACAAGCGGAATGGCCAATGGAACATCCTCTGATACATACGTCATTGCACATGTGTGTTTGACTACACTGAGCCTCAGATGTGTGGTCGACCAGCGCATTCTGCCTGCCATGGAGAGATTTTGCGGGCCTGGCTGTGTGCTGGGTCCCCGGCGAAGGGTCACTACGGCGGGAGTGCTTATTGAGGCCCGGGCTGTACACGTGTCTCGATTCGAAGCGATATTGTGACGCCCCCCCTGACCAAACCGTTCTGCTGGTTTAACGGTTTCTGCCTGAGGGATCTGAGCCCACTCAGGCAGCAGTGTCGTCCAGAAGCACTCGCTTCTCGAGGCCTGCCAATTGACCGAGGGGCCTGACTGCTCAGAGCTTTAAAAACAAAAGTAGTCATTGTGTATCTGTTTATACCCTACAAGTTATTTTTACCATTTTTTTTTTACATTCATTTCAACTTTTTTTTTTTTTTTCCGTCAGCAAGGTACTTGATCACAATTAAAATTTGAAATTGTTGCCCAGCACTAATATATTTAATGTAATGCAAGTATATAGTCAAGAAATGCTTTAATATTTTTATGGGGTGCACATTTATTCTACAAATAAAACAATTCTGTGGTACTGTCATTTTTCATGAGTCATTTTCCCCTTTTTGTTTTTACAATGCTTTGCAACAAGAAAACTCTAGTTTTGGAACTGAAAAAACCTCTTCATGTCATAAATCATGGTTGATAAACAAACTAAAACCAGCTCTGCCTAGTTATCCAAGCGTGCAGATTCCCAGCATGCTCTGAAATGGACCTCTAAGGAGGCTCTTTGTCCTCGTTTGATTTCCTTTCAGCATTGATCCGAGGCAGGAAATAACCTTGACTGGAGAGGCAGCTGCTGCTGTCCTCAAAGGGGGGGTTCCCAAGGTGTTTAGAGAAAATTATGGTGGCAAAGGTAACCAGTCACTGCGAGCAAGCGTCCTCACCCTTATGCTTTCCTGTATGTTTTGATCACATTACTAAGCCTCTGTCATCTCATGTACTGATGAACATGTAGTACATGCGGGTTTTTTGAGTTTTATGTGTCTCTACTTTTGCTTCACAAATACGAAACCTAAAATATGTTTCATTTCTGAAAGGTTCTTATTATTTGAAATAGCAGTAATGATGTTATCTGCCTGTGATTTATTGTTAGCACACTCCTAGTATAATAACTGGTAAATACAGAGACACAAAAGAAAATGGTTCAGTCAAATGGAATGTTTCATCTCGGGGCCAAAACTGTCAGCTGAGAGATTTAGCCTTTGTCTCGGCTCTGCCACTGCTCCATTCCAGAGAGTTTTAAATGGCATTCTGCCTTCATTTAAAATCATATGTGACAGGATAGTGGCAATTTTTTTCACGTTTTGCTCCTGGCCCCACAAAGTGACTAGATCGTACCTTCCCATAAAGTGATCATATCCAAGAATTGGATCTCAGCAGTTGATTCTAGGGATAGATTCGGTTTTAGTAAATTGTGGTTCCTTAAGTAACCTTTAAAAAAATGCCTAACAAGTAAATCTTGTGCAATTAATTGCCAGAATGGGCATCTTTTTTTAAAGTAACTGACTGATTTTTTTATTATAAAAGCAATCTTTACTTTTTCTTTTTGTGCCTAATCTAATTATGCCCTTAGCTTCCAAGGAGGAATAGAAAAACACAAATAATCATCAATCATAAGAAATATAAAAACTTTGAAGTTTTGATTTATTGCAGTATTCATGTACATCAGAGGGTTTTTCTAGATCAGTGGTGTCCAGCCTTTTGTTGGGCCCCCAACTGGTTTAATGTCAGAGAATATTTTCACAGACCAGTCTGTACAAGGCTGAAACTGGCGTCCAATATTTTGTTAGCTTCCGGTTTCCGTTAACTTTTGAGGATCTCTTCATTTCAAAGCCTGACACCAAGCATTGATGAATTTGCATCCAAGATGAGGCACCAAATACCTGAGAAAAGTGAGCTCCAGCAGAGCAGTAAGGGTACGCTGTCACCCTTACTTACCCTTCAATGATGTATAAGTGTTTGTTAAAACTTGTCACTTTCAGCATGCCTGTAAAACTTTTTTGTATGAACATTTTACCCTACAGGCTCGCCCAACGGTGTACAACCTTACAATTTTGTGTGGACCACCTGTGCCCCTTTTTCACCAGCAGACAGCCCGTATACAGCCGTAAGGGTGGCTAAGGCTCAAGAAAATAAATGCAATGATATTTCCTTGTATTTAAACCTCTAGCAATGGAGATGTCACCTGTTACACCTAAATAACACACGCTTTTTCAACTAATTCGGCTCTGCATCATTATGCGATACTGCTAAAATGAAATGTTGTAAGCGGCTAGATGGCTCAGTTGGCTGGTTGTGGGACTGGCGTGCAAAGTGACAAAATCCACCTTAGGCAGGATCCTTTACACAGCTGCCTATCTGGATATCTGTGCCTTGAAAATACAGGATTGTGTGAGGAAGGGCATCCAGCATTAAGACTCTCTGCCAAACCACCTGTGCGAATCCATTAAATCGAATTTGCTGTGGGGACCCCTGATGGGAAATCCGAAAGGTGAACAACAACTAACATAAAATGTTGCATAACAAAGCATAGCAACTTGTCTTGGTGACAGAATCCGCTGATTTACATTGATTGATCACTACCATAGCATATAATAGCAAAGCTGCTTTTTTCCGCTTCAGAATCAACTGGATTACATTAATCGTGTAAACGGTTGAAGAGTTATGGTAGTCGAAGGAATGTCAACATTGAAGCTTAAATTCAGGTGTTAAACAGTTAAGACTGCTGTTGACACTCTATGAATTACCATAGCTTTTCAACTGTTTACACAATTAGTGTAATCCCAACTGATTCTGACACTGAGAAAAGTCATTATACACTGATATGGAACACTTTACTACTTTAATGTCTAAACCTTTCACACAGCATTTACGGTAAAATACCCAGCAAGGGAATGCTCAATCGGATGAGTTAATTGGTGTCTCGATGCAGGAGGAAAAAATCCTCAATCTTATGCCCATTGAGAGACAATAGACCAACAAAGAGCACATTTGTTGGGCAGTAGATACTAGAGTTGAGTTTAAAACAAAGCAGAAACTTCGACCATTTGACAATGAGGCTGCATACAAAGGCATTGGAATAATGACACCATTGATCTTATATTAGGAGAAACAGCTGTTGGGGAGTTACATGTTACTCCATTTTAATAGACCATGTAATTATGAAGGTTTCAACTGAAAAACTAAAAGAAAAAATGATAGAAAACAGAACACAAATAAGTTTTATTCTTACTGCACGCACTGGAAGTTCTGCTGTTAAATCCTACTGCCCTGAGGATCTTCAAACCAGCACATTTGGACTCACTTTGTGACTACTTCTCACAGATTTGTTAATTTAAGAGCATACGATCCCAGCAAGGTTGTGATGTGGAGTTTATAGCGTCAGGAGGCAATGCAAGAGTTTTGTGGTCTTTAGTGGCTACCCGGGCGTGGTATAATCGGACTGAACGATGCCAAGAACCACTGGATGTGAGGAGTGGGAGGGGGAGTGGGATTGTCTTTTAATCTCTGGGTTTAAAGCAGTCAGCTGGAGAGGAAACAAAGAGCACAGAAAATTCAACTCTAATTTTGTTGTATTTGTGTGAAGACACAGTTCTTTGTAACATTGACTTTATTTTAGGAAAGAACTTACAATAAAAACAAACGTGAAGAGCTAGGTACCAACCAGAAGCAAAACCAACTTTCTTGTCTTGATTTGTTGGTTTGATACCATAATGGTCTGAAGCTACGTTCACAGCAGTCTCAATAATGCCGTGCAAAGCCACCACTTCTAATGAAAAGTCTAGTTAAACGTACAAAATGCACAACTGTCCAGCACACATTGAAAGTTAAAACAGGCCAAACTTCAACCGATCAAGGACTTTAGATGTGGCAGTGACATATGGATGGCGTCCATTTGCATTCAGTGCCAACTGTTTAAAAATGTATTTTTGCGTGGCCAGTTTTTTACATATCGGAAGAGAGCTGTGAACGAAAAAGTATGGGGCAAGATTTGCACCACTTTGGCATTTCACACCAAGCTTCTTCCAACTGTAGGTAGTGCCAATGCTCTAGTTCCGGGTAGCGACAGTCCAGTGTAAATACCATGGGCTAAATGAACATTCAAAAATGGACTTTTAGCAGGTTCTTGAACATAAATTTAGCTTTGAACGCTTTGAACATGCCTGGTGTGAACGTAGCTTAAGACATAAAGTTGATGGTGATTGATGGTCAAAGATACAGAAAAATACCAGAAGCCTTAAAGAATCAAAGAAGAGTTTTTCCAATTATCAAACAAAATTCATAGTTGTTGCCCTACTTTATTACAAACCTGTTCTGACTGGTAGACACCAGCAGCTTGTCATTATACTCAGATTGAGTTAAGTTTAGTTTAGCCCAACTATACCAGCTTTAAATAATTTCAGTGTAGTCAAGTTTTTTTGCCACTTAAAAAAAGTTTTTCCATTGTGGGTTGTTCCATCTGTGGTTCTGTTTGAAAATCTACATAAAACATGGCTTCTGTTCCGAAGCATCTTAGTGAAACATAAATCATTTAATAGTCATGAAATATGTAGACATATTTCCTTTACCAAGCTGTATTATGGTTTCTTGTTCCGATGGTGGTTGAAACTGTAATTGGGAAATATTTAAGTGTGTTTTTGACCTTCCAGACCAGAAACAGAATGGGGCTGAGAAAATTCAATGGATAGGAGTGTGGAGTGAGTGATGAGGCTGAAGTGGGAGACTGGAGAAAGAGGACCATATGTTTCCTGCTGGCAAAGACTTTTCCGTACATCTGTGGTTTTCATCTGCAGCCGGCTCGCTGCCCGTCTGCCAGCCTTTAGTGCCATGCTCATGTTTTTTTTTTTTTTTACGCTGCACATGATCTTCAATGAAATCTTACACTGTGAGCATTATTTCCTCATCCTTCAGTTTGAACACGCTGCCACAGTTACATCAATCTGGCTTAACCTGATAGCAAAACCTTACATTTCTGCTTGACATTTTGTCAAGCCTCCAAAACAGCTCAGAGCTGTCCAGGCGTGTGGGACCTCTGGGGTCCTGTGGTGTTTTGGCAGTAGGACACCCGCTATAGATAATTGACTAACTGTGCACTGTCGAGTACTCTTGCAGTGGGGGAGACTAGTTTACCAATGAAAAATCGCTGTAGGTGGAAAATAAGTCTTGACATTTCCCCATTAATGAAAAAAAGTAGTGCTGATGAGTCTGAACTGCTTTGGAAATGTCTTTAATGAAAAATGCAGCAGGAAATTATTTCACCTTTGACTTGACAAGACAAATTGAATTGGGTTTACTATCTAAGCAAATGTTCCGGCCCATCTTAGAGTCTTCTTCTCAGATCTTAATTAAAAATTTGGACAAAATTTGTCAATGTCTGATTCGATTGATGACACTTATTGCTCCATGAGACACAATAAAAAAAAAATTCACACTGGACTTTAAGCATCATGAATTCTGAACCTCTCTACTCTTCCTCCAGACTCCGGGGCATTATTTTCTATCAAAAATGAAAGCGTACTTTTATCTGTAAAGAAGGCTTTGGATGATTGAACAACTGTAGGGTCAGAATACTAAGAAAATGGACAACCAAGAAAAACTGTAGGACTGTGTGAATTAATTATAAATAATAGTATTAGCTGGATGTGACAGAATCTAGATAGAGGTTAGAAATTTCAAACAGAAAGTAGGAAGTCTGTTGAAATTGTAGTTCCACAAGTCCAAGTTTACAAGAGTTTGGTCCTCGGCTGAGGGCGGGACAAGTCCTGCAACAGGAAGACTCCTGATGTCTATGTCAAAGATAGAAGCGTGACACCAGATGAGGGTTAAAGCAGAGACAAGGTTGAGAACATTTCCGGGTCAGAACCATATGAACTGGACTTAAACTATAAAATGCTGAACAGGAAGGCAAACCAATGAGAAAACAACAAATTAGGAGTGGAGAGAAACACAGGTAAGAGGACAGATTTGATTCTGGTTGATGACAGTACTAGTCCAGGTAAAAAAAGTTGCGATGGCTGTAGTTCAGGAGTGGATGATATGAGGAATGCAACAATTTAAGCCCATGTCTAGTATTTGTCTGTGTGGTAGTTCTTGATGCAGTGACTCCAAAACAGAACAAGATGAATTTTTTGACTGTCACTAGCCAAAGCTCTGGTAAACAGTTGTGCAACAGCATCACCAAAACTGCAAAACAGTGCAATGCTCAACATGTCGGTCTTTAAAAGTGGATTCAACACAGTGTTATACTGTACATCCATACATGAAGTTTGAGGTCATACATCTGGGGCCTCATTTATAAAACTTTGCGTAGGATTTGCGTCAGAAGTGGCGTACGGATGAAACATAAGACGTGCGTACGCACAGAAATATTCGGATTTATAAAACCGTGCGCACGCACATCCTACGCATCTTTCCCTCAATAAATCACAACCAATTCTAAATGCAGCGCAGCTTTTGCGGACTCATGACACGCCCATAGTTGCCCATAAATAGTCCGTGAAACGCCCACAAATGAATATTCATTGATTGCGAAACCATGGCACACACCGAGAGGAAATGAAAAAAACGTAACTTGACTCAATGTGAAGTAGAATTTATCGTTGGCGAGGTGGAATAGAGGAGAAAAGTGTTGTTTGGAGGGCACAGTGTGGGCATTACTAATGCCTAAAAGGCACGTGAGTGGCAAACGGCGGCAGGCGCCGAAAATGCTGTAGCCTCACAACCTCGGACCGTGGACGAAATAAAAAAAAAATGGTCGGACATCAAAGTCGAGGCGAAAGAACTTCTAGCGCTCAATCGGGAGGAGGGGGCACCGGGGCACCGGGGCACCGGAGCGCCAGATGTCGTCCCCATTTGCCAGCAAGTCTTCTTGCTGTCTAAAGATGCGTTCACTCCGAATTCTTCCATTTGCCACATCTTCTAAAAGCGCAAGATCAGCCATTGTGCGTCATTACGCATTGTGATGGGGCATTTTATTTCCCTCCATTTATTGCATCTGACAAGCTACAGATGTCAGTAATAATCGACGTGGAAATGGGAAATTGTTCAGCGCGAATGTAATTTCTTGTTGCTTTCTGAATGGTTGAGACATACGCCATACATTGTTTTATCAAAAATAAAACAAACTAAAGGCATATGCATGAATACCATAATTCCATAGCTTATGAAGAAATGTTTTGCTCTGAAAACAACTTTCCCCAGTGGACAATTAATATGTCTGTCCGTCCGTCCGCACACCCGCACCTATCTGCTCCGCCAGACGGACACATTAACGAGAATATCAGTTTTGTACATTATTTCGTTCTGTTAACTATATTATTTATGAGGATGAATTGCACAACATGCCAATATTGCAGAATATATTTCATTTTTCTTTCTGCAAATAAGTGTTCATTTGAATTTCTGTTGTAATTTTCGTTTGATTTTTTTTTATTTGTTTCACTGCTGATCGATCAAACGGGTGTTCATGTAGGCTGTTAATTGTAAGACTTGCTTTGTGAAGTCTTCATGTAATTTCTGAGAGGCAGTATTGTCATTTTCACTTTCACGTGTTTCTTCCATCTGCCGACGGTGTCGCCGTTTCACATTTCATCCGTTTTTGTGCGTACGCCTAGGTCAGAGCTTGCGTGAAGGACCGCACATTTTCAAGATTCAAGATTCAAGATTCAAGAGGTTTTTATTGCCATATTCTGTGTAGCTACACAGAGTAGGAATTTGTTTCGGTGCAAATGTGCAGCATAAAACAGAAGAACAGTAAACAACAAAATTTTTTACGCAATGGACAGAACAAAAATATAAATAGAGTCAGTAGTGCAAGGAGTGACAAAACAGTGCAAACTGAGAATGTTCAAGGTGCAGGTAGTGGGCTGGTGACTGATTGGACATTGAAGTGAAATTTGGGGGGGGGGGGTTACAGGGCATTTAAGAGTCTGACTGCAGAGGGAAAGAAACTGTTCTTGTGTCTGGAGGTTCTGGTCCTGATGGACCTTAGCCTCCTGCCTGAAGGGAGTAGTTTCAGTAGGTAATGTCCAGGGTGAGAAGGGTCGGCAGCTATCCGGCCTGCACGTCCCTGGGTTCTGGAGACATATAGTTACTGGAAAGATGGGAGGCTGCAGCCGATCACCTTCTCTGCTGAGCGCACAATACGCTGTAGCCTGTTAATGTCTCTGGTTGTGGCACTAGTGTACCACACGGTGATGGAGGAGGTGAGGATGGACTCAATGATGGCCGTGTAGAACTGCACCATCATCTGGGCCGGCAGCCGGGCTTTCTTCAACTGCCGCAGGAAGTACATCCTCTGCTGGGCCTTTTTGAGGAGAGAGCAGATGGAGGGCTCCCACTTGAGGTCCTGCGTGATGGTGGTGCCGAGGAAACGCACAGAGTCCACTAGGGTGATGGGACAGTCTGACAGGGTGAGAGGGGGTGAGGGGGCTGTGACTTTCCTGAAGTCCACTATCATCTCCACTGTCTTCTGGGTGTTCAGCTCCAGGTTGTTGATGCTGCATTTTCCCGTCAAGTTTGCTTTTTATAAATCTCAACTATTGCGTAGTGAGTGGTGTACGCCTTCTTTTGTGCGTACGCAATGCTTATAAATGAGGCCCCTGGTGTGAAAAGGCACATTGACCAGAGTTTGCTTTAAAATAATGGACAACTGGTTAGGGAATGGAAAAGTGAGAGTTTTGATAAGTATACCCATAGAAAATCAAAGAAAGATGCCTCTAGTAGAGTGGTAGAGTGTAGACTTATATAGTGTGTCTAAGAATGTAGACTTATATAGAGCTTTTCTGTCATGCCTTATAGCCCAAAGCCCTGTACAGTCACAATTCCATTCACCCGTGCATTCACACATTCACATACTGCCGAACACTGGCGCCAAGCTATAACCACCAGGAGCAATGTGAAGTTCAGTTTCTTGCCCAAGGACACATCCCAAAGTGGGAACCAAACCTCGTTCAAGCAGAGGTCAACAACGTTATCTCAATTTACAAATTTGAGCTCTAATTGGTCATGAATAGAAGACAAAACCAATGAACTTGAAAAAAATAACTATTCCTAGGCTATAAATACTTTCATCCTTGGTGTAAAATCAGAACATTTCCCATTGAGTCAATGGGAAATAGCTCTCCTCAAAAACCACCTCCTAGAGGTCATTTGGAGAACGGCAGTATTTTTGCATCGTTGGTTATCATCAGATTTTGAAATGGAAGGTGAGGGCTTGGATATTACTTGTACTTAGCTGCATTAGAAAGATTGTCTTTTTAAAGGTCACACATACTGGTAAAATGGCACCTCTAAATCCTGATACCTTTTATTTCTTCATTAGGGAGCAAGTGCATGCTGGTTCCACCCTTAAAACCCACTGAAATCGCATCGTACTTGGACCTGGATTGTTTATGGTCAGTCTGTTGGCTTTTATTCAGGATTTGAGTTAAATCACCTAGGTACTGTTTATGTTTCAAGGCTCAGTTATGAACATTTCTAACAGCAAATAGAAGGTTTTCTTTTTACCATGCAAGTTGGAGTTTGTGCAGGGAAAAAGACAAAATTGAGATAGTTCATAAACCAGCAGTGGCTGTGTCTCTGCTAGAACTAGATCATGATGCAGTGGGTGATAAGCAAGCACCGTAAACTGAGCCTTTGGTGATGCAAATGAAGAAGGTTTTCCTTTCGAAATCTGAAGCAAAGCTTTAAAATGAGGAGAACCCTGAAGTCATGACTTGTTTTCTTTTTCTTTTCTTTTTTTTTATGAGGAGTGCTTTAATTACAGGCAGATATTGCAGTCCAGAAGATGCTGACAAGAAGCTGCATCCACACTGTAGCTGAGGAGTTCGTTACAGTTGGATAATGAGTCTTTTGAAGGCTGAGAGGAACTAAATCTGAGCCGCTGCAGGTTACACAAGCAACCTCTGCAACCACAGAGAAAAAGAGTTCAAATAGCATCAGTACTTCTCTCTTTTAGTCCTTTAGTAAATGAACACTTTCATCTTTTTTGTTTCTTACTACAAAGCAGACCTATTATGCTACATTCACACCGGGATGTGACGTTCAAGAATGCGCGTTTAGCCTAAGGTTTACTCTGGAATCTCACTACACTCGCTACCCAATACTAGCGCATGTCTGCCACAGCAGTGCCAGTCTTGTGAATCTCGCTCCAGTCTTTTTCTTTCACAGCTCCATTCCGACATATGAAATACTTGGTGTCTTATAATTTCAGCCGGGCACAAACCGCAATTATTGATTTCTCTTTCATGATCAATTTTTGAAGAATTGGCGCTTTTATGATTCGAAAGGGACGCCATCTAAAGGTCACTAAATCCGCGCCCCTGAATGGTCAAAGTTGGATCTGGTTTAACTTTTAATGCGTGTTCAGTTTTGGAAGTAGAGCCCAAAATCGGTCGTAGAAACTCGCATAGCGACAGATGAACGCAGGAGTTTTGAACGCCAAAGGCCAAAACATGCATTTTTGTGTGTTTACATTAACTTTTCAACTGAAGTTATCGCTTGAACATGCGTTGCCTAGGGCGATGTGAACATAGCTTTAGGGTGAAAATACGTAAGTCCATATATAATTGGTTCATGCAAAAGTACCCAATTAAAAAACGGACCTACCCAAATTTTTAATGTTTAAATGCCACCTTGAGCTTTTACTATGCATGTAATGGTTCGTTTATGGCTGTGGTCACTACTTGTGTCCTCTTTGACTTTTTTTGCTCTTTCTGACTGAAAATCCCAAAAAAACAAATTTTCCAACCTCAGCAGTCGGGGAAAAGTGGTGATTCTAGCTGCTTTTAACAATGACAGCTCTGAAGGCGGCTTAAGAGAGTCATCCGAATCAAAGCCAGCAGGAATCTGGGTGAATATCTGGGCTTTTATTCAGGGAGCTGCACAACCAGGTGAGTCACCGAGCCAGAGTGAGCGTGGTGAAATGGAGAGCCGGGTTGTCACCGCTCCGCCGTGGCCAATCTCTGTCTCATTCTTGTTTTGCTGTTTTTATTTCTAAAAAAAAAAGTCTCTCATTAGCTGAGAGTGTTGCTCGGTGACCCAGCGCTCATACCCCATGTCCCTCCCAGCAGAAAAGGCTGAAAAGTCACATCTGAAAAGCTCCCCGGCTTTCCTTTTAGAGGCAAGGCCAGGCGTTCTGGTGGGTGGACCCTCGTTAATTGGACCTGAAGAGGTTGAGGGCGAGCCTCGACACAGCTGTCAGCTTTGGCTTGGGTTTTGAAAGGAGCGTGGGCCGGAGCCCTCATTTTCAGTGCTGGGGGGTGATTTGCAGTCAAAGGTGAAGGTGTTTGCCTCAGCACAGATGTAATGAGAGGAAGAAGGAGCCCCGGGGAGGAGAGGAAAATACAAGCTGGACAAAAAAGATCAATTAAAAAGCGGATCCTCCGCATGCTGAAAGAGGTTTTTGGAGAATTAATACAACAACAAAAATATGCACATTGTCATCGTTCAAGTCTCATAAAATTGTAAGGAACCATCTTCCTGAACATGCAGAATGACAATCTCTACATGAAGCACCGTTGTATGCCATGGGGAGACAGTTTTGTCAGACTTAGCCAACTTTTCCAACATTTTTATTGGACTTTTATGAATTTCCTAAGACACATGTGCTATATGTAAGAAAATAGAAATCAAACCGAGTAAATTAAATGAATACTTTTTTTGGAAAATTGTTGTATAAAATATTATTTATTTTGAATGCAAAACTTCGATTTGTTTTAAGCACTTTATGCTGCAAAAACTTATTGCCTAAAAATAGGAAAAGAGAAGAAAATCATTAGAAAGTAGTAAAATGATCTGTCCATGCAGCCGTCATTTTTACATAAGAAATTGTATAAAAAGAAAACAAGGAGTTCCACAAAAGCATTTTAAAACCTTCGAAAGGTCTTGATAAATAAGATAAGTTAAGATCTGGTAAAGTATGTCTAAACAAAAGGTTTTCAATCTTTGTAAGCATTAAAAAGACAAGCTTGAAAGTGAAAATGTTTCCCTTGTGTTAAAAGCCAAAAGTAAAAATAAAGGTTTTCTAAAAACAGCCACAGAGAACCAATTCTACTTAGTTTATTGCATCAGGCCACAGAGGTTTAATCTCATTAAGCCATATACAAAAAGGCGTTTTAAATGGAGCTTTCCGTTCGGATAATCTAGGTACGCTGCTGTAATTTGCTGTTTCTTGCATCATTGTGAGGGATTTTACTCTTTCTGTGGGGTTAATACAGGAGTCAAGCTTGCATAAAATCCCTGGAGGGTGAGGAACAACTGTCACTGAGCGAGTGCAGGCCTCCATCTCATCTGCTGAACGTGTGAGCATGTTATGTTTGGATGTTTACACCAGAAAAGGCTGGATGATGACACAGCATTTGAAATAAACAAAACGCTTTGACGGGAGCCAAAAAAAGGACATGAAATGCACAAGTTTTTTATGTTAATGCACTTTTATGTAAAGGAATAGAGGTCACATTCCTTAAATGTTTTGTATCCACCCCAATTTAACTGTTGTAGTTCATTGTAATTTTCAGAGTTTTCTCTTTTGTTTTACATGTTATTTTTTTCTTGCTTACTTGTTTAACCTCCATGAATGTGATACTATTTCACATCCATTACAGACATTAAAAAGTAATTCGGGTTGCAACTTTCTTTTAAACCTAAAGGAATGAAGTAGACTGTAAAAAATGCATACTTACACTAGATCGACTCATTTAGCTATAGAGGATTTTGGACACTCATTTGAAAAATTGTAAATGTTATATACTTGTATAGAGCTTTACTACCTTCTCTTAAGGCCCAAAGAGCTTTACAGTCACAGCAAAATGGCAAAAAAGTCACCAAGAAGCATGTCTTTGGACTGTGGAAGGAAACTGAAGTACGCGGAAGAAAAAAAACACAGTAATTTTAAAGTTTTATGCTCTTTTTAGATATTTTAGCTGAAAGCTTAAAAAGCAAATACAACATGCACTTTCTTGCTACCTCAGGTAATCCTGATTTGTAATCGTAACATCACACCTCTATTGGTTTGAACAATTTTAATTACATTTGTTGGACTACAAATGCGTAAACACCTGTTTTTGCACACTGAGCTAGTTAATTAGCATGTTCTTTCACAACTACATTCTTGTAGTCAAAAGTTGGGTAAGTAGCCTACAGTTGAAGAATTTCAGCTGCCTAACAAGCAGGCTATTTATAATGGGTTCAAATTAGGAAAATTAATTTGGAAATTGAAAACTATTTATTTTTTATGGTATTTGTGCCACCACTATTATTTTGTAGAGATGTGAAAATATTACCATTCAGAGCACGAAAGAAAACCTCCAGAGTTATCTGATGGGTATGGTTTCAAATATGGCAAAAATGTGCCAAAATAAACACTGAATCGGTTAAAATATTGCTACAAAAAGGTATTTTATTTGAAACCAATGCTTATTTTTAAAACTAGTTATTCATGTGAGGCAATGCTACCTCATCTGCTTAAACGGTGACTGCTACCGATGGGTTTCTTTTAACATTTCCATATATCCTCTATGCCTCATCTAGCCAGAAAATTATATTCCTCTCCTTCTGACCAGGAAGTATTGTAATATTTACTTCATGCATAATTCATGCAGAAATGCTTGACGTTGCAGGGGGCTCTGGTGGCAGACTAACGGACCAATTTTAATATTTCACTTTTTATACTTCAATAGCTCCAAATGGGGTCATCAGCCTCCCTTAGTCAGGCAACTTTTGTGTTTAAAAAGTTTTTTTGTGTATTTAAGATTACATTTTAGTTTTACCAATATAAATATGAAAGGACATAGGTTGATAAAGCGATTAAAAATAAAAAGTAAAAATCCTGCATGTAATACAATCAGTATTTTTTTTTTTGTTTGTCTGTAAAGCATGTCTGTGTGTTTCTCCTGCATCAACTGTGGTCACATGACGGAGCAAACCATCAGAAATGTATTGTTTACATCTTGCGGTGTTGTCCTTCATGAATGAATCAGATGGTAGTACGGGGGGACCCCTAGCCCCCCAGCCAGAAAAGCAGTTACAATTCATTGGGCAGAGTCCCAGATGGGTCCTCTCTGTGCACACACGCACATGCACACAAAGACACTCACACCCACAGTTATGAAATGATTTCCATATTCAAGATTCAGTGTCTTTTGTAGGGAAACCAAAAAAAACTAAAAACAAAATGCTTTGATGTTTTTCTAGTTTTAAATCATCTCTGATTTTAGTTTGAGTTTTCTGTTGTCCCAGCTGCAAACTTACAGTACTTGTTATCAATAACAAACCCCTATTTATGATCAAGAAGCATGATGCTTACTAAAAAAAATATAGTTTTGTTTGAAAAAATGATAATAATTAAATAGTCAATGTTTTTGCTTACAATCGGACACAGAGAGCAGTCAGGTAGTCCTTAATCATTTTCCAGTTTTGACTATGTGTTGTCTGAGTTAGTCAAAAGTTATATTAAGTTGTATCTGTCCATTAAGATTTACAATGTTGAGATTAGTCCGTTTTTTTTCTTTTTTCGGTAACATGCTAAAGTTGAAGCTGCAGTACATTCATGTCATTCTTAGCATTTCATTGGTGTTTTCTACATTAAACTAACGTGTAAACATTTGTATTTTTTTATCATGACTAGATGATCTCTTTTTCAACTTTTTGCAAAGTCCGTTGAGACTGGATTGTGAACTGATGGTTTGTAGCTTAACTAAAATAAAACATGTCTTTCTGAAAACTATTTCAATTTAAACTGTTGATCCCACTTAAAAAGTAAATGCAACTTTTTGTTGGGACTCCATTTGCGACCACAAAGTATGTATTTTAACAACCGTTTTAACACCATGTGCATTAGGACTTTCAAAACTTTAATGGTGTTTGCATGCCATCTAAGGAGAAAAGTGTGTGTGTGTTTTTAAATGTGTGTACAAGTAAATGAATAGATTTTGTTATAGCTGCATTTTTCTCCAGCAGTCCAAAAGCTCTTGAGTTCAAATGTGCTTTTTGCCATCAGGACACATGTACTCATGTGAATAATGCATCAGGAGTGTTGCCGTCTTGCTGGTTGCATGTGCCGTATTGTTCAAGGCCAGCCTGTCCGGTGTGACAACATAATGTGTTGACTGTGTGCTGTTAAATATACATGAGCTGCGAAGTGGCTTTTCTTTGTGCATAATGTTAACTGAAGCACCTAGAAAAAAAGCTGGTTTAGGGCAGACATTTGCATTGTTGAGGTGTTCAGAGGGTTTTGCACCACAAGCAACTTTTACAGCAGTCTAACGATGGTGGTTGAGCAACTTGACAGTTTTTCTTTCAATATGACAACTCCTGCAGTTGCAGGTACACGCAAGTCTACAGTAGTGGATTGTTTTCTTGTAGTAGAGTTTAAATAACCTTGTGAACTATTGCTTAGACCAGGCCTGCCCAACCCTGGTTCTTGATGTTCATCAGCCTGTATACTTACCAGATGATCCGTTCAAACTTGCTTCTACAGATAATGTCAGCGCCTACAAAACCTAAGTAATGAAGCAACAAGGGTTTCTATAGTCTAGTAATTGTAATTAATTACCAAAATTTGGAATGTAATTTTATTAAATTACTCAGTTACTGACACATTAATTAAATTACAGTAATTTGTTACTCTGAAATCCTTAACCCCAAACACTGTCTATACGTCACTATCAAATCTCAGACCCTGATGGTCAAAGTTCAACCTGGTTTAACTGTCAACGTCCGTCAATAACCATGCATTGTAAAAAAAACAAAAAAAAAACTGTAAATACTGGTGTAGCTACATGTGTAGGTGAGATATTTGATCACGGAAGCTCGGAATGCACAAATGTGATGTTTTCTGAAACATATCCTTTGTTAATGAAACCTAACTAGTGCATGGGACAACTGTATAGCTCTTGAACAACACTCAAAACATGTTTAGTAATCCAACTTCAATCATGCTTGTCTTTGTTTCATATTTTTAACACTATACTATTATAAGATGGAGTTTTGAGTAGAATCCACACATCAAGAGGAAAGAATTTATCACAACTGTTAATATGACAATAATTTTATTTGTCATTGTGAAAAAGAAAAATAAAAGAGACTTTTGGTGGGAGTATTTTTTCTGTTTGCTTCTTGAAAGTTATGGGGAAACTGCCTCCCACAGGGGATCAAGGGTTTCCTAAAGCTTGGTAGTTTATTTCCTCGCCATCACAGCTGAGTCTAGTCTGTTACAAAAGGTGTACTGCATGTGTTAGGATTATCCTCTGTGTCATATGTACAGAAAAATAGGCCTTAGACAACAAAATAAAAGCACTGGTGACTTGGCATCCCCCTGTGACTAATTCAGCTGTTTGGTGTCTCTTCTTGTCTTATAGTTGGTGCTGCCAGAGTACTCGATCCATGGGCTTTTCTGCATCATGTTCCTGTGCGCACAGGAGTGGCTGACCGTTGGGCTCAACATCCCCCTCCTCTTTTACAACACATGGAGGTAACTATTAAATTTAAACTAATAGTGGATGCATTTCTCATACATTTGCTTGAAATTGACACAATATCAACACAAGACATTATCAACGAATATCAACTTTTGTCACACATCAAAGACCCCTTACTACAGCCTGCCCAACCATGGCCTTTGGGATCTTCCACCCTGTTTTCTAGCTTTTCCTGGCCTTCTTGTTGAATACCTAAATCATGTGTTCAGGCAATCAGAATGTGAAAACACACAATACAGGAAATTAGCAAAACACATTTCAAAGAGATCTGTAAGGCAGAAAGGGTGTCAGGGTTGGGCAGGTATGCATTGATGGATGGACATGTGGACACAGGAGGCAGTTGGAGAGGACTGACCACATTATTTTGAAGAAACCAATTACACATCTTTAACATTGTTGCAATGAAGGCAGCAGTTAGAAGATGAGAGTTTGGGTATTAAAACCATGCTGAGTTGGTACCAATGGGCACAAAACTATTTACTTGCCAGCCTGAACTACTCATTCCTAGCAGGAGAGGTGCATTGTTTAGCAACATTCAGGAAAACAGGTGTATCTACTTATGTAACAGGTCCATGCCATGTCCAAAAATGTCACAAAACATGAATGTATGAGGGTTTTTTTGTTGCACAGTTTAGCCCAATATCATTTCTTTCTCGTTATCCTTCACCAACACTTCCTCTTTACCCTCTACCTCGGTGTCATTGATTGAATAATGTAATTGAACCAAGTGGGTGTGACATCACATAGAAAATGGCCTTCTTCCAGCTTTTTTCGCAATATGGACAACGCCTTGTTGGAGCCAGACAACGTCAGTAAGCAGTGATTGGTCTGAGTTAGTCTGGGCCAACATTTCAATGGCAACCACTCTAGCCAATCAGAAGCGAGCTTGTTGGAACTCCACACCCCTACCACTTGAAAGTGGGCTACCCGAAAATCTGTGAAATGTTTGGAACGTTCATGGAAGCCACATACATTTATTGAGATTCAAGTTGTTCAAGTATCTAACTTGAGGGGTTTCTTAGTCTAGTTCCCATATACAGTCAGTGCTCTGTGTCTTTAAGGCTAAAGTGTAGAATTAAAAACAATCCCATTGGAAATTTAAATAATTCAGGCACTTTGGGTAATTGTATCTTCATAAAGTAACAACGATAAATGTTAACATCTTCTAACATACACATTTCCATCAACTCCTTCCCAATGGTGAGGTCTTATTGCACAGCAACTTCACACAAATACAATTTAAAGATTTATTTCATAACGTTCCATTGCATCAAATGAAAAGTTCTAAAAATTTCATTTTTAAAACAAGCTTTTTTAGAACCTTTCCTTTTATAATGACCTGAATGACTGAGAATCTGCACAGGCATGTTTCATTGAATCAATTTTGGAACAAGTGTCATTCAATGGTATAAAGCTAGCACCTAAAAAACAGTAATTGCTTCCTTGTTAAGGCTTGTAATACCTATATTTTTGTGTCTCTTTGCACACTACTATAATGCCTATGAAGCCAAACTGGTAATGTTCAGGTTTTTTCCCCCACTTTCTCTATCTTTGTGCGCTGTTATTTGGTCAGAGAGTACAGAGCATCTTGCTGTCTCATTAAGTGCAGACTGTGCCAGATGCCCACTGGCTACAGATGCAGCAGATGAGAGATAAGAAGACAGGAGACGAGGCAGAAAGAGATTGGGGGGCAAGTGTAAGGGAAGTAACGCCATGATGAAAGACGGTAGACAGATCCAGCAGAGAAGACTTGGAACTCAATGTATGAATGAGATTCAGTCCTCTCAGAAGTGTGTAATTTGGCTTGTTTAGGGGTGATATTAAAGGGAGTTCAAATGAAAGCAGAGAGAGGCAGAGTGCTTCTACACTTCTGCTTCAAAATGTTCTGAAAGTGAGAAATTTGGTGTTGGGAAGTCATGGAGAGTTTTACAATTTCCCACGTACTATCCAATTTCCAGTAGAAACATTTAACGATCAAATCTTTGCAAGAAGTTCCATTACATTATAACATTTCTTATAACATAAAAACATAAAGAAATTTAAACTTAAAATCTATCTTCTGAATGTTTATGTTAAGCCCCTTTTTAAGTCTAGGGGCCGTAGAGGAGCATAACATCAAAGAAAATGTTTTTGCCCATTGTAAATTAACAAAACACCAAAAGAATTGTCTCCATACAAATATATTTACAAATTACTAAATTCCAACCAAACAGAACTTAAAGTGAAGCAAAAGGCCGTAGCAGTGAGGTAGGGCCTACAATCGGTTGGCCACAAGCTCTCTACTCCACTCTATGCTGATGCGTTCACTTGCAGGCGACTAGATCCATGTACGTCTTTGTTTCCCTCGTCCAGGTTGCCATCTGATTTACCAAAGTACAAAGGATGCTATAACTGTGCCAGTTCTTGCCATAACAGTAAAGCAGAAAAAGCGTTACCCTAATTTATGGTTTTAGCATCACATAGACTGCTTTGAACTCACATTGCTTGCACATAATACAATTCCTCATGACTTTTTGAGTGTGTGATTTCTAGGAAACATTTTTTTTGCCCCCATCCACATGGAGAAAAACAAAAGTTTGCCCTTTGTGCTGATTACCTAGATCAGATGTGCCATTTTCCCCCAGTGATATGTGTGCTAGATTTGGAGGCTATCTTATTAAAAAGTCGATTCCAATCGACCAGCGTTACACACGTCTTCTGCATGATGGTGTCCCGGCCTAACAAGCCATTTTTACCCGCGCTGTCTTCTTCCTCCCATAACCTCCCTCAACTATCTCCCATTGTCTGTGGTCTGGAACGGGTCAACTACCCGGGGTGTGGTTTTTTTGCCCCTTGTGGCAGGTACTTTCATTCCCCAACGGACACCAAGGAGCTGCTGTACGACCCCGCATCTGTGATGAATGGTGACACGCTCAAGTTCTGCCTGAAGGAGGCCTGGTGCAAGCTTTCCTTCTTTGTCCTCTCCTTCTTCTACTATCTCTACTGGTAAGTGCGGAGCTACAAGGCGTGGGGAAATCATTGGATTTTCTGTAGAGAAAATCTTATTTTTTTGTAGAAATTTTATGTTTTCAATTGAATTTAGATTTTTTTCTTTTCAGTTTTGTAGCAAAGTGTGTGCAAATCATTGAATAAAGTAACAATTTCTCTGTCAATCACATGCTAACTCTTGAGTATACTGTAGTCGTTAGATGCATGTGATATTAGGAGAACTTGATTCTTTACTTCATTGGCGAGCACCACCAGTAAAGGTCCAGCCAACAGATTGTAAGAGATGTTTGCTACATTTTATTGCTCAAGAATGTTTTTGTTCCAATGCCTTCACTTTGAATTACCTGGGATTCTCCAATGCTCACCTGCTTCTTGCAAGAATTTTTCACTGTTATGTAACAGCAACAGTCAGAGCTTTCCTATCCCTGTCCAACTGTAATCTCTCTGGATTCCTGTCCCGTGCGTCTTGTGGGTGCTGCAGTGTTTGGAACCTGGACATATCCCTCTATTAGGTCTAATCAATGGAAACATTTAAAGGTACAACCCTTATACTTTTTGCTTTGTTCTTGTTTTTGTAGTAAGAGATTTTAAAGGGTTTTAGTCTGTATTGGTCCCAATATAAGACAGTGTGTTCTTTAAGTGTTCTAAAATCTTAATTGTTTCAATCCCAGAATGAGCAAAATATATGAGCTACAGCCTTTATAATGGTCTGGGTGATGCCAAAATCTACTTTGGTTTGCTTCGAACTGAATAGAATAAATTGGGATGAAATGCTAGGAGATGCACAGGCTGCTGGTAGTTATGGACCAGGACAAAAAAAAGGAAATCCATGCAGTCCCATACATTTTCATAGGAGTATCTTGTTTATAGGATAATTCATTTTTACTGCTAAGTCAAAATTGATTCTTTTAAACAACTTTTTCCAATTCAGACTGAGCTGTTTTTGAAATTCCTACTTGAAATGTATGTAAACTGGTTGTATGAGCGACCAGATGGAAACTTTTTGTTTTCAGGTAGACTAGAGTTTGAGGGTTTTGTCTCTCTGGTGAGGCCTAAATACCCCGCTGTAAGTGCCCTCCTTCACCAGTGGAAGATGGTGGGAGAGCCCAACCCAGCCTAGCCATTAAAGTTAGCTGCCTCTTATGTGGTCCAGAGTAAACGTTCATCATAACACGATTTTTTTAGTTCTGAATCTATGGATAAACATCTCTTGGTTTTTAGGATTTAAAGGAAAGCATATTTGTATGTACTGTAATAGACACATATTTACCAGTTTAATCAAACTAACAAAAAAGGTTTTCAAACACATTTTCTAAATTTAACGGAAGGGGTTTTCTTTTATTCTCAGTTGTTTTATATCTGGGCCAATATGGTAAATTTACAGACTTTTTTAAAGTTAAAGTCTGAGCTACACAAATGCTGTACTAATGTTAGTCTGTGTTTTATAGCTGCGTTTTAAACTCAGTCATTTCAGCATTTGATAAGAATAATGAGATTCTGAGAAATAAACATTCGTCCAAGTTTTTTTTTAAATTTGACAACCATCACAAATAAGTTGTGGCGCTTGAGGGCTCCCTCCTGGCACGGTGTTACACAAAGTTGTTCTTCTATGAAGCAATAAAGCTGAGCAAGCAATTTATGATTTTCATTTGTAGTGCATCCATTTCAATGCCAAGTGCTTCTATTTTAATGAAGAAAATCTCTCTATCCACATCAATGCTTGTTTGTTAATTACAGTTTAATAAAAATTAATGCATAAAGTCTTTAAAAAACAGCACCCTATGAAATAGGCAGATTCAACCTCAAATAAATACCAGTGACGCCGGTGATAGGAAATAACACGCTCTTCAAACTACCGTAACTCTTTGAGTGCTTACACTATTGGCGTATTTACAACAAATTCTGAAGCTGAACAAAGCTGTTTTGCACCCAAATTCAACAGTTTACCACCATAAAGTGTTGAATAAAAAACCTTTGTGTACAAATGTCTGTCTCACTGATAGAGACAAGGCGGTAAAATGTAGTCAGTCCTATAGTGCAGTAGGCGCCATCATTAGACCGAAGAAAAGCTTAATATATCCCAACATTTTTTTATAAAACTAAATTAATGACATTTTTAGGAGTAGGAATTGGTCTACAACATGAAAAAAAAAACGCAATTTTAAATGCAGTAAAGCTTTAAATACAAAAGGTTTGTGTTAATTAGCATTCCGTTTTGAGAGATGTTTACTTAATACCTAGCTATCTAGTTAGATTTGTTGCAGACATAGATAAAGGTTGGTTTTCATTTGAGGTTGTATTTAGCTAATTTTAGCATCACCATTGTCAAAGAAAATAACTTCAAATTTAAAAATGTAAAATTTTAATTAAAGAAGTGGGTTTAGTTTTTTATTAAGTTTAAATGCAACAAATAAGTTCAGCAAAGTAAAGCGTCTTCCTAGCTGCTGTTTTTGCTATGGGCACTGCTTATCCATGGTTGTGAAATAAGTGCTCAGCTTGAACTGAAACCATCTCGCTTCTTCATCTCACACCATCCCGCCCCACTCCGGCTCATACTGGACCGTGCTGCTTTACAGACCCCATGGTGCCAGCAACGGCAGGAGGAAGGTATTCTGCTGTTCCAGGTGATGGTGCATTCACTTCCAATTCTGTGTGGTTAATCAAACATTTCCAGTTTGTTACAATTTCTTTGAAGCTACGTTCACACCGCCCTCAGCAAGATGCATTCTACCGACCACTTCCGATAAAAGTCTGTGGCAGAATCCGAATTCTTCCACTACCCCTACGGCTTCTCCCTTCCTCTCCAATTGTAAGGGCATTTGGAGGGAAAGGGTTGTCTGAAATAGTTTATATTTTAATGACTATTTGTTTTAGGAAGACCTTTTTTAAGGTTATAAAACTTGTGTTGTTATGGATTTTCCGAGCAGGAGCAGCTCTACGCTAACGATTGATGATGTCATCGAGTGGGATTAACGTTCGGATTCAAAGACACAAATTTTTCCATGACTGTCGGAGTAGGGGAAGAATTTGGAATTCAGCCTAAATAAACATGTGTCTAAGCAGTACACAAGTTTTTACTATTTTTTTTAGGCTCTACATACTAAATACGCACACACTGAAAAGAGAAACAAGGTTGAACTTTGACCAATCAGGGACTCAGATTTGGTCATGACGAATGGATAAAGTCTCCATTAATTAACAAACATGCTAAACATTTGAAAATTGATCATGGAGGAGAAATTAATAATTGTGGTTTGTGCCCGGGCGGAATTATATGAAATCTTTCATATATCGGAATAAAACTGAAAAAAAAAAACCAACCCAACAAGATTCACAATATTTGAACCGCTCCGACATTTCGCATCAAGCCTATTCCAACTGTAGATGGTAAACACCCACTAGTATCAGGTAGCGGCAGTCCAGTGTGAACACTATATGCTAAAAGCACATTATTGAACATGAGTCACATGCTCGGTGTGAACATAGCATCAGAGTTTTAGGAGGCTAATTTTTTTCCTATTATTATGAATGATTCTTACAACTTAAGAAAAAAACTAATTGACATTGCTTTACTTTTTTTGGTTTTCTATTTATTCCAAATAAAAACTCCTTAAATTAAAAGAAAATGGCATTTGGAAGCCATGGTTCTGGTTTCACTGGAAGTGAAGCAGCCTGAAGCCTTCTTTCATTTCTGGGCGGGGCTTGTATGTGTTTTTTGCACCTGTGCTTGATGTGCTCTTTTCCAGAAACCAACTCACCTGCATTATGTTAACCCTCAAAACAAAGCTCACATTCACTGACCCTTGTCTTTAAGCACTGTAAACACAGAACAGAACTAAGCATGCTCTATCAGGCACAGATGAACACACTTTTCTCACTGGGCTGAATCTAACCTGTCATTTGATCCACCTGCGTGCAGCAAAACAGAAGTGCTGACTCCCAACAGCATGGAGTTCACCTTTCCCTAATAAATCTGGAAAAACAGGAGTGGAGGCGTCAATAATGGGCTTCTACAGCACTGTCTGTCATCGGCTCCCCCTCCTCAGACCTGCTCGGATTGTGACTCCTCAACCTTTCACCCTCCTTGTCCTTCCCAATAACAAAAACTTTCACTCCTTGCAAGATGAAAACAGGTTTTCTTTCATTGCTTGATCTGAAGCATGTTGTTAAATGCATCAGCCTGTGTGCTGCACTGAGGCAGCCCAACCTTGATTCTCCTCTGTCTTTCCGGAGCATGAAAATGGAATGTTTGCTTGGTTAACTTGCTGCATAAAAAAGCAACAGCCACATGTAACCAAAAAACTGATTTCCAGAATATCCATTTTTGTGGTAAATTTTTCTGGCAGAACATTTGGCGATAACATTTTTAAACTAAAAAAATAATTATTTTTAATTGAATTATATTTGAGTGTATGGTACTGCTAATCAAGGCGTCTGTTATTTTCCCCCACAAAGAACTTGATCTCACAATACCAGGATACTTTGTGCTTACCAATATATATATATACTGTATATTATACTATAGATATATTATACTATACTCACCTAAAAGTCCCACTCCGATTATCTTTTTATCTATTTTCAAAGCGTTCCCAGTGGTCATTTTTAGCCAAAAAACAAACAAACAAACAAAAACTGTCCTTTTCTAAGAAATAGTTTCAGCAGAGCGGCAGTTGTACATTAGAAATTGAACATTTTCAATTAGAGTGACTGTTTTGTGATGTGAAAATGTTACAAAAAATTAAGGAATGCCCTTGAATGCACTTTTCATAGCTACAGGTAATCCCAATATTGCTTCAAATTGTAATTTAAAAAAAACCTGACATTTTTTAACTTTTTTTTTCTTTTTTTTTATGGCTCTGGATTGTCTATTATGGTCAAAATTAAAGGATTTTAAGTGTGCTTTATGGTCTAACAGTAAAATGTATCATAAATAGTATGTTTCACCTATTTTAATATAATTATAATTATCAAACTTTATTATGTAATAATTTCAACAGTATTTTAACATTACTTCATACTAAAACACTATAACACAAATAAACATTAATGTAATTTTTACAGTATAATCTAACAAATATTAGGTCATCACTAATTATTTACAGAAAATTTCCACATAAAGTTCTTAATGAATTTCTTGTTGTTTAATACAAGTATCCAAAAAATATAAATATATAATTTTAATTTACCATGCATTCCTTATTCATGATCGATTCAATTAAAATACAGAAAAAAGGTTAACATTTTTGTTTTTTTGATGGTTGCATTTTCTTAGAGAAAATCAGGACAGATTGTTCATCACTTTGACCTCACTGTGTTTCAACGACACAGACGAGAAATAAATCGCAGAAGGAGACAAACCAGCGGATGATGTAGTGGGATTACCTCCAGTAATACAATTCAGCTCAGATTCTTATTTAAGTATGTCAAACAGGCTGACCTGTGTCTTAAATAAGCTGACAAACACTTCGCTGGTCATGACAGGGGTTTGAAATGCATGAACAGGTAGTCATGCAATTACAAACTGAGAAGACAAATGCTTTTGCTGGTGAATTAGTCATTTCAATTTCTTAACCAGTAGTCTTTTCTGCATAGCTGATCGCAAAACCTCAACTCTTTATGCAAACATCAGAAATTAAGGGTTTTGTTCATTTTTTTGGCCACACTATTTAATTTTGTATGTTGGGGTTCTAAGGAAAATTAAACATAATCATGGCAAATAAAGGAATAAATAAATTAGTCACGTGATTAACTAAATCAACAACAGTATTTATGTTGAACACAGAGTTTAGTGTTGCAAATGATCTTTAGAAGTAAAATAGCCAAATCAAACTTTAACTTTTAAAGATCTCTTATCCACTAATCAGGTGAAACTGTAAAGACCCACTCCCATAAAAATTTTTTTTAACACATTCCTGTGTTTTTTTTTAACAATGGAGGACATATTTTAAAGAAATTAAGCATAAATGTGCATTTCTGAGTATTGCTTTATTCAAATCGTTGTAAATCAGGAGCAGCCAAAAAAATGCTGTTTTCTAAAAGAGATCATTTGATACGTAGAAAACACGCAATCCCCCACTGGTATACGACTAGATCCATGTACGTTTTTGTTTTCCTTGTTGGAGCTGGTATCTGGCTCAGATGAGGCTGAATAGCTGAATAGCCCTTTGTGCTGCTCCACTAATTTTCAGTTGAGTGTGACGGGCTATAAGCTGGTGGGAGAGTGTGCATATAGACGGGTGACAGGGTGCGCGTGCAGAGTTGGTCCCGCCCACAACTGAGAGGCAAATTTCAAATGAACCACTGCTATGTCCTAAAAAAACACACTATTTTTTTTATTTTTATTTTTTGCTTTTCTAGAAACGGCGTAATCATAATTAAAAGACCACTGGAAAGGTTTTTATAATAGCTCAAAAGATGATCGGAGTAGGACTTTAACAGGAGGACTCCCTCTGAAGAAACCCATCCTTTTCTCTCTAACACTTTTTTTTTTAAATTCTGTCTGTTAACATTCACAAACCAGAGAGTGAAATTGCATCTTTGTCACCATAAGACACTGGTTGAGTCGGCATGAGCTGGCAGAGTCCTCCAGGAGAGAGCACAAGACGTTTGGAGCGCTATAGCTTTCTGTCTGTGAGGTGCTGATCTGTTCTCGTCATGTCCAAGCTCAGCCTGACAAGTGTCAAATCTTCAGCCGGGGATAAAGCCGCTACTGATGGAGGGACTTTCATTCTGATGGGTTTTTTTATTCAGGTAAACACAGCAGCGCCGTTCTGAGGCCAAACAGCCGAGCGGTGTTGGGCGACAGCGCTAATGCGAAAAATACAAAACTTGGCAAAATCCCTTTGGCCATTTCACTGCTAACTTGTGCTTTACAGCTTGTTTTGCACATGCTCATTGCATTACATGACGCTCATCGGCTTTTTCCTTTTTTGGTTTGCAAGTTTTTCACAGATTTGTGGGTCCGATTTCGACAAACACCTGCCAGGAAGGATAAGCAGTTTTACATTTCTAGGTCATGGTAAAAACCTAAAAATGTAAACTTGTGACATTTAATAAGGAAAGGAAGTTGATGGGAGTTTTTTAAGAGTCAAAAAAACTTTTTGTTTGGTCAACAATAAGAAAGATCAAGTGAAACTGTTGTTGTAAGATCATGAAATCATGAAGGTTTGTACCTCCTCTTTTAGTCCTATGCTTTTTGTTTAAAACCTCACAATATAAAGGACAGTGCTCCTGCTTTTTACAATGCCATACGACCTACTTTTGCTAAAATGCTCTTGGACAGATGGCCTCATGCCTCTGGTATACAGAGTCCAAGGTGACTGCATGTTAGCCAGGTGCTTTGGCTACAAATTCAGCCACTGCTGAGTTTAGCTCTAAGCATTCCACATGGTCAAACATCTCCAGTTTGGTCTCACTTGTAAAATAAAGTTTGCGGATCAGCGTGGATTGTAGTTTGTGACTAGTTTTTATATGAAAAGTTTATTTGGTACCACCCTTTACTTAGACCTAAGGGATTTGTACTGAAATGGACTTTATCTTTTATCAGACTCTAATGAGTCGGGCATGAGTCTGTTGTCACGGTGACTTTGTGTCTGGTGTCTTTGTTCTTATAAAATATTACAATATACTTTTTTGGAAACTGTTTTCCAGTTTAATGTGAAACATCAACCTTTCTGAGATCATCACCAACGTCTCATTGTGTCACACATACTTAACTTTGGACTAAGTTCCTGTTTGTGTTGCTTTTTGCTGCAATATATCCTTAAGAAGTGTCATGGTGCAGGGTGGCTCGAGAGCCGGTTGGACCCAGACGCAGAGGTGGAGGCATGAGGATCAGAGGCAAAGGGGTTTAATGCGAAACACAAACGAAAAGCGCTGCAGAGCAGGATCTCAGAACTGAAACATAACTCACTGTGACGTGGCAAGAAAACAAGGAACTTGGCATGACAAGACGAGAACACCAGAACAGGAACACTAATGGACCAACACAGGAGGAAGGCAGAGACAAGACTTAAATACAGACAGGGCAGACAAGACACAGGTGGACACGATCAGGGCTGATGGGGACCAAAGGAAGTAAAACTCAAGAAAACAGACAAGACAGGAGACTTTCAAAATAAAACAGGAAACAGAAACAAGACAGAACAAGGACCAAAAACAAGACAAGTTCAAATCATGACAAGAAGGTTTATATTTCTTGACAGATTTACCCATAATTCCCACCTGGGGAAAAGTTTGCACCAAGGTTTCTGTATAAAAAAAGACTCAATAATAAATGGATAAGGAGTACCCAAAAAGGAACACTGACTTCAAATGAATGATGGGAAACTGATCGCAAATCTGTTCCACAAGATTGATAAAATTAAGTGTTTCTATTTAGGAAAAAGGAACAATAAAGTAATTAATTTACCCCTTATTGGAAATTTTTGATGCTTTTAGTGACACCATTAACTTTATAGTGAATAGGATGTCACCCATAGAAAATTGCTTAATTTCAGTTCCAAAGAAATTAAGTCAATTAAGTCGGCACTTTTTTGCTACGTGGACGCCGCCATGTAGGAGCCAGAGGTCTTCAGTAAGCAATGATTGATCCAAAATGTGTCAATCAAATGCTTTGAATGTAGCCACTGCATACTTCTATCAAGACATCTGATTGGTTAGTTTATAATTTAAATAACTGGCACTACAGAAATAAATATGATATTAAAAAAAAGGATTAGCAAGAACGTGTAAAGGTAGCAGAGCAAAAATGCTTATTCTGACAAATATAATGACTGAGTAATAACTGTTTCTTCCTCAATAGGAGTCAATGGGATATAAGCTTCTTGGAGTCACCAGGTACTTCCTGTTTGGAACTACACTGAAAAAAAAGACCTGTTGGATTGACATAAAAAAATCATGGACAGCGGTTGCGCGCAAAAAAATCATGTTGAACCAATATAATTATTGCTCATAATAAAATCATGTTCTACTGTAATGAATGCTTCTTTGTTTCTGCACCTAATAATTTTACATAAACAAACAAGATTTTATTATGTCATTTACCATAATTTTTTCAAACATTTAAAACGCTATTATTTGTTTGAAATCACCTACATAGTTCATTTAATTTATAAATTATTTTAATAAAATTTAAATTGAAAAATAAAATTGCAATTGCAGATTATTATTTAAAGCAAATACTTTCTTGTGCATTATGAAAATCCAATGAACATATGACACTGAACACAAATTTCAGATTTAACTTTTTTATTATCTAAACTTGAAAAATATGTTTACAGTGTAGCATAAAATGACAAATCACAATAAATTGGGCTTGCCATTTTTATTAAACAGAAGATAACAGAGCCAAAGCAAACAGCTGGAATCCCTTCTTAGGAAAAAGTTAAACTATTTAAAGGTCATTTTATTCAAAGAGTTGGATCTTTAAGCCTGAAACCTTAGACACCACTTTGCCTTACAACTCTAATACAGTTTTTTTTTGGATTACCTCAAAGGTGTGTGACGGAATGTCCAAGGGAGAGAACCCAAGAGCAGGAAGAACGACCCAAATCCAATAGTTCACTCGAAGGGGCTTTAATGCCAGAGAACCATAACACCAGAGCGTAGAACGAAGACGCTCCGACACAGAAACAAGATCAGACACTGCATAAATAGACAAACCAATCAACATAATACACAACACCTGTGACCAGCGGGAGAGCTCAAGAAGGGAAGGGCCTCCAGGAGATCATAGCAGGAGCAAAGTCACGGCCCCATGACAAGGTGTTTCTGAGATGAGGATGGTAATCAGATTTGTGCTGTAAATAAGGCCAAAAAAGCCTTGGCATCTGCCACTCAGACACTTGGTGGGTCGACCACCACAGCCTGGGAGATGTGGACCACGAGAATGTCCTCTTCCTCACCACTGCCAGTTTCCATTAGGAGGGAAATTCCCACCGTGGTGTCCTCGATTGCCTCCTGGAGTGCTGCATGGTCTTCATTCTGAAGAACACAGAAGATATTTGTGTGCACAGTTCACATTTGAAGTTTAGTTAAAGCGTCTAGATTACACAACTCACCTATACTTTGAATAAACCCCTGAACTTGCTTATATTGGCGAGAAGTTCAGCAGTCTGAAATACAAAGAGTCAAAAAATTTTAAATTCACATGAAAACTTTGGAAAAATACAATTCTTACTCTTGGCTCATCAATAAATGTTATAGTTACTGTGTTAACAAAATCATTATATCCTTAGTGTCATGTTAACAGAGGTAGTGGGATAACTGATCAACCATCAATTTCATTATTTATTAGGTTTATTATGTATCTCTCTACATAAAAGGTGCGTGTAAAGAGTAGGGCTGGCAATCTTGGTTACCTCCCGATTCGATGACAATCCAGGAGACAATAATTCCAATAATATATAGTAAATGCATGGTGACCCACCTGACTCAGTGAAGACTGGAGCATGGACCCCAGCATGATCAGGGAGGAGCAGTTGGAAGTGTTGTGTGATGAGCACTGTAATCAGGACGGAGGTTTATTAGTTAAATTTCAAATATATATAGAGAGTGAGACTTCCACAGCTTTGTTGTATCATTTTAATAACTAAACATGCATTGGTTTGAAATAAATAGCTGCAAAAATATTCTGAAGAAATTAGACCAGAAAGAACATTAGACACCTCCTCCCCCCACAGGATTCAAACCAGGCTTATGAGAACCCGCGAATTTTGAAATGGAAACTGCAAAACTAAACTAGCAGATCGGGAGTGGATAATCCCCCCCACCCATAAAGGATTCCCATATTAATTTATCACAAATGGGAGGAATATGTGAAGTAGGATTACAGACATTATTATAAGGCAGTAAACTTTTTACTACACATTATACACTTGTTCCAAAAGGACATGAATATTTTCACTCAATTAAACTCTCAAAGCTAAAATAAAAAATATGTTCAGCATCATAGAATGAAAACAAAGCTCTGATTGAAACCAAAGATTTATGTAAACTGGACACACCAAACGCATTCTGTGCACGAGACGCGCACGGAGAATGATTGACAGCTGACTGAGACAGAAGTGCGCTGCTGTTTACTGGTCAAATAATGCTGTCCTTAAACTAGCTCATGGTGGAACGGTATGGAAAAACTAAATAATGACAATAGTAATGATAGCTTCTCACATTTTCCTTCAATTTCGGTCTCCACAACGCAGAATTTAGCAAAAAGAAATCCACTGACTTAGTGACGATGAAAATTCCCCTGCCTGTGGAAAAAAAAAAAGCCGTGCCCACAAGCGCCCACTGCCCTCTGTCAAAAGCGAATTCCTACGGCATAACTACTCACCACTCTTCCCCGTACATCATTTGAAATCACCGCGTTTACAGCTGAATCTGCCTGCGACATGAAAGTACAATGTACCGCGCGCACACACCTCCCCCCTACCTGCCGTCCGAGGGCTGCGGCCGGCAGGGACAAAAGTGGCGCGCAGAGCCTTAACTTTGATAACTACGACAAAAGTGGATTACAAAGCTCTTCCCCGTGGAAAAAAATAACACTAATGATACATTTACGCCTTCCACTTTCTTAAATTAATTTGTTAGAGTAAATTAACTTACCTTTTTTAAGTTCCTCCAGCCAGAGCAGGTGCTTGTAGCTTCTCTAAAATGGCTGACTGCAAAGTTTCCCCTCCTGGAATTCTTCTTCACCGATGGGGTTTACTGATCCAAAATTAAGGGGCAAAGGATCAAGCATAACTATTTCATGTTTTGTCAACATGATTTAAATATATAAAAGTAACACAGCAAGAAATGATGTGTGATTTTCAAGATTATATTATGTTTCGAAGGTAAACATAATTTGTTCATATTAAACAAACATGTTTACTATTTGTAAATTGAACAACCCCACTTTTCCCGTTTTTTCAGTGTACCTGCTTGGAAAAACCTTTTGTCGTATTTGGAAGAGCTCACTCAGTCTAGCTCTTTTATACAGTCAACGCGTGACGGTGGCAAATACATGTAGTTTGTAAATCCTCATCCAAGCGCAATTGTTAAATTAAAGATTTTCCAACCCCCTAAATGATTTTAAATTGAGTCAAGGGCAGGTTTTACTACTTTTTTCCACAAATGTTGTCTTTCATGACTAAAATGATTAATTTTATTTATGTTTTTAATCGTTGGACTCATTTTTTTACAGGATTTTACTTCCACATGTTAAAAAAAAAAACATAGGAATAAAAGAGGTGGTACAGTTTTTTAACTTTAATCAAACAAAATTTGAAAAGCCAGACATATTTGAAAACAAATGTGGTGGTTGAAAGTAAAAACAACATCTAAAATAAATTTTAGGGCAAAATTTCTGGGGGGAAGGTGAAATTTGAAAAGAGATTGATTTTTTTAATGTCTCTTTTCCTCTCAAGGTGTTTTAACTCTGTATTTTCTGTCTTTTCTATGTGTTTCAGTATGATCTACTCCTTGGTTACCTCATAAACAGCCATTGTATTAGCTACCAGGGAGAATCGCCTCTGGATACCTTTTTTACAACAGAGTGCCGGTCCAGAGGACAAATAAGAACCAGACGATGAGATTTTTTTTTTCTTTTTTGCTGTGAAGCCAAAAAAAACAAAAAGAACAAAGAAAAAAAAAGAACTGGTTTCAGAGCTGCTTCTCTGCTTCACCATGGTTTTGCTCTCGCCTGTGTGTGAAACCGTAGACTAAATCTGCTGTTTACAGTCTGCTAAGGGGAGACCAGAGATTTTCACTGCCTGACCAACATTGGTAACAAACACATTTAAAGAGGAGTTCAAAGGCCTCTCCTCTGGGATGCTGCTGTGTGCACTGCAGACGTGGTCCGGAGGATGAAAAAGCACAGCAGCGTTTGCACAATGAAGCGCCCATCTATCCTGCTCAGCACCGTGCTCCACTAACTAGAGCGATCAACAGTGCAAAGGAAAAAAGACAAGGGTCAAGCGGGCTGAACACTACAAAGAGAGGTGAGGTCTAGCAAAAAGCACCAGAACGAAGCAACTCTGCTGACATTTTCCCGGAAGTTTTCCTGGAAGTTCACCAACGGCAGGATTTCTATCTAACATTAATGGCTTTTTGTGACGAGTGCTTTCTGTGTTTTCTTCAAAGAATATCTTCTAACTGATCCACAGTAGTCTAAGCAGCAAATGCCTTTTTTCAGTGTCGTGCTGGTGTTAGTGTGGGAAATTCTTTTGAAAACTATCCCCCCAGACCCATCGAAAGCTTTTTGTAGTAGCTGAGCACGTATTATTTGCACAAACAGTGTCCTTGCTGTTGCACAATGTTTTGCAATATTCTGGCTCAGTATTCGAGGAAATGTACAACGTTCTAGCCATGTAGGTGAAGGTCTTCCAACCTGTCAGGAACGTATTAGCCTTGTTTAAAGGCAGGGAAATAATGTGATAATATTTTCTAATGCTCTCTTTAGGTGACGGACCAAAATGCTTGCTGTTTTATTCTACCAAAATGGAAAAACGATAATTCAGGAGAATCCTTAGCACTGTTTTGGCGTGGAAACTCTACTTTAGAGGACGGATTTTATTATTTTCCAACCTTTATTATATGAATGCGGGTGTAAAGGTAATATTCAGTGATGATTCCCTCAGATGAAGCTTTCGATAATCAAAACTGGAATAAATTTGAATTTTTCACCTGCAAAACAACAGAATCCGTTTTGACCTGTGCACATATTTCTATTCCGTTGTATGAATAGAGTGGAACTGACTACCAATTGGCCACCAAGAGAGTTCATTGAATGATCGGTGATGAACAGAACCACTTTGATAAAGAATGTCTCAGTTCTCAGTTGTGCACAAGCCAACTGAGAAAACAAAACTGAAACCTTTTACATCTTAGGTCTACATTCAGGCTGCACTGGACAGTTCGTACTGAAATGTACACAGACCAGGAAGAAAATAAAGCATAAGTAGTGGTTATGCTCTTACGCACCGACACCTCTTTACTTCATTCATCCATTACCTGTACCCTGCGGTTCCTGCTTGGATGCCTGATGACAGGTCACAAACAGACTAAGGCTAACACTTGCCCCTATGGACCAACTTTCAATTACGAGAAACACACTACTACCAGGAGAAAATTCATGGGTGCAAAAGGGAAATCATGAAAAATGACCAAGCACCAAAACATTGTGAAAATTCATCCAACAAGATATTTAGCCACTTCTTTATGGTTTATAGTTATGTGGATATGAGCCTCCACCAGTGTGTGAATGTGAATGGGTGAATGGGTCTGTGACTGTAAAGCGCTTTGAGCCTTGTAGGTAGAAAAGCGCTATATAAGAATACGCCATTTACCATATGAGCCGTGTGTCTTTCTTTAGCTTACATCCACTCTTTGGCGATATAGGCTGTATGAGTTTCATCCCTGGGTAACCCTAAACCCTCATTTCAGCTTAACTGTCTGACCCGCACCAGACTTCACACGAACCTTCATAACAACACAACAAAACCTTAAGAAAGCAAAAAAAAAACCTTTGGGATGGACCATGAAGCCCTCATGTGATGACACTCATAAGGTTGATCCCAAGAGTCCAAAGATTATAAAACAAATGGGTGAGAATAGAAAGAGGGTTGTACACGGACAGCACATTCTCTCTGGTCCAGAAGAGTTTCACTGTAGGTCTGACAACACATTAGTCAGCAACTGTATCCAGAAAATTTGAGCAATGTCTTGTAATACTTTGAAATTGCACTTGAGAGATCCATAAACACTGCCACCATGACCCTCACGTAGCTGATTTATACCTTCCACCTGTAATTAAAGACTAAAATCTCAGTTAAATGTGATGCCATTTATTTCTGTAGGACAGCAGAGGTGATCTCAGGGTGCTTTACATAGAAATAAAGATTAATAAAATAAAGTTCAATCCAATTCAGACTAAATTATTGGATTGTTTGGAATAAAATTAAACACAGGCATTTCTAATTTTGATTCTTTTCAGTGCATTTCATAATAAAAAAAAATGAGAACTTAATATGCCCTCATTGAAATGTACTTTTTTCAAAATTCTGTCACCATTTTCCCCCTTTTCAACTTGACTAAATTAGGCTGTAATAGCAAAAACCGTGTGGACCTAGGTAGCTTCTCAGCGTCCACATGCTGACCTGTGTAACCTTCACCCCAGAGAAGACACAAATGCTCCCTTCTTTTTCTCTTACACCAACTTGCGCATTTTTTCTTTTTTTATTCTGTACATGTATCTGAACAAGTTCAATTTCAATATTGTTTATGAAATAAAATATTTAAAATCCAAAGACTCCCGGTATGTTTATCCTTTGTCTCTTCACTATATAGTAAACAAAAACAACTAATTATTTGTGTTGACAATTTGTGTAATGTCTTCTACTCCATGAATCTTGTGGGCTCCAAAAAAGACAAGAGAGGATTTTATGAACATTGAATCATTAAATGAAACTTAAGATTTCTATACTGCATTTCTCAAACTACAAGGGGCACAGAATTATGGGGTGCATTACACCAAACAGTCATATGATGTGGTATGATTACACTACCCAGAATGCCGAGGGTAGTTTTTCTAGTGAACTGTGTTGCTCTTAATGTTTTTATATTTTATATGCAGTAACTTTGCAGAAATTTGACCAGACAGATAGGTCAAACTTTATTGAGAATAACATCTAATAACACTTAGAAAGCAATACTCTCATTTTTTCAGTTCAGTATGTTGATGCACAGTACGTATCACTCTGCCAGGCCCCTTACTACGGTAGTGATAGCGTTCCAACAATCGATGACGTGGTGCATCTTTATAGTTTGGTCCTACTAAAACATTTGACAGACTTTTGAGCACCGTGTACTATAGCAAATCGGTTCCTGGTCAGTAAGCACAACCAGAATTCACAGAAAATGCGCACCAGATTGTCCATTTTATTAAAAAATTGAAAGGTTTCCCGTTTGCCTTACGACCTGAACCGTATGACAGATTTTTCTGTTCTAAAATTCTCAAAAAACTCTTATTGTAAAGGAGTCTACAATTTCCACATTAGAAACATTTATCATCAGAAAACCTCGTCTGCATGACTCAAGACTGACTGCATTGTGAAAAGATCTTGTAGTCTTCGTTTTGATTTATACGAGACAGAGAGATATTTTCTGCACAGATGCAGCTGTGCACAGACCTTTGCTGCACAATGACTCCATTTGTCACATGTTTCAGAGCTTTATTGTCATTGTTTGCTTCTTGTGAAGCCAATAAATGTTGGTGCTTGCAGCGTGGTTTGTTTATAGCTGTGTGTGCACATCCCCAGACAGACGGCTGTAACAAATGACAGCCTGATGGCAAAGTCGACCCTTTGGGACCACTGAAACAACAAAAACATCAGGACAAGTGCAATGCACAAAGTATAAATTTCTGTAATGTCCTACGGGACCAGGTTTTATGGTACATAGACACACTAAATTAATGAAGGTAAACAAACATTTTACATCTTGTTTATGTTAACGTTTATGTTGATTTTAGTTGTTGGAACCAAATTCTATGGCATAAAATTACAGATCCTCCCATGCAGTTTGCATTTACAAAATCGGAAGAAAATGGCTTAGATGGGACTGCAACGCCATGGCAACCTTGTGTTATCCGTGTTACACTCACCATCACTCGGCTGCAGCGCAGTGGGAGCCTGTGGAGTGACAAACGAGGATTCTCTGTTAGATGGAGAAGTCTACATCTGACAGATGGACAAAGCACAGGCCTTTATAAGGACACCTGTCCATTTTTCTAATATTTTATACATATTTTGCTTTTTGTGTAACAAATGACTCAGGCCATCATAGCATCATTATGTGTACACATATAACCTGTTATAAAGGTTTAATAAAATAAGAGCTTTTCATTTGTTCAAGCATAGTGACAAAACTTAAAAAAGAACACTCCCAGAACAAAAGAAAAAGTTACCTCAAACTTGAACTTACATGAATGCCATTTCATGCATTGACAGAATTAGTTGTGTTGTAATTTGTTCAAAACTACATCTACATACACGTTTTGTCATTTACACTCTGATGAGTACACAAGATGAATGGTTGTGGTTAGTTGTGCAACAGTTTTTGCAATAAAAACAATGAACTGTGTTTAGTAGAGCTTGTAGCTTCAGTAGAAAAGCACTTTGTCATCATGTGACAAATTCACCACCATTTGACCAACATATTTCCTGCCCACAACCCCCTGAGCTGCTTACTCAACCATAATTGACTCCCAATATGGACTTCAACTTGTCTGTGCACCTTCTGCATGAATCTGTATGTCCGCACCCCAACCGTGGTCATGCAGGCTCAACTGCATGGATCACACAGCTTATTACACACGACTCAATTGCACATGCAGCACATGAGCTACGGGCTCACCTGATGCCCACTGTCCTCATCTGGGCTCGCACACTGTTCCCACCAACAGAATTGTTCCTATTGCTTTGTCCCAAATGGTAAATGAAAGCTTTTAAATACTCATGTATAATTGTACTGTGCTGAAATCCTTATGAACTGTTTGTGTTTTTAAATTCACTAGTAATTATTTAAAATGTATCTGATAGGATTTTGGAACTTATATCACTTAGTTTCTTGTAAAACACAGTCGGATTTGATTGAATATAGCATATTTGACTTTCCTTAAATGGGCACAAATGATGTCCAGGTAGCATTTACCATCAAACTGTCAGTCTGTGTTCTTTCTAGATGCTGTAGACAAGTCTGGCTAACAAATCAAATCCGGCACTGGAAACAGGTGGAGCTGGCGAGCTGATGAGATGCAGAAGCAGTTGCACGTAATGCCCAAATCAGCTTGACATCCTAAATGGGCCACCCTAATGGTGATGACAGTGTGCAAGCTCAGCTGACATAAGATGACACAGAGATCAGCCTCACCTCCACTTCTCCAGTGCAGCTCACCTTAGTGCTGTTGGTCCTTCAGATGATAAACAGTAACAGACAACCAGCTACAATAAAAAAAAAGGAAATTGTCTGTGCTTTCTCTTAATACTGTGATATTTACAAAACATTTTGCAAGCTTTTCAAGTTTCAGAAAGTTTAAAGACCTTTTCTTCCACACCTTTTATTTTGGTGCTAAGAAAACATCTAAGCCAAAAAAAAGGAATATTAACCCTGCTTATCTAACATGATGATCAAGGAGTTCTGCTAAAGGAAAGAAGTTTATTATAAATGTCAAATAGAACAGAAACACAAATAACAAAGAAAAAATTCTGAAATTTTATTCATGTTCCTGGGCACTGACTTTAAAATAAATGTATTTTTTCGATCATTTCCATCCATCCCAACTGCCCTATTTGTTCACTACTATTCCATTCTGGCAATAGCTCTCCAGAGACCAACCCTTTGACACCGGAGATGTTGCCCAGCGACACCTAAGGAACACACTCTTTGACATACTGTGGTGGAACTCCTCAACCATTTAAACAATCACTGTGAATTAGCTGATTCTGAAACGGAGAAAATCCGCCTTTCCTTTTGCCTTTCATCAATATGAACCACATAATAATCTGAAGTGTTTCATACTGGCGTAAAGCAACTTTTTTTTCTCTGTGACAGAATCAGTGGATTTATATTGATTGCATTAGCACTTTACTACTGAGCAGCATGGCAAATCGGTGCAAGGCTGCTTTTCTCTGTTTTAAAATCCACTGGAATTACCTCGTTTGCATAAAAGGTTGCAAAGTTATATTAGTCAAAAGAAGGTCAACACTGGAGCAAAAGCTTTGGTGTACAAAGGATCAAGGACCTGTTTTCCCTATCCCAATATTTAGGGCCCGAGCACGGAGTGCAAGGACCCTATTGTATCTGTTAGGTTTATTATTATTAGGGCCCGAGCACGGAGTGCAAGGACCCTATTGTATCTGTTAGGTTTATTATTATTATTATTATTTTTCTTCTGCCGGAAGAATCGCATTTTTGAGGCCTTTAACATACCCCAAAACTCACCAAATTTGGCACACACATCAGGAGTCGCGAAAAATTTCGTATTTTATGGGAAATTGGCATGGGTGCGCAAAAATGGCTCGACAGCGCCACCTACAGTGACTTTTGTCCCGACGCCCCGCATACGCTTTAACGTACAAGCTTGATTTTTACAGGGCATGTTCTTCAGATGGAGACCTACAAAAAAGTCTGAAAGGACCCACCTGTCACTCGCACAGGAAGTCTGATATATTGAGGTCAATATGTCATTTTTGCTCTATTTTGGACATTTGCAGGCCTCCTTCTAGAACGAACTCCTCCTAGAGATTTGTGAATAATGACTCCAAACTTTGGTTTTGTAAACTAAACACATGTCCGATGTTAAATTGCAAAGCTTTTAAGTTTTTACAGAAGTTTGTGGCCGTGGCGGCGCGTAGAAATTTGACGTTGTTTCGAAAACACGCCATGAAAAGAAAAATGGCCATAACTCAGCCATGCATATTCCAATCTGATCCAAAATTGATATGCATGATTGTAGTCTGACTCTGAACACATCTGCAGTGAAAGAATCTGGAAAAAGTGTAGCGCCACCTGCTGGCAAGATGAAATGACATGTTTTACTTGGAGCATCACTGCTCTGAGTAGGATGAGCCGACACACCTGAAAATGACATCCACCTGTTGAAAAGCCATTGAAGTTTACTCTGACAAAAAACCATAACTTTCAATGCGGGGGTGTGGTCGTGACAGAGCGGCAAAGTTGGGCATCTCGCCATGCACACAAAAGTTGCTCTCACGTGCACATTCCTTGTCCAATCTCACTGAAATTCAATGGATATGATGAAGCTTCTATTCTGAACCCATGGATATGACAATCTTGGACGAGCTCTATAGCGCCACCTAGTTATTGCATTGGGCACATTCTGCCCTATATTTTCTCTTTGCTTTGTCCGATGTGCATGAAATTAAAACTGGAGATACTCAGAAGGGTCCTCTCTCATAATCTGAAGTTTCATGGGTGTACACCTGACGGTGCCTGCGTAACAGGAAGTGGTCGATTATGTGCACCCAAATAATAGAAATTTATTATAAATCAGCCGTTTGTCTCAGGAAGCTGAGATTTCAGAATTAGATGCCTTTAATAACCTCCAGCTTTGATATGTAACACTATAGGGTCTACGAGAAACTTCATCACTTGATTTTTTTAATGAAATTTTGGACTGAACAAAGATTTTTAGCATAAATTCTGTTTAGGTTATCAGCACCAAGAATTCAACTTTCATAGGCATTTATGTGCTACTGCTTCCTAAAAAAATTCAGAACTATTGAAGTTACAGGTGACATCTTAGAGAGCATTACATCCAAAAAGGTCCGAAAACGTCTTTTTAGGCAAAACTACAAACACCTATTTTTTTTCATAACTTAATCATCATATATCAACACCATTTATTTTTTTAAATGTAGGGATCTGTGTTTGCTGCCTTCCATATTTTTTTCAGAAGTCCAGGTGAAACAGATGATTTTAAAAAAATCCTGATTCATCCCAAAACCTGTGCTTTTTCCGTCTGGACTCCAAACAAGTGTGTTTTAAAATTACTTATGCTTCAAATATCCACACCAAGTTTCACACGCATATAGCTGAACATGTCTAAATGCTTCTTGAATATTCTTTACAGATATAAAATGAACTGGTCAACTGTAGGATGTCATTTCCTCTTACATGCTTAAGTCTTTTCCTCATGCTGCAGCCTGCTCCTCAATCATCCCTGTTGCTGGAGTCAAATTTCACCCCCCCCCCCCCCCCCCCCCACACACACACACCAGCTGCCAGTTCATATGCTAACTAACCCAGCAGTGAGGTGACAAGAGTTTAGACACAAGAGGGAGGGCAGACTGCTTTTTCATTTGTTTTGTATGTCTTTCATAGATTTTTATGAATAATCATTGCTTTTCTAGTCATGTAAAATGCAATTAACCTAATATTTTATCTTTTTTTTTTACAAACAAAACATATGAATGTGCTCCAAAACAAAACCCAACTCTCAGTACAGTTCTACAGATGTAACATAAGACTTAGACAGTAAATGTCTCTTTTATCCTTTTTTAATCAATGCTGCAACTTCTTTTCCTTAATATAAATCCAATGAAATTAAACTACAAAACCAAAAAACACAACGTATAGCAAATTTCTCTAAATAAATTATGTGTATATACAATATGTAGCACTTTTAAACAAAATAATAACAAATCCTTCCAATACAAGCACAGAAAAATGGAACACAAAATTTAAAACCCAAATTTGAAATGGCAATTTTAAAAAGATAATTTTTTCAGCCTGCTAAAAGTGCACATTTGTAAAAGCTCTTTTATATAGACAACTGTTTGGTTGCTTAGAGCTCTAAATATAAAAACAATGCCTTTATGGACGTGGCACGGATGGCACGGATGTTCAGCAGGGTAAACCCCAGGAAAGCGGCGGGACCTGATGGAGTTCCCGGAAAGGTTCTGCGGGCCTGCGCCGATCAACTCTCCCAGGTCTTCACAAAAATCTTCAACCTGTCGCTAGCTCAGGCTTTCATCCCTGCTTGCCTGAAGTCATCCACTGTCATCCCGATACCCAAAAAGTCCTCATCCACAGCCTTCCTCACGGACTTCCGCCCAGTTGCACTCACTGCTGTCATCACAAAGTGTCTGGAGCGGCTGCTCCTGGGACACATCAAAGACTCCCTCCCTCCAATCTTCGTCCCCCACCAGTTTGCTTACAAAGCAAACAGATCAACGGATGATGCCATTTCCATCACCCTCCACACTGCGCTGAGCCACCTGGAACACAGAGACACCTACGCCAGGATGCTCTTTGTGGACTATAGCTCAGCCTTTAACACAATCATTCCTGACATTCTGGTCAACAAACTGTCTGAACTAGGACTCCACCCACTCACCTGCTCGTGGATCAAGGACTTCCTGACAAACAGACCACAGACAGTCAAACTTGACCCCCACCTCTCCTCCACCCGGACGCTGAGCACAGGCTCCACACAGGGATGTGTGCTGAGTCCTCTGCTGTATACACTGTACACAGCAGACTGCAGACCAGCCCACACCAGCAACACCGTGGTGAAGTTTGCAGACGACACTACTGTGGTGGGGCTGATCTCTGGGGACGACGAGACGGCCTACAGAGACGAAGTCCTGAAACTCTCAAGGTGGTGTCAGGCTAATAACCTCATCCTGAACACCACCAAGACCAAGGAGATCATCCTGGACTTCAGAAAAAACAGAACAGATCCACCCCCACTCTACATCGATGGAAACTGTGTGGAGAGGGTCCACAGCTTCACCCTCCTGGGCACCACCATCTCTGCTGACCTCACATGGTCTAACAACACCATGACTGTCATCAGGAAGGCCCAGCAACGCCTGCACTTCCTGAGAAAACTTAGGAGGAACGACGTCAGCCAGGAGCTGCTGGTAACGTTCTACCGCTCAACCATTGAGAGCATTCTGTCCTATGGCATCACAGTGTGGTTTTCCCACTGCACTGAAGCAGAACGGCAGAGTCTCCAGAGAGTGGTAAAGACAGCGCAGAGGATCATCGGCTGCCCCCTCCCCTCACTGAAGGACATTTACCAGTCTCGCTGCCTCAGCAGAGTGACTAGCATCACCACTAACTCCACCCATTCTGCTTTCCCTCTGTTTGAACTGCTGCCCTCTGGAAGGAGGTACAGGTCCATCAGAACCAGGACAAACAGACTAAGAAACAGCTTTTTTCCACAGGCAATTATCATACGGAATGCACATACGTCCACCAACCACACCTCACTCTAATTTTACTACAATGCGTGCAATATCCTGACTGTCTAACCGGGTCACTGTGCAATAACTTGATATTTATTAAGCTGTGCTCACAGCAACTCATGTAATTCCATTCTATTTTATTCACAAATATTTAATATTTAACAGTTTCTGAGACAAGGCCAAGCTGCAACGCGTCATCCACTCAGCAGAGAAGGTGATCGGCTGCCACCTCCCGTCTCTCCAGGAGCTGCACATCTCCAGGACCTGGAGGCGGGCAGCCAGGATTGTAGCCAACCCCTCTCATCCAGGACATAATCTCTTTCGGCCCCTCCCTTCTGGCAAGAGGCTCCGGTCCATCAGGACCTCGCGCCACAAGAACAGCTTCTTCCCCACTGCAGTCAGCCTGCTGAACAGTACCCCAACTCCCCCAGGTGACCCCCCCCCCCCCCCCCGCCCACCAAAGGACTGTCGGTGCCACTTACAGGCCCCACCATCCCAGCCCATCTGTGCTCCCACTTTAATTCACCTTACTCTACTGTATATAGTGTGTTGTTGTTGTTAACTTAATTTTTAACTTATTCTTAATTGCACTATACACCAAGTCAAATTCCTCGTTTTGTAAAGTGCGCTCTACTGAACCTGGCAATAAAACTTTTTCTGATTTCTGATTCTGATTCTATTAATCATTGTTTTTTATTCATTCAAAATGCAATTAAATCAATATTTTATATTTTTTCTTTTCCTTTTTCTTTTTTTTTTATCTCTTATATCCTTTTTTATAATCAATGTTTGAACTTCTTTTCCTTTCTATTGTCATGGTTTCAGTTTGTTGTCTTGTTTTTCGCTTTAGTTCTTGTTCTGTCTTGTTTGGTTCTGTTTCCTGTTTTATTTTGAAAGGTTTCCTGTCTTGTCATGTTTCTTGAGTTTTACTTCCTTTGGTCCCCATCTGCCCTAATCGTGTTCACCTGTGTCTTGTCTGCCCTGTCTGTATATAAGTCTTGTCTCTGCCTTCCTCCTGTGCTGGTCCATTAACTTCTGCTCATGTTGATCACGTCTTCTTGTCTGGCGTCCATGTCCCTTGCCATGCCACAGTAAGTTTTTGTTTTTAGTTTTGTCATCCTGCTCTGCAGCGCTTTTTGTTAGTTAAATAAACCCACTTGCCCTGAACCCGTTTGCCTCCCGTCTCTGCGCCTGGGTCCTACCTGCTCTCGAGCCTCCCCCCCACACGACATCTATACATCCAATGAAATTAAACTACAAATCAACAAACACAACTGATAACAAATGTCTCTAAAAAATGATGTGTATATTTGCAGAACCTTAAAAACACCAAACAAATAACAAATGCTTCCCAAATAAAGCACAAAAAATGGAACACAAAATGTAAAACCCAAGTTAGAAATTGCAATTTGATAAAGATACTTTTTCAGCAGCTTTTCAAAATCAATCACCAATTCTACTCTTCTGTGGATGAAACAAAGAACTCCAGAACAATGAAGCCATTTCTCTAAGTCTCTCTCACCTTCAGTTTTAAACAAGGTCTGTGAAAATCCACCATACATTGGTCACATGAACTCAGAGACCTGCTAAAAGTGCACAATTGTAAAAGCTCTTTTATATAGACAACTGTTTGTTTGCTTAGAGCTCTAAATATAAAAAAAAATGCTTTTCTATCACCTAGACACAGATGGAGAACCATATCAACTGGATTAATAACAGGGTGGCATGTTTAGGTTTAAACTTACATCAATAGACAACATAAAGATGTCCATCACATTTTTGACCTAAACATGTAAACACATCCTTGGCTCTGCGGTTAGGAAATGGTATTTGGGAATCTCTTTATACCAGGAGCCAGCCTGGCCATTGGAACATCGCCACAGTGCCCATCCAGACTGGGACAGCAACGGGGTCCACTTCAGAGCCGTGAGCTGCTGTGTTTAACTCCAGCTGTCCCAGCAAGGGAGACAACTGCAGCAACATCCACTGACCAAGCTGACAAGCCCTGGCAGAAAAGATCCCCACAAGAAAAACACTGGCTAAGGCAGGCTGGTCAAAAAAAAATAGTTTTGCCATTGTCTTGCAGCTCGCAGATCAAGTGGTTTAGTTTTCCAGTAATGTCAGTCAAGAATGCAAGTTCAGATTCACAATGTTCATATTCACCATATTCAACAGACATCTCCTCCAATAGCACCTTAAAAATCCTGTGCTGTTTTGCTTTGCAGCTGAGGTTGTTTACGATTTTCAGAATAAGAGTCATTATATGTCCAGAGCCAATCACTTCTGCACATAAGGCCTGCTGGTGAATGACGCAGCAGTAATGCAGACATTTTGGAAAGTCTGGGTCAGCTTTACAGTGAGTGATGAAACCTGTTTGTCTATTGATCATAGCAGGAGTCCCATCTGCAGTCACTGCTACCAGCTTTTCTAATTGTACCTTTTTCTGCACAAAAACTCCTTCACCGTGTTATACATTTCAACTCCTCTTGTAGTTGTCTGTTAGGGCAGATGTGTCAGGAGTTCTTCTCTTGTGGAAACCAAAAGCTATGCTGTACTGTTGCCGTCCACAGACTCATCACACTGGACGTTAACCACCTGCACTTTGCAAGATCCCGGTCCAGCTAATTGGCCAAGTTATCAGACATAGCTGACACTCATCTAGACATTGTAGTGGAAATTGAATGAGTTCTATTGTTCTCATCCTTAGGGACAGTGATAGCAATTATCATCATTGCTTGAATTTTTTTCATGCTATATGCCAAAGTCTTTGTCCCTTAAGGCAACAGATTACAGCCCCCCCCCCCCCCCCCCCCCCCCCCCCCCCCCCCCCCGGCTGCTGTCGTATTAACAATAGCTTGGAGCTCCAGAATGGACAAGAAAAAACGACGAGAATGGCTCGAGCAGGGCGTTGCTCACGGGGCGGTCGCTCGTGCCATGCGGTCGCACGTGCTCGGGCCCGCTAAATGCTACTTGTAGCTTTAATTATTATTATTTTTCTTCTGCCGGAAGAATCGCATTTTTGAGGCCTTTAACATACCCCAAAACTCACCAAATTTGGCACACACATCAGGGGTCGCGAAAAATTTCGTTTTTTATGAGAAATTGGCATGGGTGCGCAAAAATGGCTCGACAGCGCCACCTACACTGACTTTTGTCCCGACGCCCCGCATACGCTTTAACGTACAAGCTTGATTTTTTCAGGGCATGTTCATCAGATGGAAACCTACAAAAAAGTCTGTAGGTACCAAGCTGTCAGTCGCACAGGAAGTCTGCTATATTGATGTCAATATGTCATTTTTGCTCTATTTTGGACATTTGCAGGCCTCCTTCTAGAACGAACTCCTCCTAGAGATTTGTGAATAATGACTCCAAACTTTGGTTTTGTAAACTAGACACATGTCCGATGTTAAATTGCAAAGCTTTTAAGTTTTTACAGAAGTTTGTGACCGTGGCGGCGCGTAGAAATTCGACGTTGTTTCGAAAACACGCCATGAAAAGAAAAATGGCCATAACTCAGCCATGCATAATCCAATCTGATCAAAAATTGATATGCATGATTGTAGTCTGACTCTGAACACATCTGCAGTGAAAGAATCTGGAAAAAGTGTAGCGCCACCTGCTGGCAAGAGGAAATGACATGTTTGACTTGGAGCATCACTGCTCCGAGTAGGATGAGCCGACACACCTGAAAATCACGTCCACCTGTTGAAAAGCCATTGAAGTTTACTCTGACAAAAAACCATAACTTTCAATGCGGGGGTGTGGTCGTGACAGAGCGGCAAAGTTGGGCATCTCGCTATGCACACAAAAGTTGCTCTCACGTGCACATTCCTTGTCCAATCTCACTGAAATTCAATGGATATGATGAAGCTTCTATTCTGAACCCATGGATATGACAATCTTGGACGAGCTCTATAGCGCCACCTAGTTATTGCATTGGGCACATTCTGCCCTGTATTTTCTCTTTGCTTTGTCCGATGTGCATGAAATTAAAACTGGAGATACTCAGAAGGGTCCTCTCTCATCATGTAAAGTTTCATGGGTGTACACCTGACGGTGCCTGCGTAACAGGAAGTGGTCGATTATGTGCACCCAAATAATAGAAATTTATTATAAATCAGACGTTTGTCTCAGGAAGCTGAGATTTCAGAATTAGATGCCTTTAATAACCTCCAGCTTTGATATGTAACACTATAGGGTCTACGAGAAACTTCATCACTTGATTTTTTTAATGAAATTTTGGACTGAACAAAGATTTTTAGCATAAATTCTGTTTAGGTTATCAGCACCAAGAATTCAACTTTCATAGGCATTTATGTGCTACTGCTTCCTAAAAAAATTCAGAATGATTGAAGTTACAGGTGACATCTTAGAGAGCATTACATCCAAAAAGGTCCGAAAACGTCTTTTTAGGCAAAACTACAAACACCTATTTTTTTTCATAACTTAATCATCATATATCAACACCATTTATTTTTTCAAATGTAGGGATCTGTGTTTGCTGCCTTCCATATTTTTTTCAGAAGTCCAGGTGAAACAGATGATTTTAAAAAAATCCTGATTCATCCCAAAACCTGTGCTTTTTCCGTCTGGACTCCAAACAAGTGTGTTTTAAAATTACTTATGCTTCAAATATCCACACCAAGTTTCACACGCATATAGCTGAACATGTCTAAATGCTTCTTGAATATTCTTTACAGATATAAAATGAACTGGTCAACTGTAGGATGTCATTTCCTCTTACATGCTTAAGTCTTTTCCTCATGCTGCAGCCTGCTCCTCAATCATCCCTGTTGCTGGAGTCAAATTTCACCCCCCCCCCCCCCCACACACACACACCAGCTGCCAGTTCATATGCTAACTAACCCAGAAGTGAGTTGACAAGAGTTTAGACACAAGAGGGAGGGCAGACTGCTTTTTCATTTGTTTTGTATGTCTTTCATAGATTTTTATGAATAATCATTGCTTTTCTAGTCATGTAAAATGCAATTAACCTAATATTTTATCTTTTTTTTTTACAAACAAAACATATGAATGTGCTCCAAAACAAAACCCAACTCTCAGTACAGTTCTACAGATGTAACATAAGACTTAGACAGTAAATGTCTCTTTTATCCTTTTTTAATCAATGCTGCAACTTCTTTTCCTTAATATAAATCCAATGAAATTAAACTACAAAACCAAAAAACACAACGTATAGCAAATTTCTCTAAATAAATTATGTGTATATACAATATGTAGCACTTTTAAACAAAATAATAACAAATCCTTCCAATACAAGCACAGAAAAATGGAACACAAAATTTAAAACCCAAATTTGAAATGGCAATTTTAAAAAGATAATTTTTTCAGCCTGCTAAAAGTGCACAATTGTAAAAGCTCTTTTATATAGACAACTGTTTGGTTGCTTAGAGCTCTAAATATAAAAACAATGCCTTTATGGACGTGGCACGGATGGCACGGATGTTCAGCAGGGTAAACCCCAGGAAAGCGGCGGGACCTGATGGAGTTCCCGGAAAGGTTCTGCGGGCCTGCGCCGATCAACTCTCCCAGGTCTTCACAAAAATCTTCAACCTGTCGCTAGCTCAGGCTTTCATCCCTGCTTGCCTGAAGTCATCCACTATCATCCCGATACCCAAAAAGTCCTCATCCACAGCCTTCCTCACGGACTTCCGCCCAGTTGCACTCACTGCTGTCATCACAAAGTGTCTGGAGCGGCTGCTCCTGGGACACATCAAAGACTCCCTCCCTCCAATCTTCGTCCCCCACCAGTTTGCTTACAAAGCAAACAGATCAACGGATGATGCCATTTCCATCACCCTCCACACTGCGCTGAGCCACCTGGAACACAGAGACACCTACGCCAGGATGCTCTTTGTGGACTATAGCTCAGCCTTTAACACAATCATTCCTGACATTCTGGTCAACAAACTGTCTGAACTAGGACTCCACCCACTCACCTGCTCGTGGATCAAGGACTTCCTGACAAACAGACCACAGACAGTCAAACTTGACCCCCACCTCTCCTCCACCCGGACGCTGAGCACAGGCTCCACACAGGGATGTGTGCTGAGTCCTCTGCTGTATACACTGTACACAGCAGACTGCAGACCAGCCCACACCAGCAACACCGTGGTGAAGTTTGCAGACGACACTACTGTGGTGGGGCTGATCTCTGGGGACGACGAGACGGCCTACAGAGACGAAGTCCTGAAACTCTCAAGGTGGTGTCAGGCTAATAACCTCATCCTGAACACCACCAAGACCAAGGAGATCATCCTGGACTTCAGAAAAAACAGAACAGATCCACCCCCACTCTACATCGATGGAAACTGTGTGGAGAGGGTCCACAGCTTCACCCTCCTGGGCACCACCATCTCTGCTGACCTCACATGGTCTAACAACACCATGACTGTCATCAGGAAGGCCCAGCAACGCCTGCACTTCCTGAGAAAACTTAGGAGGAACGACGTCAGCCAGGAGCTGCTGGTAACGTTCTACCGCTCAACCATTGAGAGCATTCTGTCCTATGGCATCAAAGTGTGGTTTTCCCACTGCACTGAAGCAGAACGGCAGAGTCTCCAGAGAGTGGTAAAGACAGCGCAGAGGATCATCGGCTGCCCCCTCCCCTCACTGAAGGACATTTACCAGTCTCGCTGCCTCAGCAGAGTGACTAGCATCACCACTAACTCCACCCATTCTGCTTTCCCTCTGTTTGAACTGCTGCCCTCTGGAAGGAGGTACAGGTCCATCAGAACCAGGACAAACAGACTAAGAAACAGCTTTTTTCCACAGGCAATTATCATACGGAATGCACATACGTCCACCAACCACACCTCACTCTAATTTATTTAACAGTTTCTGTCCATATTGTTCATTTTTTGTTAAGAGTTGTAAATACAGTATTTCTTTTTATATTCTATTTTTATTTTTATTTTATGTAACTCCTTCACTCCAAGGCTGCTGCAATTTCATTGCATCCCCATGTACAATGACAATAAACGATTCTGATTCTGATTATATCACTTAGACACAGATGGAGAACCATATCAACTGGATTGGTAACAGCAACAACCACCGACCAAGCCGGCAAGCCCTGGCAGAAAAGATCCCCACAAGAAACACTGCAGGCTGTTCCATAAAAAATATAGTTTTACCATTGCCTTGCAGATCACAGTTGAAGTGGTTTAGTTTTCCTAAAAAAATTCAGAATGATTGAAGTTACAGGTGAACTTTTAGACAACATTTGATCCAAAAAGGTCCGAAAACGTCTTTTTAGGCAAAACTGCAAACACCTATTTTTTTGCATAACTTATCTTTCAAATATCAGCACAAAAAAATTAAAAACGGTAGGGATCTGTGTTTGCTGCCTTCCATATTTTTTTCAGACTTAAAAGTGTAACAGATGATTTATAAAAAATCCTTTTTCATCCAAAAACCTGTGTTAAATCTGTCTAGACTTAGTATTAAAAACTCTCCAAGATGAATGTGCCTGACTCCACCTGCAGGTGGATCACAGACTTCCTGACGGACAGACAGCAGTATGTGAGGCTGGGGAAGCTCGTCTCAGATACTCGGACCACAAGCACCGGATCCCCCCAGGGCTGTGTCCTTTCACCCCTGTTACTCTCCCTGTACACAAACAGCTGCACAGCTGGTCACCTGTCTGTCAAACTCCTGAAGTTTGCTGACGACACCACACTCATCGGCCTCATCTCTGACGGAGATGAGTCGGCCTACAGGAGTGAAATAGCCAGGCTGGTGTCATAGTGCAGCGCTAACAACCTGGAGCTTAATGCTCTGAAGACAGTGGAGATGACAGTGGACTTCAGGAAGGCCCCAGCCCCCCTCCCCCCTGTCATCCTCTGTGACTCCCCGGTGACCTCTGTGGAGTCCTTCTGCTTCCTGGGAACCATCATCAGCCAGGACCTCAAGTGGGAGCAGAACATCAGCTCCATCACTAAGAAGGTCCAGCAGAGGATGTACTTCCTGAGGCAGCTGAAGAAGTTTCACCTCCCTGAAAAGATGCTGGTAGACTTTTACACCGCCATCATCGAATCCACCCTCACGTCCTCCATCACAGTCTGGTTCGCTGCGGCCACGGCCAGAGACAAGGCCAAGCTGCAACGCGTCATCCACTCAGCAGAGAAGGTGATCGGCTGCCACCTCCCGTCTCTCCAGGAGCTGCACATCTCCAGGACCTGGAGGCGGGCAGCCAGGATTGTAGCCAACCCCTCTCATCCAGGACATAATCTCTTTCGGCCCCTCCCTTCTGGCAAGAGGCTCCGGTCCATCAGGACCAGGACCTCGCGCCACAAGAACAGCTTCTTCCCCACTGCAGTCAGCCTGCTGAACAGTACCCCAACTCCCCCAGGTGACCCCCCCTCCCGCCCACCAAAGGACTGTCGGTGCCACTTACAGGCCCCACCATCCCAGCCCATCTGTGCTCCCACTTTAATTCACCTTACTCTACTGTATATAGTGTGTTGTTGTTGTTAACTTAATTTTTAACTTATTCTTAATTGCACTATACACCAAGTCAAATTCCTCGTTTTGTAAAGTGCGCTCTACTGAACCTGGCAATAAAACTTTTTCTGATTTCTGATTCTGATTCTGATTCTATTAATCATTGTTTTTTATTCATTCAAAATACAATTAAATCAATATTTTATCTTTTTTCTTTTCCTTTTTCTTTTTTTTAATCTCTTATATCCTTTTTTATAATCAATGTTTGAACTTCTTTTCCTTTCTATTGTCATGGTTTCAGTTTGTTGTCTTGTTTTTCGCTTTAGTTCTTGTTCTGCCTAGTTTGGTTCTGTTTCCTGTTTTATTTTGAAAGGTTTCCTGTCTTGTCATGTTTCTTGAGTTTTACTTCCTTTGGTCCCCATCTGCCCTAATCGTGTTCACCTGTGTCTTGTCTGCCCTGTCTGTATATAAGTCTTGTCTCTGCCTTCCTCCTGTGCTGGTCCATTAACTTCTGCTCATGTTGATCACGTCTTCTTGTCTGGCGTCCATGTCCCTTGCCATGCCACAGTAAGTTTTTGTTTTTAGTTTTGTCATCCTGCTCTGCAGCGCTTTTTGTTAGTTAAATAAACCCACTTGCCCTGAACCCGTTTGCCTCCCGTCTCTGCGCCTGGGTCCTACCTGCTCTCGAGCCTCCCCCCCACACGACATCTATACATCCAATGAAATTAAACTACAAATCAACAAACACAACTGCTAACAAATGTCTCTAAAAAATGATGTGTATATTTGCAGAACCTTAAAAACACCAAACAAATAACAAATACTTCCCAATTAAAGCACAAAAAATGGAACACAAAATGTAAAACCCAAGTAAGAAATTGCAATTTGAAAAAGATACTTTTTTCAGCAGCTTTTCAAAATCAATCACCAATTCTACTCTTCTGTGGATGAAACAAAGAACTCCAGAACAATGAAGCCATTTCTCTAAGTCTCTCTCACCTTCAGTTTTAAACAAGGTCTGTGAAAATCCACCATACATTGGTCACATGAACTCAGAGACCTGCTAAAAGTGCACAATTGTAAAAGCTCTTTTATATAGACAACTGTTTGTTTGCTTAGAGCTCTAAATATAAAAAAAAATGCTTTTCTATCACCTAGACACAGATGGAGAACCATATCAACTGGATTAATAACAGGGTGGCATGTTTAGACAACATGAAGCTGTCCATCACATTTTTGACCTAAACATGTAAACACATCCTTGGCTCTGCGGTTAGGAAATGGTATTTGGGAATCTCTTTATACCAGGAGCCAGCCTGGCCATTGGAACATCGCCACAGTGCCCATCCAGACTGGGACAGCAACGGGGTCCACTTCAGAGCCGTGAGCTGCTGTTTAACTCCAGCTGTCCCAGCAAAGGAGACAACTGCAGCAACATCCACTGACCAAGCTGACAAGCCCTGGCAGAAAAGATCCCCACAAGAAAAACACTGGCTCAGGCAGGCTGGTCAAAAAAAAATAGTTTTGCCATTGTCTTGCAGCTCGCAGATCAAGTGTTTTAGTTTTCCAGTAATGTCAGTCAAGAATGCAAGTTCAGATTCACAATGTTCATATTCACCATATTCAACAGACATCTCCTCCAATAGCACCTTAAAAATCCTGTGCTGTTTTGCTTTGCAGCTGAGGTTGTTTACGATTTTCAGAATAAGAGTCATTATATGTCAAGAGCCAATCACTTCTGCACATAAGGCCTGCTGGTGAATGACGCAGCAGTAATGCAGACATTTTGGAAAGTCTGGGTCAGCTTTACAGTGAGTGATGAAACCTGTTTGTCTATTGATCATAGCAGGAGTCCCATCTGCAGTCACTGCTACCAGCTTTTCTAATTGTACCTTTTTCTGCATAAAAACTCCTTCACTGTGTTATACATTTCAACTCCTCTTGTAGTTGTCTGTTAGGGCAGATGTGTCAGGAGTTCTTCTCTTGTGGAAACCAAAAGCTATGCTGTACTGTTGCCGTCCACAGACTCATCACACTGGACGTTAACCACCTGCACTTTGCAAGATCCCGGTCCAGCTAATTGGCCAAGTTATCAGACATAGCTGACACTCATCTAGACATTGTAGTGGAAATTGAATGAGTTCTATTGTTCTCATCCTTAGGGACAGTGATAGCAATTATCATCATTGCTTGAATTTTTTTCATGCTATATGCAAAAGTCTTTGTCCCTTAAGGCAACAGATTACAGCCCCCCCCCCCCCCCCCCCCCCCCCCCCCCAGGCTGCTGTCGTATTAACAATAGCTTGGAGCTCCAGAATGGACAAGAAAAAACGACGAGAATGGCTCGAGCAGGGCGTTGCTCACGGGGCGGTCGCTCGTGCCATGCGGTCGCACGTGCTCGGGCCCGCTAAATGCTACTTGTAGCTTTAATTACTTTTGTCTTTGTGTAAAGCTACGTTCACACCACTATCGGCCATCCGTATTCAAGCGACCACGCGTATGGTGCACTAATGCATTAATATCAGGTAGCATCAATCCAATTGTTAAAATGCCCGACCCAAATATTTAATAAAATGCGTCTCTTTTACGCATCTCTCTGCTGCAGTTTAATACCTTCTCTCACAAAAGTCCACTTCATCAGGACATTGTTGCATCACTGGGATTATTCCAGATTGATGGTATAGCAATACATAGATGGAGTTAATTGGTTATGGTCATTTCAGTTGAGTCCACCAATCCTGGCCTTAATGTAGATGCGAAATCAACCAAATCTGTTGGAAGACAGCGGAGACGAATTGGTAAGAAATACTCACACACAACTCTAAAAATTCATTCTGATGAATAGTTTGATGTTTAACATCAGGGAGCTTTAATATGGAGCCTTTAAAGTATCCCAATTTATTAAAAAATAAATGCTGAAAATATTTTTTTACATATTCCCTCTCACCTTACTGCCTTTGGGATTATGATATGTGTGAGTTTGTACTCTATGAGTCCCAGCAGGATCTGTATTTTGCTCACCGGGTGTACTTCCTGTGTTGGAGGACGACCTTTAGATGAGCTTTAAACCAACGCCACATGGTTCCTGTGTATAAATATTAACAACCTCAGCGTGAAGACCACTTCAACTGACACGCCAGGGGGTCTTCTCATCAAAACTGCCTGACTAGTTAAAATCACATATCAGGAAGTATGGGATATAAGATCTTGGAAGATACATAATCAAAATTTGACAGGTTAGACCAAATAAAAAATGTTTTTCTTTATTTGATAGAAGAGTGATAGCACTGGAAGACAAACCAAAATGTTCTTGGACTCCTGGTCCTCATTATGTTTCCATTTCTCAGTTGTGATGCTTATTACTGACTAGGGCTTTATAAACGTAGAATTCTGGTTTAGTGAGCTGAAAGTGACAGGAGGCAGGGGGTACCTGGTTAAGTGTGACAGCACAAAAGACGTGTGCTCTGATGCACTCTTCATGCCAGCTGCAAAAGCCCTGTTTCCACCTGGAGCTCAGCGTTTTTCCCCATGTGTGACATTTTAAATGACACTCAAAGCCTTCTGCACTTTTCCTGGTTTTGTCACATGGCCGATTGCAGAGAGGGGACATTATCAGAGCTTGGTAAAAAAAAAACACAGGCCACTCTTTAAAAGGCAACTGGTTGTTTGGCAGATGAATTTAATCAAGAGGTTTTGTCAACAGGATTAGTTTAAAATATTTAGGGTATGCTTTTTTTTTTTTTTTTTCCAGAGGCTTGTGTCCAAATGCAGCAGGTTTCTTAGCTGAGCTAGAAGTCCACAAAGCTAAATCGGGGTCAGGCAGGCAGGGGTCAACAAAGAGCATAGGAGGATCAAGAAACAGATTGAGGGCAGGCGGCAGGCAAATTGAGTCAAATACAGAACAGGGTCAAGAAGGCATAAGCTCTGGCCTCAATATAAGCAGCCAGAGTGGCACAAACAATACTTCACACTGAGTGTGGCTCAGTGCAGTGTTTAAGTATTCTGTGATTGATTGAGTGAATGAGACACAGGTGCGCGGCATCCAGGAAGTGTGCGCTGGGGTTGCTGGGAGATGTAGTGTGATTAGATCTGTGGAGATGGTTCCTACTGGTGATAAAATCCTGCTATTGTGGTCAATTCTTGAATTCTCTTTATTTGTTTCCTCATTTGTTCTTCTTAAAGAAAGAACATCTTTGTAAAAAAAAAGTTTTAAAAACCCTGTTTATGCAACTTAAATATTGATTATAAATGTAGATTTTACTAAACCTCACATCCAGTCTTGCAACAAGGCATTTGGCAGTCTGATTCTGCAAGTCCTCCTATTAAAAAGGATGAGTGACATCTGTAATACTTTTGAGAATAAAAACAGAATCCAGAAATCACTTGTATGCTTTTTAAACAAATTGTTTTAATAATGTTGCAGAAAATAAGGATGTATTCCTAAAAACGAACTAGAACTCTGTCTCTAACAGACCTATTACTTGATTTGCTCCTGAACCGCTTTTCTACGCGACAGAATCAACTAATTCACGTTGATTGCATAAACACTTTACTGTAAAGTGCACCATAACAGCGCAAAGTGAATTTTCTCCACTTCAGTATCTGCTGGAAATGAGTTAAATTGTGTAAATGGTTGAAGAGTCACAGAAGTAGAACATTGGAGATAAAACTCTGATGTCAAAGGGGTAAATCTTGATTTTACAGGACTTAACTCTTTAACTGGGTAAAAATGAGTCAACTTATCATTGCTTTATTCTTTTACACAGACATTAAATCTAACTGCTTCAGTGTTTAGATGAACAGGAAGCATAGCTCTTCTAAACAATGCCAGTAATGGGTAGGAAAACATTGTCAAAAGACTTTTTTATCAGCAGATAGAAAGATGAAGGATTTTCAGAGAACTTTTCTTTCCACGATAAGCTTGGAGATATTTCTTTGCAAGTTTCTTTCTTTCCCCTTTAAATCGGCGTTTGTACCTGATGACTGTCATTGTGTTGCTGGAGGAAGCAGCTCCTCTGGCAGTTTAGCCCTTTTGCCTTCATTCTGCTGACTCCAGCTGCTAAAATCAGAAGCAGCTCATCTGATCACAAAGCAAACTGATTTGTTTGGTTCGCTAAGCGTTTCTTGTCAGCTTTTCTCTGCTTGGCGGAATAGTGAAAAAGAAAAAATAAACAGGATTGTGTGTGTGCGTGTGTGTGCGTGTGTGTGTGTGTGTGTGTCTGTGCTTGTGAAAGCACTGGCAGATATTGACTTAATACAGGTCATTCATAAGCTATGATTGTAGTAACACCATTTAAATAAAGGTTTCATACAAGTACATGTCTGCTTGATTTGTTCCTGGTAACTAGTTACTTTTACTATAGAGTAATTCAGTTGCTAACAAAAAGTGGGATGAATTAGTGAGTTACTATAACAACGTGTATTTTAGAGTAAAGTCCCAACACTGTTTGTTAGAAGTTAAATTATCGCAACTTCATGATGTCATTTGTCTCTTTGATTAATGGCTTCTAGTCTTAAAATATATTTAAATGGAAAAGGAAAAAGTAACAGTGTTTTGAATTGAATTTATAGATACAAAGTACATTTCTGGAAAAGGACACAAAAGGTTACCTGCATAGTGTAATTTTTGCCGGGGCCTTGAGGCAACCTTGATGATGAATTGGTGCTTTATAAATAAATTAAACTGATGAATGCTAAAAAAAAAAAAAAAAAATCTAGAAAAGATTAAAAAAAAGTCAACTCTTCTGCCTTGTTTTGCTCAAAACATGAGATATACTTGAAAGTATGTTTCATCCAGGTAACCAATTTCTTGAGGGTTCTATTTAGAGATATGGTGTTCCCTTGTTTATCGCAGAGGTTATGTTCTACAAAAGCTTTGTACACGTTTCTCAGGCAGACATGAAAATTTTCACACTTTTCTCGTCTTGTTTAAACTCTCAAAGCTCAAACCTTCATAGAACAATAAGCCCAGTAGTATAGAATGAAAACAAATCAATACAGATTTGGTAAACTGAATGCAGTTCATACAGGAGAAACTGTCATGGAGAGGTTTATTGACAAGGTCTACAGCACTAATTGGGAGGCAGAACACAATTTCCTTAAAAAAAATATGCACAATTGCAATGAAAATTTTTTTTTTAAATTAAAAGTCTGATTTTAACATCAAATACTGAGAATTCTATTAGGTTCCCTACCTGTTTTTGTGTACATTTGTTTAAAGACTTGTAATATGACACTGAACCATTACTCATGAACAAGTGTTTATTCTTTTAATTAGACCCACTTGCTTGGTGGTAGCAAAAACAACTTGATTAATGAAAAAACCTCAGACTTTCAAGCAAACATGCATTGTATTGTGCCATCGCATCAACCTTTCAGTGTGTTTTGGTCGATAGTTTACATGTGACATCACTGAGAAATCCCTCTCTCTGGATCTGTTCAATGGGATTGTCAGCCAACACTGGCCTCTCACCTTCAAACCAACAATCAGCATCTGTTTCACAGCCTGCAGTTCATGTGTCAGACAGAGTGTGCACGTAGCTGCTTGACTAATGGTCAGGTTGACATTTACACTACACCCAAGAGCAAAGGATGAGCTTGTAAAATACCAAGGGTTATGTAAAGGTCTGTTCAAATGGGATTAGTTGCTCCAAAGGAGGTCAAGTTTGTAATTTTTTGGTTTGTGCAGGGAAGCGTTCTTTAATATAAGCAAATGCAGGCGCAGCGGCAGGCAGAAGCAGTGCAGATGCTTCACCAGGCAAATAAATAAATGCCCAATGAAATCATTCCACAACACCCCGGTGGTGAAGGGTTTTACTCTAGAATCCTGCAAAGACCCAATAAAGACCCAAGTTTGATTTCTAACACCAGATAGCATTTTGCAGTAACAGAAAACCTGATATTAAATATGTTTTTTGGCTTTTTAGGACAAGTTTTCAGCATTTTTTAGATTTATGGTATTTTAGTCCTTTTATGTTGTTATGAAATATTGTTTCTGTAGCTCAACTTTTGTACCCTTGTGTGTGGGGGGTGTGTGTGTGACATAGTTTTAAACATTTTATCTCTTTTCATTTAATTTTTAATTTATGTGTACTTTTACAGAACCAATTTGAGGTGTGAATACACCCAAGTGGACCTTGGAAACCACTGTTGGACCCATCTTTGGAGGTGGTCTCGGTTTGTTTCCAATCTGATGGAGCTTTGTTGTACTTTGAGATTCCTCAGTCTGAATAGGCCACAGTGGTCATTTATTGGATTTAAACAGAGTAGGAAGGTAGCAACCATGACGATGAGACATGACAACTCATTGAAATATGGTCAAATTAATGCAGGCTTATTAAAACAACTTTTAAGGTGAAACACATTGCTTCTCACTGACAAGCTATATGTCATGAACACATATCTGTGTACCTTCTTAGCTGACATCTTCTCAATAACCACCTTTTTCTACCATACAAAAGTAGAAAAAAGGGATGTACTTGACGTTGATACAGATGTTCAAAACTAGTCAACAAAATATAACGTTTGAATAAGTGAATTACCTTGACATTACCGTATTCCTTTCTTTCGTTGCTTTGCTCCGGCCTCATAGTTCCTGGCCAATGTTTGAAAAAAATCTTCAGTTTTTAGTTGTTTTGTTTCAAGCTTTAGTTTGAAACTGAAATGTCTGCTTGACAGCAGTCTGAATACAGATCAAATGCCATGTTCAGGACTCAATCTGGACCAAATTAAGCAGACTCTGTCCCCTTAATATGACGCATAACAATATTTTTTGTTTCATTGTTAGAAAAGTAAGATAAAAAACAGAGATTACTTGTTTCTATACCATATAGTCATTAGATTGATCTTTATGTTTGCTTTCGACTCTGTTTCAGTGTGCTGAGCGGCTCAGGGGGAACATGCCACATTAGCTAAAAATATCAATAAAGCTTCACTGGTACAGACAAGATAAGGAAAACAAATGGCTGAGTTAAAGCTGGAGTGGAAGAAAGCAGCATTACATAACACGGCTTAAACTCAGATGTGAGTTAGGGGAGAAATTAAAGAGGACAGAACACTTACTGTACTGCAAATTGCTCGTCTGCTGAACGTCTTCACATGCTGCCGGTCAGAGTTAAATTATGTTAGTTTACTACGTTTGCAGCAGCGGGGGAGTTTTTAGATAAAATCACATCAGATAGAAAATGCAGTCTTTCTGTCTTCCATGTCCCCCACAAAAAACAAACAAACCCTAATTTGTATTTACTGACAAAGTTAAATAAGAAAAAACTAAACAGATTATATCCCCTGGACACTCATTACTATATTTATATTCATATTAGGGCTTTGGACAAGCACATCAACAGTTAAACACTTAAACCATCCTGGCATCACGCTTTAATAGGATTAGAATCTGTTCTGTTTGGGCAATGCTGTACGATGAGCCGCTCTACTCCAATTTAGCCAGAGGTCATTTCAATAATCTAAGATTATTCCTTGTTTTGCGAGGTAGAAAAATGTGCACGTTTCCTACATCTATACTTTCAGACTAAAGGACAGCGGGAACTCAGATCATAAAAACAATTCCAGTTTGCTCGGCGTGTTTGTACAAAGATGTTTCAAAACGCTGCAGGAGGGGGAGCTGCATGTTCCATATAATGTATGGATGAAGGGCATTTCCAGTGATTACATTATGCCAAGGTTACATTTAAGCGCAAAGGAACCAAAGATGTGTCATTATATCTTTCCTCAACCGACTTATTGGTCTGTGTATTTCTATGAGTAACTATATACAGTATGTCCTATTGTGTTAACAATATAAGATATTTGCTTAAAAAAGTTTCAACACTTGCAAATATTTGGCAGAGAGCTATGGAACATTTTTGTGTTTCTTACTTTCATTAGGTATACAACTGCACCCTGCGACAGGCTAGTGACAGGCTGGTGTACCCTGCCTTTGCCTGACAGTAGCCTGGACAGGCTCCAGGATACAGTGGGTTAACATAAATTGAAAAGCTGGCTAGATGGATGGATATTTGCACTTCTTGAGCAAACAGATGTTGAGCAAACAGATGAGAGCTTAAAGCCTCCTGTGTTTGGCATATTTTACTGTTACAATAGGGTTTATGAATCTTTTGACACAGTAGGTGCATATTTGAATTAACCCGTTTTGTAATTTGGGTTAAACTTTATTCATCTTACTTATATTTGTGACAGTTTTTTTTTTTGCTAGTTTTTTTGTTGGAAAGAAAAGAGAGGAAGGATATTTGCACTTTCTAGCATGGAGTCTTCGTGATGATAAGTTAAGGCGGAACTCGTGACTTCCTGTTTAAGTCAGGTTTAAAAAAAATCCCCTGACGTCCAATCTGTGTAGTTGGCACTACATCTCCCATGATGCATCGGGTTAAAGTGACAGTGTCTCAGCGTAAAATGAGTCTTCCCTGTTATACATCTTGAAACCACAATGAACACACATCGACCAGTTTTTAAATCTTCTTGATGAAATCAGAGGTCAACAGTTTAGTTCTCCTTCAAGGTTTGTGTTAATTAACAGCCAAGAATCCCAGAGTTTGGTCCAAGTCATCTTTCTAACTGAAACACTTTTCTAATAATGTCTGGATTATTTTATATGTTAAATTTAAGAAGAAGTAAAAACAACATTTAAGAAAAAGGATTAAGGTTAAGTGGCCAACAGACACAATTAAACTAACTTGAAACAATTTAATTATCTAAAAAGAAATAAAACATTTTTCTTAAAGTTTTTAAATACTTCACTTTTGATTAAGACAAAATAAAACTAATAAAACTTCAACATGTTCACTTTTTGTGTAGCTACAGAAAATATAAATACAATGTTAGTCTTTTTGTGTAAAATTTATCAAACATATTGTGATCATATTGTTAAAAAATTACAGTTGCCTTTGCACCAACATTTAAAAAAATAATCACTAATTAGAAGGAATATATTTGTTTTTCTGTGAGGTTACATAAAATTGCGTGTTAATAAACTGAAGGGAAAAACAACGACCAGGGTAAAATTACAAATAATTTAGTTGAAAATTAATACTGAAAACTCAATACACAACAACTGGTATTATAATATAATTTAACAAATAACACTAAGAAACAATAAAAACAAATAAAAATGCAGATTCTACAGTGGGCAGCGGCCGTGGTCGAGAGGTGGAGTGGTCAACCCGAAGTTAGCAGATCTTTGTTTTGCCGAAGTGTCCTTGGGCAAAACAGTGAACCCCACATTGCTCCTGATGGTTATAGGTTGACGCCAGTGTTCAGTGTGTGAATGTGTGTATGGGTGAATGGGACTGTGACTGGTAGTAAATATTAGTATACGTCTTTTTACCATTTTACTGCTCTTTTTAAGTCTTTTTGCTACATTGCTCCAGTTCCTAACATGATGCATGTTCATAATTCTTCATTGTTCTCAAGTATTTATGTTTAATCGCCGTGTCTTTGCATAATTAATAAGGTATAAACTTTCTATTTTTTTCATTTCTTGGGATCTTTTTGAACATGAAATTTCATCTTTGCCCTTCTTTTTTAAATTAAAAAAGCTTCTGGAGACCCTTTGACGATCTTGTATTGAGTCATCAAGCCACATTAGACACTTTTCCACAGTATAAGGCAAACCTAAGAGCCTTAATTATTCTCAAAAACTGAGTGTGCCTTAATATCCACAGCGCCTTAATTCTGGTTGTGCTTCCTGATGTCAAAGCAATTTTGAGATCGTACTTCCTTACTGTGAAGCAGTTAATAAAGATTGACTGACTTATCTCTGATTCTTTTGTCTTGTTTAATTCACCTTAGGGTTTAGTTGGCCTTATAAATGACATAGGTAAAACAATTGATGGTGCGTCTTATAATCCAGTGTGCCCCATAGTAGGGAAACACAGTACTAAGAGATAAAAATGCTTGAAAATTCCCACAGTTTTTCACAATAAGAGGTGATGGGTCATCAGTGGTGTCTTTATATAAGACACCACTTTGAGGGCCATGAAAATCCCATGATGCAGTTCATATATAGTGATTATAAATAGTCTTCCCTGGACTCATTTTTTCTTCTTCTAATTTCTATGTAAAATTAAGGCATACCTCTCTACTGGCAGCTGTGGATGAAAAGATGTTCAACTTTTCTCAAGTCTTTGTATTTTCTAGCTGCAGCTAAGAAGCTAAGACAAGAAAGGGGGTTTGGAGGGGCAGAAAGAAATTATGCAAGCAGCTGTTAGAGCGAGACAAGTATTTCTAAATTCATGGGTTGGGTTGAGGCGCTTTCACTCAACACCCCTGAGATCAACCTGCAGTTTGTTGTTTCACTAAAGAAGATGATGGAACCCTGGCGTCAGCCTGTCTCGGGGAGATAACATAATTTTTCCCTTCCAAAAAAAGCAACATGCATTCATTCTTTTTTCTGACTACACGCCAATTTGTGTTGGCAGAGTCAGTTAACAACTGAGGTTTTCTGCCTTTCTGTGCTTTTATATTGGGCTTTTGGATAAAATAGGAAAACAATTAACTGTTGAAAAAGGACAGAAAAGCAGCTCACACCCAAAAGAAAAACTTTAAACGAGTGCTTTAATTATTATTTTTTCTTAGCTAAGTATCTTGCTAAAATGTCAGAAAATTACAATAAGCATCCTCCAAAGACCAACATTTAAATGAGCCAGTCTTCTGAAGAAAGCAAGGGTGTAGTAGAGGACACAGACAGGGTTGCTTGTCTCAGTACTCTATTTATTTTCTTTGGCTTATTCAGGAACAGGGGGGCAGCAGTCATAGCAAAGATACCCAGACTTTCCTCTCTCCTGCCCGGTTAACTCCCATCATAACACAGTGGGTTTGAGAGCTTGAGTGATCCTAGGAGCTCAACTGTCGAAGGCTAACACCCCTGGTAGGGTTTCCAAATAGAGACAGCTCAGAATCTCCAAAAGAGTCAACAAGAAGAGGGTCCAGTTATGTCGCCCGCATTGGGCTTCACCAGGATCCCACCTTGAAGCCCGGCCTGTGATTTCTTCTTACGGGCTCCGTTTGGGTCCAACCTGATGGAATGATGTGGGATCACTCACCTGTGGGCTCACCAGCTGCAGGGGAGCTTGTGAGTGGTGCACTGTTGTTTGGGAAGCAGTGATAATAAAGGTGCTGACTTTGTACAGCTGTAAGTGTGTCTGCTGTGCTGCTGAGACAGAATAGCAACATCGCTTCCTGAGTTTTGTCATAATGGTCAAGAAGGTTGTTTTTGGCTATAAAAACAAAGGACGCATTTTTTCAAATATAACGGAAATGAGTAGCAGTGGATGCAGTTTGTATTTTTGCATTACTTTCTGAAGGAAAAAACATAAAATCATAAAGCTGTATAAGAATTTAAAAGAGCTCTATATTTTAACTATATTTAAGAAGATCTTTATACTAAATGCAAGAATATAAACTACACTTTTAGCATTTTGTTGGTCTTAACTCTGTTTATGCAGATGCAGCTGATTTCCCCTCTAATTATTTTCTGGAGATGAGCACAGTGAGAAACTAATGAACAGTCTAATGAGACACGTTTTCTTTTTCCTGCTCATCAGCACAGTCAAGTTAACAACACAACTTATCTGAAAAGTAACTAGTTTTATTTTTGTAAAAATCACACAGATTTACAGAAAATAATGCTTATTTAAATACTCTTCTAATATTTAATTGCTTTAAATGTTCTCTTGACAATCTGACTGCGGACCAGATAAGTACATTTAGTATAAAAAAAGAAAAGTTAACAATTGAAATTTAATATTAAATTTTATCTTCCATTTTTGGTAAGGTCTTGCCACTGATGTCAAAGACTTCCTGACCTTCAGCACATGAAACAAAGGTTAGAATGGCACCATAGAAGAGGAGCTCAATAAAACAGTGGGTGCACCATTTATTTCTCCCAAAAGCAGGTCTCTGTCTGAGATGTGAAAAGAAGGAGTCATCTGAGGATGACCATCAAGCCAATCTGACAAAGGTTTCCTTTTATTTCTGTTTTTAATTTCTTTTTCATTCTGTGTATGCATTAATCAAAAACAAAGCTGTCATTGTAGTTCATTATATCAATAGAGGAAACAGACTATCTACATGACAGTATGGGTCTTAATGTCAATACCAGAGGCTCTGCTGCCTCCACCTCCCTCTACTTTGTGACCCCCATCTCCCCACTACACAGTTGTCGTGAAAAAAAAAAAACAATAACGAAGAAAGTATTTTAAATCAGGCTGTACGTTTATTTTTGGTTTACAGTAAGACTTTGTTACTATAGTGGTAAATGATAAACAGCTCTTTTCTGAAACCAGCCCTAGTGGTTTATCCATGTACTACATGTGGTGCTTTGATATTTGATATTTAATGTGTGTTTTTCTATAGTTGAATTTGACATTGAAACAAAATGAAGACAGTTGACTCCTCAGCTCCAAAACGGCCTTTACAAGCTTGTCAAACCACAGGTCAGTTTATTCTAGCCTGTTTGAAAAAAAAACAGTGTTCAACTAATTAATTAATAAGCTTCAAGATTTTCAGGGGAGGAACAGCTTAAATAAGTTTTGCTAGAATGTGAATCACACTTTCTGATGTACATATAAACCACTATTTTAACGTAGAAACTTCTCTTTTTGAAATATTAATCACACGTGTTTCATTTCTTGCACAGAGACAGTTCACGCTCTCCTTCACATCAAGTTTTTCTGGATGCCTTTGATATGATGAGAACCTCTGGTGATCAGCAGAAGAGACCTGCACTTTATTCTTTAATGACCTCCCACCGGTGCCATTACAGCGAGCTGTAACTCCACCTCACCTCTTTCCTAGACTCATCCCTCCTCCGCCAGCTCTGCCTGACCACTGTGGCTGCCTCCTTGCCTACCCATCTGTCAAATCTGTCCATCTCCTCTTCCCCCAGTTCTCCTCCAGCATCACATGTCCTGTCTGTCGCCTTTGCTTCCTCCACCTTCTGGACAGAGGAGGCGCTCTTCATCCTGTCAGGATTTCCACTCCTCCGTCCCTAAGCATGTCAGAGACGTGTTTCCCCCTGTTGACAGACACTCTTTGAAAATGGCTTTTCCTTGCGAAAAGTCTCACTGGCAGGCAAATCAGTCAGAATGTTACAAAGAGCAAATATCCTACAAAAAAATAAAAGAAAAAGAAAAATAAGGTTGGAACTGATGCAACATTTGCACAAAGATGAAGGGAACACTCTACATTCCAGCTCAGGTGAAATTCCACAACACCTACACACCAACACCTACACACTTTTCCTGCATTTCCCCCGCATATATCCTTCCCTTCCATTGCACGAGTTTTAACCAAACTTACATTTGCTTTCCATCTAATAAATCTTTAACTTTCAAATATTTTTCCATATTTTTGCTTCTTGTGTTATCTAGATGACCCCACCCTTACATTGAAGTGTTCTCCCTACCGTGACAAAGGTGGATAAAGGTGGAAAGATTTCATGTAATCCATGGACACCAGTGAAGATCACAAATCATTGAAGAAAAAAGGTTCAGAGCACTGTCTAGTGGGTCTAGATGACCCAAATCCCAATGTTAAAATGCCTAGGATAGCACAAGGGATACATACTTTCTCAAAACTAGCTTTGAGACACATCAAAGAAGTACCCAAGTGGTTTAGCCCTTTAACCCGGCACCTTAAGCTCCAGTGTCAACATTTTTTCAACAACACTACCTCTTCAATCGTTGATGCAATTAACATAAATGCAACAATTACTGAAGCTCATTAAAGTAGTTTTGCACTGTTATGCAACATTTGTAATGTGTTATTAAGTGTCGCCGTGACATTGCAGGTTTTAAAGGGTTAACTAGATACAACTTTAAATTAAAATTTAAAAAACAATATCTGCATTTTCTTTGCCACGTTTTCATTTTAATGATCTCGTCTTTTTCTTTGCTGGTGTCTGCAGGTAAGTTGAGGAGGATCGTGGTGCGTCAGCTGTGGCCTTTGGTGAACATTCATAGTGCAGAGTCGCTCCCCCTCTGTGGATTTTAGTAATTACTTCAGCGTTGCCCCACAAAAGCTCCATAAAGATGAAGGCAAAGAAAAACTGCTGACACTGAGAGGGAAATGTAAAGTGGTTCGCTCTGAGACCCCCATCTTCACAGCCTCAACGCTCAACACCAATTATCACCGTCCAACGTTGGCTTCATTAACACTTTACCTCAATTAACCATAAGCCCATAACAGATGAGTAAGCAGATTTGATCAGGGTTCGACCAGGAAGCAGCTAGGAGACGGTTGACTTCAGAATGTCAAACAAACCTGTTTGTTTGCTTCGAACAGAACAACTCTTGGGTTGATCTACTCTGGTTTGTTAACTGAGATGATCTAAAAATGCAGATAGCTGAGAGTCAGCTCAGACTCAGCTGATATCCGAATGATTTATGCATGAAGCAGTCAGCAGCTCTAAGTGGCTGCATTTAATCAGTCAAAGATAATTCAGTTCACGGCGAATCATTTTCAGGCGGTGGAGATGCACCTGTGAGTGATAATCAGAGCTGGACCTCAGTAAAAACTGTGAATCACTGAGGTTTAATACAAGTGGAGGCCGTTGACGCAATAGTCAAGAGCCTATAGCTCATTCTTTTAACTCTTAGGATGTCTAATTAAAGTGTAGTTTGAATGACACTGCAAAGATGATCACTGTTTTATTCCACTTTCAATGAAATGCTTCTAAATTGAAAACAAAAAAGAGGCTTTTATTAAGACAAACATTTTTTATAACTGCATTAATCTTTTTAGTGATTGAGTGTAAACTCTTTGAATTAGACTGACTTGCCAAAAAAGATAATGTCAAGTGAATAGAGTGAAATTAATGGCCAAACTAATTCATAAGTATCCACTTGCATGAAATGAAGCAGGTTAGGCCTTGGTTAGAACTGCCCTTACGTATGTATAAGGGATTTCTGTGGGTAAAAAATGGACAAGGGGGCAAGATTGTAGATTGCTCTGTCAGCCCAAAGGGCAAATTGTTCATGCACATTTTTCTATGGGGTTACTGCAGGTGACGGATGGTAGTGATTGCTAATGAACTCAAAAGTAAAAGCTGATTTTCACTGATCTGTTTTCGGTGCAGCACTATTGTGTTGCATAGACCCAAAACAATCGACTGTTCATTAATCATGTCTGCGTCTGACATTCACCTCCCTGCACCACAACGCAAGCTTTACGCAGGAGTCATATTTCCAGTCCGTCTACGCATCAATGTCGCGATAAAAAGACGAAAGAACCAGAAACAGGTTTCCAATTAAAAACTTATAACCTGTGTAATTTTAAATCAAAGCCTACATTTTATCTTTACCACAGAAAACCCCCTCAAGTTTAATTTTGGAAGCAATAAAACATAATTTATGACCCAAAACATACATTTTACATAGACTCAGTGAGGAGTATGGTGCATGGGGCCTGATTGACAACGTTTTGGATGAACGAAGAGAGTGGGACGAACAATGCGACACAGGGGTGTCAGGATGCTTCATTGGGAGCCGGAGGGGGGGGGGGGGGGGGGGGGGCAGAGACGCAACAGAGAAAATATAAACTAACTGTTGTGAGACGGACTCACCACGCAACGCAACAGAGATGAACTACAGACAGACCAGTGCAAATTGGGGGTTAGGCTTAAATATGTGCTCAAACTAACCCAATGTACAGAGCCTGGCTACAAAAAGCAGACGGGTCAAACTGCAGGAGGCACCATGATGAAATATGAGAGTGGGCAATCCTTAAAACAGAAAACAGGTTTTAAAGAAAACGTCACATTTAAAGTTTAGACATCAAAGAACAATATTTAGAACCACAGACTCGTCGCCAAAGAAAGTGTACAAGTATATGAAGGAAAAACAAGACAACAAAACAACCAAGAATGGTTGTGTACTGCTCTGTGGTATAAATCCATAAATCACACACAGAAGCACAAACACGTTGCAGCAAATACATTAGGAAGATAAGGAAGATAAGGAAGATAAGTTACCTGCCACCATTGGCAGTTATTTTTTTCAGAGCGTGCACTTCTATAACTCCCTAGCATCTGTTGAGCACAAAATAATACAGATTGGAAGAAAAGATTAGCCTTTTTTGATAACAGATGTCGGAATGCGTAAAATGGTCAGTGCTAGAAAAATTATACTTCTAATTACTTGTTTTAGATTTCCTACGCATTTATATTTAAAACATGTTGCATGTCAAAAACGTAAGTGTGTAAATTATTTTAAAAAATTCAAAACAACAGTGATATTATAAAAAATGGCTATCAACGATATTTTTTAACCCCAAATCAGTGTGTTGCTGCCATGTTAGCGCTTAAACTGACAAACGTTCTTTTATAAGTTAGTGAAAAAAAACAATTGTTTGTTTAAAGATCATGATCACAAACGTAGGACTGCATGGTGGTTAAGTCTTCACAGTGAGAAGGTCCTGGTTCAAATCCCGGCTGGGGTGCTATCCGAGTGCATTCTCCGGTTCCCTCCCCCAATCCAAAAACATAAGTCAGAGATTGACTGATGATTCTAAATTTTCAATCTCTTCAGGGTGTGCTCCACCTTCATCCAGCAATAGCTGGGATAGGCTCCAGCAACCCTGTCATCCCTGTGATAGATGGTTAATCGCAAATTAAAAAGACTAGCCTTCCATTAAAACTAGCCAAATCTTGCTAGGTAAACATTTCTAAATAAAAATTAATATTTTGGATATTGCTTATAAATATTTTTCATTTTTGAAGGCCAAAAAAATTTAGTGTTTTGACACAAAAACTACATTGTTCCTGTGCTATCACGTAGTTTACACTTTGCAGTAATAGCAGATTGTAGTCTGCACCCCATTAGCTGTATACTGTTTTCCGTCAATCTTCTCCAATTATGTAGAAATTGTTGATTGTTAGAGAAAAAATATCAAATGTGTGAAAGTTGGAGAAAATTCAAGGGAAATCAGGAAACACATCAGCCTTCTGTTCCTTTGTAAAGAATTTGGGATTTCCTCCCTTGTGGAATAGAGTTATCTTCGCAATCACCTGGCATGAAGGTGATCTTAAGCAGCCTTTCAACGCCGCAGCTTTCTTCTCCACACATAACAAGAATTCAGACGTTGCTTGTCAGCTCCAGTTTCCATATTTCCCGTTTTCCCAGCATAAGCAGCGGCGCCCTGCGTTAACCCAAGCAGGCACTAATGTCAAATGGACAACAAAGAGTTCCATTTAACAGCTTCTTTCTGCTCATTTAATATTTTATGCTCGTGTGTGGGAGCAGAAACCTCCATTATTTAGAAGCCAAACAGAACACAAAGCTTTGGTTTCCACAGGGCATCGCTTTGTTCACATGTTTAGTTGCATAAACCATTTTATTCATTCTAGAAATGAAAGAAGAAGTCAAAACTCCCCAGACAATTTTTGGATGAATAAAATATATCAATGTTAAAAACAATTAAAAGCATTATATGGAATATAAAACATAAAAATATGTTTTTATTGTAAGGAACACGTGTTCTTATGTGTTAAACAATCCTTTCTAATTCATGGTTCTCTACTGCTGCTTTAAGTTTTAATTCTTGAACTGAAACATTAATGAAAATATTTGTAGGACCACCTAAATGTCACTTCAATCTTCATTAGAGTTTAATAAATAGCTTTAGCAAATGTGTTGCCACAAACTTTATTTTTACATTTTCATGTTATGTTATGGACAAAATAAAATAAAACAGATTTTCTACACTGAACAAAAATATAAACGCAACACTTTTTTTGCTGTCATTTGTCAAGAGATAGTCCATCCCACCTCAGAGCTGCGCCATATCAAGATTCTGATAAGACAGCATACTTATTGCACAGGTGTGCCTTAGACTGGCCACAATATAAAGTCACTCTGAAATGTGCCGTTTTGTTTTATTGGGGGGTCTGGGGACTCGGAAAACCAGTCAGTATCTGGTGTGACCACCATCTCCCTCCTGAAGTGCAATACGTCTCCTTGGCGTAGAGTTGATCAGGTTGTGGATTGTGTCCTGTGGAATGTTTGTCCTCCACAATTCAAACCTCTCCACCAAATTTCAATGTGAAAGAATGGTTTCAGTTTTTCCCCTTTTCTGCTGTTGTAAAGTTTAAGCCATGTCACACAGCCACTAAGCACATTTTGCGCATATCCAACGTATGAAATTTTAATCTTTTTAATACATGAATGATTGCATTTGTCATTTGTCTATGTCTGTCGAGGGTTTCGGCAGGTGGGTCTCTATTTAAATTCCGTTTTTAGCAGTTCAAAATTTTTGGTCGGTTGAGAATTACGCAATTTATGCAAACTTTGCCTAGTTTACACACAATATTATGTAATTCTTATGTAATTGTGTGTTATTTTTTCGAGATGCATATTTGTGGCTTTCCTTAACACGTATGTCTTTTTTTCTTTTCTTTTCTTTCTTTTTTAACTTGTTCTGTCCAACAACTGAGCAAACAGATTAGAGCTGAAGGCCTTTTGTGTTGGACAGGTTTTACTATCACAAAAAGAGGTTATATAACTTCTAAAAGCCAGAGTGTAAATTTGTATAAACCCCTTTTTGTTATTTTATTATTTTGTATTTATTTGTTATTTTGTTAACACGTATGTCTAATGGTCTTTTCACTTATGTACCACTGATGTATATGCATAAATGAATATACGGCGCACATATCACATTAAAATTAGGTAATTCACACAGAAATCCCCAACGCATTGCACATAAACAGCACAAATAATTATTTGTACTTCTTATGTAGTTTAACGTGGTTCAATTGTAATACATCTGTGAACATTTCGCTTAAAGACCACAACTTTTCTCACTTTTTCCTTATATATTCATGTATGATTAATAATAAGCTTATTAACACTGACACATTTGTTAGGCACCTATAATATCAGTAAAGGCATCATTAGCATCTTGAAAACATCCTAATAATAATGCTTGTAAATGTGTTAACTAAGTAATTTAATAAACCTTATTAGACTTATTGTACTAATAAATGTCTTACTAACACCCTATAAATTCATTTATAATGCTTGTTAATCTGTTAACAAAGCTTGTTAAGGAATCTTAATATAAAGTGTTACCCAACAATTTTTGCATTTTTCACCGTTCGTAAAATTTCTCCACTTTTTGCGTTTCTGTTTTGCTTTGGGGTCAAATATTTAATTCAGTTTTTCATTTATGATTACACTTTTTCACCAAAGATCACACAGGTTCACACCTCCACTTCCTTCATATGGATAGATTTTTGTAATGGATACTAGTTTTTGTAAAAGGTTGCATCAAACAAAAAATATAATATGTTATAGTCTAAATACAAAACTTTAGAAACCCACAGCTCATCCTCACATTTTCCAAGTGAAAACCTTATTTCAAAAAAGGAAGAAAATGACCTTCCAATTCCTTCACTTTAATTTAACCACCCCCAAAATGATGTGACGTTGGTTTAGTCCATCTCCGTCCAGAACTGGGTTGTTTGAGCAAAGGTGCCTCACGATGGTTCCTATTCTCACTCATTAAAGATTATAATTCCTGTTTTTGTTGTTGCGGTCATTAAAACCAACCCCCCCCAAGGGGAGCCACGTTCAGAAAATTAATGCAGATGTTAAGCAAACATGAAAGAAGCTATTTCTGAACAGACGCAGAGGGAAGGTCACACGAGCCACAGAAACAGAAGTGAAAGATTAAAAAATAAGGCTCCGAAAGAGCATGCAGCTCCGGACTGAAACATTTATGCTGGAGGAAGTTCAAAAATGCTGAACATTAATTGGATTTATGGTTCTGAAGTTCAAAAATTCCAACCCAGTTGGAAGAGGGTTGGTGTGAAATGTCAAAGTGGTGCAAATTTCATGAATCTTACTCCAGGCTTTTTCTTTCACAGCTCTATTCCAATAGACGAAAGACTTGGTGTCATATAATTCCCGCCGGGCACAAACCATAATTATTTTTCTTCTTCTCCATGATCAATTTTCACACGGTTGGTTTGAATTAAGGGGAACGCCATCCATACGTCACTAACCAATCATAGTCCCTGGTTAGTCAACTTTTGATCTGCTTCACCTTTCATTGTAGAGCCTGAAAACAGACTTAAAAATTTGCTATGGTATGCGTATATAAATGCTTTTTCATAGACTCATCATTGAAAGTCATGGCGTTGCCGAGGGATTTGTAAAATGAAATAGAAAAGAAGCATAAATGAAAACTACACTTTTCGTTTTCGTGTTTTTCGAGTCTTCCCAACAGTTTTCGTGTTGTGTGTCTGGGTAAGCATGTCAGGCGCGGTGAAGGCCACAGCTCTGGGAGAAAAGCTGCTCCTCGGCCTGTTGGAGCAGATCTCTGTGTCCTCGAGCCTTCTTGCAGATGGTAGCGACTCAAACAGTGAGCTGTGTGACGTCCTCTCACCACACAGTCAGCCTCTTCACCTCATGCTCAGATGCCATCTCGTTGACATCTCGGTTTTATTTGCAAACTGCGTCGTCATGTTTGAGGATGAGAATTCGGGGGGGGGGGGGGGGGGGGGGGGAATGAGGATTCCGAGCAGAGCTGCAGAGTTTTGTTTTTCAGAGGAATTATCCTTGTCTCCTGGTTTAACCCTTCAATCAAATGGGTCCAGAGATGGACTAAAAAATATTATATTCTATAAACATCTAAAAACATAAAAAAAACAGATTCATGGTGTTTTTTTAATTTCCTTTGAGAGTATAAATCCTAATCAAAACGGCATCAAAAAGTATAATAACGTTTGATTTATGCACCAGAAATTAGCAATAGTTAGTCACACAGTCAGATAGCTGTCACAAAAACACTTTGGCCCCTACATAGAATCTTACATTGTTGGCATGTTGTTGTTTTTTAATTGACTTAATTTCCCCCCTTTTTTTCCAATCAATATATTGAATAACAGCAGCAATGGCGAACTCATCTCCTATGGACGCATCACCTTTAGCCCCAGTTTGTTCTCACATTCTTCACACAATAACCCCAAATCAAATTCTGGACATCAGCTGCTTCCCTGATGAAGTTACCTTGTTTATTGTCTCTTATGAGTTTTCCCCCCTCAGCTTTGCTGTCTTGCGTCAGCAGCCAGCAGGTGCTGAGCTGCCGTCAAAGGCGTACAACAGAAGCACAAGATGATGTGTTCATGCCTACCCAAATATTTAAGGCATCTATAGGGTTTTAGATATAATCTCTAGAAGATTAGAATTATCTGAAAACAGTTTAAGCAAATTTAGCCGGCACAAGAGAATGTCCAACAGTGTCAGTCTGTGGATAAGCAGAACCTTAAATCCCATTAATTTTCTCCTTTTTTGGTGTGGGGATTTTCTTCCTTCTTTAGCAGGGAAGCACACAGCTGCCAGCTTGGTGGGAAAAAAAAACAAGAAGACAACACGTACACTTTAGCGGGAAAATGACATAAGCGGGGGGTTGCCATGGCAACAGTGCAACTGAGGGGTTGTGTTAAAATGGCACAATGGGGTTTTCCTTGTCGAGCGTGCACAAAGTCATCTGTCACACTGCCGATTGTGGTCGGCACCGGAAAAAAAGGGACGCCACTTGTGCAGCTCGATGCTGACATGCAATCCAAGAGGGAGCACTGTGTGGAAGTCCAGATATATGTGTGTTTGTGTATGTGTGTGCTACACACTAATGCGGACTGACTTTGTGCAAGGACAAATGTTGTATGCAGATGCATGCGATAGAAAAAAGATGTTTTGTGCTTTTTTTGTATTAGATCACCATAGTAACTCATGTGAAAAACGTGAATCAGGTTACACTGGAGATACACTATCATTGCGTCTAAAGCAGAGCTTTTACTCTAAGAAAATAGTACTACAGTCAAAATTTAGAGTCTTAGAGACCTTCAAAGCATCTGGCATGTGCACAGTCCACCCAAAACACACTGTTAATGATTTGTTGGATGACCACCACCTTTGGTTGAGGTCAGTCGTAAATAAGACATGGCTTTTGGTTGAAATTTCGAAACCATAAACATGGTAAAACACAGCAAACCTTTTTTTTTAATTCCTGTAAATTTCTTTTCATTGACACCATCTCAAACTCATTTCAATATCATCATTTCCAATGGAAGTCTGCACACTGACTTTCCAGAACAAACCCCGTTCCTGTTCTCTTATACATATGAAACCAGCAATGAAACACCTGACTGTCCTTTAACTATCAATCTACTTAGTGATGTTCTTGGCATGTTTTCAGACTTTACATTGGATTTTTTTTTAGATTGTTTTCAGTAAAAATTCTTTAAAATACAAGTGTAAAAGCTCCTTTGGGGATTACTAATGACTTTTAGAGACATAAACATTTGAAAAAAGCAAACAAAAACAGATTACGAGTAAGGTACTTACTCATTTACATTGGGAAGAGCCAGTTCCGGTTTGTGGGAGGATCTTGACCAGTATGCCCTTCTGGTGTGGTGCTCCAAACACGTCCAGCCGGAATTGTCCTGGAGTAAGACTGTTCATCTCTTGGCTGATCTGACGGTGTCTTAGTATCCTCCAGGAAGAGCTAAAGAGATGACTGTCCCTGCAACCTGGGCCCAAGCAAGCAGCAGGTGATAAACGATAAGACGGATGGCTAGAAGGATGGAGGGATGGACAGATAGATGGCTGGATGGATGGATGGATGATGGGTGGATGGATGGATGTATAAATGATGGATGGGCAGAAGGACAGACAGATGGATGGGATAACAGGTAAATGGATGGAAGGATGTATGGATAAATATTGGATGGTAGAACATCATAAAGATGTATGGGGAGATAGATGTAAAGACAGACAGTATACAGCAGGATGGATGGATGGATGGATGAATGGATGATGGATGGATGGATGATGGATGGGCAATGGGCAGAAGAACAGACAGATGGATGGACAGACAGGATGAGAACAGTTTAAAAATGGTGAAATAGCTGACCCAAAACCAAATATGAGTAATTTCAAAAGCTTTTTTCGATGTTGTTCCCATCTAAACAGTTGCCCAGGGAGGAGAAATATCTCAGAGTCCTTAGTTATAATGAAACATCTCTATAAAACAGCTCAGAAAGAAAGGGATAGAAGACTCATTACTGTTACTGTGTGTTTGTTTCAGTTTCATTTCCTCCCATGATAGGAGCTGTAACACTAGATCGAGAATCTAGAAGGTCATGCTCAATGGTCAATGATCAATCAGTCCGAAAACAGACAGTTCTGAGAAAACAAGCTCTTTCCCAACAGACATAAATGCGTCTTACAGGCAGAGGTCTGTCATCCAAAACAATGAAGACATTAGGTCTTCAAAAGGCTCATGGGGTCAAGCAGGAAAAACACTCTGGTACTGAACAAATACATCAAACAGCTTCTGTTTGAGTCTCTTGATGATTTGTCTCTAGATGGTCTTTTTGACAGTTTAAATTAAAATCAAAAGTCCAGAAATAAAAAAATAAAAAATAAAAAGAACCACAGAAATGTGAGCAAACTAGTCCTCTATATTTTATCTGTAGTCAAAGATGTTCAACCCTCTGTTTATCTGACAAAGGTCTTCAATCCATGCAACACATGAATACATGAATACACATTCATGGATACATGAACAGGATAGTAATAACAGCATTTCAGTATTTAAACCATTTATAAACCTTGAAACAAAATCCACCACCGCTGAATTATTTTTTCAGATTCAAACATTTTCTTTATTTTGAAAGTCTGTTTGGAGATCTTCACTTCACTGTCTCTGACGTCTTGTGCTTTCCGCTCCTGCGATTTTTTTGACCCAAGGAGTTTGGAATCTTAAGACCATAATGTAAATTGGAAAATATTCCAGGGTAATTAAAAGGAAGCCATAATAAAGCAAAACTCTGGTGATCAAGCAGTCCAACCTTTTATTAAAACACACTTCCAAAATAGCCAAGTTTTGTATAAACCCCCCCCAACAAACAAAATAACTTTCTTAACGCTTTTGTCTGAAAACAGGTCTTTGATCTGAATTTAATACGAGAGATGGACTGGTTCCAACATGGCGACATCCATATTGTAAAAAAAATAAAAAGGCAAGTGAATTGACTTAATTCAGTCATAAGTAAGTAAGTAAGAAGGAAGTATGTATCTCCATGGGTGATGTCACACGAGCTCAGTCCTGTTCTCATATACAGTCAATGAACCACACTATTTCCACATACAGTATGTTAACCAGGTATCAAGGCCTGGAAGTGCAGGAAGCCTGAAGTCATGTTGGTCATGCTTAGCCAACTGTCAAAGGGAAAATAAGAGTCTGGAAAACAAATCTCAAATGTCTATGTCATGGTGCCTGTCGGGCTCCTCCCCCTCCAACACTGCCAGCCATGCTTTCTAATCATCTCCAGCTGACACCACTCATCTCATCTACCTGCTGCTTAAAAGGAGACCCAACGCATCAGTTCAACGCCAGTTCGTTAACCTCTATGGTGACTAGTCTGGTCTCATGTCATGCTAAGTCTCGCTATTGTCCTAGTCCTCGTTTTGATACTAACTCTGATCTCCCGCTCCAGGAAACCCTCGTCACGACACGAGAGACGTCAGTAGGAGCCTCGGATCCCTCCACAGCAGCCCACCGGACCACGTCTTCCACGCGGACCGCGTCCGTACCTCCAGCCTCGCCACTAGCCACAGCTGCCTCGGAACCGACGTCAACACCTCAGTACTCCCAGGAATCAAAATAAACTTCTGCTTACCTGTCACTACCAGTCTCGCTCTCTCTGGGTTCCAGCATCTGGGTCCTCCCGCTTGGAAAATCATGACAGAACGAACTGGCCATACCCCGGACCCAGCTGACCCGGAAGGACTACGTTTCGCCGTCAGTCAACAGGGCATCGCCCTGGGCCGCCAAGCCGACGCCTTGTCCCAAATCACTGCCGCCCAGCAGGAACTTTTTCGACGGCTAGACGGACTCACGCAAACCTTGATGGACGTTTCAGGGCAGTTAGCTTCGCCGGCTACCGCGGCATCACTTCCGGCCCCCGGTAACATCGTCACTTCCGCCTCCGGCTCGTCACCAGAGAACTTCCGCATACAGCCGGAGCCGTTTTTCGGCGATGTAGATGCCTGTGGCGGATTCCTCCTCCAGTGCCGCCTTCTCTTCCAACAAGCGCCAAGGTACTATCTATCCGATCACAGCAGGATAACCCTTATCGTTAACTCACTTCGTAGCAAAGCCCTACAGTGGGCTCAGGCTTTCCTAGCGGTCAACCCCATCACTCACCTCACTTTCGAACGTTTCATTACTGAATTCCAACTGGTTTTTGACCAACCCAAGAAACAGGAGGAAGCTACACGTAAGCTACTAGCCTTAAAACAACGCAACCGTCCTGTTTCTGACCATATCATTGATTTCAGAATTCTGGCAGTGGAAGCCGGGTGGTCAGATCCAGCGCTAAAGGGAGTGTTCTACCAGTCCCTCAACGAGAACATAAAGGATCATCTGTGTACGCAGCCCGAGACCAATACTTTTGAGGAGCTCGTCACAGCCGCCCTCCGCTCCGACGCTCGTCTGCGGGAACGACACCGCGAAAGACCCCCTCCATCTCGCACGAGTCCGGCCCTGCCCACGCAGTATGCTTCACAGCAATTCGCTTCTGGTTCCCCTCCCGAGGTCCGTCATAGCCAGACGGATGAACCGATGCAGGTGGGACACTCCAGGCTCACTCCTGAAGAACGTCAGAGACGTCGGGAAGAAGGTGCGTGTTTCTATTGCGGCAAGATCGGACACCAGGTTAATCAATGTAGGGCCCGGTTAAACTCCGGAGCCCCCCGCTAGAAGACAGGCCGCGGGTGGCTGCTGTTGACTCTGCTTCCAAAGCCTTCCTCCACTTACCTGTCAAACTCGTTCACGTTACCGCAATCATAGAGTTACGGGCCTTAATCGACTCCGGGGCAGAACAAAGTTTAATAGATCACAGCCTTGTTTCTCGTCTAGGTCTATCCACGGAGAAACTTCAGGCCCCCGTTAAAGCTACTGGGTTGGGTGGTCAACTTCTGTCCATTATTACTCACTGCACCGAACCTGTTCAGCTTATCACTTCTGGGAACCACAGAGAAGTCATTCGTTTTTTCGTTACTCACTCTCCTCAAAATTCGGTCGTGTTGGGGTCCTCTTGGCTTCAACAACACAACCCCCAATTCGACTGGAGCCGCCACACTCTATCTAAGTGGAGTGATTATTGCCTTGCCAATTGCCTTAAATCGGCCGTTCCTGCTATTGGCAAACCCTCCGTTATTGAGCCTGAGAAGGTAGACTTATCTCACGTACCCGAATGCTACCATGACTTACGTGCTGTTTTTAGCAAAGCTAAAGCTAACTCTCTACCTCCTCACCGGCCGTACGACTGCTCCATCAATTTATTGGAGGGTGCCTCGCTTCCCAAAGGTAATCTGTTTAACCTATCTGGTCCCGAGAAAGCAGCTATGGAGAATTACATCCATGAGGCACTTTCTTCGGGACACATTCGACCTTCCTCCTCTCCCGTTGGCGCAGGTTTCTTCTTTGTTCAAAAGAAAGATAAGACCCTGCGCCCGTGTATAGATTACCGTGGACTCAACCAGATCACCATCAAGGACAAATACTCCCTTCCTCTAATCTCCTCCGTATTTGATTCCATTCGAGAAGCTCGTATTTTCTCCAAATTGGACTTGCGGAACGCTTACCACCTCGTCCGGGTCAAAGAAGGAGACGAGTGGAAAACCGCTTTCAATACTCCCTTAGGGCACTACGAGTACCTTGCGATGCCATTTGGGCTCACCAACGCCCCCGCTGTTTTTCAGCGCCTTGTGAATGACGTACTGCGCGACTTCATCAACCGCTTTGTATTTGTTTATCTCGATGATATCCTCATTTATTCCACCGACCCGGTTCAACATCAGGAACATGTCCGTTTGGTGCTTCAGAGACTTTCTGAAAATCAGTTATTCGTCAAAGCAGAGAAATGTCAATTCCACTCCTCTGTCATCCCCTTCCTTGGTTATATTTTCGGGGCAGGTTGTATTCGTCCCGACCCTGCTAAAATTGAGGCTGTTTCCTCATGGGAGCCACCCTCCTCTCGTAAAAAACTTCAGCAGTTCCTTGGTTTCGCCAATTTCTATCGCAGGTTTATCAGGAACTATAGTGCCATCGCGGCCCCCCTCACTCAACTCACGTCCATTACTAGGGCTTATGTTTGGAATGACGTGGCTCAGAGCGCTTTCGATACCCTCAAAAGACTGTTCGTGTCAGCCCCCATTCTCATCCAACCGGACACTACCAGACAGTTCGTGCTCGAGGTGGATGCTTCAGACTCTGGCGTTGGGGCCGTGCTCTCGCAGCGTGAGGAAAAGACTGACAAACTAAAACCATGCGCCTTCTTCTCCAAAAAACTCACGCCGGCAGAGCGCAACTATGACGTGGGCAACCGGGAACTCCTAGCAATCAAGTTGGCTATTGAAGAGTGGCGTCATTGGCTGGAGGGAGCGGTCCATCCCTTTATCGTCTGGACGGACCACAGGAACCTTGCGTACTTACAATCTGCCAAGAGACTGAATTCTCGCCAGGCTCGGTGGTGTCTGTTTTTCGATCGGTTCAACTTTGTCATAACCTACAGACCTGGAAGCCGCAACGTAAAGCCAGACGCCCTCTCCAGGATGTACTCTTCTACTGACAGTCAGGACACCACCTACACCAGCATCATCCCCGACACCTGCATCATAGGACACTTAACTTGGGACATTGAAACCAAGGTACTGCAGGCTCAAGGTGAGGAACCTAACCATCCTGCCCCTCCCGCTGGGACCCTGTATGTACCTTCATCCCTCAGGTCTGAGGCTATAACTTGGGCTCATACATCTCGAGTAGCGTGCCATGGAGGCATAGCGAGAACTCTCAGCCTACTCCGTCGCCGTTTTTTCTGGCCCTCCATGGGAAAAGACGTCAAGGAATACGTCGCGGCCTGTACCACCTGTGCTCGCTCCAAATCCTCATCTTCTCCGCCATCTGGTCTGCTCCATCCGCTGTCCACTCCTAGTCGCCCGTGGTCTCATATTGCGGTCGATTTCGTCACCGGACTACCCCCCTCTCAGGGTAATTCCGTCGTCCTTACTGTTATCGACCGTTTCTCTAAGTTTGTACATTTCATTCCCCTGTCCCAGCTCCCCTCCGCCGCAGAAACTGCTGAGGTTCTGGTCCAGTTTGTCTTTCGCCACCATGGGATCCCCTCGGATATCGTGTCGGACCGAGGGCCCCAATTCGTGTCCCAAGTGTGGAAGGCCTTCTGTTCCGCCTTGGGTGCCACTGTCAGCCTCACCTCAGGGTACCACCCTCAATCAAATGGACAGGCTGAAAGGGCCAATCAGGAGCTTGAGACATCCCTCCGTTGTCTGGCCGATCGAAACTCCATGGACTGGTCAAGATACCTTGTGTGGGTCGAATATGCGCATAACACCCATCCCTCCTCTGCCACAGGTCTTTCTCCGTTCGAGGCCGCCCTCGGGTACCCACCACCCTTGTTTCCATCCCACGAACTGGATCTGGCTGTACCCTCCGTGCAGGACCATCTCCGGAGGTGCCAGGATGTTTGGCAGCACGCAAAGGCCTCCCTCCTTCGTGCTAAAGAGGTCTATTGCCGATCAGCCAATCGCCGCAGGGTGGTGGGACCCACCTACCAACCAGGTCAGAGGGTGTGGTTGTCCTCACGGAATATTCCGATTCAGGCTACTTCTCGTAAACTGGCTCCTCGTTACATTGGGCCCTACGTCATTGATAAAATCATTAACCCCACCTGTGTCCGTCTTCGGCTCCCGGCGGCCCTCAAGGTCCACCCTTCATTCCACATCTCGCAGATCAAGCCAGTTATGGACAGCACGCTTTGCCCGCCTTCCGCTTCCCCTCCGCCCGCCCGGCTCATCGACGGCGCCCCCGCCTACACGGCCTCTCGTGTCCTGGATGTCCGCCGCCGGGGTCGTGGCCATCAGTTCTTGGTGGATTGGGAGGGTTACGGTCCGGAGGAGCGCTCTTGGGTCTCCCGCTCCCTCATTCTGGACCGTTCCCTCATTGACGACTTCTTTCACGCTCACCCGGATCGGCGTCCCGGACCGCCTGGAGGCGGTCGTTGAGGGGGGGGTACTGTCATGGTGCCTGTCGGGCTCCTCCCCCTCCAACACTGCCAGCCATGCTTTCTAATCATCTCCAGCTGACACCACTCATCTCATCTACCTGCTGCTTAAAAGGAGACCCAACGCATCAGTTCAACGCCAGTTCGTTAACCTCTATGGTGACTAGTCTGGTCTCATGTCATGCTAAGTCTCGCTATTGTCCTAGTCCTCGTTTTGTTACTAACTCTGATCTCCCGCTCCAGGAAACCCTCGTCACGACACGAGAGACGTCAGTAGGAGCCTCGGATCCCTCCACAGCAGCCCACCGGACCACGTCTTCCACGCGGACCGCGTCCGTACCTCCAGCCTCGCCACTAGCCACAGCTGCCTCGGAACCGACGTCAACACCTCAGTACTCCCAGGAATCAAAATAAACTTCTGCTTACCTGTCACTACCAGTCTCGCTCTCTCTGGGTTCCAGCATCTGGGTCCTCCCGCTTGGAAAATCATGACAGTCTATTGCCAAAAAAGTGCTTTGTCAGCAATTATTTTCGGGTGGAGGATTCAAGAACACGATCATTCAGTCTACCAAACATGTTGATGGTTGTCCTAGTTATTAAGAAAACACTGAATAGAAAATATTACTGAAGATTTATTTTTTTATTCACTTGTTTTGCTCTGTTTTTTGTTTTTGCTCCAGAGGCATAGGAGAAAAAAAATGTAACCTTCACCTGCAGCAGTGGATCAAAGTTGGAGGTGTCACCAAGCCAATTAAAAGAAACACGCCACAAGAGAACCATTAGGAAGGAGAGAGTTCTACGGCAAATCTATTTGTCTTTGATGTATTATATGCAAGAGACAAAGAAGAAAAACAAAAGCAATCCTGCAGCTCGGAGCAGAAACTAGCCATTACATCCAAACTCTGTTAATAACAGGTTTGATGCAGATGGAAATTATCTCCTGCGTTGGTGTAGGAGACACTCGCGCTTCCATTTCACAAAGGCATTGTAAAAGTAGGTTGCCGGGAGCTTTCCTGTCAATTACAGGAGGCTTGCTCCACCACGCCAACCCCTTCCTCCACTAATCTTCCTCCCATTCTTTCAGAAAGTCTCCCATTTTCCTTCAACCAACTGATATCACAGTCTCTGCTTCTTTTCCCTCCTTCCACCCTGCAGAAGCTGAGTGTCTGACGGTTGGGAACGGGAATCAAAGACACAGGTGCACCCATGGGGAGGAGTGACAAACCTTGCAGAAAAGTGATTTAAAATCCTGCAGAACTACCCAAAAAAATTAACTCTTCTTTTTTGAAATCTAAAATTTGGTACAATTTCTCTAATAATTAGCAGAGGTCCAAGCTAAAAATAGTTTATTTTCGCTCTGCTTATGACAACTAAAATAATTTTGTCTGCTCTGTCCTCTTTGATGCTTGGTGTAAAACTTAGATAAAAAAAAATATGATTTGACTTTTTAAATGTAGAATTTTTCCTTTAAATTCCTCCTTACTTGGTGTATGAATTGTGCTACAGCAAACCTTCTTCCTTTCATTTCAATGGCATGCTTTAATTTTTTTCATGATCTCTTCACTGTAATTAACAGCAATGCAATTCACAACAATGAAATAAGAAAAAAAATGCATCAGTAAATGCTTTTTAAATTTCACAATGATGAAAAAACTACAAGCCAATCAAATGCATCCTTTATGTTTTCCCACCAGATCCTGAAGTGTTTTTATGTAAAAGAGATGTGAAGCGGAAGACTTCTCTCTGCGGAGCTTTGGTTTGGACACCTCTGACCAGTCAAAATGGTTTCTATTGGAAACTATTTCATCTTTGTGGCTGCTCCTCTTCACTTATTAGTGGAACCAGGTTTCATATACAGGTTTATACATCTTCACTTGGAATCTATCCCTGCCTACAACCTTCAGAGCAATCAATGTGACATTGATACAATGTCAGTTAGTTTCAATTCATATTACTCCAAGAAAGCCTCATTCAGCAATATAATTGGAATTGTGCATAAAGGATAGGTTTGCTCTAAAACATGTATACTTTGAAGAGTGTCTTATTTTGACAAACATTTAGAATGGTCTGGGTCATCTGTAGTCTTCGTAATTATCCTGCTGGTCACTTGTTACAAAGTAGTGTCTCCGCCTGAAGGCTAATCAGACTCTTGTTCCGCAAGTTTGGAGGGCCGACACACTTCAGGGAGTCCCGAGGAGACAAAGTGGTGTTGGTCTCGTGCATCCATTTCACCAGAGAGGCGATGTTACAGTCACAGTGCAAGGCGTTGTCATGGAGATGCAACTTCTTCAACTCTAAGAAGAACCATGGTCTTTAATGGGCAGTCTGATTCAGATGACCACACTTAAGGAAAAGCAAGATGAGAAGGGATCTTACCGGGCACAAGGCTAAATGTGTTTCCATCCACAGTCTTCAGACGGTTTCCACTGAGGCCCAGATCATGGAGCTTAGGCAAAGTTATGAAGACGTCAGTTGGTAGGAGTTCAAGCTCGTTGTTCCTCAAGTAGAGTTCCTGTTTCAGAAATTGGTGCATGTGTTTCAGCTTATTCCGAACAAACCATTTTGGAAGCATGATCCAAGATTCTGAAGCAAGAATTTCTAAAAGTTCTTGTTTTTTTGTGTGTTTATATGACGGATTAGTTACCTGCAAGTTGTTCAGACCATCAAAAGCAGACTTGCTGAGAGATGACAGCAGGTTGTTGTCAAGGACGAGCATTTCCAGGGATCCCAGTGGCCGGAAAACTCCAGCAGGGATAGTTTTCAAGCTGAGCAACAAAGACAGAGTTACTTCATTAAAACACAGTTTCATTGTTGTTCTTTACTTTGAATTTCTGCTGTTAAGACCCCGACAGGCTGTTCACGACCTCGGCATGTAGCCCAAAAAGAGCGGTTTGTTTCGTCTGCAGGTCCCAGGGGGCTTGTTACAGACATGCAGGAGCTTCCAGTCCTATTCCTTCACAGATTCAGAATTCATTTTACAGTTTTGAGTTTTTAAAAAAGGACCCATGGACTCTTTGTCTATGTTTGAACGCCTCACTAGCTGAGGAACATCGATGATGTGAGCACTTTGTCTGTGGACTGCGAACGCATTTCAAATTTTTCTTTATCTGGATTCCTGTCTGGTTAATACCAAATAATAGGGATTATCATCTCTTACTAAACGTAACATTTTAGAGTACTCTGGTGAATTGTTTTAAAGAAAAATGATATAAAATCATTTAGGGAGACCAGAAAAGTGATTTATTTCAGCAATTCAGTCATTTTAAAAAAATATATACAAATATATATTTGTACTTCAGTTTATTCTCATGTTTAAAACCATCTTTGTTCATTTATCTATTTACTTCTTTTTACTCCTACTTATTAGAAGGCCCACTGTTGGCTGATTCCTGTAATCTAATTTATTTCCACAAATATACTGTTGTATAAAAGCTCTATAAATACTCTAAAAGTTAACATTTAAAAACTTTATCATGGCCAGTTGCATGAAAAATATAAAAGATTAGAAAAATGCCTCTGGTTTGTAGACTAGATTAATTGTTTTGTTACCTCTGATTTATCCATCCATCTATCTTCAGAGCCCAATGAATCCTTTTTGGGTTTGCTTGAGCTTATTCGGCTAATGTTGAGAGAAGGCGGGGGTACACCCTGAACTGGTCACCAGTTTGATGATATTTTATTTTATTTTATTTTATTTTATTTTATTTTATTTTATTTTATTTTATTTTATTTTATTTTATTTTATTTTATTTTATTTTATTTTATTTTATTTTATTTTATTTACAGGGATGTTGCACTTTAAAGTGCATCTCTGAATATGTACCAGAGTTTGCCAAAAGGCCAATTTTTTGCTTTGTGGTCTCTGGACAGGTGACAAATTTGTCTCCCTAAAAACTGTGGGAAATTAATAACTAATATTAAACATAACATTAATGATAATTAAAGTGCATAACATTGCACAGGGGTAAAAATACAGTATAGATATGAATAAGCAATGGAAATGGTAAAAACTTAAATGTAAATATAAAATATAACACAACAGTCGTAACTGATAAACATTCTAAGTAGTAAAAATGCAATGTAAACCTAAAAGCACCAGAGATGAATTTGATATTGCCAGTTTGTTGCAGGGCCACACACTCACTCAGGTGCACACCGACAGGCAATTTAGAGATACATATTAACCTATAAAGCATGTTTTTGGACTCTGGGAGGAAGCTGGAGTCCACAGAGAAAACAACACATGGATAGTTGGGAGAACTTGCAAACCCCACATGGATGGTCCCAGTCAAACCAGGACCTTCTCAATGTAAAGCGAAAGCACTAACCGCTGTGCCACCGTGCAGCCTGGCTCTCATTTATTCCCTGCTAAATTGGTCTGAGGTGCTTGACCGGACCACAGCAGCACACGGAAGTCTTAGTGGGCGCTCTCATTGGCCAAAAACCCTAAACTCCATCCAGCCAATCCGACCAAATACCCCACATAAATGGAACTTACGGCACGAACCAGAGACCAATCCCTGGGGCAGTGTTTCCCAACCCTGGCCCTCGGGGAACCCTGTCTTCATTATTTCAATCCTACTCTGCTCTAACACACCTGCCTTGCTGTAATTATCACCCACATTTAGCGCGTTCTTGAACGCACCACATTCCTAGTGTGTACACATCATTAGCTGGGCCTCAAAAACCGTTTTGGTGAATTGAAGAATACTTGATTCTTTGTGGCATAACCAGTAACCAAAGCAGTCCTAAAAGAGGTTCATGTGACCTGTTGTTGTCGAGGTTGAGAAACAGGAGCTGTGTGAGTCCAGTGAAAGCCTTGGGAGAAAGCCTTTGAATCCGATTCAGGGAAAGGTCCAAAACTTTCAGGGCGATCAAAGGCTTGAAGGCATTAGACGGCACCACTGTCAAGGCATTGTGAGGGAGATCTAGCTCTGACAGGTTCCTCATCCCGACAAACATCTCCGCTTTGATGAGTCCAATCTCATTCTGCCCCAGCATCAAGAAGCGAAGGTTAAGAAGGTCCTACACAAAGGAAATCATTGCAGTGATTAGGTTATTGTAGCAAAACATTGTTGTGTGTGTTTTCTTTTTACCTTTTACCTTAAAAGCTTTAGGTGGAAGTTTGGTGATTTGGTTTCCAAAAAGATTGAGCAGCGTCAGATGCTTAGCGCCAGAAAAAGTCTTAGGATGAACAGATTTGATGGCGTTTTTTTCCAGGATCAAGCTCTCGATAGATGGAACTGATCTTAAAAGATTTGCCTTCAGGTCTGTGATGCCATTCTCACCTTTTAGCAACAGTAAAAAGACAAGATTAGCCTCAATTTAACTGCACATAAATCCAAACAGAAACAGAAGCTCCAGAATTTAACATTAAAAAACAGGATTTAAGTAATCCTGATGGCCGACCCAGTTTGAGGATCCATGCATCAGCGGGTAGATTGGATGGGAGGGTACGGAGTCCCCTCTTATGACAGTTGACCTCTGACTTTTCTGGATTGGACTTTTTGGAGCATTTGCAGACAGAGGGACAGGCCTCTGCAGACTGTAAAACACACAGCAGGACCAGCCCCAACCAGGCCAGCGACTCCATTTTCCCTGCGGTGGAACAGAACCCTTCACTTTATAGATGTGTGATATGTTTTATATACTGCATACGGTTCTCCAATTGAACACATGGGTAAATAAAGAGACATACAGGGATAGCAGACATGAAATACAGGACAGTAATACTGTTTTATACAGTACTGTAATATTAAACAAACAACAAAGTTGTTAACCCCTTTAACACCAGAGATATAGCATAATTTTTGTTATTGACTACAGTAAGTCTTCAACGGCTTACCCATTTAACATGATTCCAATGGATTCTGAAGCAGAGAAATAAAAGCTTTATGCCTTTATGGGACACTTCACAGCAATAAAGTGCTTGTATCAGCTGATTGTGTTTCGGAGATAAGAGTCTTTGCGGTTTTCTGTTATCCGCTTTTTTTAACAACAGGATCAGCTAATTCATGATGATTGCATTTGAAAATACAAATAACATGTTACTTAGGAGTCACAGATGACAGTTCCAGTGCTAAAGGGTTAAAAAGAGCCAAAATTAAAAGAGCTCACCCATATTATTCCTTTTGGATTTTTAAGTCAGATGGAAAGTTATATTTAAAACAATGAATGGTTTGATCCTCAACTGATCTTACCCAGATAACTATCCAGTCAGCTGCTGCATTTCATAAAGAGAGGGCTTGATTCATGGTAACAATAAATTCATAGCTCAAGTAGAACTCTTAGTTTTGTCTGTTAAATGCAGATGTAGTTCATTTTGACTCTCACAAACACTTGTTCTTGTTAACTTTGCTAACTTGGTGGTTTCAAATTAGTGGTCAGCATGCCGTTTAAGAAGGTAACAAATGTGTCTCACACATGAACAAGGATGAGAACTTAACATATATCAAGAGTGAGTCGCAGACAGATGGGGAGGAGAGAATCTTCAGAATCAGAACTTAAATTAATCCTTTGACACCAGAACAATAGCTCCAGTGTTGAAACTCTTTTGACAAGCGTACATATACTTTACAGTACTAATATCATCAACATGAATCACTTGATACCATAATGGAGCTTGAAGAGTTTCACAACGATGCAAAGCCGCTTCTCTCTACCTCTTAATCAGCTCATTTGTCTTGACCGTATAAATGGTCAAAGAGTTACGTTGGGTCAAAGAGCGCGAGTTATTTGGGTGTTGCCTGTAACATCTCTGGTGTTAAATGTTTAAATTAAAATTGTGTAGGCTATGTATATTTTTTTACCTGTGCTGCCAGGTACCATTTGACCCCTAAACTGTGTGTCTGGAGAGTTGGAAGACCCCTGAACAGAACTGCAACGTTTATTATAAACAACCAAGTTAAAGCCAGTTTCTCAAAATGTTCTTGATTTTCCAAGAATCATCAATTTGAAGCAATTTTTTTAAAAACTTAAATTTAACATAAATACAAATACACACACATTACCATGTCTTTTAAGAAAAAGTCAAATTACTTTTTCTTACCTGCAAACACCGTTGCCGCTCTCTATGAGCAACTATTATCGTGTTTCCAGTTTGTTGCTCCTTTCTCTACAGCACGACTTCCCTGCTCAAGTTCCTTACTAGAAGCTGAGAGTCTGCAGAGAAATAAAGGGGAGGAGCTTATTTGTTCACCTGCAGGACTAAGATGGGTGGGACATTGGAAGGTTTGACCAAATCCACATTTCCTAAATTTCAACACTGCCATGATGAATCTACAGTCCGACCAAATCCGAAGAATAAGACATCCCACCTTTTGAGTTTGCTAAACTTGGTTTTTCTGTGCTGTTTGTACCTCAAACAAAGTACAAACGGTAAAACACAGGCTGTTTTTCTGAAATTCGCTTTCAGGTCTTGTTCCTGACAAAACTGTGTTTTGTCTCTTCCTTGACAGAGAAGTCAGCATTGCTACAGGCAACAGACAGTTGACTGTGTGCTGATGTGGGAGCAGCCTCAGCAGACACTGAGATCATGGTGTGAAACTGCTGGTGCCCGGAGTTCCTGTAATGTCACAGGGCCCAGTGAAATCTGGCATGCACAAATGATGGCGCTGATCCATGTTAAACTGCCAGAAAGAGTATGTGTGAGTGTGTGTGTGTGTGTGTGTGAGGTAATTCCCCATTTTAATATCTTCATTAATCTGACACGTATCTGACATTAAGTTCAAAACTCTGACTTTTTTGTGCCAATTATTTCAAAGATTGAAAAAAAATAACACTAATCAAAGTTAACACAATAATAAATAATTGTAAGACACTTTTGTGTTTTTTCATCTAATCTTTAAATTGAGTGTTTTCCACTCCGTGCCTATGAATAATTTTAGCGCTGTTGACAAACATAAGAAAAAAAGGCATGTCCGACAAAAAATAAATTAACATTTAATAAAAACAACTGCTCAGGGATAAAACATAAGCACAAGGTGTTAAATAATTCATTAACAAAAAAAAAGAGACAAATATATGTACTATGGTGAAGACAGCCAATCAGAACACCTGTTGATATTGAAAGGTGGAAGGAGATCCAATCAGAACACAGTCTTGCATAAAGAGACAGTGCATGCTGCAATTATTTTTTCTATTTTAATCCATTATATTTTTATGTTTGCATAAATTATATATATATACATATATGAAGTTTTTTTCAATATTTTGCTTTTTTTAAAATAACGTTATGCCTGTATTTTTAAATGGTAAGGCTCCCCCGATGTTTCATTAATAAAAAGAAAAGTGAAATTAAGTTAAAAGAGTTATTACAATTTTTAAATAAGTAAAGTAGTACATATCTATTCTCTATACCAGGGGTCGGGAACCTTTTTGGCCAAGAGAGCCATAAATGCCACATATTTTGAAATGTAATTTCGAAAGAGCCATACAATAATGTAGTGTCCCTTTCCCACACTGAGGCACGGAGACTTAACCTCTTTTAAAGTTCTTTATTCCGATTACTGCAGACCGCAACAAACGCCGTTCAATTAATTCAGCAACTCCTGAATCTCTCCCGCCGACACGAGAGCGCTTCTCCCAACTTTATATTCCCCTGCTCCCGCTGCAGCCCTCCCATTTCCCTTATTCGGCCCATAGCTGAACCCCATTGGTCCAAACTACCTAACAACAGGCTGAGCGACAGAACTGAGGGCCAATCAGATCTCTGCTTGATCGATGCGTTCAATGAACTCCAGAACTTTTAACGCGGCCCAACAGCCATCCAACTCAGTCCGCGACAATTTGTTTAAAACTAAATATACAAATGAATGTGTGCATTTGATTTAATTTCAACATTTTTAAAGTACAATAAGTCTGTGGATTCTTTTTTAATAACATTGTTATTCTGTTGCTAATAAATGATGAGTATTTCTCGTGGTAGTTTTGCTGATGGTCTAGTCCGGTTGATACGTGGTGAGTTTCTGCTTCACGCAGGCGTTGAGACTTTAACGTGATCTTAGGTCTGAATGTTCTGTAGATGTGACAAAGACTGCTCACATGCAGACGGGGAGCCAAACACACACTCACACGCTGCAGTGAGTGACGGGAAGCGGGTTTTACGTTTTTACAATCCCTGCGCGATTCACCTGCTGCCTGTCCCCACAACACCTCAGCCCCACCCTCTGCTTTCTCCCTCACACATCCCGTCCCCGCATCTGCGCGCTCTTTCTCAGAGACGGGAGCGCGTAGTTTTAGGCACGGCAATTCACAGGTTTCCAGCTGGTACAAACTCTGTGAAATAATAGATAATAGTAACTGATAGCGCTGGCGCAGATTTCTCTCTCTAAGCACTGCTACTACTACGCGCCTCTGACATCGCATCGCGCCCGAGAAGGACTGGTCTAATGAAAAAAAAAACTATAAAGATTTGTCTGCGAGCCACATGTGACCATCAAAAGAGCCATATATGGCTCGCGAGCCATAGGTTCCCGACCCCTGCTCTATACGTTCAAGCCCAACATATTTATTTTACATAACTTTTTTTTTTTTTTTTTCAATTTTGGAGTCAGTAATGCAATTAATCACAGGAATGTATGTAGCTAATTGCAACAAAAGCTTCAGGCGACATAATTTAGTGAAGTGTTGCTTTATTAGGGTTAATCTAAATAAAATTGTCTGACATAGCTTCTTTATTTTCACACTTTGTTTAGTGTGTTTTGACTTTTAGGGGAATAAAATGAAAAAAAATAATAAAGCAAACATCATTTGTTGTCTGAATATGGCACTGAATATGGCACTAGGACGGCGTGACACTGAAACGGTTTGACAGACTATTGGAGGAGAGGGAGATTGAACTGACAGAAGTTCAAAAGCTGTGGTATGACTCTGCAGAGTTACAGAAATCTTCTGGAAGCACCGAGAAGACATTCACGTATTTAAAAAGAAAAAGTGAAGACAAATCTAACAGAGAAACTCATCTTACCATGCAGCATTTGATCAAAATGAGGAAGTTATTGGTTTTATGCAGCACTGATGTTTGGAGACCGCCAAAGTGCATCTCTTGGGATCATTTTGCCGGAACCCAGCATGGAGATTTGTTTAGTGTGTTTATTTTTTGTTGTTTATATTTTATTGCTTCTCTCTATTTCTCTCCAAAAAGCTAAATGCAAATATTATGCTAACTAGGCAGTGCTGTCATAGAGCAACTTCTTGGTTGACTAACTGAGGAGTTGGCAACACTGTTCGTAAAATTGTATGTTCTAAAGTTTCTGCATATGGGAAGATATTCCAGACGGCTTCTTGCCAGTTTTAATACTTGCTGCATGTCAGTCCTTCACCTTACCAAACGAGCTAACCAGCCGCTACCCAGTAGATGGTAAAACTGACCATACTGGGAGAGTCTCTGAATGATCTCATGAATCCAGACATAGAGACGTGGTTACGGATGTACTTTTGTAGAGCTCTGCAAAACAAATCAACCTAGTCTGGTATGTGAGATATGCAGACAACATGCGTCTGGAGCATCCAGTTTATGAACACAAACAATTCAATTCAAATCAATTTTATTTGTATAGCCCAAATTCACAACAACAGTCGTATAGAGCAGCAAAGTTGACACATTAATCTCCGTCAAATAATAAGTTAAAACTAAATAGATAGGAAGATCGGTTGTTGCAAAGTCAACAATAAAGTGCACAGAAATGTTTTGCACCAGTGGTCACTTGATGGACTACAGCTGAACTTTTTTTTAAATGTGTTTTCAATCTGGAAGTCAACTTTGGCCGTAGTTGGAGCATGGCTCATAAAAGGTTGAAATTAAGTAGAATTAGAGTTCGTAATGAAACAATCTCCTTTGTTCGGTTAATTGGCAACATGCTGGTGACTTGGAAAAGACCATTCAAGAAAGTTTCACTGGTTCAAAAGTAGAAAATAATTTATGACATTTTACAGCTTGTAATTATAATTACTTATTGACCTGCATTAATCGTTTTGAGCCACATTACATTTTAAAACCAAGTTTATCCTTTGCAAAAGTTTCAATTTGACAGTGTTATTGTTTTAACAATAGGACACGTTCTTTAGGCAATTAATACATGAAAAAAACTTTTAAACTTAACATCTCAATCTGAATTTGAACATGTTGTTTATTGGTCGGGCTGATAAAGTAAGACTCCTCTCTGCAGTTTTGGATGTGAAGCTGCATACAGAAGTGGGTCAGGAAAGTAATTCCTTATGAGAGGAGACGGCAGAGGAGCTGCCAAACATGTCACTCTCTGTTACAGCACCGAAAACACGGGGAGGAGGGGGCAGAGGCAGGCGTGGAGAAGGGGAGGCAAACAAAGACACAGAAGGGAAAGGAAAGTGGGTGAAAACAATGGTGGAGAACAGGGGTGGAGACGGAGATTAGGAAGCAGCACAACAGGCCAGAGACGGAGTGGGAGGAGAAGGCGCACATCCGAGTGAAAGGATGGAGAATGAGACTGTAGAAGAGGGAGCAGTGCGACAGACTGATAGACCAAAGAAGTGGGAATAATTGGAGTTATAGGGGAGCATGCAGGCCAAAAAAAGCGAGCTGTGCAGCTCGGCGCTGGGATTAATCGAGACATGTGCCGGGGAGGAGAGTCGAGATATAGACAGTTGTGCTGACTGGACCGATTCATCTGTGAGAGGAAAACGGAGATGAAAGATCCTTTTCAAACCTGGCCGACGCACACACTGACATGCACGGGCACGTGCACACACAGTCATCAAGCCATCTGGAAGTGTTGTTAGCTGGCTTTCACAGGAAGAGTAAGGCAGAGAGGCAGAAAAACAGGAGGGGACACAGCGGCGAGGCTGAATCAGTGTGAAACACGAGGAGATGAGAGCATCGAGAGAGGAAGGCATTACAGGCCCACAGGAAGAAATGAATAAAAAAAGTTTCCCTTATTTAAAAGAAACGGGTTCAGCATCAACACAGTTTAAAATATTAACAACATCATCAGTAGGTACTATTATTGGTTTAGAATGCTTCTATGGCAACGGCAGTTGTAGGTTTTTGAGTATTTCTTCTGATCTTGTAAGTCAAGTTCAGTTAGAGCCATTCACCGTCACAAAAGGTCCCGAAAAGGGATTTCTTTCTAATCTGAGGACATCAAAACTTATTGTCGATGATGAAAGGGCTAAGATAGAAAGTAAAGTTCTCACTTTACCAGTCTATCTTTGTTCCAACATTCACCTACAGTACATTCAATTCAAATGAATGGGAAGGTGTGTCCAAACTTTTGGTCTGTACTGTATATGGCCATGAACTGTGGGTCATGACTGAGAGCACAAGGTCTCAGAGGATACAAGTGTCTAAAATGACTTACCTCTGCAGGGTGGCTCTGTCAATTGGAGGGACCCTGAAGTAGAGCAGCTGCTCCTCCATATATTGGGGGGGCCAGTGTAGGCTGCTCGAGGACCTGGTCCAGGTGGTTTCTCAACGTCCACCCGGGGAGGTGTTGTGAGCCTATCCCACTGGGCAGGGACCTCGAAGACGATCCATGACATGCTGAAGAGAATTCAGTTTGCGTTTAATCAATTCAATTCAGTTTTATTTTTATGGCCCAATATTACAACACACTCGTCTCAATGGGCTTCACTAATTGTAGGAAACATAAAATTAGTTATAAAATACAATAGCTGATTGCTAAACTTAACTAAACTAAACATACTAAAACTAAACTGGGCATCCATGCCCTTAGACCCTCCTTCTTGGTAAGGAAAAACCCCTCAGGGATGTCCACATGAAGGGGGATCCTCTCCCAGGATGGACAGGCGATATGCCCGAACTCTTATAGAGTAATTATCTCATCTAAGTCTACAACTACATGTTTGGATTTGAAATATTCTCTATTACTTGATAGTCTGGTGATAAACCTGTCCAAAGAGGAATGTTTGAAGCCTAACTTTGAATCTGCCTCTCTTACATGAGCTGGGAGTGTATTCCATAAGACAGGGGCTTGCTGGCTGAAGGCCAGATTTCTTTATTTCAAGTTTTAATACAATCATTAGAGTTAGCATTTAAACATTTGTTTATAGAAAACCTTTTTTGCATTTGCATGTTCCAAGAAAATAGCTCACACGCTGGCTAGTTTTTTCACTAGGAATTAAAATGTCTATGAGAAAAGTTAAAGTATACGAAACCAAAATCAAACCTTTGCACCCGTTTCCAGGCATAACTATGACTGTAGAAAAGTGTAAAATGATCATAACTTAATTTTGAGTAATATTATCTTAAAAAAATAAAAAAAGTTAATCTGTGGTTGAGAAGTGGAAAAAACAGCTTGAAAATGACAGAAAAAAGACAAAGTCAAGAACTGAGGATAAGCGGCTGGTACTTGTCTTCCTCTTTTCACACGATTAGCCCTCGCTGCTAACAGCCATTCAGCCTCCAGCAGATGGCCATTCATTTTTGATGGCCAACTTCCAGGCAGAGCGTTTGTTAACACTGGCCAGACGCCACCAGATCAAAGCTAATCATAATCAGATGGCATTTTTATTGAGAAACCTGTCATCCGCAGTGTCTCCCAAAAGCTCCACTGTCCATAAACTGCCGCTGATGCGTGAACAGATGCTTCAAGTGCTGACTGATAGAAAAGCCCTGAGTTCAACGGGAATCAATAAAGACGATGCATTGGAGAAAAGTCCTAAACTTCATAGGAATTTATTTATGTCTTCTGTAACTACTGTTGATGTCAGAGCTGTGGGAAGAATCAGATGATTGTCTTGCAGCCAAAATCCTTAAACAACCCTCATCACAAATACAAAGTAACCTTATCAACTTAAACTGGGTCTTCAAATGTCAGAATGTAGGGGCAAAAAGTTTAGAATAATGTATTTTAGGTTTAAATCCACAACCGGGTCATACTAAAATAAAAATAAAAAAGCTTGATTTGTGACTTATGAGGTTGGTGCCTTTAAATAATTATTTTTTTTATTTTTTTAGTTTATTTTTTTCAGATATTGTGTGAGTCATGGTGCCTCTGTCAGCTCTTCTCACCGTCTCTGCTTGGCTCCTGATGCAACACAGCTGCGACTACTCATCTCATCACCTGCCTGCCTTCTTAAGGAGATCCAGCGCCAGCATTCATCGCCAGTTCGTTACCCCTGATGGTGCATAGTATGGTCGTCACATTCATAGATCTTGTTATTAAGCCTTTGCCTAAGTTTCGCTCTCTACCTTGTTCCCAGGAATCCATTACCACGAGTTGTAGCCTGAGTCTTCTACATTCCCGGATCCAAGCCTCTGCATTTCCTCCTGTCACGCCACAAGCCTCTGCCGATACTCCAGTCACGCCACTAGCCACGGTCGTATCCACCAGTGACGCCACGAGCCACAGATTACCATCCAGCCTCGTTGTGGGTCCCCCTCGGATTTTCCTGCTACAGCCTACAACATCAAGAACAAAAAATTATACTTTCTTACTCACCTCAAAAGTCACATGTGTCTCCTTCCTTCCGGGTTCCAGCGTCTGGGTCTATTTTGTCATGCTAGCCATGACAGTGTGATTTTTTTATGCTTCTTAATTATCTTTTGATACATTTTTAAAAGCATTCCCAGTGTTCTTTTGATTATGATTATACAGTTTTTTAGTAAAAGTAAAAAAAAAAAAAAAAACATAGTTCTCTTAAAAATCACCTCTGAGATGTGAGCGGGACTCTTAGTGCACCCCCCCCCCCTTCCCATTTTCTCCTGCTAACCTACAGCCCCTCACAACCCCAATCTAATATTACCGGTGCAACACAAAAGGCGAGCAATATTGGGGTTATCCAGACGTACAGTTTGAAACTATCATGTTATAACAGTGTTGGGAGTAATTCAACACTAAAGTAATCCATTACTTGTAGTACAAAGCTTTTTGCTGCACATAGAGTGATACATGTCAAGTCATTGTTTACTTGCATGTTAGTAACTTCTGTATTACAGCAGATTAATTGAAATTAGCCAAAGGCTTTTGCAGAAGAAAAAATACCACAAACAAAGCCTTTTTGTTCGTGTTCAGTTACTTACTGACACAAAAACAGTATGAAGGCCACAACAAAAAATGATTAATGAAAATGAAGTTGTAAAATTATCAGAAATGTTTTACAATTTTAATAAAAAAGTCTACATTTTCTGCAAGTTAAGTTGTAACTTTATGATTTAACCCTTTAACTGTAGTGACTAGTGGTGACTAACCAGCAGTCCCTGGCTCCCCACCTCGACTGGTTCGCAGCGGGCTTTCCAGCCATTGCACCGCCATTAAGCACCAACTCGGCATATTTGGCTCTCTTGCGTTCATTCCTCCACTCTGTTTTCCCAGGGGACAGTGAGCTCAAGCAGGACCACTTGCCTTGATGACTCTGATGTTAACACCATCTCTGGGCGGAGGGAAGTGGCTGAGATGTCTTCTGGGAACTTGAGTTGTCTTCCCAAATCGACTTGGAGTTTCCAGTCTGCAGTGGTGAGAAGCCCTCCTGTGGGACTTGGCTACTGTTGTGCCTTCTCCCCAGCTCTGACGAAGGTGATAGACCGCTTGGGGATGTGTTGGTACTTGCAGTTGGTGATTGCTGTGCTGACCGTGTCTGTCAGGGCCCTCAGGACCTGGCCGTAATGACAGCGGTACCATGCTTCCACCAAGGCCTTCAGGTAGCAACTGAGGATGTCCTCCAGGGTGCCTCTCTTCTGGGACAGCTGGCATGCCACAGTGTCTGATAAACCTTAGCGCTGCAGATTGGTTGGAGTTGGGAGAACGTCATACTCAGATTGGATTTGGAACTTGATGTGCTGGGGTTCACATTTCCAGAGCTCTGACCGGGTGATTCTACGCTGTTTGGCGTGCTCCCACCTTGTCCAGACGAATTGTTGGTACATTGCCGCCATCTTGATCCGGTGCTCCACCTCTGCTCTGATCTCATCCTGCACCATTTGCCTTCTTTTCCTTCTACTAGCTTTGTCGTAGCTGGGATTGAAAAATCCATCAAGTCCTGCTTTTTCTACACAATCTGAACAACACGCTCCTTTACATATTGAAACTTCTTAACCTTTAACGTGGATATTGTGAATCAGCTGATTCTGACTTGGAGAAAAGCAGCTTTGCACATTGGCTTTGCACTGATATGCAACAGTTTATCTTCGCAAAGCCGCTTTTTTCAGTCTATTTATGTTAATTTTGTAAACATTTCACTTCCATAACGTGTTGCATATCAGTGCAAAGCTGCTTTCCTCCAACTCAGATTCCAAATCAGATTTTTTACTCTTATTAAATGTTGACTTTTTTTCATAATTTTAACTTGATTCTTATATATTTAGAAGAAAAAAAACACTCCGTCATCGTTTAGTCCTGTTTTTGTAGAGCTGTTAGTCCAGATGATAATGAAAAATAATAAAATAATAAATATTTATAAAATATTATATTATATCATAGAAATATTTAAATATATTGTAAATACATTATAAGAAGTTTTGGGAAAAATAATACTATAGTGGAAAAACGTCTACACACATTATCTGTAATGATTCTCAGTTTGACAGTAATATATTTCCAGTACTAGGAGTAAATGACTTTGGTTGTTGTTCTACAAAATATCTGCCTGTTATTGAACTTCAATAGGATTTTCTAAATCTTAGTTCTACTTTGATGCTTGCAGAGTTTGGGTTTCAGAGCTGTTGTGGATGAGGTTCTCTTGGTCTATTTGCAACTCAAATGTTACACATGATGAAGGTCAAACAGATGGCTGACTCCCCATGAACCAGCTCAAGCTGGCAAATCAGATCAGCTATTGTTTCTCTGAAGTCAGATTCCGATTGTTTCCCTGAGGCACACAGCTAATCCTGAGTCTGAGCCCGGCGCTGCTTCTTTCCCCAAGAACTGTGCAGAAGCCCGGAGTCATTACTGTGCTATGGGGAGGCTCTGTGCTCAGTGTTACTCAACAGCACCACCTAAAGGAAGATGCTTCTCAATGCTTCCATTAACTGATAGAGTCACAATGTTATTACAAGAACAAATAAGATGAACAATTTAGGTTTAGCCACTAAAATATTCAGGATTAAATAATATTGGAAAATTACACCTGCGACCTCAGTAACTACAACTTTTTATTCTCTGTTTGTGTGTCTTAATTCTATGATAGAGTGGGCCTCACTCTTTTGTGCATCTTTCTGTGTTGTTTGTTTTCAGGTGTGGTGCTGAGCAAGGGTTCCTGTGGATTGGACCAGAGCTGATGAAGGCAGCCTTTAAATGTCTTCACACACACAATACAATTTGATTTCAATTCAGAAGATTCACAACTTTAATTTAGAGCACAGATAAAGAAATATGGAGAAAAAAGTAATTATTTAAAACAGGTTAATAAGGTATTTTTTTATTACCCCACAAAAAGCAATCTTTCCTTTTTTAAACAAATATAACATTAAAATAATTAACAATTATTACATTTTAACACATGACTGTTACCAACAAAGCTGAAAAACTGTTCATTATATTGTTTTTTTTTTGTTTTTTTTTTATTTCAGACTGACTCCAAAATCTACAAGCGGACTAACTGTGCCATCTGCTGTGTGAAGAAGAAAAGCACATCCAGGAGAAGAGTGTGGAAACTTGCAGATGTTGAATCAAACTGTTATTTCAGCATCCCTTTTTTCCACTCTGAATTTGATTCAGGCATATCAATGGAAATATGACCGATTTTAGGTGTTAGTGCCAAAAATGTATATTACATGAAGGTGGTTTGCATATTCACGGTAAACAAGGCGTCCTGATAAAAAATGCCAAAAAACCTTTAAAAAATCTATTCATAAGAAATCATTTTGTACTTATTTATTAAACACATTGTAAAGAGAACATATTTTTTACAAGTTTTTGAAGGACATAGAAATGTTTCATCACTATTTATAAAAACACTTTAACAGTATTAAAACCGAAACAAAGCACTTTATATTAAAGCTTAGCATTAAAAAATCTGTTAAAAACACATTTAATAAATAAGTTAAAAAACATTAAAACATAATAAAAACCATAAGGTAAAAACATACAACCCCTAAAAACATAAAATGTGAAATAGAAGAGCAAAACCTTATGTATAGGGAAATGCTTCTGAGGGATTCAGCATAGTTCACTGTTTTCAACCTGGAAACAGGAGGATGAATTCATTTGAAAACACTGACTTCAGAGCAACAGTCCAGAAACTGGAGAAAAATAAAGACTGTCTATTTTGTAAGATCACAGGCCAAAAAAGTCAGTCTCACCTAAAGCTAACAAGTTACAACAGCTCTGAATAAACCTTTATAAACATGGAAACACAGAAGGAACCCTCTAAGCTAAACATAAAAATGCAAATGTTTGGTTAAGCCTTATTCAGAACCACTCTTACGGATGGATACAGGCTGTTTGTGGGCAAAAAACAGGTAAACTTGTACGGTGCGTGCACGTGGTTCCCACAACATATCAAGGTTGTGGGCTCTCAGTAAGCCTGTGGAGCAAAACTGTTCATGGACATTTGTTTTCCAATGGTGCTGACACAACATACAAAGGTAAGTAAGGGTTAATTAGGTGGGAGTCGTTTGGATTTTGCAGTGTTTTAATCTCTCCTGAACTGTCCACATTGTGCAAGAAGCCGTTAGTGCTGTTCAAGTGATAGCAGTTGTGTTGAGAAAGAGAAAAGTAGAGTGTAGTTTATGTGAGTTTCCCACAATTACATTACCCATGCCAACATGTGAATCTTACTAATGCTTTGAGTACCGTACGACACCATCACCTGTATAACTCGTCATCTGATGGTGCCACACCGTCACAAAGAGCAAACCTTGCACCAGGCTATTTCTTTTGACAACTCTCTTCCGATAAACGAAAAACTTCCAGCTGGGTACAAACCACAAATATTAGTTTCGTCCGTGAGTTGAGAAGAACGCTATCCATACATCACTACCTAATCCAACCCTGATTGGTCAAATCTCCACTCTGTTTAACTTTCAACAGATGTGCATTTTGTATGTAAAGCCTGAAAATGATCCTAAAAATGCACATAGTGATGTTTAAACATGAACGTTTTGAATGCAGAAGCCCAAAACGCCCATATGTTTAGACTTTTCATTACAAGTAATCGTTTAAACCCGGGTTGCTGAGCGTGGATGTAAGATGTAGCCCCTCCTTTCTACAACCTTTTACACGCTGGGACAACCCAAAAACTCACAGAACTCGTACAAAATAACTCTGCATGTATTGTTATTTTAGACTAGATTGTGAATTTGAAATAAAAAAAAAATAAACTCAGTTTTATTAATTGTTTTATTATTTATTCAAGCATTAAGGTAAAGTCAAAGTATTGAACAAAAGTGAATGACCTGATGGGTTTTATCATACAGTCAAACATTTTCTGGTTTATTGTCAAATCAACTTTGACACAGCTGGAAGCTATAGACACTGAAGCAACTGTGTAACCATAAACCCAGAGCTGAAGCATTCATGTTAATGTTTGACCAGCTTTATCTAAGGAGTCAACAAGTTAAAGTCACAGACCAGCTGATACTAACATTAATACTCACATTATTTATTTTAAAACAATGTATTTTATATCTGAACAAAAAAATAAAATGTGAAGATTCAGAGCAAACTATGGACTTTGAGTTTTTTTTGTCAGATTGAAAAAAGGCAGTTATCTGATGTTCGTGCAACAATTTACTGCTTTTACTCTTGACCTTTCCCATACTCCACATAATCTCTGGTGCTGCTTTATATGTCAGCAGCAGCCCATTCAGATCATTGCATCTACAGCATCTAGAAGACGCTGTATGTTTCAAAAAACATGCAGATCTTAGATTTTTTCCAATCTTATTCTTCGGTTTCCCTGGTGGGAATTCTGGCCGTCTTGGTCCTTTATTTCATTTCTCAATTCATCTTTAATTCGGAGCAGCATGGACAGGAGCCACCCGGACCTAGACCACTTCCTATTATTGGCAATTTGATGCAGATTGACCTGAAAAGACCTTATAAAACTTTGGAGGAGGTAATCTTTTAATCGTTTTCAAACAGAGATGAAATTTGAACTAAAGGCTTGATGAACATTTGTTTGTAAAGTACCAACAATTCATGCACAAACGTTTTGCTCTATAATTTTGGGATCTAATTTATGCTGTAGAATTTGAACCAGAGGTACCCCCATATAGCTAAAAAAAACAAAAACAAAAAAAAACTGGTGTTCCTTTAAGTTATGGCATTTACAATTTTAAGCTTTATTTTTTGTTTCTTTTACAATTCTCTTTTGCGTTATGTTTAGGGTTAGGGTTACTTTTAGGGTTACGGAAAATTGTACAGTTTCCCCTCACGGTCAGTGATGTCAGGGACCATCTTGTCTGAATCCCAGCTGAGTTCTTTCTGAATAGAGTTTGCATGTTTACCCAGGCACTCCGGCTTCCTCCCACAGTCCAGAAAAACAAGCTTCACAGGTTAATTGGTGCCGCTAAATTGCCCATAAGTGCGCATGTGAGTGTGTGACACAACACACTGGCAATCTGTGTGCTCCGCCTTAGCCTAACAGTAGACTGGGTTGGCTCCAACACCCAAGTGACCCCGACAGGGATTCGCTCTTTAACATTGCTGATGTCGCAAGCAACGCCTAAATAACACATGTTCTTTGGCATACCTTAACTCTTCAACCTTTCTCGCGAACAATGTGAATCAGCTAATTTTCACCTGGAGAAAAGTGGATTTCTGAATCTGCATTGGAATTATGTGCAACGCATTGCAAATGAAAATGGTTGCATAACAGCGCACAGACGGTTTTCTTTCTGCGGCGGAATCAGCTGATTTACATTGATTGCATTGAGACTTTACTGCTGTAAAGTGTTGCATATCAGTGCAAAGCCGTTTTGCTTTGGAATCTGCTTATGTACGTTGATTGCTTAGACGGTTGTAGAGTTATGGTATTTCCAAGCAAAGGTTCAGGGTTAAAAGTTTAGTGGGTTCTGAATATGGATAGATGTACATTGTATTTACTACTTTTCTTTTTGTCATGTATGTTTGCTTCTAGCTTTGGTTCCAGTTTTTTTTCTGGTCTTCTTGTCTGATTGGTCTTTCTTTCTTTTTTTATGTACCACTTGTCTCTGTGTGTTTTTAGTTCTCCAAGACATATGGACCTGTGTTCACCGTGTTCTTTGGAGGCGAAAAAGTTGTTGTCCTGGCAGGCTACAAGACAGTAAAAAATGCACTTGTTAACCATGACGAAGAGTTTGGAGAAAGAGCGATACCTCCAATAATCCAAGAACTAAACAAAGGACTTGGTAATAATAATAAAAACAAATAATTCTCAGCAAATTTTTATTCTTACATTTTTAGAATTGTTAGGCCCTCTGTGATTCATTTATGCTTCGTGTTAGGGGTTTTATGGTCAAACGGGGACATCTGGAGAGACATCCGGCGTTTTGCTTTGACCAACCTGCGAGACTTTGGCATGGGCAAAAAAGCATGTGAAGATAAAATTACAGAGGAGTGTCAGTATCTTTTAGAAGTTTTTAAGAAATTCAAAGGTACCATTCTTTTTTCACTTAACCCATTAAGTATTTTTGAAAACTGGACTGAGTGTGGCTTCAGCAAAATGGTGTAAATTTCTATGCGATATAGATGCAGCCAGATGATGCCAGTAAGCACTGATTGGTCCGAAATCTGTCAAACATTTTGGACGTTCAATGTGGGGGCCATCGGACATCACATACTTTGATTAAGGCATCTCATTGGCCAGTTTATAAGTTGAATAACTTGCAAAAAAGAAAACAAACATGAAATGAAATTAAGATTTGCCAGAACGTGTAAAAAAGATAGTAGAGGAAGAATGGTTATTCTGACAAATAGAATAACTGAGTAATAGCTGTTTATTTCTCTATAGAGGTCTATGGGATTTGACTTTTTGATTCTAGTGGGTACTTCCTGTCTGGAACATGAGGGGCGGAGGGGTCACTCAGTCCAGTTCTTATATAGAGTGAATAATTAAACTGGAATTGAGTAGCTGTAATCTATATGTTAATTAAACATACCATTATTTTTTATGCACACAGGAAATGCTTTTGACACAACTAAGCCACTGAACTATGCAGTTTCCAACATTATTTGCTCAATGGTGTACGGCAGCAGGTTTGAATATGATGATCCAAAGTTCACATCGATGGTGGATCGTACAAACCGAAACATTCAACTCAGTGGCTCTCCCACTCTCCAGGTAATGTACATTATAGTACAAAACAGCTGTTTAACCAACACAAAGAGTATTCCAACTGAGCTTTCATTGATTCCTGTGACATTTCAAAGGCTTACAACATGGTGCCGTGGCTCTTCAAGTGGGTTGCAAGCCGGAGGGAAGTCCATGAGTGTGCGGCCGCCAACAGGAAACAGAACCAGAGCATTTTCAGTCATTTGAAAGAAACCCTGAACCCTCAGATGTGCAGAGGCTTTGTGGATGCGTTTTTAGTCAAAGGGCAAACCCTTGAGGTGAGGGTTTTAGCCAGTAACTTTCCTATGCTTCACTGCTACAGTAATAAAGACGGCTACATATTTATGTACAGAAATCTGGGGTCACCAACAGCGCCTTCAATGATGAAAACCTTTTGATGACAGTCATCCATTTGTTTGCTGCTGGTACTGAAACAACGTCAACAACACTGAGGTGGGGTCTTCTGCTAATGGCTAAGTACCCAAAAATACAAGGTGAGCTGATAAAATCTGCCATGGTAATTACACAACAACTCATCATTGAAGGGGTGTGTAATGACAACTATTTTGCAGACCAGGTGCAGGACGAGTTGAGAAGGGTCATTGGGGATCGTATGGTTCAGGTTTCTGATAGGAAGAACCTGCCTTTTACTGACGCCGTCATTCACGAGATCCAGAGATTGGCCAGCATCGTCCCCACAGCTCTACCTCATAAAACCTCCAAGGACGTCACTTTTCAAGGCTACTTCATTAAGAAGGTTGGACCTAAAGAACAAAAAAATGTGAAGAAGCAAATTTACGAGATGAAATAAACCTTGTTCTGAGATGACTTTCAAACTTGGACAATCCAGTAAATTCCATTTCTGGGTAGTTAATGCCAAAACAGTGTCAAGGATTCAGTAGCATTGATTTGTTCTTGCTCAAGGGTTTGACAGTCACCTCTGAGCAAGAAGGCCCTGGTTCAAATCCTGGCTGGGACTTTTCTGTGTGGACTTATCATGTCCTCGTGCATGCATGGGTTTTCTCTGGGCACTCCAAATTCTTCCCATAGTCCAAAAATATGATTCATATATTAATTAGTGATTCTAGATTGTCTCTTGTTTTGAATGTGATTGCGTGACCATGCAATGGTCTGTGGGTTGCCCAAATCCAGGTTTCGAGGTACTGTGTCCCACATGTTTTCCTACCAACCTGCCATTGAAACTCCTTATTGGCTAAACATACCTGGTCCTGATAATCAGCAGCAGATAAGGCAGGATTTCTAGAAAACCAGCTGCCCTTAAGGCCTTCATTTGGGCACCCCTGGTACCCCTTCTTTGCCCAGGAGTAGCAAGGTCAGGCCCCAGAAACCCAGTGACCCAAAAAGGAATAAGCAGATTTGGAAGATGGATGGATGGACTTTTGCTGACAAACAAACTATAAAGGGGGCAGTTTTCCCCAAAAACACCATTACTCCTCCAGATTAGCTGACAGATATACCTGGAGAGAAAGGGTTCATTTGATCAGAGACTAATGCCCTAAACCCTGAATAAACCACAATACCTGATGGATCCATTTCTGTTAAATTTTTTTTCTAAATCCAAGTGTTTTGTTGGAAAAAAGTAATTCACAGTATACAGTGGTGTGGTGGTTAGCTCTCTCACCTCATGGCAAGAAGGCTCTGGTTTAATTACCAGCTGAGACATTTCTGGGCAGAGTTTGCACATAGAGTTTTCTCCCACTCTCCAAAAACAGGCTTCATAGGTTAACTGGTGTCTTTAAATTGCCCCTAGGTGTAAATGTGAGTGTGTGGCCCTGCAACAGACTGGCAGCATATTCAGGTTGTACCCCGCGGTTGTACGATACTTGCTGGGTTGGCTCCAGCGCCCCCATGACTACAGAAGGGATTAACCGGGTTCTGAAAATGAATGGACGGATACAATAAATTAAATTGCAACAGTCTTTTACATTAAACTGGGTTGGTTTAATCGTTGTCTGTATTGTTTTTTCTTTAGGGAACAACTGTGTTCCCACTCCTAACGTCTGTCCTGCATGATGCCAATGAATGGGAAAAGCCACACACCTTTTATCCCGCTCACTTCCTGGACAAAGATGGAAAATTTGTGAAGCGGGAGGCCTTCATTCCATTTTCTGCAGGTTTGCTAGAGCTCAGTTATCTCTGAGGTCCACTTTGTCAGGAGAAAATGCAAATTAGTCTTTTTAATTTTTTTTTTCTTCCAGGTCGCAGGATTTGTCTTGGAGAAAGTCTGGCCAGGATGGAGCTCTTCATGTTCTTCACCACCCTCCTGCAAAATTTCTGTTTCACTCCGCCACCTGGAGTTTCAAAAGAGGAATTGTCTCTGACTCCATGTGGAGGCATAACTGTTGGCCCTGTGCCTCATAAACTGTGTGCTGTTCCCTGCTCAGAATAGGATGCATGGCAATTGCAAAATCCCTTTTTATGGTCTAAATAAAAAAATGTCACTGTAAAAAAAGCTTTTACATATACAGTTGTCCCTTGCTACGACTTCATCTTTCGTCATCTGCAAACATTTTTTAAATTAACGATAAGTACTTTGTGGATTTTGTCTATTACATGTTACTTTTAGAACACAACTCCTGCAATAAATGAGGGACAACTGTAAAATCTTACAAAAAAAGAATTTTAAGCCCAAATCATCACACTATTACCAACATGTTTGACTGTTGGTTTGCAGTAATTGTACACAAATTTATTTTTTCGGACCTGTAGCTATTTTCATCTTTTCCATGAATTACTTTGGACCCTACTGTACTAAGTCTCCTTATTCATGAATGACGGCTCTCATTGTGTTTCTCTGGAGTCCAGAAGCCACTGAAATTGACTAATGAACTTTTTTGGATGGCAGTACTGTTGATTTTAAGAACTTCCATTGAGGTCTATATGTTCAGACAGCTTCTAAAGAAGTGTCTCCTTTTTTCATTTGACCGGCAGTTATCAGGCCTGAATGTAAAAAACAAAAAAAACAAAATGAAAACTGTGTTTAGCATCTCTAACAGTCTAATTAATGGCTGGTCATTAGATTTGTCACTGCTGGATTTTACATATGGTCACTGTGCAAACATATACTATGTAAATCTTCATTCTATATGTTCTATGTTTAATGTTAAAATGGTTCAACGGTCAGAACAATTTATGTATAGCAAATATTTTAACACAATATTATCAATAGTGACATTTGAAGAATCGTGAGTGTGAAATTTCAATGTCTGTTTATTACATTTATCATAAAAGAGACTAAAGTAAATTGTTTTGCAAACACACGCTGTTTTTATCATTCCCAGTGGTCTTTTAATCATAATTATGTGCTTTTTAGGCAAAATCTAAAAAACCTGTATTGGTTTCTAGGACTTCATTTTTGTTGACACTCCCACTAGCTTACAGCCCCTAAAAATCCAAACCTAACGTTACCTGTGAAAACAAAAAGTGCAAGCAATATTACAGTTTTGAGGCAGATGCCAGCTCAGACGAGGAAAATGAAAACGTACATGGATTTAGCTTCCCACAAGTTGATGCTCAGTATGGAGTGTAGCAGGGAGCTTGTTGTCCGCCCATTGTAGTTTCTATGTCACAACTCCAAGCTATTTCAAATGTTCTTTTTTCATTTCCTCCTTATTCAGAATGATTTTAATACAGAAATTCTCCGAAATACAATTTTAAGCTTAACTGTCTTTAAATATGTCCACCATCAAGAACATGTTGAGAACACAAAAACATGTATAACATATTACAAACGCTACTTATTCTAATTAACCACCTTTCAAATTAATATTTAGCCATCAAATACTTTGTAAAAGATCAATATATTTTGCTGTCAGCAACCCAAACTCAGGCTATTTTGCACAATTAACCCTTGTGCTATCCTAGGCACTTTAACATTGGGAGTTGGGTCATCTAGACCCAATAGACAGTGTGCTGAACCTTTTTTCTTCAATGATTTTTGATCTTCACTGGTGTCCATGGATTACATGAAATCTTTCCACCTTTGTCATGGTAGGGAGAACACGTCAATGTAAGGGTGGGGTCATTCATCTAAGATAGCACAACGGTTAAAAGTTGTAATGACATCCCAGCACAAAGAAAAGTAAAGTTTTTTAGACCCAGCTTCCAATCACGTTCATCCATTCATCAAAACATTTTACCATGTTTGCTTTCAAATGAGGGGGTGTCTGATGAAACATGCTAATCTTAAAACACCTAGGAAAGAGGGAAAGGTACTCCGTCCTCCACTTCCTGAAACCAGAGTTACATCCAAAAACAAAGCCCATGCCAAAGAGATGAATATCCAAGTTAAAACTAACCTCAATGACGTCATTGACACTCTTCCTCTCACTAGAAATTTTTCTCCATGGCTATATAAATATAAATGCAGCTGGACATTTAATTTCCTAAACACACAGGTAGCCACTAATTGGACTAGATCTGCTACTCTAGAATTTTTCCAGCCAACAAAACAACTGCCGTGATCTACATCACCAATCATCTTTTAGTTTCTCACTACACCTTTTTCACCAAAACCACCCTCTTACTTTGTTTCAGAATTTTAATGTAACAAGTCATGAAAAACTAATGACACAAAAAAGAATGGAAATAGTATCTCACTAAATATTGAAACACAAGACTATTTCATGAATACTCCTCCAGAGTCCTGACTGGGGGTGAGGAGCTAGTGATTTGAATGACTTTTGCTGTGTTGTAGTCTGGAAGTGGATGTGGAGTGATGAGAGAAGCTGACGATCTTTACGTAAACACTTATACCTTAAACAGTAATCCATAGTTGAACTTGTGATGGCAGTGGGCGAGTGTCGGTGAATGGGATGTGACAGAGCATGAATTAAGAAAAGGCGAAGGTCCAAACTTGAATGAAGTATCTCATGGTCAGAAGATGGGTAAGGGTCAGTAACTTGGATGTGTGACTAGACTTGAAGTGTGATGCTGGAAAAGAGTGGAAACTACTGTAGTTCTTGATTGGTTGACACAACATGTACTCTTCGCCAAAGTTCAGATATTTGAACTCTGGATGTGCAAGAATGTGCCGCCAAAAATGCACTGCAACCCCTTAAATGTGCTGCTGCCAGACTATTGTGCCACACCCAATGCTCAAATGCAGAGGACCTCTGGTCGGGTCTGAATAAGGACTTTACATTGAAACTAGACACTCCCGATGCGTGAATTGCATTCAGTTTAACTTTTGTCATATCTTCTTTCTGCTGTCACATCAACATCAGAGAAGTCTGGTTCTGTGACTGTCATGATCCTCCCCCAAGCAGTTTTCACTCATCTTTGTTTGTCTTCTGTTGCAGTTGAGTTCATTCTCTTCACCTGGTTTCTTCCTCACCAGCAGAAGGGTCAACCAAGCTACTCAAAACAAATCAATAATCAAATTTAATGTATGGGATTTTCTGAGTCAAACAAGATAGGGTGCAGTAAAACTTGCATCATCTGACTATAACCTGACTATAAGAAACGATAAGATAAGACCTTATAAATCTCATGAGTAAAACTCAAGGAAAATGGTGTGGATCATTCTTAGAAATGACATTTTTAATGACAGAAGTCATAAAAATGGATATTCCAGTCTTATTTTAAAGAGCAAAAGGAAATATTCCGTCGACTCTCCCTGATGTTTATAATAATGACACGTGGTTGAAGTTGAGCTTTAACCCACAGAAAATCTCCTAGTTATAGATAAATAGAAACATTTAATCTTTAGCTCTGGATTGGTCAGTAACTTGTTATTTTGCCTATCAGTAAATAAGAAACATTAAACACTTACAGCTTTTTAACATTTTAAACTCGGTTATGGAATTCCTCATGACGACTTATTTCAACATGTCAGGTTGACAAAGCTGCTTCCAAACATGGCTATACTGTAAAACCTTAACTTTCACCCACTCAGACAACCTTGACACTCCCCTTGTTTTTTTCCCCCTCCTTTAACTGTAAAAATCCTCCTCTCTGACTGTAAATCTTTAAGTTATTCATGAGTTCTGGAGTCCTGATTTTGCACCAGTCCTTGTTTAACCTTACCTTGTAAAAATAATGTTTTGTGCATTATGACCGGTGAGAGCACAAAGCAAAATGTCAGCATGTACAGTCAGGACCATAAATATTTGGACAGAGACACATTCTATCTAATTTTGTTTCTGTACATTACCACAGTGAATTTTAAATAAAACAACTCAGATGCCATTGAAGTGCAGACTTTCAGCTTTTATTCCATGGGTTGAACAAAAATATTGCATAAAAATGTAAAAAACGAAAGCATTTTTTAAACACAATCCCTTTATTTCATGGGCTTATAAGTAATTGGACAAATGAAATAACTGAAACAAAATGGTCATTACTAATATTTGGTTGAAAACTCTTTGTTGGCAATGACAGCCTGCAGGCCCGTACACACCGGGACAAATATTCGCCAGCCGTTTTTCAACACGTTTTTTGTGTTCACACCCAGGCGATTTTCACTGACGATGAGCCGAGCGACCATGCAATTTCATTCCCTGACATTAGATGGCGCTTAGTGTAAAACAGAAATACTCCTGTACACAAGGTGGCGCTGCGCAACTTCACGCTTCTTAAAGTCGCTTTTCACTCAGAAGAAGAGAGCAAGTATTTACGCAATTGTCTGAATCATACAAAGAAAACATGAATATTTCAAGCACCAGTAGCTCCAGCTCCAGTTCCAGCGATGAAGAAATTATTGTTCTGTTGAATGATGAAAGACGTCGGAAAAGACACCGATTTTGGGTAAATCCCATAGTTACGAGAAGATAAGAACATGGGGAGTTTTATCGACTGGTACAAGAGCTGAAAATGTATCATGAGCGTTTTCGGGGATATTTTAGAATGTCCGTCATTATTTCTTTGCGGCAGTGTAGACGCTACCTGGCGTCTATCTTCTTCACTGGTATGTGTGCTCAGAAAGGTAGTTTTGTGTTTGAGCGCCCCCAAGTTATGTTTTACTGTAACTTCAGAAGCTCCAGACATGTGTGCAAAAGCGCCATTCTCATTGGTCGTATAGTTTTTGACGCGGCGCGTCAAACCAAAAAAACGAACCCGAGGCGTTTTTTAAAAAATGACGCTTTTACGCGTGGTGTTTTTACCGTCGGTGTGCACACTCACATTGGTGCCCTTTCTTTAGTCACGAGGCGTTAAACGTCGGCGAATATCGCGCGCAAAATTCGTCCCGGTGTGAACAGGCCTTGAAGGTGACTGACTTGGCCATTCAAGAATATTCCACTTCTTTGCTTTAGTAAACTCCTGAGTTGCTTTGGCTGTATGTTTTGGGTCGTTGTCCATCTGTATTTTTGAAAGGCGGCCCAATCAGTTTGGCTGCATTCACCTGCAACTGCGCAGACAGTCTGTCTCTGAACACCTCAGAATTCATTGGGCTGCTTCTGTCCTGTGTCACATCATCAATAAACACTAGTGTCCCAGTGCCACTAGCAGCCATGCACACCCAGACCATCACACTGCCTCCACAGTGTTTTACGGATGATGTAGTGTGCTTTGGATCATGAGCTTCTCCATGCCTTCTCCATACTTTTCTCTTGCCATCACTCTGGTAGAAGTTGATTTTGGTTTCATCTGTCCAAAGAATGTTTTTCCAGAACTGTGCTGCCTTTTTTAGATGCTTTTTAGCAAAGTCCAATCTAGCCTTCCTATTCTTGAAGCTTCTGAGTGGCTTGCATCTTGCAGTGTACCCTCTGTATCTACTTTCATGCAGTCTTCTTTTTATGGTAGACTTGGATAATGATACGCCTACCTCCTGGAGAGTGTTGTTCACTTGGTTTGCTGTTGTGAACGGGTTCCTCTTCACCATGGAAATGATTCTGCGATCATCCACCACTGTTGTCTTCCGTGGACGTCCAAGTCTTTTAATGTTGCTGAGTTCACCAGTGCTTTCTTTCTTTCTCAGGATGTACCACATTGTTGATTTTGCCACTCCTAATACTGTAGCAATTTCTGGCATGGTTTTTTTTCTGTTTTCTCAGCTTAATGACGGCTCCTTTCACCTGCATGGAGAGCTCCTTTGACCGCATGTTGTCTGTTCACAGCAAAATCTTCAAAATGCAAGCACGAGTTCTCTAATCAACTCCAGGCCTTTTATCTGCTTCACTCATAATAACAAGGGAATTGCCCACACCTGCTCATACAATAGCAGGGAAGTCAATTGACCAATTACTTACGAGCCCATGAAATGAAGGGATTGTGTTTAAAAAATGCTTTAGTTTTTCACAGTTTTATGCAATCTGTTTGTTCAACCCATGGAATAAAAGCTGAAGGTCTGCACTTCAATGGCATCTGAGTTGTTTTATTTAAAATTCACTGTGGTAATGTACAGAAACAAAATTATAAAAAATGTGTCTCTGTCCAAATATATATTGTCCTGACTGTATATGAGCGCTGAACTGCTCAGTAAGGTGACATTTGTAAAAAAAAAAAAAAAAAAAAAAATTTGTCATAAAGGAAACCCTGTAACTCCCTTACAAATCTGATCATAACCCAGTACATCATCATCTGCTGTTTATTTCATTATTATTTATTTAAACTGCAACAACTGCACCTTGGCAATGGTCTGCTTGAGCAGAAGATGCCCTCAGAGACTGCTTTGCCCCATGGGATCTCATGGTGAGGAGACAATGTCTGCGATGGGATGCATGATAGACAATTTGAACTTTTAAGGGAGGTACAGAGAGAAAAAAGCTTGCCTCAAAAAGGCCAAATAAAAATACAACAGGTTGCTGGAGAGTACGCCTAGAGATGATAGGGTGTGGGAAGCCTGGAATGTTATGAAAACCAAAACACCAAGAAGAGTCTAGACGTATATGCTTGAAATATAGGATGCATTGCAATGATAAAGCAGTTTTCAGAGAGTATTCAGAATATTCAGTATACAAAAAAAAAGTATTCAGACTATTCTGTTTCCCATCTGGAACAATTATAGCCTAGTAGGAATACTACATTTTGACCAACTTGACTGACATGAAGCAAAGAAATTATAATCTTTGTGTGTTAGGAAGGTTTAAGGAGGCAATTGCAGGCAGTTATTTGGAAAGAAGTGAAAATCAGGGTAAGGAGTTGGGTATGGTTAGGGTTTGGTAAGTAAGTAAGTAATGTTTGGTTGAAGTAAAAAAATTTAAAACTTTGAAGGGGAAGTCACATGATATTAAAGGTTGTAAAAAAAAGTACAGTGACCTATTTTTTTTTAACATTGTCTGTTTTCTGGTTGATTTACAGGTTATGAGCTTTTTTCCAAGAATGATGTCACACAAAAATTAAATTGAAAACATTTGCATCTCTACATAAATTGTCTTTATTAGATTTGTAAAACACTCAAAAACACAGCTCTTTTTTTTGCAAGGTCAGATTACATTAAATTTACAGTTAAACCTGGGTCAACTGCCAGGGTTTGTGTTTATTTTACATGTCTAAACTCCTCCCTTATGGTGGACTTTGCTTTGAGTGATCCTACACTTATCCTGAGGAAAAATACCCCAACAAGCATATTTGTTTCTGCAGTCATGGGGGTTTGGGATACGCTTCTCCCCTCCCTTAGTCCTTCATCCCTGTTGGGGGCCGGGGTGCTCCTACTTTTAGTATTTCTTTTTTGTCCCCACAGGACCAGTTCCCAAAAACACAGAAAGGAACCACCAGGACCAACACCAATTCCCATTCTTGGCAACCTGCATCAGCTGGACCTGAAAAGACCTGATCAAACATTCATGAAGGTGAAGCTGATGTCCGTGTTTCAACACAATTGTGAGATATTGATGGTTTCTAGTAATATTCCAATATGCAACTTATTGAGTTTGTGTTGTTTAACTCTAAAAAAAGATCACTTTTATGATTTTATGTCCTTCACCAATTCCAATAAATTGAATGGACCAACACTCATTTGGCTGGACAAGTGTACATCACATAACATTTTAAAGGGTGACGCATTGTTTAAAAAAAATTTTGTGGATGTAATTTGAAAATTTTTTTTTTATTCACCTTCTTTTTTATGATTCATTCTCAACTCTGAAAATATTTGCTTGTAAGAAGAAGCTGGTTGATAGAGGACCCATCTGTCCATGGTTATAACAGTCTAACAGTATAACAGTCCCAACAGTTGTTAAAGATCCACAGCTGTGTCTGCTCTTCTGGAGGAAAACCAGTTTGTTGGGTTTTTAAAGACAGTTGGAGATGGATTGAAGGCTGTACCGTAGTCCGCCTTTTCTGACAAAAAAGTGCTTCTTTAAACCTTGTTCAAGTCATCCTTTCTCTCCAGATAAGATACAGCCTCCAACGTCTCTACACATATGGTTTTTACCCATCAGGTGAAGGTGTAACATTAGAATTCAGTCAACTGAAGTTGGTCCTGGACCAGATTCTGCAGTACACATTCACCTGAGGGACTAAAATCCATATCCTTGGCACAAAAAAAATGAAATTTGAGTAAAAACTACACATTCGAACAAGTGATCAGATGTCCAAAGGGGGTACAAGTCATTTTTACTTTCAAAATTGACTTGTTCTTTACATGAATGCTCCCATCTGGCCTTTATCTTGCTGGAGCATCCTGTAAAATTCCCCGTTCAGACATTGACCCTACTGGCGGATGAAAAACAACGTCTGTTGCAGCCAAAAACTATTATCCAATCAGGCTCACCCTTGATGAGGCCACGATGCCCTAAGTGGCCCTAAGTTTCAAAATTTTCCGCACCAGTGGGTGGAGATGCAATCTGACACAGGTGGACTGGAATAAGACTGTCAGGTGTTGCTTGGCTATCTTGTATCCTTTCTTTAAACATCGAATCCCACCATCTGCCACAAGCAGGGTCAGCTTCTATCTGTCTGTCTATCCTGTCTTAATCTTATTTTATCATAAGTTATCTTATGTTTATAATATCTTCAATATTGCTGCATTGATCTGCATGACAAACCTTTTATTATAAGTCTTTCACATTCTATTATAATCTGAGAGACAAAATCTGAAAGTTAGTTAACTTTTTTTTTTTTTTTACACAATATAGAAATTTTTAGGCTGTAAAACCCCTCACTTTTCTCTTTTGTTCAAACTCTCAAAGTTTAAACCTTCATAGAAAAATGACTCCAGTATGACAGAATGAAAACAAATATCTGATCAAGGGCAAAGAACCATGTCAATTTGGCAAATTGACTTGTATGCAGGATGCCAATCACTGTGTAGAACACAATGAGCTGTACAAAAAAAAAAAAAAATGTGCTAAATTGCACCATACGAAAGGTGTAAAAAAGTGAGACCACAAAATGTGAACCATGTTATAGTGAGGGAACACTGTAGATCCTGTTAGTTAATAAACATAAACAAAAGGTCATCCAAATGGTACAAAATGAATTTTCCCAGAATGTGGTTTGATGACTCCAGAGTTCTTTATATAAAAGAAAACCTTTAAATGTTTCTTTGTAAATTAAATGGAATTGATTGACCATTTACCACATCTAACATTTGAATTCTTCTTACAGATTTCAAATGTATTTTTGTTTGTATATAACAAACATCAATGTTTCCTTAGTTTGCCAAGAAATATGGGTCTGTGTTCACGGTTTACATGGGCCCCAAAAAAACGGTGGTCCTAACGGGCTACAAGACGATGAAGGAGGCCCTGGTTAACTACGCCGAAGAGTTTGGGGAACGGGAAGCACCAACGGTGGCGAAGGAAGCGCATTTAGATTGTGGTGAGAACATTTTCTAATCAAAGCGATTATGTACTTTAAGGAAAAGAAGACATGAGGTTTCTAAAGGTTTTAAAACTTAAAAGACAAAATGTCTCAAGTGGAGTTTAAGATAAGATAGTTTGTGTCATTAAACGCAAACTCAGACTAACAATAGATGACATAACGAAATGACAATGCGGCTTTAGGTCTTTATAACTGTTTTAGGTATTTATCCTTGTACATCTTCCGAAAAAGTTTAAGAAAATTTGAGTTTGACTTTGACTGAAGCCAAAACCAAATTTTTGTTTTCAGTTATAGATTTGCTAATTGATCGTGGTATTTACCATTTATCATGTTTTCAACCACCTTTTATTATTTTTTTACTAACTACTACTGTATTTCACATTTGTTGTTATAAGGGATAGCATTTGTGTTCACATAGTTCTGTGACCTAGAAAAAACCCAGACATTTGACCTTTTCTGTGAAATGCCATCAGTAGCGGTAACCAAAGCCAGTTCACGTTGAGTGTTTTGTGGATATTACCAGGTGTTGTTTGGGCAAACGGAGCCTCCTGGAGAGAAATGAGACGCTTTGCTTTGTCAACTCTCCGGGATTTCGGAATGGGCAAAAGAGCATGTGAGGACAAGATCATCCCGGAATGTCATTCTCTTTTGAAGGAAATCAGAAAGTTCCAAGGTAAGCAAGTATGCGATAGATGGGTCTTTGGGACCAGGATTAATCAGCTCTGTTCTGTGCTTCTAAACTGTTAAGTGTTTAGATGTTTCTTTCTTTTTGTAATAACAGGTGAAGCTTTTGATCCAACCTTGATCATAAACTCCGCTGTCTGTAACGTGATCTGCTCCATGGTCTACGGCACCAGGTTTGAATATGATGACCCAGATTTTAGAACCATTTTGAGCCGAACAATGAAAGGAATCCAACTTCTTGGCTCTCCGGGTGTCCAGGTATGATGTTCCTGCTTAAAAGAAAATCACAGCTGCAATTTGGGGTGAGTCAGTACTTCAACCTATTTTGGTCTTTTTCTTATTTATTACAGTTGCACAACCTGTTTCCAAGGATTGGCAGACTGTTCCTGTCTGCAAGTAAACAAATTAACCAAATATTCACCGCCAATAAAAATTATCACTTGAAGCTGCTCAAGGAGACCTTCACTCCGCACACATGCAAGTCTATTGCAGATGCCTTTCAGCTGCGCCAGCAAGAGGTAATCCATGTTAGCTGTCCGACAGGACACAATGGTGGATAATGGAAACAGGAATAAAACTTTAATAAAGCACATTTTTTAAATGGTTTAAATTGATAATTCTTTTAAAAGAAATCATGGGTGCCCAAATGCAAGCCTCGAGGGCCGGCCTCCTGCTGATTTCACAGAAATCCTGATTTCTGCTGCTGATTACCTGGATCAGATGTGTTTTGCCAATAAGGAGCTTCAATGGAAAGTTGGTTGGAAAACATGTAGGACACTGGGCCTCCAGGCCTGGTTTGGGGCACCCCTGAATTCTAATTAATCTAAGTAATTGAAAAATAGCTTGTCAGGTTCTGGAGTTGAAACCTACATTTGTCTGTTATGTTGAAACTGAATGACAATTAAAACAGCTATAAACTAAGAAATGTACCCTGTAAACAACTGTCATGACAATAGCTAGTCAGGGAAGCCAAAAAATTGTAAATTGGATGTGAAAGTGTAAGCTATTTGCCATAAAGATTGATCATTCAATTTGAAAGAAACTGGTACACAGATATTAAAAATAGCTTGATTCCAGAAGGCTAGTAAAAAACAAATAATAAGACAGACTTCACTCATTCTACATGTTTCTGTGGTGACGTATCATTCACATTTTGCACCGGATCTTCATCTGCAGGAAGATGGTTTTCCGAACAGCCACTTTCATGATGCAAACATTTTGGTAACTATTATGAACCTGTTTACTGCCGGTACTGAAACAACAGCAGCCACACTGAGATGGGCTCTTCTCTTTATGGCGAAGTATCCAAAAATACAAGGTGAGAAGAACTACGCAAGTTTATAATCTTCATGATCATGATGCTGAAGTTGTTCCTGTTTCCTCCTTTTTCTGGTAAACATTCCAGACCAGGTTCAGGAGGAGCTGAGCAGAGTGATGGAAGGCCGTCAGGTGACGGTCGAGGACAGACAGAGGCTGCCGTTCACAGATGCCGTCATCCACGAAACGCAGAGAAAGGCCAACATCATCCCATTGTCCCTTTTACACAGAACCAGCCAAGACGTCACCTTCAAGGGGTTTTTCATTGAGAAGGTTTGTCTCGTACTTCTGCTGCGTTAAAAAAAAAAGTGTAAATCATGTTAAATAGGGTAAATTGTGTTCCATAAAGTGGCCATCCATCTATTTTCTATCCTCTCTTGTCTACAGTAGTGCAGTGTAGTAAATGGGTCTACTATTGGATGATCAATTAGTCCATCACAGGGCAATTCATGCTACCTCCTATAATTGTTTTTTCTCCATAGGGCACAACAGTGATTCCAGTCTTGACGTCTGTCCTTTATGATGAGAATGAGTGGGAGAAGCCAAACATCTTCTATCCCGCCCACTTCCTTAGCAAAGATGGAAAGTTCCTCAAGCGTGACGCCTTCATGCCCTTTTCAGCAGGTTTGTGCCGCATTTGTTTCAAGCCCTTGAGTCTTACGAGCAAAAGCTGAAGATCAGTATCTTGTAGGGCGGAGGCTGTGTCTTGGAGAGAGTCTGGCCAGGATGGAGCTCTTTCTGTTCTTCTCCACCCTCCTCCAACACTTTCGTATAGCTCCTCCTCTTGGAGTTTCAGAGGAAGAACTGGACCTGACTCCACGCCCGGGAGGCACTCTCAGTCCTCAACCACATAAACTGTGTTTGGTTTCACTAAAGTGATGCAGGTTGTTGACATGAAACAAGTTTTAAACCTTGTTCAAGCTGAAATCCACCTCAGAAGAATAGAAAACGGCCCCATGATGCTACCAAAGGCTTTGGGACGTCTGCCGCCACACATGAAACTCAACTGTTGAATGAAGTTCAATTCCATAACTTCTGTTAAGAAACAGGTTTAAAAATGAAAGTTGGTGGAACCAGACCAGCTTTTAAAAGTGGTTTCTTCAGGAACCAGTGGAAATAGCTGTGAATTATTCTTCAGCAGCCAGCAAGCAAAGGAACTGAAATTATGAACGATGTTAAGCTTTAGGGAATATTTGCCAAAGAAAATCTCCACAAGATTTTCTCCTATAAAATGTTTATTAACTGAAGATATATTTACAGAAGTAAATCTGATATAGTTTGTATGTAAACAAGCAATGAGGACAAAATTTATTTACATGTATTATATATACATAATACTTAGAATGAAAACATCAAAAGAGTAAATTGCCATCCATTTAAATCTGATTTCTTTTTAATTTAAAGTAGTATTTGGCATTTAAATAACATTTAAAATAAGACACTAAAATCATGTTTTTACTTTGCAGACTGATTTGTATTTATCATTGTTTTTGTGTCTTTCAAACAACATATACCATTAATAAATTTTATATATACATACATATGCATTAGTAGAATCCTTTGCATTTATAAACTCAGTTGGACTTGGCCAGGACAGTCCGAGCCACAGACTTTATAAAGCTGTAGGTTGTGATGTTCTTATCAGACCACAAGGGGGCAGTACTGCTTGCAGCTGAGTGGGTTGTCTGACTTTTTTCACCTCCTCAAGATGGTTAATGAGTCTTATTTCCTTCTTTTAGGTATAATTGTGCATTATCTACGTAATTATGCCAGGCGGGTGTTTTGTCTCGCTCTTCTGAAAGGTTTGTTTTTAATGCTGTTTAAAATAAATTTATGTCATGAATTTTAAATTCCCTATCTAAACATATATGTGTGGTAAGTATGCGTGTGAACACCATCTGTTTTGTGTACATGTCGACATTTTTGCAGCTAACAGATGTGTTGATAAAATTTGAGTGTGTGGACAGGCCCCGCCCTTTTTGTACTACATTTGAACCTTACCGTAACGATAAACAACCAGTAAACTTGTTGCTTTATGCTGCTTCATTGTATTATCCCCCCTCCCCTCCTATTATCACCCTCCTACCCCCCTCTCTCTCTAACGTCCCTCTCTCTTCTTCCCCTCTTTCCTTTTCCGTCCGGTCCAACACCCAAGATTTTCAAACAGGGTTGAAATTAATAAAGTTTGGCCTCAATTACAAAAGGGGTTTATTCAGACATACCTCTGGTTTGTCTGAAGATTAATAACCCCTATTGTTAAAGTAAAATATGTCCAACACAAGAGGCCCTCAGCTCTCATCTGTCTGCCTAGCTGTTGGACAGGACAAGTTAAAAAATAAAAATAAAAAAAAATAAAATAAACATATGTGTAGTAAAAGCTTAAGATGTATATATATGTGATCAGTTTGATTTCCACATCCACTTAGCAAGAGTTAAAGACATGACCAGACGAAGATGACATAATTCCAAATTTTATGATGATTCAACACTGTTAAGTGAATTGGAAACATTTTCGTAAAATGTATGTCTTTAAGATCTCATTCTTTAAATGCTTTGATATTAGAAAACTGATATGACAACATGATAAAGAACAAACTTCAACTAAAAAAATATTTAAAAAAATATGCAAGATCAACTAAAAATTAAGGTTTTTCTATCTTTATCTTATTTTAAGCACAAAGTAAAAATAAAACTGTACAAAAATGTTCCGTCGTCATCATTATCATCAGCCGTACTGAAGTCACTGCTGAAAGGAGGCAGCTGTGGAGACCTCGGACATCACTGTTTCTTCTCACTTTCTTTTAATGGCAGAGTAGGTCACCTCACCTTCTTCCTTTATCTGGAAACACACAAACAAAACAGTTTTCATCCTCCACAGATGATTCATTTACTGCAAAGTACAGTGAAAGAATTCATGCTTTTTCAATGAGGGTCACAAAAAAAAATTGAAAACATTTCTTGAATCTGTTTACTTTTTAATCTAGTCTATCAAAAAGCATATAACATATCTTTCTTTCCCTTTCTTGTAATGATGATGATGTAGCATCTCAGAAAATTTGAAGAGGAAATCAGAAAGAGTTATTGTATCAGGAATGTCAGGGTTTCTTAAAATGTGCATTTCTCTTTTGTCAATACTTGGTTGGGCCTCCTTTTGCACAAATTATTGCATGAATGCATTTTGACAGAGGCGATCAGCCAGTGGTAGCTTAGAGGTAAAATGAAAGCCCAGGTTTTTTAGACAGCTGTCTTTAGGTGATCTGAATTAAAGGAACTAATGTCTCATCTTTCACTTGAAACAAAACTCAAATGCTGTCTATCTTGTTCAGATCATGTACGTCTGTTGACCAACTCAGTACAACAACACCATGATCATTGAAGCAGCTTTTGGTATCTCCATGCAGTTTGGTAGCAAAGGGCAGCATGAAGAGCTCTAGAGTTTCCTGGTAGATTTTAGTATTGACTGCAATCACATTTCCTGCTTCCACTCATCTTTCTGTTAACCTGCTTGGATCCAGCACTCTGAACAACCAGCTTGTTTCGCAAAGACTTTTTGTGGTTTGTTCTCCTTGTGTTCAAAGGGTCAGAGCATCTTTTCAAGTGTTTTAAGATACAGATGGAGCAACAAAATGAGAGTTTAACATTGAATCTATTGCAATAATTTAATTTTTTGAGACTTATACTTTGGACTAACATACCTGCAAATCGTATGAATCAATATTACAAGACAGGCTTGAAATGCTCTAGACTAAGTGGAATATACAAATGCTACTTTTAAAATCTAAACAAAATGCACTTTTGAACTTTTTCACAACATTCCGTTTTTTATTATACTTAAAATAAAATTGTGAAAAATACTCATCACTATATGAGTAACTAACTTTTTTTAAATTAACATTTTACTCCGAAGTCTTGAAGTTTTTTTCACATTAGTCTCTGAAAACCCCAAAACAAGTTTTTTTTAACTTTTGATTTTTTATATTTTTCATTATTTTTTGTTGAGCATTCATCAATATTTTACATATATCTTTTTTAATGCATATTTTTTTAAGTTGAAATAATTGATTTCCACATTATTCCATAAATCAGATTATTGCTTCTTGCGTTTAGGTTCATGTGAATCAACCCAGCAGTTCTATCACCATCAGGACCACAGCAGACAGAGTGACTTACTGTAATCTTAGAGGAAGCCTTTGGTTTGGAATGGTTAACAGCAGCATACGTCAGTTCACTCTCCTGCTCACTCTGCGGCTCAGTCTGAACACAAACACAGAAGATAATCAATTAGAACACTGGATTCACAAATGTGTGATTAGACAGAGAGGAAGCTTTTCTAATTCTGAATATTTTCAAAGTGTTGTGTTGTGGGGATGGTGCAGGACCCAAACACAGAGACAGGAGGCAGGGTGTTCCAAAAAACAAGAGATTTTTAATATAACAAAAGGCGCTGCCAAGCTGGGAAACTAGACAATAGGGATGGCCCGTTTGACACGGCTCTTCGGCGCGCGGTTCACCTTCATGAAACAGTGTTTCGACACAATGTTTCGGGGCGTGTGTCAACCAGGGCAGATCACGTGGTTGATGACGTATGACGCGCCAAATGCTTCGTTTGGTCGAACCACGGTTCAGATGTCACTTGTTTTTTGAACAGTTGGGCGCGCTATTCTCTAGAAATGCGAAATGAATCCTGAAAGTTTCCATACCAGTTCTATTGTTTTGCTTGAATTGGAATCAGCGTCAGTTCATTGCACTTTACCATGATTCCTAGTAATAAACGTTCTGTGGCTCAGGATCAGTTCAACTCGGTTTTCATTATAAAACAATACACTAAGAATGTTGTATATTGAAAAAAACACTGCGATGAATCTACAATGGCATGTTAGTGGCTTGTCAGAAAAGATAGCTCAGTGGAATAAGCAGTGGTAATTAGTTCTAGAGTTCCTAGGTTCGAGCCTGGCCCTATTTGTTTATTTTTTGCGTTTATTTTTTTCTTCATGTGATATGTGTTTTGCTGTGTCAAGCACTTCTCACAGAAAACGTCACATGTTGTGTTGTTCTTATGTTTTTTTATCATCATTAACAACATTGTTCTGTTTTACGTTTTTTCATCATCATTTCCACATTGAAGTGTTACAAGGAGCTTTGTTGAAACATATGTCGATATATGTCCAGTCCGCCACCAGGTGCCGCTGTTCTGTGTGGTTTCGAAGCCCTGAATGGGTGGTTAATTTTTCCGGCACAATTACAAGAACCCCAATGAGGCTTCATGGGGCTTCTATTCCCATCCCTACTAGACAACCAACTGACGGGTTACACAGAGAAACAGGGTAGCAGACAGTATGGACCAGCCGCAAGAGGAAGGCAGTGACAAGAAATATAAACACAAGACTGACAAGACAGGTGTAAACAATCAGGGCAGAATGGGACAAGGGAAGTAAGACTCAAAAAAAAAATCAATTAGTCACAACAAAAAAATTGAAAACATTTCTTGAATCTGTTTAATTTTCAAACTCTTCAAATCAACCCAGTCTATCAAAAAGCATATAGCATATCTTAAGTTTTTTTCTTCCTTATTTCATAATTGACCTCATGATTTCATAATTTCAAATGACATCCAGATACCCATTTTATACATGAATGCTGCAAATTTAAAGTTATCTACATCTTTAATTTCAAGAACCACTAAATGTCATTAATCTGTAAATATCTGGTTTCAAGCATAATAAACAGATGAATGGAATGAACCATTTTCATAAAAAGAAAAGGTTATTTGTTATTGCTAAATAGGTTGGACCAAAAACATCAACAAACCCTTTTGAAATACTAAAGTAGTTTAACAAGGTGTATATAAGAAATGTAAATAAAGGGAAAAAGTTCTGGATTTTTTCAACTATTTAAAAACTAGATAAACTTTTGATGTAGATGTTGTTTCCCTTTCGGCTTTTCCCATCAGGGGTCGCCACAGCGAACAAGTCGCATGGTAAACTTGGCAATGTTTTATGCCATATGCCCTTCCTGACGCAACCCTCTCAAAGCAACCGGGCTTGGGACCGGCACAGAAGTAGAGAAGGGAACAGGGAGCAGCCCGGAGTCGAACCGTGGTTTCACGGACGGAAGGCGCCGCAAACCAGCACGAGCTAAACCGGCTCAAACTTTTGATGTAGATGATCTACTTAAAATCTTCCAAGCTTTTATTTCTTGTAATGATGATGATGTAGCATCTCAGAAAATTTGAAGATGAAATCAGAAAGATACAGAGTTGGGCCTCCTTTTACACAAATTATTGCAAATGACTGCAAAATGAAAGCCCAGGTTTTTTTAGACAGCTGCCTTTAAGTGATCTCAATTAAAGGAACTCATGTCTCATCTTCCACTTGAAGAAAAACTCCCATCCTTTCTATCTGGTTCAGATCATGTACGTCTGTTGACCAACTCAGTACAACAACACCATGATCATTGAAGCAGCTTTTGGCATCTCCATGCAGTTTGGTAGCAAAGGGCAGCATGAAGAGCTCTAGAATTTCCTGGTAGATTTTAGTATTGACTGCAATCACATTTCCTGCTTCCACTCATCTTTCTGTTAACCTGTTTGGATCCAGCACTCTGAACAACCAGCTTGTTTAGCAAAGACTTTTTGTGGCTCGTTGTCCTTGTGTTGAAAGGAGAAATGCACCTTTGCAGGAGTTTTAAGATACCGGTAGAGCAACAAAATGAATGTTCAACGTCGTATTTATTGCTACATTTTAATTTTTCTGAGACTTTAAACTTTGGACTAACGTACCTGCAAATCATATGAATCAATATTACAAGAAATTCTGACTTTAAATACTTTAAACTATGTGGAATATACAAATTTTATTTTTAAAGTCTAAACAAAATTAACTTTCACAACGTTACGTTTTTTAATATACTTAAAATAACTTTTAAGAAAACTCATCACTATATGAATAACTAGCTCAGATATTAACCTTTTTATTAAGTTGTCTTGAAGTTTTTTTTCACATTAGTCTCGGAAAACCCCAAAACATTTTTTTTTAACTTCAGATATATATATTTTTTGTGTTTAGCATTAAGTAAATATATTTTAAGTTGAAATAATTGATTTCCACATTATTCCATAAATCAGATTGTTTCTTTGTGTTTAGGTTCATGTGAATCAACCCAGCAGTTCTATCACCATCAGGACCACAGCAGACAAAGGCCGCCTTTACACTGCATTGTTCAAGTGACCCAATTCCGATTTTTTCCTCTCATGTGGCACAGATCGGATATGATCGGTGAACGTGTAAGCAGGACAAAAGCGCATGGATTCCGTTTTTCTCAGATCAGATACAGGCCTCTCTCATATGTGGAAATAAATCGGAAACGAATCGGATACGTGCATTTGCGTGTGCCATGTAAGCAGACAAATCGGATATTCCCCAGTAAATGCGAGTCGTACGTCAGTGACGGCAACTCAGGAGACCACCAACTGAGATCACATGACTTATTAAGGTGCTTTTTGTGCGCTGATTTTGCTGTCAGCGTGTTACCTTTCAGCTTCAGGCTTCAGACCGTAGTTGGAAACCGCTGTTATGTCCGGTCCGGACGCAAACGGTAACTAATGAAGCGGGACACCGATGCTCTGGAACAGCAGGCTAGAAGCCTTTATTTCTTTGGGGGCGTGTATGATGGGGACAATGTGTGTGTGTGAGCGCGCGCACGCGTGCTTTTGTGTGTGTGTGTGTGTGCGTGCGTGCGTGCGTGTGTAAGGAGAGAGCCCCCCTCTCTCCTGTGGGAGAGAGCGCAGAACGGGGGAATGTCGGAGAACCGTAAATTAAAAATAAGGTGTCTCCCCCAAAGGTTTTGGAGTCTTTGGGTGAGGCTGAGGGTTCAGAACGGAAAAGAGAACCCCGAGGAAATCTCCCGTGCGTTTCTGACCACGTTCGGAAAAGAGAAGTCATCGCGCATGAAAGGTTCAACACTTGGATCAAACTGTTCGGACAGCACGTCTGCAAACACTTCCTCATTCAAAACTCAGAGAGAGCACATAAGACGGCCGACCAGCCCGTCCTTTTTACATCCCCGTGCATCCCCTCAGAAGCGCCCAAGGCAACGCCTCCTTCCGTCGCCACCTTGCCTCCATGACAACCGCAGTCACAAAAGTCCGAAAAAGGTCCGCGGAGGGCGGAAATACTGCTACGTAGTCCTCAGAATGTCTACGTTTGATAGTTTCAGCATTGTATAGTGTAAATGCAAACATCAGATACGGGTCACTTTTAAAAGATGATGTAAGCGGGTCGTCAAACAAATCGGATAAAGTCAGAAAATCGGATATGAGCATCTACACCTGCAGTGTAAAGGCAGCCAAAGTGACTTACTGTAATCTTAGAGGAAGCCTTTGGTTTGGAATGGTCAACAGCAGCATACGTCAGTTCAGTCTCCTGCTCACTTTGCGGCTCAGTCTGAACACAAACACAGAGGATAATCATCATTTAGAAAACACTGTGGAGTCATAAATGTATGATTAGACGCAGAGGAAGCTTTTTTAATTCTTAATATTTTCAAAGTGTTGTGTTGCGGAGATGGTGCAGGACCCAAATGCAGAGACAGGAGGCAGGGTGTTCCAAAAAACAAGAGATTTTTAATATAACAAAAGGCGCTGCCAAGTAGGGAAACTAGACAACCAACTGACGGGTTACACAGAGAAACAGGGTAACAGACAGTATGGACCAGCCACAAGAGGAAGGCAGTGACAAGACATATAAACACACAGGACTGACAAGACACAGGTGTAAACAATCAGGGCAGATCGGGAAAAGGGAAGTAAGACTCAAACTCAGACAGGCAGGGAGAATTTTCAAAATAAGACAGGAAGTTGAATACAAAACAAACAGAACCCAAACCACAACAGAAGGATAAATTAAGGTGACTCTCTGCTGTCATGAGAGTCAGATGATAGAAATAGTATTTTTAAAATAAAGTGACTCAGTCCATGACCTCTTTTAAAAGTCTGGAATACAAGTCATGGTTGCAACAGTAAATCAGTAAGTACATTATTTAAAGTACACTTTGACAACCACATTATTATTAGAACAATACCTTCATTTCTTTTCCTAATAGACTTTCTTTCTAATGATACTCACATTTTGAAGTGTCTGCTTTTGAAAGTCTGAAATGTAAAAAAAAAAGTAGATTTTAGGAACCAGATAACTTCAAAAATGATTTCCTGTTCTGGGAAGCTAAGTTGTCATTTGTTGGGGGAGTTGCAACTTCATGAAAATACAAAAGATTCAGATCTCAAGTCAGGAAGAAAAAAAAACAGAAAAATCGCGCTTCACTTTATCATGTAACGTAACAAACCAGCAAACCAATAGGGCGATGACTAGTTTCAGAAGGAAGAGGAAGTTCACAGCCTGTGGTTAAATGTTGCCATCATTTCAACTATTTTGAGTGTTCTGCTTTCTTCATCAGAACCTCATCACTGCTGGTAAAAGAAAACTGTACTTGTTCCTCTTTTCTGATCCTCTGTGACTTTGGCTCTCCTGCTTCTGAAGAGAAGAATGCTGAAGACGACCAGCAGTACCAAAACCACACCGACCACAGCTCCAATGATGATGACTGTGATGCTCTGGGGAGATTCTGTGACAAATAATGATATTTAAACTTGTATTAATCATTAACTATTATTAATATGTTAAGTACAACTACGATTAATATATTGATTACAGCAGGCCATTGTAAGACATTTATTTTGATATAAAATTACCAATTATGAGAAGCTGAGCTAAGACGTACTTTGTAACAAAGAAAAACTCAAATGTAATTAGATAATTTTTTTAACATAATGTAAAGTTTTTAAAACATCTCGGAAATTCTCTGGCATTGACTAAAAAGAAAAACTAATATGAGTTTACTATACCTAGTTAAAGTTAACAGAATAAGTCATTGAAAGAAAGACAATAACAACGTTTCATTAACTGAATGAATGTAAATGTCATTGAATTATGTTAAGTCTTAATAGATATGGTGATTATGATTTACTTTTGGGCCATAATGGATTAGTAATTCATGCAGTGACTAAACAGTGTTGACTTTCATCATTAAAGACATATAGACTCAGATCTAAAGCCCTGAAGGCTTTTACCCCTGGAGCAAAAGAAAAATATGACTTAATGGTAAGACAAAGTTAACAATCTGAGAACGAAGTGAACAAAAACTTTTAGAGAAAGCATTACTGTCAAATGTAGAGGAAAGGGAAGTACAGACACATTTTGGTGCATGTACAGCAGAACCTTAGGAAAGGACCTGCAGAAAACACCCGTATGGAGTTGACGAGGGTACAGTAGGATTCTGAGTAGTCTGGGCCCAGGAGTAACAGAATCTTAAAGGCGCAAGGTCCGCAAGGGACGTCATGAAAGTGGAACGTACATCTGTTGTGTGTGTAGAGAGCACACCATGAAGTATTTGTAAGGAGAATGTAAGTGACACGCATTTATGTTTTACAGTTGAGGCTGTCTTATGGTGGACTTACACAGCACTCTAGTCTTTTGTAAGAAGCGAGTACTAGCCACATACAAACGCGGTATGCATGAGTTGTGTTTGTAATACATAAGTAGGATGCTCAAACAAACAACACTGACTGTATTTCTATTTACTTACAGTCAGGCTGCACAGAGCACAACCCAATCACGTGAACAGCACTGATGGCCCTCCAGCCCAATCCGCAGGATCTGGGGTATCAAACAATCAAAAACCTTCTCACCTACTTCACCCTTACTTTACCCTTACATGTTGCATAAGTATTTGCAATGATCTGTCACTTGCAGCATGCCCATAGAATATTGTAGAACATACATCAATGTTTTTGCTGTAAGGGCTCTAGCAGTCTATAGAACCTTGACATTGTTTGTGAGCTACCTGCATTCCTCGCACAGGACAAATGTCCATTTTTATTGATTTAAGAACAAATTTTTTAGTTTGGGATTAAAATACAAAAATATACATTTAGAGACAAAACATAAAATGTAGATTTTTGCAAAAAATGTCAAATAGCAGTGTCGACATTTTTCCAGACTGTTATTTTCTAAAGCATTTTTGTGACAGAATGAGAATGGAAGACAAAGAGTCTTGTTTGCTCAGATCATTGATAAAACTGCATTTTTAACAGAAAGATTTTCAAAATCAGACTCTTATTTTCCATTGAATATTTATGCAGTAAAATTGTCTGCAGTACATGTTAAAACGTCATATCCATAAAAAATTACACAAGGAAAATATGAGGTTTCTTTCATCAATAAAAAGACAAAAACTTTTTTACCTGAAAAGTCCAGAACATAAACAGCATCTATCTGCACTTCATCTTCAACAAACTTGCAGGTGAATCTTTTGTTGTTTCCACTCTGATGTTTCACAGTCAGAACAGAAACACAGTTTCTTTGTCCTCTAAACTCAAACCCAACACCTTCTCCAGACAGGTGAGATCCTGTCTCATCCACCCAGATGATGCTGTTCTGTTTACAGAGAATTGTTTTATCATGTCTATTCAGTGAACACTGTAATGTGACACTTCCATTTCCTCTTGGATCAACTTCTGGTGGATCTTTAGAAACTGAAGGAAAACAAAAACAGAAAAGTTTCTCTGTTAGACGTTTTTACAGAAAACCTTTTGTCCTGACAGTGACTACATTTACCTGCACACCATGTTCCAAAGAAAGAACAGATTTGACAATTTTAGAAACTGTTGTTTCTCTTTCAGCTTTTCCCATCAGGGGTTGCCACAGCGAACAAGTCGCATGGTAAACTTGGCAATGTTTTATGCCATATGCCCTTCCTGACGCAACCCTCTCAAAGCAACCGGGATTGGGACTGGCACAGAAGTAGAGAAGGGAACAGGGAGCAGCCCGGAGTCGAACCGTGGTTTCACGGACGGAAGGCGCCGCAAACCAGCACGAGCTAAACCAGCTCCTTACTATTTTAGAAACTATTCAGAGAAAATGTTTTCATTTGTTTGAACAGCAGTAGGCCTGCACAATATACCGCAAATTTATCGTTATCGCGACATCAAGCTGTGCAATATGCATACCGCAAAAGACGGCGAAAATCGCAATAAATGGTTACCTTAAATGTGCTAAAACAAACTCACGGCAGCTTGAAGTATTTAATGAATCAAATAAATCCATTTATGCGTTTAACCAATCGGAAGGACCCGTTAACGTTGTTGATCAATCAGATGAGCCCTTTTATGTTTGATGTTTGCCTCCTATGTCGACAAGGGTCTTTCGAGTATGATTTTTAAACTGTTGCAGTGAAATGGAAATTATGTTTTTGGTTGTTTTGCTATTTGTTTACATACCGCAAATTATATCGTTATCGCAATATTAATCACTAATATCGCATATCGCGAGTTTTCCTCATATCGTGCAGCCCTAAACAGCAGAAATATTCTTGAGTTTAGTGTTTCAGAGTAAACTGTTCAGTATGGTAAGTCAGGGGATGATGGAGTCATTGTTGTAAGGCTCCATGTATTCTTTCCCTGCCAGCATCTTACACCCTGCAGTTATGTGCTGGATTGTTTCAGGCGCCTCTTTGGACAGCATTCACCTTGGGTCTTGTCTGGTGTGGTAGATCTGAGCCTCTATGGCTCTGGTGCTCAGGGCTTGTTCCTGGGCTGCCAGAATGAGCGCTTCAGTGCTGTCCTGTAGGCCAGCCCTTTCTAGCCATTGGTAGGACTTCTTGATATCAGCCACTTCATATACATATATATATATCTTTCTGGTCCTGATTCTCCGATATAATAGGAGGCCCTTTCTGGTCTAACTCCTATAATTTTCACTAAGAAAAGCAGAGAAGCTCTTTATTTGTGAAATAATTCTCTCCTCATCTGAGATGAAAACTGGTTGGTTTTAACTCTGAACGCTAATAAAGGAATTGCTTCTCATCTATAATATAATCTTGAGATAAGAGAATTTTGATTAAAAAAACTCCAAATGTCAGAGTCTCTTCAGGATTTGAGCTTTTTTTGGATCAGATCAGAACGTTGACATTCATGTAATCACAGAATTATTCAAGTCAGAATACTCACTGCTCAAAGTATTAAGATACACCTCAAACTCATTCTTGTTCCTGAGCTGACAGAGAAATCGACCAGCATCTTCATCAGTGATGTTTGTGACGAGCAGAGAGCAGTCACTGCTCACACTCAGCCTGGAAGCTCTAGCTGAACTCTGGACAACATTTCCATTCTTTACTTCTGTTATTGATGCTGCATCTGGATCTTTCTGGTACAGCCAGGTAACATCAGAACATGAGGAAGAGGAGGATTTAGTTCTACAAGGTAAAAGGACGTCATCTCCAACTCTTTGATAGAGATGTTTTGTTTGTCCACTTATGTCTGTAGGAGAGAAAAGAACAAACTCAGAGAAAAGTTGAACCTTTAACACAACAGTCACAATCACTGAAAAAATTAAATAAGATATATCCACCTGTAAACACAAATACACTCTTGATTAAAATCATAAGACCAGTTAAGAAATTGCATAAGTATTTGCACCGTGCGGTGCTCTCTCCGCACGGTGGGGGGGTTCATATTACACCTGAGCCGGGGGTGTTCGTGTCCCTGGGGGGTGGGTCCTGGTCCTTGCCCCTGAGCGCTGGGCCCCGCCAAACTTCCAACATGGCCGAGCCTGGTCGGGCCATATTTATAACACCCCTTGTGGGCCCTCTTTTTTCCCTGGGGTTCCCCCCTCCTGGGCGGGGGCGGCGGGCCCCTGCCTTGCTCCTCCCTGGACCAACCGTGGGCCGGGCAGGTGGCTGCCTGGAGTGCGGAGCGGGTCTCCCTTGGGGGGTCCTGGCTCGTACCTGGGGTAGGGGCGGGGGGATGCCCGGAACTCCTGGGTGGTGGTGGGGTGCTCGTTTGGGGCTGTGGGCGTCCTTCTCCGGTGGGGCCCTGCGTTGGGCGCTCCCGGCGCGGCGGGGGGGCTGCTCTCCTGGTTGGGCTGGGGCGGCGCTCTCTTTCCCTCCGTGCCTCCCTGCTCTCTGGCTCTGGGGGCCTTGCGGCGGTCCTGCTGGCCCTGGCCTGGGTGGCGGGCTTGGTCGCCCGGGCGGCGGTTGTTCCCTGCCGGTTCCCGTGTGGCGTTGGGGGGATTCCGGCTGCCGCTGCTGCTGCGGTGGGGGTCTTGGGGTGGGGATGGCTGGGCACTCTCCCTCCTTCTTGTCACGTTCCACCATCCATTTTAGAAGAACATAAACACTCACCTGAGCACAGGTTTTAGCTCACCTTTGCACTAACAGTTTGCATGATTGAATGACTGAAAGATTTCACAGTAGTTGGTTTTAAGGCATAAGTATGCGTGTGGGCGCTATCTGTTTTGTGTACATGTCGACAGGTGGACATTTTTGCGGCTGGCGGGTGTGTTTGTAGCGTTTGGGTGTGTGTGTGGATAGGCCCCGCCCTTTTTGTACTACATTTGAACCTTACCATAATGATTGGCAACCAGTGGACTTGTTGCTTTATGCTGCTTCATGGTCTTACCCCCCTTCCCCTCCTATTATCACCCTCCTACCCCCCCCCCCCCTCTCTAACATCCCTCTCTCTTCTTCCCCTCTTTCCTTTTCCGTCCGGTCCAACACCAAAGATTTTCAAACATGATTGAAATTAATAAAGTTTGACCTCAATTACAAAAGGGGTTTATTCAGACATACCTCTGGTTTGTATGAAGATTAATAACCCCTCTTGTTAAAGTAAAATATGTCCAACACAAGAGGCCGTCAGCTCTCATCTGTCTGCCCAGCTGTTGGACAGGACAAGTTAAAAAAAAAAAAAAAGAAGAAATTGCATTTCTATTTTTCATGGTTAGACTTTAATGAGGTTCTAAGTAAAGCTTTAAATGTAGAAATAAATGGGAACAAGAGACAGTTGAGTTAAAACAACAATTGAACTGAAATGGGCTGTTCTTTAGCTGATCAAAAGTTTAGGACCAAAGCACAATAAACCCTGTTACATTCAAACAAAACACTCAGTCATGAAAAGCTGCACCAGTCTTGTTAAACACCTCAAAAATCTGTATTGCATGTTTCATGCAAGTGTCTCTAAAAAGCTTTTGAAAGGTTTTGCCAAGTGATGAAGATGGCTTTAATGAAGAGCATCCACTGTCTGGAACTGATGTCCATATTTGTCATTTGTACCATCCATCCCCAAATGTTCTCAATAGGGTTTAAATCAGGAGAACATGCAGGATGGTCCAAAAGAGTGAAGTTATTCTCCTGAAAAATATTTTCTGTCATGTGGGTGTTGTGAACTGCAGCATAGACCTGTAGAAATGCCACTGACGTTGGAAGGCATCAAGACCATCCAGGTTATGTTTTTCTCATCAGAGAAGAGAACTCTCTTCAGCTTTGAAATGTCTCATGTTTGGTGTTTGCTTGCAAAGTCCAACCAGTCAATGTTGTGGTTAATGGATACGTAGCCCTTGAAGAAGCCTTTTGGTTCGAAGCTTTTCTCTTGCAGATGCCGTCTAATCGTTACTGGTTGACGTCAGCAGCAGTGATCTGTTATTAGAGCCAAAGACTGTACTGTTTCTTGGTCGACAGCCCTTTGGATCCTCCGCCTCAGTGCTGATCATTTTTTTTTGGTCTGCTTCTTAACTTCTTTGTCCCATAACACTCAGGATTGATTACAAAATTCAAAACTAGCGTCCAACCTCAGCAGCAATGACATGTTGTGAAAGGCCTTGCTGATGCAGCTCAACAAGCTCCATTTAGAAGCTTGTTAAGGTCCAGCTAGAATACATTCAATCATTTTATTAAGTTTTTAAGTTGGTGTTTTTTAATCAAAAGTGTCTATTTGTGTTTTTTCCAGTACTGGTGACTATTCATGACATCATCTAGTGGTAGTAACTTAAAGACACTATTTTTCCATCTCTATGCTCGGAGGGCTAAATCTAGGGGTAGGAACAAGCCGTAGGGGTGGAGAAGAATTCAGATGTCACCTAAATCAATGAGAATCTTCATCCACATATTCAGGGCAGTGTTTTGTTTCTTCTACTTTTCTTTCTCGTCAGTTTTGTCATAAAAGAGAAGCTTCCTGTTGGCAAATGTCTTGTTCCTGTTTTCTTAATGGTTCTTTAGCTGCTTTGCAAACATCTATCAGATGACGGGTTGTGTCTGTGTTTTTCAAACTTTCTTTTGCATCACTTTCTACAAAAATAATATTTTTTGTGGAAATTTTGAAGTTTCCTATTTTACTTTTTTAAACTCAAACTTGATGGGAGAGATGTTTAGCTCAGATCAATGCAAAAAGGTTTTTGTTCATCCTAAAGTGAACCAGAAGAGTCATAACACACTTTTTACAGTTTAAAAAGAGTGTGAAAAAGTGATCAAGTAGAACCTAGAGAGCTCATAGCCCCCCTTAACCTGTTTAAGGTTAAATGTGAGTCTCTGCTGCAGGATCAACAAAGACCCACGCAAGAACACAACAGACATTTTGAACAACTGCAGAAAACAACAAATGGAAAAACTGAAACTATTTTCTTGAGGTTTTAAGATTTTCTTTGATCTTTTTTCTGTATTGATTACATGAAATGTTTGAACATAAATCATTATTATCAATTTAATCTATCAATATATAACAACCAACATAAATGATTTCTGTTCAAAGTTTAATTTTGTTCTTCACTTTATTTTCTTGCTAGTTTGGTAAAAAATAACAACAACTAAATTTACATTGAAAAGTTAAAAATAGATATTTTTGATTGACATTGAATGTGTTTTTAAATGATCCACAGTGATGTTGTGTAAAAGTTTGTTTTTGTTTTCATCTGAAAATCCTGACAGAGCAAAGATTCACAGGAATCACTGAAAAGAATAGAATGTGTTTTTGTTTCTAAACTGTGAACAAATATGTGGTTAAAATATGATTTGATAAAACACAATTATAAACTAAAACCCTTCAAAATGTCTTACCTGTTAGAACGTAGACAGCATCTATCTTCACTTCATTGTTTTCAACATACTTGCAGGTGAATCTTTTGTTGTTTCCACTCTGATGTTTCACAGTCAGAACAGAAACACAGTTTGTTTGTTTTTTAACCTCAAACTCAGGATTTTTACCAGACAGTTGAGATCCTGTCTCATCCATCCAGATGAAGCTGTTTTCATTACAGACATTTGGTCCATTAAAACTCTTTAATGAGCATGTTAGGTCGACTCTTCCATAAACATCTGAAGGAGACGAAGAGACTAAAGAAAAACAAACAATAGAAAATAGTTTTCAGTTTATTCTTTTTGTCCTTACTTGAATTTTCTATTTAACATTTTTTAATGTGTGACACATTTACAGTTTTTATTAAAATCAATTAAACTGATCTGAAGTTTATCAAGTTAAACTAAACAGGAAACTCTCAAACTCTCTGTTCACCTCATTAATCAGTGATAATCAGAGACATTGATCTTTAATGTTTATGGATTAATCAGTTCAACCTATTTACTATAGAAAGAATGAAACATGTAATGATATTTTCTCCCATCAGTCGACTCTCTCACATCTCTCACACTAAACATGCTTTGTCAGCAGTTTCACCTTTTTCCAACCTAAATGATTCAATGAGTTCACATGTCAGAGTCTCTTCAGAATTTGAGCTTTTTTTGGATCAGATCAGAATGTTGACATTCATGTAATCACAGAATTATTCAAGTCAGAATACTCACTGCTCAAAATATTAAGATACACAACGGCGTCAAGGGTGTTATAATCTCCGGGCCGACAGACGTATTGAAGAGCATCTTCATCAGTGATGTTTCTGATGAGCAGAGAGCAGTCACTGCTCACACTCAGCCTGGAAGCTCTAGCTGAACTCTGGACAACATTTTCTTTGCAGCTCATTCTTTCAAAACCAGGTTTTCCAGGTCTGCTGATCAACCATTTAACATCATTGTTATAGGATCTATCAACATCACATGGTAATGTGACGTCCTCTCCAACTCTTTTATAGAGTCTCTCCTCTTTAACACTGAAACCTGCAGGAGAAACAAGAAGAAACAGAAAATTACAATCAGAATCACAAACAGAATCATTGATAAAAACTTCAGGTTTCTAAATACAGAGTAGAAATCCACAGTCTGCACACATGTTTACTTTCCTCTAATATTGACCTCATTCACATCTTTAACTCTGACATTTTCTGAATAGAATTGTGAATTCAGTTTATATACTTATATTTTCCTGTAATTTATAGTATTTCAAATATTTGGCCTCTTTTTAAGTTATTAGTTTGTGCTTTTAGAAATGGAAAGAAACAGCTACAAACAAACCAACATTTGGATTATTTACAACCTTTTAGGCATTAAAACTAAATTAATTTGCAAACATTTGGTTATTTTTCTAACATTGATTTAATTTAAACCATGAATGAAAACAAACTTTAAATCCTTAAAAGTAAATGTGTTTAGTGCTAAAATATGAGGTCAGTCAATCCATTTCTGAAATCTGTAGCGTTAATATTTGTGTTCTTGAAAGTCTTCCTTTTATTCTCTTCCTTAATTATTTCTTTACTCAACAAAACAGATTCTTTACAACTTTTTTTATCATTTAGTGCAGTTTTTGCAGTTAAAATATCAAAAGTCATTTTAGTTTCAGGAAGTTAGTTCAGTTTTCCTAAATATTTCAACTTTTAGACTTTTCTTCACTGTGTTCACATTCTTCATCATCTTCACAGCTTCAACTGTCAGATTTCAAATATGGATTTTTGCAGCAAAAACCAAATTTTTATTTGTTTTTATAAAATACAATTCTGTTTACAAAACAGATTACACCAAAGTTATTTTTTCCTTCCTAAGGAATCTGAAGATTAAAATATAATATATTTAACCATCTTTATCCTATTAATAACCTGTTTTAAAATACACAAGTTTTCCTTCAAACAAACCAAAACAAAATAATGTATTTTATAAAACCGACCCTTTAAAGTTTTAAAGCCAAAGTAAGAAATACATTGCAAAACATAAAATATATACAAATTACCTCCAGATTGAAGCATGAAAATAAGGATTATTTCCAGTCGTAGAGTCATTCTTAGTTTGTTGGTTTCTCGCTGTAAATGTTCATTTCCTCTTTGATGAGGACTAAATAGAAAAGAAAGTTTTGGCTCCACCCACTCATTATTTTTAGTGTCAGTATATTTGTGAGAGATGTCAGAGTGAAAGGATGAATTAGAATAAAAAATATAAAATGAAGTTTCTGAAGGTCAAAATGAAACAAAAGAAGACATTCAATGTCATTATATTTGAAGATAAAGCTCAAAAGTTCATCAGTTTAGTATCATAAAAAGGAAGTCTTTCTTCTTCCTGTCACAAGTGTTATAACAGAGGAAATGCTGTTTGTTCATTTCCTGAACTCACTACATGCTTCTTAAACTGCTCTGTAATGAACTTTATTACTTTTGTTCACAAACTGTCTGGTTTTGATCTTTTGTAACAAACTTGATGTTTCATCAAAGCAGCAACTGAAACGACTGTTATTGTCAGAGGGGTGGGGGTGAAGCCCCAGAGCAGGGGTCTTCTGGGGCCCTAAGCGAAATTTAATTTGTGGGCCCTCTAACTGATCAGCAGCACCAAAAAAACGCAACTGTTGTTGTAATATAAATGAGATCTCTCTTAATACATTTGTGAATGTTTTATCGTTGCTGCCAAAGAATTGAATACATTTAATTGCCTGCATGTTGGATGCATAAAGAAACATAAAGAAAACAACAGCTCAATGAGGGGGATTTTAGAAAGTCAGTCTTTCTCAGTCCAAAAAGTACCTCTTTGCACTAAATCCATTCTTACTGGATCAGAAAGTGTGGTTGGTCATTCAGCTGGACCAACTGGATTTGAGGTACCGGTAGGTGGAATTTTGGATCCAGTAGGCTCCCCTTCCATACACGCCTCTCTTGGAGCCTCTGGAACATAAGATACAGAACATCAACAAAAGCAAACAGTGAAAAGTAAAACAGTCAAATGTTTCCCTTTCAACAGTAGATGTGGTGACAGCAGTTTCTTCTGCATCTAAAAAACAAGAATTATTATTACACAATAATCAATGATAAAATTAATAAATTATCTAAAGCAGAAAACTACTAATAGTTTAGTGGCTCATTTAAAATCTGTGTGCAGGTTTTTCACAAATTCATGGTCTTTTTATATATTTATGACAGATTTATTGTTTGATTGTATATTTGCATGCGGTCATATTTATTCATTTTTATCATGAACAACTTGGGACTCCATACTCCTCAGCTGCTGTTTATAAACATAAGGGGTTATGCAGACACTGTTTTTTAAATTACTTTACATGCTATTAAAATTACCTGAGATGGCATACTCAGTGAAGTCAGGAACATCTTGGGATGTGGACGCTGCACCACCTCCAATACTTTTTGAGAGCAGAAGAAACTGTCGGCTGAGACGGAACTGTACAAAAAATCATCATCATGTAGAACCAAAACTGCAAAATACAAATAAGAAATAAATGTACCCATTTATTAAACATAAATGTGAACAATAATTTGAGTATAAATGGAAATATAAGCATTTATACACTTCTTCTTTATTATTTTGTACGTTCAGGATTTTAAAATTAGTACATTTATTTTGTTTATCATTTATAAATGAGAACATTTATTTCCTATTTGTATTTGGCAGTTTTGATTCTCCATATTTCATGGCAATGCAAGATTTAAGACACATTCAATGTTGAAAAAGTCAGACTACCTCACCTGCAATAATAAACGGCAGTTTTTTTAATTACATAAACCGGAAAATGCAGAACGCACTAAATGTGTTAGCAAAACAATGAAACAATACGACAACTTGAGTTAAAACATTTATCAGCCATCATCATCATCATCTACTTTTCTCTGCTCTCCACTGTTTTGGAAGGTCATGTCTGACCTCATCTTAGAAACTTGTATCAGAATTATTTTCGAGTTTTCCATTGGAAATTACGACAAATGGGGTCGTTACTTTATGTGTAATCTTCACCTCGGATCGCTGAGTATTTTACGTAAATTGCGCAGCTGCACTAATGCTGGAAAATGTAAAAATACGGCCCCAACATCCTCCAAACTTACCTTGTGATTGATGTTGAAGTTCTTCATCTTTTTTCAGCTCCTGATGGATAAAGTATCTTTGTCATAAAGTTCTCTTGTTTTCGCTCTGATCAGCGTGACAAAATGTACTCGTTTTTTTTTCTTTTTTCCCAACTTTATTGAAATAAAATGCGCTCGTAAATGCACACTGTGCCAGGATCAGATGCAATGATGTTGACCGATCGTTGCTGAGTGGTGTAACGTCATTATTTGGGTTGCCAGATTGGTTCAGGTGTGTTGAAGGGGGGGTCACAAAAGTGCAGGCAACTTTCTTTTTCACACGTTGGTACGGAAATTCTATGAAATGGGTTGCCAGATTTGGGTCTTTCTTTGTTTTATTTTTTTCGCCACTCCGGGGCGCTGGTGGTGACGGGGGCCCTACGCGGCTGCGTAATTCGCGTATAGGGAGGGCCGGCCATGACTCCACGCCACCAGAACACATGCAATAAAAACAAGGCAAATCCACAAATAGTTTTAAAAGCACAAAAACAGTCATGCAAAGGAGTTAAAAGTCAATCCATATAAACTCAATTAAAATCCACTGGTGACTGAGCTACAGGCTGTTCATAAGCTCGGTGTGTAGTTGGCACACTTAACTTTAGGAGGGGTGAAGCCCATTCACCCCTCTGCGTCTCCAAATGGCAGTGTGAGATCTTCCCGAGGTTATGCTGGAGCTCCTCCTCCACGTGAGCGATTTACTGGTCCGCGCCCCGATGAAGACCTGTGGTGGCTGTGGCCAGTGTTCTGCCGCCTCTGCGTCGTGAATTGCGCACCTCCGGCTCCAAGCCTTCCTCCTGCCTGCACCTTGCAGGTTGCGCCCAAGTGTCACGGACCTCGCGTCTCTGGCTCCGACAGCAGGCCAAACTCAAACGCCACAGGCTCCACGCGCCGGCACCAACAGTCCTCCTCCTGCCCTCGCCGGCTACGCACTGGTGCTCTATAGAATTCTATATATAGAATAACAGCCTCCCTGGTCTGTGTGTGACCACGCCCTCCCACACAGGTGGACCGGACAGGCGCACCTTAGACATTTAGGGCCCCTTGGTGGGGAGGGTGAGGGGACATCACTATGAGTAATCAGGAGATGTCCCCTCAGTGCCCTACCCGCCAATTTTAACTGCACCCCCCTTAGTACACACACCCCTCCCCCCTCAAAATATACACCCCAACATAAAACACACACACATGCACAAACACACCCTCACAAACACACATACACGCACACACATTTTGCAAGGAAGGTGGGACCTAGGACCATATGTCCCCTACCCCTTCCCTGGTGGGGGGTACGGGTCCCTTGGCGACGGCTGCCGTGTCCCCTGGGTGCAGGTCTCCTGGGCCCGGCGGTGCTCTCTCCGCTCGGGGGGGGGGGGTTCACATTACATCTGAGCCGGGGGGTGTCTGTGTCCCTGGGGGTGGGTTCTGGTCCTTGCCACTGGGCGCTGGGCCCCGCCAAATTTCCAACAGTGGCCGAGCCTGGTCGGGCCATGTTTACAACACCCCTTGTGGGCCCCCTTTTTCCCCGGGGTGCTTTCCTCCGGGGTGGGGGTGGATGGCCCCTGCCTTGCTCCTCCGTAGACCAACCGTGGGCCGGGTGGGTGGCTACCTGGAGTGCGGAGCGGGTCTCCCTTGGGGGGTCCTGGCTCGTACCTGGGGTTGGGGCGGGGGGAAGCCCGGAACTCCTGGGTGGTGATGGTGTGCTCGTCTGGGGCTGTGGGTGCCGATCTCGGGTAGTGCCCTGCGTTGGGCTCTTCCGGCGCGGCGGGGGGCTGCTCTCCTGGTTGGGCTGGGGTGGCGCTCTCTTTCCCCCCGTACTTCCCTGCTCTCTGGCTCTGGGGGCCTCGCGGCGAACCTGCTGGTCCTGGCCTGGGTGGCGGATTTGATCGCCCGGGGGGTGGTTGTCCCCTACGTGCTGCCGTGTGGCATTGGGGTGTTCCGGCTGCTGCTGCGGCGGGGGTCTGGGTGTGGGGGTGGCTGGGCGCTCCTCCTCCTGCTTTTCACATTCCACCGTCCATTTTAGAAGAACATAAACACTCACCTGAGCACAGGTGTTAGCTCACCTTTGCACTAATAGGTTGCATGAGTGAATGAATGAAAGATTTCACACTAATTGATTTAAAGGCATAGGTATGCGTGTGTGAACACTATCTGTTTTGTGTACATGTTGACATGTGGACATTTCTGCAGCTAGCAGGTGTGTTGATAACATTTCAGTGTGTGTGTGGACAGGCCCCGCCCTTTGAGATTTGTACTACATTTGAACTTTACAGCAATGATAAACAACCAGTAAACTTGTCTGCTCTATGCTGCTTCATGGTCTTATTCCCCTCCCCCTCCCACTATCACCCTTCCGCGCCCCCCCTCTCTAACATCCCTCTCTCTTCTTCCATCCTTTCCTTTTCTGTCCGGTCCAACACCAAAGATTTTCAAACATGATTGAAATCAATAAAGTTTGGCCTCAATTACAAAAGGGGTTTATTCAGACATACCTTTGGTTTGTCTGAAGATTAATAACCCCTGTTGTTAATGTAAAATATTTCCAACACAAGAGGCCCTCAGCTCTCATCTGTCTGCCCAGCTGTTGGACAGGACAAGTTTAAAAAAATAAAAATAAATAATAATCTCTACAATATACACCAAAAAAGGACATAACAAATGACATTCATATTAAAGGAGGAATGACCTGCAGTAGCGCTCCTTCTTGCACTGTGGGTGTAACAGTCTTGTGCTGGGGGAGCTGGTCAGCGCCTCTACAGTTGTTACAGTTGTTACTACTGGATGTTAGCTACTCCTGTCCGCCTCCTCGATGGACTCAATTGTGCAGCCCAGGACAGAGCCGGCCTTCCTAACAAGTTTGTTGAGCACTGCCCCCCGCCCAGCACACAACTCCATAAAGGACCACTAAGGCCACCACAGTGTCATAAAAGGTCCTCAGCAGCTGTTTGCACACGCCGAACGACCTCAGTCTCCTCAGCAGGTGAAGGCGACTCTGGCCCCTCCTGTACAGAGCATCCGTGTTGTTGGACCAGTCCAGTCTGTTGTTCAGGTGAACACCCAGGTATTTAAATGTGTCCACGTCCTCAATGTCTGAACCCTGGATGTTCACCGGTGACTGTGGTGGTGAGGACCTCCTGAAGTCCAGGATCAGCTCCTTTGTCTTGCTGGTGTTAAGCATCTGAGAACTTCTACAGATGACAGTGGTGGGAGTCGTAGGTGGTCTGATGTGTACAGGGTGAACAGGAATGGGGAGAGCACAGTCCCTTGAGGTGCCCCCGTGCTGCAGACCACTACATCAGACACACAGTCATGCAGCCTCACAAACTGTGGTCTGTCTGTGAGGTAGTTGATGGTCCAAGCAGTGAGATGTTGGTCCACACCTGCAACCTCCAGCTTCCTCCTCAGCAGTGATGGCTGGATGGTGTTGAAAGCACTGGAGAAATCAAAAAACATGACTCTAACAGTGCTCCCAGGGGCCTCCAGGTGAGACAGGGCCCGATGCTGCAGGTAGATAATGGCGTCATCCACCCCGATGCCTGGTCGATATGCAAACTGCAGCGGGTCCAGTCCTGAGCTCACCTGAGTGCGGAGATGGCTGAGGATGATCCTCTCCATAGTCTTCATCAGGTGGGAAGTCAAGGCGACAGGTCTGAAGTGGTTCGGTTCCGTAGGACGAGGTACCTTTGGAACCGGAACCAGGCAGGAAGTCCTCCAGAGGACTGCTTCTCCAGTCTGAGGCTCATAATAAATATGAACATCATCACCTCACAGAGCTGGTCTGCACCCCCCCTGAGGAGCCTGGAGGTGATGCTGTCAGGGCCTGTTGCCTTCCTGGCCTTTGTTCTCCTTAACTCCATCCTAACCTGATTCAGGGTGAGGCAGAGGGGGGTTGGAGGATGGTTGGGCGGTGGCTGGTCTGGTGCTGTGAGTCGTTGGGGGGGTCCCTTTGCCTCTGTTGGAAGAAGGGGAGAGTGGACTGCTTGGTGCTGAGGTGGTAACAGCTGGAGCTGGGAGGAGACGCCTGTGCTGGAAAGGTGTGAAGAGGGGGCCGTGTGGGTGGAGACGGGGGGCTGGGCAGAATCAAATCTGTTAAAGAACAGATTCAGTTCATTTGCCCAGGCTTGGTCACCTGTGACCTGGTGATCATTTCCAGCCTCAGCATGTCCTGAGATGTGTTTTAGACCCCTCCACACATCACAGATGTTGTTCTGTTCCAGGCGCTGCTCCATCTTCTTCCATAGCAGTCCTTGCACTTCCTGATCTTATATTTCAGGTCCCTCTGTACTCTGCGTAGCTCCTCCTTGTCCCCAGAGAGAAAAGCCCTCTTCTTTTCATTTAGGAGGGTCTTCAGCTCAGGAGTGACCCAGGGCTTATTGTTGGAAAAATACTGCACTGATTTTGTTTGCCCTGTGTTTTCCACACAAAAATTGACAGTCCGTGATGCAGTTAGTAAGACTGTCAATGTGGACTGCAGAGAACGTCCCAGTCTGTGGTGCTAAACAGTCCCTTAGTCACTCTGTTACCTCCTCAGTCCAGATTTTCACCGTTTTAACTTGTGGTTCCTGCTGTTTCACCACTGGAGTGTAAGCAGAGGAGAGATGGACCAGGATGTGACCAGAGCGTCCTAAAGGAGGGAGGGGGGCAGAAGCATATGCATTCTTGATGTTAGCATAGAAAAGGTCCAGAGTTTTCCTGTCCCTTGAATGACAGTTCACATACTGGGTGAAGTTGGACAGGGTGGCAGAGAGGGGGGTGCAGGCATGGTTAACGTCCCCAGAAATCAGGATCAGGGCCTGCGTTTCCCATAATAACGGATGGTAAATATGGCTTGTACCTCCGTCTTCTCTCCTGGCGTTTAACTCCAGCTCTGCAGCCTCGTCGTTTCCTCCGTATTTCAGCTGGAATATCTGGCTTTCCAGCGAGGAGAATCTCAGCTCGGCCAAGAGCTAACGGCTGATTTTGAGTGTAAACAATGGAGCTGCATCCTAACGGATCCCCTGAGGCGGTTCAAAAAGTTGAGAAAAAATTAAAAAGCAAAAGTAATAATGTTCCTGTCCTTTGTCGCAGAATTTCGTATTAGTTGCTGAAAAATACAAAAATCACAAAAAGGTGGAAGAAAATATTACAAAACGTAAACTAAGGAACACAAAAGGGTAGAGCAGCCCAGATAAGCTGCCACACAGGCGGCGCCATGGTAACGGAAATGATTTGATTATTATTTGATCAAATGTTTGATTTCTTTCATTCCAAATAAAGTTTTCCATCTGATTTTTTTTTACCCTTCTGTGTCTTAAAGAACACAAATGTGTTGTTTGTTGAAGACCTTGTAGTGTGGTGCTGCCACTAGGGGGCAGAATTTACAACAAACATGCAAGACTTTTCAGTTAGTTTTGCTGCAGAAATGTAAATATAAAATAACAATCTAGAAGGTTTATTTTCACTTGTGGTTCATATTGATCTGCAGAAATATCAGCCTGAAAGACAACTGAGTCTCTGTCATCAATGTGGAAAACATTTTTTTGTGTTCCAAAGTTGTTGTCTTTCCAAAAAACATTGATGTTAGTCACAAAAACAACAAGCAGTCTAATGAAAAAGAATTGGAATTTAGAAATAGTTTATTTCAAGCAATCAAAGAAAAAAAAATGCTAAAGAAGACAATAAAAGTATGACTATACATACATAGATATTAAACTTTGAGTGATTCATTTTGACCGATTGGGGAAAAAAAAAAAAAAAAAAGTGAAAACGATACATACACAAACACATAGACACACACTCATCCACCTACACACTCACAATCATTGTGCTATATAAGTATACTGTACACCATTTACTACACACACACATATATACCATTTCAGGCGTTTACACTATAATTGAACAGACTACTTAGAAACTTTGCAGGTGAATTTACATCTGAGCAGAAAAAAAGAAAAATACAGTAACAGAATCCGAAAAGAAAAGTTTTGCTCTCTTTCAATAAATTCTTTATATATATATATATATATATATATATATATCCCTTGTGCTATCCTAGGCACTTTAACATTGGGAGTTGGGTCATCTAGACCCACTAGTCAGTGCACTAAACCTTTTTTCTTCAATGATTTGTGATCTTCACTGGTGTCCAAGGATTACATGAAATCTTTCCGCCTTTATCCACCTTTGTCATGGTAGGGAGAACACGTCAATGTAAGGGTGGGGTCATCTAAGATAGTACAAGGGATATATATATATATATATATATATATATATATATATATATATATAAATGTTCTGAATTTTTTAGTTATTTGTTCTGAGAAGAGTTTTCTGCATCTTTTCTTCACAGATCGTCTTCAACACCATCCACAGTTCTTCTCCCTGAGGAAGCAGAATTTAGAAGATCAAGCAAATTTTTTATTTCTAGAAGTCCAAATAATGTTTAAGATCACCAACTTTTTTTTCATGAGCTGAGAGAAACAGGAAATGACATCATCCACATCAGAAGATGATGAAGAGTAAAAGAGTGAAAGTACTTGTTCTAGTTCTCTGGTCCTCGTTCTCTTTGGTTCTCCTCCTGTACATGTAGACCAGAGCAGCAACCACACCCACAAACATCAACACCACCTTCATCACGGCTCCAACGATGATGATGATGTTGTGACCAGAAGGATCTGCAGACAAAAGATTTACCAACATCAACTAAATAGATGTGTATGGATTATACATTCAAAACTTTGTCTTTGTGGATAAAAATAAATAAATAAAACTGTTTTACCTGAAAAGTCCAGAACATAGTCAGCATCTATCTTCACTTCTTCATCTTCAACAAACTTGCAGGTGAATCTTTTGTTGTTTCCACTCTGATGTTTCACAATCAGAACAGAATCACAGTTTGTTTGTCCTCTAAACTCAAACCCAACACCTTTACCAGACAGGTGAGATCCTGTCTCATCCACCCAGATGATGCTGTTCTGTTTACAGAGAATTGTTTTATCATGTTTATTCAGTGAACACTGTAATGTGACACTTCCTTTTCCTCTTGGATGAACTTCTGGTGGATCTTTAGAAACTGAAGGAAAACAAAAACAGAAAAGTTTCTCTGTTAGACGTTTTAACAAGAAAACCTTTTGTCCTGACAGTGACTACATTTACCTGCACACCATGTTCCAAAGAAAGAACAGATTTGACTATTTTAGAAACTATTCAGAGAAAATGTTTTCATTTGTTTGAACAGCAGAAATATTCTTGATTTTGTGTTTCAGAGTAAACAAAGTCAGAGGATGATGGAGTCACTGCTCGTCATTTTCTGACAACTTTCAACAAATAATATTATGGAAATAATATAAAAATAGATTAAATGAACCCAAAGAAATGTTCTCTGCATGAAGCTGAAACTGCTCTGTTGTCGTCTCTTTCTTTGTCTTTCTAGTCCTGATTCTCCGGGTCTGTCTGGTCTAACTCCTATATTTTAATCTGTGAATTCAATAAGGGCCCAAGTCCAAGAAATTTGTTTTTCCAGGAAAGGATTTTAATTGCAAAGCTTAAAGGGAGGCTACACCAAATGATTAATACTTTACCCAGATTTATCACCAGTTCATAGCTTACTAATGCTATAATATGAAGCACCTCACTTTTAGAATTTCAGAGGACTAGCAAACTAAAGTCTCTGGACTTGGGCCCTTCTTAAATTAAACAGAAGGAACATCTGCGTAGTCAATACATTACATCACACTTGGGACGTTTTGAACATAATCAGATAGCTCTTCCCTTGAAGACCATAAAACCTCTAACATTTCTATTTTGAAAAAGTGTGGACTTTTTCAAAATAGAAATTCTCCGATTCATTTCTCTGTTAGAAAAGCACAGAAGCTCTGGATTTGTGAAATAAATTTCCGCTCATCTGAGATGAAAACTGATTAGTTTTTACTCTGAACATAAAATAATGGATCCATTTTTAATCCATTACAGAATCTTGAGATTAGAGATTTTAGAAAAATAAAAAAACTCGAAATGTCAGAGTCTCTTCAGGATTTGAGCTTTTTTTTGGATCAGATCAGAATGTTGACATTCATGTAATCACAGAATTATTCAAGTCAGAATACTCACTGCTCAAAGTATTAAGATACACTTCAAACTCATTCTTGTTCCTGAGCTGACAGAGATATCGACCAGCATCTTCATCAGTGATGTTTGTGATGAGCAGAGAGCAGTCACTGCTCACACTCAGCCTGGAAGCTCTAGCTGAACTCTGGACAACATTTCCATTCTTTACTTCTGTTATTGATTCTGCATTTGGATCTTTCTGGTACAGCCAGGTAACATCAGAACATGAGGAAGAGGAGGATTTAGTTCTACAAGGTAAAAGGACGTCATCTCCAACTCTTTGATAGAGATGTTTAGTTTGTCCACTGATGTCTGCAGGAGAGAAAAGAACAAACTCAGAGAAAAGTTGAACCTTAAACACATCAAATCACTAAAGAAATACAATAAGATAGATCCATCTGTAAACACACATACACTCCTGATTAAAATCTTAAGACAAGTTAATAAATTACATGAATTTCCATTTTGCATGGTTAGATTTTAACAAGAGCTTCAAAATGTAAAAAAAAAAAGAAATGGGAACAAGAGACAGTTGAGTTAAAACAACAATTGAACTGAAATGGGCTGTTCTTTAGCTGATCAAAAGTTTAGGACCAAAGCACAATAAACCCTTTTACATTCAAACAAAACACTCAGTCATGAAAAGCTGCACCAGTCTTGTTGATCACCTCAAAAATCTGTATTGCATGTTTCATGCAAGTGTTTTTAAAAGGCTTTTGAAATGTTGAGCCAATTGATGAAGATGGCTTCATGAAGAGCATCCACTGTCTGGAACTGATGTCCATATTTGTCATTTGTACCATCCATCCCTAAATGTTCTCAATAGGTTTTAAATCAGGAGATCATGCAGGATGGTCCTAAAGAGTGAAGTTATTCTCCTGAAAAATATTCTTTGTCATTTGGGTGTTGTGAACTGCAGCATTAACCTGTAGAAAAGCCCAGTCATGACCACACAGACGATTCTCCAAATAGTCAGTCTGTTCTAACTAAAATTCACTCGCTCCACTCTGTAATGGTCCATGTACATCAGACATTTTAAAGCTAAAATGTTACAAAAATAAAGAATAAACATGACAGTCTAAGTAGTGAAACAATTTAGAAAGACAAAAAAAAATTGTCACGGTTTTAGTTTCTCTGCTTTTGTGTTCTAGTTGTTTTTTCTTACTGTCTTGTTTTGAGTTCAGTTTCCTGTTTTATTTTGAAAGTCTTCCTGTTATGTTGTTGTTTCGAGTCTTACTTTTGGTCCCAATCTGCCCGCATTGTTTTCACCTGTGTCTCGTCTGTTCTGAATGTATTTAAGTCCTGTCTTCCCTTCCTCCTGTACTGATCCATAGTGTCATGGTAGTTTGTTTCTCGAGTTTCTGTGTCTTTGTAGTTTCGGGTTTGCCAGCTTGCTGCTGTGGAATTTTGTTTAATATAATTCTTTAAAGAACTTGGGATCCTGGAACCTCCTCCTCCTCCTCCTCTCTGCGCCTGGGTGCTTCCCTCAACCCCATTGTAACAAAAATAAGTTCAGACCCAGTGCCTCAACTTCAAGACAACGACCAAATCCAAATTCCTCCTCTATGGCTCCTCCCTGTTGTTCAGATTGAAGGAGCATTTAAAGCTTCAGTGGTGTCTGAACTTGTTTTTTAGGGGGGAACTGAAGTGAATTAAAGGCTGGATATCCCTCCGTCAGGAGGGTCTGTGCTGCGATGTACAAGTAATGACTTTTTTTAGCATGATGTTTTAAAAATAGAAAACCGAACTTGTTCTATATTTTCCAGCACTGGTGACTATTAATGACATCATCTAGTGGTAGTAACTTAAAGACACTATTTTTCCATCTCTAGGCTTGGAGGGCTAAATCTAGGGGTAGAAACAAGCCGTAGGGGTGGAGAAGAATTCAGATGTCACCTAAATCAATGAGAATCTTCATCCACATATTTAGGGAAGTTGTTTTTTTTCCTACTTTTCTTGTTAGTTTTGTCATAAAAGAGAAGCTTCATGTTGTCTTGTTCCTGTTTTCTTCATGGTTCTTTAGCTGCTTTGCAAACATCTATCAGATGACGGGTTGTGTCTGTGTTTTTCAAACACTTTTGTATCACTTTCTACAAAAAAAACTTTTTAAGGTAAATTTGAAATTTCCAATTTTACTTTTTAAAGTCAAACTTCATGTGAGAGATGTTTAACTCAGATCAATGCAAGACGATGTTCATCCTAAAGTGAACCAGAAGAGTCATAACATAAAAAAGTGTAAAAAACAAATCCTCACACACATGGCCGGCCCTCCCTATACGCGAATTACGCAGCCGCGTAGGGCCCCCGTCACCACCAGGGCCCCGAAGTGGAGAAAAAATAAAATTAAAAAAAGACCCAAATCTGGCAACCTATTTCATAGCTGTGAATGTTGTGCAAAAGAATGTTGCCTGCACTTTTGTGATCCCCCCGTCAACACACCTGAACCAATCTGGCAACCCAAATAATGACGTTACGCCACTCTCAGCAACGATTGGTCAACATCACTGCATCTGAGCCTGGCACAGTGTGCATTTACGAGAGCATTTTGTTTCAATAAAGTTGAGAAAAGAAAAAAAACGAGCACATTTTGTCACACTGATCAAAGCGACAACAAGAGCACTTCATGCCACATAGACTTTAACCATCAGGAACTGAAAAAAGATGAACAACTTCAGCATCAATCACAAGGTAAGTTTGGAGGATGATGGGGCCATATTTTTTACATTATCCAGTATTTCTGTGCATTCGCGATTTAAAATACTAATTGATCCGAAGTTCGGTAAAGTTAGAAAGACAGGTGAAGTTTGCACATAAACGACCCCGTTTCGTAATTTCCAATGGAAAACTCTAAAATAATTCTGATACCCAAGTTTCCTGGATGAGGTCAGACATGACCTTCCAAAACGGCGAAGAGAAGATTAAATAACGACAACGGTGATGGCTGATAAATGTTTAACTCACGTTATCGTATTGTTTCATTTTTGCTAACACATATTTAGTGCGTTCTGCATTTTCCGGTTTATGTCAGTAAAAAAACTCCTGTTTATCTGTTATAGACAGTCAGGTAGTCTGACTTTTTCAACAATGTGTCTTAAAATCTTGCATTGGCATGAAATATGGTGAATCAAAACTGCCAAATACATAGGAAATAAAGGTTCTAATTTATTAATGACAAAAAAAAATGTACTCATTGTAAAATTATGAACATACAAAATAATAGAATAAGAAGTGTATAAATGCTTATATTTCCATTTATACTCAAATTATTATTCACATTTATTATTTATAAATAGGTACAGTTCTTTCTTATTTGTATTTTGCAGTTTTGGTTTTACATAATGAGGATGTTTTGCACAGTTCTGTGTCAGCCAACATTTTCTTCTGCTCTCAAAAAGTATCAAAAAGTATTGGAGGAGGTGCAGCATCCACATCCCTTCACGTGGCATGTATAGTAATTTAAAAGGTGTCTGCATAACCCCTTTTTTCCATAAACAGCGGCTGAAGAGTATGGAGCCCCAAACTGTTCATAATTAAATAAATAAATATGATCTTGTGCAAATATATAATCCAACAATCTATTTCTCATAAATATATAAAAAGATCATGACATTGTGAAAAACCTGCACACAGATTTTAACTGAACCACTAAACTATTAGTAGTATTCTGCTATAGTTATTTTATTAACTTCATCATTAATTATTGTATAATAATTCTTGTTTTTTAGCTGCAGAAGAAACTCCTGTCACCACGTCTTCTGTTGAAAGGGAAAACGTTGATGCTGCTGCTGGTAAGTTCAAATCTACCAAATATGGAACCCAAATCAAACTTATTGTTTCATTATTACTTAAAAGACAGTTATACATTTGTGCACACACGCAGAACAGTGAAGGCACTTCTTTCCAACATTCTGCACTAGATATATCTCATTTATATTACAACAACAGTTGCGTTTTGTTGGTGCTGCTGATCAGTTAGAGGGCCCACAAATTAAATTTCGCTTAGGGCCCCCGGAAGACCAGGGCCGGCCCTGCTCACACAGCAAACCTGTATAAGGTTAAATGTGAGTCTCTGTTTCAGGATCAACAGAGACTCACACAAGAACACAACAGACATTTTGAACAACTGCAGAAACAACAAATGAAAAAAAACTAACTATTTTCTTGAGGTTTTAAGATTTTCTTGATTGTTAACTAAATAAAGCAGAAAAGTCCCATGTTATCTCTAAGCTATTGTGTGGTTGTAATTTCATTCATATTTTTCTGAAATAAACGCCAAATAAGTTATGTTATTTAAAGTATAAAGCTGCTTCAAAGAGAAGTGTTTTATGGGAATTTAATCTCTGCTTATAGTTGTAAAAGAAACTGTCCCAACAGGAACAGTTTTTTCTGCCGGCTGCTCTCACAAAGATCTTTAAGCGACTAAAAGTTGATTATCTCCAAGAAAGACAAACAGCTGTCCATGACACTGAAGAAAAACCAAGCAACAAGTAACAGTGATGACATTAAAGCTGCACTCAACCACATCCATGCTAAGCTAACTCCTCTCATGGAGCTAGTGGAAGAGTTCTGAAGACTCTGAGCCCAAAGTGAGCTACAAGATAACTGGGTCGACATTCTAGAGAAAAGAGTGGACGACACAGAACAACAAGCAAGGATGAATAATGTCATTCTCACTGGATTACAGATCAAACAACAGGCAAAGCTAACTGCAGCTGGAGCTAGCATTGCTAAGGCTAATAGTGCTAGCATTGCTAGCATTTCTTCAGAACCTGGGAGCGATGGAGAGGCTCTGGAACACCAGGTGGAATCAGTTCTACTGTCTAAAGGGATTTCCATGGATCTTAATACCATCGAGATCTGCCAGGAGAAAAAAGACGGATAAACCAGCAATCCTCATCAGGTTTGTGAATAAAACACAAGCTAGCATTGATCATAGTAAGAATCTGAATGGATCTGCTGTTTATCTAAACGACCATCTGACCAGAAGGAATGCTGAAATCTCCAAACATGCCAGTCTTCTCAGGAAGGGTAAGCAGATTCTGAACACTTAAGGCTGCAGGATCTCTGGTAAACCAAGGTGTCTAAGCTAACAAATACAGTAATAAATCAAAAGTTACATGTGCAAAATATCTTTATCGGATTAGAATTCAACCGTGTACATGTGCCCAGAAAAACTTTTTTTGATTATAACAAACGTTTACATGCGCCAGTCGGAATAAATCATTTGGTCATGCGCAGAACTCTGTAAAATACAGGAAGAGGAAATGAGTCGCTGCAAACAAGCCGAGCTGTTACATACATAGATATGTTTCAGCTCAGTAATATACGAGATGATCTTCTAAACGTACTAATGTTATGGTTATTATAATGTCCCTTTTCGCTCATCATTTTATTTTTAATCCAGATGGTCAGTGCTTTTTTTGTGAAGGAACAAAGCTGGAAGAAGGGTTAGGAGTAGGCTAACACATGCTAACAACATTTAGCCTTTGATGAACATAAAATCCATGAGGAAATTCTGCAATCTGCATCTTTGCTGCAGGTAAATATGTGGGAATAACATCAACCTTTATTTAGTCAGGACACGACTGAAACACAAATCCAAATGATTGTTTGAACGGTTTCTAAGGACGAAGCAGCATTTCTGCTTTGAAAAGCTCACACACCGCCCCAAAGCCGCTGTGTGAGCTGGCAGTCTGAGTTCTGCTGGGAGACACAGTTCTCCTGAGTCCAGCAGCTCACCCAGAGCGGTGGGACGGAAGCCACCCCGGGCGAACACGTAACAAAACACCCCCTCCCATGGCCGAAAACACAAAGCTAAAAGTCCTGCTGCTGTGCTCAGAGACAGGATTCACTCGCGCCGAGCAGCCGGTCCTGTTTGCGCTCCAAAGCTTCCTCTGTAGCGCCGCACCGTCTATGCGTGACGTAAACCAGAGCAGTAGTGACACACAATCGGAATGAACTGTTTATGTGCACAACGATCAGATCAACAATCGGCATAACCCACATATCTGGATCGGAAAGAAACTTTGATCCAAACGAGTCTGATCCGCTCAGTCTTTTCCGAATGGCGTGTTTACATGACGCATTTAACTTCCAATCAGGCGTTTAAAACGAATACTTTTGTCCATGTAAACGCAGCTATTGAGCCAAATATCATTTATAGGAAATATGGCGCCTGGGATCTTTGCTCTCTCTAAAAGTCAACAGTGACTCTGATTTTCAGCAGAGTTCTGACCTGCAGACAACTTGACCTCAACTTCCAGCTGCAGAAGGACAAGGACCCTGACAAACAAAGTCTGCAGACCTTACAGCACAGAGAACATAGAAACTCTGCTAAATCCAGAAGGATGGCTGTCAATCAGGCAGCTGAAGATGGAACACCAACATTGGACAGAATATGGACCTTTGTACTTCACAGCTTTACCTTATAATTATAATAATAAAACTGTTTAATCAATTATTGAAGATGGTTAAAGTGATTGATCTCTAATTCTATTACTTCACTTGCCCCAAAAAGTCATAATTTGTTATGCTTATTTTCTAATATAGTGGTAATTTGTTTAATATTAATCATAATCATGATTTTTCCAAATGAAAATAATCTGAATATATTTTAGATAACTGATCTGTATGTGATATATTAATATACAAAATACAGTTATGTCTATTTTACATAATTATCATGTAATTCATCTTTTTCATGTGATTTTCTGATACTTTAGCATTCTAAAGACCTGAAACTGTGTTGGTAAGTAATTGATATTTGATAAAAAGTTATGAACTGGATAATGATAAATTATGTAATCAAATGTTTATGGTATAACAGGGTGAGACTATATAAATTTGCTTCCTTCCCTTTCAAGAAATATTTAATTTTATGTCTAATCATCCAAAGTTTGATACGTCTTAGTATGAATATATAACTGATGATTGTATTATTTTGTGCGATATTCTTGCTTTGATTGCTCAAATTTTAAAAACATATATATTTTTAATAATCTGTCTTTTCTACTGTAAAGATTACATGAAATGTCTGAATATATATAATAATTATCAATATAATCTATCAATATATAACAACCAACATAAATGAGTTTCTGTTCAAAGTTTAAGTTTATTATTTTATTTTATTTTCTTACTAGTTTGATAAAAACAACAAAAAATACATTTACATTGAAAAGTTAAAAATAGATATTTTTGATTGACATTGAATGTGTTTTTAAATGATCCACAGTGATGTTGTGTAAAAGTTTGTTTTTGTTTGAATCTGAAAATCCTGACAGAGCAAAGATTCACAGGAATCACTAAAAAGAACAGAATGTGTTTTTGTTTCTAAACTCTGAACAAATATGTGGTTAAAATATGATTTGATAAAACACAATTATAAACTAAAATCCTTCAAAATGTCTTACCTGTTAGAACGTAGACAGCATCTATCTTCACTTTGTCGTCTTTGACAAACTGGCAGGTGAATCTTTTGTTGTTTCCACTCTGATGTTTCACAGTCAGAACAGAAACACAGTTCGTTTGTTTTTTATCCTCAAACTCAGGATTTTTACCAGACAGTTGAGATCCTGTCTCATCCATCCAGATGATGCTGTTTTCATTACAGGCATTTGGTCCATTAAAACTCTTTAATGAGCATGTTAGGTCGACTCTTCCATAAACATCTGAAGGAGACGAAGAGTCTAAAGAAAAACAAAAATAGAAAATAGTTTTCAGTCTATTCTTTTTGTCCTTCATTGAATTTTCTATTTAACATTTTTTAATGTGTGACACATTTACAGTTTTTACTAAAATCAATCAAACTGATCTGAAGTTTATCAAATTAAACTAAACAGGAAACTCTCAAACTCTCTGTTCACCTCATTAATCAGTGATAATCAGAGACATTGATCTTTACTGTTTATGGATTCATCAATTCAACCTATTTACTAGATAAAGAATGAAACATGTAATGATATTTTCTCCCATGAGTCGACTCTCTCACATCTCTCACACTAAACATGCTTTGTCAGCAGTTTGACCTTTTTCCAACCTAAATGATTCAATGAGTTCACATGTCAGAGTCTCTTCAGGGTTTGAGCTTTTTTTGGATCAGATCAGAATGTTGACATTCATGTAGTCATAGAATTATTGAAGTCAGAATACTCACTGCTCAAAGTTTTTAGAAACTGAACTATAATAAACTATAAGCAGCGGCCGGACACACGGAGAAAGCAGTGACGTCATCGCCCCGCCTCCCCTCTGCTAATGCTTTTCCTTTTTTCTTTTTCTAACTTGTCCTGTCCAACAGCTGGGCAGGCAGATGAGAGCTGAGGGCCTCTTGTGTTGGACATATTTTACTTTAACAAGAGGGGTTATTAATCTTCAGACAAACCAAATGTATGACTGAATAAACCCCTTTTGTAATTGAGGCCAAACTTTATTAATTTCAATCATGTTTGAAAATCTTTAGTGTTGGACCGGACGGAAAAGGAAAGAGGGGAAGAAGAGAGAGGGATGTTAGAGAGGGGGGGGGGGGGGGGGGGAGTGCGGAGAGTGCACCGCCGGGCCCAGGAAACCGGCACCCAGGGGACACGGCCGCCGTTGCCAAGGACCCCGTACCCCCCACCACACAGCAAATTCTACCAGGCCGATTCAACTCTACAGGAGTCAATTTCAACACTTATAAAGTGTCTATATGGGTCCACACCACAAAGTGTCAAAATAACTCTTTTGAAAGTGTTGAGCCTTTTACACTAAGATTGAGTTGTTTTTTTACTCTGTTAGTGTAAAGAATTTAACACTTTCCAACTCTGGTCAGTGTTCGATTTTTTCAACACTTGTACATAGAGTTAAAAATTAGCACTGTCGAGAGTTTTTTTTATTAAACACCAAATAGAGTTACCAATTTGAATCTGTCGGTTTATTTCAACACTTTTGAAGTGTTTATTTGAGTCCACACCAGATATTGTCAATTTAACTTTTTTGGGGGTGTTGGTAAATAAGCACAGTCATTGAAAATTGTCACAGACCTACAATAGGTGCATTAGATTACTAAAATAAAGAAACAATGTTTAGTTGAAATGCATTTATTTTAACTGCATCACAAAAATTATAAAACAATCTTTATAACATATAGCAGTATGGAACAAGGTATGCTCTTTCATTCTCATTAGCACATTGCTTATCAAAAGGTCTATAATAAGTAAGCTGGTCAATACAAATCAAAGCATATTTATCACTCTGCTCTTCAATGCAATATGCATGAAAGTGTTCATCAAAGTGCAGTGTGTTGACAGCACAACCTATTATAAAAGCATCCTTTTCATGCATTATAATAGTACAAATTTTCTTAAACTCAGGTAAATCATGGGATGTTCCAGTACACAGAAATAGACCAAGGTGGTATTCAGTACCATAACTTTTTAGCCAATTTGTAGTTTGGACATTTGAAGATAAATTCAAATCTAGTTTCTGACATAACAAATTTCCACCCTTCAAGTTATCAAGAATTGTTGTTTTTAAAGGACCAAATTCATATCTTTTAAAACAATAGTTTTCATAGTAAAAAGCCATTTGACGCTGGTGTTGTTTTGCTAAAGATTTAGGAAGATTTTTGAAATTTTTTACAGACTTTTTAAAAGATTTGTGTTTACCTTCGAATCGCATACACCACACATGAATAAGTGGACCAATCTTTTTCATAGATCTTGGATAATGGATCATTAGGTGGTGTTTAGGAATTAGTTTTTTATCAGGGAACAACGTTTTGAACATGTTATGGTGATCACAGATTAGATGTTTCAAATAGCATATCATGCCATCAGTAAGGACAGTTGAAAAAACAATATCAACAATCTGCATCAAAAGAAGCAAAAAGTTCCAATATTTATTGTCCCTTTCAACTATGTCACCAAAGATGAGGGGAGTATTCCGGAGGGTACACCACGACTGAATAGCGTTTAAACCTAAGTGCTTGCTGCTGTCATCAATTTTTAACCCACTTGGTTTGTTTTTACGGTCCACGTGACCATAATTAAAACTGTTTATCCTGTCAAGTAATGTATTCATAGAGATATAACCACTTTTAATCAGGTACTGAAAAACCAACTTAAGCTCATACTGTACGACCCCTTCCAACAAATCATGCATTATATCAACAGCATAGTTGTCACTGCTATGAAAATATTCCAATGAATTGAGCACGCAATATTTTTTAACACCATAAATGGAAGGAAGAGCAGGATCTTCCCTAAGAGCATTACAACGTTCAACAATAAGATCTCTAGAACGCAGAACGAGGCTAGGATTATTTTCAGTGAACACTGACTGAATTTCTTCTTTGTTTGTTAGACAGAACCTACACCAGTGGGTTGCACTAAATGATTCGACAAAACCTAACAAGCTATTTAAAGCAAGATTATCACCTGTAACCTGAATTACAGTGCCAAACAATGGTTCTTTAAGGAAAGGAAGTTGGATTCCTTTAGTTTCTAAAATTTTTAAATCATCAATTAAAGGTTTAAGTATTTCTTCAAAACCATATTTTTTTAAATCTTCAGTGTAGAAAAGAACTGCTAGATGTATATTCATCAACACAGAGTTTAATTTGGGCGGGATGCTTTTTAAGGTGAAATAAACACAACCAAGTTTGTGGATGCTCTTTTTGGACCCCAATGGATTAGCCATTTCAAAGTCGTCATAATATAGCAAAATCTGTAAAGCATACTTCTGCTTTGAAAATAGAGGATGGTTTTGAAAATAGAATCCGTCACTTGTGTCAATGTATGTCCCACTTTTTCTGCATTTCTCTTGTAAGAAACCCTCCCTTATTTCACTATTTTTGAAAATTGAATTTAACGTGCCTAAAATTGGTATATATATGAATTTGTCTGTAACAGGAATTTGACTGTAAACACCTGTTTTTCTACTTCTGCGTGTATCCAATCTCACACCAAGAACAAATTCTTTAGGGTCAACTATTTCCCATTTTTCAGCAAAATATTTTTCTCTTTTTTTCTCAGTATTAAATGTAGTAAACGGATTATTTCTTTGGTTTAAACTAAGCTCAACTTTTTTGTAAATGTCAGATTTTTTATCTTCAGAAGAAAATGTCTGAAACGCTGCTTCACGTGCTTGCATATGTACATCATTCACAACTTCCTCCATTGAGGAAACTATTGTTTGGACTGTATTTTCAGATAGACCTGATGCCTGTAGTTGAGCGACAATTGAGCCACACATTCCAACAAGAGGGTTTTGTGTAACATTTGTAGGAAACTGCAGCATAGATGCTGAAGTTGTTGGCTGATCAACAGCAATATCTTCAGCAGATTGATGCGTCATTTCCTGATTAGATTCAGACTGTCCACTAAACTGACAACTGTGTACAGTTTTAAGATGCTTTCTGAATCCACTGTATGTACAAAAAGATGAAACACATCCTAACTCCCCACATTTTAAACGCAAATTTTTTGCTGGGTATAAACCATGAAAGAACTTTAAATGCTTGCAAAGATTTGAAAAAGTTTTGTGGTGCATTTTACAAACAAAACACGAGAACATTCTCAATCTGTTAACGGTGTTCTGACCTTAAATCTGGTGTCATGCTAACGCTCTTGCAGAAGTCGTGCTCTCAGTTCCTTGACTCGTGGGCTTTCCTTTGTGTTTCCAACATCAATGTTATACACTGTGGTTTGGATAAATGCGTAGAAACTGGAGAGGGCTTCATCGTAGGAGATGCTGAAGACAAAATGTGCTTTAAACAGCACATCAAATGCAGCCACTGATGTCAAGGCACTGCATGGGATTGGTTTCTGGTCCACCATGATGAAGAACCTCCGGATTTCTTTTCTTTGCTCCCCAACACAGAGTAGGAAGGGCTGCCTAACATCAACCTTCTCCAAAAATGTATTGAGACTGGCTCCTTCCTGCAGTTAAAGACAAAGATGTAATGCTTGAATATTTGCATTTTTCTAAACAAAGAATAAGTAGCATACAACACCAACACACAAACATTGTTAATTTTGATATCTATGCTAACGGAACACACCTTTACAAATCTTACAAGACGGTGGGCTGCCTGTGCTGAGCTGATTTTGGCTGATTTCTTGTGGCCTTTGGATGTAGGAGGCAAGAGATGCAGCAGCAGCAGAAGAGCTGATATATCACTGTCCCAACCTTAAATAAAAAGTACTTTTTTAAAGTACCTATTGGTATAAAAATATTTTCATCACAATTTTCTTAATCTTTTTTGAACATATCTAAATTCTATGACTTTATTGACAAAGAAAGAGAAAATATCTAACCAAGCCTAAATTGACAGAACCCCTGTAACAAATTCATAAAGCTGCAACTGTTTAATAAACTGCCCATGTTTACCAAAGTAATTCTCAGCTTTGGGGTCCATAGATGCCAGTAACTCCTCTAGGTAGGAACTCGATGGAAGACGCTGGCTTGCAGCAATCACTTTGTTCTTGAAATAGGATGGCCACTTTGCCAGAAACCTTCCTGATACTTCATCCCCAAACATCATGGAAAAGTCCTGGTCGATCTTTGAAGAAACAAACATGAAACCTAATAGGTAGGATTTTAATTTTGTAAATTTTTGGAATAAACTATTGATTCTTACCAACTCTGGCGTGTCAAGGAAACGAGGGAAGACTTCAAAGACTGACAATGTTGCATCTTGGTCATGAATCAGCTTCTGTCTGTACTCAAAGGTGGCTCTCATCTTCTCTTTAATCACAGATTTATCTGTAGAGTGTCTTATTATAGAGAGAGCCTCTCTGCACTCCTCACCAAACAGCTGTCCATCTATTAACAAAGAATCTCTTTTGGTTCTTGGACTTTCCTGGTATTCAGGCCTTGAACGCAAATGAGCGCCAACATTGGTGTTTCGCTGGACCGTCTTCAGTCTCCAGGCAAGATAGCCAGAATTGGCGTCCGGATCATAATAATGTTCCTGCATTTAGATGAATAAACACACATGGACAGAGTCACACAAAAGTTACAAAAGACTATTACTACGATAAAACGTGGACAACAAAAGTCTACAGAACTTACAAATCCATTTTTTGAATATGGATCTTGAAGATAGGGAAAAAGGGTCACAATGCCCAGAGCATAGCTGGTGCGAGCACTTATCGGTGGAATCCTCCTATTAAAAGAAGATACAGCACTGATTATTTACATTGTTTCTCAACCACATTCCACTGTAGTGCATGATGCCTTACCCATATGCAGATGTCATGTCCGCAACCAGAAATATTCACCATCTGCCTTCGTATTGCATCTGACAGAGTTTTAGTTTTGTCATACTCCTTGAAGATTTCCTCTCCCTTTGGGTTGGACCTTAAGGCTGAATGAACCATCTGGAAACAAAACATAAATAAATAATACAACTCATTCCCACATACTAACAAACATGTGCATTTAAAACAAACATACTTAGTAAAGCAAATTATTTGAGGAAAAATGTGTATCATGATCACATATAATTTAACATCAGTGTTACAATTTTTAATTGAAGATGTATTTATCAAATGGTTTAACACTTTGCCTGCTTAGCTTCATCCCGGTCCATCTCTCTCACGTCCTTTCTTTTGTTTTGCACTGATGGGAGGATCATAGTTGAATCTGATGAAGTGGAAGATGCTGAAGAGTTTGATATGGAAACTGGTGATGGTGGGGGGGCTGATAATGATTCTGGATCTGTTGTTTGTGATTCTTCTGCGGTCAAATTAATTGTAAGATCTAAAATGAACAAGAGCAAGAGCAGAACAGACATGTTCTTCATATTTTAAGATAAATTAAAACTTTAATCACATTAATAAACATGACAAAAAATAATTCAGAGAAGCAATTTAACATGCATCAACAAAATATACAATTTATATACCAGTTATTAAAACTGCATCACTTTAGTGCAATAAAACAAACACAAACATTGTATTATATAATATCAGTGCTAGAACAGTTCAGCTAAATAAATAAAAATACTAGTTTGATGAAACAGTTTGTAAAGATTATTATAATATTTTTTTTTCTAAATAAGGAAGACTACCGGTACTCACCCAACACTGGCTGCTGCTTGTATTTGACTTTAAAGTTTTTGACCCCAGACTTCAACAGCTCATCAAATATGTCCTCATCCACTTCTGTTCCAGACTGATCCATCAGAACAAGCACTCCTTCAGTCAGGAGCTGAACCTGCAGACCAAATTTGTCCGCTACTGGGAAAGAAAATACAGACAGTGGAAGTTATAAATAACAATCCATAATATGCCTTGATCCGAAAACTGACCACTATGGTTGATTTAGTAAAAAATAAAATGGCACAAACCATCTTGAAGAAAGCGGGTAAAGTCGAAGCATTCTTCACTGCGTGGAACTTTGACATATTTTTGAACTCCACCATATTCCACAGTTCCCAGCATATCCTGCGTTTGATTTAAATAAAGGGCGTAGAGATTAATAATGTAATATGCGTTGAACGTACTTCAACATTTAAATAACGCGATGAGAGTCCACCATTGCGCGGCTTGACTGTGGGATTTTTTTTACACGCGAGGTTAGCTAAACGTCATGCTAACATTTCACAAAGTGTGCACAACCACCAAACATCAAGTTCAACTTCATTAAATTGTATTTGCTTAACTAAAAATGTTCTTGTGTGTCGTTTACCGTGGCCGCAGTTAATTACTACAGTGTAACGCATGATTAATTCGACGCCTCCGTCCTAGGCTACTACCACCAATTTGCGTGGCTGACATGTATCCGCGTTTAATACCGACATAAAATCTGATGCAAACAAATGAAAATCGATCAATTCACCAACAAGAAGCATTTAATTTACTTACCAACTAGGTAAACCTTAAAACCACGGCTTCCAACGGTGTTCGCATGCAGTCTGAGCAGTGCAGAGGGCGGTAAAAGGTACACTTCAGGTGTTATAGGAAACGTGGGAGTTTAGAGTGACGACTTCAGAGTTAAAATTCTCATAATGACACTGACAGATTTATTTTGGAAACACGTTGATTTGACACTCATTTTCAACTCTACTCTTTTTTAGTTTAGTGTTAAATATATGGGATGCAACTCAACAAAGAGTTAAATTAACTCTTATATTACTAAAATTTGATCAACACTCCAAAATCAACTCTTTTGAATTTGCTTTGCAGGGAAGGGGTAGGGGACAGATGGTCCTAGGTCCCACCTTCCTTGCAAATGTGTGTGCGTGTTTGTGTGTTTGAGAGAGTCTGTGTGTGCATGTGTGTGTGTTTTATGTTGGAATGTATATTTTGAGGGAGGAGGGGTGTGAGTACTAAGGGGGGTGCAGATAAAATTGGCGGGTAGGGCACTGAGGGGACATCTCCTGATTACTCACAGTGATGTCCCCTCACCCTCCCCACCAAGGGGCCCTAAATGTCTAAGGTGCGGTTAAAATTGGCGGGTAGGGTGCTAGGAGGACATCTGCTGCTTGCTGGCAGTGATGTCCAAGCACCCCCCCTACCAAGGGCCCTACGTGGCTAAGGTGCAAATAAAACCGAAAGAGGGGGGGCCCACTCCATACAGCAACCATGGGAGGGGGGGACCACTACCAAGTAGCCCCCCCCCCAAGGCGCATCGCAGGCTAAGCCCCCCACCCCCTCACCCTAATATGAGGTTATATGAGGAAGGGGGTAAGTTGTGGACAGCTGGTAGACTGTCCCCCGGTGGTCAAACAGCCCCCCTCCCCCAACATAGGGGGGGGGGGGGGGGGGCTAATGCTTTTCCTAAATGATTATTGAGACAAGTTTCCCAGGGTGGATGTGAAAATGCAGATGCGATCCCCTCTTTGCATTTTCGTTTTAATTATGACACAGAATAAGCGGTTTTGAGTATAAAATGAAAAAGCATTTTGAAATATTGCTTTTTCATTTGAATTTTGAGACATTTGATGCAGTTACATTTTGAAAATTAAAAAGCATTTCTGTTAATCCATTTTAATTGTCAAATTAGACATTTCTAAATGAATTATGCTACACATTTACCAGAGAACGTCTTAAATAATGAAATGTCAAAAAAAAAAAAAAAAAAAAAAAGAAAATGAAATGTCAAATACCATTTTAATTTTAATTTTAATTAAGTGACAAAAAAAGCTGTGTTGAGGAAGGAAATGAAAAAGCATTTTGGTGCATTGCTTTTTCATTTTATTTTTGAGTCAAAAAATGCAGCTTTTAGGTTTTTGAAAATGAAAAAGCATTTCTGGTTTTGACTTTGCTTTTTATTTATGCTACACAATCGCTTCCATAGATGGAGTGAAGCAACAGCAGCCCAAAGTTCCTGGAAGTGAAGAAGATCTTCCAGATAATGCCAACTAATAAAGTTTTTCAGCTTTGAAGACTGTTTCTGAAACATAGTTTAAAAAAAGATCTGCAATCTTTTGATAATATGATGAATGTAGTTTAAATAACCTCTCTAACACCTATCACCTGCACATTACATTTCTCACAGCTGTCATGGAAACAAGAGGAAGATGAAGTCATTTGTTCCTCTGATATGTAGAGGTGTTGCACTGCAGCTCTTTATTTTACACTTTCTACTGGAAGTATCTTGTTTGTAACTGTTGCTATCTATTCTATTATTAATATGTCATTACACCTCACTCTTAAAAAAATGCATTAAAATGTTTTTTTTTTTTTTTCTAAATTGTCCTGTCCAACAGGTGAGCAAACAGACATAACCTGAGGGCCTCTAATGTTAAACAGTTTCATTTGTTTGAACCTCTTTTTTGTTGTTGTGATTTTTTTTTGACTGGAGAGAAACAGGAGACCTGGGGGTTAGCTTCAGCTCCTAAGGCTCATGGGAAGTGGGGAATCTTGGGTGTGCTTTGTGGGTGTGTTCAACAAAATGGGTGCAGATGCGGGTAAGAAAATCATGTGACCTGCTTGTCTGTCTGCTTCTCTCTCTCTGAGACTGTGGTCGTATGGATATGGGACATGGATAGCTCTCCAATGCAGCCCGTTACAAGTGACGCACTAGCTGGGTAATTACATTGGTGTCAGATATGAGATCAACTTTGCCAGTGCTGCTACGCCATTGAACAAGAGAGGGCAGGGAGCTACGCCATGGAGTGAGAAATGGCAGAGATTGAGCTACAAATCTTTATCCTGGAGGCAGTTTGGGACAAGCGAGAAGCAAGGGCGAATCATCTCCCTGATGGCACGAGCACCCGCAGTCATCTGCAGCCTGTTCCCGCGAGTCTGGGTTCTACGCTGGTGAACCATCCAGAGCAGTCTACTCAACAGCCGGTGATGCCAGCACACACCTCAATCAAGCATTGGACATTCTCCAGAACGTCTGCAACAGCATGTACAGCTGACGAGGCCAGCTCCACCATTGGGGCAGTGCTGCGGGAAGCAGAGACTGCAAAGGATTTATTCAGTCAGGGGTTGCTGCTAGCCGACCCACACCACCTGATGCTCTGGTTCGAGCAGCTGGTGGGCAGGATGGAGAGGAACCAGTCTTGGAAGTAATAGTTAACCAAACAGAGTCTGCTCCTTCACAGTGACGCGCACCCTGATAGTTGCGTTGCCATCGCTGTGGGGACCAGGGGCCTTTTGACAGTTTGGCTCCAGCACCCAGAAGCTTGAGCAGGGGGGCAGAAAAATGAAGGTGGGGTGAGGCTGTGAGGGAACCCTCGCCCTGTCAGCAGACATCCTTCTCTCCGGTGGTGGGATGTTGTGGGACATCACAGGGACTGTGTTGGGTGTTAGGGATTATCATTGCAGGGCATTGGTTGATACTGGAGCAACATTTAGCCTGCTACACAGGGGGACATTGCCTGACTCTGCTGGCTGGGCACCTACTGACATGGAACAATTGACAATAACAGGTGAGCGAACTCAGCTGGCTGGGAGGAAGACTGTTAAAATCGAGGTTGGAAACCAGAAGTGACTCACAAAGCAGATAGAAGGAACCATCGCTCTCAAGCCTCAGCCTGTGACCAGCGCAGACCAGAGTCCCCGCCCTCTACCACAAAAGCTGCGACCACCGTAGAGGAGTTGGCAGCCCGATGTGGCCAAGCATTGGATGCAGGACAGAAAAAGCAGCTGAATCCCCTCTTGCAGGAGCATGCAGACATTTTTGCTGTTTGAGATGAGGACTGCACTAGAACTAGTCTGGTACAGCACCACATTAACACTGGGATGCAGCTCCCATTCGCTTGCGGCCACCCTTGGGACAAGGGCAGTCAAGGTCAGAGGTGGGCACTGAGGGCCGCAGACCTGCATGTTTTCCAACATACCCTGCACTGGCAGGTTCTGATTGGCTGGACACACCTGAACCAAGGCAATTAACCATGAGTAGGGCAAGACTATCTGGAAATCATGCAGACACCGGCCCTCGAGGCCTGAAATTGCCCTCCCCTGGTCTCAGTGGGCGCAAACAGAAAAGTCTTGTTTGGCCTTTCTGTGCTGCTTTAATGATAAAACCAACCACAAGTAGTTCAGAAGTCTTACAAAGTGTTGCCCAGGCAACCAACAATAATAACTCAAAAAGTGACATTAAATGGTGTGAAGGTGCTCTTTCTCCCCAAGTGGATGGCAATGTAAAACAACAGCAATTGAGGTTCCTTTAACTCGTTTGTGTCTTAAAAGTCTTGTTTCTGTATTGGTTGTCAAAGACGATGTAATGGGAATCTGCCACTTGGAGGCAGACTTCAAATAGAACAGCATGGAAGACAGCTGAGTATCATCATTCTACTAAATGTTGTTCTTTGTGACATGTTCCACACTCTTTCCAAAAAAACACTGAAATAAATACAAAAACAGTAAGCTGTCTGATGGACTATATTCAAGTACAATGTATGGATCATATAATCTATTACAATTTAGATAAATGTTTGATGAATTTACAGTAACTAATAGTTAGGGACAGGAGACATGAAGAGCTGTGGCTCCAGTTTTCCCCCTCAGGAGCAGGAAGCCGTTTGGTTTGATGTGACGTGGCGTTGACGTGTTCTGGGGTGGCGTGACATAACATTGACTGCAGTGGTGAGAACTCTACCACTGCAGCAGAGAATCTCCTGCTGGGTGCAGGGTGGTCAGGTCATTCTGTCTTTTCACCTTTTGGATTTCTTCCTTGCATTATTGGCTCTGATGTCTTTCAGTTCCTGACTCACTAAAGTGTCCATAATTGAATGTCCATCATTGAAATTGTCTGTAACCCTTGTGCTATCCTAGGCACTTTAACATTGGGAGTTGGGTCATCTAGACCCACTAGACAGTGCTCTGAACCTTTTTTCTTCAATGATTTGTGATCTTCACTGGTGTCCATGGATTACATGATATCTTTCCACCTTTATCCACCTTTGTCATGATAGGGAGAACACGTCAAAGGTTAAAAGGTTAGAGAAAAGACTAAATGAAGATCTGATGATCATTGGTTTTTATTGTTTACAATTTAACGTTAAGCTCTTATTTAACACATTGTCATGTAATTCATTGTCTTTAGGAACTCACTGTTAAATGCTTTCATATTAGAAAACCGATACAACAACATAATAGGGAACAAAATGCAGCCAAAAAATGTAAAAAAAAAAAAGAAGAAATTTTTAAGATAAACTATTAAAATATGTCTCATTTTAAATGTGAAGCTTCTGGATCTGTATCTTGTTTTAAAAACATATTAACTGAAAACTGTACATCAATGTGCCGTCCTCATCTTCATCCTCATCTTCAGCTGGACAGAAGTAACTGCTGAAAGGATGCAGCTGTGGAGAGATCACTGTCTGCTTCTTCTCACTTTATTTGAATGGAAGAATAGGTCACCTCACCTTCTTCCTCCTTTATCTGGAACACAAACAAAAAAGCGTTCTCATTCTTCATATTTAACCTTAATGCATGCATTACAAATGTATTACATTACATTTATACATTTGAATGGCCAGATCTGTGTTAGTTCATAAATATGAACTAATAAAAAAGTGAAAATTGTTTTGTTCTAGGATAACTGAGGCCGTTCCAGACTAGCTGGGACTGTTTCTAGTGCATCTACTGTAGGTTTCTTTGTTGGAATTAATTCCTGATCAGGAAGTGTCCAGTTTAGCCAGATGTCCAGAACCACCTTCAAATGACCCCCCCAACACACTATTTGAATGAGAAATACAAATACAGTGAGTTCCTTTCAGACAGCTGACATTTGCAGCCTATCATAAAGAGAGACCTTAATGCTGCATATAAATTATGCTCCTTATATCCATGATTTTGATCGTTCATAAACCACAGATTATGGCCAGAGGTGAGAGCAAGAACATAAACAGATCTTTGAAACAAGAATGAATCAAGATCTCCATGGTATACAGTGTAAAAGACACTGAAAGAATCAACACTTTGTTTGGATTTGAGTCACAAGAAAAATGTTTAAATCATTTCTTGAATCTGTTTTCACACATTTTTCGTTGGAACATGAAAACTTAGTCTTTTAAAAACATAAAGCATTTCTTCGGTTTTTTTAACATTTTATTTTAATCAACAATTGACCTCATGGCAGATCTCTCCTCATCAGCTACCTTCAATTTCCAAAAGTCTCTGGATAATCATTTTTAATTTAACATCTAAAGTGCAGTTTTAAACTCATCTGGATCTTTAATCTTAAGAACTAATAACAATAACAACAAAAATGAAAATCAACAAAATGTAATATCTCAGAAAATGTGAATATCAAACCATTAAGGATTGTTTTGGCACAAATATCAGGTTTTCATAAATGCTGTTCATTGTTGATCACTCAGTTCTTAGTTGATTCTACTTTTTGCATGAATTAGTGCATCAATGCATTTTGGCGTGGAGGTCACCAGCTTGTGGTACTGTGGAGGATTCTGGAAAACCCAGATTATGTTGAGAAATGCAGTCAGGTCATCTGACTATAGGATCTGGTGTTTTTTTCTTCCTTCTCTTGAGAACTCAAATTATCAATTAGACCCTGACTGGGATGGTTACTGGAAAATTTAGCCCAATAACACCATTTTCATTGAAGTAACTTTTGGTCCCATTGTGGTGACGTACCAAGTCCTGCTGGTAAACCAAATCCACATCTCCACACACTTTGTCAGCAGAGGTCAGCATACATGCTTTAAAAAAAAAGACCAATGGTATTACAATATTCTAATTTTCCCAGATACCAAATTTAATTCAATTTTATGTATTCTTTGTATCATAACTACAAGAAATTAAGAGTAAAATCCACTACTACTACATCAATCTAAATGTAAAGATTCTGCTTAACATTTACACATTTCTCTTTTAAAAGGTAAAAAAAAATACATATATTGGACTTTTTACAATCTTCTGTTTTTAATTTACCAGTTAAATTTTAACTTTTTGTTCAGAGTACCCACTACTGTGTTGGGAACTGACCCAAGATCTATAGTTTCATTAGATTATATGTGTTTAGGTTCATGTGAATCAACCCAGCAGTTCTATCAACATCAGGACCACAGCAGACAAAGAGACTTACTGTAATCTTTGAGGACGCCTTTGGTTTGGAATGGTTAACAGCAGCATACGTCAGTTCACTCTCTGGCTCAGTCTGAACACAAACACAGAAGATAAAACTCAATTTAGTGAAATTCTGTAGCTTCACGAATGCATGATTAGTGAGGTATATGCAGATGATATTTTAATTCTCCAAATAATTTGAGTATAAAATAATGTCCCTCTTTTATAATGAGAGTCAGATGCTAGGAACGTTATTTTTAAAATGAAGTTGACTCAGCAAAATCTGTCTGGCATAACAGGCATGGTTGCAAAAGACATAAAATCATTAAGTATATTATTTAAAGTGCACTTTGAGAAACAAACTCATTTTTAGAGAAATACCTTCATTTCTTTTATTAATAAACATCCAATTTTTCTGAAGATACTCACATATTGACGTCTTGGTTTTTGAAAGTCTGAAATGAAAAGAAAGTCGATTTTAGGAACCAGTGAATTTTAGAAATGATTTCCTGTTTTTAAAGCTAAATAAATAAATACATAAATCATGATAATATTGAAAACAATTCCAATTAACATTATTGTGTGAATAGAAATCTGTCTACAACACTGACTATTTGGGAACTGAGTGAGTGTGATGTCATCCATGCAAAATGGCCAACTTTCAGCTCCAATGAAATAAAGTCACATCAGTCACCATTTTTTGTGATATGGCGCCAACGTGTTTGACCCAGATGATGTCAGTAAGCAGTGATTGGTCTGAGTCGGTCTGAGTCAACATTCTTTTTAGCAACCACTCTAACCAATCATGAGAGCTTGTTGGAAGTCTACACCCCTACCACACAAAGTGATATCTGGAGAATCTGTCAAACAAACGTTTATTGAGGTATTTGATTGAGCAGGCTATAATTTAAAAAGTTGCAATTCAGAAAAATTATCAGGAAAAAAAAAGGATTAGTGAGAACATGTTAAAAAAAGCCAGCAAGTACTTCCCGTTTGGAATGGGGAGGGGACAAAATCGAAAATTAGATCTAATTTAAAAAAATAAAAACAAAATCACACTTCACATAATCATGTCAAGAGGAGTTGATGGCAAGTCAGCAAACCTAGAAGAAAGAGGCATTTCACATCCTGTGGGTAACCCTTGTGCTATCCTAGGCACTTTAACATTGGGAGTTGGGTCATTGGATTACATGAAATCCTCTCCACCTTTATCCACCTTTATCATGGTAGGGAGAACACGTCAATGTAAGGGTGGGGTCATCTAAGATAGCACAAGGGTTAAACGTTGCCAACAAATCTTTGTCAACTATGGTGAGTGTTCTCTATGAAGGTAAATATGTTCCAAAAAGGACGCACGGTAATGCTTTATAAATAAGAGTCCTTAATAAACCATTTATAAGACATTAACAAGCACTAGTTATGTTTTAATAAGTTGCTTATAAGAACATTAATTACCATTTGTAAATGTCTTACAACTGACTTACAAGTTTAAATAGTCTGTTTGTAAATGCATTAAAATATTCCTTAATCAACTACTTATAGGACATTAACAAGCATTAACAAGCTAAGTGATATACTTATAAGCAGCTTAATAAAACATTACTAGTGCTTGTTAATGTCTTATAATTGGTTTATTGAGGACTCTTCTTATAAAGCATTACCAGACACGCTTGTAGATTTGATGTGAGAACTTGCACACCAAAAATCTGTATCTGTGTGTAAAAATATTCTGCTAACTAAATTACATCTGACAAATTCTCGTTTGCATGTGTTCATTTAGAGTTACAACCTCCAATCTGTGATTACAACTTCTCAAATGTGGTTCTGCGTGAATCACAAGTGCGCTACAACTGCGCTTTGACCTCTGACACATTCCTTGCGCGAAACTTGTGTCAAAACTGATTTGTGTTCGATAGTGGAACGGGGGGGGGGGGGGTGCGTTAGAGGAGGGGGGAGTCAACCAATCAGAGTGCAGCACTCAGAGGACTTGGTAAAGTTAGAAAGATCTTCACAGATTCGGACTTCCTGCTTCAATAACTCTTCTGATAAATATTCAAATGTGACAGCAAGTCTCTCAGTCATTCTGTATTAACACAGAGAGTGAACTACAAATGCATTTCTAAAGAAAAAAAGTCAGTTTTTTCCTGCATTTTAATGAGAAATGATCCCTTCGTGCTGTAAATGCAGACATGATGCAGCGAGACGGCTGCAAACGGACCCTCAGCAGGAAAATCATCTTTGTTGAAGCAGGTTGATAGGGCCAGGGCTATTGAGCTATCAGCCGCGCTCCGCGGAGGAAAGGAGAGGCGAGAGTTCATTCACGCAGAAACAAATTTGAGCAGTTGTAATCACAGATTGGAGGTTGTAACTCTAAATGAACACATGCAAACGAGAATTTGTCAGTTGTAATTTAGTTTGTCAAACTTTACAGCAGAAGATTTTTACACACAAGTTCTCACATACTATATTACAAGTTCCCACATCAAATCTTCAAGTGCGTCCTTTTTGGAACATATTTACCTTCATAGTTCTGCTTTCATCATCAGAACCTCATCAAATTAATTGCTGGTAAAAACAAAACAAACTGTACTTGTTCCTCTTCTCTGATCCTCTGTGACTTTGGCTCTCCTGCTTCTGAAGAGAAGAATGGTGAAGACGACCAGCAGCACCAACACCACACCAACCACAGCTCCAATGATGATGACTGTGTGGCTCTGGGGAGATTCTATGATCAAAAAAATAATATTTGAACTTCATCATTTATAAAACTGACTTCAACAGACTACTATAATAATTTTTTTTTATAAAAAAGTTACCATTAATTTTTCTGAATAAAGAACAACACAAATCTAACTTTCTAAAACATAATTTTAACATAATTTCACGTTTAGAAAACATTTTGCAAATGCTGTAGCTAAGACAAACAAATATGAGCTTATTGTACTTAGTTAAAGTTAAAAGAATAAGTCATTGACAGAAAGACAGTAACCCAAAGCACCATGGAATGAAATGAATGAATGTGAATTTCATTCTATATACAACATGAATTGAGTGATATAAAAATAATTTACTTTTGGACCATCAGGGAATAGAATTTCAAGATAGCAGTGAATTCATAGTGTTGAGTTGTATCACTAAAGACACTTATGGACTCAGATCTAAAGCTGTGATGTAATGACTCAAGATAGGAGGAGATCAAGTTAATAACCTCAGAACGCGCCTGACAAACACTTTAGATGAAGTATTACAGTCAAGTGTGGAGAAAAGGCAAGTACAGATACGTCTTTGGACACAGAGATGCTTGACTTTAGATTGAGCAATATTTTTAAATGAAATAAAAAAAAACAATAAAACTGTTAAAATACACATTTTTGATCCTTTAATTTTTAATGAATGGCCTTCTGCTCTGATGTGTTACCTGCCCCACTCCCACACATAGAAGGTTCTAGCTCCCCCCCTGTGTGGGCCCATAGAGTGAAGCATCTTAAGGGGATCAAAGGTGTGTCTTGCAGCTCCCTTAAGGCAGGGGTCCCCAAATCCAGGTCTCGGGGGCAAATGTCCCGCTGGTTTTCCAGAAAACCTGCCTTATAAGCTGCTGATTACCTGGATCAGGAGTCTTTAGCCAATAAGGAGCTTTCCCACTTAACATTTGTGCAGCAGAAAGATCTGCAGTACATGTTACAACTTCATACTAATAAAATCAAACAAAGTTTAAATATAGTGTCTCTTTTATTAATAACAAGACTGAAAAACAGCTTTACCTGAAAAGTCCAGAACATAGACTCACAATTATAAACTAAAATCCTTCAAAATGTCTTACCTGTTAAAACATAGACAGCATCTATCTTCACTTCATCATCTTCAACAAACTTGCAGGTGAATCTTTTGTTGTTTCCACTCTGATGTTTCACAGTCAGAACAGAATCACAGTTTGTTTGTCCTCTAAACTCCAACCCAACACCTTCACCAGACAGGTGAGATCCTGTCTCATCCACCCAGATGATGCTGTTCTGTTTACAGAGAATTGTTTTATCATGTCTATTCAGTGAACACTGTAATGTGACACTTCCATTTCCTCTTGGATGAACTTCTGGTGGATCTTTAGAAACTGAAGGAAAACAAAAACAGAAAAGTTTCTCTGTTAGACGTTTTTACAAGAAAACCTTTTGTCCTGACAGTGACTACATTTACCTGCACACCATGTTCCAAAGAAAGAGCAGATTTGACTATTTTAGAAACTGTTCAGAGAAAATGTTTTCATTTGTTCAACAGCAGAAATATTCTTGATTTTTGTGTTTCAGAGTAAACATAGTCAGAGGATGATGGAGTCACTGCTCGTCATTTTCTGACAATAACTTTCAACAAATAATATTATGGAAATAATAAAAAAAATATATAAAATGAACCCAAAGAAATGTTCTCTGCCTGAAGCTGAAACTGCTCTGTTGTCGTCTCTTTCTTTGTCTTTCTAGTCCTGATTCTCTGGGTCTGTCTGGTCTAACTCCTATATTTCTCTGTTAGAAAAGCACAGAAGCTCTGGATTTGTGAAATAAATCTCCCCTCATCTGAGATGAAAACTGATTTTTGACTCTGAACGTAAATGAAGGATCCATTTTTCATCTATTATAGAATCTTGAGATTAGAGTATTTAGATAAAAAACTCTAAGTGTCAGACTCTCTTCAGGATTTGAGCTTTTTTTGTGGATCAGATCAGAATGTTGACATTCATGTAATCACAGAATTATTCAAGTCAGAATACTCACTGCTCAAAGTATTAAGATACACCTCAAACTCATTCTTGTTCCCGAGCTGACAGAGAAATCGACCAGCATCTTCATCAGTGATGTTTGTGATGAGCAGAGAGCAGTCACTGCTCACACTCAGCCTGGAAGCTCTAGCTGAACTCTGGACAACATTTCCATTCTTTACTTCTGTTATTGATGCTGCATTTGGATCTTTCTGGTACAGCCAGTTAACATCAGAACATGAGGAAGAGGAGGATTTAGTTCCACAAGGTAAAAGGACGTCATCTCCAACTCTTTGATAGAGATGTTTAGTTTGTCCACTGATGTCTGTAGGAGAGAAAAGAACAAACTCAGAGAAAAGTTGAACCTTTAACACAACAGTCACTAACAAAATCACTGAAAAAATTGAGGTTATTCTCCTGAAAACTATTCTTTGTCATATGGGAGTTTTGAACTGCAGCATTAGAAAAGCCCAGTCATGACCACACAGATGATTCTGCTGAGTCATGAGGGATGCTCCCTGCAATATCTCCACATGGCCAGCTGGGGTGGTGACAAAGATGGTGCCGGTGTGTGTGGCCTGCCGTCTGTCCCTTCTTGGTGTTTTTATGATTCTGTTCTTTTTGATAAGCTTTACACATATAACAACCTCCCTACTGGTATATGACAGAGAGTCGCTTCTGGATTTCCAGTCTTTAATGAATGTTTCTGATTCACATGACTCCCGTGGACAAAAATCTTTACCACCGTTTATGGAGGGAATTCCATTGTTCCTCTGCCGCTCATCCGCCGGGGCCCCTTCATCGTGGAAAAGACGCCACCGTCGCCTCGGTAAAAAATTGTGTACCGAAAAACTTGTTTAGGTCGTTTTTCTGGACACACCAAGGCAAAGCTTCCTGAGCTTAAAAGTTTTTGCCCTTCACGCCGCTTGCTGGAACCCGCAGTCAGCTGGCTGATACCTATGAGGTGCCGTGTAGGACATTATTCAGAATTAGCATTCACATACACATGTGAAATCTCTCACACACACTAGTGAAATGCTTGTATACATACAACTGAAAATGTATTCATTCACATACACATGTGAAATCTCTCACATACACATGTGAAATGCTCTCACACACACTACTGAAAATGCTCTCACATACACATGTGAAATGCTCTCACACACTACTGAAAATGCTCTCACACACACTATCCAAAATGCTCTCACATACACATGTGAAAATTTCAATAGAAACGGAAGGCATTTCAGTAGAAACAACGTTTTTTTTTTTTTACTTTATTGTTAGAAACAAAGTTGCTCGACTGAAGGCATTTCAGTGGAAATGAACCTGTGTCCGAATTCCTGCCCTGATCCCTAACTACTAAAACCCTATATAGTGCAGAACTATATAGTTCTATATAGTTCTCTGAATTTAAAAGCAATTCAGACACCCGTGCTCAGTACTTTTTTCTTTTGGGTGTTGTTCATAACGCGCTTGACACGGAAACAAAGTGGCGCATTACCGCCACCACCTGGTCTGGAGGCGAACTACTCCTATTTAACGCGGAGAATGACACTTATTTGTCAGAGTAAAAACATAATAAATATGAACATTTTACAAAGACTATTTATGAATCTGGTGTGTTCTGATCATGGAAAACGTGACTGATTTATAAATAATTAAATTACAAACACTTTGGTGTTGATTTAATGTATTTGTTCATAAATAAACCCCCAAGTTATTTTTTCATGCCAATATTTATTTTGTTTTTGTGCCGCTGAACGATTAACGGGCTCTTGCAAGGAGGCATTGTTTTCTGTAGTTTTCTTACACCTTACTGAAAATGGCTTTGAAAATGAATCTGTCCGTGTTCCTGGCAATAATTCAACCGTTTTTCGTGAGATCAAACTGAAAACGAGCAGATATGCAGCATCACAGGACGGCAAGGACAAGCAGACATCTCAGAAGATTTCCTCTGGATGCCCTGACCAGACAGAATAACTTGTGAGTTAAACTTAAAGCTTTTTTTTTAGTTAAACCTAAACTTTAACTTAAACTTTGTTACTAATCATGCTCAAGGTTACACAGTCTGCTGGGTAAGAGTTTAACATTCTTTTTCAAGTGAGTTGTGTAGTCCAATTACATGAAACACTTGTGAGTTCAAAGTTTAGAATTTTTTATTCAGAGTCAAACCATATCACTTGTTTTAAACAAAAACAAAACAAAAACTTTCATTTTTAAAGTTTAAATGAAAATCCAAAAACCCAGCCAAATAAAAACCACGAGATTTTCCAGAATTAATAAATACTTCATAATCTAAAATGTAAGACATCAAAATAAATAGAAACATTAAAAAAATGTGATTTAATTTCCTCAATGAAATAATTAATGTTGCATTTTCCAGGGTCTTCCACGTCTCTACTGCTTTACCAACACAAAGGTGTCTGTCCTGGCCCTTTACGCTGACGGTCAGTCCGACACAAGACTGGATTTTCGGTTGACCCGCAGGACCATCGAGCATCTGGGTCGATGGTCCTGAAGCATCAGCTTCGGGTTCCTCACACTCTGGGGGGTCACAGGAGACTGACATCCTGGTGTTTCTTTTCTGGCTGGCGTGTGGCACATCTTACAGTGTGGTAGCCAGAGTCTTTGACATGACACGGTCCACCGTGAGCGATGTTGTCCACAGGACGGCAGACCGCATCCTCCAGCTGATGAGCAGGGTCACCCAGCTTCCCAGTGGGAATGAACTACCATAAGTCGCCTCTGGATTTTAGCAGCTCGCTTGGTCTTTCTCCTTCCAAAGGGTCACAAGGAGCATTGATGGCTGCCACATAAGAATAAAGGCCCTAAAAGAAAATGTAGCTTGTTATTTTAACAGGAAGCTTTTTTTATTCAATTAAAATGCATGCTGTATGTGACTCTAATGCCAAATTTATAGATATTTTTGTTGAGAATCCAGGATCAATCCATGATTCACGGGTTCTACGTAAAAGCCCAATTTATGTAAATCAAACAAACCCACCTGAAGGATCCTTTTGGGTGATGGTGGGTATCCCTGCATTGCACATCCCATCATGCTGCTGACACCCTACAGGGAACCCATGAGGAATGCCATTGAGGCAGTTACAACCAGAACCACTCCAGAACACGCTCTGTTGTGAAGAGAGCATTTGGCATGATAAAGATGAGGAGGAGAGCAATATTTCTGGGGGCACTGGAAGTAAAACCAACCTTTGCAATGAAAATCATTGCCTGCAGTTCAATTCTGCACATTCTGTGCATCAGCAAAGGCGACTGCTTAGCCACAGATGTTGAGCCACAGCAGGACAACACCAGGAACATGCAGGACGAGCAGAGTCACGTCTGTCTGCAAGGACAAATCTTTGCTTTCCTTTCAGCTCCAACTGTGACACACATGACTCTAGAAGACCAGGATTATTGTTAACATGTATAAAAATAAATATTAACATATAAAACGAAATTCTAAATATGTACATCTGATATTTATATGAAAATCCTTTTGAGATTGTTAAAAATAGCTCAGATTTAAATAATACATGTAAATTATTCATTTTTGTTCGTACATTTATTAAACAAATTGGAAAAACAATGGCTGCATTACATTTTAGAACAATAATTTCAACTCAAGTAAACTTAACAGACTCTCCTGTCGCTGTTCCTCCCTTCTAGCCCTTTCCTCCTCTCTCTTCTGGGTCTTTAACATAAACCTTTAACCCAGTACGACAACGATTAACCGTTTATTAAAATGAAGTCAAATCTGATCATGTGTCTCTACCCATCTGGCACGAGCTAGCTTGAAAAAAAACAGGCTATCTTTCTCCATCCGCAAATGGATCGGATTTTCCTCATCCTCGTCTGTCCCTACATATATGAACACATTTAAAACATGTGTTAATAACTTGTGACTACGGTTAGAAGTCACTGCTTTTTGATGTAATATCTAGCGTTTGTTTTTAGCCTTTGGCGCTAATTCGCGTTAGCTTTAGCTAATGCTAATTAGCTTTAGCATTACTGAAATTGATGAGCTTCAAAACAATCTAGGTTGTTGATTGAGGAATATAACATATTAAACACATCATCTTAAGTATTTACAAATATATTTTACAACAGATACTGGATATTTTTTAATATACTTACATGTTTCGGTGGTTTTCCTTGCGCAACCGGCTGCCATTTTCGAATGATTCAGACGAATGATTATCTCGCGATAATCAGCCAACTTCCGTTTCTACTGAAATGCCTTCCGTTTCTGTCGAAAATTTCAGTAGTGTATGTGAGAGCATTTTCACATGTGTATGTGAGAGGATTTTCACATGTGTATGTGAGAGCATTTTCAGTAGTGTATGTGAGAGGATTTTCACATGTGTATGTGAGAGGATTTTCACATGTGTATGTGAGAGCATTTTCACATGTGTATGTGAGAGCATTTTCACATGTGTATGTGAGAGCATTTTCACATGTGTATGTGAGAGCATTTTCACATGTGTATGTGAGAGCATTTTCACATGTGTATGTGAGAGCATTTTCAGTAGTGTGTGTGAGAGCATTTTCACATGTGTATGTGAGAGCATTTTCACATGTGTATGTGAGAGATTTCACATGTGTATGTGAATGAATACATTTTCAGTTGTATGTATACAAGCATTTCACTAGTGTGTGTGAGTGATTTCGTATGTGTTTGTGAATGCTAATTCTGAATTATGTCCTACACGGCACCTCAGAGATACCTGTCATCGGTTTCAAGGAGCTGTCAAACGCTTGCAGGCCCGGCTCCCCCCACCCGCCCGACGAGGGATCAACCCCCGCAATCTACGACCTCTGTGCCAGGATGTTCGGGGATCCCGGCAGTCTGGGCCTTCAAGAATCACCATGGACACGCTCAGGTTTGCACTTCTGAACGCACGTCCATTTCAAACAAGTCATTTTATTTGAATGACACTTTCACATCGGAGCGTTTGGACTTCCTGTGCCTCACGGAGACACGGCAGTGGGAGACGGAGCACATCCACCTGAACGAACTGTGCCCCCCGGACTGCTCCGCGCTGAGCACCCCTGCTCCTCTGGACGGGGCGGGGATGGACTGGCTCTCATCCATCGGGATCTATCCCCCATCACCAAACTGAACTTCGACTACTTTGGCTCATTGGAACTTCAGATCATCAAAGTTGGATCTAACGCCCTGCATTCGAATTTACCAACCTCCTGGCCCTGCACAAGTTTTCTTAGATGAGTTTGCTGAGTTTTTATCTAGTATTATCACATTTGATAAAGTGCTTTTAGTGGGTGATTTTAATATTCTTATTGATGATTCTTCTTGTGTTTTTGCGTTACAGGTCTCACCCATATCAAAGGTCACACTTTGGACCTGGTTTTTTCTCTAGGCCTGGATATCAATCAGCTCTGTGTGAAAGACAGTTATGTAAGTGACCACAGTTGGATCTCTTTTAATATGACATTCCCTCTTTCACCCTTAGTCTATTCTTATATCTCACCGTCCTGTTCTAGCTCAGAATGTTGCTGATGGTTTTATTGAAATGTTTGACATGAATTCTTTTAAGAGTTTTTATGATGTTAATTCTTTTATGCAATCTTTTAACAGTCACTGTGAGTCAATTTTGAACGGGGTTCCTCCAGTCAGAGGGAAAGTTGCCTCTTCTAAAATGTCTTTTCCATGGATAAATGAAGAAATCCGCTGCTCCAGAAGGCTTTGTCGCAAGGTGGAGCGTTTATGGAAATCAACTAATTTGGAAGTACACAGGTTGCATCTGAAAGATCTGGGGCCTCATTTATAAACGTTGCGTACGCACAAAAAAAGGCGTACGCCACTCTCTACGCAATAATTGATATTTATAAAAAGCAAACTTGACGGGAAAATGTGCGGTCCTTCACGCAAGCTCTGACCCAGGCGTACGCACAAAAACGGGTGAAATGAGAAATGGCGACACCGTCGGCAGATAGAAGAAACACGTGAAAATGAAATGACAATACTGCCTCTCAGAAATTACATGAAGACTTCACAAAGCAAGTCTTACAATTAACAGCCTACACGAACACCCGTTTGATCGATCAGCAGTGAAACAAACAAAAAAAATCAAACGACAATTACAACAGAAATTCAAACGAACAGATATTTGCAAAAAGAAAAGTGAAATATGTTCTGCATATTGGCAAACTGATGCTCTCGTCAATGTATCCGTCTGGCGGAGCAGATATTGGTGCAATTAGACAGACAGACAGACAGACAGACAGACAGACAGACAGACAGATAGAGATCATTGGTTGTGATTTATTAAGGGAAAGATGCATAGGATGTGCGTGCGGACGGTTTTATAAATCCGAATATTTCTGTGCGTACGCACGTCCTATGATTCATCCGTGCGCCACTTCTGACGCAAATCCTACGCAAAGTTTTATAAATAAGGCCCCTGATCTGTGATCTAAATAAAATAATAAAACTGGCCAGATCAGCTTACTTTTCCAAACTTATTTCTACAAATAGGAAAAATCCTAAGGTTGTATTCAACACTCTAGATTCTCTAGTTGCACCTTGTGCCTCTAAATTCACAAAACTTTCTCAGCCTGACTGCAGTTCATTTCTTCAAGGTATCTTCGCTAAGGTTTTGGATGTTGGAGCAAACATCCCTCCTTTAGCCAGAAGAAGAATTTTTAACTTTTATGTTCATTTTCACAGTTTCATGTTGTAGAACTCGTAAGCGTTTGTCAAAAGTTTAAAAAAAATTAGTCATAAAGAAAGCTATTTTCTCTTAATATTTCAACGTTTATTGATGAAAATAAAACAATACTTCAGATACAAATCTTAAAAAAGTGTTACTTCCTGCTGGACGGAGTAGGAGCTCTGATGTTATTATGTCCTGTAGCAGCAGTCACTGACTACAATGACCATATTGTTTTCGCAGTTGGAACAACTTTGCCACCTTTCAGCGAGAATGTGACCCCCGCCGCATGCTCGAAAAGTCACCAAAACGTGCACACACCTGGGACAAATTGCAAATGAATTTTCCACAAAGTCAACGTCACCCCCCCAAAGACGATGACATCACGGGCAGCGTTCCCGTCAAAAAAATGAATGGGCCAAAGATCGCGTATGGGGCCGAACAAAATGTACTTCAAAATACAGTTACGAAACAAAAACACGTGTTGGGGATATCCCAAAGATGTTTTTAAATCATTATGGGACGGCAACACGACCTACGGCTTGGTGGCCATTTTGTGGCGAACTCTGAGAGTTGGCGATTGTTGTGTTTTCCCACGATATGGGAAAACGACACTTTTGTTTGAGCGATTTTCACGCAATTGCACACACTTGCTGCCAGCTCCAGTCTACAAACACCACAAAGGTGTCGTTGACCTTTGACCTTGGGAAAAGGCCGCCGTCCTCCATTTTAAAAAAAAAGCCCCTTTAGGCTCACATACAAACGAAAACTCGTCTTAGGGATTTTTTTTGCCATTGTCTCATAACTTCTCAGGCATCCATAGCAAGGTGATGTGGACAAAATGTTGGAATTAGACGTTGTAGATTTTGATCGGCGTGCACGTGGCGCATTCGCAACCATTGCCATCTTAGCTGGCTCGCACACTTTTTATCAGAATGTCGTGAAGAGGAAATATGCGATTCCCTGGCCCAGACTGAACAAAACGATGTTATGCACGACAAGATCGATAAAGGAATGTGGGCGTGGTAAGCAAAAAACCGTCGCAAAAAAATGTGCAGACTAGGCAAAAACGAAAAAATTTGGAACTTTTTTTGAGGCAACACAAGAAAAATGTGACCTGCTGTGGATGCCTAACCTAGAAAGTCAAGTTTCTATCCAGCCATCCATTTTCTTCACCAGTTTGATCCTTGCAAGTGGGGTCTGGTTAATGGTGGGTGGTGAGAGCACCGGTGGTGCCTACACCAGGGCAGCAGGGGCGGGTGGGGCGTAGAGGCGGGGAGCGAGGATGGGGTGGTGTGTAGACGTGGGAAGCGAGGGCGGGTGGGGCGTAGAGGCGGGGACCAAGGATGGGTGGGGCGTAGCGGTAGGGGGTGAGAGCGGATGGTGGGCAGCGAGGGAAGGGGCGGGTAGCGCCTGCGGGCCATACAATGCCGCTTGCAGCTTTAATTTATTTATTTTTCTGCTGCACACATTTTAAACACGTTGGTCACTACACTGACATAAATAATTACAAAACTCTGTTTATTTTAGCTGCTTTGCTGCTCCTTCTGGGTTTTACGCTGAGAGAAACGCCAGAATGGTTAAAAAGGATAGAACCCCGTTCAAACAGAATCGATCCAGACAGAGACACCTGATTGGTTAGAATCTGGACCAATCAGCAGCTGTTTAATGGCAGTTTTGTCACGTCAAACTGAAACTTAACTCAGCAACATCAAATAAAATTGTCTCGTAACTTCTCAGGCATCCATAGCAAGGTGATGTGGACAAAATGTTGGAATTAGACGTTGTAGATTTTGAACGGCGTGCGCGTGGCGCATTCGCAACCGTTGCCATCTTAGCTGGCTCGCACATTTTTATCAGAATGTCGTGAAGAGGAAATATGATGTGATCAATATGGTTTTATATGCAACGTGGTGTTAGAAATATCACGCATAGTTAAGGTCCAACTGCAATACATTCAATCTCCTGCATTTTTTCAAATTGGTCTAAAGATTTTAATCAGGAGTCTAGATTTGTGTTTTTTCCTCTCATCCATGTTCCGCCTAATTGAATAATTTATCAACTTTCACTTTTACCTTCAGAGTGCAGACTAAAAATGTTCTCTAATTACAGTTTTAGAGCCATCCTGTCTTTGTTGGATGCTGATATGTTATAAATGTTTAGTTCATGGTTTGATTTTCTCTTTAGTAATGATCTAACTAAAAATCAGTCTTGGCTCCACCCACTCTGTGATGGTGTCAGACATTTTAAAGCTAAAAGTTTACAAAAATAAAGAATAAACAAGACAGTCTAAGTGGTGAAAAGTTTTAGAAAGACAAAACAATAAGTTCAGACTCAACAACAAGACAATGGCCGAATCCAAATTCCTCCTCTATGGCTCCTCCCTGTTGTTCAGATTGTAGGAGCATTTAATGCTTCACTGGTGTCTGAACTGGTTTTTAAAGGGGGGGCTGTAGTGAAATTAAGGCTGGATGTCCCTCTAATCGCCTAATCCACGTTGCGGTCTGCTGCAATATAAGTAATGACTTTTTTTTGCATGATGTTTTAAAAATAGAAAACCGATCTTGTTCTGTGTCATAAAAGAGAAGCTTCCTGTTGGCAAATGTCTTAATCCTGTTTTTTTTTGTTTTCATCTATCAGATGACGGGTTGTGTCTGTGTTTTTCAAACTCTCTTTTGTATGACTTTCTACAAAAAAAATTACTTTTTGTGGAAAATTTGAAGTTTCCTATTTTACTTTTTTAAAGTCAAACTTCATGTCAGAGATGTTTAACTCAGATCCATGCAAAAAGGTTTTTGTTCATCCTAAAGTGAACCAGAAGAGTCATGATGCTCTCTTTTAAATGTGAGTCTCTGCAGCAGGATCAACAAAGACCCACACAAGAACACAACAGACTTTTTGAAAAACTGCAGAAAAAAACAAATAAAAAAACTGAAACTATTTTCTTGAAGTTTTAAGATTTCCTTGATTGTTAACTAAATTAAACAGAAAAGTCACATGTTCCTCTAAAACTGTTGAGTGGTTGTAATTTCATTCATATTTTTCTAAAATAAACTCTATAAACACTTTAAAAAAACAGATTCTGTTATTTAAAGTATAAAATCTGCTTTAAAGAGAAATATTTTATTGAATTCAATGTTTGCTTCTAATTGAAAAAAAATCCTGTTTCAACAGATATTTTTGTTTCATTTTTGTCTTTCTTAACTTCTGTGATGATTACATTAAAAGACTGAATATATATTATGACTTTTAATATAATCAATCAATATATAAAAACCAACATACATTTTTAAATGATCCACAGTGATGTTGTGTAAAAGTTTGTTTTTGTTTGAATCTGAAAATCCTGACAGAGCAAAGATTCACAGGAATCACTGAAAAGAACAGAATGTGTTTTTGTTTCTAAACTGTGAACAAATATGTGGTTAAAATATGATTTGATAAAACACAATTATAAACTAAAATCCTTCAAAATGTCTTACCTGTTAGAACGTAGACAGCATCTATCTTCACTTCATCATTTTCAACATACTGGCAGGTGAATCTTTTGTTGTTTCCACTCTGATGTTTCACAGTCAGAACAGAAACACAGTTTGTTTGTTTTTTAACCTCAAACTCAGGATTTTTACCAGACAGTTGAGATCCTGTCTCATCCATCCAGATGATGCTGTTTTCATTACAGACATTTGGTCCAATAAAACTCTTTAATGAGCATGTTAGGTCGACTCTTCCATAAACATCTGAAGGAGACGAAGAGTCTAAAGAAAAACAAAAAATAGGAAATAGTTTTCAGTCTATTCTTTTTGTCCTTCATTGATTTTTCTATTTAACATTTTTTAATGTGTGACACATTTACAGTTTTTACTAAAATCAAACTGATCTGAAGTTTATCAAGTTAAACTAAACAGGAAACTCTCAAACTCTCTGTTCACCTCATTAATCAGTGATAATCAGAGACATTGATCTTTACTGTTTATGGATTCATCAATTCAACCTATTTACTATAGAAAGAATGAAACATGTAATGATATTTTCTCCCATGAGTCGACTCTCTCACATCTCTCACACTAAACATGCTTTGTCAGCAGTTTGACCGTTTTCCAACCTAAATGATTCAATGAGTTCACATGTCAGAGTCTCTTCAGGGTTTGAGCTTTTTTTGGATCAGATCAGAATGTTGACATTCATGTAATCACAGAATTATTAAAGTCAGAATACTCACTGCTGAAAGTATTAAGATACACAGAAGCTTCATTCTGGTAATTTTTTCCAAGCCGACAGGCGTATTTTCCAGCATCTTCATCAGTGATGTTTCTGATGAGCAGAGAGCAGTCACTGCTCACATTCACTCTAACTGAACTCTGGACAACATTTTCTTTGCAGCTTATTAGTTTCAAACCAGGTTTCCCAGGTCTGTAGAACAACCAGTTAACATCATAGAATTGGTCAGAGGATGTATGAAGATTACACGGTAAAACGACGTCCTCTCCAACTCTTTTATAGAGCGTCTCCTGTTTAAGACTGAAACCTGCAGAAACAAGAAGAAACAGAAAATTACAATCAGACTGACAAACAGAATCATTGATAAAAAACTTCAGGTTTCTAAATACAGAGTAGAAATCCACAGTCTGCACACATGTTTACTTTCCTCTAATATTGACCTCATTCACATTTTAACATTTTTAACTGACATTTTCTGAATAGAATTGTAAATTCAGATGAGCACTTATTTTTTACTGTAATTGATGGTATGTACATCTCTTTTCCTCTTTTAAAATTTTTTGTTTGTGCTTTTAGAATTTGAAAGAAACAGCTACAAACAAACCAACATTTATTTCAGGGATCTGGAACCCACGGCTTTTTAGCCATATCTAGCTCTTTTGATGGTCACATCTGGTTCGCTGACAAATCTTCAATTTTAAAAAAGTTGTTTTATTAGACCAGTCCGTTTTGGGCGATGCGATGCCAGGGGGGCGCGCAGTAGTGTGATGCTTGGAGAAAATAAGTGTCTGGGCCACTATCAGTTTACTGTTGTCTGCTGTATCACAGAATTTGTACCAGCCTGAAACCTGCGCATGCCCGTCCCTGCAGCTGCGCAGCTCCTGTCTCTGAGGAGGAACGTGCAGCTGCAGGGACGGGATGTGTGAGAAGAAAAAGGGGAGGGGAGAAGCAGCGCACTGATTGTCAAAACTTACACCACGGTCCAGGTGAATACTCGATTCTGATTGGCTGCTGGGTGTGCGTTAAAAAGTGATATACCACAGTGATAACCGCACGGTAATAAAAGAAGTTCCGGTCACCTAGCTTAAATGTTTTGTATCACTGCGCCGTCTTCTTTAAAACAACCTTTTGCTTCATCATTTGGACAAAAACAACCGGTACGAAGTGAACTTTTTCTCTGAACTGATGCTTTATTCAACCCATCGGAAAGATCAGCGTATATATATCACTTTATATCGCCGAATCTTGACTGCAGCGGTGGTGAACCGATGGTGCAGCGTGACACGGACTAATTGTACCACATAGTTTGCTTTTTGTGAGAAAGGCGATCCAAATTGGAAAAAAAACAAGAATTAAGGACTAAAAACTGGTTACTATTTATTAGTTTTGTAAGTGACCATGGTATAATCAGGTAAATGGCCTTCGAAGTATGCATTATCTCTTTTTAATGCACTTTGCAGAAGCAACTGTTCAGGCTTCCACGGCGTGCGTTAAAAACTGATAATGCACACTTCGTCGGCCATTAACCGCTACTTAGAACAAGCTGCCCGTCACATTCCACACACTGCAGCATATGAGTGCTGCTATACTGACAATGTTTCAGAAATTCCCAATAGATCCTTCACAAACATAATTTTTAGGTACACTTGTAATATGAACTCACAGATCGTGCAAATTTTAGAATGTGCATTTATAAACCCGCTCTGATTTGAGAATCTCCCCACATTTGATTTGTGAGAGATTTCTCTGCGGTGAATATTGAGACTCCCTTCACGCTGCAGGTCAACTAATGTCACCATTGGCTAATTGCGACAGTAGTTTCTCTCCATTCTTAAAATCTGGGCTGAGAGTAAAGTCAGCCTCCAATTGTCCTGTTGTATACCCCTAAAGATAGAACAGAGGTATAATACTGACTTTAATCATGATGTATGATTTGATTTTGTTACTCCTAACTAGGGGCTTTGCATCTTCTAAATTTTAAATTTTTTCTGCCATGCTTGTGTGCCGTGCACCTTCAGTTCTGACATCAGTGTGGAAGCTGGAGAAAGTCTAAGGGGCCATTCGATTGGCTGAAAGCTAGCACGCCTGCTTTGCTGATGAGTTTGATTAACAGTTTCATTTGCCAATGGTGACATTAGTTGACCTGCAGCGTGAAGGGAGTCTCAATATTCACCAAAGAGAAATCTCTCACAAATGTGGGGAGATTCACAAATCAGAGCGGGTTCGTGAATGCACGCTCTAAAATTTACAGGATCTATGAGTTCATATTACAAGTGTACCTAAAAATTGATGTTTGTGAAGCATCTATTGTGCATTTCTGAAAAATGTATTGTGTTTTTCTGAAACACAGCGTGCACATTTGTGAGAAACACTCATTCTGCATTTGCAGAACACACTGTGTGTTTGTGAAACACAGGTTGTGCATTTGTGAAACACAACGTGAGAATTTCCAAATTTATATTCCACGTTTGCGTGAAATTACAGTTGTGAATCAGAGCGTGTGTATTTGTGAAACAGGTTGTGTGCATTTCTGATTATTGAGACTGAATTAAATCCATAGACCTACAGTAACCAGAATAAAAAACCCTAAAAGAGGTTAAGTCTCCATGTGTCAGTGTGGGAAAGGGACGCTACAATATTGTATGGCTCTCACAAAAATACATTAAATATATGTTAATGACTCTCTCTGCCAAAAATGTTCCCGACACATGATTTATATTATTTACAACATTTTGGGCATTAAAACAAATAAAGCCATTTGCAAACATTTGGTTATTTTTCTAACATTGATTAATTTAAGTCATGAATGAAGAGAAACTTTAAATCCTTAAAAGAAAATTAGTTTACTGCTAAAATATGAGATCAGTCAATCCATTTCTGAAATCGGTAGAGTTATTTGTGTTCTTGAAAGTTTTCCTTTTATTCTTTTTCTCAATTATTTTTTAGTCAACAAAACATAGATTGTTTTGATCTTTATTACCATTTAGTGCAGTTTTTGCAGTTAAAATAGCAAAAGCCATTTTAGTTCAAGGAAGTTAGTTCAGTTTTAGTTAATATTTCAATTTTTAGACTTTTCTCCACTGTGTTAACACTCTTCACAATCTTCATCTTCAGCTGTTTGCATTCAAATATGCATTTTTGCAGTAAATTGAACTTTTAAAACTTAAATTTAGCATTTTTTTCAAAATAAAAAAAATCTGTTGACTAAACAAATTACACCAAAGTTGTTTATTCTTCTTAAGGAATCTTTAAATTAAAATATATTTTTTTATCAAAAACAAAAGAATAAATTTAACCATCTTTATTCTATTAATAACCTACTTTTACAATTCACATCGTTTTTTTTAAATCACGTTATTTATAAAATATACCCACTATTTATAGGTGAACATTAACAAATATGTATTACCTCCAGACTGAAGCATGAAAATAAGGATTAATTCCAGTCGTAGAAACATTTTTAGTTTGTTGGTTTCTCGCTGTAAATGCTCATTTCCTCTTTGATGAGGACTAAATAGAAAAGAAAGTATTGGCTCCACCCACTCAATATTTTTAGTGTCAGTACATTTTTGAGAGATGTCAGAGAGAAAGGATAAATTAGAATAAAATAAAACATAAAAATACATTTCTAAAGGTAAAAATTAAACAAAAAAAGACAATTGATGTCTTTATATTTGAAGATAAAGCTCCACAGTTCATCAGTTTAGTATCATAAAAAAAAAAGTCTTTCTTTTTCATGCAGTCAGGAGTGTCCTAAAAGAGGAAATTCAGTGTTTCTTCATTTTATGTACTCATGTGTCAACACGAGCGAATCAGGCACACTAATGAAGATGGGGGACTCAACCAGGGAAGACGTGGTTCCAACTTAAAACAAATATTTATTATAAATGGAATGAAAGACAAGACCCAAACAATAAAACAACACTAGGGGCCTCAAGCTCTCCTGCAAACAGATCTAGTACTCAACAAAAACCCCAACAGAACAAAAACTAGTCACGAGTCCCCATAGGCCTCCAAGTCCCAGGAGCGCCTGCGCAGTAACATGGTCAGCAGCAAGGGAGGTGGGAGAGAAGACGCTGCTTTCAGCGGCTGACCCATCAGACAAGTGGAGTGGATGACAGGGACACGTGGGACAGTTTGTTCACAAACTGTCTGGTTTTGATCTTTTTTAACAAACGTTATCATCAAAGCAGCAACTGAAAAAACTCTTATTACATAAATAAGTCAGTCCTCTTTTTATTTACAGTCCTTTTTCAGAAAATTTCACAGAAACACACATTCAAAATATACACATCATATACATACATACATACATATATATATATATATATATATATATATATATATATATATATATATATATATATATATATATATATATATATATATATATATATATACATACATATGTACATATATATATATATATATATATATATATATATATATATATATATATATATATATATATATATATATATATACATACATACATATGTACATATATATATATGTACATATATATATATATATATATATATATATATATATATATATATATATATATATATATATATATATATATATATATATATATATATATATATATATATACATACATACATACATACATATGTACATATATATATATATATATATATATATATATATATACATACATACATATGTACATATATATATATATATATATATATATATGTATATACATATGTACATATGTATGTATATATATATATATATATATATATATATATATATATATATATATATATATATATATATATATATATATATAAATATATATATACGATTTATTAACAACCTTTGTTAACAAATTAAGAAGTATTTATTATTGTTTGGGGTTCTAGTAAAACATTTATTAGCATTATAGATGCCTCACAGAAACCTAACTGTTGATAAGCTTAACACGTTTTATAAACTAACTCCACAAATTAATAGGTTTTATTAATGTGTAAGATGCTAGTAAGATATTTATTAGCATCATAGATGTCTTGCAAACACCTGAAAGTGTTAACAAGATTAATTAACATCTAAAGTCAGACCATTTTCTTCAAAATCCATATTAATAAACTGCTTACAAGCTTAACAAATTTGTGAACAGTTTATTGAATGTTTTGCTGCACCTCATCTAAAGTGTGGGATGTTTTTACCACATTCATAATGCTCATTTATAATGCTTGTTAATGTGTTAACAAAGCTTGTTAAGGAATCTTAATAAAAAAGTGTTACCAAATTTGGAGATTATTTTGTGTCTATTTTCAATAAAGAGAGATGACAAATACAAAAGTAAAGATTTAGTAGAGAAACAGAAATATCTACAGAAATAAATATGTCCATAAATCTTTGGTGGTTACATTCTGAGTCGATGGCGTCTTGCATGTGTGAAACTAGCTCAGACCACAGATGAATAAACCCCAGAGTCTATAGACGCTGATGGAGGTCAAAGGCCTGGAGAACAGGGTGGAGGAGAGAGCCGGCAAAACCGTCTAGAAAGTTAAGAGATGAAATGGAAAATTATTATGAAAGTGAATTTAAAAGTAAAAATATGAGAAGAAAGGTGAGCGTTCATCTATTGGTTCAGATTAAAGGCTTCATGATGACTGGAGTGTGGAGTGAAGCAACAGCAGCACAAAGTTCCTGGAAGTGAAGAAGATCTTCCAGCCAATGCCGACTAATCATGTTTTTCAGATTTTGAAGGCTGTTTATAAAACAATGTTTAAAAAAAAACTGCAATCTTTTAATAATATAATGCATGCAGTTTTAATACCCTTTCTAACACCTATCATCTGCACATTACATTTCTCACAGCTGTCATTGAAAAAAGAAGAAGAGGAAGTTACTTGTTCCTTTGATATGTAGAGGTGTTGCACTGCAGCTCTTTATGCCACACGCTCTACTAAAGATATCTTGTTTACAATGCTTGCTACTTATTTTGTTTTTAAGATGTCATTACACCTAATTCTTGGAAAAAAATGCATTAAAATGTTTTTTTTTCTACTTGTCCTGTCCAAAACCTGAGCAAAAAGATAAAACCTGAGGGCCTCTAATGTTAAACAGATGTCCACATAAGAGGTTTATTTTTATAAAGCCCTCTTGTATTGAAGCTTCATTTTATTTTAATTTTACTTGAATGGATTTCTTTTTGGACTGGATGAAAGACAGAAGAGAATGGGGAAATTAGATTTGTGATCCAGAAAGATCTGCAGAAACAAATACCTTTACAAATCTTTGGTGGTTAGACTCTGGGCTGATGACGTCTAGCATGTGTGAGATGAACGGAGAGTATTGATTACACTGTTAGTGGTTTAGGGTCAGACCATGCCAAAGCGTCACTCTAAGTGGAGAACGGGGTGTAGGAATGGCGGCAAATGATCTACAATGCAGAGAATTAAACATCCTTCAATCAAAAAATGTATATATGAGAAGAAAGGTGGGCATTTATCTATTGGCTCAGACTGAAGGTGTAATGATGATTGGAGTGTAGAGTGAAATAACAGCAGCCCAAAGTTCATGGAAGTGAGGTAGATCTTCACGATTGAGATTTCATCAAAGCTTCACAAACAACAACCAACAACTCTCTGAAGTTTTAGAAGAATTGGTTTAACTGCAACTTGACATTTTTGTTGTTTCTTCTTTTCTTAACACACATCAGGTGCTGTATTTGGTAACTCGATCCCTCCCACATCCCAAAGTACTGATAGAAGTTTTAATATTCAAGCTGACAGATTAAAACATTAAGCCTGGTCTGTTTTAATAGAGTTGATATAAGACTTAATTTAGGATGAGTGTTAAAAAGTTACATGTTCTGTTCAGATAAAAGCAAAAGAAAAGGAAAGAGAAGTGCTGATAAAGATAAAAAACCACATTGTGTGTTAACAAAATACAGTGGGTTATTTTGCATGAAGCAGAGGTTTGACACACAACATCCTTAGTCATAGCCTGTCTCCCCTCTTTCTTCTGCTCATTACCACCATTATTCATTCCTCACTATCAACTGGTTTTGTCCCATCACTTTTTAAAAAAGGCTGCTGTTAAACAAATCCTTAAACAAAACTGGTTAAGATCCCAATATTCTCAGTAATCACCATCCAATTTTATAACCTTCCTTTCATCTCCAAAATTCTTGAGAAAATAGTTGCCTCCCAACTTTATGATCATCTGAAACATAATAATCTTCCGGAACCTTTTCAGTCCAGTGCCGCTATAGGTACAATAAACATTCAGCCAACAACTACCGTTCGGGGTCCTTCGAGTCACACTGCAGTGGCCCCACTTGGACAAACTATGTAGCATGGAGACCTGCTCGGGCACTACACATTTTCATTTCACTTTTCCTTTTGTAATATAACAAAAGTTGTCATAAGTTGTGTCTGACATTATTCTTCATAGTGTTTATAGAGAGATTTTGCCACTACCCACCTTGTAAAAAGATCTGTGGCTGTTAGAATGAACCTGCTGCTCCACAAAAGTGAACCGTGTCTCTGATCAGAGCAGCTGCAGTCTTGTAGCTTCGTGTTTGCAGGCGGGGAAGGTGCTTTGTTATAGCGTTCGGTCCAGAGAAGGGTTCGGACCATAGTCCGTTCGGCTGCAAATGGACTTAATAATAATCATAACAATAATAAAAGCACGTTTAGAAGATAATCTCGCTCTATGTCGGAGCTCTGCTGATTTACAACGGACTTCATAAGTTCAATAAAAAAAATAAAAAAACAAAAAAAATGGACTTCATAATATTTTCTTCTATGGTAGTGTTGTAATTTGTCCAGACCAATCACTATCTGATACGTCATCGGACCAACAGACAGCCAATCACATAATGTGACGTCAGCACTACTCTAAGGACCCTGAACGGTTGTTGTACCTATACCGCCCCTCACACAGCACTGAAACTGCTCTGCTCAAGATCGCAAATGACCTTCTCATTGCAGCAGATTCTGGCCTCCTCACCATTCTCATCCTCCTCGATCTGAGTGCGGCCTTTGATACAATTTATCACTCCCCCCTGCGTTGGTTCCACTCCTACCTCTCAGGCTGCACCCAATTCATTCAGCTTAACTCATTTAAATCTCTGCCTTCCTTTGTCTCTTCTGGTGTGCCCCATGGTTCTGTCCTTGGTCCTCTTCTTGTCAAGTCTTTTGGTCTCCTCCAGCTCCCGTCTGACTCAATAGACAGTGTTTTCCAAAGGACATGGAATCAACTCCATCACTCCTCTAATTTGCTTTGCCTTTGTGTTGATTTTGGCAGGTAGTTGTCTGATAAATGATGAACATGACAGGTTGAAAACCTTAAAAGACATAAATCAGAAATTCAATTTAACATTTCAAAAACTTAACATGTCAAACACACATCAACATGCTCTTAAATTTTTTTTTTTTGTTTTTTTTTTAACTTGTCCTGTCCTTGTCCAACAGCTAGGCAGACAGATGAGAGCTGAGGGCCTCTTGTGTTGGACATATTTTACTTTAACAAGAGGGGTTATTAATCTTCAGACAAACCAAATGTATGACTGAATAAACCCCTTTTGTAATTGAGGCCAAACTTTATTAATTTCAATCATGTTTGAAAATCTTTGGTGCTGGACCGGACGGAAAAGGAAAGAGGGGAAGAAGAGAGAGGGACGCTAGAGAGAGGGATGTTAGAGAGGGGGGGGGGGGTAGGAGGGTGATAATAGGAGGGGAAGGGGGGTAAGACCATGAAGCAGCATAAAGCAACAAGTTTACTACAAATTTAACTTAGAACCATCATTCAACATCAAAGATATTCTTAATTCATTATTAGTCCATACCAGTCGTGTCTTTGGTTTATTTGCTGGAGTTGGAGTGAAATCAGACCAAACAAAGACGCAGGTGTACGTTTTTCCAGTGATGAATGAGTTGAGTTAGGTATCTGTTTGTACATGCTCTGAACATAACCTGGCCCGGGTGGAGACTGTAGGTTTGGCCGGGGTGGAGACGTTCCCAGTTACTGAGATGTTGAACATGACACTTCCTTCCATCCCTTATCTTCTACCCTTTGATACTATTTTCATTAAATTTAATACAAAATGTCATTGTTTTACAGATGACACCCAGCTCTATGTATCAAGCAAGCCTGACTCCTCTCTTCCATTCTCCTCCCACCTCTCTATCTGAAATCAAAAACTGGTTCACCTTAAAATCTCTCAAACTCAATAGTGATAAAACCGACCTACTTCTCGTCGGTTCTCAATCCACCCTCTCCAAAGCTACAAGTTTTACTCTTTACATTGACTCATCTTCTGTCTCCCCCTCCCTGCAGGTGAAGAGACTGGGTGTATTCCTGGATAACTCATCATCGTTTCAGTCCCATATCAATGTCATTGCTCGGTCTGCCCATTTCCATTTCCATAACATTAATCGCCCACGCTCCTCCCTCACCGTCCACTATGCTTCTATTCTGGTCCACAGCCTGCTCACTTCCCGTCTAGGTTATTGTAATTTTCTCCTCTTTGGTCTCCCTCAAAAGACCCTCAATAAACTTCAACTGGTCCAGAACTCAGTTGCCTGCATCATCTCGAGAACCCCTTCCTCCAGTCATATCACCCCAGTTCTCCACCAGCTGTACTGGCTTCTCATCACCTCCAGTATCAAATTCAATCTCTTGTTGTTTACCTTGAAGGTCCTCCATAACCTGGTTCCTCCATATCTTTCTGACCTCCTCCATATCAAAACCCCCTCTCGTTCTCTTCGGTCCTCCTCCTCCTCTGTTACTGTGGAAAGTCGAGCCTTTAGCTGCTCGGCTCCCAAACACTGGAATTCCCTCCCTCCTGACCATCGTAACATGGACTCTTTATATTCTTTCAAATCAAATTCAAGACTCATCCGTTTAATTCTGCCGTTTCCTTTTGATTCACCTTTAATTTTTGTCTAGTTATTGTGCTTTTAATGTTGATTTTTAACCTTTGTTGTGTACAGTGTCCTCGGGTTTCTAGAAAGAAGCTTTTAAATAAAATGAATTATTATTATTATTCCATACTTTTGTCCATGTAAACCCTGAAACTATGAGGACATTTAGTTTGGTCTTAGCAGAGTTTTATTAGAGTTGCTATTAGAATTAGTTTAGGGTGAGTGTCTCTGTTACATGTTATGTTCAGATAAGAGAAATATATAAGACAAGAGAAGTGCCGATAAAGATAGAAAAACCACATTGTGTGTTAACAAAATGTAGTGGGTGCAACAAAAAATGCACAGCAGTGTTAGAGCAATCCAGCTGTACAGTTTTGAGCCAGACACCAGCTCAGTGGAGCAGACAGCCTGTGGCTTGCTGTGGTAAATTTTACGTTACAGCTACTAACTTTTTCAAAGTGAATTTTTTGTCTGCTCCAGACTCACAACAATTTGAATTAAGAAATACTGAATTGAATAAAGAAATGCAATTTTGAGCTTACCTTCCTAGATGTATGTATATATATTGTGTATATATAAATATATATCCTCCATCACGAGAAAAAAGCTACAAAAACATGTTTAAAAACACATAAAATATACTTTGCAATGAAGTAAGACTTTAATGATCTGTTGTAGAGTTTCTATTAGAATAAGTTTAGTGTGAGTGTTTCTTTGAGGAAGTTATATGTTATTTTCAGATAACAGCAAGAGATAAGAAAAGAGAAGTGCTAATAACGATAAAAACAAAACAAAATGTGTGTTAACAAAATGCAGTGTTAATGTTTGAAGCAGAGGTTTGAAACACAACATGACACACAGTTGAGCCTTGTTACCCCTTGATGTTGTCAAGGCACTAGAATCATCAATAGAACAATCAGGAAACATCTTGAATGACTGCATAGCTGTTTCTCTATTTTTTATGTTACATATGCTACATCTACCACCTGAGCCTGAAGCTGGAGAGGATTCCTGTACTGTGGAAGACTTCCTGTTTCAAAGATTGCACATCCCATGGAACTCAACCACTACAGACCTGTGGCCCTGATGTCTCACCTGATGAAAGCATTCATCCTGCACCCCCTCTGGCCAATGCCTAACTCAATGTTTGACCCTCTGTAGTTTGCTTACAGACCCATAACTGAATTGGATGACGCCATCATCTATCTGCTGGACAGATCCCTCTTTAACTGCAGCAGTTGGGGAGCAAGGATCATTGACTCTCTGAGTGACAGACCTCAGTCTGTGAGGCTCCATGACTGTGTGTCTGCTAAGGCCGTCCTTAGCACAGGAGCTCCACACTTTTCACTTTTCACTTTTAAATTCGCCAAATAAAATGCTTTCCATTTTCCTGGAAAGCTCAGGACTTCACTTCAACCTTTTTTTTCTTTTTGACAACATTTTGGTCATTAGGGTGTCACTACTGATCATCCTTCAGTGGTGAGGCTCACAGGGGACCAAACTACTGCCTACCCAGACACAGAGCTGTTAGGTTTCGTTTTTGGCACATGCAGAGTTATGTTGTTTCACCTGTTAAGCTTTTCCTTTGCTCCCCCTAGTGGCGGATTTGCGCATTTCGGTTATTTCTTTAAAAAAAATCATAACTCGCCACAGGAATGGACTAGAAACTTGCTTTCTTTTTTAAACATCTTTATGATTTTTACTCTTCCTGTGTGGGCCGGACTAAACCACCTGGTGGGCCGGATACGGCCCCCGGGCCGTATGTTTGACACCCCTGCGTTTAGCCTGTACACAACTGACTTCATCTACAACTCTGACCACTGCCACATGCAGGGGGTTTGGATGATACTGCAATCTTCGGATGTGTGACAGATGAAGGAGTACAGGAGGGTCATTGAAGATTATGTCTGCTGGTTTGAAAATAATGCGTCTTCCATAAAAACAGTTTATTTTAATCATTTTCTGGATACAGTTATCAAATACAGATTAGATTTGATGCTTTTTTTATCTGAAACAAACACAGTGATGAGAATATGACTGGAGTTAACCTTTTTTAACCCCTATGCTATCTTAGGCACTTTACCATTGGGAGTTGGGTCATCTAGACCCACTAGACAGTGCTCTGAACCTTTTTTCTTCAATGATTTGTGATCTTCACTGGTGTCCATGGATTACATGAAATCCTTTTCACCTTTATCCACCTTTGTCATGGTAGGGAGAACACGTCAATGTAAGGGTGGGGTCATCTAAGATAGCACAAGGGTTAAATATGACCTCTCTGCCCAAATTCATGTTACTTAATCAGTTACACAAGTAGAAGAACTCAAGTTTAAACAGTTGTTTATTTTTATTTAGACTTTGACTCTATCATTTGACTTTATCACTACTTCCCTCTCTTTTAGGATTGAGGGAGTCAATTCTCTGTGCTTAGTCTTTCTGCCTTAAAAAAGAAACTCAACATACCACTGCACTAAAAATGTTCATTAAACTGTTCATTAGCATTAATTCTCATTAAAACACTTCAAGAATGCAGGCTGAATGGTCAGACAGTTTCACCTCACTAAGTCTGGCCCTCTTTGCACAAATGTTGGACTCCCGTGCTGTAACCAGATGCCACCGCTGGAACAGGAAAGAGGGTTTAATGCAAATATCCTTTTTTATCTGGTCTGTTTCAACCCTGAATTTAAATGCCTAGAAGTTCCCCAAGAAGTCTTCCTGCTGAACGCTTCAAGTTCATATATATATATTTATATATATACATAAATGTTCTCAATTTTGATTTATTTGTTCTAAGAAGAGTTTTCTGCTTCTTTTCTTCACAGATCGTCTTCATCACCATCCACAGTTCTTCTCCCTGAGGAAGCAGAATTTAGAAGATCAAGCAGATTTTCTTTTCTAATAGTTCAAATAATGCTTAAGGTCAACAACTGGAAACACAGGAAATGATGAAGAGTAAAAGAGTGAAAGTACTTCTTCTAGTTCTCTGGTCCTCGTTCTCTTTGGTTCTCCTCCTGTACATGTAGACCAGAGCAGCAACCACACCCACAAACATCAACACCACCTTCATCACGGCTCCAACGATGATGATGATGTTGTGACCAGAAACATCTGCAGACAAAAGATTTACCAACATCAACTAAATAGATGTGTATGGATTATACATTCAAAACTTTGTCTGAGTGGATAAAAATAAATAAATAAACAGTTTTACCTGAAAAGTCCAGAACATAGACAGCATCTATCTTCACTTCATCATCTTCAACAAACTTGCAGGTGAATCTTTTGTTGTTTCCACTCTGATGTTTCACAATCAGAACAGAATCACAGTTTGTTTGTCCTCTAAACTCCAACCCAACACCTTCACCAGACAGGTGAGATCCTGTCTCATCCACCCAGATGATGCTGTTCTGTTTACAGGGAATTGTTCTATCATGTCTATTCAGTGAACACTGTAATGTAACACTTCCATTTCCTCTTGGATGAACTTCTGGTGGATCTTTAGAAACTGAAGGAAAACAAAAACAGAAAAGTTTCTCTGTTAGACGTTTTAACAAGAAAACCTTTTGTCCTTACAGTGACTACATTTACCTGCACACCATGTTCCAAAGAAAGAACAGATTTGACAATTTTAGAAACTATTCAGAGAAAATGTTTTCATTTGTTTCAACAGCAGAAATATTCTTGATTTTTGTGTTTCAGAGTAAACAAAGTCAGAGGATGATGGAATCACTGCTCGTCATTTTATGACAATAACTTTCAACAAATAATATTATGGAAATGAAATAAAAAATTCATCAAATGAACCCAAAGAAATGTTCTCTGCATGAAGCAGAAAATGCTCTGTTGTAGTCTCTTTCTTTGTCAGAATTATTCAAGTCAGAATACTCACTGCTCAAAGTATTAAGATACACCTCAAACTCATTCTTGTTCCTGAGCCGACAGAGAAATCGACCAGCATCTTCATCAGTGATGTTTGTGATGAGCAGAGAGCAGTCACTGCTCACACTCAGCCTGGAAGCTCTAGCTGAACTCTGGACAACATTTCCATTCTTTACTTCTGTTATTGATGCTGCATTTGGATCTTTCTGGTACAGCCAGTTAACATCAGAACATGAGGAAGAGGAGGATTTAGTTCTACAAGGTAAAAGGACGTCATCTCCAACTCTTTGATAGAGATGTTTAGTTTGTCCACTGATGTCTGTAGGAGAGAAAAGATCAAACTCAGAGAAAAGTTGAACCTTTAACACAACAGTCACTAACAAAATCACTGAAAAAATTGAGGTTATTCTCCTGAAAACTATTCTTTGTCATATGGGAGTTTTGAACTGCAGCATTAGAAAAGCCCAGTCATGACCACACAGATGATTCTGCTGAGTCATGAGGGATGCTCCCTGCAATATCTCCACATGGCGAGCTGGGATGGTGACAAAGATGGTGCAGGTGTGTGTCGCCTGCTGTCTGTCCCTTCTTGGTGTTTGTATGATTCTGCTCTTTTTGATAAGCTTTACACATATAACAACCTCCCTACTGGTATATGACAGAGAGTCGCTTCTGGATTTCCAGTCTTTAATGAATGTTTCTGATTCACATCATTCCCGTGGACAAGAATCTTTACCACCGTTTCTGGAGGGAATTCCATTGTTCCTCTGCCGCTCATCCGCCGGGGCCCCTTCACCGTGGAAAAGACGCCACTGTCGCCTCGGTAAAAAATCGAGTACCGAAAAACTTGTTTAGATCGTTTTTCTGGACACACCAAGGCAAAGTTTCCTGAGCTTAAAAGTTTTTGCCCTTCACGGCGCTTGCTGGAACCCGCAGTCAGCTGGCTGATACCTGTCATCGGTTTCAAGGAGCTGTCAAACGCTTGCAGGCCCGGCTCCCCCCACCCGCCCCGACGAGGGATCAACCCCCGCAATCTACGACCTCTGCCCCAGGATGTTTGGGGATCCCGGCAGTCTGGGCCTTCAAGAATCACCATGGACACGCTCAGGTTTGCGCTTCTGAACGCGCGTCCAGAAGAAGAATTTTTAACTTTCATGTTCGTTTTCACAGTCTCATGTTTTAGAACTCATGAGCGTTTGTCAAAAGTTTAAAAAATTAGTCATAAAGAAAGCTATTTTCTCTTAATATTTCAACGTTTATTGATGAAAATAAAACAATACTTCAGATACAAATCTTAAAAAAGTGTTACTTCCTGCTGGACGGAGTAGGAGCTCTGATGTTATTATGTCCTGTAGCAGCAGTCACTGACTACAATGACCATATTGTTTTCGCAGTTGGAACAACTTTGCCACCTTTCAGCGAGAATGTGACCCCCGCCGCATGCTCGAAAAGTCACCAAAACGTGCACACACCTGGGACAAATTGCAAATGAATTTTCCACAAAGTCAACCTCACCCCCCCAAAGACGATGACATCACGGCCAGCGATCCAGTCAAAAAAATGAATGGGCCAAAGATCGCGTATGGGGCCGAACAAAATGTACTTCAAAATACAGTTACGAAACAAAAACACGTGTTGGGGATATCCCAAAGATGTTTTTAAATCATTATGGAACGACCACACGACCTACGGCTTGGTGGCCATTTTGTGGCGAACTCTGAGAGTTGGCGATTTTTGTGTTTTCCCACGATATGGGAAAACGACACTTTTGTTTGAGCGATTTTCACGCAATTGCACACACTTGCTGCCAGCTCCAGTCTACAAACACCACAGAGGTGTCGTTGACCTTTGACCTTGGGAAAAGGCCGCCGTCCTCCATTTTTAAAAAAAAGGCCCTTTTAGGCTCACATACAAATGAAAACTCGTCCTAGGGATTTTTTTTGCCATTGTCTCGTAACTTCTCAGGCATCCATAACAAGGTGATGTGGACAAAATGTTGGAGTTAGACGTTGTAGATTTTGAACGGCGTGCGCGTGGCGCATTCGCAACCATTGCCATCTTAGCTGGCTCGCACATTTTTATCAGAATGTCATGAAGAGGAAATATGATGTGATCAATATGGTTTTATATGCAACGTGGTGTTAGAAATATCACGCATAGTTAAGGTCCAACTGCAATTAACTTCTGTGATGATTACATTAAAAGACTGAAAATATATAATGATTTTTAATATAGTCAATAAATATATAACAACCAACACACATTTTTAAATGATCCACAGTGATGTTGTGTAAAAGGTTTTTTGTGTTTGAATCTGAAAATCCTGACAGAGCAAAGATTCACAGGAATCACTGAAAAGAACAGAATGTGTTTTTGTTTCTAAACTGTGAACAAATATGTGGTTAAAATATGATTTGATAAAACACAATTATAAACTAAAATCCTTCAAAATGTCTTACCTGTTAGAACGTAGACAGCATCTATCTTCACTTCATCATCTTTAACAAACTTGCAGGTGAATCTTTTGTTGTTTCCACTCTGATGTTTCACAGTCAGAACAGAATCACAGTTTGTTTGTTTTTTAACTTCAAACTCTGGATTTTTACCAGACAGTTGAGATCCTGTCTCATCCATCCAGATGAAGCTGTTTTCATTACAGGCATTTGGTCCATTAAAACTCTTTAATGAGCATGTTAGGTCGACTCTTCCATAAACATCTGAAGGAGACGAAGAGTCTAAAGAAAAACAAACAATAGAAAATAGTTTTCAGTCTATTATTTTTGACCATAATTGATTTTTCTATTTAACATTTTTAAATGTGTGACAAATTTACAGTTTTTACTAAAATCAATCAAACTGATCTGAAGTTTATCAAGTTAAACTAAACAGGAAACTCTCAAACTCTCTGTTCACCTCATTAATCAGTGATAATCAGAGACATTGATCTTTACTGTTTATGGATTCATCAATTCAACCTATTTACTATATAAAGAATGAAACATGTAATGATATTTTCTCCCATGAGTCCACTCTCTCACATCTCTCACACTAAACATGCTTTGTCAGCAGTTTGACCTTTTTCCAACCTAAATGATTCAATGAGTTCACATGTCAGAGTCTCTTCAGGGTTTGAGCTTTTTGTGGATCAGATCAGAATGTTGACATTCATGTAATCACAGAATTATTAAAGTCAGAATACTCACTGCTCAAAATATTAAGATACACAGAAGCTTCATTTTGGTAATTGTTTCCAAGCCGACAGTCGTATTTTCCAGCATCTTCATCAGTGATGTTTCTGATGAGCAGAGAGCAGTCACTGCTCACATTCACTCTAACTGAACTCTGGACAACATTTTCTTTGCAGCTTATTAGTTTCAAACCAGGTTTCCCAGGTCTGTAGAACAACCAGTTAACATCATAGAATTGGTCAGAGGATGTATGAAGATTACACGGTAAAACGACGTCCTCTCCAACTCTTTTATAGAGCGTCTCCTGTTTAAGACTGAAACCTGCAGAAACAAGAAGAAACAGAAAATTACAATCAGAATGACAAACAGAATCATTGATAAAAACTTCAGGTTTCTAAATACAGAGTAGAAATCGACAGTCTGCACACATGTTTACTTTCCTCTAATATTGACCTCATTCACATTTTAACATTTTTAACTGACATTTTCTGAATAGAATTGTAAATTCAGATGAGCACTTATTTTTTACTGTAATTGATGGTATGTACATCTCTTTTCCTCTTTTAAAATTTTTTGTTTGTGCTTTTAGAATTTGAAAGAAACAGCTACAAACAAACCAACATCTAGTTCAGGGGTCGGGAACCCATGGCTCTTTAGCCATATCTAGCTCTTTTGATGGTCACATCTGGTTCGCTGACAAATCTTCAATTTTAAAAAAGTTGTTTTATTAGACCAGTCCGTTTTGGGCGATGCGATGCCAGGGGGGCGCGCAGTAGTGTGATGCTTGGAGAAAATAAGTGTCTGGGCCACTATCAGTTTACTGTTGTCTGCTGTATCACAGAATTTGTACCAGCCTGAAACCTGCGCATGCCCGTCCCTGCAGCTGCGCAGCTCCTGTCTCTGAGGAGGAACGTGCAGCTGCAGGGACGGGATGTGTGAGAAGAAAAAGGGGAGGGGAGAAGCAGCGCACTGATTGTCAAAACTTACACCACGGTCCAGGTGAATACTCGATTCTGATTGGCTGCTGGGTGTGCGTTAAAAAGTGATATACCACAGTGATAACCGCACGGTAATAAAAGAAGTTCCGGTCACCTAGCTTAAATGTTTTGTATCACTGCGCCGTCTTCTTTAAAACAACCTTTTGCTTCATCATTTGGACAAAAACAAGCGGTACGAAGTGAACTTTTTCTCTGAACTGATGCTTTATTCAACCCATCGGAAAGATCAGCGTATATATATCACTTTATATCGCCGAATCTTGACTGCAGCGGTGGTGAACCGATGGTGCAGCGTGACACGGACTAATTGTACCACATAGTTTGCTTTTTGTGAGAAAGGCGATCCAAATTGGAAAAAAAACAAGAATTAAGGACTAAAAACTGGTTACTATTTATTAGTTTTGTAAGTGACCATGGTATAAGCAGGTAAATGGCCTTCGAAGTATGCATTATCTCTTTTTAATGCACTTTGCAGAAGCAACCGTTCAGGCTTCCACGGCGTGCGTTAAAAACTGATAATGCACACTTCGTCGGCCATTAACCACTACTTAGAACAAGCTGCCCGTCACATTCCACACACTGCAGCATATGAGTGCTGCTATACTGACAATGTTTCAGAAATTCCCAATAGATCCTTCACAAACATAATTTTTAGGTACACTTGTAATATGAACTCACAGATCGTGCAAATTTTAGAATGTGCATTTATAAACCCGCTCTGATTTGTGAATCTCCCCACATTTGATTTGTGAGAGATTTCTCTTTGGTGAATATTGAGACTCCCTTCACGCTGCAGGTCAACTAATGTCACCATTGGCTAATGGCGACATTAGTTTCTCTCCATTCTTAAAATCTGGGCTGAGAGTGAAGTCAGCCTCCAATTGTCCTGTTGTATACCCCTAAAGTTAGAACAGAGGTATAATACTGACTTTAATCATGATGTATGATTTGATTTTGTTACTCCTAACTAGGGGCTTTGCATCTTCTAAATTTTAAATTTTTTCTGCCATGCTTGTGTGCCGTGCACCTTCAGTTCTGACATCAGTGTGGAAGCTGGAGAAAGTCTAAGGGGCCATTCGATTGGCTGAAAGCTAGCACGCCTGCTTTGCTGATGAGTTTGATTAACAGTTTCATTTGCCAATGGTGACATTAGTTGACCTGCAGCGTGAAGGGAGTCTCAATATTCACCGCAGAGAAATCTCTCACAAATGTGGGGAGATTCAAAAATGAGAGCGGGTTTGTGAATGCACGCTCTAAAATTTACAGGATCTATGAGTTCATATTACAAGTGTACCTAAAAATTGATGTTTGTGAAGCATCTATTGTGCATTTCTGAAAAATGTATTGTGTTTTTCTGAAACTCAGCGTGCACATTTGTGAGAAACACTCATTCTGCATTTGCAGAACACACTGTGTGTTTGTGAAACACAGGTTGTGCATTTGTGAAACACAACGTGAGAATTTCCAAATTTATATTCCACGTTTGCGTGAAATTACAGTTGTGAATCAGAGCGTGTGTATTTGTGAAACAGGTTGTGTGCATTTCTGATTATTGAGACTGAATTAACTCCATAGACCTACAGTAACCAGAATAAAAAACCCTAAAAGAGGTTAAGTCTCCATGTGTCAGTGTTGGAAAGGGACGCTACAATATTGTATGGCTCTCACAAAAATACATTAAATATATGTTAATGGCTCTCTCTGCCAAAAATGTTCCCGACACATGATTTATATTATTTACAACATTTTGGGCATTAAAACAAATAAAGCCATTTGCAAACATTTGGTTATTTTTCTAACATTGATTAATTTAAGTCATGAATGAAGAGAAACTTTAAATCCTTAAAAGAAAATTAGTTTAATTCAAATATGCATTTTTGCAGTAAATTGAACTTTTAAAACTTAAATTTTGCATTTTTTTCAAAATAAAAAAAATCTGTTGACTAAACAAATTACACCAAAGTTGTTTATTCTTCTTAAGGAATCTTTAAATTAAAATATATTTTTTTATCAAAAACAAAAGAATAAATTTAACCATCTTTATTCTATTAATAACCTACTTTTACAATTCACATCGTTTTTTTTAAATCACGTTATTTATAAAATATACCCACTATTTATTGGTTAACATTAACAAATATGTATTACCTCCAGACTGAAGCATGAATATAAGGATTAATTCCAGCAGTAGAGTCATTTTTAGTTTTTTGGTTTCTCGCTGTAAATGTTCATTTCCTCTTTGATGAGGACTAAATAGAAAAGAAAGTATTGGCTCCACCCACTCAATATTTTTAGTGTCAGTACATTTGTGAGTGATGTCAGAGTGAAAGGATAAATTAGAATAAAATAAAACATAAAAATACATTTCTAAAGGTAAAAATTAAACAAAAAAAGACAATTGATGTCTTTATATTTGAAGATAAAGTTCCACAGTTCATCAGTTTAGTGTCATAAAAAGAAAGTCTTTCTTTTTCATGCAGTCAGGAGTGTCCTAAAAGAGGAAATTCAGTGTTTCTTCATTTTCTGTACTCATGTGTCAACACGAGCGAATCAGGCACACTAATGAAGATGGGGGACTCAACTAGGGAAGACGTGGTTCCAACTTAAAACAAATATATATTATTAATGGAATGAAAGACAAGACCCAAACAAAAAAACAACACTAGGGGCCTCAAGCTCTCCTGCAAACAGATCTAGTACTCAACAAAAATCCCAACAGAACAAAAACTAGTCACGAGTCCCCATAGGCCTCCAAGTCCCAGGAGCGCCTGCGCAGTAACGTGGTCAGCAGCAAGGGAGGTGGGAGAGAAGACGCTGCTTTCAGCGGCTGACCCATCAGACAAGTGGAGTGGATGACAGGGACACGTGGGACAGTTTGTTAAATTTCACAGAAACACACATTCAAAATATACACACACACATTCAAAATATACACATATACATACATATATATATATATATATATATATATATATATATATATATATATATATATATATATATATATATATATATACATACATACATATGTACATATATATATATGTACATATATATATATATATATATATATATATATATATATATATATATATATATATATATATATATATATATATATATATATATATATATATAAATATATATAAGATTTATTAACAACCTTTGTTAACAAATTAAGAAGTATTTATTATTGTTTGGGGTTCTAGTAAAACATTTATTAGCATTATAGATGCCTCACAGAAACCTAACTGTTGATAAGCTTAACATGTTTTATTAACTAACTCCACAAATTAATAGGCTTTATTAATGTGTAAGATGCTAGTAAGATATTCATTAGCATCATAGATGTCTTGCAAACACCTGAAAGTGTTAACAAGATTAATTAACATCTAAAGTCAGACCATTTTCTTCAAAATCCATATTAATAAACTGCTTACAAGCTTAACAAATTTGTGAACAGTTTATTGAATGTTTTGCTGCACCTCATCTAAAGTGTGGGATGTTTTTACCACATTCATAATGCTCATTTATAATGCTTGTTAATGTGTTAACAAAGCTTGTTAAGGAATCTTAATAAAAAGTGTTACCAAATTTGGAGATTATTTTGTGTCTATTTTCAATAAAGAGAGATGACAAATACAAAAGTAAAGATTTATTAGAGAAACAGAAAGATCTACAGAAATAAATACGTCCATAAATCTTTGGTGATTAGATTCTGGGTCCATGGCGTCTTGTATGAGTGAAACAAGCTCAGACCACAGATGAATAAACCCCAGAGTCTATAGACGCTGATGGATGTCAAAGGCCTGGAGAACAGGGTGGAGGAGAGAGCCGGCAAAACCGTCTAGAAAGTTAAGAGATGAAATGGAAAATTATTATGAAAGTGAATTTAAAAGTAAAAATATGAGAAGAAAGGTGAGCGTTTATCTATTGGTTCAGATTAAAGGCTTCATGATGACTGGAGTGTGGAGTGAAGCAACAGCAGCACAAAGTTCCTGGAAGTGAAGAAGATGTTCAAGCTAATGCAAACTAATCATGTTTTTCAGATTTTGAAGGCTGTTTATAAAACAATGTTTAAAAAAAAACTGCAATCTTTTAATAATATAATGCATGCAGTTATAATACCCTTTCTAACACCTATCATCTGCACATTACATTTCTCACAGCTGTCATTGAAAAAAGAAGAAGAGGAAGTTACTTGTTCCTTTGATATGCAGAGGTGTTGCACTGCAGCTCTTTATGCCACACGCTCTACTAAAGATATCTTGTTTACAATGCTTGCTACTTATTTTGTTTTTAAGATGTCATTACACCTAATTCTTGGAAAAAAATGCATTAAAATGTTTTTTTTTCTACTTGTCCTGTCCAAAACCTGAGCAAAAAGATAAAACCTGAGGGCCTCTAATGTTAAACAGATATCCACATAAGAGGTTTATTTTTATAAAGCCCTCTTGTATTGAAGCTTCATTTTATTTTTATTTTACTTGAATGGATTTCTCTTTGGACTGGATGAAAGACAGAAGAGAATGGGGAAATTAGATTTGTGATCCAGAAAGATCTGCAGAAACAAAAACCTTTAGAAATCTTTGGTGGTTAGACTCTGGGCTGATGACGTCTAGCATGTGTTGGATGAACGGACAGCATTGATTACACCATGCCAAAGCGTCATTCTAAGTGGCGGCAAATGATCTACAAGCCAGAAAAGTAAAACATCCTTCAATTAAAAAATGTAAATATGATAAGAAAGGTGGGCATGTATCTATTGGCTCAGACTGAAGGTGTAATGATGATTGGAGTGTAGAGTGAAATAACAGCAGCCCAAAGTTCATGGAAGTGAGGTAGATCTTCACGATTGAGATTTCATCAAAGCTTCACAAAGAACAACCAACAACTTTCTTTTGTTTCTGAAGAATTGGTTTAACTGCAACATGATATTTTTGTTGTTTTCTCCTTTTTTAACACACATCAGGTGCTGTATTTGGTAACTCGATCCCTCCCACATCCCAAAGTACTGATAGAAGTTTTAATATTCAAGCTGACAGATGACTAACATTGTGTCGACATTAAGCCTGGTCTGTTTTAGTAGAGTTGCTATAAGAATTAGTTTAGGGTGAGTGTTAGGAAGTTACATTTCCTGTTCAGATAAAAGCAAAAGAAAAGGAAAGAGAAGTGCTGATAAAGATAAAAAAAAACACATTGTGTGTTAACAAAATGTAGTGGGTTATAATGTATGAGGCAGAGGTTTGATACACAACATCCTTAGCCATAGCCTGTCTCCCCTCTTTCTTCCACTCATTACCACCATTATTCATTCCTCACTATCAACTGGTTTTGTCCCATCACTTTTTAAAAATGGCTGCTGTTTAAACAAATCCTTAAAATACCTGGTTCAGATCCCAATATTCTCAGTAATCACCATTCGATTTCCAACTTTCCTTTCATCTCCAAAATTCTTGAGAAAATAGTCGCCTCTCAACTTTATAGTAAATGGCATATACTTATATTGCGCTTTTCTACCTAAAAAGCCCAAAACGCTTTACAGTCACAGACCATTCACCCAGTCACACACACATTCACACACTGGTGGCGGCTCCGCTGCCAAACACAGGCACCCGCCTACCATCAGAGGCAAGGTGGGGTTCAGTGTCTTGCCCAAGGACGCATCAACTCATGGGCGTGCAAGGCGGGAATCATACCTGCATTTTTATGATCATGGGTCGACCGCCCTACCGCTGCACCACGGCACGGTGGCTTTATGGTCACAATTACTCACTTCGTCCTCCTCCAAAGGATCTGCTTCCTCGGCATCAACTCCAACCCCCTCCGTTGGTTTCACTCCTACCTCTCAGGCCGGACCGACTTCATTCAGCTTAACTCATTTAAATCTCTGCCTTCCTCAGTCTCTTTTGGTGTGCCCCATGGTTCTGTCCTTGGTCCTCTTCTTGTCAAGTCTTTTGGTCTCCTCCAGCTACTGTCTGACTCGATAGACTGTGATTTCCAAAGGACATGGAATCAAATCCATCACTCATCTAATTTGCTTTGCCTTTGTGTCTATTTTGGCAGGTAGTTGTCTGATAAATGTTGAACATGACAGGTTGAACACCTTAAAAGACATGAATCAGAATTTCAATTTAGCATTTCAAAACTTAACATGTCAAACAAATTTCAAAATGCTCTTAAATTTAACTTAGAACCAGCATTCAACATCATATATAATCTCTCAAGCTCAATAGTGATAAAACCGACCTACTTCTGGTCAGTTCTAAATCCACCCTCTCCAAAGCCACAAGTTTTACTCTTTCCATTGACTCATCTTCTGTCTCCCCCTCCCTGCAGGTGAAGAGTCTGGGTGTATTCCTGGATAACCTATCATTGTTTCAGTCCCATATCAATGACATTGCTCGGTCTGCCCATTTCCATTTCCATAATATTAATCGCCCACGCTCCTCCCTCACCGTCCACTATGCTTCTATTCTGGTCCACAGCCTGGTCACTTCCTGTCTAGGTTATTGTAATTTTCTCCTCTTTGGTCTCCCTCAAAAGACCTTCAATAAACTTCAACGGGTCCATAACTCAGTTGCCTGCATCATCTCGAGAACCCCTTCCTCCAGTCATATCACCCCAGTTCTCCACCAGCTCTTCTGTCTTCTCATTACCTCCAGTATCAAATTCAATCTCTTGCTGTTTACCTTGAAGGTCCTCCATAACCTGGCTCCCCCATATCTTTACGACCTCCTCCATATCAAAACTCCCTCTCGTTCTTTTCGGTCCTCCTCCACTGTTACCATGGAAAGTCGAGCCTTTAGGTGCTCGGCTCCCAAACTCTGGAATTCCTTCCTTCCTGACCTCCATAACATAGACTCTTTACATACTTTTAAATCAAAACTCATCTGTTTAATTCTGCCTTTTCATTTTGATTCACCTTTAATTTTTGTCTAGTTATTGTGCTTTTAATGTGGATTTTTAACCTTTGTTGTGAACAGTGTCCTTGGGTTTCTAGAAAGAAGCTTTTAAATAAAATGGATTATTATTATTATTATTCCAATTACTTTAGTCCATGTAAACACTGCTGCTACTATGAAGACATTAAGCTTGGTCTTAGTAGAGTTTTATTAGAGTTGCTATTAGAATTAGTTTAGGGTGAGTGTTTCTGTTAGGAAGTTACATGTTATGTTCAGATAAGAGAAAGAGGTAAGAAAAGAGAAGTGCTGATAAAGACAGAAAAACCACATTGGGTGTTAACAAAATGCATTGGGTGCAACAAAAATGCAGAGCAGTATTAGAGCAATCCAGCTGTACAGTTTTGAGCCAGAAAGCAGCTCAGACGAGGCAAATGTCAGATAAATGCATCCAGACATAAAGAAAAACACAATTAGAAACAGCAGACCACAACAAGAATCAAGTTTCTCATGCACGAGGGAGAAAAAGCCAGTGTGACAGAAGACATCCACCACGCTTCTCTTCTCAAAGGTCTGCTTCTCCTTTTATTAAGAACACAAGCAGGAGGTTACAGTTTCCAAACAAAAGAGAAAAGTTCACTCGTGGGTGAAGGCAGACATCCTGGACAGTTCGCCTGAGGGTCGCAGGGCCAGAGCTGTAAATCTATAATGAAAATCTAGAAGGTTTATTTTCACTTGTGGTTCAGCATCTGCTGATATATGAGCCTGGATGACAAATGAGTCTCTGTCATCAATTTGGAAAATACTTAGCTGTGTAACATTGTTAGAATTGGCTACAGACCATAGCAAATAAGAGGACGAACCTGGTTTTAGCACTTAAAGTACTTTTAATATATTTAAACAACCCGAATAACAAAGCATGAAGTTGTGGTGCTGCAAGTGTGTCTGGGAAAGTAGCAGGTACGCCCCCACATGGTGACCAGAGGTAGAACTGGCACCCATCAAAAAAATCTGGCCACCTATAAAGACACGTACAATTTCATTTTTTATTAACATTTGTGTACTGTCAACACGGTGCAGTATTCTTTTTATATTTAAAAGTCAAAATATAATTAAATGTTATCAAATATTATAAAAAATTAACAAATTATAAAAATTGGAATCAGGCGCGCACAGAGCACCTCAAACGTTGGGTCCTATTAGGTATATTTTAGTGGGAGGACAGAGCACCTTTTTAAATTATGTAAATTTTGCAAAAAGCTGGATTCTCAGACTAAGTAAAGAAAAGATACATATCCACGTACATCCACATATAAATTAGACCATTATAATTCCTCTTGCTCGTAAATGCACATATTTGTAGGCCTATAATACAAGTATTTGAAAAAGAGTTTAATGAATTGCTTGAAAAGGAGCAGGAGGAAGTGAAGTGAAATTACCCCACCCCTGCTACATCTACCACTTGCCCCTGAAGTTGGAGAGGGTTCCTGTACTATGGAAGACTTCCTGTTTCAAAGATTGCACATCCCAGGGAACTCAACCTCTACAGGCCTGTGGCCCTGATGTCTCACCTGATAAACGCGTTGGAGAGACTCATCCTGCACCCCTCTCTGGCCAATGCCTAACTCAATGTTTAACCCTCTGTAGTTTGCTTACAGACCCATAACTGGATTGGATGACGCCATCATCTATCTGCTGGACAGATCCCTCTTTAACTGCAGCAGTTGGGGAGCTCTGCAAGGATCATTGGCTCTCTGACTGACAGACCTCAGTCTTTGAGGCTCCATGACTGTGTGTCTGATAAGGCCGCCTGCAGCACAGGAGCTCCACAGGGCAGTCCTTTCAGCCTTTCTCTTTAGCCTGTACACAACTGACTTCATCTACAACTCTGACCACTGCCACCTGCAGAGCGGTTTGGATGATACTATCATCTTTTGATGTGTGACAGATGAAGGAATGCAGGCGGGTCATTGAGGATTATGTCTGCTGGTTTGAAAACAATGCATCTTCCATAGAAACAAGTTTATTTTAATCATTTTCTGGATGCAGTTATCAAATACAGATTAGATGTGATGCTTTTTTTTGTCTGAAACACACACAGTGATGAGTATATGACTGGAGTTAACCTTTTTTGTAAATCTGAACTCTCTGCCCAAATTCATGTTACTTCATCAGTAACACAAGGAGAAGAACTCGAGTTCAAAAAGTTGTTTATTTTTATTTAGACTTTGACTCTGGCTAAGATTAGCAGTCATCTTCAGCAGCAGAGACTTTATCACTACTTTCCTCTCTTTTAGGATTGATGGAGTCAATTTTCTGTGCTTCCTCTTTCTGCCTTAAAAAAGAAACTCCACATACCACTGCATTAAAAGTGTTCATTAGCATTAATGACTAAAACACTTCAAGGATTCAGGCTGAATGGTCAGACAGTTTCACCTCACCAAGTCTGGCCCTCTTTGCACTAAGTTTGGACTCCTCTGCTGTAACCAGACACCACCACTAGAACAGGAAAGAGGGTTTCAGTGCAAATATCATTTTTTATCTGTTCTCTTTCAACCCTGAGTTTAAATGCCTAGAGGTCGACCAAGAAGTTGTCCTGCTGAACTCTTCTTGAAAAAAAAAACAATCCTTTTCATTAAAGCTTTTAACTGTAGCTATTATTGAACAGGCTGCTTAGAAACTTTGCAGGTGAATTCGTTTCTGAGCAAAAAAAAAAAAAGATAATATTGTAACAGAAATATTTGAAAAGAAATAAAGAAAAATGATCAGAAAAGAAAATATTTGCATTCTTTACATAGAAATGTGTAATTTTTCTTAATTTTTATGTATTTGTTCTAAGAAGAGTTTTGCTGCATCTATTCTTCACAGATCGTCTTCATCACCATCCACAGTTCTTCTCCCTGAGGAAGCAGAATTTAGAAGATCAAGCAGATTTTTTCATTTCTTAAAGTTCAAATAATGTTTTAGATCACCAAATTAATTTCTTTTCATGAGCTGAGAAAAACAGGAAATGATGAAGAGTAAAAGAGTGAAAGTACTTGTTCTAGTTCTCTGGTCCTCGTTCTCTTTGGTTCTCTTCCTGTACATGTAGACCAGAGCAGCAACCACACCCAGAAACATCAACACCACCTTCATCACGGCTCCAATGATGATGATGAAGTTGTGACCAGAAACATCTGCAGATAAAAGATTTACCAACATCAACTAAATAGATGTGTATGGATTATACTTTTTAAATAAAATAACAAAAAACAGTTTTACCTAAAAAGTTCAGAACATAGACAGCATCTGAATACATTTACCAGCACACCATGTTCCAAATAAAGAGCAGATTTTACAATTTTAGAAACTATTCATTCATCTTATTGACCGTTTTTCCCTTTTGGGGTCACGGGGCTGCTGGAGCCTATCCCGGCCACTTGGGCGTAGGCAAGGGATGCCCTGGACTGGTTGCCAGTCTGTCGCATGGTAGAATGTCCTCACTCACACACCCATTCACTCCCGCACTCACACCTATGGTCAATTTAAAGTTGCCAATCAACCTATGAAGCATGTTTTTGGATGGTGGGAGGAAGCCGGAGATCCTGGAGAAAGCCCACGCATGCTTGGGGAGAACATGCAAACTCCACACAGAAAGGTCCCCTATTGATGTTGTGTTTTTCATGTCCCCCAGCCGGGACTTGAACCGGGGGCCTTCTTGCTGTGAGGCAAGAGTGCTAACCACTGCGCCACCGTGCAGCCCAATTTTAGAAACTATTCAGAGAAAATATTTTCATTTGTTTAAACAGCAGAAATCTGTTGAGGTGATCAACAGATCATGTCCTGGTGGCCTGTCAGACTCCTCCCCCTCCCAGCTCTGTTCCAGACTCTCAGCTGTGACCACTCATCTCATCACCTGCTACTTAAGGAGACCCACCTCCAGCATTCGTCGCCAGTTCGTTAACAATGATGGTGCTTTGCCTTGTTAGCCTCTATGTCTGGCCTCCTTGTCTCGCTATCCTATGCTTGCCTTGTTTTGCTGTGCCTCAGGTCTATCGATCCATGAGTGTCACCAGAGTCCTCTACCACCTCAAGCAGAAGCTGAATATCCGGACGCTCCACAAGAACTCCAGCCACGCCACAGCCAAGCGCTCCAGCCACGCCACAGCCAAGCGTTCCAGGCGCTCCAGTCTCGCCGCAGCCAAGAACGCCAGCCTCGTCATAGCCAAGTATATCCCGCCAAGCTGCTGACTATTCGCTCCAGTCACGTTGAAATCTTGGTCATCCTGACTCAACCGAGTCCCCCACATGAACTCTGAAAACCTGTTTCTTCATCTGAGCCTCCGCTCCGTCAAGTCACCTGGACTCATTACTCCACTAAATCCGCTTACCTTCCACTTATCAGCCTCCTCCTTCCGGGTTACAGCAACTGGGTTTGTCACGTGTCACAGATCATGACAGATCACTTGTTATTCATTCTGTTAGTTTCTTGAAAATTATTTTCTGTCATGCGGGTGTTGTGAACTGCAGCTTTGACCTGTAGAAAAGTCCAGTCATCACCACACAGATGATTCTGCTTAGTCATGAGTCATTCTCCCTGCAACATCTCCACATAGCCAGCTTGGCTTTGGCACCTTCCAAACCTGAATCTCCATAGTTTCATTGAAGTTACAAGTTAAAGTACCGTTAGCTGTCACACACCTTGGTGTAGGAAATGTGTTCTCCTCATTTGACCTCCCGTGAGCTGCAGACACAGCTGTGCTCGGGAACCATTCGGTGGATTGACCCCCCCAATGTTTGGTGTTTGCAAAGTCCAACCGGTCAATTGTGTGGCATTGATCAGGAGTGTATATTTGTGTTTTTTACTCTCATCCATGTTTCGCCTAATTGTCCCGTTCATCAACTTTTACTAAACTGGACCTTTACCTTGAGATTGGAGGATAAAAATGGTCAATAGTTACAGTTTTAGAGCCATCCTGTCTTTGTTGGATGCTGGTCTGTTACAAATGTTTAGTTCATGGTTTGATTTTCTATTTAGTAATGATCTAATTAAAAAATCAGTCTTGGCTCCACCCACTCTGTAATGGTGTCAGACATGTTGAAGCTAAAAGTTTACAAAAATAAAGGATAAACAAGAGTCTAAGTCACATGTGTCAAACTCGAGGCCCGCGAGCCAAATGTAGCCCGCCCTGTCATTTTATGTGGCCCACGAGCGCATTTTTTAATTTCTTAGAATAAAAAATAAAAAGTGGTTTGTATTTATTCATATATAGGACTTAAACACTGTCAATATAACCTAACCTGACAGAATCAAATAAAAAAGTAATTAAGCAAGAGTAACAAGCAAATATATGTTTTCTATGCAACTGTAATTGTCACTTTAAAAAGTTATAATAAATAAACAATGAGTTATTTAACATTAAGGAGTAGTTACATTTATTTTTCACTACATTTAGTTGCATGTATAAGTTATATCTGGCCTTTTGAGGACAGCCGCTATGCTGATGTGGCCCTCAGTGAAAATGAGTTTGACACCCCTGGTGGTGAAACATTTTAGAAAGACAAAAAAATAAGTTCAGACGCCGTGACTCAACTTCAAGACAACGAAAAAATCTAAATTCCTCCTCTATGGCTCCTCCCTATCATTAGATTGTAGGAGTATTTAAAGCTTCACTGGAGTCTGAACTTGTTTTTTAATAGGGAGCTGAATCTCAGACATCCCATTTCTAAGTCAATCTATTAAGAGTCATCCACGTTATAAAGTAATGACAATAGCCTCTACTCTCAATGCCTGGTGGAAACTCTAAAAAAAATTACAAACTCAAGTCTATCTGTATCTTATTCTACACTTATTTGGAACAATCCAGATATTTTAAGCAATACAAAACCAATCAATCTACAATCCTGGGCTACTAAGGGTATTACACATCTCACATATCACATATTTTTAATTCCAGTGGTCTAGTACAATTTTCTTATATTATCCAAGAATACGGCATCAGGAACAGTCAATTTTTAGAATATCTACAACTTAAATCTTCAATAGAAGCTAAAATATCTTTAACTACAATAAATCTAGATATTCCACCTGCAGTAGCAGATTTAATAAAAATAACCTCAAGAAGGAAACTTCTCTCTAAAATATATAAAATAATCATATCCTCAGATGAATCTTTATCACTTCCCAAAACAAAGTGGGAAAATGATCTTTCAATTTCGGGTAACACTGAGTTCTGGGCTCAAATATGTAAAAACATCTATACCATGACAAAAAACACTAACTTACAACTCATACAATACAAAACCCTCCATATAATTCACTACACAAGAGAGAAAATGTCAAGAATGGGATTTGAAACAGGGATCTGCACATTTTGCATTTGAAATTCCCCGGACACATATATTCACGCAACTTGGGACTTCACACCCATTGAAGAATTTTGGGAAGAAATTACCCAAACCTTATCTACCTTCTTGGCCTGCCTCATCCCTTTATCATCCTCACTGTGTCTTTTAGGAGACCTATCAGAATGTTTGAATATTGACCCATCTAAGATTAAATTCATTCTTGTAGCAATAACAATTGCTAAAAAAAAACATTTTCATGAGCTGGAATTCAAAGAACACCATAAACCAGTCTATATGGAAAATGTATATCTTGAATACATTTTTTTAGCCAGTTTATTATTCTCTCCCCGACACGGCGAAATCACTATCTGAATGGTCATCCTTCATGGAGTTCCTAAATGAACATTAAGTTTCATCTTAGAAATAAATATATGACTGTCTTGTGTCCCCACCCTTTTCTCTCTATAATGCCCTATTCACTTCATTCTTCATTTGTGGGTGTCTGATGGCTATGGGTAATTACTCTCAAGTTTGTTTGTTTGTTTATTTGTTTTATCTATTTATTTATTTTTGAAACAATGACAAGATAATTATTTACAGTGTGGGTTTCAGGAGGGATACCGCTATTGATTTTTCCAGTATCAAGAATATAATGAATGCATATAGTTATATATGTCTCGAGCCTTTCCTGTCTAACTATATGATTCTCTAATGATGTATCCCTAACTATGTATAGTTAACAGAATGTATGACAGTTAGTTCAAGCTTGGGGATGGAATTCTCTCTTGTTGTCCTTAAATCACACACACACTCTCTCTCTCTCTCACACACACACACACACACACACACACACCTTTCCTCTTTATTTTTTATCCCCTCCCTTTATGTGTTAGTATTGGTAGTTGTCTGTGTTTGTCAGATCAGTTTTTCCCCCAGGGTTTGTTGTTGTTTTGTTTTGTTTTTCTGTTGTCTCACATAAATAAATAAATAAATAAATAAATAAATAAATAAATAAATAAATAAATAAATAAATAAATAAATAAATAAATGAACCTGGGATCAAGGGAGAGACTCTGGAACAACAGGTGGAATCATTTCTCAGGTCTAAAGGGATTTCCCTGGATCTAAATACCATCGAGATCTGCCACCCGCTACCCAGGAGAAAAAAGACGGATAAACAAGCAATCTTCATCAGGTTTGTGAATAAAACAAAAGCTAGCATTGATGAATCAAAGGAGGAATCTTAAAGGATCTGCTGTTTATCTAAACCACCATCTGGCCAGAAGGAATTCTGAAATCGCCAAACATGCCAGGCTTCTCAGGAAGTGTCATCAGATTCTGAACACTTGGGGTAAAAGGCTGCAGGATCTTTGTTAAACCACTCTGACCACGGGACTGGTCCAAGGTTCTGGTTGTAAACAAAATTAAAGACTTTGAGAAGTGTTTGATCATGGATGTTTAAGCTAACAGATGCAGTAATAAATCAAAAGTCGTCGTTACATGTGCAAAACATCTGGATCGGATCAAAGATCGGATTAGAATTCAACCGTGTATATGAGCCCAGAAAAACTTTTTCCAATTATGACAAACGTTTACCTGGTCACACTTTCGGTTGGAAGAAATCATTTGGTCATTAGCAGTACTCTGTAAAATACTGTAAGAGGAAATGAGTTCCACTGTAAAGACGCCGAGCTGCCACATACAAAGCTATGCTCTGTAATACACGAGATGATCTTCTAAACCTGCTTTAATTAATGTTTTGAATATTATGAAGCTCCTGTTTGCTCATCATTATTTTTAATCCGTGTGATCAGTACTTTTTTCAACATCAACCAAGGACACGACTGAAAACACAAATCCAAATGATTGTTTGAACGGTCTCTAAGGACTGAGCGACATTTCTGGTTTGAAAAGCTCACACAGTTCTACTGGGAAACATGGTTCTCCTGAGTTCGGCAGCTCACCCAGAGACAACTCCCTTTCACTCCCTTTCAAGCAATCTTTAATTTTATGTCTAATTATCTTACGTTTGATACGTCTTAGTATGAATGTATAACTAATGATTTTATTATTTAGTGCAATATTCTTGCTTTGATTGCTCAAAATCTAAAAACATGTATTTTTTTCATTATCTTTCTTTTTTTCTGTAATGATTACATTAAATAAGAGAATACATATAATGATAATTAATATGAGGTATCAATATATAACAACCAGCGTAAATGTGTTACTGTTCAAAGTTTAATTTTGTTCTTCATTTTATTTATTTGCTTGTTTGGTAGAAAATAAAAACAATTCAATTTACATTGAAAAGTTAAAAATAGATGTTTTTGATTGACATTGAATGTGTTTTAAAATGATCCACAGTGATGTTGTGTAAAAGTTTGTTTGTGTTTGAATCTGAAAATCCTGACAGAGCAAAGATTCACAGGAATCACTGAAAAGAACAGAATGTGTTTTTGTTTCTAAACTGTGAACAAATATGTGGTTAAAATATGATTTGATAAAACACAATTATAAACTAAAATCCTTCAAAAGCAAGAAGCAAGCAACAGCGAGAAGGCCCCTGGTTCAAGTCCCGGCTGGGGGACATGAAAAACACAGCATCAATGGGGGACCTTTCTGTGTGGAGTTTGCATGTTCTCCCCGTGCATGCGTGGGTTTTCTCCGGGATCTCCGGCTTCCTCCCACCGTCCAAAAACATGCTACATAGGTTAATTGGCAACTTTAAATTGTCCATAGGTGTGAGTGTGAGAGTGAATGGATGTGTGATTGAGGATATTCTACCCTGCGACAGACTGGCGACCAGTCCAGGGCATCCCTTGCCTACGCCCAAGTGGCCGGGATAGGCTCCAGCAGCCCCGTGACCCCGAAAGGGAATAAACGGTAAAGAAGATTAATAAATCCTTCAAAATGTCTTACCTGTTAGAACGTAGACAGCATCTATCTTCACTTCATCATCTTTAACAAACTTGCAGGTGAATCTTTTGTTGTTTCCACTCTGATGTTTCACAGTCAGAACAGAATCACAGTTTGTTTGTTTTTTAACTTCAAACTCTGGATTTTTACCAGACAGTTGAGATCCTGTCTCATCCATCCAGATGATGCTGTTTTCATTACAGGCATTTGGTCCATTTTTATGTTTTAATGAGCATGTTAGGTCGACTCTTCCATGAACATCTGAAGGAGACGAAGAGACTAAAGAAAAACAAACAATAGGAAATAGTTTTCAGTCTATTCTTTTTGTCCTTCATTGAATTTTCTATTTAACATTTTTTTAATGTGTGACACATTTACAGTTTTGACTAAAATCAATCAAACTGATCTGAAGTTTATTAAGTTAAACTAAACAGGAAACTCTCAAACTCTCTGTTCACCTCATTAATCAGTGATAATCAGAGACATTGATCTTTACTGTTTATGGATTCATCAATTCAACCTATTTACTATAGAAAGAATGAAACATGTAATGATATTTTCTCCCATGAGTCGACTCTCTCACATCTCTCACACTAAACATTCTTTGTCAGCAGTTTGACCTTTTTCCAACCTAAATGATTCAATGAGTTCACATGTCAGAGTCTCTTCAGGATTTGAGCTTTTTTTGGATCAGATCAGAATGTTGATATTTATGTTATCAGAATTATTCAAGTCAGAATACTCACTGTTCAAAATAGTAAGGAACACCTGGGCCTTAATGTGGTAATTTTTTCTGTCCCGACATACGTATCGATCAGCATCTTCATCAGTGATGTTTCTGATGAGCAGAGAGCAATCACTGCTCACACTCATCCTGGAATCTTCAACTGAACTCTGGACAACATTTTCTTTACAGCTTATTTCTTCTTTAAAAATTCCAACTTTGTAGGTACACCAGTAAACATCATAGTCAGAGGATCTATCAACATCACACGGTAAATAGACGTCCTCTCCAACTCTTTTATAGAGTCTCTCCACTTTCAAACTGAAACCTGCAGAAACAAGAAGAAACAGAAAATTACAATCAGAATCACAAACAGAATCATTGATAAAAACTTCAGGTTTCTAAATACAGAGTAGAAATCCACAGTCTGCACACATGTTTACATTCCTCTAATATTGACCTCATTCACATCTTTAACTCTGACATTTTCTGAATAGAATTGTGAATTCAGTTTATATACTTATATTTTCCTGTAATTTATGGTATTTCAAATACTTTGTCTCTTTTCAAGTTATTAGTTTGTGCTTTTAGAAATGGAAAGAAACAGCTACAAACAAACCAACATTTAGATTATTTACAACCTTTTAGGCATTAAAACTAAAGTCATTTGCAAACATTGTTTCTAACATTGATTTAATTTCAACCATAAATGAAAAGAAACTTTAAGTAAATTATTTTAGTGCTAAAATATGAGGTCAGTCAATCCATTTCTGAAATCTGTAGCCTTAATATTTGTGTTCTTGAAAGTCTTCCTTTATTCTCTTCCTTAATTATTTCTTTACTCAACAAAACATAGATTCTTTTCATTTTTACAAAAGTCATTTTAGTTTCAGGAAGTTGGACAAATATGGTATATAAATAGATATGTATTTATATATATATATATATATAAAATATTTCAACTTTTTGACTTTTCTTCTCTGTGTTCACATTGTTCACCATCTTCACAGCTTCAACTGTTCAAATATGCATTTTTGCAGCAAATGGAAATTTGAAAACTAAATTTTTATTAGTTTTTATAAAGAATTCTGTTTACAAAACTCTTCCTAAGGAATCTGAAGATTAAATTTTTTTGTCCAACAATAATAAAACTAAGAATTTTTTAAAATCTGCATACTTTAAATTACCTGTTTTAACAATAAACAACTTTTTTTCAAAGAAAATAAAACAAAAATAATGTATTTTATAAAACAGACCCTTTAAAGTTTTAAAGCCAGGGTAAGAATTATTTTGCAAAACATCAAAAAAACATAAATTACCTCCAGATTGAAGCATGAAAATAAGGATTATTTCCAGCAGTAAAGTCATTCTTAGTTTGTTGGTCTCTTGCTGTAAATGTTAATTTCTTCTTTGATGATGACTAAATAGAAAAAGTCTTGGCTCCACCCACTCAATATTTTTAGTGTCAGTACATTTGTGAGTGATGTCAGGGTGAAAGAATAAAATTAGATTAAAAAATATAAAATGAAGTCTCTGAAGGTAAAAATAAAACAAAAGAAGACATTTGATGTCTTTATATTTGAAGATAAAGCTCAACTGTTCATCAGTTTAGTATCATAAAAAGGAAGTTTTTCTCCCTGTCAGAAGTGTTATAACAGAAAAAATGCTGTTTGTTCATTTCCTGTACTCACTATATCAGGGGTGGCGAACAAGTTTAACACCAAGAGCCGATTTTTTTTCACTGTGAGAGTCAAAGAGCCACACCACACACTGACATGCCAAGACGTACACACACAAACACGCAATTAAAGTAGTATTATTTTCCATAACACACTCCTCTCCCTACAACACAACAGCAAGTTTTGTACTTGTGTTTATTTCAAGGAAAGTGTCCTCCCTCAATACACACATCAAATGCAGCTTAGCCAGAGCCAGAGACTACCCTGGAGGTCAAACCCCTTCCACACACACATGCACCTCTCTTTCATCTCATATACACACACACACTCTCTCTCTTTCTCACTCTGAATAACTGACTATTTCACCATTCTCAACATTCTCAACATTATCTTAACATTCCTCTTTCAATGACCCTTAAACCAACAAATACACAAACATCTGGACAGAGCATCCTTCTGGGGGGTATTCCAGAAAGCAGGTTATGCTAGCTCTCACGATAAGTTTCAGGCTAAGGAAGTTACGGTGGCCCTGAGGTGCAAAGCATTCAACAAATCACTCGATACAAAAACATTTTTAAGATCACAACAAAAATTAAAAAAAAAAAAAAAAGTTAAAAAGCAGCATTACATTTAGAAACAAAACAAAATTTCAGAAACCAAAACTTAAAAAAAAAAAAAATAAAAAATAAAAAAAATTTCAGAAAACAAAATTAATTTCCAGGGGAAAAAAAGAAATATTAAAAAATGAAAACATTTCAGAAAACAAAATTAATTTACAGAAAAAAAATGAAATATTAAAAAATGAAAAACATTTCAGAAAAAAAATGAAATATTAAAAAATGAAAAACATTTCAGAACACAGAATGAATTTCCAGAAAACAAAACGAAATCTTCAAAAATGAAAAACATTTCCAAACCGGAAGAGGCAGGTACTATGGGACAACGCTGATTGGATGATGATTTCTGTCAATCAGTTGAACTGAAAAGTATTTTAAATGAAGCGATGCCGGATTTTATCGTCCAAACAACAATGTACTATAATAATCCACGTATTTCCCATTTATATATCAAATAAAAATTGCAGCAAACTGTTAATGAACTTTTAAATTATTTTTTTAACATTTCGCCTGACACACGATCACCCGGAAGTAGTTTGTGAGCACTTTTACTTTGAACACTGTGCGCTAATTTCTACGGCTGCAAGGTTCACGCTGTTAATCATCTTCAGGTAAGAATCAAGTCTGTGATCTTTTCTTTTGTCAGTCACATGTCTCTAAGGATGTTAATTTTAGGATGTTAATTAAAGTGCTGCTTTGAAAAGATAATTTCTTTTTATCTTGCGCATGCGCAAAAGGAACCCGATGAGACGAACCGTCTTCACATGATAGCCGTTCCCGTTTTCGGTGACAGAGAAAAAGCTCCGAGCCAGCCTGATTCTGGGATTTATACAGTAATTATATGGCATCAGTGTTGCTAAAAATCGACTTTAAGACTGAAATCAGTAAACAAGTAATTATGGGAAATAATATTTAAGTGCATTGTATATTTTTGAACCATGCATATACATTTACTGACACTTAAAAATGAACTTTAAAAGTTTATAAAATACTTAATTGAATTAACATGTGATATTTCTGCAGGTGAAGTTACTCAAGGCGAAGTTCCAGAAAGGTTTGTGCTGCAGAAGAACAGATGGCAGCTCTACATGGGAATTCAAAAAGACTAAAGTCATTCATATCACTGTGCAGTGTCCAGGCAAGTCACCATGATTTATGTTCAATGTAATCAATAAATATGTAACCTTAATATCTAATTTTTTTTTTTTTTTAAGTTGCAGGTCCTTTAAAAAAAGTCTTTAACCTGCTGCATAAGCCTGATTAGTTGTAAATTATGCAGTGGGGAGTGAAAAACGAAGCACAATTCCTGGCTTTAGCGTCGGGCTGATGATCTGGAAATCACATCTGAGGAATCGCATCAAACACTTGTACAACTCCAAACAACTTAATGTTCCTTTAAGCAAAACTCCAGTTTAAAATGTTCCTATTAGACTTGCTTCATTTAGGAGTTTTTCCATGTTTACCATTTTAGGTTTTAAAGCTTTATTAACAAAGTTGATGTTTGATTTTCAAAGCTGTTGTTTATAAATGTTTCTTTGTCAATGAAAAAAACTGAATGCTGACGTGAGGATTGTAATAATGGATATGAAAATAAACAAATTTGTTTCATAGCAATGCAGTATATTTATTGAAAACTTAATATGAATACGTTATTCAGTAACAGAAACAAAGAAACGGTTGTGGATTTTCCTTTATGGGCTTCTTCATGCAGTCAATCAAATGTTACGTTTACATTCAGCATTTACTCAGCGTACCTGTCAGTCACATTTATTAGAGGAAAAAATGCATCTGGGAAAGTCTGTTTGTGCTTAACAACTATATCAAAAAGAGTCATGTCAGGAAAGGTTTGTCGACATTGCTGCTCAGCATCACATCCAGAGGAAGATGCACAGGTAAGGGGACCCCAGTTCCTGCTCGTACATGCTTGCAGCTTCCTTCCTCTGCACTGGACTCCAGCGCCATTGAAATCCCTGACAGAGATAAATTAATAAATTAAAAATCCCTGACAGAAAAACATCGGCTGCCGTTCATCTTTCATTCAGGAAAAAGTTGAGTTCATCAAAATGAGGAGAAAATGGGTTAAACCAGAAATTCATTAGGGAGGGGTCAAAACACCAAACTCAGAATAAAATAAATTATTTCAGTCTTATAAAAATACATTCTAAAACAATTTGGTATTCCTCCTCTGCCTGAAAGACTAAAATGTTTTTTTAAAGATTTTTTTTACCATACAGACTTTGCCACCTTTAGTTACACACCTGTACATGTCTGATGATGTGCACATCCAGTCATTTACTGTCATGTTTCTGTGCACTGACACACTCTAAAGTCACATATCTTAATAGTGTGAATAAGAAGCATTCATAAATGTTATTCTGAGGCACAAACTGCTGCAGTTTACCTGACAGCTTTGCTTATTTATGCTGCTGGTACACCTGTCTTAGAATCCTGCCCACGTGACCCCCTCTCCAGCTGATGAGGTAACCTGTCATTAACGTATGACTGAAGGATCTTGGATCTGTCTGTAAACACCCACCTAGAAATCACGTTTAACGCTGCATTAATTAGATCAAACAAATGTGCCTCCATACCTTATCTGTGGATGGCGGGACTGCATTTCCTGATGTGCGCCGTCTTAACACCCGTTTCTTCGCAACTGCTGCTTCAGACAGAATCCTCCCACAGAAATTTCGAAACATTTGTAAACCTGGTTGGTGTTGACATTTCTGCGTGCGTTCTGTAATCACATCCGCTAAATATTCAAAGATTAACGTTTAAGTTAACGTTTTATCGTCCTTTCCTTTCATTGTTTACCTGCGGAACGGACGTCATCCACACAAACTACTTCCGGGTGACCGTTCTGCTTCATACGAAATATTCAAAAAATAATTTAAACCTTCATTATCTGTTTGCTGCATTTTTGATTTAATATATAAATGGGAAATACGTGGATTATTATGGTACATTGTTGTTTGGACGATTTTTAGTTCAAATGATTGACAGAAATCATCATCCAATCAGCGTTGTCCCATAGTACCTGCTTCTTCCGGTTTGGAAATGTTTTTCATTTTTGAAGATTTCGTTTTGTTTTCTGGAAATTCATTCTGTGTTCTGAAATGTTTTTCATTTTTTAATATTTCATTTTTTTCTGAAATGTTTTTCATTTTTTTAATATTTCATTTTTTTTCTGAAATGTTTTTCATTTTTTAATATTTCATTTTTTTCTGAAATGTTTTCATTTTTTAATATTTCTTTTTTTTTCGGGAAATTAATTTTGTTTTCTGAAATGTTTTCATTTTTTAATATTTCTTTTTTTTTCTGGAAATGAATTTTGTTTTCTGAAATGTTTTTTTCTTTTTTCTTTTTTATGTTTTGGTTTCTGAAATTTTGTTTTGTTTTTCTAAAATGTAATACTGCTTTTTAAATAGTTGCTGTGATCTTAAAAATGTTTTTGTATCGAGTGATTTGTTGAATGGTTTGCACTTCAGGGCCACCGTAGGATGTTGATAACCTCAGCTTTCGGTTCCAGAAATGGAGTTATGTTACAGGGTATGTCAAGTTGCCATAGCAACTCATGCTCTGAATATAACCTGCTCTGGAGCAGGTTTAGTTGAAGCTTAGTTTGTTTTCAGAGAGGTGAAGCAGCATGGCGTGTCCATTTGAAGATGATTTAGTGGATGAAGAAGCTCAGATAATACTTTTTCCACCATGAGAGGGTGATAAGACCACGTATGGATGTTGGAAAATTAAACGTTTTACTTTTATCTAACATAGTTTTTTGCTTCAGTTAACATAAATCATTTGTTTGTTAAGTCAGTTTAAAAATAACACACAGTTTCCAGACAATTATTTTACTTTCATTCAAATTAATTCAATTAAGTAGGTGTAACGTTGGTCCTGCTGTTAGATCAGCACCGCAAAGGATTGTGGGATACCATTTCCTTTGCCTGTCTGGACGGATTTTGGTTTAAGTTGGCTTTTTGACCAAATGTGTTTAGTTGTTTAGCTGTTTTACTGTGTTGTGCCATGTTTTGGTGAGTTGTTTAGTCCTACTGTGCTTATGTCTCTGCACCATGAGTGAGAGTGAAGGAGAGGATGATGAGTTTATAAAGCACCCCTACTGGAAGTTGGAAGTTACATGTTTAAACTGGCCTGACTTTACGCCTGAACTCTGGCTGAAATCAGCCTGAACTTACTTACTCTGGGTATGTCAGTTACAGAAGACTGGATGTGAGTTGATGTAATTACGCTCAACTTGGTATCCCTGGGTTATTTGGTATCCCTGGGTTAATGCACGTGCACAGCAGGTACATAAAGACATTCTCAATGATTGGCTGATTTCTGAAGTCACCATGGAAACGTGTGGTGAAAAAAGAGAGCGCGACACTTCAGTGAGACGGAGTCTGAGGTTTTAATGATGGTGTATGAAAATTATATGTCCATCAAAAAAGTAATACGGCTGCATCATCAAAAGAGTTTCTGCTTGTAGTAGAAGACCAGAGAATGTAAATGCATGAGTTTCTGATCTTATTTCCATTTTCCTTTGGACGCATATAAATATATTATATAACTTATCCAATTTTGACAACTTAAATGAATTACTTCTATTTATTCAAACTAATTTCTTACGTCTATAAAACTCAATAACTGTTTATTCAACTCAAATTTATGTATTTATCCAACTAAATGTCATATTACTCCAATTCAATTAATATTTTTTCCATCTTAATAATTATATTTCTTTAACTCTGATATGTCTAAAATTTATCCGGCAGGTATGCTCATTTTTATAACAATAAAAAGGACGGGGAAAAAATACACGTGGCGCATAAATTCATTAAACAATTTTCCATCATTGACCTAACAGTTCACAACAGTAGGGGTGCTACATAAACTAATCATCCCCTCCTTCACTCTTACTCATGGTGCAGAGACATAAGCACAGTAGGACAAAATAACTTGTCAAAACACAGTAAAACAGCCAAACAACTAAACACATTTGGTCAAAAAGCCACACTTAAACCAAAATCCGTCAGGACAGGCAATCCCACAATCCCTTCCGGTGCCGATCTAACAGCAGCACCAAAGTTACACCTACGTAACCCTTGCACTATCCTAGGCACTTTGACATTGGGAGTTGGGTCATCTAGACCCACTAGACCAGGGGTCTCAAACTCGCGGCACGCGGGCAATTTGCGGCCCCCAAGATGATATTTTGCGGCCCTCGTTTTATGTTAATGCGGCCCACCTGTCTGTATGAATGACACCCTTTAAATTTTGTGCGCGGAGCTGACAAACCAACCAATCACAGTGGAGTATTTGACTCTCGGGGGCGGGACATTGACCGGGCTTGAAAGCAGGAGAACATTTAAGACAGGAAACCTGACAGCCCCCTCCCCGGACCACATTAAGGAGTTCCTTATTTTACTATCTAAATCCATGCAGTCAGTGCTGAACCTTTCTCTGGGTCGTACAGACCCGGAGGAGGGCTGAGGTTATGGTTACGGTTACGCCAGTTAGGCGCACATCGCCGACTCATCCCGCTCCCGCAGGAGATGGGTCGCTACGGAGAATAAATGTCTCACACCTACATGCGTGACAACTAACGGGGCTTTGGCATTAAAAACGTGCAAGTGACAACACGATGTAGTCTTAGACGCACTTGAAATACGTGGGGGAAATGCAACGATAGACGTGAGATGAACCAGCGCCGCGCCTGGGGGGGTTAAGGCGAAGCTGCAGCGAGACTGAAGGAGAACAGGAAGTTGGAGTTGTCCTTAACATTCAATTTAGTTTTAATGTGCCTCTCCCCCTCAGTATGATCTGTGTTATTATATCTTTAATATTTATTTTAATGTTTTGTGATGTAGGTAGCCTTTTTTAATCAATAGGTATTGTGGCGTTTCAATGAATGCAGACGCTGGTTTCACCATAAACTCCTCATTTATTCCGAACACTCGGTTACTGTCGGCCGTAACCACGCCGTACAAAAACAGGGTCAGCCTCCCCAACTAAAAAACGAGCTTCCCTCCTAGTCTCGCGGCTCTTCCTCCCCTCTCCCGCCACGCCCACTGTTCTCCATAATCAACAGAGCAATTTAGCATCTAATAAAACATTAACGAATGAACAGAACACGGGGATGCTACACTGTCTCCCCCTTACAAAGTCCCTCGTCCCGAGGGGCCGCAGAAAAAGTCCTTGAGGTGGCCTGGAGGCTTTCTCTGTCTCTGAGGCCTCCTTGGAGTGAGAGTTTGGGGTTGTGCTCGTGTTTCTGGAACCTCCAGCTGAGGAGCAGGGGTAGAGTCCAGGGAAGGGGCAGAAAGAGAAGGTTGTAGAAGGGGGCAAGAATGTACGTCGGATGGGGGTGTCACATTTCTTGGAGGATGTTTTGGGGGTCCAGAAAACTGCTGAGGTTGAGCATCACCTCTATAAGGGGCAAGCCGGTCCAGGTGGAGAACCACCCGTCTTCCCCTAGGTGGGAGTCGGACCCTATATACTACCTCACCCAGCACCTCCAACACTTCACAAGGCCCAACCCAGTGGCAGTCAAGTTTGGGGCACCTACCCTTCCTCCGTTTAGGACTGTACACCCACACTAGGTCCCCAGCTTTAAAGTCTCTTCCTCTGGCCCTCATGTCATAGTTCCGTTTCTGTCGTACACCCGCTTTCTGTAGCTGATCACGAGCAAATGCATGGGCAGAGTCCATCCGGTCCTGGAGTCTCCTGGCATATTCCGGTCCTGGTGGAACTGCTGGTGTGTCTGGGGTTTTACCAAAAGCCATCTCGGCTGGTGTCCGTAGCTCTCGTCCCAACATCAGCAGAGCAGGAGTGCACAATGTAGAATCCTGCACAGCAGACCTGTAGGCCAAAAGAACAAGGGGTAAATGGCAGTCCCAATCCCGTTGGTGTTCGGCTGTGAGGATGGCAAGTTGTTTTGCCAACGTTTTGTTGAACCGTTCGACCAATCCATCGCTCTGGGGATGCAAAGGTGTGGTCCGTGTCTTTTGTATGCCCAGCTGCTTACACATAGCACCAAATACTGCAGACTCAAAATTTCTGCCTTGATCGCTGTGGATGATCTCCGGTGTTCCAAATCTGGCAAACATCCCAGCCACCAAAGCATCTGCTACGGTCTCTGCTTCCTGGTCTGGTATGGCATATGCCTCGGGCCATTTTGTAAAATAGTCCATGGCTACGAGAACGTAGCGGTTGCCGTGGTCTGTGCGGGGAAAGGGGCCCATAATGTCCACAGCTACCCTCTCCATTGGGGCGCCCACAGCCAACTGCTGGAGCTGGGCACGTGACTGATCTGGCGGGCCCTTGTATGCTGTACAGAGATCGCAGCGACGGCAAAAGTCTTCGACATCCCTCCTCAACCGGCCCCAATAAAACCCTTGTCGGAGTCGTCGAAGAGTTTTTGAAATTCCGAAATGGCCGACTCCTGTAGTTCCGTGACAGGTTTTTAGAACAGATTGTTTCAGGGAACTGGGGACCACAATCTGCCACCTCTCCTCCCCTGTTGCTGGTTCCTTCCAGGCTCTCTGAAGCACCCCGTCCTTCAATCGTAGGGCCCCGAACTTTTCTAACAGTCCTTTGGTGGTCGGTGAACACCCAGCTACCTCCTCCCACTTTGGTTTCTGCCCAGCCTCCGCCCACCGCAGCACAGGTTTCAGGTCAACATCCTGTTCCTGTTGTGCTCTCCATTCAAGGGGGCTGACGAGTTGTATTGCCCTGCAGATCGGGTCATCACGGTTGTCCACGGGGCCCAGCTCCTCAACGCAGAGCTCTGTTTCCCGGGTCTCCCTTTTTTCACAGTATCCGCACCCAAGAGGGCCACAGGGCCGCCGGGACATGGCATCAGCGTTGGTATGGTGAGCTCCTGCTCTGTACTCCACTTTGAAGGTGTACGGTGCCAACTCCTCCAGCCAACGTGCAATCTGTCCTTCTGGCTCCTTGAAGGACATCAACCATTGAAGTGCTGAGTGGTCAGTACGAACAGTGAACGGTAGTCCACACAGGTAATACTTGAAGTGGCTAACTGCTCTCACAATGGCAAGGAGTTCTCTGCGCGTCACGCAGTAGCGCCTCTCTGCTTTGTTGAAAGTACGACTGAAGTACGCCACCACTCTCTCCCCTTCCGATCCAACTTGGCTCAGCACTGCCCCCATTCCTACCTCGCTGGCATCTGTATCCAGAATGAATGGAAGGTTGGGGTCCGGGGGATTAAGAATAGGAGACTCTGTCAAGGCTTTCTTTAAAGAGCCAAAGGCCTGCTCGCACTCTGGTGTCCAGGCAAAATCCTTGTCTTTTCTCTGTAGGCCGAACAAAGGTGCAGCTATACAAGAGAAGCCCCGCACGAAACGCCTGTAGTAGGAAGCTAGGCCGATGAAACTCTTCAGTTCTTTTAGATTGGTGGGGGTTGGCCAGTCTCTCACTGCTTGCACTTTCTCCTCCAGTGTGCTGATGCCATCTCCACCAATCCTGTGCCCCAGAAACTCAAGCTCTCCCTTCATAAAGCAACATTTGTCAGGGTGGAGCTTCAGACCAGCTGCTGCTATTCTCCGTAGAACCCGCCGCAGAGACCCCAAAGCTGTCTCAAAGGAGCCCCCGTGGACCAGAATGTCGTCCAAATATATCAGACATTCCTGTCGAGGGGTGTCGGCCAGCACCTTTTCCATTAAACGTTCGAAGGTGGCCGGAGCATTGCACAGGCCAAACGGCAGAACACGAAACTGCCAAAGCCCCCTCCCTGTGCAAAAAGCAGTCTTTGGTTTGGCTTCAGGGCTGAGGGGCACCTGCCAGTATCCACTCCGTAAGTCCAAGGAAGAGAACCAGGAAGAACCGGACACCAAGTCCAAAGACTCATCAATGCGGGGTAATGGATATGAGTCCTTTCTAGTCACACTGTTCAGTGGCCTGTAGTCCACACAGAACCTCATTTTTGAGCTCTTCTTTTTGTTAACCATCACCACTCCCGAGGCCCAGGGACTGTCAGACGGCTCAATTATGCCAGCCCTCAGCATCTCACCAATTGCATCATCAGCAGCTACTTGGTGTGCGAATGGGAGGCGGCGGGGGCGTGTCCTGATGGGCCGTGCATCACCAGTGTGGATTTCATGTTGGACCAGGTGTGTCAAGCCAACTTCTTCTTCAGACAGAGCAAAAATGTCCTTGAATTCTAACAACACCTGCCACAGTTCCTCCTGCTGCCCAGGGTCTAAGTTATCACAGCTGCGTTCCCATACCTTTCTTAATTCAGTCAACCTGTCCAACTTGTCAACAGAAGGCTGTCGGGTTGAGGCAGGAGGCTGTGCAACCGCCGGGGGCTGTGGGTGGTGAGGAAGCGGAAAGTTTTGAAGTGAGGGGTCTAACCGATGGTGTGCTCCTCTCACCTTAGCAGCAGGCAGTTGCGGTCTGGGTACCTGTGAAGAATGCACCATTGGGACTGTGGGGCCCCTGGGAAAGGCCAGCGTGTTATTTCCCAGATCCAGCACGCAGCTGGCAGCCCGCAGAAAGTCCAGTCCCAATATGCAGGGGTCCTGCACTGCTGCAACCCACACCTTAAAGTCCACAGAAAATTCTCCAATCTGTATGGCCACTGTCCCTTTCCCCAACATAGGAGCGAGCTCACCGGTTACAGTCCGCAGTTTCACGATTGTAGGTTCCAGCTGTGTTCCCGCAGGAACCAGGTCAGGTCTCAAAAGTGTATCTGTGGAGCCGCTGTCAATAAGAGCTATACAAGGGGTCCCGGCCAGGGCGACAGGTATGTGACAAAAATCTCCTTTATGAGTCCAGCCCACCACCCTCAGTGACTCTGTATCGTCATCTGTCTTTGGCCACAGTGAAGCCCCGCTCCAGCTGTTCGGCTGGGTTTCAACCTGGGGAAATGAGGCAGTGGGGGACACAGAGGTTGGGGCCTGTGTCGTCCCATCTACACAGGCCCGGAGTCGTTTCCCTGAACACCAGCCCGTTTTGGGCACCGCACGCTGATATGGCCAGGTTGGCCGCACACCCAGCAAACGGGTTGGTCCCGGCGAGCGCGAGCGCCAGTGCGCGGTGGTTGCACGGCCATAGCTCGGATCAGTTCAGTCAATTCATCCGCCCATGCTGGCTTTTCTTGGCTTGAGTCTGCGTGTACCACAGTCCTTACGACTGGACCGCTGCCAGCGGAGTCGTTCTCTGTTGCTGCTGCTCCAACCATCTCACGTTCCAGGGCTAGCTCCAGAGCCTCCTGCAGGCTGGAGGGATGTGCCAGTTGTGTCTGAATCCGCAGCTCTCTGGGGCTTATGGCTCTGATGAACTGATCTCTGGCTAGTTCACTCTGCACATCAGCAGGCATGTGGGCATATGCTCTCCTTGTTAGGGTTTCAATGTCATTGGCCAGTACGCGGAGCGGCTCACCGTCATGTCTTAATCTGTTTGCCAACTCCGAACGAAGGACACTGGGTCTGCAACACTGTCCAAACCGCCGCTGTAGAGCACTGACCAGAGCTTTATAGTCACCCCTTTCTGCAGGGCTGAGCAGCAGCAGGCATGTTAATGCTTCATCTGTGAGGCACATGGCCAGCTGTAGAGCTTTAACATCTTCTGACCAGCCTGCAGCATGCGCTAAAAGTTCAAACTGGGCATGGAAAGCCTCCCAATCCGCTTTGCCGGAGTATTTCGGAGTTTTCACCTGGAATTGGGCTGGCCGGGCGCCGCCATCTTTGTTTACATTCGGCTTGACGTCACTGTCCGCGGGCTTTTTCGCGCCGGCTCTGGCTGCCTCGCTGAAGCCGGCATCAGCAGCCATCTCCCTTGCTGTTTGTCTCAGACGGGCTACATGCTCCGCAGCGTGGCTCAATCCTACCAGATGTCCAGACAGACCAGCGCGATCATCGTGCGTCATCTCCTCCTTAATTTTGGGACGAGCGTCGGGTTTTCCTCGCGGCGTCGCCATCTTCCCCGCTGACTGAGTTGCAATGCACGGCAAGCCCTACCAGACTAGCGGTGAGGTGAGTCAGAACTCAGAAGTTCTCCTTTTTTTGTTTGATTGCTTTTACTTCTGACACCAATGTGGCGTTTCAATGAATGCAGACGCTGGTTTCACCATAAACTCCTCATTTATTCCGAACACTCGGTTACTGTCGGCCGTAACCACGCCGTACAAAAACAGGGTCAGCCTCCCCAACTAAAAAACGAGCTTCCCTCCTAGTCTCGCGGCTCTTCCTCCCCTCTCCCGCCACGCCCACTGTTCTCCATAATCAACAGAGCAATTTAGCATCTAATAAAACATTAACGAATGAACAGAACACGGGGATGCTACAGTATTTTAAATTATTTTAATTGATCACTCAACTACAAGAACCAACAGGACACATTTCCCATAATGCATTGTTTTGTAGTCAATTGGCGGTTTGCAGGCAGTGCAGTACTAAGTTTCCGCCCCTTTCTGGTGATATTTTTGTGATGATAGACAGGTCACGTTTGAGCAAAAATATACGTCACACACCAGGTGATCAGCGCAGCGTTTCGTCCACCTGCATGATCTCAAACACGCTGATCGTGCATCTTGGCGGCACCTATTTGGTGTTACCAACATGAATTTCCATCCGTTTTTTAAAAAAAAATATAGGAATGGCTGACCGGCTGCTCTACAGTAACTTTACCGGGGTTTAAATGTGCAAAAAGTCATAAGAAATAAAATCAAAAAATGGCTTCTGAATTTGGTTCTCCTTTACTAATTTGTGTTTTAAAAAGTAAACTTAAAAACAAAATTCAACACATATTCAAAATTGGGAGCACATCCTCTCTGACTTCTCAACCTTAAATTTCAATAAGTCCAAGTTCAGTCCAGATTTACAGACAATCATCTTCATCCACACTGAGGGTCTCAGCTGAGGAAGCAGCCAAGTGTCCAACAGTAAGAAGACAAGAGAAGCCTTGTTCAGAAGAACCATTGATAGAGATGACAGAACTGTAAAATTTAAGTCTTCTTTTGTGTTTAATAGTTATAATTAAACAGGGTTAACTGAAGCGTGTTAATAAGGACATTTAAATTAGAAAACAGCAGATATAGAAGAATAAATGAACAGAAATATGTTACTGATTTGTTTTATTTATTGATTTTTTTATTTACATATTTTATTTGAATGAGAGTTTTATGAGTATATTTTGTAATAGAGTATAGTTAATAGTATAGTACATGTTCCATACAAATTTACTGGCTCTCAGACTCTCACTAGTTGCATGAGTGTGTGCGTTGAAGTTGCGGCCCTCCCTCAGCTAGACCCTGCCTTAAGTGGCCCCCAGGCAAATTGAGCTTGAGACCCCTGCACTATACAGGGCGCTGACTTTTTTAAAAAAAAAATTAAAATGAAAATGGTATTTGACATTTAATTTTCAAGACGTTCTCTGGTAAATGTGTAGCATAATTCATTTAGAAATGTCTAATTTGACATTTAAAATTGATTAATTGAAATGCTTTTTCACTTTCAAAATGAAGCTGCATTTTTTGACTCAAAATTAAAATGAAAAAGCAATAATTCAAAATGCTTTTTCATTTTATACTTAAAACCGCTTATTCTGTGTCATAATTAAAACGAAAATGCAATTTTAATTAAGTGACAGAAAAAGCTGTGTTGAGGAAGGAAATGAAAAAGCATTTTGGTGGATTGCTTTTTCATTTTAATTTTGAGTCAAAAAATGAAGCTTCATTTTGAAAATTAAAAAGCATTTCTGGTTTTGACTTTTCTTTTTATTTATGCTACAGAATCAATTCCATAGTTTTGAAAGTGCACTTTGAAAAGCCTCAACTTGTTAATAAAGGAGACAATTTGTGTGAGATCAGGAAGACTTTTTAATTTTCTCCGGGATACGTTTTGGGATACGGGAGCAGCATCAAAGCACACACACTGCCAAATTACTTATATTATTATTTATAATTTATTTTTAATACCTTCTGATGGTTTGAGTGTGGTTTAAGAGGGAAAAAAAATATGAAACGAGGCCAAGAGCCGCATGTTCGCCACCCTGCACTACATGTTTCTTCAGCTGCTCTGTAATGAACTTTATTACTTTTGTTCACAAACTGTCTGGTTTTGATCTTTTGTAACAAACTTGATGTTTCATCAAAGCAGCAACTGAAACGACTGATATTCCATGAACAAGTCCGTCCTCTTTCACTGGTCCAGTGTCTTTCTGTCTGTCTAAGTTCTCCTAACCACCACCATGTGGATACTACATGATCAAATCAATCTTTGTTTATGCAGCTCTATTCATACTTGGTAACATAAAGTGTTTTACATTAAGATCAATATTAAAACAATATAAAAAATCATCTTAAAATATTTAACTTAGTCTTTGGACTTAGTCACATGTGGCACATACTACACTAAATTTTCTTTTAATAGTCACAGAAAAAATGACTCCATTTGTTTATGAATGCTTCTGGTCAATAGTTCTATGATCGATTATTTGTGCCTAGAATGACCAGAAGGGGGCGAACGTGGCTTGTTTCACTCATTTGAGTAAATGTTCTCAATGATGGAACAGCTCATCTGTTTTTTTTTTTGTTGTTGTTGATTGTTTGTTTGTTTGTTTGTTTGTTTTTTAACTTGTCCTGTCCAACAGCTGGGCAGACAGATGAGAACGGAGGGCCTCTTGTGTTGGAGATATTTTACTTTAACAAGAGGGGTTATGAATCTTCAGACAAACCAGAGGTATGTCTGAATAAACCTCTTTAGTAATCGAGGCCAAACTTTATTAATTTCAAGAAAAACAAACCACAACTAGTTCAGAAGTCTTACAAAGTGTTGCCTAAGCTGCACGGTGGCGCAGTGGTTAGCGCTCTTGCCTCACAGCAAGAAGGCCCCTGGTTCAAGTCCCGGCTGGGGGACATGAAAAACACAGCATCAATGGGGGACCTTTCTGTGTGGAGTTTGCATGTTCTCCCCGTGCATGCGTGGGTTTTCTCCGGGATCTCCGGCTTCCTCCCACCGTCCAAAAACATGCTACATAGGTTGATTGGCAAATCTAAATTGTACATAGGTGTGAGTGTGAGAGTGAATGGATGTGTGATTGAGGATATTCCACCCTGCGACAGACTGGCGACCAGTCCAGGGCATCCCGTGCCTACGCCCAAGTGGCCGGGATAGGCTCCAGCAGACCCGTGACCCCGAAAGGGAATAAACGGTTAAGAAGATGGATGGATGGATGGGTAATCGAGGCCAAACTTTATTAATTTCAAGAAAAACAAACCACAACTATAGTTCAGAAGTCTTACAAAGTGTTGCCTAGGCAACCAACAATAATAACTCAAAAATTGACATTAAATTGTGTGAAGGTGCTTTCCCAAAGTAGATGGCAATGTAAAACAACAGTAATTGAATTTCCTTTAACTCGTTTGTGTCTGAAAAGTCTTGTAACTGTCTTGGTTGTCAAATACGATGTAATGGGAATCTGCCACTTGGGGGCAGACTTCAAATAGAACAGCATGGAAGACAGCAGAGTCTTCATCATTCTGGTAAATGTTGTTCCATGTGACATGTTTTCAAACTCTTTCCAAAAAAGCATTGAAATACATAGAAAAAACAGTAAGAAGTCTGATGGACTACATTCAAGTACAATGCATGGATCATGTAATCTATTACAATTTAGAGAAATGTTTGATGAAATTACAGTAACTAATAGTTAGGGACAGGACACATGAAGAGCTGTGGCTCCAGTTTTCCCCCTCAAGAGCAGGAAGCCGTTTGGTTTGATGTGACGTGAGGTTGACGTGTTTTGGGTTTGGCGTGACATAACATTGACTGCAGTGGTGAGAACTCTACCACTGCAGCAGAGAATCTCCTGCTGGGTGAAGGGTGGTCAGGTCATTCTGTCTTTTCACCTTTTGGATTTCTTCCTTGCATTTTTGGCTCTGATGTCTTTCAGTTCCTGACTCACTAAAGTGTCCAAATGTCCATCATTGGAATTGTCTTTAAGGCAAACAGTTCTTGCTGAAGTGGACATGTTTAAAAAGTAAAAGAAAAAAACTAAATGAAGATTTGATGATCTTTAGGTTTTATTGTTACAATTTAACATTAAGCTTTTATTAAAAAGATTCTCAAATAATTCATTGTTTAGGAATTCACTGTTGAATGCTTTCATATTAGAAAACTGATACAACAACATGATGAGGAACAAAATGCAGCCAAAAAATAAAAATAGAAACTTGTATGATAAACTATTACAAAACATGTTTCATTTTACATAATAGCTTCTGGATCTGTATCTTGTTTCAAACGCATATTAACTGAAAACTGTACATCAATGTGCCGTCCTCATCTTCATCCTCATCCTCATCTTCAGCTGGACAGAAGTAACTGCTGAAAGGATGCAGCTGTGGAGACATCACTGTCTGCTTCTTCTCACTTTATTTGAATGGAAGAATAGGTCACCTCACCTTCTTCCTCCTTTATCTGGAACACACAAAAAAATAGTTCTCATCCTCCATATTTAACCTTAATGCATGCATTCAAATTGTATTACATTACATTTATACATTTAAATGGCCAGATTTGTGTTATTTCATAAATATTAACTAATAAAAAAGTGAAACTTGTTTCCTCTATGGGGTAAACTGAGGCCGTTCCAGACTAGCTGGGACTGTTTCCACTGCATCTACTGTAGGCTCTATTTTAAACATAATTCCTCATCAGGAAGCTTCCAGTGTAGCCAGATGTCCAAAACCACCTTCAAATGGCCCCGCCCACTATTTGAATAAGAAATACAAATAGAGTGAGTTCTTTCCAGACAACTGAAATTTGCAGCCTATCATAAAGAGAGACCTTGATGCTGCATAAAAGGTCATTTATGCTCCTTAAATCCATGAATTTCTTTCGAACATTATAAAAATGAGTTTATCTGCCAACTCAAACTTAGACATATGAGAGTTCAAGAATTATAATTCATTAAAATGGAAAATATATTAATTGAATTGGAGTAAAATTACATTTAGTTAAATAAATATGTAAATTTGAGTTGTCTAAACAATTATTGAGTTTCACAGACATAAGAAATTAGGTTGAATAAATTTAACTCAATTACTTTTTACCAATAGAAGTAATTCATTTAAGGTGGAAAAATTGGATAAGTTATATATTTATATGCGTCACAAGGAAAATGGAAAGAATTTTGATTTTGATTTGAAATTCTTTATTTCAAGCAATCAAATAATAATACACAAAAACAATACAATCATCAGTTATACATTCATACAACGACGAATCCAACTTTGGATAATTAGACATATTAATAAATATTGCTTGAAAGGGAGTGGACGTAAGCGAATTTATATAACCCTACCCCTGTTCTCCCAAAAGCATTTTATTACATGATTTATCATTATCCGTATTATGAATTACTTAATTATTATGTAAAAATAACTATTTTTGAAATCAACATGGCAAATGCAGATCAGTTATCCAAAATATATGCAGATTATGTTACTTATAAAAGTCATTGATATGATTAAAAAAATTACTATATCAGTAAAATAGACAAAACACTGTTTCAGAGATTTCTATAGCAAAATTAGATCAAGTATCAAAAGTTAAAAATATGTGCAAAATTATGTTACATTTGGGAAAAAAATTATGAATCAATTGATCAATTTTTGGAGCAAGTGAAGTAGTATCATTAAAAGTCAATCAATTTAACCATTTTCAATAATTGATTAATCATTTGTTTTACTATTATTTTGTATTTTCTTTATTTATTTTTTTCATAATAAAGTAATGCTCTAAGGTAAAATAAAAAGGGTCCATAATCTGTTGATTTTCCAAGGTTGGCATTTCTTCTTCTGATGGTTAACAGCCGTTCTTCTGGGTTTAAACAGAGTTTATAGTTCTTTTCGATGTTATTTCTGCCGACATTAGATTAATAATAATAATAATAACACATTTTATTTGTATGGCGCCTTTCTGGGCACTGAAGGTCGCCTCACAGTATGTACAAACATAAAAATACAACGATAAAACTGCAAAACACAAAATAAGTTAACAGTTAAAAATAGCAATTTAAATATTATGAGCTAAAAGCATGACGGAAAAGGTGAGTTTTGAGGTGTTTGGAAAACTGAGAAAATGAGTCCATATTTTGTAGATCAGAGGGGATTGAGTTCCAGAGTTGTGGGCGAAGCTGCTGAATGCTCTACCCCCCATGATAACAGTCGTGTTCGTGGAACAGCCAGTCGAAGGGAGGAAGAGGATCTGAGGGAGCGAGTGGGGGTAGCAACAGTTAGAAGCTCTGAGAGATATGGAGGGGCAAGGTTGTGGAGGGCTTTGAAGGTTAAGACGAGGATTTTGTAAGTGATCCGGTGAGGTACTGGTAACCAATGAAGCTGCTGTAAGGCGGGTATAATGTGATGAATGGAGGGGGTTTGGGTTATCATTCGAGCAGCTGAGTTCTGAACCAGTTGAAGCTTACGGATGTTTTTTTTTGGAAGTCCAGGAAGACACCCAGACTCTTAACCTGAGGGGAGGGAAATAGAGGATTTTTTGAAGGAGAGAGAGAAATGATCAACTTTGCAAAGAGTGGATTTATTGCCAACAACGAGGAGTTCAGTCTTATTGCAATTTAATCTAAGGAAATTTAACATGTACCAGGATTTGACCTCAGAAAGACAATTGGAGAGGGAAGAAGGTGGAAAAGTAGAGCCAGGTTTGGAGGAGATGTAGAGCTGGGTGTCGTCGGCATAGCAGTGAAAATGTATGTTGTATTTCCGAAAAATGTTGCCGAGGGGAGGAGGTAGATGATGAAGAGAAGGGGCCCCAGGACAGAGCCCTGGGGCACACCTGTGGTCATTGGTGTGATGGGAGAGGTGAGTGACTTTAACCGGATGAACTGGGTGAGACCTGAGAGATTTGAATGGAACCAGATAAGGGGTACGTTGGTAATGCCAATATTTAAAAGTCTGTCCAGAAGGATGGGGTGGGAGATAGTGTCACTTAGATCTAACAGGAGGAGGATGGAGACTGAAGCAGCATCTGCTGCAATGAGGAGGTCCTTAGTGATCTTGAAGAGGGCTGTTTCTGTGCTGTGGAGGGGACGGAAACCAGACTGAAGCTGTTCGTATAAACTATTGCCGGAGAAATGAGCATGGAGTTGAGCAGCTACAGTTTTTTCAAGAATTTCGGAGATGAATGGGACGTTTGATATTGGGCGGAAGTTGTTGAGATTGGAGGGGTCGGGACCAGGCTTTTTTAGTATGGGGGTGACTACTGCTGATTTAAGAGCAGTGGGAAATGTTCCGGTCTTGAAGGAGGCGTGAATGATGCTGGTGATCAGTGGGGACAGAGTGGGGTGAGTAGCCTTGACCAAAGAAGTGGGTATTGGATCAAGCTGGTAGGAAGAGGTGTTGGATTTTTGGATGAGTTCACTAATTTCATCAACTGATGGGAGGTTAAAAGCAGAAAACAAATGAAGTGGGGGAATTGAGGCAGCAGGGATTGAATGTGGACTTGAAGATGGCTTAAGTTGCTGATGGATCTGCTCAATTTTTGTTGTGAAAAATGATGCCAAGGAGTTACAAAAATCTGAGGAGTACAAGTGGGGGGGGAGGGTGCATTTGGAGATGTTGTTGTTTTTGAGGAGTGAAAAAAGAGCTCTTGTGTTTCCTACTGAAGAGTTTACTAGACCAGAGAAATAAGTTATTTATTTATTTATTTTTTTTTAACTTGTCCTGTCCAACAGCTGGGCAGACAGACGAGAGCTGAGGGCCTCTTGTGTTGGACATATTTTGCTTTAACAAGAGGGGTTATTAATCTTCTGACAAACCAAAGGTATGTCTGAATAAACCCCTTTTGTAATTGAGGCCAAACTTTATTAATTTCAATCATGTCTGAAAATCTTTGGTGTTGGACCGGACGGAAAAGGAAAGAGGGGAAGAAGAGAGAGGGACGCTAGAGAGAGGGGGGGTAGGGGGTGATAATAGGAGGGGAAGGGGGATAAGACCATGAAGCAGCATACAGCAACATGTTTACTGGTTGTTAATCATTATGGTAAGGTTCAAATGCAGTACAAAAAGGGCGGGGCCTGTCCACACACACACTCAAATGTTATAAACACACCTGCTAGCTGCAAAAATGTCCACCTGTCGACATGTACACAAAACAGATAGTGTTCACACGCATACTTATGCCTGATAACCAACTAGTGTGAAATATTTCAGTCATTCAGTCATGCAAGCTATTAGTGCAAAGGTGAGCTAACACCAGTGCTCAGGTGAGGTTTTATGTTCTTCTAAAATGGATGGTGGAACGTGAAAAGAAGGAGGGAGAGTGCCCAGCCATCCCCACCCCAAGACCCCCACCGCAGCAGCAGCGGCAGCCGGAATCCCCCCAACGCCACACGGGAACCGGCAGGGAACAACCGCCGCCCGGGCGACCAAGCCCGCCACCCAGGCCAGGGCCAGCAGGGCCGCCGCAAGGCCCCCAGAGCCAGAGGCCAGGGAAGCACGGAGGGAAAGAGAGCGCCGCCCCAGCCCAACCAGGAGAGCAGCCCCCCCGCCGCGCCGGGAGAACCCAACGCAGAGCCCCACCGGAGAAGGACGCCCACAGCCCCAAACGAGCACCCCACCACCACCCAGGAGTTCCGGGCATCCCCCCGCCCCAACCCCAGGTACGAGCCAGGACCCCCCAAGGGAGACCCGCTCCGCACTCCAGGCAACCATCCGCCCAGCCCACGGTTGGTCCAGGGAGGAGCGAGGCAGGGGGCCCGCCGCCCCCGCCCAGGAGGGGGGAACCCCCGGGGAGGAGGGGGGAACAAGAGCTCTTGTGTTTTCCTACTGAAGAGTTTACTAGACCAGAGAAATAAGTTATTTTTGCCTTAGGAATACAATCATTGTAATGAGAAAGATGTGTAGTGTACATTTGCTTATGGACAGTTTTTCTGTATAATCTTTCCAGTTGTCGTCCTTTGGCTTTCACCTGTCTGAGAGTGGGAGTGAACCAGGGTGCAGAAGTGGTGAAAGTGATGGACCCGGATTTAAGTGGAGCAAGATTGTCCAGGAGATTTTGGAGGTTGGCAATGTAATGTAAAAGTAGTTCGTCCAGAGTGGAATATAGTACGAGGAAGGTTGGTTTTGGAGACAGAGAGGTCATACATAAAGCACGTACAAATAAAAAGAGATTCTGTGTTTCAATTTGTGGGGTGAAGTTGTGGAACAGAACCAGTAAATGCCTGAAACAATGTCCAAACATAAAAGAATTTAAGTATAAATACAGAAATATGATCATGGATAAATATGTACAAATACAAAAAAATACAGAATGTCAGCATTTATAAATCTGCATACTTTGACAATACGTTTTGTTATTCATTTGTATGTTGTTTGGAAATGAAAATTACATGTATATATGTACATATACACTTGGGTAGGGCACTGGACTCTGATGGTGGGAAAGTAAGGGCTTAGGGTAAAGGGGGGTGAGAGTTTATAAGATTTTTCTTCTCACTCCCTTTTGGACTGGTGTTTATATAATTTTGTTTTGTTTTGTTTTATATAATTTACTTGTCTTTTTCTTGTTTTTGCAAGTTTTGTCTCGTTCTTGTCTTATTCTGTTATTTTACACTTGTTTCACTAGTCCAAAATAAAAAAGACTACTACTACCTTAAAAGACAGCAGCATATGGTCTGAAAAAGGGAAAATATCTGGTTGACAGTCCAGAGGGTGAACACCTTAGTACAAACAAGGTCAAGTACATGTCCATTCTTATGGGTGGGGAAGTTGATGTGCTGATGAAGAGTGAAGAGAAGTGAAGAGAAGATGAAGATTTTACATCCTGTCCAGACAGGATGTAAAATCTTTGGTGAGGGTGTTGCTTACATTGTCCATGCGAATATTTAAATCACCTAAGATTAATAGGTTGGATGAGAGCGGGGAGAGATGAGTCAGAAGGTCAGAAAAGTCAGCGATAAAATCCTTATTAGGTTCTGGGGGTCGGTAGACAGTTGCAACAATAGTTGGGGTTGGTCCAGATAGCTGACATGCTGTAGCCTCGAATGATTGATAGGCAGGTACAGTCACGGGCGTGAGCCTCCAGTTCTCACGGTGGATCATAGCGAGTCCCCCTCCGCGCCTCGAGATGCGGGGGTGAGCGATGTAAACGAACCCCAGAGGTGTTGCGTCGTCCAGAGCGGTGACCTCATTCGGCTGCTGCCAAGTCTCTGTTAGACACATGAAGTCCAACTTTCGGTCGATGAGGAGATCTTGGACAAGATGCCCCGGATGTTTAGGAGACCGAAGTTGGCCGTCGTGCTGGAGAGGTTAGCAGCAGCGGTGTCGTTAGCCACCCAGGCCAGGTGAGCCAGCACGCCAGCGTAGCATCGGGAGTTCCTCGGCGGACGTCGGGTAGAAGACCAGATAGATCTAATGGAGTTGGAGGAGCCATCCTGGAGGATACGCCGTGAGCCACAGTGAATGTATCTCTGACGGGGCTGGTAGAAGATATATGGGTGCTGGAGTAGCAATGGCGGAGGAGCATCAAGGTGAGTTGGGCGGAGTTTAGCGAGGTCCAAGGTAGAGTACTGAAGGAGAGCTGTCAGCGAATGCTTGACCAGAGACAGGATGGTCCATGCGAGTAGATTCCACTCAGGGTTGATCCACATTGTGTCTGACGTGGCTAGGAATCAGCAGGCAGGGTAGTTCGCACAAAACAGCCGGCGGTTGTTGTTTTGAACCAGACGTGTACAGATCCCGGTGACAGTCCACAGGTAGTTGGACAAAAGGTGGTATTGATAGATATCCACAATTTGGGGCAAAAAACAGAGTCCATAGGCTTAGAAATGCTGAAAAATTGGTCCAGGGTAGCAGCAGCAGCCAGAAGTGCGCCAGCGTTCACTCGACCTGGAAGAATAAGGTACATATCCTTATTCAGCTGATATCAGCGCCTCTGAAAGTTGAGGTCACGTTGTCTGCAGGTCAGAGCTCTCTACTTAGAATCAGGTTACTTCAGGACTTTTGGAGAAAGTGATGAATCCAGGTGACATATTTCTTGAAATGATATGGCTCTTTGATTTATTACTGCATGTTGGTTCAGAAGTCCATGATCAAACACTTCTCAAAGTCCTTCATGGTGTTCACAACCAGACCCTTGGACCGGTCCGGTGGACCGAGTGGTTTGACATAAATCCTGCAGCCTTTAACCCAAGTGTTCTGCTTACGCTTCCTGAGAAGCCTGGCATGTTTGGCGATTTCAGCATTCCTTCTGGTCAGATGGTCGTTCAGATTAGAAGCAGATCAGTTCAGGTTTTTCATGTGGTTCATCAGAGCTAGCTTGTGTTTTTGATTCACAAACCTGATGAGGATCACTGGTTTATCCGTCTCCTTTCTCCTGGGGAGCGGGTGACAGGTCTCGATTAGAAACTCGTGCGTTTACTTTGTCTGTTCTTCTACTACAAGCAGAAACTCTCTTTTGCTGATGCAGCTGTATTACTTTTTTGATGGTCTTATAATCTTCATACGCCATCAATAAAATCTCAGACTCCGTCTCAGAAGTATAGCGGTCTCTTTTTTCACCACGCGTTTCCATGGTGACCCTGGAAATCGGCGATCCATTGAGAATGTCTTTATGTACTTGACGTGCAGGCCCATTCTTTTTCTTTTTTCTTTTGGAACCGACATACCCTGAGTAAGCAAGTTCAGGCGGATTTCAGCCAGAGTTCAGGTTTAAAGTCAGGGTAGTATAAACATGCTTCCTGGAATACCCCCCTGTAGATGACATGGCTCCCAAACTGTCACTGATACCAGAAACTTAACACTGGACTCCAAGAAACATGAATTCTGTGCGTCTCCCAGAAACTCTTCCAGATACTCTTCTTTTTCCAGATACCAAATTTGGGATTGTATTTTATGTGTTTTTCATCAAAACTACTAGAAAGTAAGAGTCTAGTCCACTACTACTACAGCAATCTAAATGTGAAGATTCTACGTAACATGTACAAATTATATGTATATACAACACAAATATATATATAAAAAAAAAAAAAAAAAACGCCCCTCTCACCCTCCGCGGGTGGTTTCAACTCCAAGCTCTGGTCCTCTACCAGAGGCCTGGGAGCTTGAGGGTCCTGCGCAGTATCTTAGCTGTTCCTAGCACTGCGCTTTTCTGGACTGAGAGGTCTGAGGTCTTTCCAGGTATCTGTTGTAGCCACTCCTCCAGCATGGGGGTTACTGCCCCGAGTGTTCCAATTACCACAGGCACCACTGTCACCTTCACTTTCCATGCTTTCTCCAGTTCTTCTCTGAGTCCCTGGTATTTCTCCAGTTTCTCATGTTCCTTCTTCCTGATGTTCCCATCGCTTGGCACTGCCTCATCCACCACAACGGCTTTCCTCCGTTCTTTATCCACCACTACAATGTCTGGTTGGTTCGCCATTACCATCCCATCAGTCTGGATCTGGAAGTCCCACAGGATCTTTGCCCTCTCATTCTCTAGCACCTTCGGAGGTGTTTCCCATTTTGACCTTGGGGTTTCCAGTTCATATTCTGCACACATGTTCCTGTATATTATTCCAGCCACTTGATTGTGGCGCTCCATGTATGCTTTACCTGCCAGCATCGTACATCCTGCAGTTATGTGCTGGATTGTTTCAGGTGCCTCTTTGCACAGCCTACACCCTGGGTCTTGTCTGGTGTGGTAGATCTGAGCCTCTATCGCTCTGGTGCTCAGGGCTTGTTCCTGAGCTGCCAGAATGAGCGCTTCAGTGCTGTCCTGTAGGCCAGCCCTTTCTAGCCATTGGTAGGACTTCTTGATATCAGCCACTTCAGTTATGGTCCGGTGGTACATCCCATGCAGGGGTTTGTCCTCCCATGAGGATCTGTCCTCCAGCACTGTATCCTCTTCTCTCCATTGCCTGAGACATTCACTGAGCACACTGTCAGTTGGGGCCTTGAGCTTGATGTACTCATGCATCTTGGATGTTTCATTCTGGATAGTGGCTTCTACGCTCACTAGTCCTCGGCCTCCTTCCTTGCGGCTAGCATACAGTCTCAGGGTTCTGGATTTGGGGTGGAACCCTCCATGCATGGTGAGGAGCTTTCGTGTTTTAACATCCGTGGTCTGTATCTCGCTATTGTTCCTTGAAGATATATATATATATTACTATCCTACATTTTTAGTTTACCAGTTAAATCATAACTTTTTTTTTTAGATTACCCACTACTATGTTGGGAACTGACCCAAGATCTATAGATTCATCAAATTATATGTGTTTAGGTTTATGTGAAACAAACCAGCAGTTCTATCAACATCAGGACAGCAGCAGACAAAGTGACTTACTGTAATCTTGGAGGACGCCTTTGATTTGGAATGGTCAACCGCAGCATACGTCAGTTCACTCTCTGGCTCAGTCTGAACACAAACCCAGAGGATAAAATAGTAAAGTATATGCAGATGATATTTTCATTTTCCAAACAATTTGAGTAAATAATACTGTCACTCTTTTAGAGCTAGGAATGTTATTTTTAAAATGAAGTTGACTCAGCCAAAAACATCTTACAACAGTCTGGCATAACAGGCATGGTTGTAGTAGACATTAATGTATTTTATTTAAAGTGTACTTTGAGAACCACACTCATTTTTTAAAGCAATACCTTTATTTATTTTGTTAATAGACATCCAATTTTTTGAAGATACTCACATATTGACCTGTTGGCTTTTGAAAGTCTGAAATGAAAAGGTCGATTTTAGAAACCAGTTGATTTTAAATATCATTTCCCGTTTTTGTATGAAGTCCTATACTGTTCATATTTAAATAAATAAATATTGAATTAAATAAATAAATATGACCTCATGCAAATACATAATCAACCAATAAATCTCTTATGAATATATAAAAAGATCCTGAAATTGTGAAAAACCTGCACACTGATTTTATATTATATTATTCAATATATTTCATTTTGCTTTAAAAACTTGTTCATTATTTTAAAATAGCATTTTAAAATATTCATTTTTAATCATGTGGAATATTATTATAATTCTACGTCTTTTTTCAGAAGCTCGGATTTCAAAATCAATATTTTCCAAAGTAGCTTTTTTTATTTCATGTTGCTGTTTTTCACAATGACTGATTCATTTCATGAAAAGCTTTTTCAGGAGAATGAGTCTGTCAATCAGTGAAACCTCTGGTTTAATTTTTCCCTCTCGGGGAAAATGTTGAACCTTTTCTGCGATGACGTTTCTGACCGTGGTCGGAAAACGCAACGGAGATCCGGGATTGATTGAGCAATTCTGCAGGCAGGGCTTACTCCTAGAATCAGGCTCTGCACTTTGGAGGAAACCTTTTTTTACTATTACTTTTCCGGGGAACAGGGCAACAGACCCTTAACTTGCGCTCACACACTCGCGCTGCCTGGGCGCTCTGATTTACACGTGGTTTAAGATGCAGTTTGACTGCAGGACCTGAAGCAGAGACTCTCTGGGATGATCTCATGAACTCAAACATGGAAACATTGCCATCATGTAGAACTATTCAGAATAAATAAACCTGATCTTTTAAACGCTCCATGTGGCTATCAGGCTAAAAACATTAGCTGGTAGCCCATCCCACACGCGGCATGTTGCGTTCATGGAACTCCAGTTCATAGAACTCCAACAGCCACCCAGCCTAATCAGGCCACTACTAGATGTTCATGAGAAGATGAAAATTACCGAACCGACCACAAAATCACCTGAAGTATACACACTCGCCCAAAGCCACTTTTATCCGCAAATTTAAAACAAAAACTTCCCAATTTCTGGTAACACTGTGGATGTGTTGACGAGCATACTCCCCCTAGTGTTGAAGGGTGTGCATTGCGCCGTCACGTTTGCTGAAGCATCTTCGATCGATGTAGTCAGGGTGCTGCTGCTCATGTCTGAGTAAAGGAGTAGCCAATCACAAAAGTGTCTCCGCCTTGTCTAGTTTGATTGACAGACAGACACAGTCTCCTGAAAAAGCTCTTCATGAAATAAATGCGCCATTGTGAAAAACAGCAACATGAAATAAAAACAAAGCTACTTTGGAAAATATTGATTTTGAAACCCAAGGTTCTGAAAAAAGACGTAGAATTATAATATTCCACATGATTAAAAATGAATATTTTAAATTGCCATTTTAAAATAATGAACAGGTTTTTAAAGCAAAATGAAATATATTGAATAATATAATGGCTAATTTAAAATTATTGTGTGAATAGAAATCTGTCTACAACACTAACTGTATACATGTATGGGAACTGAGTGTGATGTCATCCATGCAAAGAGGCTGACTTTCAGCTCCAATGACATAAAGTCACATCAGTCACCATTTTTTGTGATATGGCGCCAACTTTCTGGACCCAGATGATGTCAGTAATTATTGATTGGTCTGAATCAGTCCGAGTTAACATTTCCTTGGCAACCACTCTCACCAATCATGAGAGAGCTTGTTGGAAGTTACACCCCTACCACTTAAAAGTGCTCTGTGGAGAATCTGTCAAACGTTTTTTGAGGCATCTGATTGATCGGGTTATGACGTGAAAAGTGGTACTTAAGAAAATAATATCAAGAAAACACAGAATTAGAGAGAACATGTCGAAAAAAAGCCAGCGAGTACTTCCTGTTTAGAATGGGGGGAAGAAATATCTTGATGGAAGGAACCAGTGGCACAGAGAAAGGACCACAAGCAGAAGGGAATTTAAAGGGTAAATACAAGCCACAAAATCAAAAATTAGATCTCATTTAAAAAATAATAAAAACAAAATCACACTTCACATTATCATGTCAAAAGTTGATGGTAAGCAAACCAAGAAGAAAGAGGAAGTTTACATCCTGTGGTTAAACGCTGCCAACAAATCTTTGCCAACTATTGTTAGTGTTCTGCTTTCTTCATCAGAACTTCACATTCATTGCTGGTAAAAAAAAAAAAAAAAAAAAAAAAAAAAAAAAAATACTGTACTTGTTCCTCTTCTCTGATCTGTGACTTTGGATCTCCTGCTTCTGAAGAGAAGAATGGTGAAGACGACCAGCAGCACCAACACCACACCAACCACAGCTCCAATGATGATGACAGTGTTGCTCTGGGGAGATTCTATGATCAAAAAATAATATTTGAACTTCATAAAACTGACTTAACAGACCACTTTAAGACTTTTTTATATAAAGTTACCATTAAGTATAAAGAACACATATCTAATTTTAACATTTCACATTTAGAAAACATTTTTGCAAATGCTCTGGCTAAGACAAATAAGAGCTTATTGTACTTAGTTAAAGTTAAAAGACGAAGAGTAATTGACAGAAAGACAATAACCAACCCCAAGCACCATGGAATAAAATGAACGTGAATTTCATTCTATATAAAACATGAATTGAGTGATTAATAATTTACTTTTGGAATATTATGGAATAGAGTTTCTTGATAACAGTAAATTCATGTTTCAGTCAGAACAGAATCCACTTCCTCTTGGATGAACTTCTGGTGGAGCTTTAGAAAATGAAGGAAAACAAACAGAAATGTTTCTCTGTTGGACGTTTTTACAAGAAAACTGTCAGGGAGAGAAGGGCTGGAGAGCGTGAAGGACCCAAAATGCAGAGACTGACCACATGGTTCCAGGGCAAGGGGTTTATTTAACAAAAGGCACTGCAGAGCAGGGTGAAATAAAACAAAACTCACTGTGGGCAAAAAATGAAGATGGCAGAAGGGAGAGACGATAGACACATTAATGGACCAGCACAAGAGGAAGGCAGAGAAAAGACTTACATACAGACAGGGCAGACAAGACACAGGTGAACATGATCAGGAGAGATTGGGACGGCCAGGAGTCCGCGCAGTCCGGCGTGGCAGGTCCGGAGGACGGCCGGGAGGCCGCGCAGTCGGCCGGCGGGTCGTCTGTGAAGAGGGCAGGAGGGTCGGACCGGGGTGTGTTGGGGACCACCACCGGAACAGGAAGGGGCTGGGGTGCCTCCTGGACCACCACCGGAACAGGCTGTGGTGCATCCGGGACCACCACTGGAACAGGAAGGGGCTGGGGTGCATCCGGGAACACCACTGGAACAGGTTGTGGTGCGTCCAGGACCACCTCCGGAACAAGAATGGGATATTGAAGGGGACAGCAGCGACGATGACCAAGGGGGGGGGGTCGTCGGCTTGGCAAGACGGCATCCCTTCATAGCAGGACTGCAAAACTGGAGTAGGTCAAAATCCCTGTATGACCTGGTCCGCTCTGCTTCTAAGCAGTATGCCTCCAGACACTGCATGCCCCGCTCTGCTGGGTCCAGGAAGAAATATGGCGGGTCCATTCTGTCAGGTTGGGAGGGCTGGTGGGCATGAAGGACCCAAGATGCAGAGACGGAAGGCACTTGGTTCCAGGGCAAGGGGTTTAATATAATAACAAAAGGCGCTGCCAAACAAGTTAACAAAACCAAAGCTAACTATGGGCTTACTGTGGGAAGACGGACATGGAAGAGACGTTAATGGACCAGCACAAGAGGAAGGCAGAGACAAGACTTAAATACAGACAGGGCAGACAAGACACAGGTGAACATGATCAGGAGAGATTAGGACCAAGGAAGAAAAAATTCAATAGCATGACAAAACAGGAAACCTTTCAAAATAAAACACAAAACAGAACTCAAACATGACTGAACAAGAAAAACCAAGACAAAGAAACCCAAACAATGACAAAAACCTTTTGTACTGACAGTGACCACATTTACTTGCATACCATGTTCCAAAGAAAGAACAGATTTTACAATTTTAGAAACTAAAATGTTTTAATTTCATTTCAGCAGAAATATTCTTGATTTTTGTGTTTCAGAGTAAACAAAGTAAGAGGATGATGGAGTCACTGCTCGTCATTTTTTGATAATAACTTTCAAAAAATAATATTGTGAAAATAATATAAAAATGTATAAAATGAACCCAAAGAAATGTTCTCTGCATGAAGCTGAAACTGCTCTGTTGTCGTCTCTTTCTTTGTCTTTCTAGTCCTGATTATCCGGCTCTGTCTGGTCTAACTCCTATATTTCTCTGTTAGAAAAGCACAGAAACTCTGGATTTGTGAAATAAATCTCTCCTCATCTGAGATGAAAACTGATTTAAACTCTGAACGTAAATAAAGGATCCATTTGTCATATATTACACAATCTTTAGATTAAAGAATATAGATTATAAAAAAAATCCAAATGTCAGAGTCTCTTCAGGATTTGAGCTTTTTTTTGGTTAGATCATAATGTTGACATTCATGTATCACAGAATTATTCAAGTCAGAATACTCACTGCTCAAAGTATTAAGATACGCCTCAAACTCATTCTTGTTCCTGAGCCGACAGAGAAATCGACCAGCATCTTCATCAGTGATGTTTGTGATGAGCAGAGAGCAGTCACTGCTCACACTCAGCCTGGAAGCTCTAGCTGAACTCTGGACAACATTTCCATTCTTTACTTCAGTTATTGATGCTGCATTTGGATCTTTCTGGTACAGCCAGTTAACATCAGAACATGAGGAAGAGGAGGATTTAGTTCCACAAGGTAAAAGGACGTCATCTCCAACTCTTTGATAGAGATGTTTAGTTTGTCCACTGATGTCTGCAGGAGAGAAAAGAACAAACTCAGAGAAAAGTTGAACCTTTAACACAACAGTCACTAACAAAATCACCAAAATAATTTGAATACGGTTGAATGAACCTTCTTGGATGAGTTTGAAGAAGAGAAAACAATGAATCCAGACACCATGACTCAACTTTAAAACAATGTCCCCTATGAATGATCCAGAATCTTCATCCACATACTTTGGTAAGTCTGTAGTTTTCTCCTATAGTTATTTTCTTGTTGTCAGTTATTTCATGACAGAGAAGCTTCCTGTTGGCAAACGTCTTGTTCCTGTTTTCTTCCTAGTTCTTTATGCGACTGCAAATATCCCCAAACTTTGTTTTACATTCTTTCTTGAAAGGTGAAATTAATATTTGTAAAACAAACTTATTCCATAAATATCAGATTGTTCTGCTGCTGAGTTTTTATTTTTTTATTTTAGGTTTTCAGATTTTTCTTATTATTCAACAAATAAAGCCGAAAATCTTGAGAGTCACATGTTCCTCTAAAACTGTTCCCTGGCTGTAAAAACATCAATGTCATTCCAAAACAGACTCTAAGCAGGTTTAATTCTTTAAACTTGTATTATTGTTAACTTTTTATTTGACTTTAACTTCAAAATGAATATAATATTTTCACAATCTTTGTCGTATTTTTTACACTACATAATTCATTTATTTTTCCACACTGTTAAAAGATTTTGTTGCTAAAATAAGGTTTTGATTAAACACATATAAAAACCTTAATGACCTTAAAATGTCTTACCTGTTAGAACGTAGTCAGCATCTATCTTCACTTCTTCATCTTTAACAAACTTGCAGGTGAATCTTTTGTTGTTTCCACTCTGATGTTTCACAGTCAGAACAGAAACACAGTTTGTTTGTTTTTTACCCTCAAACTCAGGATTATTACCAGACAGTTGAGATCCCGTCTCATTCATCCAGATGATGCTGTTCTGTTTACAGTAAGAAAATCCAAAACACAGTAATGAGCATGTTAGGTCGACTCTCCCATAAACATCTGATGGGGATGAAGAAACTAAAGAAAAAGAAAAAAAAAACTTTATCTTAAGGTGATGTCCTTCTTTGTTTATAGTTGAACAAAACAATAGGACACATTTTTTAATGTGTGAGACATTTACAGTTTTTACTAAAATCAATCAAACTGATCTGAAGTTTATCAAGTTAAACTAAACAGGAAACTCTCAAACTCTCTGTTCACCTCATTAATCAGTGATAATCAGAGACATTGATCTTTACTGTTTATGGATTCATCAATTCAACCTATTTACTATAGAAAGAATGAAACATGTAATGATATTTTCTCCCATGAGTCGACTCTCTCACATCTCTCACACTAAACATGCTTTGTCAGCAGTTTGACCTTTTTCCAACCTAAATGATTCAATGAGTTCACATGTCAGAGTCTCTTCAGGATTTGAGCTATTTTTGGATCAGATCAGAATGTAGACATTCATATAAACACAGAATTATTGAAGTCAGAATACTCACTGCTCAAAATATTAAGATACACAATAGCATGTGAGCCACTCTTGGTTTTACATTCATATCGACCAGCATCTTCATCAGTGATGTTTGTGATGAGCAGAGAGCAGTCACTGCTCACACTCAGCCTGGAAGCTCTAGCTGAACTCTGGTCTTCATTTTCTGTGTTGGTTATTTCTTCTGTATTAGTGCTTGAATGTCTGTTGTACAGCCATCTAATATCAGAGCATTGGTTGGAGGATGCATCCACATTACAATGTAAAAAGACGTCTTCTCCAACTCTTTTAATGAGTTCCTCATTTTTTCCACTAATTCCTGCAGGAGAAAATTACAATCAGAATCACAAACAGAATCATTGATAAAAACTTCAGGTTTCTAAATACAGAGTAGAAATCCACAGTCTGCACACATGTTTACATTCCTCTAATATTGACCTCATTCACATCTTTAACTCTGACATTTTCTGAACAGACTTGTGACTGCATAGGAGGCATATAAGATCCTGAGATCCCTTTTCCGGTTTTATCATTTAAGATGTTTAAAATGTTTGGACTCCTGTTTGTACTTTTAAAACTCAAATGAGGAAAATATACAAGCAGATTGACATCTAGACCATTACTGGCTTTTAATGCATTAAAAAACAAACTGAGGTCTTCTGGAGCCGTTTGGCCACTTCTCTGACTGTATTTATTTTTCTTTTTTTAAAGCTTCAAATTATTAAATTTAAAATTAGGAAATTTAGTTCAGTGAAAAAAAAATGAGGTAATTTGTTTGCAATTAACTATTAAAATCTATAATTTCATTTGTGTCTTGTATGCCTTCTGGAATTAATTTCCTCATTTTTGTTTTTTTAGTTATTAAAACATTTTATAATTTTAGATTCTATTAATCGTAATCACCATTTAACAGTTTTAACTAGTATTTTACTTTTAACTAGTATTTTTTTTTAACTAGTATTTTGGCTTTTGCAGTTTAAAAAAAAACTATTTGACTTGAGCAAGTTAGTTCAGAATTGGCTTTCTGCCTTTTTTTAAAAAGGTAACTGCAACAAAGATGACATTTCTTCCAAGGGAATAAGGGAACAAAACACAACTAGAAACACAACTTAATATCTGTATTCAACTAATACTTTTACAATACTTGGCAAACAGAAGTATTTAAGTAAGAAATATTTTTCAGAATATTTCAAACAAATATGATTTTTACCTCCAGACTGAAGCATGAAAATAAGAATTATTTCCAGCAGTAGAGTCATTCTTAGTTTGTTGGTTTCTCGCTGTAAATGTTCATTTCCTCTGTGATGATGAAAAGAAATTCTTGGCTCCACCCACTTAATATTTATAGTGTCAGTTCATTTGTGAGAGATGTCAATCAGACTGAAAGGAAGAATTACTGGTTAATAAAAACTAAATTAAGTTTCTAAAGGTAAAAAATAAACAAAAGAAGACATTCAATGTCATTATATTTGAAGATAAAACTCAACAGTTCATCAGTTTAGTATCATAAAAAGGAAGTCTTTCTTTTTCCTGTCAGAAGTGTCATAACAGAGGAAATGTGTTTGTTCATTTCCTGTACTCACTACATGCTTCTTAAGCTGCTCTGTAATGAACTTTATTACTTTTGTTCACAAACTGTCTGGTTTTGATCTTTTGTAACAAACTTGATGTTTCATCAAAGCAGCAACTGAAACGACTGATATTCCATGAACAAGTCCGTCCTCTTTTACTCCAACTGGTCCAGTGTCTTTCTGTCAGTCTGCGTTCTCCTAACCATCACCATGTGGATTCTACATGATCAAATCAATCTTTGCTTATGCAGCTCTATTCATACTTGGTAACATAAAGTGTTTTACACAGAGATAAATATGAAAACAGGAAAATTGATTTAAAAATAGAGCCAATATTAATATTAATGTTATTGATGCTCATAGCTCTGTTTTAATATGAATGATTTTCTTGTAAATATAAAAAAATACATCTTAAATTATGTAACTTAGTCTTTGGAGGCAGACACCACTGCTCTGCGTTGTGTTTGTGTTCGTTAGAAAAGACACCAGACATCAGTTCTGATGTGTGACTTTGCAGCTCTTTATTTTGTCTTGTCCAAAACACAGATGGAAGTGATCAAAGGCAGGAAGTGAATGGTGTCTCTAGAAATCCTGCCGACGTTGCCAGATGTGAGCAAATGCAGCAGAATGAATTCATTCATTGTTGGGTGAGAAACATTCCTGGTAGGAACTGACCAGTATGTTTTTTCAGGGCCGATACCAAGACTATCAATAACCAAATTCTGCATTAAAAGAATGGCGTAAAAAGAATGGAAACCTCAAATTCCAACACATAAATGGTGAAAGTATATTTTATTTAAAGTAAATCAATAAAGAAATACAGACAGAGGCATTTCTTCTCATGTTGAATAAAAATGTAAACAGCTCTCTGAAATGTTCTTCAGCAAAAAAGCATCAATCTTCCAAAAAACACAAATTTACTTATTTAAAGCTGAAATACAATCTTCATATAATCTTTTATTAGCTGCAACGGTTTGGTATCAGCAGTCAAGTTTGTTTCTTTATTTTGACTCTTAAAACAGCCGAGTTACTGAAAAAGTCGTCCTATTTGATAAAAGGTCTGCAGCTGTAGAAAGTAGTTATAAACTACTGCAACTCCAAGTGTTTTTATCACTGCTTCTTATCTACGTTTTATTCACACACCAGCCATGCTGCTTCACCTGCTAACTCACATTCCTCAACTGAGGGTCAATGTCTAAAACACAAAATGTTAACAATTGATTGCAATGAGCGTAAAGATTTAGCATGTTTAATACGCGAAATGAATGATAACAATAAGCTGATCACTAACTGCCTGATTAATAAATACTTTGAGTAATAGTTTAATTTCATAAAAAAAGTTAGTCAAGAAAGTTCATGAATCTGCATGAATACACCAAAAGTGTTAAAAAATAGAACAATTGAGGATTTTCTGCCTCTCTTCTTCACAGGGCGTCTTCATCACCGTCCTCTGTGCTTCATTCTGGAGAAACAATTAAGAGAAAATCAAGCAATTTTTTTGTATAAAAGCAAAAATCTGATATTTTTACCTGCAGCACACCTGCTGAAAAAAAGTATATATATAAAAAAAATAATGCCTCACCTGTAAGAACGTAGAGAGCTTCTGTCTTCACTTCATCGTTGGCAACAAAGTTGCAGGTGAATCTTTTGTTGTTTCCACTCTGATGTTTCACAGTCAGAACAGAATCACAGTTTTTTTTTCTTTAACCTCAAACTCAGGATTTCTAGACAGTTCAGTTCCTGTCTCATCCACCCAGATGAGGGGGTTGGGACTGCAGACTTCAAGTAATTCGAGATTGTGATACATTTTTAAAGAGCATGTCAAGTCGACCCATCCATTAACATCTGGTGGAGATGAAGTAACTGAAACACAACAGATACATAAACATTATCTTAAGGTGATTTCATTCATTAACATTGAACACAATTTTAAACGACACATTTACAGTTTTTACTAAAATCAATCAAACTGAGCTAAAGTTTATCAAGTTAAACTAAACAGGAAACTCTCAAACTCTCTGTTCACCTCATTAATCAGTGATAATCAGAGACATTGATCTTTACTGTTTATGGATTCATCAATTCAACCTATTTACTATAGAAAGAATGAAACATGTAATGATATTTTCTCCCATGAGTCGACTCTCTCACATCTCTCACACTAAACATGCTTTGTCAGCAGTTTGACCTTTTTCCAACCTAAATGATTCAATGAGTTCACATGTCAGAGTCTCTTCAGGGTTTGAGCTTTTTTTTGGATCAGTTTAGAATGTTGACATTTATGTAGTTACAGAATTATTAAAGTTAAAATACTCACTGCTCAAAATAAAAAGGAACACAGTGATTCCATTATTACAGGCATAAACACCACCATCTTCAGCATTGATGTTTCTAATGAGCAGAGAGCAGTTTCTGCTCAAACTCAGCTTGGAAGCTCTAGCTGAACTCTGGTCAACATTTCCTTCAAAGATAATTTGTTTTATGTCCCCAACATCTAAGTATCTCTGGTATGACCAGGTAGTCTTGCAGCATTGGTTAGAGCAGTGGTTCCCAAACTTTTTCTGCAGGGGCCCCCTTTCTGAAGATTAGAATATTTTCGAGCCCCCCCACACTGACACAAACATACAAATCCTTTGTTTCTAAACTCCACCGCACCTTATAACATGTGGTTAATGAGAAATCTTTCTCTGAACGGTAGAATTCTGTTATCTAAAGCTGAAGGAATCTCTAGATCTGTCTATGTGTCTCTGTCTTTAGAAATGCCAAAACACATCTGTAACCTTTTAAACAAAACATTATTTGATTTTATTTAGAGGAAAAAATGTCATTACTTAAGGAAAAATATTTTGTGTAACACCAGAAAACATGGGGGCATGGTTGTATTAACCTTTGAAACTTTAAACAACTCTTTTAAAATAAAGTGGTTTAGTAATTTATTGAAAGGGAAAGACAATATCTGGAATGCATTTCCCAAATATATATTTGACACAATGGGAGGCATTAAATTCTTGCTAAAATGTAATTGTAAAATTGAAAAATTACCCACAAAACTTTCAAACTTCACAAAAACAAGCCCTGCTGGCCTGAAAACTCCTTTATAAACATAATTTTTCTCCAACAACTTGTTTTATTTGGAATAACAGTAATGTACAATACAAGAATAAATCACCTTTTTTTTCTATATGGTATGATAATGACAACTTTTCAATTCTCATGGACATCTTCTGACGTATGGAGAATTTCTTTTAAAATTCGGTATTCCTGTTCCACCCAGAGAATATGCAATAGTGTTAGATTCCGTTCCAACCAGTCTACTTCAACTGTTTAAAGGGATTTATAACACAAGTCAATTAAGAACCCAGACAATTGTTTTGGACAATGTGGATATTTGTGTTAATTCATTTTCCAATAAACAAATAAGAAAACTTTTACATACCACAACCTTACCTGCTGGGAGGTTTTATTGGGAATCCAAATTTGTGGACATAAAATGGACTTATGCTATTAGTGTCCTATTAGTAATAAATACTGTCTAAATAACAAAATAAAAGAGGTGTCCTTCAAAATATTGCATTGTGTATATCCTACCAAAACTTTGAGTAGATTTGTTGTGGACATGGACCTGTTTTGTTCATTCTGTGGAACTCAGGACGAAACTATTTATCATCTGTTTGTGGACTGCAGACATGCAAATAAGTTTTGGATTGAAGTGGGAAACTATATTGGAAATATAACTAAACAAACTGTTACATTTTTAAATAAAAACATTATTTTGGGTTACCTTAATGTCAAAGTAAACAAAGATTGTATCTTCATTACACAATTGTTTTTATTATTGGCAAAATTCCATATCCATAAAGCCAAATGGTCAAACTCCAAACCTATATTCCAGCAGTTTTTAAGTGAAATCAAAGAGTAATGTACCATTACCAAACACCTGCAAAACCAAAAAGCAATTCGAACTAATTTAATTTTTGAAAGATTTAAAATTTATTAAACCCCAAAGATTTTTGAAGTAATAATTCTTTTTGTCTTATGTTGTATATGTATGTGTATATATTTATATACTTTTTGTTTTATTTCTTATATTTTTCTGCAATATGTACACATTTCAATTCCCCCTGTGACATTCACATTGTTATTGTATTATGTTGTTTGTCAATAAAGTATGAAAAAAAAACTCCACCGCGCCCCCCAGTTTGGGAACCACTGGGTTACAGGATTCACCAACATGACAGTTTAAAAGGACGTCCTCTGCAACTCTTTTGAATTTCTGGTCAATATTACATCCGAAAGCTGCAAGACAAACTTAAAGAAAAAGAGAAATGCAATTAGCGATCACAAACAAAATCATTGAACAACACTTCAGTTTTAAAAATGCAAAGAAGAAACACACAGTGTGCAATTCAAAATGCACACTTTTATGGCAGGTGTAATTGTTAGAATAACATTTGGCAAATTTTCTATTAAAAACTATGAAAAAAAAACAATCTACAACAAATTCATATATATACCCTTTTTTTACCCATATTTCAAAGTAAAATCAAATATACCTTTCAACTGATGCAACAGACACACTATAAGTGGTAAACAAGGGTATTAAAGTTAAATTAAGAAATATTTGGAGACAAAATAAATTCAAACAAATAAAATCTTTACCTCCAACCTGAAGCATGAAAAAAGTCATCAATATCAGTAGCAGAGCCATACTTTCTTCGTTGGTTTCCTGCTGTGAACGTTCATTTCCTCCTTGATGATGGTTAAGTAGAAGATAAAATCTTGGCTCCACCCACTCAATAATTGTTGTGTCAAGACATTTGTTAGAGATGTCAATCAGACAGAAAGGAGGAATCACAGATAAAAGGAACACAAAAGCAGGTTGTTGGAATCAAATAAAAGAATATACATACAATTTTGTTACAGTTATAGATAAATAAAAGATCAGCAGTTAAAGAAATGCTGTCTTAGTCATTTGCTGTACTCAGTACATGCTCCTTAAGCTGGTTTGCAGTGTACTTTGTCGACGTTAATTTTGTTCAGAAGCTGTCTGTTTTTCTTTTTTTGTAACAAGCTTGATGTTTTATCACACAACCGACTATTGACCTGTTCAGAGTGAACGCCGCCTTCATCCAACAGTAAATGAGTTTGTTCCAGCAACCCTATGACTCTGAGAGGGATTCAGTGGGTTTTGCCGATGGATGGATGGACGTACGGATGGATGGATGGATGGATGGATGGATGGATGGATGGATGGATGGACGGACAGGTGGATGAATGGACCAACAACTGCAGCTTCCTCTGGGGTCTGTTCATACACCTTCTGAAACTCTTCATCTGTTTTCCTAAGGGCCAGCCTCTGCAAAACCCCACCAACAATTTTACAAGTTGCAGCCAAGTCTACATCTTTCTGCTGCCATGCATCAGATGCGGTTACCGTCCCTTCAGGTATTGGACAGGTCACTTCCACACACAGGACAAATTCAAAGCTGATGCTTTTGAGAATGATCATTGCATCACACCCTGAAGGGTCGGGAGAATCTTACAGTTTCTTTTCCTCAAGAAATTGCATAACAGCAGGGAGGACTATTGTTGAAGTGTTATGGGCAGTTCATATGCAGTTCCTTCTGTGGATGCTGACCATGGAAAAACCACTTCTGCATTTCAATAAAACCACAATTTGTTTGAAAAAGTAGAGCAAATTGTGTTCCAAATTATTAAGCATAAACATCTTAGAATGCACTGAGAGATATTAAAGAACTGAAAATTGTAATTTGTTGAATTTGCTGCATTTTGAGGTCATATTTAGTTTTAATTGTTTTTTTTATCCTTTTTAAACGAATTGTCGTGGTTTTAAGTGTTTTACTGGGCTTGCTGTGATTTGCGTGGTTTTTACTTGATTAAATTGCAATTGAACCCTTAAATCCTTTCCGGTGTTTGCTGTGTGGTGCTCTTCACCTGGTCCTGAACCTTTTGCAGTATTCATCTAGTAGGCCCCCCCATTTGGCAAGGGTGGGGTCCGACATTTCTGCTTCAATTTCTTTGCAGGATGTCATAATAGCCTCCAAGAGCTGCTGCCTAGATATGTACTGCCCCCATCCCTCATTGATATTTTTGCTTGAGGATGCTCCAAAGGCACTCCATAGGGTTAAGGTCAGGGGAGGATGGGGCCACAACATCAGTTTATCTCCTTTTATGCCCATAGTAGCCAATCATGCAGAGGTATTCCTTGCAGCAGGAGATGGTGCATGTCATCCATGAAAATAATTTTCATGGAAAGCCACGTTTTTCATTTGTACCTCGGAAGTAGTGGTCAGAAACTCCACATCCTTTTCAGAGGTCAATTTCACACCTTCGGGGATCCCAAAGGGGCTGACTAGCTCTCTCCCCATGATTCTGGCTTAAAACATGACTCTGCCACTTCCTGCTGACATTGCAGCCTTTTTGGGATATGGTGGCAAATCCACCAACCACCCAATACTCCATCCATCTGGACCCTCCAGTCATCAATGAATAAGGCTGTCTTCATGTATGTCTGGCCCCACCTTGATGTTCGTGGGACTCCAGAGACACCAGCAGCTTCAAATATATGCTTGTTGCTTTGTAAGCAAATTTTAGCAGCTGTTCTCTAAATCCAATGCATTTGTCTGGCAGAAATCTTCCTCATTTTCTCTTTATCTGCATAAACCTGTGTGTGCTCTAATCAGCCATATCTCTGAAGAGTACAATGCCCATGCCACGTCATGACACCAACGTCAGGATGCTCTTTGTGGACTTCAGCAGCGCATTCAGCACTGTGATCCCCCATAACTGGGCCACAAACTCTCCAATCTTGGATTCTCATCCATGCTCTGTTCATGGATTATGAACTCCCTGGCCAACAGACCTCAGAATGTCAGGATGGGAAGCCTGTTATCTGACACCATAGTCCTGAGCACAGGCACGCCACAGGGCTGTGTGCTCAGTTCAATTCAATTTTATTTGTATAGCCCAAAATCACAACAGTCGTCTCGATGGGCTTCGAAGTAAAACATGAACTCAAAAGTATCACGAATACAAAGAGTTCAATAGAAAAATACTAAAATGAACTAACAAACTGACTAAGCTATACTGGCATCCCTGCCCTTAGACCCCTCTTCGCGGTAAGGAAAAACTCCCAAAAAAAACGGATTCCGGAAAAAACGAAGGAACCTCACGGGTGCCCACATGAAGGAGGGATCCTCCCCCAGGACGGACAGGTGATTTACCAGAACTCTTAGAGAAGAATTAACTTATCTAAATCTACAACTACATATATAAAATCCAGCAGATGAGCTTCATCCAGCTGTTGTTGTGGGGACAGTCAGGGGCGCGAGTCGGGCCGGAGACAGGAACCACATCCAGGTGTAGGAGCAGGAGCAGAGGCGAGGTACTCGGTCAGGTACAGAGCAGAGACAGGATCCACAGCCAGGTGTAGGAGCGGGAGCAAAGGCGAGGTAGACGGTCAGGAACTGGAGCATGGATGAGCCAACTGGAGTCTGGAAGCACTCCCACTCCCCAGGAGGGGAGAGGAAAAGAGGGACAATACATGAATCGCACTGCACCAAACAGAGGCATGGAGAACTAAATGACAAATGATGAGCAAAAATAGAGAAGAGAGGAAGGGTAGAAGTAGAAGAGAAAAGAGGACAGAACCCCAGTGCACCATAGTTACCCCAGCTTCAACTTCTAGCAGCCTTTTAAAAGAAATAGTTATTAAGTTTAATTTAAACAAATTAACATTAAGTTAAATAATCTCTGAATACTAACTAGTCTGACAATAAGCCTGTCCAAAGAGGAATGTTTTCAGTCTAGCTTTGAATGTAGAAACTGAGTCGGCCTCTCTTACATGAGCTGGGAGTTTATTCCATAAGGCAGGGGCTTGGTGGCTAAACGCTCTACCTCCAACCGTACTTTTACTAATTCTAGGAACCACAAGCAGTCCTGCATTTTGCGAGTGAAGTGTTCTTATTGGATGGTAAGGGACTATGAGGTCCTTAATATAGGACGGGGCCATTCCATGTAAGGCCTTATAGGTTAACAGGAGGATCTTGAACTTGATTCTAGAATCAACTGGGAGCCAATGGAGCAAAACTAACACAGGAGTGATGTGATCTCTTCTGCTAGTTCCAGCTAACAATCTAGCTGCTGCGTTCTGAACAACCTGGAGACTTCTTAAGGAACTCTTAGGACACGCTGCTAACAAGGAGTTACAGTAATCCAGCCTCGACGTAACAAATGCATGGTCAGTTTTTCAGCATCACTCTTAGAAAGTATATTTCTGATCTTAGCATTATTCCGCAGGTGAAAAAAGGCAGTTCTGCACGCCTGAGATATGTGAGCCTTAAATGATAAATCCTGGTCAAATAAAACCCCAAGGTTTCTAACTGTGGAATTGGGGGCTATACCAAGGTTATAATAGTTTCGGATTTTTTATTAGTTTTAGTTTTTATTTAGTTTTGAATTTTCGTTTTTAAATTTATTTAGTTTTAATTAGTTTTTTGAGGCTGCTTTATTAGTTTTTATTAGTTTTTATTTTTTGAAATTGCTTCGTTTTAGTTTAGTTTTTATTAGTTTTAGTGTTTTAGTTTTTTCTTTTTTTTTTTTTGTAAATTAGGATATTTGTCAGGTGCATGATTCAAAATCACCAGAATAAGTATTGTATGATAAAAACGCAAAGATACATTTTGAAACACTTATTATTCAGAGGACACAAGGACAACCATCCTTAAATTAAAATACAACAGCCGATAACAGCATTACGTTATCTGCTCTCGCTTCTTTCTCGGGGGAGGGCGGGCGACAGGCTAGCTTGTCTAGGTACTGTTGATTTGCGTTGTTGTGTGCGCTTTTTAAATGTACTTTTAGATACGTAGGGTTTTTCCCTTTGAGGAGCGTTCCACAAATTTTGTCTCCTGCTTCGACTACAAGGCACCTACTTTAGTTTTCCACGCTGTTATATTCAAAAAAGTCCCAAGTAGGACTCTCCCGCTTTAGCCCAACTTTTAATGCAGCCATCACGCCATCACAAGTTTGTGTGTATCATATATATATATATATATATATATATATATATATATATATATATATATATATATATCTCCACACAGAAATAATATATATATATAAAATGAGTAAAGTATTAAATATTTCTTCAGTGGACCGCCTTCTTCCAATAATTTTCTTAACCCGCTCTATCCTCCTCGCTATAACCTGCGTGCGGCGTTTTCATCTTTGTGCTGTGCTGGAGCGCCCCGACTATGATGACCATATTTTGCGCTTTCTCTGTAGAATACACTGAGGAGCGCAGGAGAAAACAACTCTCAGCTGCAGAGGATGTGAACAGGTGAACAGGTAGAGAGGCGGGGGAGGGGTTTGGCTTCAGACTCTGTCAGAGAGATGCAAACATGGGCGTCAGATTAAGACGCAGCTTTCACTACGGAAGTTGAAGCAGAGACTTTCTCTGGGATGATTTTATGAACTCAAACATGGAAACATGATTACCAAGTAGAACTCTTCAAAATAATAAACCTGATCTCTCCACATTCTCTATGTCTACCATGCATTGATGTAAACAGACATCGCTCCATGCAGCGATCAGACCATAACTTTAGCTCCGCCCACACGCGACCGCGGTATCATCCTTAAAGAACACAATTTCTAAGAAGAGGGGCGTTGCACACCCCCAACAGGTTCTAATGACAGAGCCCATTATCATCTCTGCCTGGTGCGTACACGCAGCTTCATAATTCACATACTTCACAGTACATAATACTCCAACAGGCACACGGCCTAGCGTAGTCCGTTATTATATATTCATGAGGGGAAAAACCCGCCGAACCGACCCTAAAACCGCCCAAATTATGCATACCTGCCCAAAGCCATTTTTACCCGCAAATTTAGAACCAAAACCGCCCAATCTGGCAACACTGATCATGTGACGTCACAGACTACGTGATGCCGTTGTGGGTACCGGATGTTCTCGGGTTGCCGGATGTTCTCGGGTCCTTCGGGGTCCTTCCAATGAGTTTTTTTTTTTCAAACTTTATTGAATGTAAAAAATCAATACAAAACAATGTTGAACAGTGAACAACAACGAAGGAACAAGCCAGGGGGTTTATACATTTTATGCATATATATTGAAACTAATACACAGATCTAATGTTTTGATGGCGTTCTTATTATCAGAGTTTCTTATTGTCTTAATGTATTGTTTGAACTCATTAATAAAGATTGAGAAATGAGGGGTATGATTCATTACTTTTGATTTATGAATGTGCCATTTGCATAAAAACAACAAAAGGTTAATGAGGTACAACTGTTCTTTTTTATGAGATGGACAGTGGGTGATGCCAAACATAATATTTTCTAAGTACAGGCGGAAGTCAGGGTCAATGTGGGCAGAAATGAAATGACAAACTTTAGACCAGAGAGTGGTGGAAAAGGGACATGACCAAAATAAATGTACAGCATTACTAGAGGAGACATTACGAGGACAGCACCGCCATCTTGGTGAGGTCAAGTTTTGAAGACCAAACCACTTTTTATAACATTTAATAAAGAGCTCTGTTTTTACTTTCAATCACTGCATTATATGAAAAAGAAGAATGGCTTGAAATTGCTTAGTTTTGTTCAGAAATACAAACTTCACGAGTACCCCTAACTTAACTAGTATTAGACTATTTAGATTTTTTCTATGTTCCTTTATTTTATTTTACTCATATTTTTATTTATTTGTGTGTTATGTTCATTGTTTCTTTTTTTCCCCTCTATTCTTTATTTTCTTTGTTAATATGTTATGTTTGGCAATGGTGACTGATCTTCGAGGCAATATTGATTACATTGTTATTGTTCGTTGTTAACGTTAATGTCATTGTTAATGTATGATACCGCAATTGTCAATAAATTTAAAAAAAAAAACTTAGCGACGTTAACTCATTGGTCGTGGCAACTTACAGCCAATCAAATAGTGTGACGTCATCATTGGTCGAAGGACCCCGAAGGACCCCGAGAACATACGGCAACCCGAGAACATCCGGTACCCACACCGTAAGGTTCAGATTAAAGCCCTGCGCGGGACTATTTTCTTTATCCCGCCCGCGCCCGCTGAATTTCTGACCAATCCCGCCCGCTCCCGCAAGGTATGCGTTACACTCCCGCCCACACCCGCAATATGTATGTCCACTACCGCCCGCACCCGCAAAACTCATAGAATTTAGTCCCGCACAGTAATAGAGATGCATTGATTTTGTATTGTGTTCCGTCCCGCAGGAAAATAACACGTATTTGTATTGATATTATTAAAGAGATTCATGTCCCTCCTCCAGCCTCATCTTTTCATGCATTCCTCTTTTGTGTAATTTGCAACTTAATTATACAATATATTTTCACAAATCCCATTCGGTTAAAAGTGTGCGTGTGTGCGTGCGCAGACAGATGGCCTGAATCGCACTCTTAGTAAGAGGCGGGGCGGGGCGTTGCACACCCCCAACAACAGGTTAGATGACAGAGGCCATTGTGCGTCTCTACCTGGTGCCTTCACGGAGCTTCAGTACATAAGAATCCAACAGCTGCACAGCCTAACGTAGTCCGCTATTATATATTCATGAGATATTCATGGCAGCACTGATCCCGCAGGGTTTTTTTCTGCCGCCCGCTCCCGCCCGCAGCACAATTCAAACCGCCCAATCCCGCGAGATTTGGGTTGGGTCCCGCGGGACCCGGCGGGACCCAATGCCAATGCAGCCCTCTAGTTCAGATACACAGTAAAACTAGCAGGGTGAAGTAAATAGACTTTATTTCAACCCAAAAGACTTATGTATTAACAAAGACGAAAACAAAGTATTTTTTGGGGTTAATATTAGTTAGTTTCAGTTAGTTTTATACACACAACAAACAGTTTTAGTTAGTTTTCGTTTTTTTAAAAAATCTCGTTTTTATTTTTATTTCAGTTAACGAAAATGTTTTTTCAGTTGTAGTTTTAGTTTTTTCGTTCGTTTTCGTTAACTATAATAACCTTGGATCACTGCCTTTTGTTCACTTTACGTTATACACCCGAGGAGAAGCCCTGTTTTATTTCCATGTTGTGTGTGTACCTGAATACAGGTGAAACCTGTTCAGTGTGTGACACATCTGTGGTTTTATTTGAAAAAAGGCATTTTCATACATTGTGTGAAATTGCAGGACATAGATGGGATCGGCGTGTGTTAATTCAAGTACATTACAGGACTTACAGATTCTAAGGCGCACTGTCATTGAATCGTTTGTTTTCAAACATCATATATAAGGTGCACTAAACTTTGAAGCGCATTAACCAAAACAAGAGTGAGGGAAAAGTCCATTAGTCAGACTTTATTAACTATGTTCACGATACATAACTTGTTAGTAACATGCTACATGTTAGCCACATTAGCGTATTCACAGTCCCTGGAACTCTTAACCTTGTTGCGAACTTATAAAAAACAGACTGAAATCCAAAACTATTTCAATCAAAAACATCTCAATAGGCCGAGTTACATTTTCATAGTTCTTGCATCCATTGATTTGATTTTGATTTGAAATGGTTTATTTCAAGCAATCAAATAGAAATAGAAATACACAAAAGCAATACAATCATCAGTTATACATTCATACAGTGATGAAGATTTGGGCTATTTTTGTAGTCTCAGTACAAAAAAAAACAACCTCTTAGAGTCACTTTTTTTTTCTTCTTTTCTTGTAACATGATCACAGATAAACACAAGAACACAGTTTTAACCCTTGTGCTATCCTAGGCACTTTAACATTGGGAGTTGGGTCATCTAGACCCACTAGACCAGGGGTGCTCATTAAGTCGATCGCGATCGACCGGTCGAGCTTGTTCATTCTCTTCCTGTCTCTCTCCGAGCTTCCGCTGCTCCAGCAGACTACTGCATAAAGGATGGCTGAAGCTACCACAGAGTCATAGTTTTGTAGTTCAAGTATGCATGGATCTTGTAATCTATTACAATTTAGAGACATTTCTGATGAAATTACAGTAACTAATAGTTAGGGACAGGAGACATGAAGAGCTGTGGCTCCAGTTTTCCCCCTCAGGAGCAGGAAGCCGTTTGGTTTGATGTGACGTGGCGTTGACGTGTTCTGGGGTGGCGTGACATAACATTGACTGCAGTGGTGAGAACTCTACCACTGCAGCAGAGAATCTCCTGCTGGGTGCAGGGTGGTCACTAAAGTGTCCAAATGTCCATCATGGAAATTTTCTTTAAGGCAAACAGTTCTTGCCAAAGTGGACATGTTTACAAAATAAAAGAGAGAAAAGATTAAATGAAGATTTCATAATGTTTAGGTTTTATTGTTACAATTTAACATTAATCTATCTTAATTATTTATTTATATAAAAAAAACCATTAAGCTATTTTTAAACAAATTCTGAAATAATTCATTGTATTTAGAAACTCACTTTGGAATGCTTTCATAAGAAATCTTAAACAACAATTGACAAGGAACAAAATGCAGCCAAAAAAATAAATAAAATAAAAATGGAAACTTGTATGATAAACTATTAAAACATGTCTCATTTTAAATGTGAAGCTTCTGAATCAGTGTCTTGTTTTAAACATCTTAACTGAAAACTGTACATCAATGTGCCGTCCTTATCTTCATCCTCATCCCCATCTTCTTCCTCATCTTCATCTGGACAGAAGTAACTGCTGAACGGATGCAGCTGTGGAGACATCACTGTCTGCTTCTTCTCACTTTATTTGAATGGAAGAATAGGTCACCTCACTTTCTTCCTCTTTTATCTGAAACACACACAAAAAAACATTGTCATTCTCCATATATAACCTTAATGCCTTCACTAAAATTGTATACATTACATTTATACATTTAAATGTTATTCCATAAATATTAACTAACATCCTCTCCAGCCTGTTCTGGATAAACAGCGGAGCTCCTTCTCTAGAAGGCTCAGACAGCTCTCCTCCAAAACTGCCAGATACTGGAAATCCTTCCTACCCAATACAATAACCCTGTACAATAACTACAATGCAACAGATAAACCTTTGCACATTTTTTCTTTTTTTTTCATTTTTACTTGAACTATCTTTAAATAGCTTATTTAATTTTACCACCTTATTGTTTACATTTATGTTACATTTTTTAATATTTTTTTTCAACATTATTATTCTTATTCTCTTATGTTTACAATGCTGTTATTTGCGACAGTAACGAACAAATTTCCCACGTGTGGGATAAATAAGGAAATTCTGATTCTGATTCTAATAAAAACATGAAACTTGTTTCCATTATGGGGTAACTGAGGCCGTTCCAGACTAGCTTGGAATAATTTCTAGTGCATCTACTATAGGCTCTATTTTAAACATAATTCCTCATCAGGAAGCTTCCAGTTTAGCCAGATGTCCAAAACCACCTTCAAATGGCCCCGCCCACTATTTGAAAGAGAAATACAAATAGTGAGTTCCTTCCAGACAACTGACATTTGCAGCCTATCATAAAGAGAGACCTTAATGCTGCATATAAAAGGTAATTTATTCTCCTTATAACCATGATTTTGATCATTCATAAACCACAGATTATGGCCATAGGTGAGAACAAGAACATAAACAGATCATTAAAACAAGAATGAATCAAAATCTCCATGATATACAGTTGAAAAGATACTGAAATAATCAACACTTTGTTTGGATTTGAGTCACAACAAAAATGTTTAAATCATTTCTTAAATCTGTTTTTAGAAATTTTTCATTGGAACACTAAACTCAGTCTTTTAAAAAAAGAAAGAATTTCTTATGTTTTTTTTTTTACATTTTTTTTACTTAACAATTGACGTCATGGCAGATCTTTCTTCATCAGCTCCCTTCAATTCCCCATAGTGTCTGAATAATCCTTTTTATTTTTACATCTACACTGCAGTTTTAAACTGTTAGCAGAGTTGTTTTCACGCTTTGGTCCTGGCGTGTGTACCCGGTATCCGACTCAAGAACGGGAGAAAATAAAGAGACTTTTCCACGTTAGTTGAACTCCATCTTTTCACACACCTTTTATTTCTAAACTGCTTCCTCTTACAGGTCACGTGATCAACAACAGAGCCACTCATTGGCAGACGTCACAACGCTTTACTCATCACTTATGACTGATTATTACAACTGAGAGTAAAACATATGAATATGTTAACATAAACTCATTTGGATCTTTCATTTTAAGAACCAGTAAATTTTAATAACAATAAAAATAAAAAAACAACAAAATTTAGTGTCTCAGAAAATGTGAACATCAAACCATTAAGGATTGTTTTGGCACAAATATCAGGTTTTCATAAATTCTGTTCATTGTTGATCACTCAGTTCTTAGCTGATTCTTCTTTTTGCATGAATTACTGCATCAATGCATTTTGGCGTGGAGGTCATCAGCCTGTGGTACTGTGGAGGATTCTAGAAAACCCAGATTATGTTGAGAGCTGCTCTCAGCTCATCTGCACTATAGGATCTGGTGTTTTTCTTCCTTCTCTTGAGAACTCAGTTTTTCAATCAGACCCTGACTGGGACAGTTACTAGAAAATTTACCCCAATAACACCATTTTCATTGAAGTAACTTTTGGTCCCTTTTTGGTGACGTACCAAGTCCTGCTGGAAAATCAAACCCACGTCTCCACACTTTGTCAACAGAGGTCAGCATACATGCTTTAATATTCCCTGGTGTTTGGGTTGACTGTAGACTTAAAAAACACAGACCAACACCAGTAGATGACATGGCTCCCAAACTGTCCCTGATAGCAGAAACTTAACACTGGACTCCAAGAAACATGGATTCTGTGTGTCTCTCAGAAACTCTTCACACTCAGGGGTAGTTTGACTCAAATAAAGTACATTTTGTAGCTCATGTCTGGCATTGGTCTGTGTTTGGTGGCTCTGACTCCAACTCTCTTTGTGACGGTATTTGGAGGCTGAGGAAATATTTGTGTATTTTTTTTTTAGAAAAAATTGATGAGAAACAGAGTCAAAAGGTTTCCAACATCATAAAATATATACAATATTCTAATTTTCCCAGATATCAAATCTGTATATAGATCAATCTGTATATAAAGATTATGTATAATATATGTTAACTTCACTTTAAAAAATTATATGTATTGGACTATTTACAATCTTCCATTTAGAATTTACCAGTTAAACAATAACTTTTTGTTCTAAGTACCCACTACTATGTTAGGAACTGACCCAAGATCTATAGTTTCATCAGATTATATGTGTTTAGGTTCATGTGAATCAACCCAGCAGTTCTAACAACATCAGGACCACAGCAGACAGAGTGACTTACTGTAATCTTTGAGGAAGCCTTTGGTTTGGAATGGTTAACAGCAGCATACGTCAGTTCACTCTCCTGCTCACTCTGCGGCTCAGTCTGAACACAAACACAGAGGATAAAACTTAATTTTAAAAAGAAGACATCAGTGAAATTCTGTAGCTTCACAAATGCATGATTAGTGAGGAATATGCAGATGATATTTTAATTCTCCAAATAACTTGAGTAAAAAATGTCAGTCTTTTATATTGAGAGTCAGATGCTAAGAATCTTTTTTTAAAATGAAGTTGATTCAGCAATGTCAGTCTGGCATAACAGGCATGGTTGCAAAATACATTAAATCATTAAGTATTTTATTTAAGGTATACTTTGAGAACCACACACATTTTTTAGAGAAATACATTTATTTATTTTTTTTATAGACATACATTTTTTCTGAAGATACTCACATATTGACCTGTTGGCTTTTGAAAGTCTGAAATGAAAAGAAGGTCGATTTTAGGAACCAGTTGACCTTAGAAAATGATTTCCTGTTTTTGATGCTATGTTGTCAACACTAGTTTGTTTTTATTTCTAACTTTAAAAAACACAAGCCATTAAAGATTTACGCCAAATATAAAAAATAAAATAAATTAGAGAAAATTAGAATTAGAGAGAAAATAAAGTAGAAAGCAGGTGGAGGAAGAGCTAGACAGGTGGAGGTTTGCTCTGGAAAGAAGAGGCATGAAGGTCAGTTGTTGTAAGACAGAATACATGTGTCTGAACGAGAGGGATCAAGGTAGAAGCGTTAGGTTACAGGGGGCTGTGGTGAAGAAGGTGCAGGAGTTTAAGTACTTGGGGTCAACAGTTCAGTGTGATGGGGAGTGTGGAAAAGAGGTGAAGAGGCGAGTGCAGGCAGGTTGGAGCGGGTGGAGGAAAGTGCCAGGGGTGTTGTGTGACAGAAGAGGTTCAGCAAGACTCAAAGGAATGGTGTACAAGACAGTGGTGAGACCAGCTCTGCTCTATGGGTTAGAGACGGTAGCAGTGAGACAGAGACAAGAGGCTGAGATGGAGGTAGCGGAGATGAAGATGTTGAGGTTCTCCTTAGGAGTGACCAGGTTAGACAGGATAAGGAACGAGTACATCAGAGGGACGGCCCATGTTGCCTGTGTTAGCGACAAAGTCAGAGAAGCCAGACTGAGATGGTTTGGACATGTTCAGAGGAGGGATAGTGGATATATTGGTAGAAGGATGTTGGAGATGGAGCTGCCTGGCAGGAGGGCAAGAGGACGGCCAAAGAGGAGATATATGGATGCCTTAACAGAGGACATGAAGTTTGGCTAACAGAGGACATGAAGTTTGGCTAATGTTAGGGTAGAAGATGTCCATGATAGAGTGAGGTGGAAAAGGATAATTCGCTGTGGAGACCCCTGATGGGAAAAGCCGAAAGAGAAAGAAGATAAAAAATAAAATAAATACATAAATAATGATAATATTAAAAATAATATTATAAATATTAATATTGTTACAACAACATTGACTGTATATGGGAACTGAGTCAGTGTGACTTTCAGCTCCAACGAAATAAAGTCACATCAGTCACAATTCTTTGTGATATGGACACCAACGTGTTGGACCCAGATGATGTCAGTAAGCATTGATTAATTGATTAGTCCAAGTGGGTCTGAGTCAACATTTCTTTGGCAACCACTCTCACCAATCATGACAGAGATTGAAGGAAGTCTACACCCCTACCACTTAAAAGTGCTCTGTGGAGAATCTGTCAAACGTTTATTGAGGCGTCAGATTGAGCAGGTTATAACTTGAAAAATTGCAATTAAGAAAAACGTATTTAGAAAAAAAAAAGGATTAGTGAGAACATGCAAAAAGCCAGCGAGTACTTCCTGTTTGGAATGCTAATACAGTCAAAGGTCCAGAAAGAAAAGATCTTGATGGAAGGAACCAGTGGCACAGAGAAAGGACCACAAGCAGAAGGGAATTTAAAGGGTACATACAAGCCACAAAATCGAAAATTAGATCACATTGAAAAAAGAAATAATAAACAAAATGACACTTCACGTCGTCATTGATGGTAAATCAGCAAACCAAGAAGAAAGAGGAGGTTCACATCCTGTGTTAAACGTTGCGAACAAATCTTTGTCAACTATTGTGAGTGTTCTGCTTTCTTCATCAGAACCTCAACACATTCATTGCTGGTAAAAAGAAGAAGATGAAAAAAAACCTGTACTTGTTCCTCTTCTCTGATCCTCTGTGACTTTGGCTCTCCTGCTTCTGAAGAGAAGAATGGCGAAGACGACCAGCAGCACCAACACCACACCGACCACAGCTCCAATGATGATGACTGTGTTGCTCTGGGGAGATTCTATGATCAAAAGAATAATATTTGAACTTAATCATTTATAAAACTGACTTCAACGGACCACTATAGGAAATTAATTTGTTTAATAAAAGTTAAGGACAGTGAAAATAAGCCAACACCTTGTTGACCATTTCACATTTATTTTATAACTGTTTAATTTTAAACAAGTGTTTCAAGTGTTAGTGGGTTCATTACAAACCATGTAGTACTGTAAATGGCCAGCAGGGGGAACGAGCGCCATCGAGTAAGAATAACGTCACGCTGGAGCTCGCAGGGCAGCATGAATGAGAGAAAACGCAGAGAGTTCTGAAGAGCGCTGAGTGTTCGTTTTTCTAGAAAGAATCCACGTGTATGTGTTTGCATACGCTGCTGAACTTTGAAGAACCCGTGAATATAATGCACGAAATGTTCAGTGGTCTGCTGTTCATTTAGAGTGGCCAACAAAATTTGGTGGCCTCGTGGCGCTTCAGGAAAGAGGGTGAAAGTCGGCAGAGCCATCAGAGCAGCATGGAGCTGGAAGAGCAACAGGACCAGCTAGAAGAGGTGCTGCTGCAGTTAAGAGTGGAAGAACTGCAAGAGGTATGTGCTCAAGCCAAAATCACAACGACCAAAGAGGCTAAAAGGCACGTGCAAATCCGCCTGAAAAGTAAAGCAGCTGAGACAGCTATTGAGGAAGAGGAAGAAGTTGCACAGGAGTTTTTGAAACGTCTAATTAACAGTGCAAAAGAAATGACAGAAAATGACAATAATGATGCACAGGCATTGGAGGAAAACACTTTTGAAGATACAGCTGCCCTGCAGTATGCTGCACTTCATTTAAGTTTTCATACTTCTTCAAGAAATATCGAAGAGGAGATAAACAAATTGACACAAAACGTATTTAACCCTTGTGCTATCCTAGGCACTTTAACATTGGGAGTTGGGTCATCTAGACCCACTAGACAGTGCTCTGAACCTTTTTTCTTCAATGATTTGTGATCTTCACTGGTGTCCATGGATTACATGAAATCTTTCCAACTTTATTCACCTTTGTCATGGTAGGGAGAACACGTCAATGCAAGGGTGGGGTCATCTAAGACAGCACAAGGGTTAAAAATGCTGGTTCCTCTCTGCCTCAACCTCCAACCGCCTTTGTTGCTCATCCAACTGAACTCATCAGGCGAGAATTCAAAATTCATGGACAAATCGGAGAAAGAGTTCAGAAAGATAAACTGTCACACTCTAATCTGATCCATCAGATAGAAATGGGACTTAAAAAAAACCACAGTGAGGCTGAGATCATCGAAACTGTGGTCCGAGATGTCAGCCCAGGCTTAAGTCTTAGAGACATGTTAGAAATCAAAACAGATCTAACTGTACGACAACTGCGGACTATTCTAAAAGGTCATACAAAGAGGACAGCTCTGTCGATCTGTACCATCGCTTGATAAAACATCACACAGGATAGCAATGAGTTGCCACAGAATTTTTATCTTTAGAGCAATAGAGCTAAAGGAGCAACTGCTTGCTTCCTCCAGAGAACCTGGTGCAGATGAGCATTACAGTTTAGATCTTGTTCAGAGGAAATTTCTCTAAGCTGTGTGGACTGGACTGATCAGCGATAATGTTAAGTATCAGCTCAAAAGTTGTTTAGATGACACCAAAATAACTGATGATGTTTTAATGGCAAAAACGAATGAAGCTGCCAGTATTGAGTGGAAAGACAACAGAAATTCAAAAGAAACAGTAAAGAGACTAAAGTAAGAGAGCTGAGAGCAGAAGCACAACCATTTAAAAACGCTTTAATGAGTGCAAAGGGAGGACAAGAGCGACACTTTGCTACCTCCACTAAACCTAAAGTATATCAACCTGCAGTGTCTCAGACAGAAAGTGGACTGATTTCTGTAATCAAGGAATTAAGAAAAGAAATTGAATAACTTAAAACTTGTATCAATGAACCACACAGAACTCTTTTCCAACAAAGAATGACAATAAAACGTGGTTGCAAAACCTGCCAAGATCTCAATAGAGGAGGGGAGTGTGATCACTGTTTTAAATGTGGACAAAATGGTCACAGATCCAGGGGCTGTAGAAACAAAAAGATCTCCGCCGATCCTCCCGGAGAAATAAAAATGTCTGTCAGAACTGTCACTCCAATCTTAAAGTTACCTGCAGAAAAGAGTGACAACAGCAAAGTCCCTCAGGATTGCCACCAGTTGATCATGGACAGGATCCAGCACTTAGAAATGAAGTTAGGCAAAGCGACAAATTAAGCTAAACAAGAAGAACTTCATGTCAACCTTCTCTACCAAATGCAAAAGATAAAACTAGTCGACCTTATTGGGAAGAAACATCGAATCTCCTGCTTCTTGGATGAAGTTGAAACAAAAGCTTTGTGGGACACAGGATCACAAGTGTGTCTCATAAGTGAAATATACAGTACTAAGAAGTCTCACCGAAATTATTGGAGCAAATACATTGGAGGGGAGAGCAGTGAATAAGACCAAAATTCCGTTTAATGGCTGGGTTGAAGTTAAGTTCAGGCTGCCATCAGAGAATCTTCCCCAGTTAGAACTTTTAGTTCCAGAAAAATGGAAAACAAGAATGACTAAAGCATACCAACTAGCTTCTAAAACAGCCATCAAAGGAGGAGTCAGAGGAAAAGTGCTCTACGATAAAGAAGTATGTGGTGCAGAGTTGAATCCTGGCTGTGGGGTACTAGTCTGAAACCTCACTGAGAAGGGAGGACCGGGTAAACTGAGGCCATATTGGGAAGACAAGGTGTATATTGTAACACAGAGAAAACACCCTCAAACACCCAGTTCATGAAGTGAAGCCAGAGACTGGGAAGGGCCATGTTGAAGTCATCCACCAGAATCTTCTGCTGCCATGTGACTTTCTCCCACTAACTAGTGAACCTGAGCCAACTAAATCTGAACAGAAGAGCAAAATTAGTCTCCGGAAACAAAAACAAGTGGAATCTGTGTCTGATGATGAGAAACAGTGGTCATCAATTGTTGGACTAAAACCGAGATGGGCTGATCAGGGTGAGTACCGGCGAGGGACAGAAGCAGACTCTGAACCAGACAGCAGAGAGAAGTCACAGAAAGAGCAGAAGGAAGAGGATGAACTGGAACTGGCAACAGATGCTCCAGCAGAGATTAAGCAAACACCTGACACAGAGAAAGAGTCGTCACCCTCTTCTTCCATCGACAATGAGGATCCTGAGACACCACAGAGAGTGAAAAAGTATCTTTTTCATAAAAGAAACCCCAAAATGGTGTTTACATATCACCAATTGGGACAGCATACATTTTTCCAAGCCTAGTGAATGTGATTTTTTTTGGTTGTTCTTTCTTAAGTAAAAGTTATAAAAAGAGTTTTGATATGAAAAACGTTGAGTTAAATAGTTTACCAAAACATGATTGAGTATAAGTTTTGACATTGGTGCTCTTTCAACACATAATGAGACACAAATTAGAGCTACTGAAGTACAAAAAGTATAATGCATATTTCTTTAAGGTTAAAGTGCCTTACTCAGAGCAGATGCAGATTCCTGTTTGTTAAACAGATATTGCAGTGGACAGTTGATGGTCACATCAACTACTGCTGCGACCATGTGGCATTAAGGAGAGATACCTCCCATACGGACTAATGCAGGGGTGGGCAATTTCAGGCCTCGAGGGCCGGTGTGTCTGCATGATTTCCAGATAGTCTTGCCCTACTCATAGCTGATTACCTGGTTCAGGTGTGTCCAGCCAATCAAAACATGCCAGAGAAGGGTATGTTGGAAAACATGCAGGAATGCGGCCCTCAGTGCCCACCTCTGGACTACTGGATATAAGTATTGCGTCTGGCCTAATGTGACCTCTGACTCTTATGAAAGGACTGCTTTATTGTAAAGTATGCCACTGTGTGGACTGATTACATCAGGAAAAATGTTACTTATAATGTTGAGAAGCCATTGAAATTTTGAGGGGAGAGCGTAAGGACAATGAAAATAAGCCACCACCTTGTTGATTATTTCACATTTATTTTATAATTGTTAAATTTTAAACATGTTCAAGTGTTAGTGGGTTCATTACAAATCATGTAGTGATGTAAATGGCCAGCAGGCGGAACGGGCGCTGTCGAGTAAGAATGACTGCTGCTCATTTATAGTGTGCAACAAAAGTTAGTGGGCACTGAGGGCCGCATTCCTGCATGTTTTCCAACATACCCTTCTCTGGCATGTTCTGATTGGCTGGACACACCTGTATAAAGAACAACACAAATCTAATTAGCTAAAACATAATTTTAACAAAATTTAGAGTCTAAAAACCATTTTGCAACTGATCTGGCTAAGACAAACAAATATGAGCTTATTGTACTCAGTTAAAGTTAAAAGAATAAGTCATTGACAGAAAGACAGTAACCCAAAGCACCATGGAATGAAATGAATGAATGTGAATTTCATTCTATATACAACATGAATTGAGTGATATAAATATGATTTAATTTTGGATCATGGAATAGAATTTCATGATAGCAGTGAATTCATAGTGTTGAGTTGTATCACTAAAGATACTTATGGACTCAGATCTAAAGCTGTGATGTAATGACTCAAGATAGGAGGAGATCAAGTTAATAACCTCAGAACGCGCCTGACAAACACTTTAGATGAAGTATTACAGTCAAGTGTGGAGGAAAGGCAAGTACAGATACGTCTTTGGACACAGAAATGCTTGACTTAAGAAAAAGACCTGAGAAAAACACCAAAGGAGGAAAAGGTGTTAGACAGAGACCCTGCATTGATAGACTGACTAAAGCCTTAGTCACAAGCACCCACACAAGGGGGTTGACCCGTACAGGTGCTGTGGATTTTTGTGTTGTCCAGGCCATGAAGGGGGAGCTATGGGGGTGCAAAAAGCTGTACTTGCCCCACCAGCTAAAAGCTTAGTGCCCCCCTCCCCCCTTTTGAGTTAATATTAGTATCATTTTGACAAAGATTGAGAAAGCATCAATACAACTTTCTTCATGGCAAGAAATAAATAAGCAATATTTTTAAATGAAATAATAAAAAACTAAACAATAATAAAAGTGTTAAAATACATATATATAAATGCGTCACAAGGAAAATGGAAATGAGATCAGAAACTTGTGCGTTTACTTTGTCTGTTCTTCTACTACAAGCAGAAACTCTTTCTTTTGCGGATGCAGCGGTTTTACTTTTTTGATGGACGTATAATCTTCATAGCCGTCATTAATCTCCGACTCCGTCTCACTGAAGTATAGCGCTCTCTTTTTTTCACCACACGTTTGGTGACTCCGGAAATCGGCAAATTCATTGATAATGTATTTATGTACCTGCTGTGCACGTGCATTAACCCAGGGTTGCCAAGTTGAGCGTAATTACACCAACTCATATCCGGTCTTTTGGACCGACATAGATCGAGTATGCAAGTTCAGGCGGATTTCAGCCAGAGTTAAGTCTTAAAATCAGGCTAGTTTAAACATGCTTCCTGGAATACCCCCCTGCAATACATGTTACAACTTTGTAATAATAAAATCAAACAAGGTTTAAATATATTGTCTCTTTTATCAATAACAAGACTGAAAAACAGTTTACCTGAAAAGTCCAGAACGTAGACAGCATCTATCTTCACTTCTTCATCGTCTTTAACATACTGGCAGGTGAATCTTTTGTTGTTTCCACTCTGATGTTTCACAGTCAGAACAGAAACACAGTTTGTTTGTTTTTTAACCTCAAACTCAGGATTTTTACCAGACAGTTGAGATCCTGTGTCATCCATCCAGATGATGCTGTTTTCATTACAGACATTTGGTCCATTAAAACTCTTTAATGAGCATGTTAGGTCGACTCTTCCATAAACATCTGAAGGAGACGAAGAGACTAAAGAAAAACAAACAATAGAAAATAGTTTTCAGTCTATTCTTTTGTCCTTCATTGAATTCTCTATTTAACATTTTTTTAATGTGTGACACATTTACAGTTTTTATTAAAATCAATTAAACTGATCTGAAGTTTATCAAGTTAAACTAAACAGGAAACTCTCAAACTCTCTGTTCACCTCATTAATCAGTGATAATCAGAGACATTGATCTTTACTGTTTATGGATTCATCAATTCAACCTATTTACTATAGAAAGAATGAAACATGTAATGATATTTTCTCCCATGAGTCGACTCTCTCACATCTCTCACACTAAACATGCTTTGTCAGCAGTTTGACCTTTTTCCAACCTAAATGATTCAATGAGTTCACATGTCAGAGTCTCTTCAGGATTTGAGCTTTTTTTTGGATCAGATCAGAATGTTGACACAGAATTATTCAAGTCAGAATACTCACTGCTCAAAATATTAAGAAACACATAGACGTCATTGTGGTGATTGTCTCCAAGCCGACAGGTGTATCGATCAGCATCTTCATCAGTGATGTTTGTAATGAGCAGAGAGCAGTCACTGCTCACACTAAGCCTGGAATCTTCATCTGAACTCTGGTCAACATTTTCTTTGCAGCTTATTTGTTCTGAATTAGCTTTTCCAGGTCTGTAGAACAACCATTTGACATCATAGTCAGAGGATCTATAAACATCACACAGTAAAACGACATCATCTCCGACTCTTTTATAGAGTCTCTCCTCTTTAACACTGAAACCTGCAGGAGAAACAAGAAGAAACAGAAAATTACAATCAGAATCACAAACAGAATCATTGATAAAAACTTCAGGTTTCTAAATACAGAGTAGAAATCCACAGTCTGCACACATGTTTACATTCCTCTAATATTGACCTCATTCACATCTTTAACTCTGACATTTTCTGAATAGAATTGTGAATTCAGATTAAATACTCATATTTTCCTGTAATTGATGGTATTGCAAATCTTTGGTCTCTTTTCAAATTATTAGTTTGTGCTTTTAGAAATGGAAAGAAACAGCTACAAACAAACCAACATTTAGATTATTTACAACATTTTAAGATATTAAAAATCTAAAGACATTTGCAGACATTAGGTTGTTTTTTTAACATTGATTTAATTTAAACCATAAATGAAAAGAGACTTTAAATCCTTAAAAGTGAATGTGTTTAGTGCTAAAATATGAGGTCAGACAGAAAAAAATTCTGTTTACATAACAAATAAGAATAAATATTTTGCAAAACATTAAAAAATATATACCGGTGTTACCTCCAGACTGAAGCATTAAAAAAAGGATTATTTTGTTTTTTTAATCAAAGTCAGCTATATTGTCAAATATGCTTCATACACACGATATACAGCACAGATGAAACTACTTTCCTCTCGACAAAACAAATTACATCAAAATCGTTTTTTCTTCCTAAGGAATCTTAAAATATATTTTTTATCAACAAAAAAACTAATAATATCAACAACCTTATCCTTTTTATAACCTAATTTTAACCAAACAAATCTTTAAAAAAATATAACTTAAGAAATAGACTCTCTATATGTGGTAAATAACATTTTTAGATAGAGTAAGAAATACATTGTAAAACATTAAAAAATACAAATTACCTCCAGATTGAAGCATGAAAATAAGGATTATTTCCACCAGTAGAGTCATTCTTAGTTTGTTGGTTTCTCGCTGTAAATGTTAATTTCCTCTTTGATGATGACTAAATAGAAAAGAAAGTCTTGGCTCCACCCACTCAATATTTTTAGTATCAGTGCATTTGAGAGTGATGTCAGAGTGAAAGGATGAATCACAGATTAATAAATATAAAATTAAGTTTATGAAGGTAAAACTGAAACAATAGACGACATTTGATGTCTTTATTTTTGAAGATAAAGCTCAACAGTTCATCAGTTTAGTATCATAAAAAGGAAGTCTATCTTTTTCCTGTCACAAGTGTTACAACAGAGAAAATGCTGTTTGTTAACTTCCTGTACTCACTACATGCTTCTTAAGCTGCTCTGTTATGAACTTTATTACTTTTGTTCACAAACTGTCTGGTTTTGATCTTTTGTAACAAACTCGATGTTTCATCAAAACAGCAACTGAAATAACTGTTATTCCATGAACGAGTCCGTCCTCTTTTACTCCAACTGGTCCAGTCTGGTGAAGGAAGCCGATTGCTTTAAATAACTAATTTTTTGGCACAAATGATGTCCTGGGCGAGCCACACCAGTAGCGCCCCTCTGTACCCCCTAATTACAATCCAGAAATGTAGAATTGCTTATCATGGCTTACTTATTGTTCAAATATACAAAAAATAAAAATTATAAAAAATGTAACTAGAGGCTTGTAATTTCTTACAGTTTATAGGACTATTATAAAAAAAAATACTAAAATTAACAATAAGTCTTACAAGGATAACATCACACATGTTTGCTTGAGGTTTTAAATGACCACCATTATAAGATTAAAATAAACTATATACATCTAGTGCAACTTAAAGCTTGGCAACGGCGGCCATGTCCCTTGGGTGCTGGCTCCTTGGGCCCGGCGGCCCTCTCTCCATGCAAGGAGAGGGATCCCTGATTTCTCTGGCAAGTCCAGGAGCCGGGGATCACATCACATCTGAGCCTGGGGATGTCCGGGGGGTGTCCTGGGGGTGTGGATTATAGTCCTTGCTCTCGAGCGCCGGCCTTCTCCACATTCCACTTATGGGTGAACCTGGTCAGGCTATGTTTACAACACTCCCTGTGGACCCCCACCACTCTCTCCTGGACCAACCCTGGGCTGGGTGGGTGGCTGCCTGGAGCATGTCTCTTGGGGGGGCCTGGCCTGTATCTGGTGTCGGGGTGGGGGGATGATCAGAAATGCTTGTCATGGTGTGGGTTTCTTGTTTGTTTTTGGTTCTATTTTTAGTTCTGGTTCTTGTTTTATTTTGAAAGGTTTCCTGTTTTTGTTTTGTATAATGCTTTTGAGTTTTACCTTTGGTCCCCATCTGTCCTGGTTCACCTGTGTCTCGTCTTGTCTGTAGGTATGCAAGTCCCTTCTTTCGCTTCCTCCTGTGTTGGTCCACAGTTTGATGTTTCCCAGTTCTTGTGTTTTTTGAGTTTTTGAGTTTCGAGTTCGCCTGCCTGCTGCAGTGGTGTTTTTTAGTTTTGGATTAAAGTCTGTGTTCCTAGAACCTCCTGCCTCCTCCTCTCTGCACCTGGGTACTCCCTCAACCCCCACCGTAACACTACTGGGGGGTGGGCTGTTCATCTGGGGATGGGGGTGCTCTCCAGGGGCGGGGCCCCGTGTTGGGCCTTCCCGAGGTGGCGGTGGGGGGGCTGCTCTCCTGGTTGTGTTGGAGCTTGCACTCTCTGTCCCCCCATGCCTCCCTGCTCTCTGGCTTTGGAGGCCTCTGTGGCGGTCCTGCTGGCCCTGGCCTGAGTGGCGGATGTGATTGCCTGACGGGCGGTTGTTCTCTGGTGTGGGGATGGCTGGGCACTCTCCCTCCTTCTTTTCACATTCCATTATCCAAGAATATAAACACTCACTTGAGCGCAGGTGTTAGCTCACCTTTGCACAAATAGTTTGCGTGACTGAATTAAATGTTTCACGCATTGGACTGAAGACATAGGCCGCATTTACACTGCAGGTCTTGATGCCCATATCCGATTTTCTGACTATATCCGATTTTTTTGACGACCCGCTTACATCATCTTTTAAAAGTGACCCGTATCCGATTTTTGCATTTACACTATACAATGCTGAAACTATCAAACGTAGACGTTCTGAGGACTACGTAGCACTATTTCCGCCTTCCGCGGACCTCTTTCGGACTTTTGTGATTGCGGTTGTCATGGAGGCAAGGCGGCGACGGAAGGAGGCGTTGCCTTGGGCGCTTCTGAGGGGATGCGCGGGAGAGGAAAAGAAGGAGGGCTGCTCGGCTCTCTCTGAGTTTTGAATGATGAAGTGTTTGCAGACATGCTGTACTAACAGTTTGATCCTAGTGTTGAACCTTTCCTGCGCGATGACATCTCTTTTCCGACCGTAGTCAGAAACACACGGGAGATTTCCTCGGGGTTCACTTTTCCGTTCTGAACCCTCAGCCTCCAGAGGGGGTTGAGAAATGCTCCAAAACTTTTGGGGGAGACACCTTATTTTTAATTTATGGTTCTCCGACACTCCCCCTCTCCTTACACACACACACACACACACACACCCACACACCAACACACACGCACACACACACACCCACACTGAAGGAGGAGGGTTTGGGGAAGAGAAGGAGGGAGTTAAAATTGTGTGCCCTGTCTAGGCTACCCCACCTTGGGGGGACATAGCCTTGGTATATAGATAGATAGATGAAATTAGGCAAAGAGCCACAGTACAGTATTTTCATATCCATTGGGCGCACTGGATTCCACGGCGCAGTTTCAGTTATGGGGGCTTTGTCTGTGTTTAACACATACAAAAGGCTCACCGGGTTTTAAGGCGTGGGCAGGTTAACACATACCGGTAAAACATGCACGCTAGTATGTGTTTAAAAAAGGCAGCGGGAGCAATACTGAGTTGGTTGTGATTTATTTTATATTTTTTCAGTCATCAATCAGCATCCAAAAATCCATCAAAGTCCTCATCTTCTGTATCTGAAATGAACAGCTGCGCTAAATTTCTATCAAACACAGCAGGTTCACTTTTGTAATTGTCAGAGTCTGTGTCATTGGCGTGCTGCTCCTCATGAATGAGGTCTTTGTGAAAGTGCAAACAGACACGTTTGCCCAAGCTTTTACAGTCCATTTACAGATTTTGGCCTAAATCGCCCGGAACTGCATCCCAGTAAAAGAAGAAGATGGACAGCTTTTCACTGTAATCCACTGAAGTTGCTGCACCACCGTAGTCCTTGCCCGGATGGAAAGATGGCACAGTTTAATAAAACAAAAGCAACAAGCTGGCCTCCATGAAAATGTCTTTGCTCCACCAATTCTATAATGGTGTCAGACATTTTGAAGCTAAACGTTTGCAAAAATAAAAAAAAAAGACAAGACAGTCTAAGTGGTGAAACGTTTTAGAAAGACTCAACTTCAAGACAACAACCAAATCCAAATTCCTCCTCTATGGCTCCTCCCTATCATTCAGATTGTAGGAGTATTTAAAGCTTTGCTGGTGTCTGAACTTGTTTTTTTAAGGCTGGATATCCTCCGTCAGGAGGGTAATCTGCATCTCGCTGTGCTGCAATATATAAGCAATGAATTTGTCTTTGCATGATATTTTAAAAATAGAAAACCGATCTTGTTACGTATTTTTTCCAGCACTGGCGAAAATTCATGACGTCATCTGGTAGTAACGTTAAAGACACTATTTTTCCATCTCTCTAGGCTTGGAGGGCTAAATCTAGGGGTAGGAACAAGCCGTAGGGTTGGGGAAGAATTCAGATGTCACCTAAATCAATGAGAATCTTCATCCACGTATTTAGGGAAGTCTTTTTTTTAGCTCCTACTTTTCTTTCTTGTGAGTTTTGTCATAAAATAAAAGTTTCCTGTTGGCAAATGTCTTGTTCCTGTTTTCTTCATGGTTCTTTAGCTGCTTTGCAAACATCTATCAGATGACGGGTTGTGTCTGTGTTTTTCAAACTTGCAAAATTTCGTTGTGATGACACTTTGTATGCTGCAGAAATGTATCACATTAAAGATTGTTGTTTTCACTGCTGTCTTGTTTCTCTTTAAATTTGCCTCATGTTACAAGAAGTAATCAGACTAGATCATGTTTTTACAATGCAATTACTTTACCCTTACCAACAAGTTAGCATTGTCTCATTGGTAAGGTCAGAAAACAAAGTGTGTATGTACACTGTACGGGAATGTAATACGTGAACATACCCAGCATTTACTACTGAAAGTACCATGTAATAGAGTAGAAATAGGGCTGACTTTACAGTCCAGTTTAATTGTACTTAAGGGGTAAGTACAAAGTAATATTCAAGTGAACCCAGCATCTACGCACAAACACACACACACACACACACACACACACGCACACACACACACACACACACACATACCATTTCCTGCGTCTATGCTATTATTGAACAGGATACTAAGAAATTTTTCATGTGAAGCCAGATCCTAACAAATAAAGCTACTGTAGATGAAATATCTAAAATGAAATAAAAAAAAAGTCATAGAGAAGAAAAAAACCCGCACTCTTTTAAACAACAAAAATGTGAACAAGAAATGTTTTGTCATTTTTACTTTTTCTTCTGAGAAGAGTTTTCTGCATCTCATCTTCACAGGACGTCTTCATCACCATCCACAGTTCTGCTCCCTGAGGAGGCAGAATTTAGAAGATCAAGCAGAATTTTTATTTCTAAAAGTACAAATAATGTTTGAGGTCACCAACTTCATTTGTTAGTAAAAGAGTTAAAGTACTTGTTCTAGTTCTCTGGTCCTCGTTCTCTTTGGTTCTCCTCCTGTACATGTAGACCAGAGCAGCAACCACACCCACAAACATCAACACCACCTTCATCACGGCTCCAACGATGATGATGTTGTGACCAGAAAGATCTGCAGACAAAAGATTTACCAACATCAACTAAATAGATGTGTATGGATTATACATTCAAAACTTTGTGTTTGTGGATAAAAATAATAAACAGTTTTACCTGAAAAGTCCAGAACATAGACAGCTTCTATCTTCACTTCTTCATCTTCAACAAACTTGCAGGTGAATCTTTTGTTGTTTCCACTCTGATGTTTCACAGTCAAAACAGAATCACAGTTTGTTTGTCCTCTAAACTCCAACCCAACACCTTTACCAGACAGGTGAGATCCTGTCTCATCCATCCAGATGATGCTGTTCTGGTTACAGGGAATTGTTTTATCATGTCTATTCAGTGAACACTGTAATGTGACACTTCCATTTCCTCTTAGATGAACTTCTGGTGGATCTTTAGAAACTGAAGGGAAACAAAAACAGAAGTTTCTCTGTTAGACGTTTTTACAAGAAAACCTTTTGTCCTGACAGTGACTACATTTACCTGCACACCATGTTCCAAAGAAAAAACAGATTTTACTATTTTAGAAACTGTTCAGAGAAAATGTTTTCATTTGTTTAAACAGCAGAAATATTCTTGATTTAACAAACAATATTATGGAAATATTTTAAAAAATATATTAAATGAACCCAAAGAAATGTTCTCTGCATGAAGCTGAAACTGCTCTGTTGTCGTCTCTTTCTTTGTCTTTCTAGTCCTGATTCTCCGGGTCTGTCTGGTCTAACTCCTATATTTCTCTGTTAGAAAAGCACAGAAGCTCTGGATTTGTGAAATAAATCTCTCCTCATCTGAGATGAATACTGATTTTTGACTCTGAATGTAAATGAAGTATCCATTTTATATTTGTTATAGAATCTTTAGATTATAGAATTTAGATTAAAAAAAACTACAAATGTCAGAGTCTCTTCAGGATTGGAGCTTTTTTTGGATCAGATCAGAATGTTGACATTCATGTAATCACAGAATGATTGAAGTCAGAATACTCACTGCTCAAAGTATTAAGATACGTCTCAAACTCATTCTTGTTCCTGAGCCGACAGAGATATCGACCAGCATCTTCATCAGTGATGTTTGTGATGAGCAGAGAGCAGTCACTGCTCACACTCAGCCTGGAAGCTCTAGCTGAACTCTGGACAACATTTCCATTGTTTACTTCTGTTATTGATGCTGCATTTGGATCTTTCTGGTACAGCCAGGTAACATCAGAACATGAGGAAGAGGAGGATTTAGTTCTACAAGGTAAAAGGACGTCATCTCCAACTCTTTGATAGAGATGTTTAGTTTGTCCACTGATGTCTGCAGGAGAGAAAAGAACAAACTCAGAGAAAAGTTGAACCTTTAACACCACAGTCACTAAACATTAAATCACTGAAGAAGTACAATGAGATAGATCCACCTGTAAACACACATACACTCCTGATTATAATTGTAAGACCATAGATATATATATATATATATATATATATATATATATATATATATATATATATATATATATATATAAATATAATGGGAAACAATAGAAAGTTGAGTTAAAACAACAATTGTACTGAAATGGGCTGTTCTTTTGCTGATCAAAGTTTAGGACCATGGCACAATAAACACCCTGTTACATTCAAACAAAACACTCAGTCATGAAAAGCTGCACCAGTCTTGTTGATCACCTCAAAAACCTTTTATATATTCTGTTATTCTCCTGAAAAATATCTCCAATATATTGGAGGGTTAAATCTAGGGGTAGAAACAAGCCGTAGGGGTGGAGAAGAATTCAGATGTCACCTAAATCAATGAGAATCTTCATCCACATATTTAGGGAAGTATTTATTTTTCTACTTTTCTTGTCAGTTTTGTCATAAAAGAGAAGCTTCCTGTTTGCAAATGTCTTGTTCCTGTTTTCTTCATGGTTCTTTAGCTGCTTTGCAAACTTCTATCAGATGACGGGTTGTGCCTGTGTTTTTCAAACTTTCTTTTGTATCATTTTCTACAAAAAAATGACTTATTGTGACAAATGTGGAGTTTTCTATTGTGGAGGTCCATGATTTTTTTGATGAGCTTTTCAATATGCATTACAGTGGTTCTATTATATTTTCTATTATATTTTTTATGTTCTTTTATAATCTATTTAATAGATTATATGTATTCATGTATATTTTATTGCAGAAATATGCTTGATTCCTCTGATGAGCTTTGATGAACCAAAGAGGAAATCTGAATGGATCTGCTGTTTTTCTAAATGACCATCTGACCAGATGGAATGCTGAAATTCAAATTCTGAACATTTGGGTTAAATTATCCTAAACCACTCTGTCCACCGAAGCGGTCCAAGGTTGTGGTTGTTAACAACATAGAGGAATTTGAGCAGTGTTTGATCAAGGATGTCTGAGCTAACAAATGCAGTAATAAATCAAAGAGTCAAAAATCATTTTAAGAAATATGGCGCATGGGATCTTTGCTCTCTCTAAAAGTCAACAGTGGCTTTGATTTTCAGCAGAGTTCTGACCTGCAGACAACTTGTCCTCAACTTTTACAGCACAGAGAACATAGAAACTCTGCTAAATCCAGAAGGATGGCTGTCAATCAGGCAGCTGAAGATGGAACACCAACCTTGGACAGAAAATGGACCTTTGTACTTCACAGCTTTACCTTCTAATTATATTAATAAAACTGCTTAATCAATTATTGAAGATGGTTAAAGTGATTGATCTCTAATTATATTACTTCACTTGCCCCAAAAAAGTCATAAATTGTCATCTCTATTTTATAATATAGTGGTTATTTTATGATTTTTCTAATGAAAATAATCTTAATATATTTTAGATAACTGATCTGTATGTGGTATATTAATATGAAAAATAGAGTTATGTCTATTTTACATCATTATGATGTAATTAATCTTTTCGTGTGCTTTATTGATGCTTAAGCATTCTAATAACCTGAAACTGTATAAATGTATATAAACTGTAATTTACATTGAAAAGTTAAAAATAGATTTTTTTGATTGACATTGAATGTGTTTTAAAATGATCCACAGTGATGTTGTGTAAAAGTTTGTTTTTGTTTGAATCTGAAAATCCTGACAGAGCAAAGATTCACAGGAATCACTGAAAAGAACAGAATGTGTTTTTGTTTCTAAACTGTGAACAAATATGTGGTTAAAATATGATTTGATAAAACACAATTATAAACTAAAATCCTTTAAAATGTCTTACCTGTTAGAACGTAGACAGCTTCTATCTTCACTTCATCATCTTTAACAAACTTGCAGGTGAATCTTTTGTTGTTTCCACTCTGATGTTTCACAGTCAGAACAGAAACACAGTTTGTCTGTTTTTTAACCTCAAACTCAGGATTTTTACCAGACAGTTGAGATCCTGTCTCATCCATCCAGATGAAGCTGTTTTCATTACAGGCATTTGGTCCATTAAAACTCTTTAATGAGCATGTTAGGTCGACTCTTCCATAAATATCTGAAGGAGACGAAGAGACTAAAGAAAAACAAACAATAGGAAATAGTTTTCAGTTTATACTTTTGTCCTTCATTTAATTTTCTATTTAACATTTTTTAATGTGTGACACATTTACAGTTTTTACTAAAATCAATCAAACTGATCTGAAGTTTATCAAGTTAAACTAAACAGGAAACTCTCAAACTCTCTGTTCACATCATTAATCAGTGATAATCAGAGACATTGATCTTTACTGTTTATGGATTCATCAATTCAACCTATTTACTATATAAAGAATGAAACATGTAATGATATTTTCTCCCATCAGTCGACTCTCTCACATCTCTCACACTAAACATGCTTTGTCAGCAGTTTGACCGTTTTCCAACCTAAATGATTCAATGAGTTCACATGTCAGAGTCTCTTCAGGATTTGAGCTTTTTGTGGATCAGATCAGAATGTTGATATTTATGTAGTTACAGAATTATCAAAGTTAAAATACTCACTGCTCAAAATATTAAGAAACACATAGACGTCATTTTGTTCATTGTCTTCAAGTCGACAGACGTATTGATTAGCATCTTCATCAGTGATGTTTCTGATGAGCAGAGAGCAGTCACTGCTCACACTCAGCCTGGAAGCTCTAGCTGAACTCTGGACAACATTGTCGTTGCAGCTTATTTCTTCTAAATTATCTTTTCCAGTTATGTTGAAAAACCAGTAACCATAATAGAATTGGTCAGCGTATCTATCAGTATCACACGGTAAAACGACGTCCTCTCCAACTCTTTTATAGAATATCTTGACACTGAAACCTTCAGAAGAAACTAGAAGAAACAGAAAATTACAATCAGAATCACAAACAGAATCATTGATAAAAACTTCAGGTTTCTAAATACAGAGTAGAAATCCACAGTCTGCACACATGTTTACTTTCCTCTAATATTGACCTCATTCACATCTTTAACTCTGACATTTTCTGAATAGAATTGGGAATTCAGATGATGTATTTATTTTTTCCTGTAATTGATGGTATTTCAAATATTTGGTCATTTTTCAAGTTATTAGTTTGTACTTTTAGAAATGGAAAGAAACGGCTACAAACAAACCAACATTTAGATTATTTACAACCTTTTAGGCAGTAAAAAAGAAATTTACAAACATTTGGTTATTTTTCAAGAACAACTTTATTAATCCCCGAAGGGAAATTTAGTTTAGAAGGGAAATTTCTAACCTTTATTTAAATTAAACCATAAATGAAGAGAAACTTTAAATCCTTAAAAGTAAATGTGTTTAGTGCTAAAATATCAGGTCAGTCAATCCATTTCTGAAATCTGTAGAGTTATTATTTGCGTTCTTGAAAGTCTTCCTTTTATTCTCTTCCTCAGTTATTTCTTTATTCAACAAAACATAGATTCTTTACACCTTTATTACCATTTCTTGCAGTTTTTGCAGTTAAAATAGCAAAAGTCATTTTAGTTTAAGGAAGTTTGTTCAGTTTTAGTAAATATTTGAACTTTTTAATTTTTCTTCACTGTGTTCACATTCTTCATCATCTTCACAGCTTCACAGCTGTCAGAATTCAAACATAAATTTTTGCAGCAACAGTAAATTTTAAAAATTAATTTTATTTGTTTTTATCAAAAAGATTATGTTTACAAAACAAATTACCTCAAAGTTGTTCTTTTCTTCTTAAGGAATTTGTCCAACAAAAATAAAAGTATTGTTTAACCATCTTATACACTTATACACAACATGTATTTTGTAAAACAGACCCTTTAAAGTTTTAAAGCCAAAGTAAGAACTATTTTGCAAAACATAAAAATATATATTACCTCCAGACTGAAGCATGAAAATAAGGATTATTTCCAGCAGTAGAGTCATTCTTAGTTTGTTGGTTTCTCACTGTAAATGTTCATTTCCTCTTTGATGATGACTAAATAGAAAAGAAAGTCTTGGCTCCACCCACTCAATATTTTTAGTGTCAGTACATGTGTGAGTGATGTCAGAGTGAAAGGATAAAACAATATATTTAAAATTAAGTTTCTGAAAGTAAAAATGAAACAAAAGAAGACATTTGATGTCATTATATTTGAAGATAAAGCTCCACAGTTCATCAGTTTAGGATCATAAAAAGGAAGTCTTTCTTTTTCCTGTCAGAAGTGTCCTAAAAGAGGAAATGTTGTGTTTGTTCATTTCCTGTATTCACTACATGCTTCTTAAGCTGCTCTGTAATGAACTTTATTACTTTTGTTCACAAACTGTCTGGTTTTGATCTTTTGTAACAAACTTGATGTTTCATCAAAGCAGCAACTGAAACGACTGATATTCCATGAACAAGTCCGTCCTCTTTTTCTCCAAGTGGTCCAGTCTGGTGAAGGAAGCCGCCTGCTTTAAAAAACTAATGCAATCTCTGGGATTAGATTTGATCACATGAAGATTTATTGGAGAAACAGAAAGATCTACAAAAATAAATATGAAATAAATATGTTGAAGGAATTTATTTTTTATGGTTCTTATTTCTCCTAGGTTTTTATCTTATCTTTATTTCATTGAAGGTTTTCTTACAGGTGTACTGTGTTGGGTTCCCATACTTTGAATTTCAAAGGGGCTTCCTGAACATTGCATATGTAAAGAGGTTGTGATGCTGGAGTTTCGAACTCATCCCCCTTCAGGAGAAAACGGTCTTTGATCTTCTGAGGCCATTTGGTTGTAGGTCTGACTTGGATCATAAATCAATCATCTCAATCCCTGGGAACCGCCACAGGCATCTTTCACGTGTGAAGAACAAAGCTCTAGGATCGACTTCCTGCGGTGACAGTTCCTGCCACCCATGGGGATTCCGTACCGTGTCTATCTGTGAGGTTCCCCCCAGAGACCAGATGCTGTGATTCTAAGGATGGGCTGAAGGAAGTAGGCGGGCTCCTCTGTCAGCCAATCTCTAGCGACCAGAGGCGGAGATTCGGCGGCCATCTTGCTCCCGGGGGAGGATGTTCTGACCACATGCTTAAAAGTCTGAACTCAAGGAACTTTTCTGTGTCTCCAGACAAGCTGCATGTGAATTCGGAATGTAACCTCTTGCGTATTGCAGGCCTTGATTTTGGACACCCAGATCGATCTGTTTTTACTCTGTTTTATTCTGTTTTATTATCTTTTACTTTTTAGAAATATTGTTAGGGAATAAATTTGTTAAACTTAATCCGGTCGAATCCCGTGGTTTTCTCCTTCTCGACTTTTTTGAACATGCAACAAGGAAAGTAATCTCAAAGCGACAGATTACATTTCCAACATTTATGCTGACCCCGACGTGATAAGGTAGGGAAGGAACGCGGAATCGCAACGCGGATAAGAGGACCGATAGTGGTTTATTATGAGATTTCTGAGACTTTCGGCGAAAAGTCGGTGACGCTCCCCCCACGTGCTTTACTTTCCTCGAGGCCTCACAAACAAAAGGTAAAGCAGGAACCTGTTCGTAAATTCTGCATATTGATTACGTTATTCTTTTAGTGAATAACTCAAATTTTGGGGAAGTGAAGTATGTGGACGGCATAGCGCAGGAAATTTATGAAATTGAATTTGAGGAAATTGTGCAGGTTTTGTGTCTGTTCAGCCTGTCAAAAATTTAATAAATAGCAAATTGGGAGCTTGTGATATTTGGATTACGTTAAAATTTAGTAGGTTTTGCGTCTGTTTGAGCCTGTACAAAATCCCGTACGAAAAAACGGTGTTACTATAGGAACTAATTTTGCGCGTTTTAGGATTTTCGGAAAAACAAGGAAGGCGGCGAACCTTCACAAATTATTTTAATGCGTAAAGAAACCACAGAGAGATTCACAATAAAAATGAAAGGTGCACTAGACAGAAGAAATGAGGAAACCGGTGAATTTTCTTTTGACGACAGCCTTAATGACGACTTGACTTGACAACAGCGGTGAAAATGGCTTGAATGAGAATGAATGGAATGAAATGTATGCGATTTTGGAAAGAATGGGATGAAGAAGTGTTTGAAATCTGTGAATTTTAACTGTATTTTCCACATTTCCCTGTATATTGTCTGCTCCACGGACGCAGCCATCTTGCTCACAGTGTGTTTACGTCACATGGACCAATGACGGGACGTTTTAGTTGCTTCAAATGTGTCGTCGACTCTCATTGGTTTTGACTGTACCACGTGGTAAGCGTGACGGAGTCCTAGCCAAAATGGCGACGGCGGCTGTGATTGGCTTTGTTTGTACCATGTCGTCGGCGAGACGCGTCCCTGACGACCAAATATGACGGAACGAGCTGAACTTTTTCACGATGAAAATTTGAAGAGTTTGGGATGTAATTTGTGGTAAAATCATGGTGGGGATCGTTGTTATCGAGCGTGGTCATGACCTCGGTTGTAGGACGTCGTTTAAAAAAAACAACAAATTTCAGTGGGTTTTCGGTTCGCCGAAAAAGGTTTTTATGTAGCGCAGCGCCTCCGACGGGAGCCTCTGGCGCCACGGCGAGATGGCTGCATGCATGACTGCTGCAACCGTCTCTCTGTTCCCCAAAGCTTTTCAAAAAACATGGTAAGGTAGTATCGGTCTTATACATTTTGTGTAAAATAATTTTGTAATTATTTCGGTTTTCTTATTGTGAATACATGTCTCTAATTTTTTTGTATGTCCTAACCGTGATTAAGTTCAGCTGTGTTAAAAGAAGTTTTATCCATTGACATTTTTAATTTGTTTAATTTCGTTTTTCTGTTTGTTTTGATCTTGTGCACTGCTGTTTGAATGAGAAGCGAATGAGTGGCGGTTTTGTTTGTTTGAATCATAATCAATAGTATTTGAAAATTGTTTTCAGAATGGGGAAAAGGACGAGGTAAAGGAAAGGGAAACATGGTTTTTGAGGATTTGGAAGGATGTGGCAATGTAGAGACAAGAAATGTAAGGTGAAAAGCAGGAGAAATGAAAGGCATTGTAAGTGAAATGGAAAGGTGTGGTATGAAAGTGCAGGGTCTGGTAGAACAGGAGAAGAGGGAACATGAATGTTAAAACGCTAGTTATGAACGATTCATTTCAGTGAAATGGTTTATTTTTGTTTATGTGTAAGGTACCTAATTTGTTGTGTTATGTCTTTTGCAAAAACGGTTAAAATTTCTTGTCTTTGTATTGATTGTCTGTGTTTTAGAGTGTGAATTGTGTTTTTGGTTAAATAAGGAAAAGCTTAAATTGTGGGATTTTTCTGGGCTTTTAGCACTTCTCCAAATTCTTTTTGTAGGGCAGCAAGTCCTTAATGGTAAGTCAGAACAATTTGTCTCTGTTTCTTGATTAAGAGTGAATGATTAGCGGCCAGAATGCATGTAAGACAATATATTTTTTCAAAGATTTTGCTCCAGGTTCGTCATTTCGGACAAAGAAAATTTTAAGGATTTTTCCATTTGCTGGCTTTCATTACTGATCCAGCTGACGGCGTTGGAGACGGTGAAGAATGAACATGACTAATAAATTTCTAAATCTCTTTCCAAGCAGAAGAGCAATCCTATCCTGAGACTTCATAAATCTTTACGCAGAAAACCCCCCTTCGAACCCCCCTGCTTCGTGGGTGAGTGACAAAAGGCACAGAAGTTCACCATCCTCCGCAGCTCACTACCTTCACAGGAGGGGGCCGAGTCAGGAATGTCTGACCCTCAGGTCAGCTCTCCTATTCAATTGAAGGCATGAATTTACACATGAAGAATGCAGTGGAGCGTCTGGCAGGTGATAAGAGTCGATTTTAACATGCATCTGATTCATCACTGCAGAGCACATTACAGGGCAGAGGGAGAAGTGGATCAACTGAAAAAACTATTTCTATGAAACTATGAAAACATTATTTCTGGATAATAAAGGTGTTACAAATTAAAAGAAAGCAAATAACATGATGACTTTAACGTCAACACAGACTGGCAAAATTGTGTTTTTTCAGGTGTTCACTTTACTCCCTCAAATAAAATGTACAGGTTAATTTTGCCTTCAACGACACAGCAGAGAGGAGACGGCTCATGAAGATGCAGAGGTGATGTTAAAAAACGCTCTCTGATGCTTCATGGACCACAGGTTCAGTTGATGTTGGTTCATGCTTCACCGTCCCCCCGGTGGTGATTCAGGTCATTACAGGAGCACAGGTTTTTAGATCTCAGTGCAGCTGAGTGACTGATGCAGATGAAGGAAACTCAGTCTGGGCTGTAGAACTATAGTGTCATTGAATATTCGTATTCTTCATGGTGTACTTCTTTGAAACCGGTTTTAAAAGTAGATGGATTGCATATGATTTAAGCTAATGTTAATTTGAGTTGATGACGTCACCATTATTATAAAACCTATACGTCCCTGATCCATATTGCATGCTGTCACCTTTAACCCCACAAGGTGTGTTGTTTGTTGCTATTGCTTTAGCACACGTTTTCTTTTAATGGAATCATTACATAAAAATAGCAGACAATTGTTCGCATTATAGTACAGAGGGGTTCATAAAATCCTTCTGGCATTTTTTAATCACTGTTTAAAGTCTCTCTGACAGAACATTATGCTATAAGAGGTTTGTGTTTTCATGATGTAGGCTGATGACCTCCTGCTGGCAGCACCAACTGCTGAACTCTGCCTGCAATTAATGAAAGATCTTCTGTTGCAGTTGTATTATTTCTTCTTGTGACCTTGCCTTTTACATGAGCGTGGACAGGACGCCTGTTCACCATATCGATGCACCAAACTGTTTATTGTTTTTATGTTCTTGCTTTACATTTAATTCGTTTTATGTGTTTGTCCTGGAGCTTAGCCCCAGGCCAAGAGAGGGAGGTAGACAAAAGAGGTCTTAATGATTAGAAGGACATTTTTTTTATCATCGTTTAACACTAGAACGCCCAGGATTTTTCACTCCCCCTGCAGCGTCCAGAGCACAGCCAAATGGCTGGGTGGCTCGAAATGACTAATTCAACAGCCTTCAATTAGCCACCTTTCATTTGTAAATGCAGCACCAACTACCTGATCATCTGGATGAAGGCATGTCCTAGCTAACCACATTCTTTACTCAGATCAGGGTGGGGGAGGTTTTTCTGCTTCAAAAGAGCCTACAAGCTCTGACAAACTTTGACTCCCAGTGTGTCAACTGAAAAACCAAGATGCCTTATTTTTACTACCCTGAGCAGACATTGAAAATGATCCTGGAGCAAGTCAACCCATTTGACTCTGAGGGAGAAGAGATAGTCCTTTAGCTGGACTCAGACTGATATTTCTTTTGATTAGATTTCATGAACATCTTGTTCTCATTTGCTGATTCTAGCAGTTGTCTATCCATTTATTTTCTGTGCCTGCTCATCCTGGTCAGGATCACAGGGGTCTGCTGGAGCACATCCCAGCTAGTCACAAGCAACTGGGGAGGGGTACACCCTGGATGGGTCACCAGTCCATTGCAGGGCCACATAGATAAATAACCAGGCACACTCACATACACACCTATGAAAAATTTAGTCATTTAATTTAACCACATATTTCTTGGACTGGGGAGGCAAAGGAGGCCTATTTGACATGTTTTGGAATTTATAGTTTCAACTAGAATTCAACAAAAAAAATTAAAATAAACAAGTGAAACAACATATATCTTTACATTGCTGAAGGTTTTCCTTGCTCAGATCTCAGAAATCAGATCACAAATGAGGAGATTTCATTGCCATCAGAAAAGAGAGGACTACAGAAGCTTTTCTGTGCCAACAGAAAAAGCAAAAGATGGCACGATGTGGCATTCAGAAAAGGTTGGGAGGCCTCTCCATCACAGCTCAATTGAATGTTCTGTGCAGCTCCTTCAGCGTCAGACTGAGACCTCCTAAGTGTCTGAAGGAGCGACACCGCAGGTCGTTCCTACCTGCTGCCGTTAGACTGTACAACCTTAACTGCTCCCAGTGAACCGTGTTAACCAAAATCATCGGCTCTGTCATATTTCTTTTATCCTGTGCAATAACCGATATATGGTCATCCTGTGCAATTTTTTTTGGAAATGTATGTGTATATTGTGTATATATGTGAGTATATTGACTCCATAGTTTGTTTCTTTTATATATTGCTCTCTCTCTGCCCTGTACTGCTGCCGCAAAAAAGGAAATTTCCCCATCGTGGGACGAATAAAGGAATATCTTATCTTATCTTATCTTAATGTTACACTGCTGAGGAAGAGCCGAGTGCTTTGGTCAGAAGTACGGTGTCGACTCGCTTATAGAGTTTCCTGTGTTTCCTCACTCTGAACATGCTTCAGACTATTCAGGACTGCGTTGTTCAGCATGAACGTCAGACAGAAGAAGACAGCTGGTTCATGGCCCTCCCTGAATTAATGGGGTTCATTGCCATCCTCCTTGTGAGGGGGGGATAAAACTTCCATCCATGCAAAACGCAAGATGCAAGATGGTTGGCGAAAATGGGAAATCCACTGATCTAAAAACACTATGGTCAGAAACCACTTCAAAGATATCATGCGGCATTTACATTTTGATGTCAAGGGCACGCGCATGGAACTAGTTGGGACTGACAGGTTTCCTGCAATCTCCAATGTTTGTGGGTTTGTTGTTGCCAACTGCATCCATCTTTCGACCCAGGCAAAATTCACTGGGAGCTTCCAGAATCATAAAAAACCTCGCACAGGTACATGCGGGAGCTGAGAAGGCGAAAAAGGAATACCGTGTTTGGTGACAAGCTCCCATACCTGGCAAAGGGAAACGGGCAATATGCCAGGTGAATAGTCAGTACAAGAACAATAATGCCAGATTGCGCTTTGTTGATTGCTACAAGTATACCATGTGGCAAATGCAGAAAGGAGATTTTGAGGCAGTACCAAGTATGCGCAGACAAGTAGTGGGTTGAAGATATGACTTTGACCACATGATTTCTTCGCTTGAGCATTTCAGTATTATGCCGGTAAAGAATTGTCCCTTGTGCATGAACGACAAATCTCAGCCAAAAAAGAAAAACCAAACTGTGGTGACCTCTTACTAGAAGTGACAGAGGTGAGGGGAAATAGTGAAAACTTGCGCAGCCACTTGGCTTGTCCTTTTTGCATGCCAAAAGAACAGCCTAATGGCTGTGCTGTTCATGTGCAAACTATGTTGAAGGCTGCTCTTTGGGCATGTAAATTTTAACTAATCCAGCCACTTGGCTGTCCCTTGGACATTGTGGGTAGAAAAGCCAAATGGCTGCCCTATGGACGTTCTAGTGTTAAATGTATTTGTCTAGAAAGAATGTTTAAATGGGAACGCAGATTTGATTTGATTTGATTTGAAATGGTTTATTTCAAGCAATCAAATAGAAGTTATACACAAAAGCAATATAAACATCAGTTATACATTCATACAGTAACTAATCAAACTTAGGATAATTAGACATAATTAATAAATATTGCTTGAAAGGGAGTGGAAGGAAGCGAACTTATATAATCCCACCCCGTTATACTATAACCATTTTATTACATGATTTATCAATATCCGGTTCCTAGGTTTTATCAGACAGAATTAAGAATCATAAGGTATCGATAAAGCACATGCCAAAGATGAATTACTTAAGTACTACGTCAAAAATAACTATTTTAGAAATTTACATGGCAAAAGCAGCATCTGAAATATATGCAAATTATGTTACTTTTAAAAATCATTCATATGCTTTAAAAAATAATACTATACCAGTAAAATAGACACAACACTGTTTAAGGAGTTTTCATAGCAAAATTTCATCAAGTATCAAAAGTTAAAAACATGTGCAAAGTTATGCTACATTAGGAAAGATTTTTGAATCAATTTATCAATTTTAGGAGCTAGTGAAGTAATATCATCAAAAGTCAATCAATTTAACAATTTTCAAAAGTGATTAATCATTTGTTTTACTCTTTTTATATATTTTTATTTTTTTATTTTTTTATAATAAAGTAATGCTGTTGGGGAAAAATAAAAAGGGTCCATAACTGTCGATTATCCAAGGTTGGTATTTCTTCTTTTACTGATAACAGCTGATCTTCTGGGTTCAAAACAGAGTTAATAGTTCTCTTCGATGTTATGTCTGCAGACATTAGATTCAGGTCCATATCCTTCTTCAGCTGATATCAGCTGCGGTGAAAGTTGAGGTCAAGTTGTCTGCAGGTCAGAACTCCGCTGTTATTCAGGTGACGTCAGACGATGGAGAAAGTGATGATTCCTGGTGTCATATTTCTTAAAATTATTTGGCTCTTTGGTTTATTACTCCACGTTGTTTCAGACAACCGTAATCAAGCACTTCTCAAAGTCCTTCATGGTGTTCACGACCAGAACCTTGGTCCGGTCCTCTGGACCGAGTGGTTTGACATAAATCCTGCAGCCTTTAACCCAAGTGTTCTCAATCTGCTTACGCTTCCTGAGAAGCCGTGCATGTTTTGAGATTTCAGCATTCCTTCTAGTCAGATGGTCGTTCAGATAAACAGCAGATCCTCTGAGATTTTTGCGTAGATTCATCAGAGCTAGCTTGTGTTTGTGATTCACAAACCTGATGAGGATCGCTGGTTTATCCGTCTCCTTTCTCCTGGGGAGCAGGTGGCAGGTCTCGATTGTATTGAGATCCAGGGAAATCCCTTTAGATGAGAAATGTGAGAAATGAATGTATTTGCTGTTCCAGAGACTCTCCACTGACCTCCGTATTAGCACTGCCAGCTACGCTAGCGCTAGCATTAGCAGTGCTGGCTCCAGCTGTATTCAGCTTCGCTTGAGGCTTGATCGGTAATCCAGTGAGAATGACATTATTCATCCTTACTTGCTGTTCCACATCGTCCAGTCTTTTCTCCAGAATCTCGACCTGGTTTTCTCGCTGCTCGTTTTGAGCCCGAAATCTTCGGAACTCTTCCATCATCTCCCAGAGCGGTGTTAGCTTAGCCGACACTTGATCCATAAAACTTTTCAGCGTTTCTTGAATAATGTCAAGAGATTTTTGGAGTTCTTCATATTCCTGGGGTTTCTTCGGGGGCATGGTCAGCTCTCTTTTTTGGAGAAAAATCAACTTTTTAAGTAATTTGAAGATAGTTGTAATCGCAGAGAGGCACGCCACGCGTCCTGCTGCTGTAACCCGGAACCGGAAAGTTTGACCATTTTTAAAATTTTAAAGCTTTGTGTGTCTGTTCATCTGATTTTCTCTCATCCACAGGATGAGTAGGTTCTACGACTGGGTCATTAGACGACAGCCCCTAATAGACTTTTTTCTTTTTCTTGAATTCGTGTCTTCCCCACTTGTGTTCTTCATAAAACAGCACGAGGGGAAGCAGACCTTTGAGAAGAGAAATGTGGTGGACCCTTTCCATCATATTTGCTCTTACACGCGCATGCGTAAATTGATTCTTGTATCATTGTCTTTTGTGTTTTATTGTTTTTTATTTTTTAATTTCCTGACCCTAACACTAACAAAAACTTAGACCCACAGCAGAATCATCTTGGCAGAACAGTACCACAGCAGTGGACACCCCAAGTCCTTTTGCAGCCGTTCTGTTGTATCACCATGTGTCACATCTCTAATAACAGGCTTATTGAGAAGTCCATAGGAGGCCAGGTCCAAGCTTGCCAGAGCTTGTGGGACATGCAGAAGGAGGACGCGAGTGTTCGAGGCCCGGAATTACCTTTTTTGGACTTTGTTGCATTTTATAAAATTGCTTACTGTTATGTTTGACAATTTTCTTTTTCCTTTTCATCGTCTGTGTAATTTTGTTCTGCTTTAACATTTCTCAATTCCCCCCCTTAATTCCAGGTGTTCCTTTTCCTTACAGGAAGTGCTATTTTATTGTCTTTGTATCTTTTACTTTTTAGAATAATTTGAATTTGTATTTGTGCATTTTCTTTATTAACTATTTTATGTCTTGTTCTTTGTAAACGCCAATGTGCCAAAGATCCAATGAAGCATGAGTGTCCTTAGGGACGGTCGCCGATGGGGCTCGGGGCCTTAGCAAGCATTTTTCCTTGTTCAACTGAATGTTTCTTAAAGATCATTAATGCAAGCTCCACAGGTTTTTTGCTGCTAAACTCATAAATGGATCATCAACACCTTTGAAACTCACATTAAGGCACATTGGTTCTGTTATAGATTGTGAGGGCTTGAGACCACAGCTGTTTAGGAACTCATTTTTGAATGCTTTCATATTAGAAAACTGATAAAACAACATGATCAGGAACAAAATGAGCCAAAATATAAATAAAAAATAAAAGTAAAATCTTGTATGATTAAAAATGTCTCATTTTAAATGTGAAGCTTCTGGATCTGTATCTGGTTTTAAAGCCATATTAACTGAAAACTGTACATCAATGTGCCGTCCCCATCTTCATCCTCATCCTCAGCTGGACAGAAGTAACTGCTGAAAGGATGCAGCTTTGGAGAGATCACTGTCTGCTTCTTCTCACTTTATTTGAATGGAAGAATAGGTCACCTCACCTTCTTCCTCCTTTATCTGAAACACAAACTAAAAAATAGTTCTCATCATGGACTGTTTACTATCTTACAGTTTTAATTTACCAGCAGTTCTATCAACATCAGGACCACAGCAGACAAAGTGACTTACTGTAATCTTGATCAACCGCAGCATACGTCATTTCACTCTCTGGCTCAGTCTGAAACCAAGCACAGAGGATAAAACTCAATTTTAAAAATAGGCATCAGGGAAATTCTGTAGCTTCACGAATGCATGGTTAGTGAGGAATACGCAGGGGATATTTTAATTTTTTAAATAATTTGAGTAAATAATACTGTCACTCTTTTATAATGAGAGTCAGATGCTAGGAATGTTATTTTTAAAATGAAGTTGACTTAGACAAAAGACATATTTTAACAGTCTGACATAACAGGCATGGTTGTAACAGACATTAAAATCATTAAGTATTTTATTTAAAGTGCACCTTGAGAACCAGACTCAATTTTTTAAACATTTTTCACATCCTGTGTTAAACGCTGCCAACAAATCTTTGTCAACTATCGTGAGCGTTCTGCTTTCTTCATCAGAACCTCATCACATTCATTGGTGGTAAAAAACAAAAAAGAAAAACTGTACTTGTTCCTCTTCTCTGATCCTCTGTGACTTTGGCTCTCCTGCTTCTGAAGAGGAGAATAGTGAAGACGACCAGCAGCACCAACACCACACCAACCACAGCTCCAATAATGATGACTGTTTTACTCTGGAGAGATTCTATGATCAAAAAATAATATTTGAACTTCATTATTTATAAAATTGAATTCAACAGACCACTATAATATTTTTTTTAAATAAAAATTTACCATTAAGTATAAAGAACAACAGAAACATAATTCTAACATAATTTCACATTTAGAAAACATTTTGCAAATGCTGTAGCTAAGACAAACAAATATGAGCTTATTGTACTAGTTGAAGTTAAAAGAATAAGTCATTGACAGAAAGACAGTAACCCAAAGCACCATGGAATGAAATGAATGAATGCGAAATTCATTTTATATACAACATGAATTGAGTAATTTTGGAATATTATGGAGTAGAGTTTCTTGATAACAGCAAATTCATGGTTTTGAGTTTCAACATTAAAGACACTTATGGACTCAGATCTAAAGCTGTGATGTAATGACTCAAGATAGGAGGAGATCAAGTTAATAACCTCAGAACGCGCCTGACAAACACTTTAGATGAAGTATTACAGTCAAATGTGGAGGAAAGGCAAGTACAGATACGTCTTTGGACACAGAGACGCTTGACTTTAGAAAAGGACCTGAGAAAACACCAAAGGAGGAAAAGGTGTTAGGCAGAGACCCTGCATTGACAGACTGACTAAAGCCTTAGTCACAAGCACCCACACAAGGGGGTTGACCCGTACAGGTGCTGTGGATTTTTGGGTTGTCCAGGCCATGAAGGGGGGAGCTATGGTAGGTGCAAGAAGCTGTAATTGCCCCACCAGCAAAAACTCCCGATTTTTTGAGTTAATATTAGTATCATTTTAACAAACATTGAGAAAGCATCAAAACAACTTTCTTCACGGCAGACAAAAAGTAGCAATATTTTTACATGAAATAATACAACAAAATCTAAAAAACTCTTAAAATAGATATATTTGATCCTTTCTTTTGTAATGGATTTCCATTTGATATATTTTCGTCCTTCCAAAGTCTTCTGCCTGCCCCCCTCCCTCATATAAAATGTTCTAGCTCCGCCCCTGTGTGGGCCCACAGACTGGAGCATCTTAAGGGGAGCGCAGGTGTGTCTTGCAGTTCCCTTAAAGCAGGGGTCCCCAAATCCAGGTCTCGAGGGCCGGTGTCCTGCCTTATTAGCTGCTGATTACCTGGATCAGGAGCGTTTAGCCAATAAGATGCTTTCCCACTGAATATTTGTGCAGCAGAAAGATCTGCAGTACATGTTACAACTTCATAGTAATAAAATCAAAAAAGGTTTAAATATATTGTCTCTTTTATCAATAACAAGACTGAAAAACATTTTTACCTGAAAAGTCCAGAACATAGTCAGCATCTATCATCACTTCTTCATCTTCAACAAACTTGCAGGTGAATCTTTTGTTGTTTCCACTCTGATGTTTCACAGTCAGAACAGAATCACAGTTTGTTTGTCCTCTAAACTCAAACCCAACACCTTTACCAGACAGGTGAGATCCTGTCTCATCCACCCAGATGATGCTGTTCTGGTTACAGGGAATTGTTCTATCATGTCTATTCAGTGAACACTGTAATGTGACACTTCCATTTCCTCTTGGATCAACTTCTGGTGGATCTTTAGAAACTGAAGGAAAACAAAAACAGAAAAGTTTCTCTGTTAGACGTTTTTACAAGAAAACCTTTTGTCCTGACAGTGACTACATTTACCTGCACACCATGTTCCAAAGAAAGAACAGATTTGACAATTTTAGAAACTATGCAGAGAAAATGTTTTCATTTGTTTCAACAGCAGAAATATTCTTGATTTTTGTGTTTCAGAGTAAACAAAGTCAGAGGATGATGGAGTCACTGCTCGTCATTTTATGACAATAACTTTCAACAAATAATATTATGGAAATGAAATAAAAAATATATTAAATGAACCCAAAGAAATGTTCTCTGCCTGAAGCTGAAACTGCTCTGTTGTCGTCTCTTTCTTTGTCTTCCTGATTCTCCGGCTCTGTCTGGTCTAACTCCTATATTTCTCTGTTAGAAAAGCACAGAAGCTCTGGATTTGTGAAATAAATCTCTCCTCATCTGAGATGAAAACTGATTTTTGACTCTGAACGTAAATGAAGGATCCATTTTTCATCTGTTATAGAATCTTTAGATTATAGAATTTAAATAAAAAAAAACTCCAAATGTCAGAGTCTCTTCAGGATTTGAGCTTTGTTTAGATCCGATCAGAATGTTGACATTCATGTAATCAGAATTATTCAAGTCAGAACACTCACTGCTCAAAGTATTAATATACACGTCAAACTCATTCTTGTTCCTGAGCTGACAGAGATATCGACCAGCATCTTCATCAGTGATGTTTGTGATGAGCAGAGAGCAGTCACTGCTCACACTCAGCCTGGAAGCTCTAGCTGAACTCTGGACAACATTTCCATTCTTTACTTCTGTTATTGATGCTGCATTTGGAGCTTTCTGGTACAGCCAGGTAACATCAGAACATGAGGAAGAGGAGGATTTAGTTCTACAAGGTAAAAGGACGTCATCTCCAACTCTTTGATAGAGATGTTTAGTTTGTCCACTGATGTCTGCAGGAGAGAAAAGAACAAACTCAGAAAAGTTGAACCTTTAACACAACAGACACTAACAAAATCCCCAAAATAATTTGAAATCGATCAGTATTTAAAACATATACTTGCTTTGTAATGTCTTCCAGGTGTCATTTCATTGTGGCATACATTAACTTTGACTAAATTGGATCTTTACTTTTAGAGTAAAGCATAAAAATTATCATTAATTTCAGTATTAGTTATTCTGTCTTAGTGAAATGTGGATCTCTTAGAAATGTTCAGTTCATGGTTTAATTTCCTCATTAGTGATACTCTAGTAAAAAAAAGAAAGTCTTGGATCCACCCTCTTATTGATCAATGTGTTGGATACTTCAAAGCTAAATGTTTAAAGAAAAAAGATGAAAAATCTGAGAATGATTTAGACTTTAGTTCTGTTTTTGTTACATTTAGACAGTAAATGAAAATCCAAAATTCTCAGTTTTCTTTAAGGAATACGGTTGGATGAACCTTCTGGGATGAGTTTTAAGAAGAGAAAACAATGAATCCAGACACCATGACTCAACTTTAAAACAATGTCACCTATGAATGATCCAGAATCTTCATCCACATACTTTGGTAAGTCTGTAGTTTTCTCCTATAGTTATTTTCTTGTTTTCAGTTATTTCATGACAGAGAAGCTTCCTGTTGGCAAACGTCTTGTTCCTGTTTTCTTCCTAGTTCTTTAGTTGACTGCAAATATCCCTGAACTTTGTTTTACATTCTTTCAAACTTAAAACAAACTTATTACATAAATATCAGATTTTGTTCCGCTACTTAGTTTTTTTTCTTCTTCTTATTGACCAAATAAAGCAGAAAATCTTGAAAGTCACATGTTCCTCTAAAACTGTTCCCTGGCTGTAAAAACATCAATGTTATTCTAAAACAGAAGCAGGTTTAATTATTTAAACTTGCATTATCGTTAACTTTTTATTTGACTTTAACTTTAAAATGACTATAATAATTGTTACAACCATTATTGTATTTTTTCACATAATTCATTTATTTTTCCTAACTGTAAAAAAGATTTTGTTGCTTTAAAATATTTTGATTTAACACAAATACAGACCTCAATGACCTAAAAATGTCTTACCTGTTAAAACGTAGTCAGCATCTATCTTCACTTCTTCATCTTCAACAAACTTGCAGGTGAATCTTTTGTTGTTTCCACTCTGATGTTTCACAGTCAGAACAGAATCACAGTTTGTTTGTTCTTTAACCTCAAACTCATGTTTTTTACCAGACAGTTGAGATCCTGTCTCATCCATCCAGATGATGCTGTTCTGTTTACAGTGAGAAGATGCATAACACTCTAAAGAGCATGTTAGGTCGACTCTTCCATAAACATCTGATGGGGATGAAGAAACTAAAGAAAAAGAAAAACAACTTATCTTAAAGTGATGTCCTTCTTTGTTTATAATTTAACAAACCGATAGGACACATTTTCTAATGTGTGACACATTTACAGTTTTTACTAAAATCAATCAAACTGATCTGAAGTTTATCAAGTTAAACTAAACAGGAAACTCTCAAACTCTCTGTTCACCTCATTAATCAGTGATAATCAGAGACATTGATCTTTACTGTTTATGGATTCATCAATTCAACCTATTTACTATAGAAAGAATGAAACATGTAATGATATTTTCTCCCATCAGTCGACTCTCTCACATCTCTCACACTAAACATGCTTTGTCAGCAGTTTGACCTTTTTCCAACCTAAATGATTCAATGAGTTCACATGTCAGAGTCTCTTCAGGGTTTGAGCTTTTTTTGGATCAGATCAGAATGTTGATATTTATGTAGTCATAGAATTATTGAAGTTAAAATACTCACTGCTCAAAATATGAAGATACACAATGGCGTGACTACGATATTCGTCTCTGTGCCGACAGACGTATTGAAGAGCATCTTCATCAGTGATGTTTGTGATGAGCAGAGAGCAGTTTCTGCTCACACTCAGCCTAGAATCTCTATCTGAACTCTGGACAACATTTTCTTTGCAGCTTATTTGTTCTGAATGAGTTTCGCTAGGTCTGTAGAACAACCAGTAACCATCATAGAATTGGTCAGAGGATCTATAAACATCACACGGTAAAGTGACGTCCTCTCCAACTCTTTTATAGAGTCTCTCCACTTTCCAACTGAAACCTGCAGAAACAAGAAGAAACAGAAAATTACAATCAGAATCACAAACAGAATCATTGATAAAAACTTCAGGTTTCTAAATACAGAGTAGAAATCCACAGTATGCACACATGTTTACTTTCCTCTAATATTGACCTCATTCACATCTTTAACTCTGACATTTTCTGAATAGAATTGTGAGTTCAGATGAAGTATTTATTTTTTCCTGTAATTGATGGTATTTCAAATACTTTGTCTCTTTTCAAGTTATTAGTTTGTGCTTTTAGAAATGGAAAGAAGCAGCTACAAACAAACCAACATTTAGATTATTTACAACCTTTTAGTCATTAAAACTAAAGTCATTTGCAAACATTTGGTTATTTATCTAACATTGATTTAATTTAAACCATAAATGAAAAGAAACTTTAAATCCTTATAAGTAAATGTGTTTAGTGCTAAAATATGAGGTCAGTAAATCCATTTCGGAAATCTGTAGCATTAATATTTGTGTTCTTGAAGGTTTTCCTTTATTCTCTTCCTTAATTATTTATTTATTCAACAAAGCATAGATTCTTTACAACTTTTTACTATTTAGTGCAGTTTTGCAGTTAAAATAGCAAAAGAAATTTTAGTTTAAAGAAGTCAGTTCAGTTTTAGTAAATATTTCAACTTTTTGACTTTTCTTCACTGTGTTAACATTCTTCAACATCTTCACAGCTTCAACTGTCAGAATTCAAATATGCATTTTTGAAGCAAATGGAACTTTTAAAAGTAATTTTTTATTTTTTATAAAAAGAAAATCTGTTTACAAAACAAATTAGAATATATATTTTGCAAAACATTAAAATATATGTATTACCTCCAGACTGAAGCATCAAAAAAATGGTTATGTTGTTTTTCATGTCAAAGTCAGCTTTATTGTCAAATATGCTTCATACACATGATGTACAGCACAGATGAAATTATTAACATGGTTTGGAAGTTATTGAAAAGAAAGGACAAATTCATATTCAAAACTTTTGAATTTTAATATAAAAATTGAAATGAAATTTGCATCATGTATGAGGGCAAAATAAAATAGTGTGTCACATATAAGGGTGCCAGTGGTACAGTTTGGCATACATAAACGTATTTTGGTAATTTTTGAAAAATGGCCAGCAGTATGCGAACCTCTAGAATTTTAATATAAAAATGTACATCGAATATTCACCATCTAAAATTGCAAAATAAAGTGGTGTGTCTGATGTTGGGATATCAGTGCCAGAACAGTGGAACAGTACATGGCTATGGAGCTATTGAAAACAAATGACCAAATTCATAGTGGAACCTCTAAAACTTTAGTATTAAAATTCAAATAAAATGTGATTCATCTATACGTTTATTCATGTTTTACTCTGTTAATTTCTTATTTGTTGTTTTATTCTGTTTTCTCCTATTTTTAAACTTGTACAGCGACCTTGGGTGACCTGAAAGGCGCTTGAAATCAAATGTATTATTATTATTATTTATAATCTGGTGTTGGGATGTCAGTGACACTATTCAGCTGATATTTCATATCGTTGGGAGCAAAGGACATTTTTTTAATTTTAATATAAAAATTCATATAAATGTTCATCATCTTTGATTGCACAATATATAGGTGTGTATGGTGTTTGGATATCCGCGTCACACCATTTTTCTTATACAACCATTGCAAAATAAATAAGATCCTATTAAAAAACTTGAGAAAATGTTTTTATTTTTTTATTTTTCTATTTGCAAAGCATGTAGTCTTGGGTTTGATCCACTCGCCCGGAGGGTAAGTAAGTGTAGAACCGCCACTGCTGCTGGAGATCGGGTTGCCAGATTAGGCTGCTTTCCGACCAATTTGAGAGTTTTGGTTCTAAATTTGCGGGTAAAAATGGCTTTGGGCGGTTAGGCATCATTTGGGAGGTTTGAGTGTTGGTTTGTCGGTTTTTATTTTCGGAAGTCAAAAAATTATACCTTCGGTAATAGAAGGTTTTTTGCTGGATCCGGCGGATTTCAGATGCCTTTTGGGCTGTAAAACTGTGACACTATCTGGCAACACTGCCCCGAACAGAAGCTGCCCGTCCACCTGGCAGGTTCGGTTGGCATGTTGTCGTTCAGCCAGGTTTTCGTGAGACAGAGTTCCTCATCTCACTGGAGACCCTCCATGTCCATGTTGTTGTCCAGGGAGCGGACATTGTCCATTAACAGAGACAGGATCGGTGGTCTTCCGGGATTAGCCTTTAGCCTGGCTGGAACCTCACCCCGTTTCGTCCTCTTTCGTGTCTGCGCTCACCGTCTCCTCTTCTCTCTGTTCGGCGTTCATCATTGCGCCACGTCGGTGTCTTCAGATGCAGTCTGTCCAGGAGGGCCGTTAGTCCGGGCCGCTGTTGTTGTTATGCTCATGTCCAAACGGCTTTACGGTTTTTGTTTCAGTCCTACTTTGTGTTTTGCGATTCTAAGAGACTGACAATATCTACGAACACACAGTCTGCTAAAAAAAATAATTAAAAAAGTACTAATAAAGGTGTTTGTGCCGAGAGCAACACCATTAAATAAAGATAAAAATATTTTATTAATTTGTTTACTTTTCTCCACTTTAACATACTTCACCATCTTCGCAGCTTCAGCTTTCATGCAATTTGCAGCAACTTTTAAAACCAAACATTTTTATAGTTTTTAAAAATTTTGTCTACAAAACAAATTCCACTAAAGTTGTTTTTTTTCCTAATGAATCTTAAAAATTTAAATATACATTATTAACAAAAACAAAATAACCAATATTGAACAATCTTTATCCTACTAATAACCTACTTTTGCAATAGCCATCTTTTTTTAAACAAAACAAAAAAAGTAATTTATAAAATAGAACCAATATATGTGGCAAACAAAAGTTTTAAAGCTAAAGTAAGGAAGATAAAACATGAGTTTTATATCTAGATATTACCTCCACACTGAAGCATGAAGATCAGGATTAATTCTAATAGTAGAGTCATTCTTGCTCTGCTGGTCTCTTGCTGTAAATATTAATTTTCTCTTTGGTGATGACTAAATAGAAAAGAATGTCTTGACTCCACCTAGGGGCTCAACTACCCAATTTTAAAGTGGAATGCAGCCACGTTATACCCCCCCCCCCCCCACACACACACACACTCATGCATGTTATAAAACACCTCATCCACCCCTCCTCAACCCCACTACACACCCAGGCAACACTATTATTGTTTAAATGTAAAAGTCTAATTTATTCTTATCTTATATTGAATATGGCCCATCGGAACATTTTTGTGCGCCATTTATTGCCTTGATAAGTCCCCAAGTTTGTGTGGTGAAGGCTGGTGAATGCCCCAACCCTCCCCTCTGCTCCTCTCTGTTCTTCTTCCTCTTCGTTGTCAGCTGGTCTCTCTTTTTCTCTATTGATTTCTTCATCTCTCTTCATTCTCCTCTAGTGTGTCTGACTTATGAATGCCTGCACTCGTTTTCCCATAAGGACACAGTGAACAGATGTCAGCAAAGGTTTGAACCAGAATGAGCATCTAGATTTTTGTGGCTTCAATAGTTCAATTATTCCTTCTTTTCTATCAGATGCAGCATCAACCTCATGTCTGTCTCATCAGATGACTATACTATGTTACGCCCCTTTTAATGTCTAGGGGCCCTATGGAAGCACAGCATAAAAGAAAATGTTATCACTAAAAGATTGTCTCCATATAAAAAGTACCACATTTATTTATTAAATAATAAATACCAAACCACAAGAACTTAGTGAAGCAAAAAAGCTTCAGGGTGAAGCAAAGCCAAAATAACAAACAAAACCCCACCTAACTGAAACATGTAACGCTCAAAAAACATTTACTAGGTCTTCTGATTGATACATTACCAAGGGGTTTCCTCACCATGTTATTCAAGCCAAACAAACCCAGATAAACCCAAACAAAATAAGCCAGCCACTATATCTGCTAGTCACAAACAGCTTTTTATAATGAACGAAAAACTGAAATTGTCTTTGACAGACTTTTGTCCAGCAAAACCCAGAAAAATGACAAAATATACCCAAAGATACACCCTAATAAATAAATAAATAAATGTCCTTTTCCCCGCGACAAACCCGCTGAAAAGAGAGAAACAACAAAAAACAAACAAACAAAAAAAGAGTCAATAGTTTCTCTGTCCGCTCCTGATATGATGCAAAGGAAAATATTTGAATAATCCGTTTGGGGGAAAAAAAGTTCCTCAGAAAAAACAAAAATGAAGTCTCAATCTTCGCATGGTACCATGACTTGCAAAAAAAAAAAAAAAAGAAACATCCAAAAAATGAATATTAAGGGTCGGTCTCACCGCATCCAAGCGTAATCCGAAACCCCGCTCCTTCGAGTGCGCTCCTCACGCCCAGAAACGCCGCTTTCCGGGACCCAGTCCTCCCGCAAGAGCTCCGCCAAGATGAAGATTATCATTATAATTAAGTATCTCCCGCTATTCTTCCAATATTGTTGGATGAATGAAGAGATGACAAGTTGCGGCTGCAGACTTTCCGCGTCTGGCACCGCCACACCCCTCTCCTTCAGCGTCTGACGTCTCTCCTAGCGTCTGCCGCTCCTCTTTTCAAATCACCTCTGGTTTCCGCCTCTAACGTTTGTTTACCCAGTCAAAAGGTCCCATAGTCAATGACGCCATTAATCATATTCATAGGCAGTGTACACAGGATTTTATGCTATAATTCCCACATTTTCTTTTCATATGCATTTGCCCTTGAGCAATCAGTTTCTTTTCTCCTTATATTTTACATTTTCATTCATTGTTCTTTTCATTCGTTTTTCAATGTGGCGATGTCACATACCACCCCCCCCCCCCCCCCAGCCTTGGGTGAGAGAGGCTGCACACCATAATAGGGTTTCATATTCACCACATTGACAGTATCCACTCTTTTATTCTGGTCTTTCCACTGCACCACATATGTAATGGGTCCTGCTTGTCTCAACACCGTAGCTGGTCCTGACCATTTAGGCGCAAGCTTAGCTGAGAAATTTCCGATGCTTTAGATAGGGGATGAGACCATACCCAGACCAAGGTCCCGGTAGAAGCTGTACACCTCTCCTACGGGCATTATAATACTTGGCTTGTCTTGCCTGTCTCACTCCCACTCTCTTTCGCACCTGTTCGATCATTTCTGTCTGTCTTTCCATGAGTTTGTAATGAGGTTGATGAGGGGAAGGTGAAACGCCTATAAGACGTTCAAGGGGCCCTTTCAACCCTCTACCCAACATGAGTTCAGCTGGTGACCGGCCCGTGGTTTCGTGTTGGGCCGCATTAATGGCGAATCGAAATTCTCTAATCCACAAGTCCCAGTTTTTATGTTCAGAACCAATGTAAGATGCTATCATCGTCTTTATAGTACGATTGGACCTTTCCGTAAGATTAGCTTGTGGATGGTAACTGGTAGTAAACCGCTGGATCACTCCCCACGTTTTACAAAGGTTCAGCATCTCGTGGCTAGTGAACTGTGGACCTCTGTCAGACACAATCTCTCTAGGAACCCCATACCTCGTAAAGATGTCATCTCTCAGGAAAGTTACGATGCGGTGTGCTTTACTGTCTTTGAGGGGAAATACCTCCACCCATTTTGTGAAGTAATCCACCAAGACCACCAAGTAAACATTCCCCTTCTTACTCCTGGGGAGAGGCCCTAATAGATCGATCCCCAACTTCTCCCATGCAGCCTCGGCCACAGTTGACTGCATAAAACCTGCAGGCTTCTGGTTCTCTGCCTTGTGAGTTTGACACGTATGGCAGACTTTGACGTGGTTCCAGACATCTTTCCTCACTGAAGGCCACCAGGCTACTTCTAGCACTCGCAAAAGTGTCTTGAGACTGCCTAGATGCCCACCCAGGGGATGATCATGGAAGTATTTCAGGAAAACAGGGATCAGGCTGGATGGTACAACCAACTGAAATTTATCATCAAACTTTGTTCATTTTAGTCATATTTGTGTTGGACCGGACAAAATAAGTGAGAGGAAAGAAGACAGAGGGATGTTGGGGGTGGGGGGTTGAAGGGTGATTATAAAAAGGCAGGGGGGTAAAACCATGAAGCAGCATAAAGCAACAAGTTTCTGGATGGTTTCTGGAGGGCGGGGCCTGTCCATACACACACAAATGTTATAAACACACCTGTTGACTTCAAAATTGTTCACGTTAAGATGTACACGGCATAAATACTGTTCCCACACGCATACCTATGCATTCAAACCAACTAGTGAGAAACATTTCGTTCAATCACGCAAACTATTAGTGCAAAGGTGAGCTAACAAATGTGCTCAAGTGAGTGTTCATGTTCTTCTAAAATGGATGGTGGAATGTGAAAAGGAGGGAGAGTGACCAGCCACCCCCACACCAAGACCCCTGCATGAACCTTAAACTCACCATGTATCAACCAGACAAGACCATCAGCAAAACCACCACGCAGCACCAGAAGTCACATTAATGCTAAGAAAAACTCATCATTTATTAGCAACAGCATAACGATGTTATTAAAAAAAAACAGACTTATTGTGCTTTATAAGTGTTGAAAAAACATCAAATGCACACATTCACTTGTATTTTTAGCTAGTTTACCTTAAAAGTGTTGACATCACATAAAATGCATGCATTCACTTGTATATTTAGTTTTAAACAAATTGTAGCGGACTGACTTGGACTGGGTGGCTGTCGGGTTGCGATCTAAATTCTGGAGTTCATTGAACGCATGATGCAGAGATCTGATTGGCCCTCAGTTCTGTCGCTCAGCTTGTCGTTGGGGAGTTTGGACCAATGGGGTTCATCTATGGGTCGAATAAGGGAAATGGGAGGGCTGGACCGGGAGCAGGGGAATATAAAGTTGGGAGAAGCGCTTTCATCTCGCGGGAGAGATTCAGAAGTTGCTGAATTAATTGTACGCCGTTTGTTGCGGTCTACAGTAACCAGGATAAAGAACCAGAGGTTAAGTCTCCGTGCCTCAGTGTAGGAAAAGGACACTACATTATTGTATGGCTCTTTCGAAAATACATTTAATAATATGTGGTGTTTATGGCTCTCTCGGCCAAAAAGGTTCCCGACCCCTGCAATAGAAGAAAAAAGTGGTATGGTGGATGTAGCACAACGTGGCTAATTAAAGAAGTGACTGGAAGCTAACTGGGCCTCTTCATTATTTGAAACACAAACATTACATGATCCTGAGATCCCTTTTCTGGTTTTATCATTAAAGACCGTGGTCCCCAACCACGTACCGGTCCGCGGGACACAGAAAGAAAAAATAATTCCGATTTTATTGTGTTTTTTTTCTCTCGAAAAAAATGTTTTATTTTGAAAAGTGACCGGATTCTCTCTGTTACATCCGTCACAATTACCATAGCAACCAGAGTGTGTCGCAGTAGAAATGATGTTGCTCATGTGATGTTCTGTTGTTGGTGTGACGTTACGAGGACACTGCTAATAAAGTTGCACATGATTACACAGTGGATTTACGTTCATTGTTATTATTGTTATTATTATTACTAAAGAGAAAATTCCACCCCCGGTCCACGGTAAACGTGTCTTGCGTTGCACCTCAACCACCCCCCTTCCCCCACCGGTCCGCGGTAAACGTGTCTTGCGTCGTACCGGTCCGCGGTGACAAAAAGGTTGGGGTTCACTGATTTAAGATGATTAAAATGTTTGGACTCCTGTTTGTACTTTTCAAACTCAAATGAGGAAAATATAGAAACAGATTGACATCTAGATCATTACTCACTTTTAATGCATTAAAAAACAAACTGAGGTCGTTTGGCCACTTCACTGACTGTATTTAACTTACCATATTTTCACGACTATAAGGCGCACTTAAAAGTTATAAATTTTCTTCCGCCAACAGGGGGCGCCCCATGAGCCAGTGCGTTCTGGATCATAGAAGAAGATGGAGTGAGGAAGGGAGAGAGACGTAGAGACCAAATGGAATCCAAATACAGTGTCATTGGCTGTGTCCAAATTCCTACCCCTATCCCTAACTACTAAAACCCTACATAGTGCGGCACTATATAGTTCATATGGTGCTTGACACGAAAACAAAGTGGCGCATTACCGCCACCACTTGGTCTGGAGGCAAACTACTTCTATTTAACGCAGAGAATGACACCTATTTGTCAAAGTAAAAACATAATATATATGAACATTTTACGACTTTTTATGAATCTACTGTGTTCTGATCATGGAAAACATGGGTGATTTATAAATAATAAAATTACAAACACATTGATGTTGATTTAATATATTTATTGAGAAATAAACTCCCAAGTCATTAGTCCATGGCAATATTTATTTTTTATTTTTGTGCCGCTGAACGGTTAACGGGCTCTTGCGAGGAGGCATTTTTTTCTGTAGTTTTCTCTTCCACCTTTCTGAAAATGGCTTAAAATATGAATCTGTCCGGGTTCCTGGCAAGAATTCAAACGTTTTTCGAGAGATTAAACCGAAAACGAGCAGATATGCAGCATCACAGGGCGGCAAGGAGAAGCAGACGTCTCAGAAGATTTCCTCTGGCTGACTTGGCCAGACATGTACAACTTGTGAGTTAGACTTAAAGTTGTTTTTCTTAGTTAAACTTAAGCATTTGTTACTAATTGTGCTCAAGGTTACACAATCTGCTGAGTAAGAGTTTAACATTCTTTTTCAACACTGGATTATGAGTTGTATGGTCTAATTACATGAAACACTTGTGAGTTCAAAGTTTAGTATTTTTTATTCAGAGTTAAACCATATCACTTGTTTTAAACAAAAATACTTTCCTTTTTAAAAGTTTATATGAAAATTCAAAAGCCCAGCCAAAAAAAAAAACACAAGATATTCCAGCGTTCATAAATACTTAATAAACTAAAATGTAAGACATCAAAATAAATACAAACATTCCAAGGTTGTGGGGACCATCAATGGCTGCCACATAAGAATAAAGGCCCCTAAAAGAAAATGCAGCTTGTTATTTTAACAGGAAGCTTTTTATCTCATTCAAATACAGGCTGTATGTGACTCTAATGCCAAATTTAAAGATATTTTTTTGGGAATCAAGAATCAGTCCATGATTCACGGGTTCTACGTAAAAGCCCAATTTATATAAATCAAACATACCCACCTAAAGGATCCTTTTTAGGTGATGGTGGGCATCTCTGCATTGCACATCCCATCATGCTGCTGACACCCTACAGGGAACCCATGAGGAATGCCATTGAGGACCGTTACAACCAGCACCACTCCAGAACACGCTCTGTGGTGGAGAGAGCATTTGGCATGATGAAGATGAGGAGGAGAGCAATATTTCTGGCGGTACTGGAAGTAAAACCAACCTTTGCAATGAAAATCATTGCCTGCAGTTCAATACTGCACAATCTGTGCATCAGTGAAGGGGACTGCTTGGAGCCACAGATGTTGAGCCACAGCAGGACGACACCAGGAACCAGCAGGACGAGCAAAGTGGTGTCCGTCTGCGAGGACAAATCTCTGCTTTCCTTTCAGCTCCAACTGTGACACACATGACTCTAGAAGACCACGATTATTGTTAACATGTATAAAAATAAATGTTAACATCTGAAAAAAAAATTGTAAATATGTACATTTGATATTTATATGAAAATCCTTTTGAGATTGTTAAAAATGGCTCAGATTTAAATATTACATGTAAATAATTCATTTTTGTTCATGCATTTATTAAACAAATTGCAAAAACAACAACGATGTTACATTTTTTGAACAATATTTTCAACACAATTAAGCTTAACAGACTCTCCTGTCGCTCTTCGTCCCTTCTTGCTCTTCCCTCCTCTCCTCTGGCTCTTTTAACAAAAACCTTTACCGCAATATGACAGCGATTAACAGTTTAATCATAAATGAAGACAAATCTGATCAAGTGTGATCTCTTACTCCCATCCAGCATGAGCTTGCCTGAAAACAAAGAGGCTATCTTTCTCCATGATCCATCCGAAGATCATGGATCAGATTTTCGTCATCCTCCTCAGTCCTTATATATAAACACCTTTAAAAAATGTGATTATAACTTATGACTACAGTTAGAACTCACTCCTTTTTGGTGTAATATCTACAGCGTTTGTTTTTTAGCCTTCGATTCGCGTCAGTGTTAGCTTTAGCATTTCCGAAATTGATGAGCTTCAAAACATTATAGGATGTCGATTGAGGAATATAACATCTTACACGTGTCATATTACATATTTACAATTATATTTTACAACAGATACTTTATACTTTTTAATATACTTACATGTTTCGGTTGTCTTCCTTGCGCAACCATCCGCCATTTTCAAATAATTCAATATTCGCCAATCGAGTGAGCATGGATCCACACTGGTTTTTCGTAGAGACTTCTGGGAAATTTTCAAGTGCACACGATTTTTTAACTGTAGATTAGGACACCCCTGCAAAATGGCGCCCGGGGAGGTTAGGGTGGAAATTCGGACACAGGGGTTGTCCACAATTTTAAACTATACATCCTTCTTCTACCTCATAACCCTCAACCAGTTCAGTAAGAGAGGGGTAAACAGAGAAGCAACTGGATCACAGATGTTGATAAATGTTCAGCATAACAACGTGATCGTCAATTTTTTTTTTTTTTTTTTTTTTTTTTTTTTTTTTTTTTTTACCTTGTCCTGTCCAACAGCTGGGCAAACAGATGAGAGCTGAGGGCCTCTTGTGTTGGACATATTTTACTTTAACAAGAGGGGTTATTAATCTTCAGACAAACCAAAGGTATGTCTGAATAAACCCCTTTTGTAATTGAGGCCAAACTTTATTAATTTCAAACATGTTTGAAGATCTTTGGTGTTGGACCGGACGGAAAAGGAAAGAGGGGAAGAAGAGAGAGGGACGTTAGAAAGAGGGGGGGTAGGGGGTGATAATAGGAGGGGAAGGGGGATAAGACCATGAAGCAGCATACAGCAACAAGTTTACTGGTTGTTAATCATTATGGTAAGGCTCAAATGCAGTACAAAAAGGGCGGAGCCTGTCCACACACACACCCAAGTGTCAAACACACCTGCTAGTTGCAAAAATGTCCATCTGTCGACATGTACACAAAACAGATAGTGCTCACACGCATACTTATGCCTTAAAACCAACTAGTGTGAAACATTTCAGTCATTCAGTCACGCAAACCGCCAGTGCAAAGGTGAGCCAACACCCGTGCTCAGGTGAGTGCTCATGTTCTTCTAATATGGATGGTGGAATGTGTAAAGAAGGAAGGAGAGCGCCCAGCCATCCCCACCCCAAGACCCCCACCGCAGCAGCAGCGGCAGCCGGAATCCCCCCCACGCCACACGGAAACCGGCAGGGAACAACCGCCGCCCGGGCGACCAAGCCCGCCACCCAGGCCAGGGCCAGCAGGACCGCCGCAAGGCCCCCCAGAGCCAGAGAGCAGGGAGGCACAGAGGGAAAGAGAGGGCCGCCCCAGCCCAACCAGGAGAACAGCCCCCCCGCCGCGCCGGGAGAGCCCAACGCAGGGCCCCACCGGAGAGGGACGCCCACAGCCCCAGATGAGCACCCCACCACCACCCAGGAGTTCCGGGCATCCCCCCGCCCCAACCCCAGGTACGAGCCAGGACCCCCCAAGGGAGACCCGCCCCGCACTCCAGGCAGCCATCCGCCCGGCCCACGGTTGGTCCAGGGAGGAGCAAGGCAGGGGCCCGCCGCCCCCGCCCAGGAGGGGGGAACCCCGGGGAAAAAAGAGGGCCCACAAGGGGTGTTGTAAATATGGCCCGACCAGGCTCGGCCACAGTTGGAAGTTAGGCGGGGCCCAGCGCTCAGGAGCAAGGACCAGAACCCACCCCCCAGGGACACCAACACCCCCGGCTCAGATGTAATGTGAACCCCCCCACCGCGCGGAGAGAGCACCGCCGGGCCCAGGAAGCCGGCACCCCGGGGACACGGCCGCCGCTGCAAAGAGGCCCGTACCCCCCACCAGGGAAGAGGCAGGGGACAGATGGTCCTAGGTCCCACCTTCCTTGCAAAATGTGTGTGCGTATATGTGTGTTTAAGAGGGTGTGTGTGTGCATGTGTGTGTGTTTATGTTGGGATGTATATATTGAGGGGGGAGGGGTGTGTGTACTAAGGGGGGTGCAGTTAAAATTGGCGGGTAGGGCACTAAGGGGACATCTCCTGATTACTCACAGTGATGTCCCCTCACCCTCCCCACCAAGGGGCCCTAAATGTCTAAGGTGCGGTTAAAATTGGCGGGTAGGGTGCTAGGAGGACATCTGCTGCTTGCTGGCAGTGATGTCCAAGCACCCCCCCTACCAAGGGCCCTACATGTCTAAGGTGCAAATAAAACCGAAAGAGGGGGGGCCCACTCCATACGGCAACCATAGGAGGGGGGGCCACTGCCTAGTAAACCCCCCCCCCCAAGGCTCATCGCAGGCTAATCCCCCCACCCCCTCACCCTATTATGAGGTTATATGAGGAAGGGGGTAAGTTGGGGACAGCTGGTAGACTGTCCCCCGGTGGTCAAACAGCTGTCCCCCGCCCCCCCCCCCAGCAAGGGGGCCAGGCCCACCCAGCCCAGGGGCCCCACCCCCGGAGGCGCCGACACCCCAGGCCCAGCACCACCCACCCCACACAGAGGGAGAGGAGCCAGAAAGCGCCGGCCCCCCCCGGAGCAAGCCCAGGCCCCCACCCCCAAACGCCGGCCCTAGAAGAGCTCTGGTCAGGCCTCGACGGGACCGAGGCAGCCAACCGGCCGGGGAAACCGCCGATGGCCTCAGCGGAGACCCCGACCTGTCAACCCCCCCTGCCCCGTACCAATAGTGGGCCCCCCCCTCCCCCAGAATGCCCCCCCACAGGACAGGGCCGACAAGACCCCCCACCCCACCCCACCCCAGACCCCGCAGCCGAAGCGGATGACACCCAGAGCGCCCGGGGGCCCCAAGAGGGTTGTCCCGTCCCGCCCCAGATGATCGTCAATTTTCTTCACAGCCACCTAACTCATGGTGTAGGAATCAACACTTCCCATGAGTCTTAGTGGCCATGGGCGGGGCTAAGGCCCGGGTCCCAACACTTGTAAACAAGATGGCTGAAGCCCTGTTTGAACTGCAGCTATCAGCTACGCGGAGGAAAATAAAAAATAAATCAAACTAAATCAGATTTGCTCCCGCTGTTTTTTTAAACAAACATTAAGTGTTTGTGTGTGTGTGTGCTGTAAGCCAGTGTTTTTCAACCTTTTTTGAGCCACGGCACACTTTAACCTTGACAAAAATCCCGCGGCACACCAGCATCCCAAAAAAAAAAAAAAAAAATGCAGAAACTCATAGTCTGTTTTGATCTACAGCCCCCCCCTGAGGCGCTGTCCCTTTAAGCCAATGCATCATGGGAGATGTAGTGTGAAAACTGCAAAAAAACGGCAGAAAGACTCGCGTCTCTGAGCTTCATGGTTTTGTTCACTTGTTCCACGGTCTGACACCGGACTCTGTGGAAAGCTACACCGCTAAAGACGAGCTTTAGCTGGTGTTTTTGTTGGAACTGAGTGAGTTATGAGCTAAATTGGAACAAGGAAGTGGAGACTTTAACCACTTCTGATTGGTCAGACTGATGACATGTGATTAAGCCTTCAAGAATGATTGGTGGAGTCGTGGAGACAGTAAAAGCTGCGGGACTTTCCCTTACACAGTTATAGCTGCAGCTATTCCGCGTTACCGTCATTCTTATCAAAATGTCTTTAATAGAATCAAATAAACACAAAGAAAAAAGTATTTTATGATCGTTTATATTATTAACTTCTCAGTGTTTTATCAGGGTCTGTTTGGATGAACAAAGAGCTGATTTCCTGGAGATGGGAAATGTTTTTAGATCAGTTAATGAGGGCAATTTTCCACGGCACACTTGACCATCTCCCACGGCACACTAGTGTGCCGCGGCACACTGGTTGAAAAACACTGCTGTAAGATACTGTTTTCGCTAGCGCATAGGAGGAGAATTGCAGAGAGAAACTGGCGAAGCCTGTGTGTGTGTGTGTCTGTGTGTGTGTGTGTGTGGGAAAGGAGACTGCACGCACAGCGCACCTCTGTGTTAGTGTGTTGTGTATTGACTGTGTTGTGTATCTTTAGCGCTTGTGTAGGATAAGGAGGAAGGGAGACAAGAGCGCGCAAGTGAGTGACCATTCAGTTTTTGTTATTCAGTTAGGGAGAACAGTAACAACAAAAAAATGTTTCCTCTAAAGTACACAGACTGGATTTTTTATGAACCCACTCTAGAAGTGCTGAGGGTCTGAACCCAAAAACGTTCCCGGGCCTTAACACCAGGTGCGCCTTTTGTATGTATCAAAGACGGAAAAATCCCCTGTGACTGAGACTGCGCCCTACCATCCGGTACGCCCCATTGGTCGTGAAAATATGGCTATTTATTTTTAAAGCTTCAAATTGTTAAAAGGAAATTTAGTTTAGTGCAAAAACATGAGGTAAATGATTTGGAATCAATTATTAAAATCTATAACTTTGTTTGTGTCTTGTAAGCCTTCTGTAATTCATTTCCTCATTTTTGTTTTTTTTAGTTATTAAAACATTTTATAATTTTAGATTCTATTAATCGTAATCACCATTTAACAGTTTTAACTAGTATTTTAGCAGGTATTGTAGTAGCTTTTGCAGTTAAAGTAGAAAGGTTTATTTGACTTGAGAAACTTAGCTCACATTTAGCAAATATTTCAAATTTCTGACTTTACTTTCCTACGTTAACGCACCAAACCATCTTTGAGCTTCAAGTGTTCGAATACATATTTCTGTGCAACAAATAACGTTTAAAATAGCTTTTGAAATTTTTCAATGAAAAATTCTGTTTTAAAAAGTAACTGCCACAAAGATTACTTTTCTTCCAAAGGAACTATTTTTTCCAAGATATTACACAACTAGATTTTTAAAATGTGTGCATTCTATTAATAATTTTATGATGCACATCTGTATTTTAATAAGACGGCAAATCTAGCTTTTAATTTATAATTAGACTCACGATATTTGGCAAACAGCAGTATTAAAGTAAGAAATATTTTTCAGAATATTTCAAACAAATAAGATTTTTACCTCCAGACTGAGGCACGAAAATAAGGATTATTTCCAGTCGTAGAGTCATTCTTAGTTTGTCGGTTTCTCGCTGTAAATGTTCATTTCCTCTCTGATGATGACTAAATAGAAAATAAATTATTGGCTCCACCCACTCAATATTTTTAGTGTCAGTACATTTGTGATTTATGTCAATTAGAAGAATTACTGGTTAATAAAAATATAAAATCAAGTTAATGAAGGTGAAAAGGAAACAAAAGAAGACATTCAATGTCATTATATTTGAAGATAAAGCTCAACAGTTCATCAGTTTAGTATCATAAAAAGAAAGTCTTTCTTCTTCCTGTCAGAGGTGTTAGAATAGAGGAAATGATGTGTTTGTTCATTTCCTGTACTCACTACATGTTTCTTCAGCTGCTCTGTAATGAACTTTATTACTTTTGTTCACAAACTGTCAGGTTTTGATCTTTTGTAACAAACTTGATGTTTCATCAAAGCAGCAACTGAAACGACTGATATTCCATGAACAAGTCCGTCCTCTTTCACTGGTCCAGTGTCTTTCTGTCTGTCTAAGTTCTCCTAACCACCACCATGTGGATTCTACATGATCAAATCAGTCTTTGTTTATGCAGCTCTATTCATACTTGGTAACATAAAGTGTTTTACACAGAGATAAATATGAAAACAATAAAATGGATTTAAAAATGGAGCCAATATTAATGCTATTGATGCTCATAGCTCTGTTGTAATATCAATGATTTTCTTGTAAATATAAAAAATTAATCTTAAAACATGCTTAGTCTATTGAGGCAGACTGCTGTGTGTTTGTGTGTGGGTCAGGGGGATTTGTTAGAAAAGACAGGGTTCTGATGTGTAACTATGCAGCTCTTTATTTTGTCTTGTCCAAAACACAGATGGATGTGATCAAAGGCAGAAAGTGGAGTGGGGTCTCTAGAAATCCTGCGGTGTCTAAAACACAAAATATTAGCAATTTATTGCAATGAGTGTAAAGATTTAGCATGTTTTAAACGTGAAATGAATAATAACAATAAGCTAATCACTAACTGCCTGATTAATAAGTACTTTGAGGAATAGTTTGATTTAATAAAAAAAAGTTAGTCAAGAAAGTTAATGAATCTGCATGAATACATTAAAAGTGTTTAAGAAAAATGGAACAATTGTCTCCAATTGGTTCTTTTTCTCTGTTAAAGGAGTTTCTGCCTCTCTTCTTCACAGGGCGTCTTCATCACCGTCCTCCGTGCTTCATTCTGGAAAAACAATTTAGAGAAAATCAAGCAGTTTTTTTGTATAAAAGCAAAAATCTGATATTTTTATCTTCAGCACACCTGCTGAAAAGAAAAAAAGAAAAATAATGCCTCACCTGTAAAAACGTAGACAGCTTCTACCTTCACTTCATCGTAGGCAATTAACTGGCAGGTGAATCTTTTGTTATTTCCACTCTGATGTTTCACACTCAGAACAAGATCACAGATATTTGTTTGTTTAACTTCAAACTCAGGAGTTTTATCAGACAGTGGAGTTCCTGTCTCATCCACCCAGAAGATGAGTCTTGGACCGCATTGACCAGGTTTCTGCAAACCCTTTAAAGAGCATGTCAAGTCGACCCATCCATTAACATCTGGTGGAGATGAAGTAACTGAAACACAACAGATACGTAAACATTATCTTAAGGTGATTTCATTCATTAACATTGAACACAATTTTAAACGACACATTTACAGTTTTTTTAACTACAATCAATCAAACTGATCTGAAGTTTATCAAGTTAAACTAAACAGGAAACTCTCAAACTCTCTGTTCACCTCATTAATCAGTGATAATCAGAGACATTGATCTTTACTGTTTATGGATTAATCAGTTCAACCTATTTACTAGATAAAGAATGAAACATGTAATGATATTTTCTCCCATGAGTCGACTCTCTCACATCTCTCACACTAAACATGCTTTGTCAGCAGTTTCAGAATCAGAATCTTTTATCATCATTATGCAGTGCACAACGACATTGTTTTCAGGAGCTCTCATAAATAAATTAGCTCTTTTTTTCAATAAATAACTGCACATAGAAATTTAAAGTGCAGCCAGAGCATTGTCAACAGAGTAGTGACATGGAATAGGTGGGTTATATTAGTCTGGGGGGATAGAGAGGGTGGATGGACCTCACAGCTCTGGGGGGGAAATCTGTAATGAAGTTTGACTTTTTCCAACCTAAATGATTCAATGAGTTCACATGTCAGAGTCTCTTCAAGGTTTGAGCTTTTTTTGGATCAAATCAGAATGTTGACATTCATGTAATCACAGAAATATTCAAGTCAGAATACTCACTACTCAAAATACCAAGTAACACAGCCATCTCATTATGACAGCCATAAACACCACCATCCTCAGCAGTGAGGTTTCTGATGAGCAGAGAGCAGTTTCTGCTCAAACTTAGCCTGGAATCTCCAGCTGAACTCTGGTCAGTATTTTCTTCAAAGATCATTCGTTTCATGTTGCGATCATCGGAGGGTCTGTTGAATGACCAGGTACTGTTGGAGCATTGGTCGGAGGATTCTTTAACAGGACAGTTTAAAAGGACGTCCTCTCCAACTCTTTTGAATTTCATGTCAAATTGGGGAATGAAGCCTGCAAGAGAAACTTAAAGAAACAGAGAAATACAATTAGGGATTACAAACAAAATCATTGAACAACACTTCAGGTTTAAAAATGCAAAGTAGAAATTAATAGTCTGCACACGCACAATGTAAATTGTTTATAAACTATATTTTCAAATGTGTAAATTTGCAGTTTAGTCCTCGCAAGCCTTCTTTTCATAGATTTCTACATTTTTGTTTCTGGGTCATTTAAACATTTAATGACTTTAAATCCCATTATAACCAATTATTTTTAAGCACTTTAGCAAGTATTGATGCAGCTCTTGTAGTAAAAAATTTTTTAATTTAATGCAAGTTTAGTTTTTGCAAATATTTAAGCTTTCTGACTTCAGTATTCAAAAAGTGTAATTATTAGAATAACGTTTTTAAAATTTTCGATTAAAAACTTGTTTTACAAAAGATAACTACACCATTTCATAAAAATACCCTTTTATTACCCATTTTTCAAAGTGAACCCAAATATACCTTGTAATTGATGTAACAGACAACCTAAAAGTGGCAAACAAAGGTATTAAAGTTAAAGTAAGAAATATTTGGAAAAATCTTTACCTCCAACCTGAAGCATGAAAATAGTCAGCAATTTCAGTAGTAGAGCCATACTTTCTTTGTTGGTCTCCTGCTGTGAACGTTCATTTCCTCTTTGATGATGGTTAAGTAGGAGATAAAATCTTGGCTCCACCCACTCAATAATTGTTGTGTCAACACATTTGTGAGTGATGTCAATCAGACTGAACGGAGGAATCACTGATTAAAAAACACAAAAGTACTTTGTTGGTATGACAACTATATAATATATATATACTTAATGTTGTTATAGTTGAAGACAAAGAAAAGCTCAACAGCTGATAGGTTTGAGAAATGAGGAAAGTAAGATTTTTTTTTTTTAATTTCTGTCAGAAGTGTCATAAAAGAATGCTGTACTTAGTCATTTTCTGTACTCAGTACAGGCTGCTGAAACTGGTCTGCAGGGAACTTTTTCCACGTTTCTTTTGTTCAGAAACTGTATGTTTTTTATTTTTTGTAACAAGGTTGATTTTTCTTCACAAATCACCAACTAAAACGACTAAAAACTAAAAAATCAGTCACACTGGAGTTTGAGTCGCAGAAGCAAAAAAAAAAAAAATGCATAAAAACTAAGATTTGATGCCAAACTTGTATAAGGCAGTACCTGTAAAAATGTGGATTTCTGTGGTTCATTTCAGGGATTCATTTTGGACAAGTCAATAACTGGGATTCTATTTAGTTTTGGTGAACTAGTCTAGGCAATCACTTTACTTTTTCAGCGACTGTGGATGGGCTCATCCTGGATTCAGTGTGTTTTGAAGATGGATGGATGGATGGATGGATGGATGGATGGATGGATGGAGCACTATTTAGGCACCAGAACTGTTTTAAAAGTACCTCTTCGGCACTGGACAAAATCCAAACAGTACTCATTTCTACTTAGGTCCTCAAATGTGGAGATCAAGGCCTACCACTGCAGCTTCCTCTGGGGTCTGTTTATACACCTTCTTAAACTCTTCATCTGTTCTTCTAAGGGCCAGCCTCTGCAAGACCCACCAACAATTTTACAAGTTGCAGCATAGTCTAAATTTTCTGCTGCCATGCATCAGATACGGTCCCTTCAGGTATTGGACAGGTCACCTCCACACACAGGACAAATTCAAAACTGATGCTTTAGAGAATGATCACTGCATCACACCCTGAAGGGTCGGGAGAATCTTACAGTTTCTTTTCCTTAAAAAATTGCATAACAGCAGGGAGGACTGTTGTTGTAGTCTTATGGACAGTTCTTCTGTTTATTTCTTCTGCCTCTTCTGTGGATGCTGACCATGGAAAAACCACTTCTGCATTTCAATAAAACCACAATGTTGTTTGGAGAAGTTGAGGAAAAATAAAGAAAGTAAAGCACATTGTGTTCCACATTATTATGCACAAAAACCTTAAAATGTATTGTTCCACATTAGAATTAACAACAGAGTTATACGAAATGTGATAAAAAAACAGAAAATGGTAATTTGTTGAATTTCCTGCATTAGGAGGTCATATTTACTTAAATCCAAAACTATTCCAATCAAAAACATCTTTATAGGCAAAGTTTTATCTTCAAAGTTTTGGCATCCTTTGAACTCGTGAGTTCTTGGAAAGTTTCTGCTTGAATTTCTTTGCAGGATGTCAGAATAACCTCCCTTTTCAGAGGTCAATTTCACACCTTCGGGGATCCCAAAGGGGATGACCAGCTCTCTCCCCATGATTCTGGCTTAAAACATGACTCTGCCACTTCCTGCTGACATCGCAGCCTTTTTGGGAAATGGTGGCACATCCACCAACCACCCAATACTCCATCCATCTGGACCCTCCAGTCATCATTGAATAAGGCTGTTTGAAAACGAGTCTTCATGTATGTTTGGGCCCACTGCAGCTCTTTCTGCTTGTGAGTGCTGTTTAGGGATGGCAGAATAGAAGGTTTCTGTAAAACTGCAGGCCTCTGGAGGATCCTACATTTTTATGTTTGTGGGACTCCAGAGACACCAGCAGCTTCAAATATATGCTTGTTGCCTTGTAAGCAAATTTTAGCAGCTGTTCTCTAAATCCTTCTGAAACAGCCATCAATGGGAGGGGCTCCAGGCATGCCCTTGTGCACGGAGATCCTGGAGAAGACCCAGGACATGTTGCAGAGACTGCGTCTCTCGGCTGGTCTCAGTGTCCCCCAGAGGAGCTTGAGAAAGTTGCCGGGAAGAGGGAAGTCTTGGGAACATTGTTTAGATTGCTGCCCCCACGAGCTGGTCCCACATGACCAGAAGAAGATGGATCGATGGAGAGTGATCACTGCCTTTTGTTCACTTTACGTTACACACCCGAGGAGAAGCCCTGTTTTATTTCCATGTTGTGTGTACCTGAATACAGGTGAAACCTGTTCAGTGTGTGACACATCTGTGGTTTTATTTGAAAAAGGCACTCTTTTTGTGAAATTGCAGGACATAGATGGGATCGGCGTGTGTTAATTCAAGTACATTACAGGACTAACAGATTCTAAGGCGCACTGTCATTGAATAGTGTGTTTTCAAACATCATATATAAGGTGCACTAAACTTTGAAGCGCATTAACCAAAACAAGAGTGAGGGAAAAGTCCATTAGTCAGACTTTATTAACTGTGTTCACGGTACAGAACTTGTTAGTAACATGCTACATGTTAGCCACATTAGCGTATTCAACCTTGTTGGCAACTCATTAAAAACATACTGATACTGATAAAACCAATTCTAACATGACTATACTAATTCTCAAACTTGTTAGTAACACGTAAATAACACAGTCCGTCACAGCTGTAGGTTGGCCATGTTAGGGTCTTTACAACCCTGAGCCTAAACCTAACCCCACCACTGCTGCCCTTGTTCACGATACATAAAAAAACAAAAAAAACAGAGTGACATTTAGACAGAGCGGCGGGGACCTCTGAAGAATCAATTCATCATCAGTAACCACAACCAGAATGAATCCATGTTTATTGTCTCCTGGATTATATGGCTTGCTATAATTTTTTTTTGAAAAAAAAAAAGCGAATAAGTGCGCTTCATAGAGCAGAAAATACAGTAGTTTGGGGATTGTATAAATGTGGATTTCTGTGGTTTATTTCAGGAATTCATTTTGGACAAGTCAATCAATGGTATTTCAATCAGTTTTGGAGTACAAGTCTAGGCAATCATTTTACCTTTTCAGCGATTGTGGATGGGCTCATCCTGGATTCAGTGGGTTTTGAAGATGGATGGGTGGATGGATGGAGCACCATTTAGGCACCAGAACTGTTTTAAAAGTACCTCTTCTGCACCGGACAAAATCCAAACAGTACCCATTTCTACCTAGGTCGTCACACATGGAGCTCAAGGCCTACCACTACACTCCTCTGGGATCTGTTCATACACCTTCTTAGAATCTTCATCTGTTCTCCTAAGGGCCAGCTTCTGCAAAACCCCACCAACAATTTTACAAGTTGCAGAAAAGTCTACATTATAGTGCAGTTTATTGCAGTTTATTTTCCTCAAGAAATTGCATAACAGCAGGGAGGACTATTGTTGAAGTCTTATGGACAGTTCCTCTGCTGTTACTTCTGCCACTTCTGTGGATGCTGACCATGAGAAAACCACTTCTGCATTTCAATAAAACCACAATGTTGTTTGGAGAAGTTGAGGAAAAATAAAGAAAGTAAAGCACATTGTGTTCCACATTATTATGCACAAAAACCTTAAAATCCATTGTTCCACATTAGAATTAACAACAGAGTTATACGAAATGTGATAAAAAAAACAGAAAATGGTAATTTGTTGAATTTCCTGCATTATGAGGTCATATTTACTAAAATTTAAAACTATTCCAATCAAAAACATATCAATAGGCCAAGTTACATCTTCATAGTTCTTGCATCCATTGAACTTGTGGTTTTTTTGAAAGTTTCTGCTTGAATTTCTTTGCAGGATGTCAGAATAGCCTCCCAGTGCTGCTGTTTAGATGTGAACTGCCCCCCACCCTCATGAATATTTTACTTGAGGATACTCCAAAGGCACTCCATAGGGTTAAGGTCAGGGGAGGATGGGGCACCAACATCAGTTTCTCCTTTTATGCCCATAGCAGCCAATCATGCAGAGGTATTCCTTGCAGCAGGAGATGGTGCATGTCATCCATGAAAATAATTGTCATGGAAAGCCAAGTTCTTCTTTTGTGCCACGGAAGAAAGTGGTCAGTGAGAAACTACAAATCCTTTTCAGAGGTCAATTTCACACCTTCGGGGATCCCAAAGGGGCTGACCGGCTCTCTCCTCATGATTCTGGCTTAAAACATGACTCTGCCACTTCCTGCTGACATCGCAGCCTTTTTGGGACATGGTGGCACATCCACCAACCACCCAATACTCCATCCACCTGGACCCTCCAGTCATTAGTGAGTAAGGCAGTTTGAAAACCAGTCTTCATGTATGTCTGGGCCCACTGCAGCTGTTTCTGCTTGTGAGTGCTGTTTAGGGATGGCAGAATAGAAGGTTTCTGTATAACTGCAGGCCTCTGGAGGATCCTACATATTTATGTTCGTGGGACTCCAGAGACACCAGCAGCTTCAAATATATGCTTGTTGCCTTGTAAGCAAATTTGAGCAGCTGCTCTCTAAATCCGATGCATTTGTCCGGCAGAAATCTTCCTCATTTTCCCTTTATCTGCATGAACCTGTGTGTGCTCTGAATCAGCCATTAATTTCTTCATAGTACAATGATCATGCTTAAGTTTTCATAAAATATCCAAGGTTTTGTTACCCCATCAAAGGTATAAAAAAACTTTTTTTTCCTCCATATTGCTTGAAAATGTACGTCTGCTTAATAATGTGAAGAATTAATTGAACTCACCCTGGCAAACTAATCATCACAGGTGTCTAAATTTGATGTCAGTAGCCATGGTTACATGCGCAAAATCTATTGATCGGATCAATGGTCTGATTAATATCCAACCGTGCACATGGGCTCAGAAAAACTTTTTCTGATTAGAACGAACGTTCACATGGTCACACTTTCGGTCGTAATAAATCATTTGGGCATGCGCAGTAGTGTTTTAAATACCGGAAGAGTCAATGAGTCCTGGTGTAAACAAACTGAGCCATATACATTTATGCAGCAGCTCGGTAATATACGAGATGATCTTCTAAACATGCTTTTATTAATGTTATGAATATTATGAAGCGCCTGTTCGCTCATCATTTTATTTTTGATCCGTGTGGTCAGTGCTTTTTTATGTGGAAGAACAGAGCTGGAAGAAGCCAGGGATAGCCATGAGTAGGCTAACACGGGCTAACAACATTTAGCCTGGATGAACATAAAATCGATTCGGGAAATGCTGCAATCTGCATCTTGGCTGGACGTAAATATGTGGGAAAAACATCAGCCATCAGGGCCCCCCCTCTTTCGGTTTTATTTGCACCTTAGACATGTAGGGCCCTTGGTAGGGGGGGTGCTTGGACATCACTGCCAGCAAGCAGCAGATGTCCTCCTAGCACCCTACCCGCCAATTTTAACCGCACCTTAGACATTTAGGGCCCCTTGGTGGGGAGGGTGAGGGGACATCACTGTGAGTAATCAGGAGATGTCCCCTTAGTGCCCTACCCGCCAATTTTAACTGCACCCCCCTTAGTACACACACCCCTCCCCCCTCAATATATACATCCCAACATAAACACACACACATGCACACACACACCCTCTTAAACACACATATACGCACACACATTTTGCAAGGAAGGTGGGACCTAGGACCATCTGTCCCCTGCCTCTTCCCTGGTGGGGGGTACGGGCCCCTTTGGAGCGGCGGCCGTGTCCCCGGGGTGCCGGCTTCCTGGGCCCGGCGGTGCTCTCTCCGCGCGGTGGGGGGGTTCACATTACATCTGAGCCGGGGGTGTTGGTGTCCCTGGGGGGTGGGTTCTGGTCCTTGCTCCTGAGCGCTGGGCCCCGCCTAACTTCCAACTGTGGCCGAGCCTGGTCGGGCCATATTTACAACACCCCTTGTGGGCCCTCTTTTTTCCCCGGGGTTCCCCCCTCCTGGGCGGGGGCGGCGGGCCCCTGCCTTGCTCCTCCCTGGACCAACCGTGGGCCGGGCGGATGGCTGCCTGGAGTGCGGGGCGGGTCTCCCTTGGGGGGTCCTGGCTCGTACCTGGGGTTGGGGCGGGGGGATGCCCGGAACTCCTGGGTGGTGGTGGGGTGCTCGTCTGGGGCTGTGGGCGTCCCTCTCCGGTGGGGCCCTGCGTTGGGCTCTCCCGGCGCGGCGGGGGGGCTGTTCTCCTGGTTGGGCTGGGGCGGCCCTCTCTTTCCCTCTGTGCCTCCCTGCTCTCTGGCTCTGGGGGGCCTTGCGGCGGTCCTGCTGGCCCTGGCCTGGGTGGCGGGCTTGGTCGCCCGGGCGGCGGTTGTTCCCTGCCGGTTTCCGTGTGGCGTGGGGGGGATTCCGGCTGCCGCTGCTGCTGCGGTGGGGGTCTTGGGGTGGGGATGGCTGGGCGCTCTCCTTCCTTCTTTACACATTCCACCATCCATATTAGAAGAACATGAGCACTCACCTGAGCACGGGTGTTGGCTCACCTTTGCACTGGCGGTTTGCGTGACTGAATGACTGAAATGTTTCACACTAGTTGGTTTTAAGGCATAAGTATGCGTGTGAGCACTATCTGTTTTGTGTACATGTCGACAGATGGACATTTTTGCAACTAGCAGGTGTGTTTGACACTTGGGTGTGTGTGTGGACAGGCTCCGCCCTTTTTGTACTGCATTTGAGCCTTACCATGGTGATTAACAACCAGTAAACTTGTTGCTCTATGCTGCTTCATGGTCTTATCCCCCTTCCCCTCCTACTATCACCCTCCTTCCCCCCCTCTTTCTAACGTCCCTCTCTCTTCTTCCCCTCTTTCCTTTTCCGTCCGGTCCAACACCAAAGATCTTCAAACATGTTTGAAATTAATAAAGTTTGGCCTCAATTACAAAAGGGGTTTATTCAGACATACCTTTGGTTTGTCTGAAGATTAATAACCCCTCTTGTTAAAGTAAAATATGTCCAACACAAGAGGCCCTCAGCTCTCATCTGTTTGCCCAGCTGTTGGACAGGACAAGGTAAAAAAAAAAAAAAAAAAAAAAAAAAAAAAAAAAAAAAAAGGAAAAACATCAGCCTTTCTTTTGCCGGGACACGACTGGAAATACAAATCCACGTGATTGTTTAAACGGTTTCATCACACTAAGAGGCATTTCTGCTTTGAAAAACTCACAAACACCGCCCCAAAGCAACTAGGTGAGCTGGAAGTCCGGGCTCTGCTCAGACACACGGTTCTCCTGAGTCCGGCAGCCGTTAATCCAGAGCGGCGGGACCGATCGCAGTCCGAATTCTCCCACACATAACAAAACAACAAAACCCACACGTAACAAAGCATCCTCCCCTCCCCTCCCCTCCCCTCATCTTTATCCAGAGGTCTCTGCTCAGAGACACCGTTCGCTCGGTCCACTGGCATCCGAGCCCGGACTGCGTAGAGTCCAGATGTCACGGGGCACAAAGTGGTCGGTCCTGTTTGAGCTTTAAGTTTTCTCTGGATCAAAACACCGTCTATGCATGACCTTAAACCAGAGCAGTAGTGACACACGATCGGAATGAACCGTTTACATGCACAACGATCGGATCAACAATCGCCATAACCCACCTATCTCGATCGGAAAGAAATTTTGATTCAAAAGAGTCCGATCGGGGCTGAGTATTCTGAACGGCGTGTTTACATGACGCATTTTTCATCCGATCAGGCGTTTTTTCCGATTACTTTTGTCCATGTAAACGCAGCTAGTGATCCAAAGAGCCATGAGACACAATCCATGAGTTTATTTGAAAAACAAGGAATTGTATCTTTTTGTAACTTACATTTAATTTAATTGGTATGATAATTTGGAACACACTGTATTTCAACTGAGATTAAGAAACTGACAAAACATATGCTGGACTTATCACACTCCACCATATTTTCACGACCATGAGTCACACTTAAAAGTCTTACATTTTCTCCAAAATGTACGGAATGCCCTATGGTGCATTGCGTCTAATGTCTTGTTGTGTGACTTTTGTAAAGAAGACGTAGGAGAGGACAGCATGAGAACGGTAAGGGGCAAAGTGTGGGAATAAAACAAGACACACCAGCAATTATACACAAGAGCAGGTATGTGAATTATGCAAAACAACATCGTTTTGGCAACCCTGAAAACGATAAGAGACATGCTTATGAAGCACAGCTTAAACTGCAAGCTATCACACTTTTACTAAGATTGGGAAGAAGCGGCAGTGAGTTACGCCAAAATTTGTGAATGTATTGTAGATGCTTTGGCTAACGTGTGTTGTGCTACATGTTAGCCACATTAGCGTATTCACACTACCTGGAACTCAACTCAACTCATCTTTATTTATATAGCACTTTCTGTCACGGTGAGGGGGGCTCGAGAGCAGGTAGGACCCAGACGCAGAGACGGGAGGCCAACGGGTTCAGGACTAAAGGGTTTTAATAACAAAAGGCGCTGCAGAGCAGGATGACCAAACAAAACAAAAACTTACTGTGGCGTGGCAAGGGAGATGGAACAAGGCATGACGGGACGACGAGGCATGAAGACGTTACACCATGACCAGAAGCTAATGGACCAGCACAAGAGGAAGGCAGAGACAAGACTTATATACAGACAGGGCAGACAACACACTGGTGAACACGATCAGGGCAGATGGGGACCAAAGGAAGTACAACTCAAGACATGACAAGACAGGAACCCTTTCAAAATTAAACAGGAAACAGAACCAAACAAGACAGAACAAGAACTAAAACAAAAACCAAGATAAAACAAACTCACACCATGACACTTTCAATCAACAGCAGCCGACACAAAGTGCTAAACATGACAAATAAAAAAAAAAACTCTAAAACATGTTAAAACACAAGATTAAATATATAGAGATAAAAACAATAAAACTTGAACGGCAACACAGCAATAACAGAAATCTCATGTTGTATTAAAAGCCCGAGTATAAAAATGGGTTTTCAGGCGGGTTTTAAAACGGACAGTGATAGAGCTTCTCTTATGGACAGTGGCAAAGAGTTCCAAAACTTTGGAGCAGCGACAGCAAAAGCTCTGTCCCCTCTGAGCTTCCATCTGGACCTCGGTACCTCCAGAAGCAGCTGATCAGCTGATCTGAGGCACCGGGCTGGCGAGTAAGGAGAGAGAAATTCAGAGAGGTACAGTGGGGCAACACTATGTAAAGATTTAAAGACAAGTAAAATAATCTTAAAATGAGCTCTAAAATGCACAGGCAGCCAGTGGAGCGATGCTAAATTTGGCGTAATGTGGTCTCTCTCACGACCTCCAAGCAGAAGATGGATTTTGAACACGTTGGAGACGTGAGAGAGACGACTGGCTGACTTCAATATACAGAGAATTACAGTAATGGATGACTGTTTCAAAATGTGCAGCTGTAAAAAAAGGTTTTACCTTAGCAAGTTGGCTAGAGATGAAAAAAGCTTGACTTCACGACTGAGCTTATCTGCTGATGCAGTTTAAAATGACTGTCCAGTTTAAAATCCAGATTAGAAACATTTAATTTTAAAAAGTTAGTCAAGGGAACCTAATCAACTTGGGATGGTTCACTAAAATCATTCGGTCCAAAAACTAAAACTTCCGTTTTTTATTTCATTGAAACTCAAAAAGCTCAGGGCCAGCCAGTTCTTAATGTCCTGAAGACATGACAGGAGCTGCTTCATGGAGAGATCATCTTTTTTTAACGGCAGATAGATCTGGCAGGGTAACAGATACAGAGAAAACAAAAGTGGCCCTAGAACCAGATTAGATTCAAAGCCACCCAAGCTGACACACATAGTTCTTTCTGCCAGGTAAGACTTAAACCAGTCCAGTGTTGTGCCTCGGATCCCCACTGAGTTCTGGAGCCTTGATATTAAAATACCATGGTCTACTGTGTCAAATGCTGCTGTTTGACATGTAGGGCATCTTGGAGATGGGTCTGAAATTAGCCAATACAGGACTGTCCAGGCTGGTTTTTTTAAGGGGAGGCTGGACTATTGCATGTTTAAAAACAGCAGGGACGACATCAGCAGCCAGACTTCTGTTGATGATTGAGAGAACTATCTGTGCAATGCTGGGGAAAAGCTTGGGAGGAATAGAATCTAGGGGAGAACCTGATGGTTTGCTTTGACTGACCAACTCATTTAACCCTTGTGCTATCCTAGGCACTTTAACGTTGAGAGTTGGGTCATCTGGACCCACTAGACAGTGCTCTGAACCTTTTTTCTTCAATGATTTGTGATCTTCACTGGTGTCCATGGATTACATGAAATCTTTCCACCTTTATCCACCTTTTTCATGGTAGGGAGAACATGTCAAAGTAAGGGTGGGGTCATCTCAGATGGCACAAGGGTTAAGAATTTAAGAGACACTGGCTTAAATTCTCTGAAAATGGCTGAGCAACAAACATAAGTCCAAGGGTCAGAAGAAGGGAGAATGATGCCAGCCCTTATGTTCTTAACCTTATTGTTAAAAAAAAAAAACAAATTGCACAGGTCAGTTGAAGCTTCTAGAGACTTTGCCTGTGGAACATTAAGAACAGAATCTATCATTTTAAAAAGCACCCGTAGGTTGTGCTGATTAAAAATAATAATATTGGCCAGGAACTCTTTTTAGCCAGTTATTCAGGATTTGCAATGGGAGCCAGTTTAACTCGTGCTGGTTTGCGGCGCCTTCCGTCCGTGAAACCAGGGTTCGACTCCGGGCTGCTCCCTGTTCCCTTCTCTACCTCTGCCGGTTCCAAGCCCGGTTTGAGAAGGTTGTGTCAGGAAGGACATCCGGCGTAAAACATTGCCAAATTTACCATGCGACTTGTTCGCTGTGGCGACCCCTGATGGGAGAAGCCGAAAGTGGAAGAAGATTCAGGATTTGTAATGAGATCTATATTTGGAACGAGGCTTTAGTATATTTAGAGGAGCCACAGGATGTTACTGCAGGACGATTGAAACCAGGAACTGAGCTCCTAAACATCAGCAGCAGAGGAGGGAGCAGTGAGCTGGTTAAAAGCAGAGGAAAACTGACCAGCAGTGGAGGAGTTAAAAATCCTGCGACGCTGAGGAGGAGCTGTAGATTTAACTGCAGCACGAAAAAACTTCAGATTTAAACACCACAGGCATGTGATCTAAAATAGCTAAGTCACAGATCTCCATATTAATTTTATGATTTTATTGTATTACGATGTTTTTTATTTTTCCCTTCCTTGCTGTTTATGCACTGATTGCGATGCTTAAATCTCATTGTACATTGCACAATGACAATAAAGCAAATCTGAATCTGAATCTAAAGAAACAGGCAATCCATAGGAGAGAACAAAATCCAGTATATGTCCTTTTTCATGAGGTGCTCCAGACACCCACTGAACTATATTAAAAGAGTTAATGATCTCAAAGTAGTCCTTCACCAACAGCTTTTCAGGACAACACATGAATAATACAATCCCCAACAATAAAAACACAATCATAAAATGCTGTGTTTCTGCTGACGCTTCTGCCGCAGGATGGGCGCCGACGCCCTAAGTAGGTGAGCTGAGATGCCCGAAAGCAAAGGGGGTAGTGTTTGGCAACCATAATGATTAAACAAACTTAGATCAGAGTTGGCATATTGATGACCTAAAAGGAACTGATGATTGTACACCACCAGAGACTGTTTATTGCGTACCAGAGTACAAAAATAAAACAACTATGAACAACAGGGACGAGAGTAGACGAGCGTCCACATACACCGGCGCCATCTTTCTCCAAGAGCAGATCCCAGAATGAAAACACGCTTCACAGATGCAAAGTGCAGGCTGAGGCTGGTTAACTCCAGTGCAATATAGTAGGACCAGGCTCAGGCCAGTGAGCTCCAGGTTTTGTTACAAGAACAGATTCAGGCCTGTTAGCTCCAGGAGGATGTTGAGGGGATGTAGTGGGAGGAGACAGCCTCCACATTGATCGAGGTCATTTTAGAGATGGAGGCTGAGTTGGGTACATCACCACCTGCTGCATTACCAATCCCTCAGCTCGGCATTGCTGGGTTCCAGTACCTGCCTAACGTTCTGTGTTGCTCAACAGCTGAGCAAAGAGATGAGAGCTGAAAACCTCTTGTGTTGGACATATGCTACTGTTCCAATAGGGGTTATGAAGCTTTTGACACACTAGGTGTATATTTGAATTAAACCCTTTTGTAATTTAGGCCAATATTTATTCATCTTACTTATATTTGTAACCATTTTTTGAAGACGGAAAAGAAAATGAGGGAAGAAGAGAGAGGGATGTTAGAGGGGGAGGATAGGAGGGTGATTATAGGGGGGGGGGTTGGGGGGGAAACCATGAAGCAGCATTAAGCAACAAGTTGCTGGATGTTTATTATCATTGTGGTCAGGTTTAGAAGTAATACAGATCTAAAAGGGGCGTGGCCTGTTCACACACACTTAGCTGTTGGCTCCAACAATACAGACATGCCAACATGTATATAACACAACTAACGTTCACACACGTTCAACTAATGGCCCTTGCCGCCGCTCGAGGCCAAGGACCAGAACCCACACTACAGGGACACGGACACCCCCAGGCTCAGATGTGATGTGATCTCTGGCTGTTGATCTTGCCAAAAAGCTCAGGAATCCCCCTCCCTGCGTGGAGTGAGGGCCGCCAGGCCCAGGAAGCCAGCACCCAAGGGAGACGGCCGCCAAGGGCCTGGAACCCACCAGGGATGGGGGAGAGGACAGATGGTCTGAAGTCCCACCTTACTTGTATGATGTAGGTGAGTTTATGAACGTGTGTGTGAGCGTGTATGTGTGTGTTTGTGTTGGAGTGTATATTTTTGAGGGGTAAATGGTGTGTGTACTAAGGGATGCAGTTAAAATTGGCAGGTAGGTACTGAGAGGACATCTCCTAATTACTGCTGTTCTCTTTTCAATGTTTCATTTACTTTCATCCAAAAATAATTGAATTTCCTTTCACTCGTCTGTATCTGAAAAGTCTTGTAACTGTCTTGGTGGTCAAAGACGTTGTAATGGAATTCTGCCACTTGGGGGTAGACTTCAGATGTGAAATCCAAGATTGCTGTTTTTCTGTTTTGTTGGGGAGCTGTAATTATGATCTTTACATAGATTTACTGAAAATACAGAAGCTTTGTTTTTAGTTACGGATCTGCTGGATCTGCAGAAATAACAGCATGGAAGACAGCAGAGTCTTCATCATCAGTCTAGTAAATGTTGTTCTTTGTGACATGTTCCACAGTCTTTCCAAAAAAACATTGAAATAAATACAAAAACAGTAAGCTGTCTGATGGACTATATTCAAGAACAATGCATGGATCATGTAATCTATTACAATTTAGAGAAATGTTTGATGAAATTACAGTAACTAATAGTTAGGGACAGGAGACATGAAGAGCTGTGGCTCCAGTTTTCCCCCTCAAGAACAGGAAGCTGTTTGGTTTGATGTGACGTGGCGTTGACGGGTTCTGGGGTGGCGTGACATAACATTGACTGCAGTGGTGAGAACTCTACCACTGCAGCAGAAATTCTCCTGCTGGGTGCAGGGTGGTCAGGTCATTCTGTCTTTTCACCTTTTAGATTTCTTCCTTGCATATTTGGCTCTGATGTCTTTCAGTTCCTGACTCACTAAAGTGTCCAAATGTCCATCATTGAAATTGTCTTTAAGGCAAACCGTTCTTGCTGAAGTGGACATGTTTAAAAAGTAAGAGAAAAGGAAAACTGAAGATCTGATGATCTTTAGTTTTTATTTTTACAATTTAACATTAAGCTCTTATTAAACACATTCTCAAATAATTCATTGTCTTTAGGAACTCACTGTTGAATGCTTTCATATTAGAAAACTGATACAACAACATGATGAAGAACAAAATTAGCCAAAAAAAATAGAAACTTGTATGATAAACTATTTAAATATGTCTCGTTTTAAAAGTAAAGCTTCTGGATCTGTATCTTGTTTTAAACACGTTAACTGAAAGCTGTACATCAATGTGCCGTCCTCATCTTCATCTTCATCCTCATCCTCAGCTGGACAGAAGTAACTGCTGAAAGGATGCAGCTGTGGAGAGATCACTGTCTGTTTCTTCTCACTTTATTTGAATGGAAGAAAATGTCACCTCACCTTCTTCCTCCTTTATCTGGAACACAAATAAAAAAACGTTCTCATTTTCCATATTTAACCTTAATGCATGCATTCAAAATGTATTACATTACATTTATACATTTAAATGGCCAGATTTGTGTTATTTCATAAATATTAACTAATAAAAAAGTGAAACTTGTTTCCACTATGGGGTAACTGAGGCCATTCCAGACTAGCTGGGACTGTTTCTAGTGCATCTACTGTAGGCTCTATGTTGGACATAATTCCTCATCAGGAAGCTTCCAGTTTAGCCAGATGTCCAAAACCACCTTCAAATGGCCCCGCCCACTATTTGAATGAGAAATACAAATAGAGTGAGTTCCTTCCAGACAACTGAAATTTGCAGCCTATCATAAAGAGAGACCTTAATGCTGCATATAAAAGGTTATTTATGCTCCTTATATCCATGATTTCTATCATTCATAAACCACAGATTATGGCCAGAGGTGAGAACAAGAACATAAACAGATCTTTAAAACAAGAATGAATCAAGATCTCCATGATATACAGTTGAAAAGACACTGAAAGAATCAACACTTTGAATTAAAGTCACATGAAAAATGTTGAAATCATTTCTTGAATCTGTTTTCACACATCAGTATCAGTGTATCAGTCCAATTTGAATTAAAGCTCTAAGAAGACGTCACATACAAAAGTGATGGGGGGTCAACTGTTCCTGCTGGGAAAACATTGGGAAATGCTGCAGCACCTTTGAAGAACAGGTGCTCCCCCATGATGATGATGATGATGATTATGACCAGCAGCTCGCTGAGAGGAAGCAGGATCTGGATCCTGGTCTGTTTTAGCAGAGTTGCTGTTACAATTAGTTTAGGGTGAGTGTTTCTGTGAGGAAGTTACATGTTATGTTCAGATAAAAGCAAGAGGTAAGAAAAGAGAAATGCTGAGAAAAAGCTAAAATGAGTGTTAACGAAAGCAGTCAAAAAGCATCAACAGAAGAACCAGGAAATATGATGAATGACTCCATAGCTGTTCTATTTTTTTCAAATGTTTGCTTTCTTTAATTCAAAAAAAGTTTTCCATCTGATTTGTTTTTACTTTTCTATGTTACAAAAAAATGGCTGTTACAGACCTTGCTGTGTGTTGATGCCATTAGGGGAGAGACTTGACAAATAACATGCAAAGTTTTTCAGTTAGTTTTGCTGCAGAGCCGTAAGCGTATGTTAAAAATCTTGAAGGTCTATTTTCACTTGTGGTTCATCTTGATTTCGAAGAAATATCAGCCTGGAAGACAACTGAGTCTGTGGAAAATATTTTCCTGTGTTCCAAAGTTGTTGTCTTTCCAAAAAACATTGCTGTTAGTCACAAAATCAACAAGCTGTCTGAACAGAATTCAAATATACAAATGGTTTATTTCAAGCAATCAGAACAAAGAAATGATAAAGACGACAAACATATTTATGTCAATACATATATAGATATTAAACTTTGAGTGGCCCTGTGACAGACTGGCGAACTGTCCAGGATGTCCCCTGCCTTTGCCTATAAGTGGCAGAGATAAGCTCTGGCAGCCCCGTGACCCCAAAACGGATACAAAGGCAGAAGAGCTTTGAGTGATTAATTTTGAACACACCCACACACACACACAAACACACTTGTACCATTTCCTGCATCTACGCTATTTTTGAACAGGCTACTTAGAAACTTTGCAGGTGAAGCCAGATCTGAGTAAATAAAGCTACTGTAGTTGAAATATCTAAAAAGAAATAAAGAAAAAGTCATAGAGAAGAAAATATCTATTTATTTATTTTTTTAAGAAGAGTTTTTTGCATCTTTTCTTCACAGGACGTCTTCATCACCATAGTTTTTCTCCCTGAGGAAGCAGAATTTAGAAGATCAAGCACCTTGTAATGTCTTGTCATTCTTATGTTTTGTCCTGAGTTGTGCACTTCTGGGGGGTATTCCAGAAAGCAGGTTATGCTAGCTCCCACGATAAGTTTGAGGCTAAGGAAGTTGATAACCTCAGCTTTTGGTTCCAGAAATGGAGGTATGTTTCAGGGTAGGTCAAGTTACCATGGCAACTCATGCTCTGAACATAACCTGGTCTGGAGCAGGTTTAGTTGAAGCTTAGTTTGTTTACAGAGAGGGGAAGCAGCATGGCGTGTCCATTTAAAGATGACTTAGTGGATGAAAAAGCTCAGATAATACTTTTTCCACCATGAGAGGGTGATAAGACCACATATGGATGTTGGAAAGATAAACTTTTTTACTTTGATCTAACTTAATTATTTGCTTCAGTTAAGATAAATCATTTTTTTTGTTAGGTCACCTTAAAAATAACACGTAGTTTTCAGACAAATATTTTCCTTTCGTTCAAATTAATTCAATTAAGTAGGTGTAACTTTGGTGCTGCCGTTAGATTGGCACCGCAAGGGATTGTGGGATATCATTCCCTTTGCCTGTCTGGACGGATTTGGGTTTAAGTGTGGGTTTTTTACAAAATGTGTTTAGTTGTATAGCTGTTTTACTGTGTTTCACCGTGTTTTGCCGAGCTATTTTGTCCTACTATGCTTACGTCTCTGCACCATGAGTGAGAGTAAGGGAGAGGATGATAAGTTTATATAGCACCCCTACCATCTAAACATGTTATGACAGTGATGGAAAATTCTTTAATGAATTTTTGCACTCCATGCATTTTTTTCCCGTTCTTTTTATTGTTATGAAAATGAGCATATCTGCCAGCTCAAACTTAGACATATGAAAGTTCAAGAAATATAAGTAATTAAGATGGAAAAAAGATTAATGGAGTAATGTGACATTTAGTAAGATAAATACGTAAATTTGAGTTGTATAAACAATTATTGAGTTTGAATTAATTTAACTAAATTATTTAAATTATTTTTCAGCCATGTTACTTTTTTGATGGACTTGTAATTTTTTTCCGCCGTCATTAAATCTCAGACTCCGTCTCACTTAAGTACAGCGCTTTCTTTTTTTTTCACCACGCGTTTCCATGGTGACTCCAGAAATCGGCGATCTATTGAGAATGTCTTTATGTACCGTGCGTTAACCCAGGGTTACCAAGTCGAGCGTAATTACGCCAACTCATATCCGGTCTTTTGGAACCGACATACCCAGGGTAAGCAAGTTCAGGCGGATTTCAGCCAGAGTTCAGGCTTAAAGTCAGGGTAGTTTAAACATGCTTCCTGGAATACCCCCCTGGTCTATGTCTGTCACCTGTGTTGTCTCGTGTTGCACTTCCTGTTTTTCTTTGAAACACTAACTCTCCTCTCGTTTAAAGCTTTGTTCCTTCCTGCCCTTGTCATTTCCCCACAGGTGTGACTGTGTAATTTTCCCTGATTGTTTCCACTTGTGTTCCCCTTCCTCATGTCTAAAATCAGGGGTGTCCAATTCTAGGCCTCAAGGGCCAGCAACCTGCTAGTTTTCCAGAAATCCTGCCTCATCTGCTGCTGATTACCTGGATCAGGTGTGTTTAGCCAATAAGGAGCTTCAACGGCAAGTTGATTGGAAAACATATAGGACTCTGGCCCTTGAGGCCTGGAATTGGACACCCCTGTCTTAAATAGTCTAGTCTCCCTTTGTCCTGTGCCTGTTTGTTTGGTTATTTCTAGACCCATAGCTGAAGCTTGTTCAAGAAATTAAAACCACTGAAATCTCTGCATCTGAGTCCAGCCCTGTGATCATTCTTGACATTACAAACTGGCCAGTATGGACTCAGCAGAGAGCACCAGTCTCACAGCCATTTTGCAACGCCTGGAAGCCCGCCTTTCCCAGCAGGAGGACTTTCAGAAGACTCTATCATTCCAAATGGTCCAGGTTTCCACCCAAGTTTCGGATCTCCATCTAGGTCAGCCCAGGACCTCTGCTCCACCTGATCTTTCTACATCAGTCCCAGCTCCCTCTTCTGCCATGCCTGCTAGGAGTCTGGAGAATAAGATTGCCCCACCAGAACGTTACTCTGGAGAGCCGGGAATGTGTAAGAACTTTATCACAGACTGCTCAATTTACTTTGAACACTCACCCCATGCCTTTGTGTCGGACAGAGCCAGGACTGGTTTCATGATCTCTCATCTATCTGGGAGGGCTCGTTCATGGGCCATGGCAGAGTGGGCTTGCAACTCTCTTCTCTGTTCATCCCTCATTGCCTTCCAACATGCCCTACAGATCACTTTTGATCCGGTATCAACCAGCCGGGAGAAAGCGTGAGAACTCACCAACATAAGACAAGGTAGAGAATCTGTGTGTGATTACGCTATCCGTTTCCGTACGTCAGCAGCAGATCGCAGTTGGAACTCCACGGCGCTGTATGACGTCTTCCTGAATGGACTGGCGCCACGCATACAGGAGCAGCTTGTGCCACTAGATTTACCGGAAGATCTGGACTCCCTCATCGCTCTCGCCATCCATACAGATAACCAGATTCATGAATTATCTTGCCTGCGGAGCGGCAGACTCTCAGGGGAGGGGTCTACTCACAGGACTGATTCAGCTGGACAGGATTTCTGCCGTTTTCCTCCCGATCTGCATCAACCACAGTGCTCTCAAAAACATGATAAAAAACAGATACCCATTGCCTCTTATGACCTCTGTCTTTGACCAGCTCCAGCAGGCCAAGGTATTTACAAAACTTGACCTTCGTAATGCTTATCACTTGGTTAGAATCAGGGAGGGAGACAAATGGAAGACGGGATTCAACACTCCTAGAGGTCATTACCAATACTTAGTTTTGCCATTTGGGCTCACCAACGCTCCTGCTGTATTTCAGGCCATGATTAATGATGTTCTTCTAGACTTCCTGGATCACTTTGTGTATGTCTATCTGGATGACATCCTCGTTTACTCCCCTGACTTGGACTCTCACAAATCTCATGTTACTGCAGTTCTTCAGCGTCTTCTGGAGAACAACCTGTATGTGAAAGCAGAGAAAAGCGAGTTTCATGTCTCCACTGTCTCCTTTTTGGGGTTTGTGGTGCCAGCAGGGAAGGTTGAAATGGACTCTGCCAAAGTCAGTGCTGTGACGGACTGGCCGACACCCATGAGCTGCAAGAAACTTCAGCAGTTAGAAACTTTGCAGGTGAGGGCGGCCGGGCTTATGGGTATCATGTCGGCTGCGGGAATGGCGCTGGGGGTCAGCCGGCTGGGGGGGGGGGGGGGGGGGGGGGGGGGTAACCAGATGATTGTGATTATGTGTGAGTGAGTGCATGGGTGGGACGGACCTGGGGGCTGGCTCGCTGGGACCCTCTGGGGCTTTCCCTCCCCATCACAGAGAGGGGAGGGCACTGAGAGGGTTGGGGAGGGGGGATCAGATATTATGGCGGGGGGGGGGTTTGTAGTGTGTAGGGTTGTAGGGTTATGGGGGGTGGCTGTGGGTGCGTGGCGATCCCTGGATCGGGGACGGAGACGGGGCGCCGGTCCGGTGGTGGACGGCTCATGGGTTCTGGGGGCCCTGGCTTCGTCCGTGGCCCTTGTCTCGGTGTCCGGCGCCCGGTGGCCCCCATGGCTGCTGCCTGGTACGGCTAAGCGCTCTTGCCCTGTGGCCTGGGTGCCGGACACTGGGTTCGCTCATGCCTCTGGGCATTGGGGGGGCCCCTGTAGGGGGGCCCTCTCTGTGCCTGGCTGGTGGGGTGGGCGGTCCCCTTCTCCCCCCTTCCCGGGCTGCCTGGGTCCGGATGCTGTGGGGGCTCCTGGCCTGGGGGGCTCTCCTCCCCTCTCCTGGTCTGGCTGGGTAGGATCTGGTTCCCCTTATGAACACACGGTTCACGTCGGCAGCATGCATGTATCTCCACCCGCACGTGCACGTGCACACTGCCACACTTCTCCCTATCTGCTTCATCCCTCCTCCCTACCCACAGTGTACTGATGGACAGATTTTTTCGCTCATCTTAGTGTCAGATTTTCACCTTTGATGTAATATTTGTCCTTCTGGTATAATTGTTACAGCCTAAAATAATAACTTATTCAAATCAGTGCTTGTATCCCCCACCTTTTCACCACACACGGTGAGGCTTCGTTCCATCAATACGGCCCTCGCCTGTGGAACAGCCTGCCGGAGGACCTCAGGGCCGCAGAGACTGTAGAGGTTTTTAAGAAGAGGCTCAAGACCCACCTTTTTAGTCTGGCTTTTACATGACTTTGATCATTTCCTATGTCTTTTTATTTTTTTATCTATCTATTTATTAATTAATTTATTTATTTACGTATTTATTCATTTATTTTTTGTAAGGACTATTATTATCTCTGTTTCTAATATGCTATTCCTTTTATTGTTATTTTTACCAATGATACTTAGATTATGTTTTAATCACTTACGTATTTTTTTTATTTATTTATTACTAACATTCTTATATATTATTATGTTTTTATTTTTTCATTTATCTTTTTCTATTTTTATTGTTGTTATTTTATGATAATTTTTATTCTGATCTTTTTTACTCCAGTGTTTCCTCTTGGTGATCCATTGTCCTTGGGCACCACAAGCTTGACCTGTAGGAGGTGCTGTTGCTGCAGTGTTCGTTCTCGTTGGGCAGGCTGGGGTCCCGCTCTGTGGTCTAATAGCCATGGAGTGGGCCCTGGGCTGCTCTGTGCTGGGCGGGCGCTGTGGTAGTGACCCCTGTGGTCGGGCTGGGCCTTGGAATAAATGGATCCCCATGATATCGTTTCCTCACAGCAGTACCAAGCCAGACCTTCTTTTTTTTTTTTTTTTTTTTTTTTTAACTTGTCCTGTCCAACAGCTAGGCAAACAGATGAGAGCTGAGGGCCTCTTGTGTTGGACATATTTTATTTTAACAAGAGGGGTTATTCATCTTCAGACAAACCAAAGGTATGTCTGAATAAACCCCTTTTGTAATTGAGGCCAAACTTTATTAATTTCAATCATGTTTGAAAATCTTTGGTGTTGGACCGGACGGAAAAGGAAAGAGGGGAAGAAGAGAGAGGGACGTTAGAGAGAGGGGGGGGTAGGAGGGTGATAATCGGAGGGGAAAGGGGGTAAGACCATGAAGCAGCATAGAGCAGACAGGCTTACTGGTTGTTTATCGTTAAGGTACGGTTCAAATGTAGTACAAAAAGGGCGGGGCCTGTTCACACACACTCAAATATTATCAACACACCTGCTAGCCGCAAAAATGTCCACATGTCAACATGCACACAAAACAGATAGTGTTCACGAACGCATACCTATGCCTTTAAACCAACTAGTGTGAAATCTTTCATTCATTCAATCATGCAAACTATTAGTGCAAAGGTGAGCCAACACCTGTGCTCAGGTGAGTGTTTATGTTCTTCTAAAATGGATGGTGGAATGTGAAAAGAAGGAGGAGGAGCGCCCAGCCACCCCCACACCCATACCCCCGCCGCAGCAGCAGCGGCAGCCGGAATTCCCCCAACGCCACACGGGAACAGGCAGGGAACAACCGCCCCCCGGGCGACCAAGACCGCCACCCAGGCCAGGGCCAGCAGGACCGCCGCGAGGCCCCCAGAGCCAGAGAGCAGGGAGGCGCAGAGGGAAAGAGAGCGCCGCCCCAGCCCAGCCAGGAAAGCAGCCCCCCGCCGCGCCGGAAGAGCCCAACGCAGGGCCCCACCGGAGAGGGATGCCCACAGCCCCAGACGAGCACCCCACCACCACCCAGGAGTTCCGGGCATCCCCCTGCCCCGACCCCAGGTACGAGCCAGGACCCCCCAAGGGAGACCCGCTCCGCACTCCAGGCAGCCACCCACCCGGCCCACGGTTGGTCCAGGTAGGAGCAAGGCAGGGGCCCGCCGCCCCCGCCCAGGAGGGGGGAACCCCGGGGAAAAAAGGGCGGCCCACAAGGGGTGTTATAAATATGGCCCGACCAGGCTCGGCCATGTTGGAAGTTTGGCGGGGCCCAGCGCCCAGGGGCAAGGACCAGGACCCACCCCCCAGGGACACGAACACCCCCGGCTCTGGTGTAATATGAACCCCCCCACCGCGCGGAGAGAGCACCGCCGGGCCCAGGGAGCCGGCACCCAAGGGACACGGCCGCCATCGCCAAGAGGCCCACGCCCCCCACCAGGGAAGGGGTAGGGGACAGATGGACCCAGGTCCCACCTTCCTTGTAAAATGTGTGTGCGTGTATGGGTGCTTGAGAGGGTGTTTGTGTGCATGTGTGTGTGTTTATGTTTGAATGTATATATTGAAGGGGGAGGGGTGTGTGTACTAAGGGGGGTGCAGTTAAAATTGGCGAGTAGGGCACTAAGGGGACATCTCCTGATTACTCACAGTGATGTCCCCTCACCCTCCACACCAAGGGGCCCTAAGTGTCTAAGGTGCGGTTAAAATTGGCGGGTAGGGTGCCAGGAGGACATCTGCTGCTTGCTTGCAGTGATGTCCAAGCACCCCCCCTACCAAGGACCCTACATGTCTAAGGTGCAAATAAAACCGAAAGAGGGGGGGCCCACTCCATACGGCAACCATAGGAGGGGGGGCCACTCCCAAGTAGCCCCCCCCCAAGGCGCATCGCAGGCTAGACCCCCCACCCCCTCACCCTAATATGAGGTTATATAAGGAAGGGGGTAAGTTGGGGACAGCTGGTAGACTGTCCCCCGGTGGTCAAACAGCCGTCCCCCAGCCCACCCCCAGCAAAGGGGCCAGGGCCACCCAGCCCAGGGGCCCACCCCCGGAGGCGCCGACACCCCAGGCCCGGCACCACCCGCCCCACACAGAGAGAGAGGAGCCAGAAAGCGTCGCCCCCCCCCGGAGCAAGCCCAGGCCCCCACCCCCAGACGCCGGCCCTAGAAGAGCTCTGGTCAGGCCTCGACGGGACCGAGGAGGCCAACCGGCCGAGGCAACCACTGATTGCCTCAGCGGAGACCCCGACCCGTTAGCCCCCCCGACCCGTACTAATAATGGGCCCCCCCTCCCCCCCAGAACACCCCCCCACAGGACAGGGCCGACAAGCCCCCCACCCCACCCCACCCCAGACCCCGCAGCCGAAGCGGGTGACACCCAGAGCGACCGGGGGCCCCGAGAGGGTTGTCCCGTCCCGTCCCAGAGCCAGGGAAGGGCCGATCCCAGCCCCAGGTGCAGATGGGCAGCCCATCCGGCGCCGCTGGGCCCCCCCCACCCGAGCAGGGCCCCCCGCCAACCCCCCCCAGCACAGGCAAAGGGACCACCCCCCCAAGCCAAGCCAGACCACCACCCCACCCCCCCACCACGCACCCCCACACCCAAGCCCAGAGGACCACGCAGCGCCCCAGCCCGCCCCACCCAGGCACCGGACCCGACCCCCCGACCAACGGAGCCCCCCACCGCCCCCGCCAGGCACCGGAAGCCCCGACCCCCACCCCAAACCACGGCAGAAGGGCAAGGAGCAGCGACGACCAAGCCCCCCACCCCCTAAGTCATGGAGTCAACCACAGGAGACCAGAGAGACTGAATTCTTTCAAAGTTACTTGAGCTTTGGGCTGACATTTTTTCCAAGCTGATATGATCAAACAGCAGATTTCTGTGTTGACTTATGTTTATATTTTTCTTGTTTTTCCAATTTATTAAAATAGTTTTTTTGGCAATACAAAGAGTTATGAAAATGATAGATGCTAATCCTTCTTCTATATCGATGGCACTCATGTCACCAAGCACACAAAGTGACGGTGAGGCAGTGATTGAAACCTTAAGCCAGACTGATAAATCGGCACATACCTGCTGCCAGAGAGCCTGGACAGGAGTGCAGAACCACAGTGCGTGCATGTAGCTGTCGGGTAGATTATTATCACAGTGCTCGCAAATGTCTGAGTTACTGAGACCCATCTTGAACATCCTCTGTCCAGTGTAGTAAATTCTGTGAAGAGTTTTGAGATGGATTAGCTGCAGATTTGGACTTTTTGTCAGTTTAAAGGTGTTTAGACAGAGTTCTGACCAGAAGCTTTCATCTGTGCTGATGCTCAAATCTGCATCCCATTTTTTTTGTTGGAAGGGCAATATTGTTATCTAAATTACATAAAAGTTTGTATATTTTGGAGAGAGTTCTATTCATTGAAAAATTAATCAGAGTGGTAACTACATCTGGTAGCTTTAAATCGTCGTCTTTAATTTTATACTTTTTAGTAATACTTGATTTAAGTTGCTGATATTCCAAGAAGTTATTTATTCCATGTTTGTCTTGAAGTTCCTGGGGAGTTATGAATCTTCTATCAATAATTACGTGCTCTGGTTGTTTTATGCCCCCTGCTTGCCAAGCTGGGAAGTGAATCATTTTTTTGTTAATAAGGATGTCCGGGTTGTTCCAGATGGGTGTCATTTTGCACGGTTGAATTGATGATTTTGATATTTTGAGAAATTCCCACCAGGCTGTTAAGGTGGCATTTATATTAATGCTTTTGAAACAATCCTGTTTTTTAACTGTTTGGCTAATAAATGGTAGCTGTGAAAGGTTGATCTTTCCACATAACGCCTGTTCCAAGTCTAACCATGAGTTGGTTTCAAGATTATTTTTTAACCATTTTAAGATATATTGTAATCTATTTGCAAGAAAGTATTTGTGGAAATTAGGTAGTTCTAATCCTCCACAGCTTTTTGCAGATTTTAAAGTTTTTAGACTAATTCTTGCAGGTTTGTTGTTCCATAGAAAGCTTGATATGGATGAGTCTAATGTTTTGAACCATTTTAATGGCGGTTGTGTGGGAATCATTGAGAAGAGATAATTAACTTTGGGTAAGATTTTCATTTTAACCGTGGCTACCTTGCCCATAAGGGACAGAGGCAGGTTGGTCCAGCGTGTTAGATCGTCCTGTATGCTTTTCAGTAATGGGGTGTGGTTTAGCTGCACCAGTTCTGATAGTTTGGGGGAAAAGTAGATACCCAGATATTTGATATTTCCTGTTTTAACTGGAATTGTGAGTCTTTGTTCCATATTCCTGTTGAGTGGTAATAAAACAGACTTATTCCAGTTAATGGAATAGTCTGATATGGAGGAGAATTCATTTATGATCATTGCTGTTTCATTTACAGATTGTAAATTCCTTAAAAACAGTAATATGTCATCCGCATAAAGACTAATTTTATGATGGCTGTGTTTGGTTTTTATTCCTATAATGCTCTCATTCTGTCTTATTGCTGCAGCTAAAGGCTCAATGAATATAGCAAAAAGAGAAGGAGAGAGTGGGCAGCCCTGTCTGGTTCCTCTTCCAAGAAAAAACCTGTTTGAAGTCTGTTTATTAGTTCTAACTGATGCATTGGGGTTGTGATATAATATTTTGATCCAATTGATGAATGATTCTCCAAAACCAAACTTATGGAGGGCAGCAATAAGGAACTTCCAATTAACTCTGTCAAAGGCTTTTTCAGCATCCAGCGATAGTACCGTCATTTCCTGGTTTTCAATGGTGGCAAAGTCTATTATATTAACTAGTCTACGGACATTATCATCCGAGTGTCTGCCTTTGATGAATCCAGTCTGGTCGAAGTGAATTATGTGAGGAGTGATTTTTTCTATTCTCTGTGCTAGTGCTTTGCAGATAATTTTTACATCTGCATTGATTAGAGAAATAGGGCGATAGCTTGAAGGACTAGTGGGATCTTTGAAGCCAGACCTTCTTTAAGCTGCTATTCTTTGTTTCTGTTCAGGGTTCTACTGGGGTGCGTGGGGGTGGGGGTGGGGGGTGGTGAGGGAGGGGTCCCTTCTTTGTGTGATTGTCCTTTGTTTTCCGTTTTTAACAACTTTCATTTTTTATGACTGTTTTATCTGTTTTTATGTTAAGCGCTTTGTGTTTTTAACCAAAATGAAAGGCGCTATTTAAAGTAAATCAAGCCATGCTGCTTCACCTGCTAACTTACCTTCCTCAACTGAGGGTCAATGTCTAAAACACTAAATAGTAATAATTGATTGCAATGAACATAAAGATTTAGCATGTTTTATAGGTGAAATGAATGATAACAATAAGCTGATCAGTAACTGCCTGATTAATAATTACTTTGAGTAATAGTTTGTTTTCATAAAAAAAAGTTAGTCAAGAAAAAAATGTAATTAAAATCAGCAAAGTTAATGAATCTGCATTAATACATCAAATGTGTTAAAAAAATGGAACAATTGTCTCCAATTTGTTCTTTCTCTCTTTCTGCATCTCTTTGGCGTCTTCATCACCATCCTCTGTGCTTCATTCTGGAGAAACAATTTAGAGAAAATCAAGCAGTTTTTTCATCTAAAAACAAAAATCAGACATTTTTACCTTCAGCACACCTGCTTAAAATAAATAAATAAATATATAAATAAATAATAATGCCTCACCTGTAAGAACGTAGACAGCTTCTGTCTTCACTTCACTGTTGACAACAAACTGGCAGGTGAATCTTTTGTTGTTTCCACTCTGATGTTTCACAGTCAGAACAAGATCACAGTTATATGTTTGTTTAACTTCAAACTCAGGAGTTTTATCAGACAGTGGAGTTCCTGTCTCATCCACCCAGAGGATGGTGGATGGACCGCATTGACCAGGGTAATACATATTCTTCATAGAGCATGTCAAGTCGACCCATCCATTAACATCTGGTGGAGATGAAGTAACTGAAACACAACATATACGTAAACATTATCTTAAGGTAATTTCATTCATTAACATTGAACACAATTTTAAACGACACATTTACAGTTTTGACTAAAATCAATCAAACTGATCTGAAGTTTATCAAGTTAAACTAAACAGGAAACTCTCAAACTCTCTGTTCACCTCATTAATCAGTGAGAATCAGAGACATTGATCTTTACTGTTTATGGATTCATCAATTCAACCTATTTACTATAGAAAAGAATGAAACATGTAATGATATTTTCTCCCATGAGTCGACTCTCTCACATCTCTCACACTAAACATGCTTTGTCAGCAGTTTCAGAATCAGAATCTCTTATTATCATTATACAGTGAACAACGACACTGTTTTCAGCAGCTCTCAGAAATAAAATAGCTCTTTTTTTCAATAAATAACTGCACATAGAAATTTAAAGTGCAGCAAGAGCATTGTCAACAGAGTAGTGACATGGAATAGGTGGGTTATATTAGTCTGAGGTGGGGGGGGGACCTCACAGCTCTGGGGGGAAAAATCTGTAATAAGGTTTGACTTTTTCCAACCTAATTGATTCAATGAGTTCACATGTCAGATTCTCTTCAAGGTTTGAGCTTTTATTTGGATCAGATCAGAATGTTGAAATACATGTAATCACAGAAATATTGATGTCAGAATACTCACTGCTCAAAATACCAAGAATCACAGACGTATCTTTATTACAGCCATAAACACCACCATCCTCAGCAGTAAGGTTTCTGATGAGCAGAGAGCAGTTACTGCTCAAACTCAGCCTGGAAGCTCCAACTGAACCCTGGTCAGCATTTTCTTCAATGGTAATTTGTTTTGTTTTGTAAGCATCGGAGGGTCCTTTGAATGACCAAGTATTGGAGCATTGGTTAGAGGATTCACCAACATCAAAGTTTAAAAGGACGTCCTCTCCAACTCTTTTGTATTTCATGTCAAATTTGAATTTGAAACCTGCAAGAGAAACTTAAAGAAACAGAGAAATACAATTAGGGATCACAAACAAAATCATTGAACAACAGGTGAGGTTTAAAAATGCAAAGAAGAAATACACAATCTGCACACACACAATGTAAATTGTTTATAAACTATATTTTCAAATGTGTAAATTTGCAGTTTTGTCCTCGCAAGCCTTCTTTTTATTCATTTCTACATTTTTGTTTCTGGGTCATTTAAACATTTAATAACTTTAAATTCCAATACTTGTATTACAAATTATTTTTAAGGTCTTTAGCAAGTATTGATGCAGCTCTTGTACTAAAAAAAATTACAAGTTAATTTAGTTTAGTTATTGCAAATATTTAAGCTTTCTGACTTCAGGATTCAAAAACGGAACTTATTATGGCAAGTGTAATTATTAGAGTAACATTTTGAAAATGTTCTATTAAAAGCTTATGTAAAAAAAAACTAACTACACCAATTCATAAAAATACCCTTTTATTACCCATTTTTCAAAGTGAAATTAAATATACCTTGTATATTTACATTGATGTAACAGACAAACTAAAAGTGGCAAACAAGGGTATTAAAGTTAAAGTATAAAATATTTGGAAACAAAATTCAAACAAATAAAATCTTTACCTCCAACCTGGAGCATGAAAATAGTCATCGATGTCAGTAGTAGAGCCATACTTTTTTCGTTGGTCTCCTGCTGTGAACGTTTATTTCCTCTTTGATGATGGTTAAGTAGAAGATAAAATCTTGGCTCCACCCACTCAATAATTGTTGTGTCAACACATTTGTGAGTGATGTCAATCAGACTGAAAGGAGGAATCCCAGATTAAAAAAAACAAAAGTATGTTGTTGGAATGACAATTATATAATATATATATACTTCATTTTGTTAGTTGAAGACAAAGTAAAGCTCAACAGGTTTAAGAAATAAAAAAAGCAAGATTTTTTTCTGTAAATTCCTGTCAGAAGTGTCATAAAAGAATGCTGTACTTTTTTATTTTTTGTAACAAGCTTGATTTTTCTTCACAAATCACAAACTAAAATGACTAAAAAATCAGTCACACTGGAGTTTGAGTCGCAGAAGCAAAAGATTTCTGTGGTTTATTTCAGGGATTCATTTAGGACAAATCAATAACCGGTATTCTATTTAGTTTTGGTGAATAAGTCTAGGCAATCATTTTCCTTTTTCAGCGATTGTGGATGGGCTCCTCATGGATTCAGTGGGTTTTAAAGATGGATGGATGGATGGATGGATGGATGGATGGATGGATGGATGGATGGATGGATGGATGGATGGATGGATGGATGGATGGATGGATGGTGCACTATTTAGGCACCAGAACTGTTTTAAAAGCATCTCTTCTGCACTGGAAAAAATCCAAACAGTACCCATTTCTACATAGATCCTAAAATGTGGAGCTCAAGGCCTACCACTGCAGCTTCCTCTGGGGTCTGTTCATACACCTTCTGAAACTCTTCATCTGTTCTCCTAAAGGCCAGTCTCTGCAAAACCCCACCAACAATTATACAAGTTGCAGCCAAGTCTAAATTTTCTGCTGCCATGCATCAGATACGGTCCCTTCAGGAATTGGACAGGTCACCTCCACACACAGGACAAATTCAAAACTGATGCTTTAGAGAATAATCATTGCATCACACCCTGAAGGGTCAAGAGAATCTTGCAGTTTCGTTTCCTCAAAAAATTGCATAAAAGCAGGGAGGAGGATTGCTGAAGTGTTATGGACAGTTCCTTCTGCCTCTTCTGTGGATGCTGACCATGGAAAAACCACTTCTGCATTTCAATAAAACCACGATTTTCACATTAGTAATTACAGTGGAGTTCCACAAAATTGATAGATAATAAAAAAACAGAAAATGGTAATTTTTACTAAAATTCAAAACTATTCCAATCAAAAACATCTCAATAGGCCGAGTTACATCTTCATAGCTCTTGCATCCATTGAACTTGTGAGTTTTTGGAGAGTTTCTGCTTTAATTTCTTTGCAGGATGTCAGATTAGCCTCCCAGAGCTGCTGTCTAGATATGAAACCCCCCAACCACCCACCCCCACCCACCCTCATGGATATTTTGCTTGAGGATGCTACTATTGTTGAAGTGTTATGGACAGTTCCTCTGCTGTTCCATCTGCATCTTCTGTAGATGCTGACCATGGAAGAACCACTTCTGCATTTCAATAAAACCACAATGTTGTTTGGAGAAGTTGGCAAAAAAAAAAGAGTAAAGCACATTGTATTCCACATTATTATGCACAACAGAGTTTCACAAAATGTGATCATAAAAAACTTAAAATGGCATTTGTTGAATTTCCTGCATTAGGAGGTCATATTTACTTAAATTCAAAACTATTCAAAAACATATCAATAGGCCAAGTTACATCTTCATAGCTCTTGCATCCATTGAACCTGTGGGTTTTTGGAGACTTTCTGCTTGAATTTCTTTGCAGGGTGTCATATTAGCCTCCCAGAGCTGCTGTTTAGATATAAGCTGCCCCCCACCCTCATGGATATTTTGCTTGAGGATGCTCCAAAGGCACTCCGTAGGGTTAAGGTCAGGGGAGGATGGGGTCACAACATCAGTTTATCTCCTTTTATGCCCATAGCAGCCAACCATGCAGAGGTATTCCCTGCAGCAGGAGATGGTGCATGTCATCCATGAAAATAATTGTCATGGAAAGCCAAGTTCTTCTTTTGTGCCACGGAAGAAAGTGGTCAGTTAGAAACTCCACATCCTTTTCAGAGGTCAGTTTCACACCTTCGGGGATCCCAAAGGGGCTGACCAGCTCTCTCCCCATGATTCTGGCTTAAAACATGACTCTGCCACTTCCTGCTGACATTGCAGACTTTTTGGGACAAGGTGGCACATCCACCAACCACCCAATACTCCATCCACCTGGACCCTCCAGTCATCAGTGAATAAGGCTGTTTGAAAACCAGTCTTCATGTACGTCTGGGCCGAATGCAGCCGTTTCTGCTTGTGAGTGCTGTTAAGGGGTGGCCAAATACCTTAATTGCCGGGCTATAGAGCGCACCTGATTACAAGCCCAACCCTCCCACTTTAATGAGGATTTACAACTTTTTACATACACAAGCCGCACTTGAATACAAGCCGCATGATGTGGCAATTCAAGTTGCATATCACTGAGATTATAATAGTCTCAGCGAGGAAGGATTAATCAGTAGTGTGGTCTACATATTGGAACACAGGTGTGGGTGGTGTGGAGATTCACACTCAGATTCCCCACTTCCCATGAGTCTTAGGGGTTTAAGGCGGGGCTAACCCCCGGTTCGCCACACTGTGTTGTAGATTGAGGATGTATATGTGCTGAAACCGCGTGCGTGTTTAAGGAGGAGCATGGAGCTGCAGCGGAACGCGAGAGCAGTTCTCCCCTCCTTCCGCCAGTAACATGGCAGCAATGGGAAAATAACAGGGCTGGTTAAAAAAAAAAACAAGTCAGTAAAAGAGAGCAGCAGTGACTTATAAGTGCGCGCAGCATGCGCCTATACACGCTCGCACGTGGCTCGCAGCGGTGCGCCAGAAGTTTCCTTCCATAACAGTAAAAATTCTTGCTGCTTTGTAAAGAAATTTTAGCAGCTGCTCTCTAAATCCGATGCATTTGTCTGGCAGAAACATTCCTCATTCTCCCTTTATCTGCATGAACATGTGTGTGCTCTGAATCAGCCATTAATTTCTGAATAGTACAAGGATCACGCTTAAGTTTTCATAAAATATCCAAGATTTTCATACCCCGTCCAAGGTATGAAAACGTTTTTTTCCCCCATATTGCTTGAAAATGTAGGTCTGCTTGATATTGTGAAGCATCGTTTCTTTAGCCGTTTTTCCTTAAATTGAACTCACCTGTCAAACTAATCATCACAGGTGTGCAAAAATACAAAAGTAATAACATTTAACAAAAAGAATAATCTACACCTATATACATTATTACGACTTAACATATGTTATACGTAATAATAAAATAAAACAAAGTAAAGGACAATTTAGTCAGATGGGTTTGGATGCATGATAACCGGTTTTCTACATGCATATTTAAACTGTGACATTGTAAAATCTAACAGCTGTTGGAATGAATGAGCTGTAGAACCGTTCCTTCCTACATGGAGGGTGTAACAGTCAGCAACTGAAGAAGCTGCTCAGTATCTCTACTATCTGAAGTAGTGGGTAAGAGGTGTTGACCATTATGGATTTTAGTTTGGCCAATATCCTCCTTTCACCCACTTCATCGACAAAGTCCAGTGGACAGCCCAGGACAGAACTGGCCCTCCTGACCAGCTTGTTGAGTCTCTTTCTGTCCCGGTCTGTGCTGCCTGCTCCCCTACAGACCATGGCGTAGTGGATAACAGAGGCTACCACAGAGTCATAAAAGGTCCTTGAAAGAGGCCTACACACTCCAAGGGACCTCAGTCTCCTCAGAAGGTGGAGACGACTTTGGCCCTTCTCATACAGGGCATTGGTATTGTGAGTCCAGTCTAGTTTTATTGTTGAGATGAACACCCAGGTACTTAAAACTGTCCACTACTTCAGTGTCCAAGCCCTGGATGCTCACCTGTGTGTATTGTGATGTTCTCCTCCGGAAGTCAATCACCATCTCCTTTGTCTTACTGGTGTTCAAGCACAAGTGATTACTTTCACACCAGTCCACAAAGTCCGAGATGACTGACCTGTACTCCAGCCCCCCCTCCCCCCCACAGCCAACAATGGCCGAGTCGTAAGAGAAGTTCTGGAGGTGACAACCTCCGACACACAGTTATGTAACCTCACATACTGTGGCTTGTTGGTAAGGTAGTCGGTCGTCCATGCAGGGGGGTCGTCCGTCCACTCCAGCTCCTTCCAGCTTCTCTTTCAGCAGAGCTGGCCGGATGGTGTTGAAGGCGCTGGAGAAGTCAAAGAACATGACCCTCAGAGCGGTTCCGGCATCCTCCAGGTGAGTCAGTGTCCGGTGCAGCAGGTAGATGACAGCGTCATCCACCCTGATGTTCGGCCTGTATGCAAATTGCAGCAGGTCCGTTACGGTGCTGACCACTGACCACTGGTGACCACGGTAGCTGAGGATGAGCCTCTCCATGGTCTTCATCAAGTGGGAGGTCAGGGATACTGGTCTGTAATGGTTTGGCTCCTTAGCGTGCGCCATCTTAGAAACCGGAACCACACAGGAGGTCTTCCACAGGAGTGTCTCCAGGCTCAGGCTCCGGTTGAAGATATAAGTGACCACCTCACAGAGCTGGTCAGCACAGTCCCAGGTCCAATGCCATCTGGACCTGCAGCTTTCCTTGTCTTAAGTCGCCTCAGTTCTCCCCTCCCCTGATTAGAAGGGGGGCGGAGGTGGGGGGCAGAGATGGTACGGCTGTGGATGGGGGTGGTGTGCAGTGACGAGAGTTCTTGGGGGTGGGTGTCGCTGCTGGACTGGAGACGTGTGAAGTGGAGGTGGAAGGGCTGGAGTCAAACCTGTTTAAGAACAGATTTAACTCATTGGCCAAGCCCTGGTCTTCATGCCACCGTGCCTGCTCTCTTTCCGTGACCAATGATAGTCTTTAGACCTCTCCACACACCTTGAACGTTGTTGTTCTCCAGTCACTCCTCCAGCTTCCTCCTGTAGCTGTTCTTGGCCTTTTGCATTTGAGTTCATGCTGAACTCTATTCTGCTCCTATCTGTCCCCTGAAATAAAAGCCCTCCCTCTTCCCCTTCAGTAGGGCTCTCAGCTCAGGGGTCACCCAGGGCTTGCTGTTGGAGAAACACCGCACCCTCCGAGTTGGTACAGTGTTCACTACACAGAAGCTGGTGATAGTCAGTGATGCAGTGGGTCAGACTGTGGATGTTGTCTCCATGAGAGCTGCAGAGTGTCTCCCAGTCCGTGGTCTGGAAACAGTCTCTCAATCTCTCACTGGCCTCAACAGTCCACGCTCTCACTGACTTCTGGGGTGGTGCCAGTAAAACAAATGTTAAAATGACTACACTAATTCCAAACCTTGTTAGTAACACGTAAAAACACAGTCCAACACTGCTGCAGGTTAGCAATATTAGGGTGTTTACAACCCTAAACCTAAACCTAACCCCACCCCTGCCGCCCTTGTTCACAACACATAAAAAAACAGACTGACATTTTGACAGAGCGGCGTGGACCTCTGAAAAATCGCTTCATTATCAGTAAGCACAACCAGAATAAATCCATATGGTGTCCTGGATTATATGGCTCGCTATCAATTTTTGAAAAAAGATAAGGCTTATACGTGTGCTTCCCAGTGTGGAAAAAAACAGTAGTTTAGGGATTTTACCTCTCCAGTGGTTGTGGGTGGGCTTATGGTTGAGGCCATAAGGGTTTGTGGAGCTTTGGTCAAAATGTAGAAGGTGAAGCAAGAAATAGTTTGGCTGTACTCCACAGGTAAAGGTTCTGACCTTAGGGATAAGAGTGAATGTGTACAAAAAAGAAGAAATTGAAGAGGTGAAATAAGTGTTTACTTCAGCGTGTGTGAAAACAGAGATGCTGCTCTGCAGACTGTCAGACAGAATCAAATAAAGCATCTAGAGCCTTACATACACCTGCCCTCACAGGTGAATATGCGCTGTCTGCAAGTGTCAAATGGGCAAGAGACTGTGGGTCTCTGAAGAGCAGGATGCAGGCTATCCTCCACAACACAGATCACCCACTGCACAAGACTTTGACTTCCCAGAGAAGCAGCTGCAGTGACAGGTTTATCTCACTGCAAAACTGAGAGGCTCTGCAGATCTTTCATCTCAGCTGCTATAAGAGTTGAGAATAAGTAATTTGATTTTATAATAGATTTTATGTAGTCTATTAGGAGGCATTTTAAGTATTTATTGATTTATTTTGTTTCTCCTGATAGGGATAACACACCTGAAGAAAGCCCTCTTTTATTTCCATGTTGTGTGTGTACCTGGTTACAGATCAAATCTGTTTAGTGTGTGACACATCTGTGGTTTGATTTAAATAAAGGCCTTTTCATATTTTCAGCAAAATTGCAGGACATGGGTAGGATCAGTTGGGTATGTTAATCTGAGTAGATTTGGAAGTGGCCAGTGATGGCTTTTGATATGTGCGGTCTGGGGGAAATAAAATCATTTAGTATTTACTTTCAGTAATATGAATACTTGAGCGCCTGTTCTCGTTTTCTGAAGGTGTCAATTTCAGTGTCAAATGGCGCCCTCTGCAGCACAACTCTCAAACTGGCGCTCTCACCTCATTGGGAGGAGCTGGTGATCAGAATGCAGGTTTTTAGAGGAGATGGATCAAAATACCGCTTTGTTTTTTACTTATAAAGAATTACTATTTTTATACACAAAAAAACTCAAAAGATTTTCAATCATATAGACCCTTTAAACATTTACTTAATTAATCTAAACTAAATTTGAGCATTACATACAGCTAATTAAATGCAATATTTATATTCACTAATATCTAAACAATTTTAATTGGTTCTTCACTCATGCTTTAATTAAAATACTATAACTTGACACGATGACCTCCTGTCACATTATTTAATATGTGTGTAATTACATAAATGCAGCACTTAGTCTCTTATTCTCAGTATTTGTGGAATTACTTTCTGGTGTTTTTTTAGCCTGTTACCAGAAATTGCACTGAACAAATTTACAGCTTGAATCAACTTTATAATAAAAGACAATTCCTTGAAGTCTCCCGACTTTTGAAATGTCATTAAGAAAGTGAATCTTTTGACAGAGTCCGTCTACAGCCTCAGGGAGCAGAGCGATCGCTGCACTTTCAAGCCCGCATGCAGTTCAGACAGCCAAACATTTAGGCTGTGTGACATAATACAACAACAACACATTTAACCGTGTGGTACATCTGCTTTTTACTACCCATCGCTGACTCTCACTCTTTTAGGTTCACATTCTGAGCCTTTTAAGTCATTAACAAAATTATATTATATTGAGTTAAAGCATATTTAGGAAAGAAAATGTTTTCATTCCTTCCTATTCTATCGTAATGTTTCGGAATTTAAAAAAGAACACAATCGTCAAATATTTCTATTAGCTCATGAGAGTTTTGAGAACTTTTTTACCCCTCAATCTTCTCCAGTTTTGATTAAACCTTGCAATGCCCCTCTTTATTACAACAGATGTGTGTTACGTTTTGTATTTGCTTATTTCCATTTGGCTTTTTTTTTTGCTTGGAGTTTGCATAAACAAGGCTTCTGCACTAAATCAGATTATTGTAATCATATTTTATTGTGGCTTTGTTTCATGTTTTTAGACTGTTGTGTAGACACAATGATGACTTGCTTTAAGGGTACAATTGTGTGACAGAACATAAAGTGAGTCACAGTCAGTTTGAGTTATTTATGGAGTGAAAACTCCAAATGTTCAAACCCATGATATACCCACAACTAAAGAACTGTTAGGTAACAGGAAACCTGCTAAAAAACAGTTCTGTTCTTGTGACATGTTGATGTTATGGAAAAAAACAAATTCTTTGAAAAACATAAACCACCTTTTTTATTTTACTAAACCTAAATGTTTGTTTTTATCACCTAATGAAGTCGTAGAAAGAAAGAAAAAGTTTTTTTTTTGTAGATGTTTTTTTTTAGTTGTTGGTAATGACTTTGTGAAACAGCTGCAGTTTAGGTGGAGTTGAGGTATTTTCTACTATTTCATCACCATAAAAGAGGAAATTGAAACATTTGTAACAAAAGTCTCCAAAGACAGAATGTCTGTACAACTGCAAGTATTGATTATGCTTCTGCTCCAAGCTAAAGGTAAAGAATTACTTTTTTTCTTTCCTCCAAACAAATGCATTTTGATTGTTGATCCTCACTCTATGTTTCACGTGTCCTCCATTATTGAATTTATACCTGAATCAAGCTGGTGGCCTTTTTGACTGCTCTGTTTGTTCTACAGTACAGTCCCTGCTAGTCCACAGTCTCATCTCAGTGCTAAGTTCCTATTGACCACTTTACTTTTGTCCATCAGATCCTGAAGTTTCCTACAATGCACTCTTGACTCTCCCTTCTATTTTCTTCCTTCCTAGTGTTTAACAAAAACTTGCTTCAGCAATAGTCTTTTACTTTGGTCCTGGGTTTGCCATCCTTTGATTTGTCTTTCTGGGATCCTCTAAAATCTGCAGACTTAACTTTATTAGGTGTGATATGCCGACCAATTTTACACCTTAAATTAGTGAAAAGTTTGGTTTCCTTTGCTTGGAAAAAATACCAGGAGCCAATCAAGCGGACCAAAGTACTTCAATCAAAGAACAATTTTAACCACTGTTATAGTACTATTGTATTGGGGACATGGGTGGCTGAAACATGCCCCCAAATAGGATGAAAAAATTGTTTTTGTTCACCTTTAGTTCATTTCTGATCTTGGGTCTCCTGAATAGACTGCAACGTTTTCATGCTGTAGTGAACTCCAATCAACTATTCCTCTATCGTCGAAGTGTTCCCAGTCTTATGCAGTACTGCATTATGCAGTTTTAAACTTTTATTTTTTAGGGCAAATTTTCTGCTGGACAGCAGTGTTCATTAGAAATTTGCCTCAGAGATTTGGGTGGAAGTAGGTGGAGTAAGCCTGTCCCTGCTTCCCATTGTTCCTTTGCACTCTCTCCCTATAGCTTACAGCCCTTTACACACCCAAGATAGCATTAGAGGTGCATCAAAAATGGTGAGCAACATCGGAGATTCCAGAAAACAAAGACGTACAGTAGAGACCAAAAGTTTGGACACACCTTCTTATTCAAATGAATGAGAAGGTGGAGCTTGTGGTTTATAGCACTTATCTGGGTCACTGCTACAAAAAAGCTTTTTTTATTTCATTACCTCCGGATTTATAATTATTATAATAAAAAAATACATAAATATTCAAAGTTTGCTTTTACAAATTAAGCGAAAATGTGAGGAAAAGAACTCTTACGGGCATTAATAATTGTGTTTATGGAAATTTGGTCAATTTAACTCAACAATAACATGTTCTGGTGTTTTTTTTTTTTTTTTCCTTTAGGCATTGGGGGACAAACTGAACATCTTTACAAAAGGCTTGGAGAGGATGTGATTCTATCCTGTGAAACTAACTTTTCAACTCATCTTTGCTCCAAAATAAACTGGCTGCACAGAAGAAATCCAAATTCTGCAACTAAGCTAGTTTATGGAGGAAATTTGGAACGGGGTTCAGCTGGAGCTTCAAGGCTGAGTGTGAGCAGGAACTGCTCTCTGCTCATCAGGAACATTACTGATGAGGACGCTGGAATTTACACCTGTCACCACAAGACAAAACCAGATTTAAGTGTCGATTTAAATATCCTGGGTAGTGAGTATCTTTTATTCTAATCTCTTACACCGTAAAGTTGAAAATTCCTAATTATCTCTGAAACAAACAGTAAAGTACCTACATGTTTTTTGAAGAGCTGAGATGTTCACATGCTTGAAACTCAATTCCCTTTGAGTAATTTTTGAATATTGACAATTAGAAAAATTTGAATTCACGCAGGCGCAGTTTTGGAGAGAGTACATTTTAGAAAAAGTACATGTAACCCGGTGGTAAATTTATTTAAAATAATGGAGTGCTGGAGGCTACATACATTTTAGAGAAAGTAAAGGGTTTTAAGGCCACCTAATGGTCCAAAAACATATTACAACCAAATATATGCAAATTAACAGTCATCATCATAGTTAGCTGCATTTATATGGACGAAAGTAATCAGAATAAATGCCTGATCAGAAAAAAAATGTGTCATGTAAACACACCATTCAGAATACTCTGGCCCGATCAGACTCATTTAGATCAAAGTTTCTTTCCGATTGAGAAAGGTGGTTTATGCTGATTGTTGATCCGATCGTGGTGCATTTTACTGCGCTGGATTTTACATCATGTGAAGATGGTGTGGTGCTCCAGAGAAAGCTTCAGAGCGCGAACAGGACTGAGCAAACAGGCAATAACTAATAATAAAAGCAGGTTTAGAAGATTATGTCCCTCTAAGCCACAGCTTTGTTTACAACTAAACTTGCTATTACTTCTTCAATGGCCGTTTCCAGTATTTTAGATTTGATTTATTCTGATCGAAGGGCGGCGTATGTAAATGTTTGATATAATCTGCTAATGTTTTTCAAGCCCCATGTACACAGCTCTATTCTAATCTGATCTTTCATCCGATAAAAGACATTTTGCACATGTGACTGCAGCTATTGACCTGATCATCAGGAAATCTTGGCCTAGTCTTTGGTTTATTCTAGAGAAGGCAGAGTCGGTGTGTGACGTAAAACAATGAAATATTAGGGATAGGGATCTGTCTATTCATGGCGGGAACTATCAATATTTTTGGGGAGAAATCTCATTATTACTCATTAATCATTAAACAGACTCATAACTACCATCCTCGAATGATAAACATCAGACTATAAATGTAATGTATTATTTTGTTTTAATTAATAGTTTTATGTCCATGTGAATGGTCTCACTTAGTTGAAGTCTATTTAGTTTACCATTTTCCGCTCAAATGTGTCACATTATAGAAGTGTTGTTTATGGTGAAATCAAGAAGTCTTTACTTGAGTGAATTGGTTTTCTTTTCTTTCAGTTACCTCCTCTTTACCAGATGATAATGGAATAGTCACCTTACAGTGCTCCCTGAGTGGATATGAAGTTCTCTGTCAGCAGAGCAGCTTCTTCTGGAAAAATAAGAGAGGAATGGTGGTGTTTAGTAAAGGTGTGGAGTTTGAGTTCAGAGGACAGAAAGAATGTCTCTCTTTTCTGGCAGCGAAACATCCAAGTAAAAACAACATAAGATACACCTGCATACTTTTTACGGACAACAAAGAAAAGATTAATGTGATCTACCAACCACCCTTCACAGGTAAGAAATGACTAATATTAGGAGTTTTTACGATTTATTTGCTTTAATGGAAGAAGCTAGACACCCAATTTTTTTCTTATTCAAAAAAAGAAATGACAAAATATCAAGCACTTTTGTCTCCGTCTGTTATGTGTGTCATTGTAGAATTCAACTTGTTTGTGTTATGATAGGTCGATGAATTTTAAAAGTGATGATGGACTTCTTAGTATCTGGGCTTCATGGTGGATAGTGGTTAGCTCTCATGGCACTACGGCCTCCAGTCTATAAACATGCTTCGTGGGTTAATTAAAGATTCTAAATTCACCCCAGATGTAAATGTCAGTGTTTGTGTGGCCCTGGAAAAGACTGGTGACCTGTCCAAGGTGTGCCCCGCCTTCCCCGAACACTAGCTGGAGTCCTATGACTTCCCCAAAAAGATTCAGCAGGTTTATAAGATGAACAGATGTTTCTCTGTGCTGGGATGGAATGATATACTGGTTAGGATCAACACCACCTTCACCCATCAGTAGCTTGGGCTCCAGCGAAACTGAACTTGAACAGGATTTCAGAAGGTTTAGAAAATGGATGGATGGATAGATTGTGCTGAGAAAGCCCCATTCACTGTGACCAAAATACAGTTTTGCTTGTTTGGTAACCTGGTTGTGATGTAAACCATGAATTTATACACTTTTCTCAAACAGACAGGAACAGTTTCAGACTGTTCTCTCTTGACTAAAAAGAATAAGTCCAGTATTTTAGAATGAAAACAAAGATCTAATCACAGATTTATGAAGATCTGGAGAGCTGCACACTGGATAGAAGAGATTGATTGACAAGTTCTCCAGCCAATCGGGTTGCAGAACGCAGTGCACTTTAAAAAAAAATGTATTCAAAATTGCACTGATAAAATCGAGAAACAGCGACAGTGAAAGATGAGCTTTGACATAACTAGCCACTGTACATTAGTATGATATAAATTGTCATACAGTGTAAGAACTATGTGTGCATGCAGATTAATCCATTTTTGTGTGTTTTCAAAACTAAATGTTTAAATAAAAATAAGGTGTTTGTTTTTGCACATTTGTTTTCTCAGTTTGTTCTTTTCTCTCCTGCAGGCATCAGTGGAGAAACTGAACATCTCCACAGAAGAGCAGGAGATGACGCCATTTTACCTTGTAGAGCCAATTCCTCCTCTTCCTCATGCTCTGATGTTAACTGGGTGTACAGCAGAGATGTGGACGCTGCAGTAGAACTTCAAGTTCGCAGAGGGAAGGTTGATCAGAGTTCAGCTCGAGCTTCCAGGCTGAGTTTGAGCAGTAATTGCTCTTTGCTCATCAGAAACATCAATGATAAAGACGCTGGAGAATACACCTGTTGGTTTAAGGATAAAGATGAATTTGATGCAGATATTTATCTCGACATTTTGGGAAGTGAGTATCTGAACTTAGAAAAACGCAAACACCATCTCCCCCAATTACATTGAGTCAGTTTACAAAACACCTAAATGTGATTGTTTCACCTGGCGAAATCTATAAAGTCAATCAAATCAGCGATGAACTGTTTAATCGTGGTTAACGTACGAAACAAAAAGCACAAATGTGTATCAGTGAAACAAGGTTTTTATTAAAATGGGGTGTCTAAAGAAAGTAAGTCATTTACTTACAGGTGTTTGAAATTATCAGAACTAAATTTAAAAAGGCACCAAGTCTGATACATGAACCATAATGTAAGCAGGGTCAGATAGAAGCTGCAGGCGATTCAAACAGTTGGATGGTGCTGGTCACTCAGGATGTTGTGGACGCTCTAGACAGCGGGTGGTGTAGAGGATACTCGTCTCCCAGAGAGGTCCCAATGATTTTTTCTGCTGTTTTCACCACCCGTTGGAGTCTCTGCTGATCAGCCTTTGTGCAACTGTAAAACCACAGAAAAAATCTGTATGTCAGAACACTGCTGATGGCACAGTTGTAAAAGTTCACCATCAGCTGCCTGGAGATTTAGTTTTCTCAGGTGGCACAGGTGTTGTTGGGCCTTACCCACCACTGGGACAGTCCAAATACCCCGTTTGGTAATGCCACCAGAGTGGTACAAGCAATACTTCACAATGAGCTTCACTCTGTGAAGTGCTTAAGTACGCTGTGCTTGATGAATGGATGAGAGTCAGCTGTGCGCCATCCAGGAAGTGAGCACTGGGGTTTCTGGGAGTTGTGGTGTGGTCAGAACTCTGGAGACAGTTCCCGCTGGTGGCCAGAGGGGGAGAAAGAGCTCTTACTTCTGACAAGCATAAAGATCTGTACAGGCTTCTGACACATTTTGGTCCATGTTATTAACCCTCCTGTTATGTTCATTTGTAAAGAACAGAGATGATGTTCCTGGGTCAATTTGACTCGGTGCATGTTTTATTAATTAAAAGGGTCTGAAACCCAAAAAGTCCTAACAAGCAGTTTGAATATTTCATTACTAACTCCATTACTAATGATTCTCTCAAAACTTAGTGAAATGGTCTACCTCTAACAGGTAGTGGTTCAAGTAAGGGTTAATGGCAGACGAAGTGTGCGTTACTACTTTTTAACGCACGCCGTGGAAGCCTGAACCGTCCGACGCAAAGCATCGCGCCGCATCACATCACAAATAGTCCGGGTCACGCCGCAGCGCCGCTGCAGTCAAGATTCGGCGACATGTATATGATGATCTTTCCGATGGGTTGAATAAAGCATCAGTTCAGAGAGAAAGTTCACCTCTTACCTCCTTGTTTTTGTCCAAATGATGACACAAAAGGTTGTTTTAAAGAAGCCGGCGCAGTGATACGAAACATTTAAGCTAGGTGACCGGAACTTATTTTTTCACCATGCGGTTATCAGGTTTTAATGGACACCCAGCAGCCAAACAGAATCGTACGACGGAGTTTTAGGGCCACGGTGAGGACAAAAAATTCTGCCCAACGTGCCGAGATTAAAGTCGTCATGTCGACTTTAATCTCGCCATGACGAGAAAAAACTCGACACAAAGTTTCGAGAAAAAACTCGTCTTGTCGAGATAAAAGTCGAAATAAAGTATCGGGATTAAAGTCGCAATGTTGCGCGCGAGAGAAAAAAACTCGTAAATTTACGAGATTATTGTGGAAGTGAGCATGCAGAGCAGCAGGTGAACGCCATGCAGCAGCAGAGCAGACCGACTAAACTTTGTTGAACAGGTGAGCTGAATGATTATTGATAATGTTCCAAATGTCTGGAGGCTCATTTGATTGATTTACGATTCATTAAAGTTTTATTTATTGATTGTTGGTTTGCAGGATCACTGCAGCCCGATGAAGCCATCGGTGTCCCTGCAGCTGTTTGCTTGAATCCTTTCTTCCTCCACCAAAGACAAGATCTCTACGTTTGTGTGATGCTTCCGTCTGAGGAGGAGAAGCACTTTTAGCCCTTTTCAACGTTGTAATACTAATATAACAGACCATTTTCATTCATTTTTGTTTTTTAATGATCAAACGGGACGCTTCATCTGCAGGAGGGGGCGTATGTAACACTGTTTACTTCCGCATTGGTGTTTGGATGACAGATTCATGACGTAATGTGACAGATGAACTTCAGGTTATGTGAATGAAAAGGAGAATAAAGGCTGCAGCGGTCCTCTACACCCAAACGTGTCTCTGAGCTCCTTATTTTACATATTAAAGTCCGCTTTACTGACACCGAACCCCAGAAAGACTGCTACACGGAAAAAAATCTGATTCTGAGTCGCCAAAAGACTCAGAATCTCTTTGTTTTAAACCTATAATCCGGAAATAAAGCTTCACAAAAGGCTCCACGTATTTCATCTTCAAGCTAGGCTCCGATAAACAGACAACTTCGGTGTTTTCTCCTTGTTAATCTATGAATTTTTTCCCGTAAATTTACGAGTTTTATCTCCTAATGAAGTTACTTTTTTTTGGTGGCCATAAAACTGTCGTAAACTCTTAAATACAAAGCCACTAGATCACTAACAGCCATAACACTGAATACTCCTGAAAGACTCAGCTTCACTGCTCGCGCGCAACATTGCGACTTTAATCTCGAAACTTTATTTCGACTTTTATCTCGACACGACGACTTTTTTCTCGAAACTTTGTGTCGAGTTTTTTCTCGTCATGACGAGATTAAAGTCGACATGACGACTTTAATCTCGTCACGTTGGCCAGAATTTTTTTTCCTCACCGTGGCCCTAAAACTCCGTCGTAGAATCGAGCATTCACCCGGACCATGGTATAATTATTAATGAATCCACTTGTTTTTCTTAAAAATATACTTGTTCAAACATTTTCACCAATGTATTACTTTTGAAAGACTAACGTATAAAATACAATCGTTTTACATAAAATTGAAAAATAATCTTGAAATTTTGTTTTACATACATGCACTGTGAACCAGAAAAAAACAAAATCACAATTCAACAGACAAGCAATTGCAATATGAAGTTGTGTGTGTGTCTGTACATTTACACAGCACAAGAGTGACAAGTCATCATACTGTGCTTTGTGCAAATTAGTTTTGCACAAAGCACAGGTCATGATTGTCTTGACCTGGATTCTGTCTCTGGCTCGTCTCGCGCCCCCCCGGCCGTCCCCCTAACTCCGTCTGGATGAAGCTCGTCTGCTGGACTTTAAATATGTAGTTGTAGAGTTAGATAAGCTAATTCTTCTCTATTAATTCTGGTAAATCGCCTGCCCGTCCTGGGGGAGGATCCCTCCTTCATGTGTACACCCCTGAGGTTGCTTCGTTTTTTCCGGAATCCTTTTTTTGGGGGGAGTTTCCTTACCACAAAGGCAGGGATGCCAGTTTAGTTTAGTTAGTTTGTTAGTTCAACTTAGTATTTTCCTATTGAATTCTATGTATCCATGATGCTTTTGATTTTATGTTTTACTTTTTCAATTACGAATGAAGCCCATCGAGATGACTGTTGTTGTGAATTTGGGCTACACAAATAAAATTGAACTGAATTGAATTGAATTGAATTGAATTGAATTGAATTGAATTGAATTGAATTTACATGGTCACATGAGTCACTGCCATCCTAGTGGGCCCTGGCACTGTCTTTATTATGTTTTCTGCAGACAGGTGTGTCTGACGCACATTTGGGGATGAAGACCAATGTACTTCACCATTCTTTGATATAGATGTCTTGCTTGGAGGAACAGGAATAGCAATTCCCTAATCTGGTTCAAAATCAGAATCATAAGAATCAGAATTTATCTCAAGATAGTCCTCTTCTGATTATGATTAGTGAGGACTACCAGAGCCTTCTGGACTGTCATCTTTCTGCTTCTGCTGCTCATTTTGTAAAATGTAAAACTTAATGTAAAATGGGTCCTGGCAAAAGTCATAACACCTATAAACCTGTGTGTGTGTGTGTGCGTGTGTGTGTCTATGTGTGTGATTGGGGTGAAACAGGTCTCACAACTGCAAATAAAGGAATACTACTACTAATAATAATAAGACATCCTTGTACCTCCAGTTTGACTGCAGGGTCAAATTGACCCGAACAGTATCTATGTCATATAAACATGCGGGTGGTTACAAATATGTGAGATGAACTATTTTTATAATATATATTGATTACAGTAATTAAGGCAAGCAGAAGAAATTTCATGCTAAAAAAATACTTTTAACTATTTTTCCCACATGTTCAAACTTTAAAACGGGTCAATTTGACCTGCAACATAACAGGAGGGTTAATACACATTATAAATTAAAGTGGCCCTAATACTGAGCCCTGTTGGCACCCCTTTGTGGACACTCACAAAGTTTGAACACAAGTCTTCATGTTTAACACTTTGGGTTCTACCACTGAAAAAATAGTGAATCAAGTTCATGAGTTTTTATAGCTAAATAATTTTAGTTGATGTTGGTAAAACCTTTGTCTCCAGATCTTTCTGGTCACAACTTCATCATCATCGTTGGAGCCGTGATGAAGGTGGTGTTGATGTTTGTGGGTGTGGTTGCTGCTCTGGTCTACATGTACAGGAGGAGAACCAAAGAGAACGAGGACGAGAGAACTAGAACAAGTACTTTCACTCTTTTACTCTTCTTCATCTTCTGATGGGAGTGAATGTCCTCTCTGTTGCTGAAACAGTTGATGTTAGACAATACTTGCACTTTTAGAATTTAAAAAGCGGCTTATTCATCAAAAAATCTGTCTCCTCAGGAAGAAGAACAGTGGATGGTGAGGAGGACGCCCTGTGAAGAAGAGAACTCTCCTCTTAGAACAACGATAACAACAAAAACTAGAAAAGAAATGTTTATTTTTACTTTATTTTTCTTTATATGAGTGCAAATAATTTCTTCTCTATGTTCATTTATTTGATTTTTTTTAGTTTAGTTTATTCTGTTAGCTTCATGAGTTGCCTATTGTAACAGGAACACAAGATGCCCTCAGCTCTTACCTGTTTGCTCAGTGGCTAAAAAAACCAAATTAAACAAAAACAAAACAAACAATTGTGTATTGACACCAAACTGTTAATCATAAATGATGTAAAATAAAGAAAGTAGAACTTAAAGGCAACACTCTTTGTCGTGTTAATCTTTAATATTTATTTTTAGCAAGTTTTTTTCTTAAGTGTGACAAAGAGTCACAAATGTGATGCAATCCAAAAGTGGGTGGAGCCAAAAGAAACTCAGTTCTTTCAGCAATAAAGAGGAAATGAAGCCTTAAAAGCAGAAGTTTAGAGGGAAGCAAATACCTTCAATTCACAATGCCTTTTCTGGAACTAATGATTATTTTTATACTTCAGTTTAAAGGTAAATAAAAAAATAATTTTTCTTTCAAGATTTCATCTTACAGAAGTCTCCAGACAATAAAAAATGTTAACTTATCTTATAAAACGTATGATAAAGGTGTTTTTGCTTTAAATGTTGCATTTTAAAGAAAAGTATGGATACCTAAATGTCTGAATTTCAAGAACAAAGATTTGGGCCAGATTTAAAAATAGATTATTGTAAAAAAAAAAAAAAAAAATTACAAGGAAATAGATCCATCAAATCCACTAATTATCAGGAATCCAATGAGTTTATTTTATCTTAATTCTTTTAATGTTCTGATTAAGTGAAAAGCACAATAACTAAATAAAGGTTGTGTTAAAACTTTAATCACCACAAGCATAAAAAGTCCAAGAATGTATTTTAATAGTGACTATACTGAAAATGGACGTAGAAATTAGAAGACCTACAAGTGTTTGTTCAGCTTTCCTCACTGTGTTATTTCTCTCTTGCAGGCATCAGTGGAGAAACTTTACATTTGTTTGCTAGAGCTGGAGATCAAGTACTTTTGCCTTACTGTGCTAATTCATCTTCTCGGTCATTCTCTGAAGTGAACTGCTTGTACCAAAAAGATATGAATACAGCTGGAAATGTTGTCATAAGAGGAGAAGTTGTTCAGAGTTCTGCTGGAGCTTCCAGGCTGAGTGTGAGCAGAAACTCTCTGCTGATGAGAAACATCAGCGCTGAAGATGCTGGACTTTATGTCTGTATTCAATCTCAATGTCCTGCTTTTATTTACCTAAGTATCTTGAGCAGTGAGTATTTGACCTCATCTATTTGCCAACACTGTCAAGAAACACTGCAGCTAGTATTTTGTTTCCTTTTTTCTGAGTATCTCACATTTATTGTCTTTGTTTCAGTCTCTCCATCTCCACCAGATCTTCATGGAAATGTCAAACTACATTGTTCTCTCATTAGCATTGATGACCAAGTTTCCTGTCAGCGCAGCAGCATCTTGTGGGAGAATGAAACAGGAAATGAGCTGATTGGTGAAAAAGCTGAGTTGGAGGTTGGAGGACGGAGAAACTGTGATTCTGTTCTGACTGTGAAACATACGACTGAAAACAACAGAAGATTCACCTGCAAGTTTGTTGAAGATGATGAAGTGAAGATAGATGCTGTCTATGTTCTGGACTTTCCAGGTGAAAATGTTTTATATTATTTTATTTACAAAGTATAATCCATACACAGATATTTAGTTGATGTTGGTAAATCTTTTGTCTGCAGATCTTTCTGGTCACAACATCATCATCATCGTTGGAGCTGTGATGAAGGTGGTGTTGATGTTTGTGGGTGTGGTTGCTGCTCTGGTCTACATGTACAGGAGGAGAACCAGGAAGAAGAACAGTGGATGGTGAGGAGGACGCCCTGTGAAGAAGAGAACTCTCCTCTTAGAACAACAATAACAACAAAAACTAGAAAAGAAATGTTTATTTTTACTTTATTTTACTTTATATGAGTGCAGATGTTTTCTTCTCCATGTTCATTTATTTTATTTTATTATAGTTTCATTTATTCAGCTTTATTTGCTCAGATCGGGTTTTGGCTGCAAGGAACCTGCTCAATAACTGCATAATTGGTGGGAATGCAGTTTAATGTTTTGATGGAGATGACATTTTATAGAAGAAGGATCTTAAAAGGTTCAACTGGACGAACTTTCATGGGAACATTCCAAATCCCCAAAAAACATAGTAATGGATAAAATGAGAACATGCAAAAAATAATGAAGTTTATCCTAAAATCTCTTTTCTGTTCCAGAAGATCATGTCAACAGAAACTTAATAAGTGGAGTTTTTTTCTGAGACAGCAGACAGCAGCACAGCGAATTACCTCAATGCTATGAAGGGAATAGACTGATGATGAAGATTTCTGCTCTTTTTGTTAAGTCTCAATATATTGAAAAAAAAAAAAAACTTTTTAAAGTCACGTTTCTTTTCTTGTAAAATGATCACAGATAAACACAAGAACACAGTTTTAAATTAAAAAATCCTTTTGGTCATTGTTACGTCCCAGGACGTTTGTTTTTGTGTGGTTTTCTTTTTGTGTCTCTTTGCAAATGTCAGTGTGCAAGTGCCGGGCTGCGATTGGTGTGGTGCTCCAGCACCAGGAGTGGATTGGCTGCTGGAAGTCACACCTGGAAACACACTTGATATAAAAGGAACGAGGAAGGAGACCAAAGGAGGCTAATTTGACATCTCCCACCTCTCCCAAAACCATTTAAATGGAGTTTAGAGTTGTAGGAACGGACTGCCATTTATTGTGAATCATGTTTCTCTTGTTTTGGTTGTTAGGGAGGTACGTTATTGTCTTTTGGTTTATGTTGTTTTACTAGGTAAGATTTAGGTTCTTGTTTGGTAGGCCAATTTTGTTATTTTGGCCTGGGCCCACTCTAAAGTAAATACTCTAGCTCTCATGGTTCAATCAAAATAAAATCTCTTAACCTGCTTTAACCCTTGTGCTATCCTAGGCACTTTACCATTGGGAGTTGGGTCATCTAGACCCACTAGACAGTGCGCTAAACCTTTTTTCTTCAATGATTTGTGATCTTCACTGGTGTCCATGGATTACATGAAATCTTTCCACCTTCATCCACCTTTGTCATGGTAGGGAGAACACGTGAATGTAAGGGTGGGATCATCTAAGATAGCACAAGGGTTAAGTGTGCTGGCTTTTGAGACTGGAGGGAGATGGGGCTTCATTTTTGTGTTGCGTCCTCTTTGGGCCACTAGACGGGGGATTGGGGGCGTAACAGTCATCAATTTGTATATGTAAATCATTTAATTATGTTTATTTAGTCAAATGTGGATCAATATCCTTCAGTAAAGTTGGTATCAAAATGATTCAAGTCAAAACTTAAAAACAATCTTGGGGAACCACCTTCATAATAAAGGAAAAGTGTGACTCGTTTTTTGTCAGCTGCTAAATCTAATTGATAGAGTAAAAACCGATTTACCAAACTTTTTAATTTTAGTTAATTCTTAATACTAAAGGCGGAATTCCTAAAATTTAAAATAATGAAATCTAAGTCTAAATTTATTTATTTACCTAAGTATCTCGATTTTGAAAATCGATTTACTCTGTATTTACTGTAAAGTATAACGCCCCCGAGTTGGACGGAGCTGCGGGCAGGCGGCGCCCCCCTCTTTCTGCCAGTTGCTGGACCACAGCGTATGTCAATCAGCGGTGGGGTGGTGACTGGTGGATTAGAGGGGGCGGGGCCTACCTGGGTGCGCGTTGGCTGAACGTTCTCCTCCGTTTGAGTGTGTGAGCAGGCTGCAGTATTTAGCTGCAGCAGAAGACATAAAAATGTACTTTTTTCATTATTACTTGATGAGAAACAAACAGACCGGCAGAACACAGCTGCTTTAGCGCAAACTATTAGACGAGTGATGGGCTGCAGCCCTCAAAGTCTTTATTATTATTTTTTAATGTATCAGTATGTTTTTTCTTATTTTTTGTCTTTGAAAATCATAGTGTTATTTGGTCATTGTTTTAATTCATAAATAATGTTATTTATTTTACTAAAAGGATCATCCCCGTGGACTTCCTGTGACGTCATTTCCGGGTGAGCTATTCCCAGTGCTAGCTGTGTGACTACTGTCCTCTTGTTTGGCATTAGCCTTACTACTATTGCTTACTCTAAGGGTTATCTGGGTTAATATTCACATCTAGTACCTTTTATTAGCGAATTCACCACTGTTAAACCGCTTGCTGTTCACTTTTCTCATTTTGCTCAATAAACCACTTCTCTTTACTTAAACACCGCTAGCCTTAGCTTAGAACCTAGTATGGCCACCACCACTCCTTCCGCCTCTCCTCCTCTCTCCTGCCCCATGTGCCATATGTTTAGTGATGATCCTGCCTCCTTTAGTGAAGATAGGGGTAGGTGTGTTAAGTGTAGTCTTGTGTTAGACTTGGAGGCCAGGCTGGAGCAGTTAGAAGCGCGGCTCCGCACAGTGGAAGCTAAGCCGGCTAGCCAGGTCGTTACTCGTAGCGCGGGCCGCGCTACCAGGGCTAACTTAGCTAGCACCCCAGCGCCCTCCCAACAGCCGGGAGACAGTCAGGGGTTTGTACCGGTTGGGAGGAAACATAGTGCTAAACGCAAAAACTTAGAGCACCCGAGACTCCACGTTAGTAATAGGTTCTCCCCCCTCAGCGACACACCCGCTGAACACTCAACTCTGGTTATAGGCTCTTCTGAAGTTAGAAACGTGGAGCTCCCAGCGGCTACTGTCAGGTGTTATCCGGGGGCCAGAGTTGGTGACATCGAGGGGAACCTTAGGATGTTAGCTCAGAGTAAGTCCAGGTTCCGTCGAGTCGTGATTCACGCAGGCGGTAATGATGCCCGACGGAGACAGTCAGAGGTGGTTAAGTTAAACGTAACTTCGGTGTGTAAACTGGCTAAGACGATGTCCGACACTGTAATTTTCTCTGGTCCCCTGCCGAACTTAGTCAATGATGAAATGTACAGCCGCTTTTCATCATTTAACCGCTGGCTTTCTAGATGGTGCCCAGAAAACGGCGTTGGTTTTGTGGATAACTGGAGCGCGTTTTGGGGGAAGCCCGGTCTCATGCGGAGAGACGGCGTCCATCCCACTCGGGACGGTGCCGCTCTTCTTTCTAGAAACATTTCTGCTAGCCTTAGTCTGTTAACCTGACAATCCAGAGACGAGACCCGGGCGCAGAGCAGCAGTGTAAAACGCTCCTCTGAGCCTCCCTTAGGGTTAGTGCCGGTGCAAAACCCATGCAGGGAAAGTCAAGCAGGTCCTAGCTTTAGCTTATGTGCTGAAAGACAAATGAAAGGAGCGCGTCATAGAAACCTTACAGTGACAGACAGCAGTTCTCACAAGCAGAATTATGATGTCATTAAATGCGGTTTATTAAACATTCGATCCATTTCCTCCAAGTCCCTCTTAGTCAACGAGTTAATTACTGATAACAATCTTAGTCTTTTAGCCTTAACAGAAACTTGGCTCCATCAGGATGACTATGTTAGATTGAATGAAGCAACCCCCCCCACTTATGCTAACTATCAGAAATCCAGGATTTCAGGGAAAGGAGGTGGTTTGGCAGTAATATCACAGTCTAGCTTACTTCTCAGCCCTAAAGTTAAAAATGCTTATAATTCATTTGAAAGCATCATATTGTCTTTAAGTCACCCAAACAGGAAAACTCGAAAACCTGTTTTACTCATAATTATTTATCGCCCCCCCGGCCCATATTCAGAATTTTTAACTGAGTTTTCCGACTTCCTATCGACTATTGTCTTAGATTCTGATCAAATTATAATATTAGGGGATTTTAATATTCATGTTGATGACCCCAGTGACTGCCTAGGAAAGGCTTTTGCAGCTTTATTAGATGATGTTGGTTTCACCCAAAGTGTGAATGAACCCACTCACTGTCATAAGCACACCCTGGACCTTGTTCTAACCCATGGGATAGAGATCAGCCAGCTGAGTGTCCTTCCTCTTAACCCCATCATTTCTGATCACTTTCTGATTACCTTCCAGCTTACACTGGAACATCCTTCTGCCCCAGTGAATAAGAAACAGCTTAGAAGAATCTTAACTGACCGTTCTGTGTCTGAGTTTAAACACACAGTTCAGCCAGTACTTAGTGATATTCTGAGAAAATACTCTGAGACCAGCTCCCATAGTATCAGTCCTAGTATAAATGACCACTTTGTTAATGATGCCTTACAAGCCCTCAGGAGTACACTCGATGTTGTTGCCCCCTTGAAACCTAAGTTCGTCAGACAAAACCGAGTAGCACCGTGGTTTAACGCTGAAACTCGTTCTCTTAAACTAGAAACCCGTAAGTTGGAAAGAGAATGGCGCCGCTCCGGTTCAGAGCAGTCTCTGGATATCTGGAAACATAGCCTATTAAATTATAAAAAAGCTCTGCGTAGAGCTAGAAGCCAGTACTATTCAACCTTAATATCAGAGAATGGAAACAATCCAAGATTTCTTTTTAGCACTATAGCTAAATTAACTCGCAGTCAGAGCTCAGTAGAACCACATGTTCCTGTTTCTCTCAGCTCTGATGATTTTCTTACATTTTTCGATAGTAAAATCTCAAATATTAGACATAAGTTAAATCAAGTTATTCCTACTATCAGCCCAGAACAGGCTGAAGCGGTAGAAATGGAGGCATCCATAGAAACCTCTGTAACATTAGACTGCTTCACTGCTGTGGATCAAGCGGAAATAACATCAATTATTACGTCCTCCAAATCCTCAACGTGTCTGTTAGACCCAATTCCCACTAGACTTTTTAAAGAAACTTTTCCCCTAATTAATGATCCCATATTAACAATGATAAATGCCTCTCTGGAAACGGGTTACGTGCCACAGTCTTTTAAATATGCAGTTGTTAAACCTCTTCTGAAAAAGCCCAGTTTGGATCCTAGCATCTTGGCCAACTATAGACCGATATCAAACCTGCCCTTTATTTCTAAAATCCTAGAAAGAGTTGTAGTTAAGCAGCTTTACTGCCACCTACAGGACAACAGCCACTTTGAAGACTTTCAGTCGGGGTTTAGACCTCACCACAGTACGGAAACTGCACTAGTTAGAGTCTCTAATGACTTGTTATTGGCCTCAGAAAAGGGACTACTTTCTATTCTGGTCCTGTTGGACCTCAGTGCTGCCTTTGACACTATCGACCACGGTATTTTACTCCATAGATTAGAGCAGGACATAGGGATCAGAGGATCTGCTCTCCAGTGGTTTAAATCCTATCTGTCTGATAGGTATCAGTTCGTTAATGTAAATGGCCATTCCTCTCAGTGCACTCGAGTCAACTATGGAGTCCCACAGGGCTCAGTCTTGGGACCGATCCTGTTTACGCTTTATATGTTACCCCTAGGAAACATAATCAGGAAACACAGCATTAATTTTCATTGTTATGCCGACGATATGCAGTTGTATTTATCCATGAAGCCTGACCAGAATGACCAGATAGAGAAACTGAACGCCTGCATCAGTGACATCAAGACCTGGATGACAATTAATTACCTCCTCTTGAACCCAGAAAAAACTGAGGTCATTATACTTGGTCCTAAAAACCTCAGAGATGCTCTGTCTGCTCAGATAGTCTCCCTGGATGGTATAAGTATAGCCCCCAATTCCACAGTTAGAAACCTTGGGGTTTTACTTGACCAGGATTTATCATTTAAGGCTCATATATCTCAGGCGTGTAGAACTGCCTTTTTTCACCTGCGGAATATTGCTAAGATCAGAAATATACTTTCTAAGAGTGATGCTGAAAAACTCATCCATGCATTTGTTACGTCGAGGCTGGATTACTGTAACTCCTTGTTAGCAGCGTGTCCTAAGAGTTCCTTAAGAACTCTCCAGCTTGTTCAGAACGCAGCTGCTAGATTGTTAGCTGGAACCAGCAGAAGAGATCACATCACTCCTGTGTTAGTTTCGCTCCATTGGCTCCCAGTTGATTCTAGAATTAAGTTCAAGATCCTACAAATAAAATTGAATTGAATTGAATTGAATTGAATTGAATGAATGAAACTTTATTCATACAGCACTTTACAACTCATTGAATGTACCAAACGGCTTTGCAATAAAACAATGATCTAAAATGGGGGAAAAAAGTTTTAAACTAAAAACTGTAGAATATTCTGTTTTAGAATATAATTTACAATCCAAATGTTTTCATCTAAATTCCATGTTATATCATACTCACTCCACGCATCTGCTCCTGGTCCGGCCCTCCTATCGAATTTTAGAACCCAATGTGGCCCCCGAGTTAAAATAATTGCCCACCCCTGTTGTGGAGAGATTCACTACCAGCCTGCAAAAGGAGAAGTTCAATTCAATTCAATTCAATTTTATTTGTATAGCCCAAAATCACAACAACAGTCGTCTCGATGGGCTTCGAAGTAAAACATGAAATCAAAAGGATCACGAATACAAAGAGTTCAATAGAAAAATACTAAAATGAACTAACAAACTGACTAAGCTATACTGGCATCCCTGCCCTTAGACCCCCCTTCGCGGTAAGGAAAAACTCCCAAAAAAACCGGATTCCGGAAAAAACGAAGAAACCTCAGGGGTGCCCACATGAAGGAGGGATCCTCCCCCAGGACGGACAGGCGATTTACCAGAACTCTTAGAGAAGAATTAACTTATCTAAATCTACAACTACATATATAAAAGTCCAGCAGACGAGCTTCATCCAGCCGTGGTTGTGGGGACAGTCAAAGGCGCGAGTCGAGCCGGAGTCAGGAACCACAGCCAGATGTAGGAGCAGGAGCAGAGACGAGGTACTCGATCAGGTACAGAGCAGAGACGAGCCAGAGATGAGCCAGAGGCAGGATCCACAGCCAGGTGTAGGAGCAGGAGCAAAGGCGAGGTAAACGGTCAGGAACTGGAGCACGGATGAGCCAACTGGAGTCTGGAAGCACTCCCACTCCCCAGGAGGGGAGAGGAAAAGAGGGACAATACATGAATCGCACTGCACCAAACAGAGGCATGGAGAACTAAATGATAAATTATGATCAAGAATAGAGGAAAGGAAGGGTAGAAGTAAAAAAGGAAAGAGGACAGAACCCCAGTGCACCATAGTTACCCCAGCTTCAACTTCTAGCAGCCTTTTAAAAGAAATAGTTATTATTAAGTTTAATTTAAACAAACTAACATTAAGTTAAATAATCTCTGAATACTAACTAGTCTAATCTCTAATCTCTAATCTCTTAATTAGTTAATTTAGCTATAGTGCTAAAAAGAAATCTTGGATTGTTTCCATTCTCTGATATTAAGGTTGAATAGTACTGGCTTCTAGCTCTACGCAGAGCTTTTTTATAATTTAATAGGCTATGTTTCCAGATATCCAGAGACTGCTCTGAACCGGAGCGGCGCCATTCTCTTTCCAACTTACGGGTTTCTCGTTTAAGAGAACGAGTTTCAGCGTTAAACCACGGTGCTACTCGGTTTTGTCTGACGAACTTAGGTTTCAAGGGGGCAACAACATCGAGTGTACTCCTGAGGGCTTGTAAGGCATCATTAACAAAGTGGTCATTTATACTAGGACTGATAATATGGGAGCTGGTCTCAGAGTATTTTCTCAGAATATCACTAAGTACTGGCTGAACTGTGTGTTTAAACTCAGACACAGAACGGTCAGTTAAGGTTCTTCTAAGTTGTTTCTTATTCACTGGTGCAGAAGGATGTTCCAGTGTAAGCTGGAAGGTAATCATAAAGTGATCAGAAATGATGGGGTTAAGAGGAAGGACACTCAGCTGGTTGATCTCTATCCCATGGGTTAGAACAAGGTCCAGGGTGTGCTTATGACAGTGAGTGGGTTCATTCACACTTTGGGTGAAACCAACATCATCTAATAAAGCTGCAAAAGCCTTTCCTAGGCAGTCACTGGGGTCATCAACATGAATATTAAAATCCCCTAATATTATAATTTGATCAGAATCTAAGACAATAGTCGATAGGAAGTCGGAAAACTCAGTTAAAAATTCTGAATATGGGCCGGGGGGGCGATAAATAATTATGAGTAAAACAGGTTTTGGAGTTTTCCTGTTTGGGTGATTTATAGACAATATGATGCTTTCAAATGAATTATAAGCATTTTTAACTTTAGGGCTGAGAAGTAAGCTAGACTGTGATATTACTGCCAAACCACCTCCTTTCCCTGAAATCCTGGATTTCTGATAGTTAGTATAAGTGGGGGGGGTTGCTTCATTCAATCTAACATAGTCATCCTGATGGAGCCAAGTTTCTGTTAAGGCTAAAAGACTAAGATTCTTATCAGTAATTAACTCGTTGACTAAGAGGGACTTGGAGGAAATGGTTTGAATGTTTAATAAACCCCATTTAATGACATCATAATTCTGCTTGTGAGAACTGCTGTCTGTCACTTTAAGGTTTCTATGACGCGCTCCTTTCATTTGTCTTTCAGCACATAAGCTAAAGCTAGGACCTGCTTGACTTTCCCTGCATGGGTTTTGCACCGGCACTAACCCTAAGGGAGGCTCAGAGGAGCGTTTTACACTGCTGCTCTGCGCCCGGGTCTCGTCTCTGGATTGTCAGGTTAACAGACTAAGGCTAGCAGAAATGTTTCTAGAAAGAAGAGCGGCACCGTCCCAGGTGGGATGGACGCCGTCTCTCCGCATGAGACCGGGCTTCCCCCAAAACGCGCTCCAGTTATCCACAAAACCAACGCCGTTTTCTGGGCACCATCTAGAAAGCCAGCGGTTAAATGATGAAAAGCGGCTGTACATTTCATCATTGACTAAGTTCGGCAGGGGACCAGAGAAAATTACAGTGTCGGACATCGTCTTAGCCAGTTCACACACCGAAGTTACGTTTAACTTAACCACCTCTGACTGTCTCCGTCGGGCATCATTACCGCCTGCGTGAATCACGACTCGACGGAACCTGGACTTACTCTGAGCTAACATCCTAAGGTTCCCCTCGATGTCACCAACTCTGGCCCCCGGATAACACCTGACTGTAGCCGCTGGGAGCTCCACGTTTCTAACTTCAGAAGAGCCTATAACCAGAGTTGAGTGTTCAGCGGGTGTGTCGCTGAGGGGGGAGAACCTATTACTAACGTGGAGTCTCGGGTGCTCTAAGTTTTTGCGTTTAGCACTATGTTTCCTCCCAACCGGTACAAACCCCTGACTGTCTCCCGGCTGTTGGGAGGGCGCTGGGGTGCTAACTAAGTTAGCCCTGGTAGCGCGGCCCGCGCTACGAGTAACGACCTGGCTAGCCGGCTTAGCTTCCACTGTGCGGAGCCGCGCTTCTAACTGCTCCAGCCTGGCCTCCAAGTCTAACACAAGACTACACTTAACACACCTACCCCTATCTTCACTAAAGGAGGCAGGATCATCACTAAACATATGGCACATGGGGCAGGAGAGAGGAGGAGAGGCGGAAAGAGTGGTGGTGGCCAGTTAAAGTTGTTACAAATGTTACTCATCTTTACAGTTAATGTATCACCGTTCATTAATCTTTTCTCATAAATTGTTTCAGATCTTCAAAAATTGACATATCGCAATGTGAGTATTTTTACATGTATCAAATATTGTGCAGCAATATTACCTATTCTAGAATCTATATGTATGTATATACATATAGATACATGTATATATACATGTATAGTGTATTTCCGAATAGCCAAACATACATGAGTAACTATTAAAACATCCATCCATCCATCCATCCATCTTCCTCCGCTTATCCGGAACCGGGTCGCGGGGGCAGCAGACTGAGCAGAGATGCCCAGACTTCCCTCGCCCCAGCCACTTCCTCCAGCTCCTCTGGGGGGACCCCGAGGCATTCCCAGGCCAGCCGAGAGACGTAGTCTCTCCAGCGTGTCCTGGGTCTTCCCCGGGGCCTCCGCCCAGTGGGACATGCCCGGAACACCTCTCCAGGGAGGCGTCCAGGGGGCATCCGGACTAGATGCCCGAGCCACCTCAGCTGGCTCCTTTCGATGTGGAGGAGAAGCGGTTCTACTCCGAGCTCCCAGCGGGTGACCGAGCTTCTCACCCTATCTCTAAGGGAGCGCCCAGCCACCCTACGGAGGAAGATCATTTCAGCCGCTTGTATTCGGGACCTCGTTCTTTCGGTCATGACCCATAGCTCATGACCATAGGTGAGTATTGGAACGTAGATCGACGTAAATTGAGAGCTTTGCTTTTCGGCTCAGCTCTCTCTTCACCACAACGGACCGATAGAGCGACCGCATAACTATGGACGCCGCTCCGATCCGCCTGTCAATCTCACGCTCAGATCTTCCCTCACTCGTGAACAAGACCCCAAGGTATTTAAACTCCTCCACCTGGGGCAAGGACACTCCACCGACCGAGAGATGGCAAACTACCTTTCTCCGGTCAAGGACCATGGCCTCAGATTTAGTGGTGCTGACCCTCATCCCAGCCGCTTCACACTCGGCCGCAAACCGCCCCAATGCACGCTGGAGGTCCCGGTTCGATGAAGCCAACAGGACAACATCATCTGCAAAAAGCAGAGAGGAAATCCTGTGGTCCCCAAACCAGATCCCTTCCGGCCCCTGGCTGCGCCTAGAAATTCTGTCCATAAAAACTATGAACAGAACCGGTGATAAAGGGCAGCCCTGCCGGAGTCCAACGTGGACCGGGAACAGGTCAGCCCCCAGTAAGGCTCCCCGGACCCCATACTCCCAGAGCACCCCCCACAGGATGCCACGGGGGACGCGGTCGAACGCCTTCTCCAAATCCACAAAACACATATGGACTGGATGAGCGAACTCCCACAATCCCTCCAGCACCCCAGATAGGGTGTAGAGCTGGTCCACTGTTCCACGACCAGGACGGAAACCGCACTGTTGTTCCTGAATCCGAGGTTCGACTATCGGTCAAGCCAGTCCAGGACAGAGGACTGTCCTGGACTGGCTTGATCTGAGAGATGTGGAACGACGGGTGGACCTTCAGGGCTTTGGGTAAACGAAGACGGACACAGGTAGGGTTGATGAGTTTGTCAATGACGTAAGGACCGATGAATCGTGGAGCCAGTTTCTTGGAGGATGCCTGAATGGGTATATTGCGAGTGGAGAGCCAAACCCTCTGACCAGGTTGATAGTCGGGTCCCACCACCCTGCGACGGTTGGCGATCCGGCAGTTGCTCTCCTTGGTGCGGAGGAGAGCGGCCTTCGTCTGAGTCCAGACGCGTTGACAACGCTGGATGTGATGGTGGACGGAAGGCACTGCCAGATCCAACTCCTGGGAAGGAAACAGAGGTGGCGAGTACCCTAGGGCGGCCTCAAAAGGAGAGATCCCGGTAGCAGATGAAGGATGAGTGTTATGGGCATACTCTATCCATACCAGGAAGGTGGACCAGTCCTTTTCATTCTGTGCCGCCAGACAGCGGAGAGCTGCCTCCAGCTCCTGGTTCGCTCTCTCCGCTTGGCCATTTGACTGGGGATGATAGCCGGACGAGAGACTGACCGTGGCCCCCAAGGCCGAGCAGAAGGCCTTCCACACTTGAGACGTGAATTGAGGCCCACGGTCGGAGACAATGTCCATAGGGATGCCATGGTGGCGAAAAACGTGGTTGACCATTAGGTCAGCAGTTTCAGTGGCCGAGGGGAGTTGAGGAAGGGGAATGAAGTGAGCCATTTTCGAAAAACGATCAACAACAGTGAGGATAGTTGTGTTACCGTGTGACGGGGGGAGACCGGTGACGAAATCCATGGCAAGATGGGACCAGGGTCGATTGGGAGTGGGGAGTGGATGAAGCAGACCTGCCGGAGCAGAGGATGAAGATTTTGATCGGGCGCACGTGGAGCAGGCTGCTACATACTCCCCCACGTCCTTTTCCATGGCAGGCCAATGGAACCTTTTGCGGATAAGGTTAAGAGTCCGGTGAATTCCCCCATGGCAAGCCAAGCGGGATGTATGCTCCCAGGTGATGACCTCGGACCGGAGATCAGCAGGAACGAACAAGGTACCCCTGGGGACAGAAGCGGTGGAGGAGTACAAATATCTGGGTGTGACTATCGACAGCAGACTGAGCTGGAGGAGCCACAGCACTGCTGTGTACAAGAAGGCCTGCAGCAGACTCTACTTCCTGAGGAAGCTGAGGTCATTTGATGTGTGCAGCAAGATGCTGGGGATCTTCTACCAGTCTGTGGTAGCCAGCACCTTGTTCTCCTCTGTGGTCTGCTGGGGAAGCAGCATTGCAGTCAGTGACACCAACAGACTGAACAAGCTGATCAGGAAGGCGGGTTCTGTCATTGGCTGCAAACAGGAAACCTTTGAAGCAGTGATGGAGAGGAGGTCACTGAACAAGCTCTTATCCATCATGGACAACCCAGAGCATCCTCTCCACCCTGTTCTGGACAAACAGCGGAGCTCCTTCTCTAGAAGGCTCAGACAGCTCCGCTCCAAAACTGCCCGGTACCAGAAATCCTTCCTGCCAAATACTATAACCCTGTTCAATAATTCACAATGCAGAAGATAACCTTTGCACATTTTTTTTTCTCTTTTCTTTATTTTGCACATTTCTTTTGCACATCTCTTTACCTGCACTGTTATGTAAATAGCTCTTTAAATTATACCACATTTTCCTTGTTCTCTTTTTTTATTTTTATTTATATTATTCTTACTCTTTTTTTCCTGTCAGTTGTTATGGTAACGAACAAATTTCCCACGTGTGGGATCAATAAAGTATTTCTGATTCTGATTCTGATTCTGATTATTGTCTCTCAGGGCTTGGAGTACCTTGTTTTCGACGTCCCACGTGAGGGCTCCGATGACGCAGGTGGAGGGAAGGATAGAGGCTGGGGCGCGTTCTGAAGGGCTGTACTTTCGGGACAGGGCGTCAGGCTTGACATTTCGGGATCCGGGTCTGTAGGTGATTACAAAATTGAAGCGGTCAAAAAAGAGACACCAACGAGCTTGCCTGGAGTTGATCCGTTTGGCTGAGCGGAGATAGGCCAGGTTCTTGTTATCGGTCCTGAAGGAAAGAGAATCGTCCGTTTTTGGGTTCTTTCCATCCATGCGTGTTCGATAGTCGAGAGTGGTAAAACAAACAAGGATTCAACCGGTTTAAAAATACACAGAGTTTATTTCCCTGACAATAGTTCTAAAGCACAGTTTAAAACATTAATGCAGATATATCTGGATTCTCAAGTAAAGATCTACTGACGCACAAGTTACATGCGAATTACTCGTAGATTTTCCTAAGAACAATGGAAAACTTTAAAACCAGTCTTTTTAAGATGTGTTTGAATCTCCGCCTTCCGGAAAGATCATGGTCGCTGATCCTCCGCCCCGGAACACTCTGATTCGTCAGCTGATAGCCCGCCTGCTTCCACCGGCCAATAGCTGAAGGTTGCAAAGTCCAGATCCGCTCCGCCTTTCCAGGGGTGGGGGCCATTCACCGGCGCACACAATCCATGATCAAAAGGAGTCCTCCTCTGGTCCAAAGTAAATCATACCAGCCAAACGAATACTCCATCGCCGGCACGAGATCAGAGGTCAGCTTCATCCTCCACATGAGAACACGAACCTGAACACTTTCCCAAGGATAAGGTGTTCAACCCAGATAGTAGAAATGTAGTCCATGACATATTTATTGCGTCTCTGGAAACTCCTAGATTTGCACAAAGAAGTCCTAGTTGCTGCTGCAACTACAAAGCACAAGTGAAGGTCACTGGAGAATAAGTCCTGTTGAGTTCAAAATGAGTTCACTTCACACTAAAGATAAAGCTATAACATAATGAAGAATAAGATATTAAAACATACATTTTCTACAGTCCATACGATGAATGGCTGTTCTGCTCCCTCCAACCAGTGACGCCATTCCTCCAATGCCAGCTTGATGGCAAGTAGTTCCCGGTTGCCGACATCGTAGTTCTGTTCTGCCGGTGATAATTTGCGAGAAAAAAAGGCACAAGGTTTCATTTTGCCTGTTGAGTCTTCCTTTTGGGAGAGGACGGCCCCCACACCGGTATCAGAAGCGTCGACCTCGACGATGAATTGGCGAGATGGGTCAGGTTGGATGAGGATGGGTGCGGATACGAACAGTTTTTTCAATTTGTCAAAGGCGTGTTGGGCTTCAGTGGACCAGACAAAGGGGTGAGAAGTAGAAGTAAGGCGCGTGAGGGGAGAAGCTATGCTGCTGTAATTACGGATAAAGCGCCTGTAAAAATTGGCGAAGCCTAGAAACTGTTGAAGTTTTTTCCGAGTGTCTGGAGGAGCCCAGTTGGTGACGGCTTCTAACTTGGCAGGATCAGGTCGGATGCAACCGGCCTCAATGATATAGCCGAGAAACTGAACGGTTGAAACATGAAACTCGCATTTCTCAAATTTTACATAAAGCTGGTTTTCCAATAATCTCTCCAGCACGAGACGTACGTGATGTTCATGTTGGGCCTGATCATGAGAATAGATGAGAATGTCATCTAGGTATACGAAGACGAACCGGTTAAGGAAATCATGGAGTATGTCGTTAACCAACCTCTGGAAGACTGCAGGGGCGTTGGTGAGGCCAAAAGGCATGACCAAATATTCATAGTGGCCTAAGGGGGTTTTGAATGCAGTCTTCCATTCGTCGCCTTCTTTGATGCGAACCAAATGGTACGCATTGCGGAGGTCTAATTTAGTGAAGATACGAGCTTGTTGAACGGAGTCAAAAACGGATGTGATTAGTGGCAGGGAGTATTTATCTTTGACTGTGATCTGATTAAGTTCGCGGTAACCGATGCAAGGCCTGAGTGTCTTATCTTTTTTCTCCACGAAGAAAAATCCAGCCCCCACAGGGGAGGAGGAGGGTCGTATGTGCCCTAGCGAAAGCGCTTCCTGGATGTACTGTTCCATGGCGTTTCTTTCGGGGCCCGACAGGTTGAATAGCCGCCCCTTAGGTAGAGGAGCACCAGGAAGGAGGGTAATAGCGCAATCGTAAGGTCTATGCGGGGGAAGGGCGCTAGCCTTAGTTTTACTGAAAACCGCTTTTAAGTCGTGATAACACGACGGAATGGAAGCAAGATCAACTGAGACGGGACTCTCGGTATCAATGGAGCACACACGGGGAACCGCGGACAGTAAACAGTTAGCGAGGCAGTACGAACTCCATTGAGTGACAGATCCTTGAGCCCAGTTAAATTGGGGATTGTGCAATTTAAGCCAGGAGAATCCTAACACTATGGGAGTATGAGCGGACTGGGTGATGTAAAACTGAACTGATTCCCTATGATTACCTGACGTGACGAGTAGAATGGGCTTGGTACGGTGGGTGATACGAGACAGGTGTTGTCCCCCGAGGCCAGAAGCTTCAATGGGGGTTTCTAGGGGCTCTGTGGGGATAGACAAGTGGTTAACTACATGAAAGTCAATAAGGCTCTGTTCCGCCCCAGAATCTACGAGGGCCCTAAGATCATGAACTTGGAGATCGAGGCATAACTTGACAGGTAAATACAAAGATTCTTTACCAGAATCTGTGGCAGATACCTCCCCTCGCGGCCTGTCGTCTAGCGAGGTGCTTGGGAGTTTAAACGTACTGGGCACCCTGAGACTAAAAGGCCTTTAGCCCCGCAGTAGAAACAGGCTCCAGCTTCGCGTCTTTTGCGCCGCTCCTCTTCTGAAAGCCTTGAGTGACCGATCTGCATGGGTTCATCCATAGTCTTGGAGGGGACAGGACACTCAGCATAAGGGCCTGGATCGATCGGTGAAGCATGGACTGACTTAGTCGGGAGACGTGGAGGCGGATGACTTTGTTCTTTTTGGCGTTCACGTATCCTAACGTCCGACCTGAGAGCGGCGGAAACTAACTCCTCAAAGGATCGTGCTTCCGGTTGAGAACAAAGGTGGTCTTTAATTTGTTCATTCAAGGACTGGTAGAAAACACCTTTGAGGGCCAGATCGGGCCAGCCAGCTTCAACCGCTAGAATGCGGAAATCGATGACGTGATCGCTAACAGGACGGTTCCGCTGTTTGAGTGCAAGCAGCCACCGGGTCGCCTCTTCCTGTTTACGAGGTTGGTCGAATATCAGGCGGAATTCGCCGAGGAAACGCTCATAAGACAGGTGAGAGATGGGATTGGCAGAGAGAAAGGCTTGGGCCCACTGGAGAGCTTTACTTCGTAGAGAATTGATGATGAGTGTGATCTTACTGTGGTCGGTCAGATAGAATCGGGGAGCTTGTTGACATATTAACTGACACTGCAGCAAAAATCCTCCGCAGGCTTCCACATCCCCGAAGAAAGGTTCCAGTTGGAGTCGGATGTTTTCGGGTGCGGACGGCGATCCGGAAGCGGAAGAAGCTGGGATGACAGGAATATGGGCTGTGGCGGGCGAAACCTGGGAAAACTGGCTGGTTAGTTCATGTAAGGTCTGAGTCATACCATCTAGGCGATGAAAGAGATCCTGCTGGGCCGCAGCCATTTGTGACAGAGCGTCCGCTTGACGTCCCAGCATAATGCCTTGTTGGGAAACGGCTAATCTGAGTCCTTCTGGGTCAGCTGGGTCGGAATTATGGCCAGTCCGTTCTGTCATGGCTACAGAACACTTTTCGAACCCAGATGCTGGAACCCAGAAGAAACACAGCGGGAGGCAAGCGTGGCAGGTAAGAGGTTTAATACGTGGAGCGAGCAGGAAACCGAGCGTGAGCAGGACTGGATGTCGGTTCCAAACTAGAGGCAGAAGTTAGCGGCGTCACTGGTGGATTTCTCCGTAGGCAGATGCTGGTGAAGGATGGGATACTAGAAGAGGCAGAGGCTCGTGGTGGGACCGCAGGAGAGGAAAGATTGGCGAGACCGGCTGGAAACTGATTCCTTGCAACCACTCGTGTTACTGGATTCCTGGAGGTGAGTAGAGAGAGACAGTTTTTAGTCATAGACTTGACGTAACGAAACAGACAATAGCTTGACTTGAAGACCAACTATGCACCATCAGGGGCAACGGACTGGCGAAGACTGATGATCCTGTGGCTCCTTATGAAGGCGGATGAGATGATGAGGTAAGTGGTCGCAGGTGGGGAGAATCAGCAGCCAAGCGGAGAGGAGAGGGGGAGGAGTCCGACAGAGGCACCGTATCAGAAATGACTTGGAGATGTTCAAAATATAAATGCTAAAATTTGTGAATTACAAGACTAGTCTATATTTTCAGGAAAATATAAACTAGTTAGTCATGATAAATGACCTTTGTCATCATTTATAGTAAGTTTTGGTTTTTGTTGCTTTTGTGTATCTCTGTGAGACAGTCTTGGTTGTTAATTGCCACATTACAGATACAAGATTTTTATTTTTATTTAAAGTGTATTTCCAAATTGTAAGTAGAAGTCTTTTAGCATAGAAACATTTGGTTTGTGTCTTACAGGTCAACAAGGAAGAAGCTGAAGTGACTTATTCTGCTGTTAGAGTGAAATGATAGAATCAGATCTTCACATCCTCCAGCTTTCTGTGTTTTCCAGCCCCTGATGGAAAAGTGGACACTTTAATGTGTTTGGAACGGAAGGACAGAGCAAACATGCAGGAGACCAGGATAATGGGGGAAACTCAAAGGTTTAAGGAATTAAACATGAACAGAATTAACTGTGAAACAAGGAAGAAAATTTGAAAAGACAGACTGACTTGATGACCCAGCAGGAGATACTTTGCTGCAGTGGTAGTTCTCACCACTGCAGTCAATGTTACGTCACACCAAACCAGAATAAGGTTCTGCAGTCCTTTTCAAGTCAACACCTGCTAGGCCGTGGGTGTATCAAAGGAAAGTGCACACTGAGGTCTAGATAAATGCAGTTTATTGGAGCTCAGGTGGTAATGAAACAGGGATACTGCCGGATGCTCAGAGGAGTCTGTAACAGAAACACAAAGAGAGGGAATGTTTGGCAGATTATTGCACTGGAAGCAGTTATCCACCTCCAGGAAACATCCTCTTTGTAGGGAAGATGTCCGGAGACGCCAAAGAAGAAATAGAGGGCACCGTGGAATCTGTATAGGGTCCAGACCAGGTTCCTGCACATGAAATCCAATCCAGAGATCCAGGCTTTGGCAACACATAAAATATTTCAAACAAATAAGATTTTTACCTCCAGACTGAAGCATGAAAATAAGGATTCAATTCCAGTCATAGTCATTCTTACTTTGTTGGTTTCTCGTTGTAAATATTAATTTCTTTGATGACTAAATGAAAAAGAAAGTCGTGTCTCCACAATCTCAATATTTTAAGTGTCAGTAAATTTGAGTGATGTCAATCAGACTGAAAGGAAGATTTACTGGTTGATAAACAATAAAATCAAGTTAATGAAGGTGAAAATGAAACAACAGAAGACAACTGATGTCGTTATATTTGAAGATAAAGCTCAACAGTTCATCAGTTTAGTATCATAAAAAGGACGTCTTTCTTTTTCCTGTCAGAAGTGTCATAACAGAGGAAATGTTGTGTTTGTTCATTTCCTGAACACACTACATGCTTCTTAAACTGCTCTGTAATGAACTTTATTACTTTTGTTCACAAACTGTCTGGTTTTGATCTTTTGTAACAAACTTGATGTTTCATCAAAGCAGCAACTGAAACGACTGATATTCCATGAACAAGGCCGTCCTCTTTTACTGGTCCAGTTTCTTTCTGTCAGTCTGCGTTCTCCTAACCACCACCATGTGGATACTATATGATCAAATCAATCTTTGTTTATGCAGCTCTATTCATAATTGGTAACATAAAGTGTTTTACATTAAGATCAATATTAAAACAATATAAAAAATCATCTTAAAATATGTAACTTAGTCTTTGGAGGTGCACATTTGGCACATACTAGATTCAATTTTCTTTTAATACCACGGAAAAAATCACTCCATTTGTTTATGAATGCCTCTGGTCAATAATGCTGATCCTGTTCAGTGATCGATTGTTTGTGCCTAGAATGACCAGAAGGGGGCAAACGCGGCTTGTTTCACTCATTTGAGTAAATGCTCTCATTTAGGGAACAGCTCATCTTGTTTTCTTTCTTTCCCCTTTCAGGACAGTAACACACACCGCTGCTCTGCGTTGTGTTTGTGTTCGTTAGAAAAGACACCAAACTTCAGTTCTGATGTGTGACTTTGCAGCTCTTTATTTTGTCTTGTCCAAAACACAGATGGAAGTGCTCAAAGGCAGGAAGTGGAGTGCAGGGTCTCTAGAAATCCTGCAGACGTTGCCAGATTTGAGCAAATGCAGCGGAATGAATTCATTCATTGTTGGGTGAGAAACGTTCCTGGTAGGAACTGACCAGTATGTTTTTTTGGGGCCGATACCAAGACTGTCAATAACCAAATTCTGCATTCAAATAATGGCGTAAAAAGGATGGAAACCTGAAATTCCAATAAATGAATGCTGTAAGTATGTTTTATTTAAAGTAAATCAATAAAGAAATACAGACAGAGGCATTTCTTTCCATGCTGAATAAAAATGTAAACAGCTCTCTGAAATGTTCTTCAGCAAAAAAGCATAAGTGTTCCAAAAAACACAAATTGAATTATTTTAAGCTCAAAATGCAATCTTCATTTAATCTTTCATTAGCTGCAATGGTTTGGCATCAGCAGTCAAGTTTGCTTCTTTATTTCGACTCTTTAAACAGCTGAGTTATTATTCCTATTTGATAAGGTCTGCTGCAGTGTTTTACAACCTTTTTTGAGCCAAGGAACACCAGCACCCAAAAATTAAAAAAGGGGAACTCCATAGTCTGTATTGATGTACCGTCCCTCCACAATCTCACGTACATTTTTGTTAAAAAAAAAAATGTGACAGAAAAAGCTGGAAGTTGCAGCTGTTTTTAAAAAAAAGATGTAATAAGTTAAGTTAGATTTTAGTAATAATTTTCAACTAAATTATTTGTAATTTTACCCTGGTAGTTATTTTTTCCTCCAGTTTATTAACAAGCAATTTTATGTAACCTCATCAAAAACAAATATATTCTTTCTAAATTGTGATTTATTTATTTATCTGTTTATTTTTTCAATGTTGGTGACCAAACTCTGGGGTATTTGGCTGTTAATAAACACAAACCTTGAAGGAGAACTACACTGTTGACCTCTGATTTCATCAAGAGGATTTAAAAACTGTTTGATGTGTGTTCGTTGTGGTTTCAAGACGTTTAAGACTCATAGTAGCGCAGAGATGCTGTCACTTTAACCCAATGTATCATGGGAGATGTAGTGCCAACTGCCGCCAATGGAAGACAGACTCACTTGAGCTTCATGGTTTTGTTCACTTGTTCCACAGTCTGACACTGGATTCTGTGGAAAGCTACACCGCTAAAGATGAGCTTTAGCTGGTATTTTTGTTGGAACTGAGAGACTTTATGAGCAGAATCGGAACAAGGAAGTTAAGATTTTAACCACTTCTGATTTGTCAGATTGATGACTTATGATTAAGCCTCTAAGAATGATTGGTGGAGACAGTTAAAGGGGCGGGACTTTTTCGAAAAAAAGAGCTGAAGCTGCAGCTAAATCGCGGTACCGTCATTCTTCTCAAAGTTTCTTTAATAGAATCAAGTAAACACAAAGAAAACAGTATTTTTATGATCTTTCATATTCCTGACTACTCAGTGTTTTATCAGGGCCTCCTTGGATGAACACAGAGCTGATATCCTGGAGATGGAAAATGTTTTTGATCAGTGAATGGGTAATTTCCCATGGTACACTAGTGTGCCGCGGTACACTGGTTGAAAAACACTGAACTACTGCAACTCCAAGTGTTTTTATCACTGCTTCTTATCTACGTTTTATTCACACACCAGCCATGCTGCCTCACCTGCTAACTCACCTTCCTCAATTGAGGGTCAACGTCTAAAACATAAAATATTAACAATTGATTGCAATGAGCGTAAAGATTTAGCATGTTTAATACGCGAAATGAATGATAAAAATAAGCTGATCACTAACTGCCTGATTAATAAATACTTTTAGTAATAGTTTGATTTCATAAAAAAAGTTAGTCCAGAAAGTTCATGAATCTGCATGAATACACATCAAAAGTGTTAAAAAATAGAACAATTTTCTCCGATATGTACTTTTTCTCTGTTAAAGGAGTTTCTGCCTCTCTTCTTCACAGGGCGTCTTCATCACCATCCTCCGTGCTTCATTCTGGAGAAACAATTTAGAGAAAATCAAGCAGTTCTTTTTCTCCTAAAAGCAAAAAATTCCGATATTTTTATGTCTACCTTCAGCACACCTGATGAAAAAATTAAATGTATAAATGTCTAACCTGTTAGAACGTAGTCAGCCTCTATCTTCACTTCTTCATCTTCAACAAACTTGCAGGTGAATCTTTTGTTGTTTCCACTCTGATGTTTCACAGTCAGAACAGAATCACAGTTTGTTTGTTTTTTAACCTCAAACTCAGGATTTTTACCAGACAGTTGAGATCCTGTCTCATCCATCCAGATGGGGTATGGATGGCAGTGACCAGGTTGATTATAATTCTTTAAAGAGCATGTCAAATCCACTTGTCCATTAACATCTGGTGGAGACGAAGTAACTGAAAAACAACAGATATTTAAACATTATTTTTAGTTTAGGTGATTACATTCTTTTTTTCACAATTTAATAAAACAATAGGACACATTTTTAATTTGACACAGTTTTTACTTAAATCAATCAAACTGATCTGAAGTTTATCAAGTTAAACTAAACAGAAAACCTCTTTAATCAGTGATAATCAGAGACATTGATCTTTACTGTTTATGGATTCATCAATTCAACCTATTTACTATATAAAGAATGAAACATGTCATGATATTTTCTCCCATCAGTCGACTCTCTCACATCTCTCACACTAAACATGCTTTGTCAGCAGTTTGACCTTTTTCCAACCTAAATGCTTCAAGGAGTTCACATGTCAGAGCTTTTTTTTGGATCAGATCAGAATACTCACTGCTCAAAGTATTAAGGAGCATAGGCATCCTATGACTACAGATGTAAAGACCAGCATCTTCATCAGTGATGTTTGTGATGAGCAGAGAGCAGTTACTGCTCAAACTCAGCCTGGAATCTCTAACTGAACTGTTGTAAACATTTCCTCCAAAGATCATTCGTTTTATCTCCCCATCATTGGAGGGTCTTATGTATGCCCAGATAGTATTGGAGCATTGGTCGGAGGATTCATCAACAGGACAGTTTAAAAGGATGTCCTCCCCCACTCTTTTGAAGTGGACGTCAAATTTGAAGTCGAAGCCTGCAAGAGAAACTTAAAGAAACAGAGAAATACAATTAAGGATCACAAACAAAATCATTGAACAACAGTTGAGGTTTAAAAATGCAAAGAAGAAATACACAGTCTGCACACGCATAATGTAAATTGTTTATAAACTATATTTTCAAATGTGTAAAATTTGCAGTTTTGTCTTTGCAAGCCTTCTTTTCAATAATTTTTACCTTTTTGTTTCTGGGTCATTTAAACATTTAATAACTTTAAATTCCAATACTTCTATTATGAATTATTTTTAAGCACTTTAGCAAGTATTGATGCAGCTCTTGTAATAAAAAAAAATAATTTAATGCTAGTTTAGTTATTGCAAATATTTAAGCTTTCTGTCTTCAGTATTCAAAAGGCGTAATTATTAGAATAACATTTTGAAAACTTTCTATTAAAAACTTATTTAAAAAAAAAAACTAACTACACCAATTCATAAAAATACCCTTTTATTACCCATTTCTCCAAGTGAAATCAAATATACCTTGTAATTGATGTAACAGACACACTATAAGTGGCAAACAAAGGTCTTAAACTTAAATTAAGAAATATTTGGAAAGAAAAATTCAAACAAATAAAATCTTTACCTCCAACCTGAAGCATGAAAATAGTCAGCAATTTCAGTAGTAGAGCCATACTTTCTTTGTTGGTCTCCTGCTGTAAACATTAATTTCCTCCTTGATGATGGTTAAGTAGGAGATAAAATCTTGGCTCCACCCACTCAATAATTGTTGCTTCAACACACACACACACACACATACACACTGGAGGTAGGGAGGGTGAAGGGTCTTGCCCAAGGACACAACAGCAGTTGGCTAAGGGGGAGCAGGGACCGAACCGCCGAGCCCTCGATCATTAGACGAGCTGCTCAACCGCCTGAGCCACTGCCTCCCATACTTAATGTTGCTATAGTTAAAGATAAATAAAAGCTCAACAGTTGATAAGTTAAAAAAGGCAGATTTTTTTTGTAAACTCGTGTCACAAGTGTCATAAAGGAAATGCTTTGCCGAGTTATTTTCTGTACTCAGTTTATGCTTCTTTAGCTGGTCTGCATTGAACTTTGTCCACTGTTTTTTTTTGTAATATACTTGATCACACATCTGCAACTAAAATGACTGTTATCACTATATTTGCTGGAGTATCAGTCATACTTTAGTTTGAGTCGCAAAAGCAAAAAAATGCACAAAAAACTAAGACTTGATACAAAACTTGTATAAGGCACTACCTGTAAAAATGTGGATTTCTGTGGTTCATTTTAGGGATTCGTTTACGACAAGCCAGTAACTAGTATTCTATTTAGTTTTAGTGAAGAATTCTAGGCAATCATTTTACCTTTTCAGCGATTGATGGGCTCATCATGGATTCAGTGGGTTTTGAGGATGGATGGATGGATGGATGGATGGATGGATGGATGGATGGATGGATGGATGGATGGATGGATGGATGGATGGATGGATGGATGGATGAATGGATGGAGTACAAAAGTGCATCTTCGCCAGCGGACAAAATCCAAACAGTACTTATTTCTACCTAGGTCCTCAAATGCTGAGCTCAAGGCCTACCACTGCAGCTTCCTCTGGGGTCTGTTCATACACCTTCTTAAACTCTTCATCTGTTCTCCTAAAGGCCAGCATTTACAAAACCCCACCAACAATTTTACAAGTTGCAGCCAAGTCTACATTTTCTGCTGCCATGCATCACATACTGTTGCAGTCCCTTCAGGAATTGGACAGGTCACCTCCACACACAGGACAAATTCAAAGCTGATGCTTTAGAGAATGATCATTACATCACACCCTGAAGGGTCGAGAGAATCTTGCAGTTTCTTTTCCTCAAGAAATTGCATAACAGCAGGGAGGAATATTGTTGAAGTGTTGTTGGCAGTTCGTCTGCAGTTCCTTCTGTTGATGCTGACCATGGAAAAACCACTTCTGCATTTCAATAAAACCACAATTTTTTGGGAGAAGTTGGCAAAAAAAAAAAAAGCACATTGTGCTCCACATTATTTTGCATACAAACCTTAAAATGCATTGTTCCACATTAGAATTAACAACAGAGTTCCAAAAAATTTGATAGATCATAGAAAACAGAAAATTGTCATGTGTTGAATTTCCTGCATTAGGAGGTCATATTTACTAAAATCCAAAACTATTCCAATCAAAAACATCCTTATAGGCCAAGTTACATCTTTATAGTTCTTGCATCCATTGAACTTGTGGGTTTTTGTTTTAAAAGTACATCTTCGGCACTGGACAAAATCCAAACAGAACCCTCTACCTAGGTCCTCAAATGTGGAGCTCAAGGCCTACCACTGCAGCTTCCTCTGGAGTCTGTTCATACACCTTCTTAAACTCTTCATCTGTTCTCCTAAGGCCAGCCTCTGCAAAACCCCGCCAACAATTTTACAAGGTGCAGCCAAGTCTACATCTTTCTGCTGCCATGCATTAGATATGGTTGCCGTCCCACTCAGATATTGGACAGGTCACCTCCACACACAGGACAAATTCAAAACTGATGCTTTAGAGAATGATCATTGCATGACACCCTGAAGGGTCAGGAGAATCTTGCAGTTTCTTTTCCTCAAATAATTGCATAACAGCAGGGAGGACTATTGTTGAAGTGTTATGGGCAGTTTCTTCTGTGGATGCTGACCATGGAAAAACCACTTCTGCATTTCAATAAAACCACAATGTTGTTTGGAGAAGTTGGCAAAAAAAAAAAAGAGTAAAGCACATTGTGTTCCACATTATTATGCACAACAGAGTTTCACAAAACGTGATCATAAAAAACTTAAAATGGCATTGTGTTGAATTTCCTGCATTAGGAGGTCATATTTACTTAAATTCAGAACTATTCAAAAACATCTCAATAGGCCAAGTTACATCTTCATAGCTCTTGCATCCATTGAACTTGTGGGTTTTTGGAGACTTTCTGTTTGAATTTCTTTGCAAGATGTCATATTAGCCTCCCAGAGCTGCTGTTTAGATATAAGCTGCCCCCCACCCTCATGGATATTCTGCTTGAGGATGCTCCAAAGGCACTCCATAGGGTTAAGGTCAGGGGAGGTTGGGGTCACAACATCAGTTTATCTCCTTTTATGCCCATAGCAGCCAATCATGTAGAGGTATTCCTTGCAGCAGGAGATGGTGAATGTCATCCACGAAAATAATTGTCATGGAAAGCCAAGTTCTTCTTTTGTACCACAGAAGAATGTGGTCAATAACTCCACATCCTTTTCAGAGGTCAATTTCACACCTTCAGGGATCCTCATACATTTTGTGAAGTTGCAGGACATAGATGGGATCGGCGTCTGTTAATTCAAGTACATTACAGGACTTACGGATTCCAAGGCGCACTGTCATTGAAAGAGAAAGCTTTGGAGCGGGACAGGACCGGCCGGCTGGTCCAAGCAAGGGAAGCATGTCTCCGATCAGAGCAGTTGGACTCGTAGCTTCGTGTTTGCGGGCAGGGGATGGTGCTTTGTTATGGTGTACACTCCGGAGGAGACTTTAGACTGCTGTCTGTCTAACTGTTTTGCATGAGCGAGTTGTCAGACTCAGGAGAGCTGTGTCTCCCTGGAGATTTGTATCTCTGAGCAGAGGAGTGGCTATGGGACAGTGTGTGAGCTGGCGGAGGTGGCTTTTGAATGCAGTAATGCCGCTCCGCACAGTCCTGAGAAACCGTGCATAAACACGTGAATTTGTGTTACACATTGAGTCCAGACAAAATAAAGGCTGATGTCATTCCCACATATTTATGTGCAGCTAAGATGCACATTGCGGCATGGATTTTAAGTGCATCTAAGGCTAAATGTTGTTGGCTCATATTAACCTAATCCTAACCCTTCTTCCAGGTCTGTGCGGCCATAAAGCACTGGCCTCATGAATATTGAATATTATGAGCGAACAGGCAATAACTAATAATAAAAGCACGTTTAGAAGATCATGTCCCTCTAAGCCGCAGCTTTGTTTGTTTACAACGGAACTTGCTGTTACTTCTTCTATGGCCGTTTCCAGTATTTTAGATTTGATTTATTCAGATCGAAGGGCGACGTATATAAACGTTTGATATAATCTGCTAGTGTTTTTCGAGCCCCATGTACGCAGCTCTATTCTATTCTGATCTTTCATCCGATGAAAGACTTTTTGCACATGTGACCGCAGCTATTGACCTGATCATCAGAAAAAATTTGGCCTAGTTTTATGACATATAACAATGACGTATTAGGGATAGGGATCTATCTATTCATGGCGGGAACTATCAATATTTTTGGGGAGAAATCTCATTATAAGTCATTAGCTCATTAAACAGACTCATTATAACTAACATCGTTGAATGATAAACATCAGACTATAGATGTAATGTATTATTTTTTTTAAATTAATAGTGTTATGTCCATGTGAATGGTCTAACTTACTAAAAATCTTTTTAGTTTTAACATTTTCACCTCAAATGTGTCACATTATATAAGTTTTGTTTATGGTGAAATCAAGATTTCCTTACTTGAGTGAATTGGTTTTCTTTTCTCTTAGTCACCTCGTTTTCACCAGAAAATAATGGAATACTCACCTTACAGTGCTCCCTGAGTGGATATGATAAAGTTCTCTGTCAGCAGAGCAGCTTCTACTGTAAAAATAAGAGAGGAATAGTGGTGTTTGGTAAAGGTGTGGAGTTTGAGTTCAGAGGACAGAAGAAATTGTGTCTCTTTTCTGGCTGTGAAACATCCAAGAAAAAACAGCAAAAGATATGTGTCATCAAGAAGCCATCAACTCATTTCTTAATAGTATTGAGCTGTAGATAGACAATGAACTGGTAGCTGCACTTAATGGCATGGAAAATAATAAATCACCAGGATCGGATGGCTTCCCTGTTGAATTCTATAAGCACTTTTGGAATATTATATCTCCATTATTCATCAGAGCAATTACAGAAATAAAACAAACCTCAATACTTCCAAAACACATGAATACAGCAGTCATCTCTCTGCTCCCAAAGCCTAGTAAAGACCTAACCCTCCCATCAAATTATCTCCCAATCTCTCTTATTAATGTAGACTTAAAAATCATCAGCAGAGATTTAGTTTACAGGATTGAAAAAGTAGATCAAACTGGTTTTATTAAAGGAAAACATTCCTCTGGCAACACACGCAGACTGTTTAATTTAATACATCATTCTACTTTATTTTTTATTTATTTTTTTATTTAGCCTTTATTTAACCAGGAAAGTCCCATTGAGATTAAAAACCTCTTTTACGTGGGAGTCCTGGCCAAGAGGCAGCAAAAGGTAAAAACACAGACAACAAATACAATTACAATTTCACTTATAAAAACAGTTACATTTAAAGGAGTTGACCTCAAGTGCTCTCAGTCTGGCTTTAAAATCATTTAAAAAGATAAGTTCCAGGTTTTTTGCAGTGTGTTCCATGAAGTGGGAGCAGCGTGAGAAAAAGATCTTTTTCCCAGTTCTGTGCGGACAAATGGAACACTGAGCAATAGTTGATCATTTGAACGCAATGAATAAGAATCAACATTTCTCCTCGTTAGTAAATCTCCAATGTGGGAGGGAAGCAGTCCAAGCATGGCCTTGTAAATAAAAGTGTACCAGTGTCCTTGCCTTCTTGTGGACAGAGATGACCACCCCACACGAGAGTACAGTTCACAGTGATGTGTTAATGCTCTACTATTGGTTATAAACCTCAGAGCAGCATGATACACAGAGTCTAATCTGTAAAGACAATGATTTGAAGCATTCATGTAAAAAAGGTCCCCGTAGTCTAAAACAGATAGAAATGTTGCAGTCACAAGCCGTTTTTTTACCTCGAAAGAGAAGCAAAGCTTATTTCTAAAAAGAAAACCCAGTTTCAGTTTTAGTTTCTTCACAATATTTTCAATGTGGGGCTTGAATGTCAAGGAATCATCAAGTAAGACCCCAAGGTATTTGTACTCATGTACTTGCTTTATAGCATCTCCGTGAAGAGTGAGAATCTTAGGGAAATCTTCTGGCACCTTTTTGGTATTAAAAAGGAACATGAATTTGGACTTTTCCGTATTTAGGACAATTTTCAATTGCAGAAGTGTAAGCTGCACATTATCAAAAGCTTTCTGTAAAGATTCAACTGCTTTCGCTGGAGTTTGTCCAAAGCAATAGATAATTGTGTCGTCAGCATAAAGATGAATATTAGCATCTTGAAGATCTTGTCCTAGTTCATTAATGTATAAAATGAAAAGTAGAGGTCCTAATATTGAACCCTGTGGCACCTCCCTGTGGACATTTAAAAATTCAGAGGACAAGCCATCACATTTAACACACTGAGTCATTTCATTCAAGTAATTTCTATTCTTATAATAATAATAATAATCTATTATTATTATTTATGTTTGTTTGTTTATTTTTTGTTTGTTTGTTTTATTTGGAAATAATGACAAGATTATAATTTCTAGTGTGGGTTTCATGTTGGATACTGCTGATTTTTCCAGTATCAAGAATATAACGAAAGCATAGTCATATACAGTCATGACCATAAATATTTGGACAGAGACACAGTCTTTCTAATTTAGTTTCTGTACATTACCACAGTGACTTGTAAATAAAACAACTCAGATGCCATTGAAGTGCAGACTTTCAACTTTTATTCCATGGGTTGAACAAGAAGATTCCATAAAAATGTGAAAAACTAAAGCATTTTTTAAAACAATCCCTTCATTTCGTGGGCTCGTAAGTAATTGGACAAATGAAATAACTGAAAAGAAAATGGCCATTACTAATATTTGGTTGAAAACCCTTTGTTGACGATGACAGCCTGAAGTCTTGAACTCATGGACATCACCAGATGCTGGATTTTCTCCTTCTGAAACCTCTGCCAGGCCTTTACTGCAGCGGCTTTCACTCGCTGTTTGTTTGTGGGCCTTTCTGTCTGAGGTTTAGTCTTCAACAAGTTAAATGCATGCTCAACTGGGTTAAGATCAGGTGACTGACTTGGCCATTCAAGAACTTCTTTGCTTTAATAAACTCCTGAGTTGCTTTGGCTGTATGTTTTGGGTCGTTGTCCATCTGTATTATGAAATGTCGCCCAATCAGTTTGGCTGCATTCACCTGGATCTGCGCAGACAGTACGTCTCTGAACACCTCAGGATTCATTGGGCTGCTTCTGTCCTGTGTCACGTCATCAATAAACACTAGTGTCCCAGTGCCACCAGCAGCCATGCACGCCCAGACCATCACACTGCCTCCACAGTGTTTTACTGATGATGTAGTGTGCTTTGGATCATGAGCTTCTCCACCCCTTCTCCATACTTTTCTCTTGCCATCATTCTGGTAGAGGTTGATTTTGGTCCAAAGAATGTTTTTCCAGAACTGTGCTGGCTTTTTTAGATGCTTTTTAGTAAAGTCCAATCTAGCCTTCCTATTCTTGAGGCTTATGAGTAGCTTGCATCTTGCAGTGTACCCTCTGTATCTACTTTCATGCAGTCTTCTTTTTATGGTAGACTTGGATAATGATACGCCTACCTCCTGGAGAGTGTTGTTCACTTGGTTGGCTGTTGTGAACGGATTCCTCTTCACCATAGAAATGATTCTGCAATCATCCACCACTGTTGTCTTCCGTGGACAGCCAGTTCATTTAACGTTGCTGAGTTCACCAGTGCTTATATCTCAGTGGTATATCTCAGGATATACCACACTGTTGATTTTGCCACTCCCAATACTGTAGCAATTTCTCGCATGGTTTAACTGTTTTCTCAGCTTAATGATGGCTCCTTTCACCTGCATGGGGAGCTCCTTTGACCAAATGTTGTCTGTTCACAGCAAAATCTTCAAAATGCAAGCACCAGTCCTCTAATCAACTCCAGTTTTATTTAAAATTCACTGTGGTAATGTACAGAAAGCAAAATAGAAAGAATGTGTCTCTATCCTGCTTGGTGTATAGTGGTTAGCTCTCATGGCACTATGGCTTCCTTCCTCCAGTCTATAAACATGCTTTGTGGGTTAATTGAGGATTCTAAATTGCTCCCAGATGTAAATGTCAGTGTTTGTGTGATTGTGTGGCCCTGGAAAAGACTGGTGTCCTGTCCAAGGTGTACCCCGCCATCCCCGAACACTAGCCGGATTACCTCCTGCAGTCCAATGACTTCCCCAAAAAGATTCAGCAGGTTTATAAGATGAATAGATGTTTCTCTGTGCTGGGATGGAATGATATACTGGTTAGGATCCTCACCACCTTCACCCATCAGTAGTTTGGGCTCCAGCAAAACTGTGAACCTGAACAGGATATCAGCAGGTTTAAAAAATAGATGGATGGATAGATTATGCTGAAATGACCCCATTCACTGTGACCAAAATACAGTTTTGCTTGTTTGGTAGCCTGGTTTTAATGTAAGCCATGAATGTATACATTTTTGTCAAACAGACAGGAACAGTTTCCCTTTTCTCTCTTGTCTAAAAAGAATGAGTCCAGTATTATAGAATGAAAAAGATCTAATCGCGATCACAGATTTATGAAGATTTGGAGAGCTGCACACTGGATAAGTGGGCACTGAGAGGATTGTCCATTTACATTAACGAACTGATACCTATCGGATAAATAGGATTCAAACCACTGGAGGGAAGATCCTCTGATCCCTATGTCATGCTCTAATCTTTGGAGTAAAATACTGTGGTTAATAGAGTCAAAGGCTGCACTGAGGTCTAACAGGACCAGAATAGAAAGTAGTCCCTTTTCTGAGGCCAATAAGAAGTCATTAGAGACTCTAACTAATGCAGTTTCCGTACTGTGGTGGGGTCTAAACCCCGACTGAAAGTCTTCAAAGTGGCTGTTGTCCTGTAGGTGGCAGTAAAGCTGCTTAACTACAACTCTTTCTAGGATTTTAGAAATAAAGGGCAGGTTTGATATCGGTCTATAGTTGGCCAAGATGTTAGGATCCAAACTGGGCTTTTTCAGAAGAGGTTTAACAACTGCATATTTAAAAGACTGTGGCACGTTACCTGTTTCCAGACAGGTATTTATTATTGTTAATATGGAATCATAAAATAATTATAATATTTTTTTTAATAATTATTATTAAATAAAATATATTAATTATGAATAAAACAGGTTTTCGTGTCTTCCTGTTTGGGTGATTTATAGACAATATGATGCTTTGAAATGAGTTATAAACATTTTTAACTTTAGGGCTGAGAAGTAAGCTAGACTGTGATATTACTGTGATATTACAAACCACCTCCTTTCCCTGAAATCCTGGATTTTTGATAGTTAGCATAAAGGGGGGGGGGGGGGGGGTTGCATCATTCAGTCTAACATAGTCATCCTGTTGGAGCCAAGTTTCTGTTAAGGCTAGAAGACTGCTGTGTGTCACTTTAAGGTTTCTATGACGCGCTCCTTTCACTTGTCTTTCAGCACATAAACTAAAGCTAGGAACTGCTTGACTTTCCCTGCATGGGTTTTGCACCAGCACTAACCCTAAGGGAGGCTCAGAGGAGCGTTTTACACTGCTGCTCTGTGCCCGGGTCTCGTCTCTGGGTTGTCAGGTTGACCGATTAAGGCTAGCAGAAATGTACCTAGAATCCCTAGTTACCTAGTTTATCAGCTGTTAAATCTAATTGATACAGTAAAAATACGATTTACCAAACTTTGTAATTTTAGTCAATTCAAAACACAAAAGGCGAATTTCCAAAAATTAAAATCATGAAATCTAAGTAATACATATTTTGAATTTATCTATAGGTTGAACAAAACGGTGGCTATGAAGTGAAAATTTCATCAACAAATCATGCAATGCAAATAAAATAAAATAAAATACAAACATATTAAAGATCATAAGGGAAACAAATATAAATAACATGACAAAGAATTTCAAGCAAGTCATTTTGACATGGTGCCTCTGCCAGCTACTCTCCCCCTCCCCCGTCTGCTCTGTTCTGGACGCGACCAGCTGCCACCACTTACCTCATCACCGCTGCCTTCTTAAGGATCTCCTGGATCTTCAGTCGGTGCCAGTTCGTTTTACCTCCCACGGTGCATAGTCAGGCTCGCTCATGTTCTTGTTCTGTTTACCAAGTTCTGTGTTACTTATTGCTCCTCTCGTCTTTGCCTCAGGAATAATCTACTCTGGATCTCACCTGGTCGCAGTCCTCTGGTTTCACGCCGTCTCACCTCTGGAATCCTGCAACTGCTCTCCTCCAGCCAGCCGCTGCGCCTCTGTTGGAAATAAGCCAAAACTCACCTTCCTATATAAAAACTTCTAAACTCACCTTAATGTCTGAGTCTCCTTCTGGGTTACAGCATCTGGGTCACTCCGAATTATAGTCATATCATGACAGAACGAACTGGCCAAACTCCTGACCCAGCTGACCCGGAAGGGCTCCAACATGCCTAATCCATCCAAGAAAATCTTCTTACTCATCAAGCGGAAGCCATCACTCTCCTGTCCTCGGCTCAGTGGGATCTTTTTCGTCGCCTTGACAGCATCACGCAATTCCTCAGTGCATCTACTAGCCAACATGCTAATCCCGCAGCCGCTGCTCAAGATCCCGATTCCGTCAACAAAGCCACTTCCGCATCCGCCGACATCCCGGAAAATGTCCGCCTTCAGCCGGAACCTTTCTACGGCAATGTTGATACCTTTGGAGGGTTCCTACTACAGTGCCAACTCATTTTCCAGCAGGCTCCAAGGTATTACCATTCCGACCACAGCAAGATCTCATTAATTGTTAACTCTCTCCGCAGTAAGGCGCCACAATGGGCCCAAGCTTTTCTAGCTTCGCATCCTATTGCTCATCTCCCATACGACAGTTTCATTGGAGAATTCCGGCTTGTCTTCGATCAGCCCCGAAAGCAGGAAGAAGCAGTCCGGCGGTTATTTAGTCTCAAACAATGTAACCGCCCGGTAAGCGACCATCTGATTGACTTCCGAGATTTCCGGGAGATGGCGGAGTGAGTGGCGGTGTTTGAGGCAGGGTCTGAAAGAGAAACTAATTTTTGTGTCCAATAAGGAATTGTGGTGAGACCAACCATCCCCAGAAGTGTCAGAAAATCAATATTAGGAAGAAAAAAAAAACTACGAATAACATCTAGATATATTTTTCACGTTTTTTCTCTACTACATGAAGAATGGCTAATCCAAGGCAAGCTAACGTTAGCGACCATGATTATGACCTCCGGGCTCTTGAAAACAGTTGTGAGGAAGAAGAAACAGTGCAAATGGACCAAGCAGCTGCTGAGGATGTGAATGACCCGATCTGCTTAAACAGCCCAAACCCAAAAAGAATAAAGAAACGAGGAGCCACGAAAAAACAAGATGGCGCTAGTAACGCTAGCCTCACTCATGCCATGCAGGCTATTCTAACCAGATTTGACGGCCTTGATTCACGTATGGATGAAATCCAAACAGCTCTGAAAAGATTTGACGACTTGGAAAAGAAATTGGAAGGCATAGAGAATCGGATGGATGGGATTGGAAAATCTACAAAAGAGAACACAGAAAACATTGTGAAGCTGCAAGAACGTGTGGAGCATCTCTCATTAGAAAACAAAGAGTTGAGAGAGAAATGTCTGGAGAGCGAAAGATATGAGATATGAGAAGAGGAGATGGGACCTGCGGCTGATGGGGGGTGCCAGAGAAAGACAACGAAAACACCAGAGAGGTCGTCCTCGGTATCCTCACCCGTGTGGTTCCGATGTCTGTGGAGAAGCTCCGGGACACCGTTGACACCGTTCATCGGCTGGGAAAAAGAGGCGCAGTGAATAACAACATGCCAAGAGCCATAATAATCCAGTTTGCAATGCGCACGGTGAGAGACGAAGTTTGGAGAAAAATCCAAGGAAGCCAGAGTCTGCATAGAGATGAAGATCTACTTCAGGGAGGACTTTTCCAAAGAAGATCGGGAAGCAAGAGCCAAACTCTGGCCGATGGTGGAACAAGCCAGACGGAGCGGGAAGAGAGCCTTTCTGAAGGAGGGGTATGCGCTGATTGAAGGGAGGAAAGTGATGCCATAACGACCAGAGACAGAGTTCAAAGGTCTGTTTTTGTTGAGCATTAGAATGTTGTAATTTCAAAGTTGATAACAACAAGGTTCATAATTAAAAAAAAAAAAAAAGAACTTTTACTATTATCGGGGAAGTTGGTCCAAATATGTTGCTTTATGGTTTTGGACAGACATTCTGCTCATTCCTGCATCTTAAGGAAATCTCAGCGTTTATTTAGACACCAAGTTTTCTGCTCAGTGTTCATGTCTATTTTATTTGTTTCTTTAAATACCAGAGGTTTGAAAAATATTACAAAACGCAAGGCACTCTTTTTATTTTGTAAAGAACTTAAGGCAAATCTAATTTTACTGCAAGAAACCCACTCAGGTCCTGCAGATGAAGTATTTTGGAAACAACAATGGGGAGATATGTTGGAAAAACTTGCTAAGGTTTTGGTGGAATGGAAAATTTCTCATGCAACAGATAAAATAATTATTGGAGGAGACTTTAACATTGCTTCAAACTCCTGCATTGATAGATTACCCATTAAAGGACAACAACCAGAACACAATGATATCATTAGAAACTTCTGTTTGTCAACAAACACATTTGATTACTGGAGATTAAAAAACCCCACGTCTAAAAACTATACATGGATTAGTGCTTCAAACAATAACCAGCGATCAAGAATAGATTATTGGCTCATCTCTCAACCTTTATCTGCTCATGTAGGAAACTGTGAAATAGAACCGTCTCCACTTACTGACCATTGTTTAATCAGCCTTTCCCTAAAACTGTGCAAAAATACACACCCATCTCACAAAATTTGGAAATTTAACAATAAACTTTTACTAAATGATATATTTATTAAGGAGATCAAATCTCTATGTTTGAAAGTCAAGGGAATGGAAATGACAAACAAAGGGAAGTGGGAGTGGTTTAAATTTGAAAGTAAACGTATAGCAGGTGAAATTGGCAAACATGTTGTAAAAAATAGGAAAATAAAGCAAAAAGAAATTGTCAGAAAGATGAATATTTTATGCAACAAGGCTGATCCTTCAGAAGAAGATCTGGCTGAGTTAAACATGCTCCAGAAACAACTTGATGAGATTTATTCAGAAAAAGCAAACGGTGCGTTTCTACGATCCAGAGCTAAGTGGATTGAAGAGGGAGAAAAAAACACAACATACTTCTATGGATTAGAAAAATGTAGACAAACAAAGAAACATTTAGGTAAAATAAACAATAATGGAAGATTAATTGAAGACCCAGAGCAAATTAAATCTGAAATATTTTCATTTTACTCAACTTTATATAGCTCAAATTTTTGCCAAGAAAATTGTGACATATTTTTTACCCAAATTGAAGAACACATCCAAAAGATAGAAGACGTCGATAGAATTAGTTTAGAAGAAGATGTAACTATATCAGAAATTGAAATTGCATTGAAAAATATGAGTAATGGCAAATCACCAGGAATAGATGGACTGACTGCAGAATTTTTAAAGTTTTTCTGGCAGGACATTAAAGATTTAATGATTAATGCTTTCAAAGACTGTATCCATGAAGGTTGTCTAACTCCATCTATGAAAACTGGACTGATAACCTTACTCCCTAAACCAAATAAGGACTCTTCAAAGTTAGATAATTGGAGGCCCATCACCCTGCTGTGTAATGATTACAAATTATTGGCACTAGTTTATGCAAACAGGATTAAACTGGTTCTAGACAAAGTAGTGGATAGTTTTCAATATGCCTTTATAAAAGGAAGAAACATACATAATAATGTTAGATTAATTCTGGATATGCTGGATTATCAATCTACGATAGAAACAGAAAGTCTCATTTCATTTATTGACTATTTCAAAGCCTTTGATTCTGTAGAACACAACTTTTTATTTCAAACGCTGGAACATTTTGGATTTGGAAAAAACTTTGCTCAATTATAAGAATGTCCTATACTGAAATCTACAGTTACATCACTGTTAACTCAGAACTAACACCCAGAATAAATGTAACATGTGGAATAAGGCAAGGATGTCCAATATCACCAAAAATTTTCATTCTATGTACTCAACTCTTAGCATACTTAATTCTAAACAACCCTAATTTTCAAGGCATTAAGGTTTTTGATTTTGAATTCCGCCTTAGCCAGTTTGCATATGACACAGTTTTTTTTCTAAAAGACAAAAACATGGTAAAGAAAGCCCTGCAAATTATATACATTTTCTCAAAAGCTTCTGGTCTTCAGTTAAACTTACAAAAATGTGAATTACTACCCCTGTACTCTTGTCTGGAAAAAGAAATGTTTTCAATCCCAATAAAACACGAAGTGAAATATTTAGGAATTAAATTAATTAGAGATGAAAAAGAAAGAGAAAAAATAAACATAATGGAAAAAATTAACCAAATGCAGAAATCATTCAATCACTGGTTAATCAGAGATCTAACCATTTTTGGAAGAAATTTGTTGTCCAAATCTGAAGGAATTTCAAAATTAATATATCCGTGTCAATCTCTCTACATTAACCCAAAGAATGTTAAAAAAATTAACTCAGTTATTAATAAATTTATTTGGAGAAATAAGACCCATTACATCAGAAAATCTCAACTAATTAAGGAATATAATTTAGGAGGTATAAGGACAACGGATTTTGAATCAATGATTGGAACCTTTAGAATAAAATGGTTAAAAGACTTTAAGGCTAACCCTGACTCAATATGGTTTCATATTACCAAAAATATCTTCAATAAATTAGGTGGTTTAGATTTTTTGCTGAGATGTGACTTTGAAATTTCCAAACTTCCTATAAAGATTTCAGAATTTCACAAAAAAGTACTTTTCCACTGGAAAATGATATTTAGCCACAATTTCACCCCTCACTGCGCCACCCTGTGGAACAACAGAGTAATTACCACAAACAGGAAGACCATTTTTCATCAGAATTGGTTTGACCACAAGATTCTTTTTGTAAGGGATATTCTTGATTCAAATGGAGAAATTCTTCAGTTAAAAGACTTTAAAAGTAAATATGATATTGAATGCACAACCAAAGAATTCCAGAAAATCTGCAGAGCAATACCAATTGCTTTAATACATTTAATAAAAAATACAATATTGTCTTCCTATGTTCAAATTAAACTACCAAATTTAGTAATAGGAGAAATAAAACTTAATGAAAAAAATGTGATAATAAATACATAAACAAATCCTTTAAAGGTAAATTATATCATGACTTCAATAGAAAAGTGAAATATAAAATAACTGAGACACCTGTCACATCAGGTGCTCAACTATGGACATTCCTAAAATGGCCAGTGGTCCCCAAAATTAAAGAAATGCAGATCAAAATTATAAACAATTATTACCCTTCGGCAGATACATTGAGAAGTAGATTTGTCTTTGAGGTTGATCAGTGTCATTTCTGTCATGTAGCCCCAGAAACAACCAGACATCTGTTTTTTTCATGTTCAGTGATCCAAAGATTCTGGCTAGATTTTCATAACTGGCTTAGTCAAAAAATTAACAACATACAATTCACAGAAAAAGATTTTTTGTTGTATAACAGTAAGTTACCAAAAGAGACAACAAACTTAGTGAACATCCTCCTTCTTTTGGGAAAATATCATATCCATAAGAAAAAGTGGAAAAAAGATCGGCCGAACCTCCTGTGTTTTAAAAATGAAGTCAAATTGTATTTATCCTCATTGAAATGTATTCACAACTCAAATCCTTCCATTGATGACATTTGTAACTCTGCTACAGAATGGTTACAAATCTAGGGTCCAGATTGTTGATTGCCTTGTATTTTAATTTATGTTGATTTTTTTTTAATATCTTTAATACATGATACTTTGTGTTTTTTCGTTTTTTTATCTTTGTTTTTGAAAAGAGATGTGCCTTGCATCTTTGTGTGTTGTGTCTGCGAGAGTTTTGTAATGATTAAAAAAAAAAATAATAATAAAATAAAATAAAGGAAAATATGGAAGACTTAAAAAAATAAATAAAAGAAAATAAAAAAAAAAATTAAAAAAAAAAAGTCTCTACTCTACGGAGAGCCAAGAGGGACAAAACAGTTTCCTCCTTCCACTTCTTCTTCTTCTGTGGTTCATTTGCGTTTGGGAAACAGCTTCTGGTGCGTTACCGCCACCACCCAGTCTGGAGTGTGGATCAGGATTTTCCCCACGAATAGTCATGGTACTTACAACGAAAGTACCACCAAGATTTTCCACAACTTCGTTGTCTTGAAAAACAAATAAAAATTCACAATCTTCGGTTACTGAAAAAAAAAAAAAAAAAAAGATTGACTTCCGCATTCTAGCGGTCGAAGCTGGTTGGCCTGACTCTGCTCTAAAAGGGATTTTTTATCAGTCACTTAAGGAACGTATCAAGGATCATTTATGTTCTCAGCCAGAGGCGGACTCTTTTGAAGACCTAGTCACCGCAGCCTTAAGGTCCGACGTCAGGTTACGGGAACAGTTCGCAGAACAAAAACGTAAGCCTCCGCCACCTCCGGTCAATCCATCTCCCCCTCTGCATGCGGTTCAACCTTCTAGCCATGAAACTCTTGACAATGTCCCCCATGAACCTATGCAGATCGGTCATTCAAAACTATCCCCCGAGGAACGTGTTAAACGACGGGACGAGGGCTTATGTTTCTATTGTGGCCAAGCCGGTCATATGGTCTCCGATTGCCGCGCACGTTTAAAACTCCCGAGCCCCCCGTTAGATAACAGGCCACGGGGAGAAGTTGTTGAACTCATTCACAGTTCCAAGTTTTTGTGTGTTCCAGTCAAGCTCAGTCACGAGAATCAGGTTTTCGAACTCAAGGCTCTCATAGACTCTGGGGCTGAACATAGCCTTATCGATCAACGTCTCGTTCAAGAACTCTCTCTTCCTGTTGAACCTCTCGCTAATCCTGTTAAAGCTGCCGGCCTAGGAGGAAAACAACTCACTCGCATCACTAAGCGCACTGGTCCCGTACTCCTTCTTACCTCGGGAAATCACCGGGAATACCTGCAGTTTTTCATTAGTCACTGTCCTCAGACCCTGATAATCCTGGGGTTCTCCTGGCTCCAGATTCATAATCCGCACATTGAGTGGAGCTCGCCCCGTATTGCTAATTGGAGCACCTACTGTTTGGCTAATTGTCTTCATTCCGCCTTGCCCATTACCAACGTACCTGATTCAGCTCAAGAGGATATCGACCTGTCAAACGTTCCTGCCTGTTATCACGATCTTCGTACGGTCTTCAGTAAAGTTAAAGCTAGTTCACTTCCGCCCCACCGACCTTATGATTGCTCCATCGAGCTATTAAACGGCGCCCCCCTTCCCGAGGGGAAACTATATAAACTTTCGGGACCAGAAAAGATTGCCATGGAGAATTATGTTCAGGAAGCTCTGTCTCAAGGTCACATTCGCCCCTCATCATCTCCTGTCGGTGCAGGTTTCTTCTTTGTGGAAAAGAAAGACAAGACTTTACGTCCCTGCATTGATTTCCGTGAGTTAAATCAGATCACGGTTAAGGACAAATATTCTCTCCCTTTAATCGATTCCGTGTTTGAATTTGTCCAGCAAGCCAAAATCTTTACAAAACTAGATCTTCGTAATGCTTTCCACCTCGTGCGAATCCGTGAGGGGGATGAATGGAAGACCGCATTCACCACGCCATTAGGTCATTACGAATATCTTGTTATGCCGTTCGGCCTCACTAACGCCCCCGCAGTATTTCAACGCCTTGTAAATGACGTTCTGCGGGATTTCCTTAACAGATTTGTCTTGTATATTTGGATGACATCCTCATCTACTCTTCCGATTCCTCCCAGCATAAACATCATGTTCGCCTAGTTCTAGAAAGATTATTGGCTAATCGGCTGTTTGTCAAAGCCGAAAAGTGCGAATTCCATGTTTCCACCGTCCCATTCTTGGGATACATCATCGAAGCAGGCAACATACGTCCGGATCCAGCTAAGATTGAGGCCGTTGCCCAGTGGGAAATACCCCAGACCAGGAAAAAGCTTAAACAGTTTTTGGGTTTCGCAAATTTCGACCGCCGCTTTATCCGTAACTACAGTAGTATAGCAGCGCCTCTCACTCAACTCACCTCCATCAATAAAACTTACTCCTGGAACCCTGCTGCCGATTCCGCTTTTAAAAAACTTAAGTCCCTTTTTGTTTCAGCTCCCATCCTCATTCAACCTGATGTCACGAAGCAATTTATCGTTGAGGTGGACGCCTCTGATTCTGACGTGGGGGCGGTTCTGTCACAACGGGAAGACAGCTCTGGGAAGCTCAAACCATGTAAATTCTTTTCCCGCAAATTAGGCCCGGCGGAGCAAAACTATGATGTGGGCAACCGTGAGTTATTGGCTATAAAACTAGCCTTGGAAGAATGGCGCTACTGGCTGGAGGGAGCAGAAAAACCATTTATAGTATGGACAGATCATAAGAATCTCGCCTATCTCCGCAGCGCTAAACGCTTAAACTCCCGCCAGGCCAGGTGGTGTTTGTTTTTCGATCGTTTTCACTTTACGATCTCCTACCGTCCTGGCAGCCGAAATGTTAAGCCTGACGCTTTGTCCCGCAAATACTCCTCCTCTGATTCCTCCTCTGACTCATCCATTCTCCCCATGTCCTGTTTCGTTGGAAGTCTCACCTGGGAGATCGAGAGCAAAGTCCAGCAAGCTCAAGGTGAGATTCCTGCCGGCACCTCCTGTCCTTCTGGTACACTGTATGTCCCTGAATCCCTCAGGTCAGAAGTCATTGCCTGGGGACACACGTCCCGCATCGCCTGCCACGGGCGAGTTTACAGGACCATCCGCCTCCTAAAGCGGCGTTTTTTCTGGCCATCCCTGGAACGGGATGTCAGGGAATATGTCTCAGCCTGCAGTATCTGCGCCCGTTCCAAGGCTTCCAACAGGCCCCCCTCAGGTCACCTCCTGCCTCTATCCACACCTAGCCGTCCCTGGTCTCATATTGCGGTGGATTTTGTTACTGGGCTTCCTCCGTCTCAAGGCCATACGGTAATCCTTACAGTCATTGATCGTTTTTCAAAAGCCGCTCAATTCATTCCTCTGCCTCAGTTGCCCTCTGCCATGGAAACGGCCGATGCCCTCATCGATCACGTTTTCCGACACCATGGGATACCCAGTGACATCGTGTCCGACCGCGGACCTCAATTTACATCTCAAGTGTGGAAGGCTTTCTGCTCCGCCCTCGGAGCCACAGTCAGCCTTACCTCCGGGTACCACCCACAGGCCAATGGACAAGCTGAACGGGCTAACCAGGAGCTAGAGGCGGCTCTCAAGTGTCTGGCGGCTCAGAATCAGGAGGACTGGTCCAAATACCTGGTGTGGGTAGAGTATGCCCACAATTCCCATTCGTCCACTGCCACCGGGATATCACCTTTTGAGGCCTCCTTGGGTTACTCACCCCCTTTGTTTCCTTCCCAGGAATTGGATCTGGCAGTGCCCTCGGTCCAGCTCCACCTTCAGCGATGTCGTGACATCTGGCTGCAGACCAGGGCGGCTCTCCTCCGCACCAAGGAGAGCAACTGCCAGATAGCCAACCGTCATAGGGTGGTGAGTCCCAACTACCAACCTGGTCAGAAGGTTTGGTTATCGTCTCGTCACATTCCTCTACAGGCCTCGTCCCGGAAACTGGCTCCCAAGTTCATTGGACCCTACACCATTGACCGTGTCATAAATCCTGTTTGTGTCAAGCTGCGTCTCCCTGCTGCCCTCAAGGTGAATCCCACGTTCCACATCTCACAGGTCAAGCCGGTCACTGAGAGTCCGCTTTGCCCGCCGTCCACTTTCCCGCCGCCTGCCCGTACCATCGACGGCGCCCCGGCCTTTACGGTCAGTAGGATTTTGGATGTCCGGCGCCGTGGGCGGGGGGTGCAGTTCTTGGTGGACTGGGAAGGGTATGGTCCGGAGGAACGTTCATGGATCTCCCGTTCCCTCATTCTGGACCATACCCTCATCAACGACTTTTACCGCGCCCATCCTGACCGTCGTCTTGGACCGCCTGGTGGCGGTCGTTGAGGGGGGGGTACTGACATGGTGCCTCTGCCAGCTACTCTCCCCCTCCCCCGTCTGCTCTGTTCTGGACGCGACCAGCTGCCACCACTTACCTCATCACCGCTGCCTTCTTAAGGATCTCCTGGATCTTCAGTCGGTGCCAGTTCGTTTTACCTCCCACGGTGCATAGTCAGGCTCGCTCATGTTCTTGTTCTGTTTACCAAGTTCTGTGTTACTTATTGCTCCTCTCGTCTTTGCCTCAGGAATAATCTACTCTGGATCTCACCTGGTCGCAGTCCTATGGTTTCACGCCGTCTCACCTCTGGAATCCTGCAACTGCTCTCCTCCAGCCAGCCGCCGTGCCTCTGTTGGAAATAAGCTAAAACTCACCTTCCTATATAAAAACTTCTAAACTCACCTTAATGTCTGAGTCTCCTTCTGGGTTACAGCATCTGGGTCACTCCGAATTATAGTCATATCATGACACATTGCCTCTTATTGCCAATTATATGTGTTTTTAATCCTCCTTTTCCTCATTTAAAACTACATGCCTTATCTATACAATCCCACACTCCCTCTCATTTCCTCCCGATAAGAATCTTACACAAATATTATAAAAATAAAGTTTTGCCCCATGGAGCAAAGGGGTTTACACAATCATACACCTCCTGTGTTCAAAACTACATAATCCCCTATTGTAACAGGAACACAAGAGGCCCTCAGCTCTTACCTGTTTGCTCAGTGTGTAAAATGAACAACTTAAACAAAAACAAAACAAAAAAATGTGTATTGACACCAAACTGTTAATCAAACATAATGTCCATATATAATGTAAAATAAACAAAGTAAAAGAACTTAGGGGCAATACTATTTGTCATGTTGATCTATAATATTTATATTTAGCAAGTTTCATCACATTTCTGACTAAGAGTCACCAATATGATGCAATCCAAAAGTGGGTGGAGCTAAGACAAACTCAGTTCTTTCAGGAATAAAGAGGAAAATGTAGCTTTAAAAGCAGAAATTTACAGGAAAGCAAATACCTTCAATTCACAATGCCTTTTCTGGAACTAATGATTATTTTTATGCTTCAGTTTAAAGGTAAATAAAAAATGTTTTTTCTTTCAAGATTTTATCTTACAGAATTCTCCAGATAATATAAAGACTGTTAACTTGTCTTAAAAAAGATGTGATGAACGTGTTTTTGTTTTAAATGTTTCATTTTAAAGAAAAGTGTTGATACTTAAATGTTTAAATTTCAAGAACAAAGATTTGGGCCAGATTTAAAAATAGATTATTTATTTAAACAAAGTAAGAAAATCACAAAGAAAATAGATCCATCAAATCCACAGATTATCAGGAGTCCAAAGAGTTTCTTTAATTTTAATTCTTTTAATGTTCTAAATAAAAGAAAAGCACAAGAACTAAATAAAGATTGTGTTAAAATTGTAATCACCGCAAGCATAAAAAGTCCAAGAATGTATTTTAATAGTAACTACACTGAAAAGGGACATAGAAATTAGAAGACCTTCAAGTGTTTGTTCAACTTTCCTTAGTGTGTTATTTCTCTCTTGCAGGCATCAGTGGAGAAACTTTACATTTGTTTGCAAGAGCTGGAGATCAAGTACTTTTGCCTTACTGTGCTAATTCATCTTCTCAGTCATTCTCTGAAGTGAACTGCTTGTACCAAAAAGATAAAAGTACATCAGGAAATGTTGTCATAAGAGGAGACGTTGTTCAGAGTTCTGCTGGAGCTTCCAGGCTGAGTGTGAGCAGAAACTCTCTGCTGATGAGAAACATCAGCGCTGAAGATGCTGGACTTTATGTCTGTATTCAACCTCAATGTCCTGCTTTTATTTACCTAAGTATCTTGAGCAGTGAGTATTTGACCTCATCTATTTGCCAACACTGTCAAGAAACACTGCAGCTAGTATTTTGTTTCCTTTTTCTGAGTATCTCACATTTTTTGTCTTTGTTTCAGTCTCTCCATCTCCACCAGATCTTCATGGAAATGTCAAACTACATTGTTCTCTCATTAGCATTGATGACCAAGTTTCTTGTCAGCGCAGCAGCATCTTGTGGGAGAATGAAACAGGAAATGAGCTGATTGGTGAAAAAGCTGAGTTGGAGGTTGGAGGACGGAGAAACTGTGATTCTGTTCTGACTGTGAAACATACGACTGAAAACAACAGAAGATTCACCTGCAAGTTTGTAAAGAACAAAGAAGTGAAGATAGATGCTGTCTATGTTGCAGCCTTTACAGGTAAAACACAAGTAATAATACGATTAAAGTTTGTTTGCTCTGTTTACCGAAAAAGCTCAGTAGGAATATTTCACAATTCAATACAAAAATAGACATGTATAATGTCACAACAGTTCAGGGAAATCTTGTTTCTTCCATGGCATCTGTGTTGCAATAGGGTGATGTAACCTTTTACAAAAACCCACCGTTCTGTTCCTTTTCCCATTCATAAACTGCATCAGATTTCTAATCCTGAATACAAAAATGTACGTTTCCTGAGCAGCTAATGGCTCATGCCGTTTTATTTAAATAGGGCAAAGGTCAACAGTGTCTTCTCCCAGCCTCAGCCCAGGAGTGTGCTAAAGCTTTACTGAACAACTTGAACCCTACCAATCCCCACCTCCATTCTATACGCACTCATTCATCCTTAAACACTTTACCAGACACTTTTTCTAGTTTGGGATTACAGCCCAACTGTTCACTCTCACTAATATGGTCTTTAGATGGAGACACTTCCACAGTGAAGGAGGAGCTACCATCTCCTTAGTCTCCTATTATCACATGTGTGTTCAGTCCTTCTAGATTCTGACTGTCTGGGTCTCACTAAGTACAAGACATTGTAATAGGTGGGATATCATAGTCCCTGCAGCTCTGTAAGCGCCTTGCTTTGTCTCTTCCCTCTTTAGAGGTGTGGGAGTTTGTTGGGTAGTGTTTTTGAGATCTTTACTCTGCTTATCTTTGATGCTTCACACAGACTGCAATGATTATAATCGATTTTCAAACGTATGGTACTTCTGCGTTTTGAGAAGGATGTGACCGATATATAATTAGCAAATTTAAGTCTCTGACTGGTCAAAGTTCCACTCCTTTAACTGTTAACAGGCATTTAATGGCAAAAAAAATGGCTTAAAAACCTGCGTGGCGACGCAGGAACGTGAGAGTTTAAAACGCAGAGGCGTTCTGTCAGTGAAGTTTTAGAATTCTCTGTTGTTTACATGTTGACTTCAGTTCAGGTGGGTAGAAGTCAGGGAAATATGTTGACCTTCCTGTTGGTCCAACTGTTTGTCATATATTTTAAAACTGATTAATGTTATTTATTTAGTCCATATTTAATTCTTTGACCACAGATCGTAACCATAGCAGCACATCTATCATAACTGGAGCTATGGTCAGTGTGGTGTTGATGCTTCTGGCTGTCATCACTGCTGTTCTCTTCAAACGAAGGAAAGCCAAAGTGACCGGTGATCAAAAAAGTGAAGCAGGTACAGGATTTGTTTCAGGGGAGTTGAACAGACATAACTCCAACATGTCATCAGTGCTGCAGCTGGGATCTATGACGGAAAAGGTGTTTTTTTGCTACTTTGTGTTACTTCGTGTGTTACATGCACACACACAAATAAAATCAGCTCAGGAATAACATGTACTGTACACTCTTTTAGTACTTAGAAAGCATTGCTTTAAAGGAACTTGGGGAGATGTGTCAATTCAATTCAATTCAATTTTATTTGTATAGCCCAAAATCACAACAACAGTCGTCTCAATGGGCTTCGAAGTAAAACATGAACTCAAAAGGATCACAAATACAAAGAGTTCAATAGGAAAATACTAAAATGAACTAACAAACTGACTAAGCTATACTGGCATCCCTGCCCTTAGACCCCCCTTCGCGGTAAGGAAAAACTCCCAATTCCGGAAAAAACGAAGAAACCTCAGGGGTGCCCACATGAGTTACAGTTGGAATTCTCCAATCACAGCAATTTCACTAACAGCACAGAGATTTCCTTTAAAACCAGAGCAGACCCTCTTAGTTTACAAGACCTGCCAGTTATTAAGTGGCCCCTGAAATGTTTTTTTTTTTTTTTTTTTTTTTTTTTTTTAATAAATCATGTTGGAGTTCGTGATAGTGGAAGTGATGGGTGCTAAGAACAAAGCCCTGAGGAACTCCTGTGCTAAAAAGTGAAGAAATAGAGGCATGAAAGACAGTTTAATTAAGTTTTTTGTAATGTGTTCAGAAAGTAAATCCAATGAAACTTTAATTATAGAGCAGGGGTGGGCAAACTACGGCCCCGGGCTGGATCCGGCCCGCCTCCATGTTTGGTCCGGCCCACTGATCAATATCAGAGACCCATGTTTATATATACAGTAATCCCCCGCCCATTCGCGGGTGGCCGCAGATGACGTGACGTCACAAGCGTGAGACGCAGAACAGCGCTCATTCCGGGAATTTTGAAAATCGATTTACTCTGTATTTACTGTAAAGTATAACGACCCCGAGTTGGACAGAGCTGCGGGCAGGCGGCGCCCCCCTCTTTCTGCCAGTTGCTGGACCACAGCGTATGTCAATCAGCGGTGGGGTGGTGACTGGTGGATTAGAGGGGGCGGGGCCTACCTGGGTGCGCGTTGGCTGAACGTTCTCCTCCGTTTGAGTGTGTGAGCAGGCTGCGCTATTTTTGTTCGAGCTGTAACCATTCTGACAAAGTTAATAAAAGCCAATAAAAGCCCTGCATCATCTCCAGCTTCTGGAAATGAACTCAAACGGCAGAAAAAGGTTCTGACTCTGCAGAGGCTAGTTCATCTTTCCCGGTTTAGCTCATTCTTTCTGAGCGATCATGCTGTCCTTTTGTAAACAGCGCACTCTGTTCCGTGTCCTGATTGGCTGGAGACCCTGTCAATCAATCTCCTCAGTCCGCGCCGTGTCTCCTGTACGGCGGAACGCGTTACGCGGAGCTCTTCAGATCATGTTTTCATTCTAAGATCCTGGACCTAATTTCTATGAAGGTTTGAGAATTTAAACCAGAGGAAATGGTGAAAATGTTCATGTTTGTGTGAGAAAAGCGTAGAAGTGGGCAGTGAGGAGTTTTGATCCCATAAAAAAGCGTCTGTAAAAAATCAGACTCCGGCGTCCGATCACGGTTATTTTTAGAATGAAACTCCTGCAATAAACGAGGGAACTCTGTTGTGGTGACCATTTAACGCAGGTATATATGCATAGCTGCAGCAGAAGACATAAAAATGTACTTTTTTCATTATTACTTGCAGTGGCGCCACCAGGGGGTGGCCAGGGGTGGCCACGGCCACCCCTCTCCGACACCTGGCCACCCCAGTGGCCACCCCAGTAGCCACTATAAGCTGTGGTAGCACTAGCATCAGTTGTGCGTTTCATCCCAAATGCACAGCCAGCAAGCGGCAAGTCGCTGTTATCACCTAAACCTATGGAGTTAATTCAGTCTCAATAATCAGAAATGCACACAACCGGTTTTACAAATGCACACGCTCCGATTCACAAATGTCATTTTATGCAAACGTGAAAAATAAATTCGGAAATACACACCCTGTGTTTCACAAACACACAGATTGTGTTTCACACATGCACACTAAATGTTTTACAAATGCACAATAAGTGTTTCTCACAAATGTGCACACTGTTTTTCACAAAAACATTTTAGAAATTCACAATAAATGTATCAGAAATGCACAGTAAGTGCTTCACAAACATGATTTTTAGGTACACATGTGATGTGAACTCACAGATCATTCGAATTGCAGAATGTGCATTCAAAATCCCGTTCTCGTTTGTGAATCTCCCCGTGTGTGTGAGAGATTTTTCTACGGTGAATATTGAGACTCATCTGACGGAGCGGGTCGACTAATCTCACCATTGGCTAGTGAATCTGTCAATCAAACTCATTGGCAAAGCAGGCGGGTTCGCTTTTAACCAATCGAATGGCCCCTTACACTCCTCACTTTCAAAGTGACGAGGGAGGGAGCTGTTCAGCACAGCAGTTGAAAGGACGCGGGCGGCAAACATGGCGGAGAGGTCTTCTGAACTGGATCAGTCTCAGCCCGTAAGTAATGCATTTATTTGATCATTCCCTCGTTGTACGTCCTGTAATGTTATTGAATACTAAGTTGAAGCGTTCTCCTTTGCCAAGTGACATGTGTGAATGCTTTATGAACACTGCAGCCGAGTCGTTTGCAGAGTACCCCCACCGCAAATTAGCTTAGCTTTGTTTTGCTTAGCCTGTGCAAGTTGTGGCTGCCTGTGAGTGAAGTTCAAGCCGGTGTCGGTTCAAGCTAGCGTCTATAGCCAATGATCTGTAGGTTCTTAACATGATTCATAAGGAACTAAGGGGAAAAGCATCCCGGATTTACAGCAGCAAAGAAAGTTTAATAAAAAGTATTGATTTGGAGACGGCGATTTGTTTAAACACTGATGCTATGCTATGCTAACTAACTAGTTGTTCCGTGTGCTGCCTTTATGTAAACTCGATCCGGGTTAAAGTTAGACACAGCATTTTCACAACCCAGACTTTAAGACGGGGTGGACTGTGCAACAAAGTTAATTCATATGACATTCATGAAAACGGCATTTTTTAAATATAACATACATGAATCCACTGTTGAATGAAAGAAGCCTCATTAAGTTTCTAACGTTAGAACCCGTATTGTGCTGAAAAGCCCTGTGAGATTGTGTCAGAGTGACAGCCACTAAATTCCCCGTATCTTTACTTCCAATGACGTAATGACAAGAATCCCAAACATTATGTTTTTAGGCTGTTTTGTAGTCGATAAGTAATCACAGAAAGGGTGGATGGGAGAAATCAGCTGTCAACAGTGATTAGAGTAGAAGTTACTGTAAGTATTACACACAGGCTTCCTGTGATCAGTGTCTTGTCTCTGATTTTTTTTTAAAGGTGTTCTTTACTACAAGCTCAAGTAATCATAGCAAGAGTGTTTTAAAAAATTCCCCTTTCATATATTTGAAAATTATGTAATTTAAGATCAGACAGCTAAATTATCTAATCCATGTTTGTTGTGTTTTTATTTATTCTCTAGGAATTACTGAATGTGACAGCGTGACAATCTTTTGTTCCTCGTGCCATCAGGCAATACAACTCTCTGGCAGGGCATCTTACAAGTAATTTCTTTTAATTTTACCCACTGATTTTCCAATTATTTACCTTTTTTTATCAATCTTTTTATTTTGTGATATTTCTATTTGTAATGCATGTGTGTTTGTGTTTTTTTAAGATGGCCATTTAAAAAAAAATTTCCTCAGGGATTATTAAATACCCTTCTATTCTATTCTATTTCATATTTTATCATCCTATTGTATTACTGTTTTACCTGTCAATTGGGAATTTAGCATTTTTGCCGCTGTAAACATCTGTCAGTTGAAAGTATTTGTACTTGTATTCCATAGATCTTGTACCTGAGAAGATAGCAGACAACAACTGTGCAGACACCCACTTGGCCTTCTTCAGTGACGCTGTGAACGTGTAAGGCTTTCCTCTGAGGTATTCATGTCATTCATAAAGAAATATTTTATTCACATATCAGGCAGTATAAGTACTTGGTTATTTGTACAAAAATAAAATTACTTTTTTTAGACTCCTCTCCATAAACAAAGGCAACTCTAAAACTTTCCCCTCATGAATAACATTTTACCCCCCCTTAACAGTCTCTCTCACCTCATTTTTTTCCCCAGTGATACATGTAACCCACTCCTGCAATTTTTTTAACCTAGAAATTCTACTTATTGGCATCATACATAAGAACATTACATTTTAAACTGATGTGTACCGTATTGGCGATGCATTTGTAATTATGTGTTTGAGACATGATTTTCATGTTATTGTAAGGGTGAGAGGAGATCACGGAGGAGAAAATGTGGGCATAGCCGAGTTAATGCTCACAGTACGTACAACTGACACAAACGGCTTCATTGTGGGAAAAGTGTACACACAATCAACGGTGAGTTGAACCTAGTTTTAGAAGCTTTAATATATACACAGGGCTCCAGACTGCGTCCATTTGGTCGCATTTTGCGACCAAAATTTGAGAGTGTGCGACTGAATTTTACACCCAGTCGCACATGTGCTACCAGTAAATTTGCCTCCTCCACCCTCCGTATTTTTTATACATTAAACATGAAAGGAGCAAGTCAATGATCGATGAAATGAGCAATGAAATCATCAATGAGACGCGAGCGCACACGCACGCAGGCAGACGCACACACTCGCGCGAATACTCATGAGACTGGAGCACACGCGAGCACACACTCGCGTTTCATTGAGTGATGCCTGAGGCGGCCAATGCGTGTGAGAAGAATAGGGAAAATCACTGCAAGTGGCTAAAATATGTGGAGGGGCGGGGCCTAGAGATAATCGAGCGCGCGTAAACATCCGTGGGAAGGAAACGGAGACAAATATCATCACAACCTGATATGTGCGTCTGAGCTATGAGCAAGCGAACTATTGATTCGTTCTTCCGACCTGCAGCTAGTGTACCAGTGACAGAGTGTACAGCAGGGGTCTCAAACTCGCATGAAATCGAAGCTGCAGCGAGACTGAAAGAGACCAGGAATTAGGAGTTGTCCTTAACATTCAATTTCGTTTTAATATGCCTCTCCCCCTAAGTATGAGCTGTGATATTACATCTTTTATAATTATTTTAATGTTTTGTAATGGATGTAGCCTTTTTTTAATCAGTTGGTATTTTAAATTATTTTAATTGATCAGTGAACTACAAAAAACCCATCAGGACGCATGTCCCATAATGCATTGTTTTGTAGTCTGTAGGGCAGCTTTTAGTCAGTTCAGTACTAAATTTCCAGCTGCGTTCGCTCTGATTGGTGTCTTGCTCTCACCCCTTTCTCGTGATATTTTTGTTTTGATTGACAGGTGATGTTGGAGCAAAAACAAAAATATACGTCACACACCAGGTGATCTGTGCAGTGTTGCGTCCATCTGGGTGATCTCAAACACGCTTATTGTGCATCTTGGCTGAACCTATTTGGTGTCACCAACATGAATTTCCATCCTCTAATATTTACATACATTTAAGTATTGTTTGAAACTGTGAAATTACGAAAGGTTACTACGGTAATCACTTGTTACTAAAAACTTTTTTTTATTCTAAAAGTATGGTATTTTTTTTTTACTATTTTTACTTAGTTGTACTGTCGTGACAGCGATGGTGCTGTCAGTTTACCTTCATGTTGCATCTTCAAAAGTGCAGAATAAAATATGACACTGAATTAGAAACAGCACATTGTAATTTCTGCATCTATTATTAAAGTATTTATTTGTAATACAGTGGAAATTAGTAGATTTGGTTAGAATGTTGATTTACGGTATGCGCCCCTAAATTTTCTGGTTGTGCCCCTAAAATTTTCAGTTAGGGGCCACTATGCTCCTAGTGAAAAAAGTTAGTCTGGAGCCCTGATACATAAAAGTGAATGATGTATTAAAAATAAATCTGACAATATAATATTTCTTTTTGCTTTTTTTCAAATACAGGATTGAGCTCCTCTGGTGTGATGTCTTCGTGAGTGTTACTGGTTTATATTACAACATCCTGCACTCTCCTGAGGACCAAGACTTTCTCAATATCAGTCACATCACGTATTCTGCTGCCATTACATTTTTCTACCACGCATTCAGGCCAGTTTGGATGTCTTTAGTGACGCGTGGGACAGCCATCCAATCAGGACGGAGCAAAGCATGACACCAAATCAGCTGTGGCAGTTGGGCTTGACCCAGAACCCTGTTTCTGATCCCCGGGTAAATGCTTTATTTAATCTCACTGTACTGGACAACTGATTTGTGTGCAGTTTGACTAAAGTGGAAAGTATCAAGAAGAGTATCATGAAATCATAATGACTACAGTGAATTTTCATCGAAAATGAATGAAAAGGATTATTGTTGTGTGGTGCAAACAATTTCCCTAAGTTGTTTGTTTGTAGGAAGAATAGCACATCTGCAAGTTCAAAATGCATCACAATGCATGGCATTATGAGCCATCAGATGTACTAATGTCACTACTTTGTTAAGGTTCACTTATTTGCAAATTATAAACAGTTATGGAGATATGAGGTCTGCCTGCCAGCAACAATATAAGTTATTATTAGTCGGTCACTGTTCTTACATAATCTAAAACACAAAAAAAACAGTGCTGTTCATAAACAATATCTTTTTTTTTTTTTTTTTGTCAGGGTATGCTGGTTCCAGAGATTGAATGGGAGGAGAGTGGATCCATGACTGAACCTCATCCTGGGATCAATGTCCCGGTATGGGACAGTCCTCTTTTGGGTCCACAAATGTTGGAACTGCAAGACGACATCAATCCATTGTGGAATTCAGACCGTTTGGGAGTGGACCTACATCTTTACTGTCCAGTGTGTTTCGAACTTAATTTAGGCGACATAATTACATACAGAAGAAGAGAGACTGAGGGGAGCAAGACAGAGTTCAAATCAATACTGTTGTATTGTTCAAGGGACTTCATTGTATGTAAGGAAGTTATGAAAATTAGTTCCAGTTTAAATAAAATTCAAATCAGTAGAGATTCCACATTTGCTTAAATTTTGATGTTTTAATCTGTCCATGTTTTCTCTGAATTTTACTCTGCAATAAAGGGTGAATGTTTGCACTTTGTTGTTCTATGACCATCTTTTGTTGTGTAGTATTTAACCAGCTATAAAACCCAGAGAGATGAGGATCTTTTTTGCAAGGGTGACCTGGCCAAGAGGTGTATATGTATATGGTTACAATATAAAATCAATGACATTTGAGTTATTAAAAAAAATAAAATTAAGGTCAAGCAAAGTGACTTCGGGCTGAGCAGGGGATGTGTATTGGGTATCTGTGATTGACAGTGAGATGAACTTGAGGTAATGTAGTCCCACTGCGTGGTACGGAGCAAAGTGATGCCAGTTTCTCCACAGAACCTACTGTGGAAGTTGCAGGTTTTTCTCCTCCACCTTCATATGATCAAAACCGTGTCTGAGTGTTGAAATGACGCTAGCATGAAAGCTAAGAGAATAACGTACAAACAATCCCGAGTGAAACATTCATTTTAAATCTCATGACCAGTACAGAGTTCGATGGATTCAATGTCAACTGCATTCAACCACTGTTGCCTTGCTTCCAGGTCCACTGAAAAGTTGCACAAGCCAGTAATTTTTGACAACCGAAGGCAATAAACCGACAAGCCATGCTAAGGCTAACACGCTAACGACCGACTGGTACAGAATCAAATATGGGCGGGGCTTTTGCCACCCGCAGAAAGCGTAGAGAAAGTGTAAGGGGCCATTCGATTGGCTAAAAGTGAACCCGCCTGCTTTCCCGATGAGTTTGATTGACAGATTCACTAGCCAATGGTGACATTAGTCGACCCGCTCCGTCAGATGAGTCTCAATATTCACCGTAGAAAAATCTCTCACACACACGGGGAGATTCACAAACGAGAACGGGATTTTGAATGCACAGTCTGCAATTCGAATGATCTGTGAGTTCACATCACATGTGTACCTAAAAATCATGTTTGTGAAGCACCTACTGTGTATTTCTGATACATTTATTGTGAATTTCTAAAATGTTTTTTGTGAAACACAGTGTGCACATTTGTGAGAAACACTTATTGTGCATTTGTAAAACATTTAGTGTGCATTTGTGAAACACAATCTGTGTGTTTGTGAAACACAGGGTGTGTATTTCCGAATTTATTTTTCACGTTTGCATAAAATGACATTTGTGAATCGGAGCGTGTGCATTTGTAAAACCGGTTGTGTGCATTTCTGATTATTGAGACTGAATTAACTCCATATAAACCGGCCCTCACCCCCTCCCCTCCCTGCTGCCTTTGAGTGCGCAGACATCTACAGAGGAGCCGCTGGACGCAGAATGAATAAGACGCTTGGTTCACTTCCGCGTTTCAACCCTCAGAGCCTCCGGGCCGGTTAGACAAAAGAACCAGTCGCAGTTCCAAAAGATGAACTTTCTTTATTACTTTTTCCTTAAGTCCAAAACGGCGACTGACCGCACGTGTATGCGCTCCACACCCTCACACGCGCTCTCCCCCCTCTCTTCCTGCATCGCGCGAGCACCGGTTTCAGCACGCACGCGTGTGTGTGCGCGCCAGAACGCACGCACGCACACACAATCACACATCCCAAAATGTTACGTTTCTTTTCCTGTTAAATATTTTCCGTGGGTCTTTAACAATCTGTTTACTGTACTTTAGATCTGTATAGATAGATAGATAGATAGATAGATAGATAGATAGATAGATAGATAGATAGATAGATAGATAGATAGATAGATAGATAGATAGATAGATAGATAGATAGATAGATAGATAGATAGATAGATAGATAGATAGATAGATAGATAGATAGATAGATAGATAGATAGATAGATAGATAGATAGATAGATAGATAGATAGATAGATAGATAGATAGATAGATAGATGACTTTATTAATCCCACAATGGGGAAATTTCATTTATCTGTGGCAGCAACACGACATTCAGAAATAATCTATTAATATAACATCAATAAAGGACATCACAAATGACATTTATATCAAATAATTAAAAATATCACTAAAATTATTATGAAAAATTATTATCAAAAATTAGATTCTTATTAAATAAAGAAATAAATATTAAATATTAAATAAATACAGCTGCAAAGGTGTAAAAACATGCGGTCTGCAAAACATGTAAACCCGGTGTGCAAATACTTGGTGCAAATACGCCACATCATCAGCGGCGGTGGATGTGTCATTACTTTTTATTAATAAGTAAAAAAAGGATGTCCCTGTCACAAGCCACTCATTTTCATGGCACTATTTAAGCACTGGTTGTTGTGTTACCGCAACATTTTGATGTGTTTTTGTTTCAACAGAGACACCTATAGTCATTAGTTGATGCTTGTGTCTGTCCATTTTCAGAGAATGAAGAGAAATTCAACATATATTCTTATTTTAAGAATAAAAGTGCAGCAGAAGGAGTGAAAGAGATGGTAGGGGAGCAACAGAGGAGTAGTGAGGAGGAGGAAGATGAGACAGAGCAGCATGAATGACAGAAGAGAATGAGGAAGACAAAGATGAGACGGCATCAGAGGAGGGACAGTCAGCATCATTGCTCAGAGAAGCAAGGCAGAACTCAGCATAAGCAGGGGCTCCACCTGTTCCTGGACCAACTGGTGAAGTTAGAATTAGGTTACCCTAATAATAAAAATGTTTCATGATTATTAGTCTGAATAGAAATGTCAACAGATATAATTAATAATTAGAAGGATATTTTTATTATTATTTCAGAACAACAGATTTCATTTTTTGTTTATTATAGATATCTCTCAGTCAAGAGCCGAACACCCCAAGCAGACACACCAAAGCATTAAATATAAACAAAAAAAATATATATATATCAGTAGTAGTATCTACTAATGGTATCTACTAGTATCTATTAGTTATTATACTAGTAGTATCTACTATAAGTTCATGTTCTACAAAATATCAGTAGGCATTTATCTTTCTGTTGGTTTTCTATGGTTGTTTTACTACGTTTGGTAGAATGAATTTTAAAAATATAGCTCATGGTTTTTGTGTGCCACCCCAAGATTTAATGTGGCCCCCCACTGGCCACCCCCATGAAAAATTTCTGGAGGCGCCACTGATTACTTGATGAGAAACAAACAGACCGGCAGAACACAGCTGCTTTAGCGCAAACTATTAGACGAGTGATGGGCTGCAGCCCTCAAAGTCTTTATTATTATTTTTTAATGTATCAGTATGTTTTTTCTTATTTTTTGTCTTTGAAAATCATAGTGTTATTTGGTCATTGTTTTATTTCATAAATAATGTTATTTATTTTACTAAAAGGATCATGAATGAATGAAACTTTATTCATACAGCACTTTACAACTCATTGAATGTACCAAACTGCTTTGCAATAAAACAATGATCTAAAATGGGGGAAAAAAGTTTTAAACTAAAAACTGTAGAATATTCTGTTTTAGAATATAATTTACAATCCAAATGTTTTCATCTAAATTCCATGTTATATCATACTCACTCCACGCATCTGCTCCTGGTCCGGCCCTCCTATTGAATTTTAGAACCCAATGTGGCCCCCGAGTTAAAATAATTGCCCACCCCTGTTGTGGAGAGATTCACTACCAGCCTGCAAAAGGAGAAGTTGTTACAAATGTTACTCATCTTTACAGTTAATGTATTACCGTTCATTAATCTTTGCTCATAAATTGTTTCAGATCTTCAAAAATTGACATATCGCAATGTGAGTATTTTTACATGTATCAAATATTGTGCAGCAATATTACCTATTCTAGAATCTATATGTATGTATATACATAGATATATGTATAGTGTATTTCCGAATAGCCAAACATACATGAGTAACTATTAAAACATTTGCTACTTAATACATTTGGTCCAAAAAGGCCTTTTTCTCAAATAATCTGAGAGCAAAACAGAATAAAAACAATATTATGCTTTGAACATGTATTCATTTAGTATCTGCAAGCAACACAGAATAATATGTATTTATCTTTTGTAGAGTGACCTGACGTATGCCACTGTAATCCATTTGAGTCCAAAGACTTTTCCCAAAACAACGGTAGGTCATTTTGTCACCTAAGATATCATTTATGAACAGAAGGTTTAGGGAAAAGAGTCAGAGATTGGACTGTTGTCAAGTCATTTTATAGGCAGATATAGAAATGGGATCAATATGATGTTTCTACCTCTTAGTTTTATATAAAGAAAAAACACCATGGTCATAAAAGTAACCTGAAACTGACAAAAATTACTAATTGAAAATTCTGTGAAATTTTAACAATAAAATTAATATTTTTTTCAAATAAACTAACAGACTTCAAAGAGAACAGCAGTTGATTTTTATTTTATTTAGATGAAATGACTTGGAGATGTTCAAAATATAAATGTTATAATTTTTGAATCACAGGTCTAGTCAATATTTTCAGGAAAACATCAACTAGTTAGTCATGATAAATGACCTTTGTCATCAGTTATAGTAAGTTTTTTTTTTTTTTTGCTTTTGTGTATCTCTGTGAGACAGTCTTGGTTGTTAATAGCCACATTACACATACAAGTTATTATTTTTATTTAAAGTGTATTTCCAAATTGTAAGTAGAAGTCTTTTAGCATAGAAACATCTGGTTTGTGTCTTACAGGTCAACAAGGAAGAAGCTGAAGTGACTTATTCTGCTGTTAGAGTGAAATGATAGAATCAGATCTTCACGTCCTCCAGCTTTCTGTGTTTTCCAGCCCCTGATGGAAAAGTGGACACTTTAATGTGTTTGGAACGGAAGGACAGAGCAAACATGCAGGAGACCAGGATAATGGGGGAAACTCAAAGGTTTAAGGAATTAAACATGAACAGAATTAACTGTGAAACAAGGAAGAAAATCTGAAAAGACAGACTGACTTGATGACCCAGCAGGAGATACTTTGCTGCAGTGGTAGTTCTCACCACTGCAGTCAATGTCACGTCACACCACACCAGAATAAGGTTCTGCAGCCCTTTTCAAGTCAACACCTGCTAGGCCGTGGGTGTATCAAAGGAAAGTGCACACTGAGGTCTAGATAAATGCAGTTTATTGGAGCTCAGGTGGAAATGAAACAGGGACACTGCCAGATGCTCAGAGGAGTCTGTAACAGAAACACAAAGAGGGGCAATGTTTAGCAGGTTTTGGGAAAATTGCACTGGAAGCAGTTCTCCACCTCCGGAGACGCCAAAGTAGAGATAGATGGCACCTTGAAATCCGTATAGAGTCCAGACCAGGTTCGTGCACGTGAAATCCAATCCAGAGATCCAGGCTTTGGCAACACTCCAGGGTGCAGACTTGACACAACATCCAACAATAGAAGTAGGGATCAAAAACCAGCAGGCAGAACCATTATCTTCAACAGGCTTGAATGAGGGCCAAGAACACAACAACCTGGTAGAGCTGGGTAGAAGGATCAATCAGTGGAGTCAGGAGAGTGAATAAGTATGGAAAGCTATGAGGGCCAAAATCCTGACAATGCCAAACTGAACTGCTATTTGCTGCTGAGGGGAATAACTAGAGCCACACCTCTTAATGTCTCACATTCCTTAAGCGATTTGATTATTCCCCCTGAAGAGGGTCACAAAGGTGGCTCCTCTTCATGCTCCCTGTCTATTACCATAAGTCACTGTTACTTAAACATTGTCTCTAAAGCATAATGCTTTACATGAGCCATGAATTGTTCTTGAATCTTTTCCTTTAGGCAGCTTTTTTTTTATTGTTTTGTTACTTATTTAATTGTTTTCTGAAAGATCATAACTGTGGGAAATGATGGGAAATTGATGACAAAGAATCAGCTGTCTTCCACACTGATATTTATGCAGATCAAGCTGAACCACAAGAAAAAACAAACCTTTTGGATTTTTAGTAAAACTATGTAACTATGTGCATTTTTTCTGGGTCAAGATCACAATTACAGTTCCTCAACAAAATAAACAGAAAAACAACAAGCTGACGTTTTAGTTTCCAAGTCTGCCCCCAAGTGGCACCAACACAACATGACACCTTTACCTCCCTGGACAGTTGCTCTTTTAACCTTTGTGCTATCTTAGATGACCCCACCCTTACATTTATGTGTTCTCCCTACCATGGCAAAGGTGGATAAAGGTGAAGAGGATTTCATGTAATCCATGGACACCAGTGAAGATCACAAATCATTGAAGAAAAATGGTTTAGCACACTGTCTAGTGGGTCTAGATGACCCAACTCCCAATGTTAAAGTGCCTAGGATAGCACAAGGGTTAAGACCCAAATGAGAAAGAAATGTTTCTTTTAGACTGAAAATATATCAAACATTTGAAATAAAACAGCTATGGAATGGTTTAAGATGTTTCCTGGTTGTTTCTTTGATGACTTTTGTGCTTCGACAACATCAGGGGGTGACAACTCACCACTATGTGTCATGTGTGTCATGTTGTGTGTCAAACCTCTGTATATTAATAACCCACTGCATTTTGTTAACACACATTGTGGTTTTTCTGTCTCTATCAGCATTTCTATTTTCTAATCTCTTGCTTTTATCTGAACATAACATGTCACTTCCTCACAGAAACACTCACGCTAAACTAATTCTAATAGAAACTCTACTAAAACAGACCATTTAAGTCATACTCCATTGAAAATTGTGCTTTTGGTGTTTTTAACATGTTTTTGTAGCATTTTTATGATGGAGGACACATACCAGGTATCTATATATATGGGGAAAAAGGCTTTTAGATTTGCTGCAGCACAGTTTTGGAATGAAGTCCAGAAAGAGTTTAAATTGAAAGAATTGATCTCTCCGGAAAACTTTTAAAAATTATTTAAGACTGTCTTTAATGATTGAGTGTGAGTGTAAATAAGAGTTGTGTGTTATTGTTGTGCTGCTGCCTCTTGGCCAGGACGCTCTTGCAAAAGAGATTTTCAATCTCAATGAGTTTTTTTATCCTGGTTAAATAAAAGGGAAGTATAGAAAGTTAATCTCAAAATTGCATTTCTGAGTATTTCTGAATATTGATTCTGTCGTCAGCAGGTCTACTTTGTGACCTGGGAGGAAAACTTATTGGTTGTTCTTTGTGAAGCTTAGGTGCAATTTCAATCAGGATATTTCACAACATTTTTATTTGTTTAATGTGTATTTTTTATTATTTTATTTTTATCATTAATTATTATTATTATTTTGTCTTAACATCTTACCTTATTCTTTTTATATTTCAGGTGTTTTAGACTCTTTATGCATTAACTTATTTTATTTTTTTCATATTTTAGCTGTTTTTATATTTTACCTTTTCTATTTATCACTTTTTTTTAGACGGTTTAGGAGTGTTTTCTCCCCCTTGGCTGGGCTGTGTGTGTCTATGCTGACACCCCGGCCAACACGAGGACAGAGCAGACGGCACCTTCTTGGTTCTCTCTTCTTAAGGATTTTTTTCTTCTTAGGTCATTTTGTTATTTACTTGTGCTTGTTTGGTGTATTTTATTATGAGGGGCTTATTTATTTACTTTTTGCATTGGTGTTTCTGCATCCCTGTTTGTTTTTATGTACAGCACCTTGAGCTGTTTCTTTACATGAATGGTGCTATATAAATACAATTATTTTAATTTGATTTTGAGGATTTATTGTACTTTCAAGAAGTTTGGGCTGATGTAACTTGGTAAATGGCATTTACTCGCATGGTGCCTTTCTTCCTACAAGGACAAAGCACTTTACAGTCACAGACCCATTCACCCACTGGTGGCAGCTCTACTGGCAAACACAGGCACCCATCTACCACCAGAAGCAAGGTGGGGTTCAGTGTCTTGGCCAAGGACACTTCGACTCATGGGCGTGCAAGGGGGGAATTGAACCTGCAATCTTACAATCATGGGACGACCGCCCTACCGCTGCACCACGACCGCCCCAACTTCACTTTACTCTTCACTTATCATTAACCTTTCATTCTAAACCAACAGCTAAAAGCTCGGCTTTCTTTTTGGCCAATTACAATCATAATTTTTTGCTTTTAAAATTAATGGCTATGTTATCTCTTTGGAAGATGTCTGCACTTATTTGTTCCTGCAGATCTTTCTGCATCACAAACTAAGTACAGGAAATGAACAAATAAATCATTTCCTCTGTCAAGACAGCTCTAACAGGAAAAGGAAAGACTTCCTATTGCATGGTACTAACCTGATCAAACATTAAACTTCTATTTATCTTAAAATGTCGTCTTTCATTTCATTTTAAGCTTAATAAACTTAATGTAATATTTTTTTTTAACCTGTGAGTCTTCCTTTCAGTCCAAATGATATCACTCACATATATATTTACACTAAAGATTTTGAGTGGGTGGAGCCAAAATTTTAGTTTTGTATTTAGTCATTATCAAAGAGGAAATGAACATTTACAGCAAGAGACCAACATACTAAGAATGACTCTACTGCTGGAATTAATCCTTATTTTCGCACTTCAGTTTGAGGGTAAGACTCTTATTTGTTTAAAAAAAATCGAAATGGTTCTTACTTTAACTTTAATCCTTTTATTTGCCACATTCTCCTGCAGGAGCCAGTGGAAAAAGTGAAACCCTTTACAGAAGAGTTGGAGAAGAGGTCCATTTACATTGTAAAGTGAATGCATCCTCTATCCAATGCTCTGATGTTAGATGGCTGTACAACAGACATAGAAACACCACTCCAGAAGTAATCAATGAAGCTGGAGCTTCCAGGCTGAGTGTGAGCAGAAACTGCTCTCTGCTCATCAGAAACATCACTGCTGAGGATGCTGGCCGCTATCTCTGTCAACTCACAAATGGAAAAAGTAATTCCATCCCTGTGTTTCTAAAAATTTTGAGCAGTGAGTATTCTGACTTCAATAATTCTGTGTTTACATGAATGTCAACATTCTGATCTGATCCAAAAAAAGCTCAAATCCTGAAGAGACTCTGACATGTGAACTCATTGAATCATTTAGGTTGGAAAAAAGTTGAACTGCTGACAAAGCATGTTTAGTGTGAGAGATGTGAGAGAGTCGACTCATGGGAGAAAATATCATTACATGTTTCATTCTTTACATAGTAAATAGGTTGAACTGATGAATCGATAAACAGTAAAGATCAATGTCACTGATTATCACTGATTAATGAGGTGAACAGAGAGTTTGAGAGTTTCCTGTTTAGTTTAACTTGATAAACTTCAGATCAGTTTGATTGATTTTAGTAAAAACTGTAAATGTGTCACATTCAATGGTCTTCAATGTTAATGTTAAATTAAAGACATAAAAAGGAGAACCCTCAAGATTATGTCCATTTCTGTTTTTCTTTTCCTTCAGTTTCTAAAGATCCACCAGAGGTTCATCCAAGAGAAAGTGGAAGTGTTACATTACAGTGTTCACTGAATAGATATGAAAAAAATATTTCCTGTGAGCAGAACATCATCTGGAGGAATGAGGCGGGATCTCACCTGTCTGGTAAAAATCCTGAGTTTGAGGTTAAAGAACAAACAAACTGTGTTTCTGTTCTGACTGTGAAACATCAGAGTGGAAACAACAAAAGATTCACCTGCCAGCTTGTTAAACACAACAAAGTGAAGATAGATGCTGTCTACGTTCTCACAGGTAAGACATTTTAAGGTAATTCAGGTGATATTGCTTGAAATCAATTTATTTTTCATCAATTGAAAAAAACATTTTTCACATCTTAGAAGAATGCATTTATTTCTTAAATGTAATTCTTTTAGTACAAAAGGGAAATATAAACTCGTATCTTTTGTTTTTGCTTCCATTTGTCAGGAAGGAACTCAAAGATCAGAAACATTTTCTACCAAAACATAAAAACAATTTCTCCCCAAATATTGTTCACAAATGAGTCTTTCTGTGATAGTGAGCATTTCTTTGCTAACATAATCCATCCCACCTCACAGGCGTGCCATATCAAGATTCTGATTGGACATTGTGATTATTCCACAGGTGTGCCTTTGACAGGCCACAAGAAAAGGCCACAATGAAACTTGCCCTTTTGTTACGTTGGGGTCTGGGGACACCAGATAACTGGTCTGTATCTTGTGTGGCCACAATTTGCCTTGTGCACATCGGCTTTCCTCCAGCTCCATGGGCCCTGTGACATGCTGGCCACATGTCCAGGGAGTACACCGCCTTTACCCATGGCCCCACAAGGGATTAGCAGGTCCAGAAAATGGGCAGAGTTCAGGACGAGAATGGTCATCCATGTTGGATCGTACTGTGTTTTGTTTTTTTTAGAAAGTTGTGCAAAAAGTTACAAAAACACAGATGCGACGCGTAACCTGATAGATCTTTGCAGAGCAGCCAGAGAACCATGAAGAAAACAGAGGCAAGACCTTTGGCAACAGGAAGCTTCTTATGAAAAACTGATAAGAAAATGACGAAAGTTAAAAGAAAAATAAAGCTTTCCTTAAATATGCGGAAGAAGATTCTTATTCATTTTCATGATGTCTTAAAGTCTTCTCTTCTTACAACATTTCACCACTCAGACCGTCCTCAAAGAAAACAATTTTGTTTCTATTCTAAATGTGACTAAAATAGAAGCAAGGTCTTCATCGCTATCAATTTTGTCTTTAAAATTTCAGTAAACTTTAGCTTCGAAACCTCTTATCGATGTGTCGGTGGAGCCATGAAATCTTTTCAGTTTGATTATGACTAAACAGGAAATCACAGATGAGCTGAACGTTTCTAACAGATCAGTGTCTAAAAAAGACTGAATGACTCGAATACTGGAATTATTTCCCCTTTTTTTGTTTCACACGGAAGATAAAGATCCAATTTTCTAGTCTATTTATTTTCCTTAACTAAAGTACTGTCAAAAATGGTTACAGATGACTCTAAATAACATTGATCGGTTTTATTTTTGGCACATAATGTTTCTCCAACATTCAACAATCTAGTCATATTTTATGGATATAAAGTTGTAACATGTACTGCAGATCATTTTTACTTTATCCTGACTGTTAGGAACAATCTGAGCATAGTTTCAATGACGTCCCTTAAGGTATCAGTGCAATTTTCCAGTGACCTGCAAGACACACCTGTGCTCCCCTTAAGATGCTGCTGCCTCTCTCTACGGGCCTACACAACCCAAAAACCTGCAGCATTCGTCAACACCCCATTGAGGGGAAGGGACTAAGACTAAGTCAGTCTTTTCAATGCAGGGTCTCTGTCCAACATAAACACTTTATCTTTAGGCACCTTTTCTCAGGCCCTGTTCTAAAGTCATTCTCCTCCATTCTCAAAAACATAGCTGTACTTGCCTTTCCTCTACATTTGACAATAGTGCTTCCCGTGAAGAGTTCAGTGTCAGGTCCATTCTGAGATTATTAACTTTGTCCAGCCTTTGATTCATCTTTTACCCCTGCTCAATGGGCAAAAGCCTCCAGGGCTTTAGATCTGAGTCCATAAGTATCTTTAATGATGAAACTCGACATTGTGAAGTTACTGCTACCATGAAGAACTAAATGATGGCTCAAAAGTAAATTTGACTAACAGAATTGACCAATGCATGTCATATTTCTTTTTTTTTTTTATAAATGTTGTTTTTCAATGTTACTCACATTCATTCAGCTTCATTTTTTAGGCTTTACAGTTTATGTCTTTCTATCCATGGCTTGCAATTTTATTTTCAGCCAAGTACAACCAGCTCATATTTTTGTTCTCAACATGCTACTATTAATAAAAACCCCAAATATAATTATTTGTCATAGAATCTCCCCAGAGCAACACAGTCATCATCATTGGAGCTGTGGTCGGTGTGGTTTTGGTGCTGCTGGTCGTCGTTACCGTTTTTCTCTTCAGAAGCAGGACAGCCAAAGCCACAAAGGATCAGAAAAAAGGAACAAGTACAGTATTTTTTCTTAACCCACAATGAATGTGATGAGGTTCTGATGAAGAAATCAGAACACTCCAAATGTAGCTGACTTACAAAGAAATGTTGGCACCATTTAACAACAGCGTATGAAGTTCCTTTTTACTTCTGAAACCAGTCATTGTGAAGTGTGATTTTTCGTAATATTTTTTATCCATTAAATCAAATCTTTTCTGCTGTTTAATTTCGTAGCCCCGTGACCCCAAAAGGGACAAAAACTGATTTAGAAAGCGAATAAACGAAAATTTTCCTATAGTTATGACTCAAAACATTTTTTCTTAAAACTGACAACGAAGCTTTACAGAACAGAAAATCATTTCTGTGGATGTCAGCTGGTTCCTAAAATCTACCTTTTTTTATTTCAGACTTTCAAAAGCCGACACATCAAAATGTAAGTATCATTACACAAAAGTTTACTAGTATAAGTAATGAAGGTATTTCTTTAATAATAAAAAAATATTCTTATCGTGTACTTTAGATAATGTCAAGTTACTTTTATTCCAGATTGTTAAAAGACATCCTGGGGCAATTCAACTTTATTTTAGCATACTCATGACAGTAGTCATGTTTATTCCTATTTTATGATTATTAAGAAAATCAAACATAATCTGCATATAATTTACTCATCATGCATTCATCAAACTACAGTGTTTCATTGATGTCTGCTTTAAAAACATGTATTCCCCTCTGTGTTTGTGTTCAGTCTGAGCTGCAGAGTGAGCCAGAGAGTGACCTGACATATGCTGCGGTTAACTATTCCAAATCCAAGGCTTCCTCTAAGATTACAGTAAGTCACTTTGGTTGCTGTGATCCTGGTCTCCGTACAAGTGTTGGGTTGGTTAACATGACTGAGTACAGAGAAGCAGTAATCTTCTAAAAGTTTTTTAAAGCGAGTTTTCGATTCAGTTCCCAAAAAAGCAGTACTCTAAACAAAAAATTGTTTAACAGGTAGTTTAAAAATGTCATATTTTATATTATTATATTATATTAATATTATATTAAGTTCAATACATTTTTTTACACATTAAAGGTACATTTTACACATAATCTTTACACATTTATATTAAAGTAGTATATTTTAACCACAATTTTGTGGTGGTTTCAATTACAATAAATTAAATGGCATAACATTTTCTATTTCAGAAAATGATAATATTGTGATAAATTTAATGTTCGAATTTTTTTTGTCTCCATCTCTCAACAGTTTTTAGAACAACAGTGTTGGATGAGAACTATTTTTTTTTGTGTTCCAGATAAATGCGGAAGAAGTTCAGGTGATCTATTCGTCCATTAAAATAGAGTGAAAAGAAGCAGACAGTGATGTCTGACGACTCCACAGCTGCGTCCTTTCAGCAGTGACTTCTGTCCAGCTGATGATGATGATGAGGACAGCACATTGGTGCACAGTTTCTTTTTAATGTGTTAATATGCAAAACGAGACATACTGTAGTACAAATAGTTTATCTTATAAAGCATTTTCTTTTTTTCCCTTCTTCTCGCAGCTTTTTGTTTTTGTCATGTTATATCGCTTTTCTAATATTAAAGCATTCAAAGGTAAATGAGATTCTGACAAAAAGCAATAAAGATGTTAAATTGTATAACAATAAAGTCATAAAGTGTCTTTTATAAAGCATGTTTCCAACGTCAATCTAACATAAATCTCGTTAATCTTGTTCTTTTAGATTAAACCAAGTGAATTTACAAGTTAATATGTATTTAACAAAGCAAACCACCAAAAGAGATAAAACAAACTGCATCCACTGCTGCCTGGAACAATGCTGCTACCCAAGAACACATTTCTTCTCAGCTTTTACAATTTATTGTTTTATTTTTATTTTTTTTGCTTGGGCTGCAGCCAAAAAATAGAAATAAAAGACTAAAAATAAAAATGTGGACATTAAAAAAGTAAAAAAAAATGAAAAAAGAAAAAGAAAAAACTTGGGTTTAGGCGGGAACTTGTTTGATTAATTTCAAGCATTAATTGAAGTCAATAAATCATACAGATTTATCATTACAGAAATGATGGAATGCATAGATAAACATACAAAAAAACAAAGGCACACTTAAATATAGTAATCAGTAACTAAAGTCAAGTAGAACTTGAAATATTGTTTCAAAAGGTAAGAAGTTCAGAGCACTGTCTAGTGGGTCTAGATGACCCAACTCCCAATGTTAAAGTGCCTAGGATAGCACAAGGGATAATCCCACCCCTACTGAGTTCATTCATTTTTTAGTTTTTTTTTAGTTTTCATACTCCGGTTCTGATCAGATAGATTCTTTTCAAGTAATAAAATCAGGTGATTATTGAAAATTAATTAGCTTCAGTAAACATTTATTCATGAATACAGTAAAAAGTAACGTGAATCACATACTATGTAACAGACAAGTGGAACTCTTTGATTACAATCAGAATACAATTTAATTAAATCCAGAAATCATTGCTACACATTGCAGCTCAAGTAACAAAACCGAGCGCTTATTGAATATCCTCAGAAAGAATTCTTACATCTTTTCAGTAAACATTAATGAATAACACTTTAGGTAACTGATATGTAATAATCATTGATTATAGAACACATGATCACATTAAACCAGTGATCATTGCTGCACATTGCAGATCAAGTCAAGATGTTTAAAAACTAATTAGTTGTAATTAAAACATTTCACTTTTAGGAATAGTTTTTCTTTATCACAAATTTGCAAGCATATTTGGTGAATTGCCTCTGAGCTCGTGCATCCCCACCTATAAAATCCAAAATGACGTAACCGAGTGTGGTAACCCGCAGATGGCGAGAGAACCAAGGTCAAGTCTGCATATTAAAACCGCTCGCTACAGACCAGTGATGTGCAGTTATTTGTGGCTAACGGAGTCTTTCAGAGTCAGATTTACAAGCAAATGAGCCCAAATATATTTACCAACTACTGATTCAAATCTCATCAGAATCTTTTTACAAACATTGCAGAAACATATTGGACCGAATATGATTGTAAAATGTACATATATAGAGTGATACATAAAACAACTAAGTTAGCGAAGCAATTATTCCATTTTAGCTTATATGTTCTCTTTTTCATAACAGTGGAGGATGACTTTAATTCGCCCGTAGGAGGTGGTAGGAACAGAGAATTGCAAAAAGGCATTATTCATTAAATAACAATGCTATAACTATCAGGATGGAAACTTTATACAACTCCTAAAGTGCATAGATTCAATTTTTGTGTGCGTGTGTACTGATGTGACAACGGAAATATACAGATTTTAATCAGCTTATTTATATTGTTATGCTTCCTAATATCTCGGGTAAATTCCTTTTCTTTTAAATTTGCTTTTAATGAAAAATGTAGACTTTAACAATAAAAATGAAAAATTACAGTTAAAATCAAACACTGTGGATCAATCAAGAAGATGTGACAGGCAAAAGCCCTTAAGAGTCAAACCAGTGATGGATGGTCGTACATTTGAAGGTTCCTACTTACTAAGAAAGTTGTTTGAACTTGTTTTTTTTTTCTTTTTCCTGCCAATATTCTGTGTTCTTCAAAATGTCAGACAGGTGAAACTCTAAAAATCCAATTAGCTATGAAACTGTTGTGATTCAGACATGAAGAACAGTTCAAGTCAGAATACTCACTGCTCAAACAGTACATTTGTGAATCATGCTTATTTGTGGATCCGAGACGACATGTAACCCAGCATCCTCAGCAGTGATGTTCCTGATGAGCAGGGAGCCGTCTCTGCTCACACTCAGCCTGGAAGCTGCTGCTGAACACTGTTCAACTTCTCTGGTAGTTAACAGAAGCTGTTTGGTTCTCTATAGTACAGCCACTCCACATTGTAGTACCAATATCTGGATAATCTACTCTGACAAGGTATCTCCATCTGTTCCATTGAGGTACTCCTCTTTTCCAACGATGCCTGCAGAGAAAAGATGAACACTTTTTACAATCATCAGCAGGTTCTCCACTAACTTTCTTGAACTTGACAGCAATCAAACTGGGTGTCTCGATGTTAGTTCAAATCCATAATGTCCAAACCAAAATGTTATTGCCCTCCATCGACTCTCACTCTCTTTCCTCCTCCCGTCTTGAGTGTACTCTGTCCTTTCCGTCTCCTCTAACCTCCTTTTCACGTTCTCTAACCTCCTATACCACTGCTGTTCTTGTCTACAGTCTTGTTATCTCTTGTTGACATTATAAAAACTTGCTTTTCCCTGGTCTCACTCACAAACATCTCCTTTGAGCCTCCGTTCACAATTCAGCAGCTCATACCATCTCTACAACCACTTCCATTTATTACGTTGGTTCTCCAGCAGTTCCACAGGTCCCAGATCAATTTAAATTCAAAATCATTTTATTTATTTGTTTTCTACTTTTCCGGTCCAGCATCTTAGCAAACAGCTGAGACCTGAGGGCCTCTTGTGTTGGACAGATATTACTTATACATTTGGGAAAGGTGTTGCTTTGGACACAAGGAGTAAATTTACATAAACGCCTTCTGTATTTAATAAAGAAAATGTGTGGAATTTGTTTCTTTTTGGCCGCTCTCTTTGATCATCTTCCTTTGCGCTTGCCACACCATCAAATGCTCAATTCCCCTCGGACCTCAGGAATATCCGTTCTCTATTTCTTTTCACATCCTCACTCAGGACTACCGGTAATTTTCTGCTTTCATTCCACAAACGTAACAACAGTGTCATATTTTTGCTCTTGCTTAATGTGATTTTGTTATTCATTGTTTTCTAAATGGTGTATAGAATTCATGAGCGAAAAATGTAGTATTAGTTTTATATTGTAAAACTTTGAATCTAAAATATCCAAAACACATTCAAATTAGATCCAACAAGATTTTTTGTTTTGTTTTGTTTTTTTAAATTGAAAATTTCATAGTTTTTGGATCTTTAAAAAAAAAATCTGCTAAACGTAAGGTTAAATATTAAAACAGATATTTCTTTAGAGGAAACATACCATTTTCTTTTTTTATTTTAAAATTAAAGCAACACAGTTAAAGTATAATTGAGTTTTTCTCTAAATTATTTTGAGCAACTTTGATCACAGTTTGAAAATAATAAAAACAAAATATATCCTCATCTACAAACCGAAGTATGAAAATAATTATCATGCCCAAAAGGAGAAACATTGTGTGTCTCTCAGTTTTTGAACTGCTGAAAGTGTCACTTTATGCTTGTATTTCCTCATCTGTGATGATTTAGAGTATTCCATTACTCCTTCCAGAAATGTAGGTTTCATCATTTTTTGCACATGACTTTTAGTAAGGGTCACTATTAAAGTTTTCACCAAATGAAGTTTATTTTCAACTTCAACTAAAAAAAAGTGCATGCAAGTATAAATGATAAAAGTAGTTCTTAAATAGAATAATGAAACATTTATAATTTTAATTCAAAATGCCATGACACGTTTATTTAGACATTTAAAGTTGTATTTATTTATTCAACTTGTCACATTTGGTCCTCCATATCTTCAGTTTGTTTCCAGTCTTCGTTGAAGTTGTCTGCAATGACTTCTAAAGTCCGGCAGATGTCGCTATTATGTCACACAGCAATGAGTTTCTACCATCCAACACACTGTTTACACCGTTTAGGAAATGTGCAACTCACAATGACGCTTTATTTGCCCATCACTATTGTGAGAACACGATTACGACCAGGTTAACATAATTTCCAGGATTGAAAAACATTTATAGGAAATAGTTTGACCCCTAAACATAACATAACATTATTTATTTATTTTTGCTTTTTTAATTCATTTAATTTTCACATGAAGGTAGACCTTGTGCAATCCAGGTGATTGAGTATCGTAAAGATAGCTTTAATTTTAAAACGTGTCAAATATATAATAATTATTATTTATAAATTAACTAATTTGTAATATTATTATTATTATTATTATTATTATTATTATTATTATTATTATTATTATTATTATTATTATCATCCAGATTCTGACTCAATTATTTATTTATTTATTTATTTCCCTATTTTCTAAAGGCGAACAGGATTTGGATATGCAGGTGACGTCACTACAAAACAAAAAAAATGCCGCAAGAGTTTGCGCAGGAAAACTAATGGAGCGCCCATCCGTCCGTTCAGACCGTAATAATCGCTACGCCGAAAGCTCGATATCCTGATGACGGACTTCCGGGTACCGCAGAGTTTTCTCCGTGGTCAACCCTCCGTTCCTGTCTTCGGTCTGGGTCTCTCTTCTTAACTGCTTCCGCGGACCGCCGGAGATCTTTTCTGCCTCAGTTTGCTCAGCCCCTTCTTCCTCGGACATGTCATCCTCCGCTGGGTGCTCCCCGTCGGGCCAGAGCTCGGGCCTCGGCCCTGCTCTGTCTATGTTCCGGTGGCTGGAAGTGCTGGAGAAGGAATTTGACAAGGCCTTTGTAGACGTGGACCTCCTGTTGGGGGAGATAGACCCGGACCAGGTGGACATTACCTACGAGGGTCGGCAGAAGATGACCAGCCTGAGCTCCTGCTTCGCCCAGCTCTGCCACAAATCCCAAACGGTCTTCCAGCTCAACCATAAACTGGAGGTGAGTGTGAAGGGACTCCAGCCAGGGATTACTGAACGTGATAGCTGTCGTCATGTTTTTGTTTGCGTGTCTTTCCCAGATAAACGTGGAAAAGTCAGCATTTTCTCTAACAAGATTAGCTACTGATCTGTCTAGCTTTTAATTCACAACAGACATTACCATTGCGGTAAAAATAGGCGACCTATAAAAATAAAAGCTGGGGTTTTATTCCATTATTTTATGACAGGATTAATAAAAGTGGGGCCAAAACATTTTTCACAGACATAGGGAGCCGAACTGTTTTTTTTTTGTTTGTTTTGCCTTTGTTTTGTTGTTTTATTGTTACTGGTCCTATCACTCCAACGTAACAAAAGAGTTATCTATTATGTCGAACACAGGAAAATCTGGTTGATTTGGGGGAAAGAAAATCTGTCACCAGTTTTTCCAAATGATTCTTTTTGGACCAAAGCATCTGGATGAAGATCTCCTCTCTTCATCATATCTCCTCCCAGCACCTTCTGACAAACTTTAGGCCCCCTTAATTCTCACCAGAAAATGTTAGCTAATGGTTGTAAATCCACACAGAAACCACTGGCTATGGTTGCCATAGGCAACCACATGGTTACAGTTGTTTTCCATGCAAGAACAGGATGACATGGTCAGAGGATGATATGCGATTGCTGTTGGATGCGAATGAATCTGGTTGGTCGTCTTATTTCCTGGCTTCTTTTTTACCTCCTGCGCTGCTCAGATGAACTTGAACCCTCCCTGCATCCAGATGTGCCAAATGCATCTTCTTATTCCCTTGAAAAGTTTTTTTCTTTATGTAGTGAGGAAAGTAATTCCAGAGGGAGTTAAAAAGTGTTCTCAAATGCGTGTAAAAAGAGTTTATAACATGTTGAAAAGCTGCTAAACATTCAATTTCAGCCACAGCAAGAGGTCAGATAGGAATATTTTGAGGCTTGGAATATCCAAAAAGTCTTGTTTTGTTTCATTCTGGCATCCAACATATACTCTTCACCAGCACCGGTACCGGTCCGTGAGTCATTTGGTACCGGGCCACAGAGAAAAAAAATAATAATTTACATGACTTCTGTTTTATTTATTTAGGAATCTGAAAGATGTTTTATTTTGAAAAATTGCCTGATTCTCTGTGACATCCGTCTATGTTACTCTTGATGCAGGCCAAGACGCTCCTCTCCGTCACGTGACAGATTACAGCTAAAATAAAACCCAGGAGCTAGCAAAAAGAGTAAAAAACAAACGTCTTTGGAAAGTTTCTTTGCCAAAGGGAAAACGCCCAGCCAGGAGACAGACATTTAATAGACAGTGCTTCTTTTTTGCACCATGAGTGTGGGAGGGGGAGAAGATGATGACACCTGTGAGGTGTACAGTGTCATGAGTGAGTGTCAAAATAAAAGCTTAGGGTTCGTCTTGCCACATCTCTGTTGGTCGTTTATCGTAGTATAGCGACAATAATCATTCACCTTTAATTACATGACCGGTCCGTGGAACCTCTGTGTGACGTCATACTGGTCCGTGGCGTTGAAATGGTTGGGGACCACTGCTCTACACAACTACAACTGTCTGTCTACGAAAGGAAACGTTTGTAATAGACTGTGGTGTAATAAATGCCAATGTCTCTGACCGCATAAAAACATGGAAATCAATTCCTAATTTGCAATGCAAAGTGTTGATATTTAAACTCTGGAAACTCAAAATTTTTGATGCTCTGCTGCATGAAACAGAATTCCTCTAGATGCTCAAATCGCATAAAAAGCTAAAAGAAAAAACAACAAATTTTGCTTTGTAATTTACCAAAACGTTTTTGTTTTACACATGTATCAATAATTATGAACGAAGCAAAAAACATTCCTATATATTCAGAAGGATTTTTCTTCAGAATTTCTGATCTGCATCGTCGATGCAGGAGCTTTGTCTACGGTTACTTGTCTGAGCTGGTCCGGAACCCCTTAAGCAACTGTGGTGCTGTCCGTTTGAGTCTTGCTACGACATACAGTTCCTCTCGTCATTCAACCTGCCAGGTGGAGTACAGTCCCTAAATCAAGGATCTGTTACAGGATTATCTAAAGGTCGGTCCTGGTCTGACTTGTCTGCATTTATGTTGAAAAACACTCTTCGCTTGTCTCCAGGCTCAGCTGGTCGACCTGCGCTCCGAGCTGACGGAGGCGAAGGCTGAGCGGGTGGTGGCGGAGAGGGAGGTCCATGAACTGCTGCTGCAGTTGCACGCTCTCCAGCTGCAGCTTCGGGCCCAGCAAGGCCAGACAGAGGACTCAGACACCATCAAGGACAGACTGGTAGGTTGGATGGTCAGACGGTCATCGATTGATCCATCAAGTAACATCAAATGAAATCCATTAGGTTCAATTCTAATGGTAAAGTTCTGTATGATCCGAACAGAATAGATCTAACAGTTATCGGCCGTTTGGAGCTAGCAGTCATGGGTAACCTTATCAACGTTAGCCTTCAGCCGTCCACCTGGTGTTTTCAGACATCTTTATTAAAGACATCTCTGGTTAGACAGGATAAAGAAATATAAATTAGTCAGAATGCGACTACAAAACTAAAACAGCATTGTGCTTTTAGCTCCACTGCTCTGCACTAATGTCCTCAATGAATCTCAGAAAGAGGAGTTTTTATGGAGCTTCTTACATCATAAATGTCTCCAGAAGAATGCTCCACTGGGACAAACAGTGACAGACACAGATCTGGGTTTCAGAGGCTTCAATGGGGCGGGAGAATCCTCCACTCACTGTAAGCTCAGCAGGCCACAGTGGTGGAAAATTCACTTTTATCTGCAGATCTCTGATGACGCTGAAGAGACTCAGCGAAACTAAAGAAGATAAGAAAAGGTAGAAATACATCCAAACCGCATGAAATGACCTCCAGCAGCCATACCAAAGATTTCTCCTCACTGCTAAAGAATACATTTTTCCATTTCTTTCATTTAGAATATATGGGATTTAAACAAATAGAATGTTTATTTTAACTCCTTTGTTTACTGTTGCAACTGATGGTTTGGTCTTTTACTGTTTCCATCTACAGTTTTCTGCTCCCTTTCAGCACCATCCTGAAGCCCTGATATGCACTTTGATTCTTTGTCATTTTTGCCTTTCCTGTGCACACATTAACACCAATCAAAGATGAGTTTCTCTAACCCACATTTTCTTCTGTCTGTCCTTTCTCCTCTTCTGTCCTTAAAGCCTGCACCAACTCTGGAGGTGATGGTAAGTTCTCCTCTCCGCTTTGGTGTAGCTGTAGATTTGACACCATGGGATCTGTTGCTTCCCTCATTGAGCTGATATTTACTTCCTGCTGCTTTGTCGACTCTGCTTCAGTGGCTTGTTGGGTGGAAACGCCACTCCCTCCCCTCCCCTCACTGGCTACAGTCATTACTTGGCCAGTCACCATCTTGGAAATGGAAATATGAGCTCATCAGTCAGTGTCAACGTTGACTTTTTCCATGAGAATGTTTTCTGAGATGGCACTTTATGGTTACGCCAAATCTAATAACTGCAAACAATCCTAATGAAAAATTTCGTTTTGTGCAATGATTTGGTCTAAATCCTAAAGAAACTTGTATATCTAGATGAGAGAAAATATCTATTGTTTTTTTATGAAGCTCTACGGCTCAAAACAGAATTAGGAACTTTATGGTACTATTTTCCGTCAAAATGTGCCTCACACCAAACAAACATGGAGGAAGTCAGTAGCAAATGCGCTCCAGACTAGAAAATTGTTCCGTCGCATGAATGTAGTTTGTATAGAAGAAGACCGACGTGGATCAGACAGCATTTGTTTGTAAAGTTTGTAAGGTGTTGTGTCAAAAAGAAAGCACTTCCTGGTGAGGAACGCTGTCAGACGGGGTGCAGGGGGGTTTTCTCTTTTGGCAAAACACCTGTTGACCGGTCCTAACAACAAACACACAACTAATGGAGTTTGTCGTCTCTACAGGAACCATAACCAAGAATGCAGAGAGAATCAACAAGCAAAAGCTATAAAAGCAGCGTCTAGTGACTGCAGAAGTCACACAAAAGTCCAGACGCTGCATTCAGGCACAGCTAGGAATTGGCCTATGCTAAATAGTAAATATGTTTAGCAGTAGATGTTAACATGATTAACACTTGGAAAAAGGTTCTAAGTGAAAGAAGTATTTAGTTTCTATGACCATTGTTCAGTTAGTCGTGTCACACTGCCTTTCCACGTTGCAATGTTACTGATATCTTAATCAGGATATAAACCTAGCTATGTCATGATATATAACATTTTGATCATTTGGAGCATAATCGTCCTAAAACCTATAGTTTGTTGTGTCGCCAGTTTGCAAAAGCTCAAACGTGATTAGTTGTGCTTTTTTTTCCAGGAACAGGAACTTATGGCTGGTAAGAAGGAGAAGTTAGCTGAGGCCAGACTGGAGAAAGAAGTGCATCTGTTTAGGAAGGAAAACGAGGCCCTCCGCAGGCACATAGCAGTACTGCAAGCTGAGGTGTACGGAGCCAGATTGGCTGCCAAATATCTGGACAAGGAGCTGGCTGGAAGGTGAGAAGCTGGAGGGAGCAGCGGGTTTAAAGATAAGACCTGGTGATGAATCTTTTTCATTGAGTAAACGAGACTTAGGTTGTCTAAGGGTTGTCTTCCCTAAGAGGCTGGCACTGTGACTTTCAGGGTGCAGCAGATTCAGTTACTCGGTCGGGACATGAAGGGACCCGCCCATGACAAGCTGTGGAACCAGCTGGAGGCCGAGATTCACCTCCACCGCCACAAAACTGTAATCCGGGCATGCCGAGGTCGCATCGACCCAAAGAAACCTCTACCCTCTCCTGTGGGACACGTGAGTGGAGATCTCAAACATCTAAATGCCGTTCATGTTTTCATGGTTTCGCTAAAAGCTATCGGTGCAATTCCAGGAACATGACTTGCTGAAGAAAACGCAGGGAGTCGGTCCTATCAGGAAGGTGGCGCTGGTCAAAGAGGACCATGAAGGCTTGGGGATTTCTATCACGGTAAATACACGATTGACCTCTTTTGTGAAAAATAAAGCAACTATCTGACACATAGTAGACCCATAGAAGGCATTGGTTTGAACCAGGCACTTTGTATCTGGGAAATGTAACCTTAAGGAAGCACCAATTACCAGCCATGTTTTAGATTCTTTCTTAGACTTTTCAGGAAGTGAATTTGTCACTTTGGTCTTAAGTAACCCTCTGCAATAGTAATGGAACAAATGTGTTAAACTTCTTAGATCCTGTTTTGGCTTTAGATCCTTTAACTTGGATTTCCTTTTAGGGCGGGAAGGAGCACGGCGTTCCCATCCTGATTTCTGAGATCCATCCCGGTCAACCTGCAGACCGTTGTAGAGGCCTGCACGTCGGAGATGCCATCCTCGCGGTCAACAGCATCAATTTAAGGGATGCGAAGCACAAGGAGGCAGTCACCATCTTGTCACAGCAGGTAAGGTGTGGCTGCAGTCCCCGCTGTGGCCACAGGGAGCGCTCTCTGACCTACTCATTGTGGCGATTGTGTTTTAGAGAGGCCAGATAGAGTTTGAGGTGGTGTACGTGGCGCCGGAGGTGGACAGCGATGACGAGAACGTGGAGTATGAGGACGACAGCGGACATCGATACCGCCTCTATCTGGATGAATTGGAGGACAGCAGCAGCGGCGGCGGGGCTCCACCCAACAACAACGCCGCCTCACTTCAGGGTGAGATGAACTAAAGACAAATTGACACAATTGTCCAGATTAGAGAAACACGTTTCACCAAACTCAGACTATCTGTCGGATTTGAAAAGTATAAAAAGGTTTTGAATTGGATTTTTTAGGACTTTGACTTGATCTCGTTTGATTTAACACCAGAACTTTAGTTCCAGTGTTGACACTCTTTCGGCTATTGTAACCTTTTACGCCTCTAACGTAGTAATTCCCTCTGATTCTGCTACTTTACTTTGGTGATGTGTTGCATATGGGTGCTAACCCAATAGGAAAAGCTGCTTTTTTCCAAGAGTCAAAGACTTACGGTACATCAGAGAGTACCTTATTTAGGTGTTACTGGTGACATTTCTGGTGTTAAAGGGTTGAATTCAGTCATAAGAGGTTGACTTTGATTGTTTAAAATGTTAAATATTTGAGTTGCACTAATGCACTATTGCACTAATTTTAAAGAGTTTTTTTCCTTATCGGTTTGTGCTAGGGCTGCACGATATGAGGAAAACTTGCGATATGCGATATTAGTGATCAATATTGCGATAACGATAAATTTGCGGTAAATAAACAAATAGTAAAATAAACAAAAACATCATTCCCATTTCATTGCAACAGTTTAAAAATTATACTCCAAATGACCCTCATCGACATGGGGTCAAACGTCAGGGTGGCTAACCCTGGTCCTCAAGAGCCTCAACCCTGTCTGTTTTCCAATTCTCCCTAGACTGCTCGATAATGATAACCAAAATCAGGTGTGTTCAGTCAATCAGGATGTGAAATCACTTGAGTCAGCCAATCAACAGCAAGCTGGTTAAGGAGAGCTGGAAAACAGGCAGGGTTGAGGCTCTTCAGGACCAGGGTTAACATAATAGGCCTCCATCTGATTGGTCAACAATGGGAAGGCGTCCATCTGATTGGTCAAAGCATAAAGGGATTTATTTGATTCGTTAAATGCTTCAAGCTGCTAGAAGATTGTTTTAACACATTTTGGGTTTGCGATTTATTGCGATATTCGCCGTCTTTTACGATATGCATATTGCAGAGCTGGATATTGCGATAACGATAAATTTGCGGTATATTGTGCAGGCCTAGTTTGTGCCCAGTTTATTTTAGTCTGTTTAGTTTAGCAATCATGTTTTGTATTTTATAACTGATTTTATGTTTTGTATAATATCAAATATTATTAAAGTATAAAATATTCATTGACGATGCATCTTATGAGTCCGCGAATGTTAATGGTAAATTGGTAAAATTACCTTTGAGAGCCCAAAATTCCCTTGACATGTTTTGGGGCCTAGAGTAGAAAGTAGTCGCAGTGCCAACATCAATTATAGAGCCCAGCATGCTTTGCTGCACAGTGAAACGCTGAAAGTGATCTTTTTAGTAAAAAAGCTTAATTCTGGTGGTTTTAGAATGGAGACCGAGTTCGTCAGCAATGTTAAGACATGACCTTTTTGTGCGGGATGTGAGCAACAGATATTCATGAATGTTTCCCCCTCCTTCCCTCCCCCCAGCTCTGGAGAACATGACCCTAAACAGCGGAGCAGAGAACGGAAACCCAGGAAGCTGCTGCGAATCCCGTCCAGACGAAGAAGGAGCTCCAAAGCCCCCCGAGAGCGACGCCTCCTCGTAGGAGATCAGTGGAATGAACTGAACGGAGTCGGTGACAATCCGAGGGAACGAACTGATCAGTATCTTGCTGCGGGGGGGTGGGGGTGAAGCGGCCATTTTAAGACTCCCACTGAAATTTAGAGGTGTGTCTCTGGGTGGGGGCTGAATTTCTATTACTGTTTATAATCAGGGGCAGCAGTGTTGAGGGGACTAAAGACTGACAGGGGCACATGAAGACACTGCAACCATGGAGGGGGGCCTTTTGCTGTACAGTATGCACATGGAAACATCTCACACTCTCAGAGAATAACCTCAACAGATCCTCAGTCTGATAAATTGACAAACCCCTTCCAAAATACAGGCTCCCATTGCTCACCCATGGACATCAGCTGGTACCCCACCCCTTGGATCCCGAATGAGGATGCCCATGAATCAATGGCCCGTCACTCACCTCACTCTTCTTTCGGTCACGTCTATCCGGCATACATAAGACAGTTGGGGGGGCAGGCAGGGGGAGGGGGCACAGAAAGTATGTAACTTGCTGTAAATTGTATTTTATTGTAGTTTTTATTGTGCGACTCTGGCGTAACACACGGCTGCTCGCGACCGAACGTCTCCAGAAGTTTCTTCAGGTCTTCAGAGGTCAAACCCTTCACCCTGGACTTTGGAGCAGAAATATTTATCCGTAAACACGTCTGTGACCCACCAGTGTTCTGACCCGGACCACCTTTAACTGAGGAGCGTGAATGCTTCCACGTCACTTCCTGTCTTTTCTCTGGTTTCCTGTCTCTGGCTGAGCGTTCTTTTACTAAGATTGTAGAGCTTTTCTTGTTTTTGTTTTTTAAATAAAGGCTGCTTTAGGTTTGCGTTGTTTGTAACCGAATGAGGTCAGTTTTTGAAGCCTGAAGGAACCGAAACTCTGTGAGAAAGGTTGCAGTGATCTTAAAAGAAATAACACGTAAGCGTTTAGATGGTTCCCTAATCTTGATGAAAATGCAATGTCAAGCAGAAACTAAGAACTAATATTCAGATCTTCCCAGTTAATTCCTTATATGGTAAAAATGTGCTGTCTGTGGGCGAAAAATGAACTAACCTGAACAGGGCCAAGCAGGTGACCTGCAGGAAATGTCGAGGTTTAGATCGCTCAGTTAGCCTGAAGAGCAAAAATATGTTGCAGTTTCTTTTTCTGCCAGCATGCGGAGGGCAACAGGTTGTAGCAAACGCTTATACAACATCCAAGGGTAAGATTAGGATAAAGTAGATGAGACGCAGATACGGATTGTTTCCTGTTTTTTTTTTTTTTTTAACCTTATCAGATCATGTCTTAAATTCAGTTGGTTCAAGACCTGAAAAAGGTGGGAGACCACTACTCTTAAAGACTCTCTCTGATCATCGTCTTTTGGTGGTCTAAGCGTCGTTCCCAGGTGTATTTTAATCATGATTATGCCGTTTTTACCCAAAACCCTGTTTCATTTTCTTGGACAGTTTCTGCAGAGCAGCAGGGCTTCATTGGAAATTTGCCTCTTGGGTTGTGGACGGCACTGTTGGCGCGGAGCAACCCAGAGAACTGAGAGTTCTCTGTTCACATGCTCCCGCTCTCACACCCCCAACCTAGCATTAGCAGTGCAACGAAAATGCAGAGGAATATAGAGTTATTCAGCTGCCACTCTTGAAACAAACTGTTTTAGAATTTAAATGCATGTTAAAATCTTGCAGCTTCAACCTCTTCAAGCAGTTAAACAATCTGAACTTTCAGAAATAATTTTGTCATTATTTTTTTTTTCCAACTTCCTGATACCGATCACACTAACCACACTGTTACGTTTTTTTAAAATTATCATATTTCTTTCATGTACATTTTAACCCCTTTCAGTAGAGAAAATACATTTTTAACCCTTGTGCTTTCCTAGGCACTTTAACATTGGGAGTTGGGTCATCTAGACCCACTAGACAGTGCTCTGAACCTTTTTTCTTCAATGATTTGTGATCTTCACTGGTGTCCATGGATTACATGAAATCTTTCCACCTTTATCCACCTTTGTCATGGTAGGAAGAACACGTCAATGTAAGGGTGGGGTCATCTATCTTAAATGACCCCACCCTAACATCAGCCCTAAAGTTCTTTTTTAATTTGAACTGCAGTTCTCCCACATTCCACTGTGGGGTGCTACAGGAAAGGAAGAGCAGTTCTGTGGAGGAATGGATTGACTAATTTATAGAAAAATGGAAAAACAACCAAGAGTTTGGGTTTGTGAAGCAAAATTGCTGTTATTTGAAAGTAGAGAAACAAATGAACATGCAAATAAAGGCTTACAAGAAAAAAAATTAAAAGAGTCTTGACTGTTGACGCCATCTGTGGTCAAATCCTCGTTCTGAAGCGGGTTTAGTTCAGGACGTTTAAAATCAAAGAGCAGGACTCCTGACCTCAGAGTGCTTGGCCCTTAGCGATGGCTCTCATCCTGATAAGAAAGCTGAGCTGCTGAGGCCTGCAGCTTGTTGTCAATCACATCTAGTCCTCTCAGATGAGATGGATTGGACTTCAAAGCTAAAGTAGGAGCTGGACACCGACAACATGCAGCTATCAGGCCAGACTCAGAGGGAATCGAGTGGAAAACATCAGGTCATGTGTTCCATTTCACAAACAAAATACACTTAAACACCATCACATGTAGCTTCTGAGGAAATACATGTTAATGTATAAAATTAGCATTGATCCCACTTGATTGTTTTATTTTTTGGTTTAAGTGATTTCTATCCTCAAACTAATTGTAATTGCACAATCAATAAATCATCAAGGGAGAAGCAATAAATCTTACCAGAGGACTATTTTTTTCATCAGTACTAATCAGACCTTTAATTTAAAATTGGTACACGTAAAAAAAAAATAAACATGTGAAATCGCAGTAAAGTAAAACTAAATGGATTATACTTTCAGAATAAAAGCATGACGTTTGACCTAAGCAAAGGCAGAAAAAAACAGATTATGTGAAAGACTCAAGGTCTGGAAAGACGTTTCCTCCTGGGCTCGAAGATTCTGCTGAGACTTTAAATCTCAGAGAGGAGAGTAATTCAGTTAGAGGGTCAAAGCAGGTTAGATTTATTTAAAGAAGCACCGTTAGGAGGCGAGAAGAAGAGGAAGAGTGACCAACAGTTTGTCCTAACAGCCCTGGATCTGGATATTTACAGGAAAAACTTTCAGCAGATGCATAAATAAGAGGGTTTTATTTTGAAATTGCCAGCTGTAATTTCACTCTGTTAATTCTCCCAAATACTGTATATGAAAGACGAGATAAAAGGAGATTTGTTAAAGAAAAAAAACAATAGAGGGGAAGAACAGTTTTTGGAACCAGATTAAGCATATTTATTTAGCTTTTATAGTTCAGCTGTTTTACATCGGATGATATTGACTTGATTCTCAACAAGCCACACCTAATGGCTAATAAGTAGATTGACCTACTTTGGTTTTTAGGCCTGCCTCAAACAGGCTTGTGTTGATTGGTGTCTTTCTGGTTTGACCAGGTCTTGCACTGAAACAGTCGAGTCGTCACATTTTGACAGCCAGGTTTCTTTTAAACATTAGCACAACTTTGGCAATAATTACACATTTTCTTTTGTGTCTGTGTCATATTTTTATATTATTGTAGACATTTCTTTTATACACATGATCACTTTCAAAGAAACAGTATTATTCTGATATTTTTCTCCACATAAGTCCTGAAACAAACCAAAGCATCTTCCATTCACACATAATCCTACCTTTATTGATCCATTTATTTTCTCTGCCTTTTAACAGATTACACATATTTACAAATCATTATAAAACTGTACATCACAAAAAAAAGGAGTTTGTAATAAATGTCATAAATCTGTACTTCAAATTAGAAACACAAGTTTGGAAAAGCATTTTCAAAATAAGACTCATAGAAAAAGAACAAAAACATTTTTTTTTTTCGTGCAAATGGTTTAAATGCGGATGCAAAAGCAACTAAACTGGTCAAAGAAATGATTCAGTTCAATAAAAAAAAACTTTGTATAGTTTGGAGCCATTAATTATGAAAATGCTATCTTCTGGAAAGGCAAAGTTGTTACGAGTCAACCTCGATGCTACGTACACACCGGGCGTGTAAAACGCAAGAATGCGCTAAACACTCAAGTCTTAAAAGATTCTGCATGTGGTGTTCACACAGGACAGTCACTACCGGATATTAGCGTGCATTCTAACAGGGAGACACTTGGAAATGTTCTGAATCTTGCTCCAGGCTTTTTCCATTACAGCTCCACTGCAAAATGCAAAACATTGGTGGCATTGAATTCCGGCTGGGGTCAGACCACAAATATTAATCTCTCCTCTGTGATTAATGTTGAAACGGTTGGCATTACTCATACATCACCACCAAGTCTGAGTCCCTGATTGGTCCAAATTCAAATGGTTTGACTTTCGATATACGTTCAGTGGCTCCCCCTTTTTGTACGTAGTGCCTGAAAACAGTTTTAAAAACTTGCGTAGCTACATGTGAACACAAACTTTCTGAACGCAAAATCCCAAAACGCGCATGTACGTGCGTTTTGAAAGACTTTTCACTGAAAGTGGCCGGTGTGAACGTAGCAATACGCCACATCTGAACCTCAAAAAAGTAAGTCTTGCCTGTTATGTGTATCACTTTTGCATTGTCGCATATAGTGTATTTACTTTATAAGTTATATCATTAAATAAATTTTTAATACATTTGTATGATAAAAAAATTTATATTTAGAATGACTAAGTATTCTGGGTATAGTTAAATCTGACCTAAATAAGGAGTAAAATTTTAAACTTACCTGCTATTGGTCACTAACTGGAGGTAAAGAAAAATAAAGTTTTAAATTCTAATTTAGGGCATACTGGACTCTTCTGAACTGTTTTTTTTTTTTTTTTTTTTTTTAACAAATGTGAGAAGTATTCTGAACTCTCGAGTGGCCAAAACACTCTGGGCCTGGTCTGAGCTTTAGCTCTTTCACAAGAGCTAAAAGTTGAATAGTGAATGCAAATTAACTATCCAAGAGAAGTGAACTAAATAGGATAAGGGGCATAAGCACCATGCTTTTTGAGTCATAAATAAAAAAAGAAATGTAAAAAAAATAGCCTGTTGCTCAAAAAGTTCAAATTCAGAGAAGGCTGCTTGTCTCAGCAGCAAATGAGGTGTAAAGAGGTGAAGCATATAAAGTAAAGTTGTCTTCTTTGTGCTTCCAGAAGACCAGCTTTTGCAATTGCAAGACCTTTTCTCATCATTTGGTCCGCTCCACTATGAGTTTAGTAAAAAAGCTTGAACTTTTTCCATGCGTTCAACCCAAATCTGTGTTATGGCTTCATGTGAAAGCACCTTCAAAACAATATACTGACTTTTGCGAAGTCGAGAGTCCAGCTAAACGATAACTTGCATTTTTCCAACAAAATATTTCCAGGACATCTTACATAATTGTTGGTGTCAGCTGCCTTCATCACATTTTCAATCTTGCACTACTGCAGGTTAAAGAAGCATAGTTGTCCACATATTTGGCAGCAAGTGTGTTACAGCTGTACCAACATGAAAAGTGTAAACTCCCACTGTAAGACTCTCTTAAAGCTTCAGATAAAAATTGTGGTATATTAATCTTTTATTATTAATTTCCAGTTTCCAGTTTAATTTTTGCCACCAATGACCGTCTTTTTATTGGTAGCTTAGTAGATATTGGTGTGTTCTGATCCATTTAACAAATGCAAGGGTCTGTTTGTTCACATCCACCTGCCTGTCAACCCAGACGGCACTCTAATGACCTTTGAACAGACAGGAACCAAAGGTCTGATTTTCTAATGTGGGTCAGATATGCTCCAAAGGGCATAAACCAGTTTTGAGAGGCTCTTTGATAAACTCTTTTGTGAGCTAGGAGTCACCTCCCAAAAAAAATCCAGATTTTTTTTTCAGGTGCCACATCATGCCAAAAAAGAAGCTCCTTTTGTTGTCATTGATGCCGAGAATGGAATATTTTCCCCATTCAGGAGTTTGACGAGGCTAAACTGCTTTACGTGACGGATTTTTCTCATCTGCTCTTTTAACCAACATCTAAACTTGGTTTCTGCTTAGTTTATAAACTCCCTGTGATTTTGTACATCCTGTTGCATAAGAAATATATTATCAGCACCATGAAAATGTATTTAAAATGTACAAAAACTTGATAAATAAGGTAAAGAACACTTAAATAAAAAGAAATAGATATAGAATATAAAGGCACTTTTAGTAATTCTTCGACAATGTGATCCCAGACCTGCAGTCTGTCTCTATATCAATAAGCCAAACATCAAAAATCCAAAAACCAAGTTGTCCATCTTGGGTTTTCTGAGACTTTCACAATAAAAAAGGCTTGAATCCCTTTGGATTTCACACCTCCATCTTCTGCTGGCCTACAAGCGCGGCGGCACTGGCTGTTGTGGCGGCGACGTCGAAGCAGGTCTCCATCATGATGCGGGATTTGCAGAGGTTGACACAGTATTCCAACTCCGCTGTCACCTGTGCCAGAGCTTCCAGATATTCCTGGGACTCCTGGTCCAGATCCGGGTCCACATCAACTAGAGGGGGAAGGCAGAAACCATAGAGTTAAAGACAGTGAGAAAAACAAAACAAAGGAAGCTGCAATGGTGCAGTTTGTTAAGACATATCAAGGTAAAAGACTCAAGTTCAAATCAAGTCTCAAGTCTCTGGGTTGAAGTTCAAGTCAGGTCTTAAATCTTTTGACTCAGGTTTAAGTCAAGTCTCAAGTCTCTGGACTCAAGTTCAATTATAAGCAAATCCATCCTGGCAATACTCTTCTTATTTTCCTTTTGATTGCTCCTTTTGGGGATTGCCAAAGAAATAACAATTTTTTCCAATTATCTTAGTAGTTTTTTTTTTGTTTTTTTTTCGAGGCAAATGTTGACAGAATCAGTTTTTATTTCCTGAGATGCAAAAAAGAATCCTTTAGTGATTTGTCACAATTTTATAAACATAGCATTTGCTGTGTTATTTTGTCATTTTTTTGCTCATGACAAACATAACAGCTGCTTTCAGATGCAGCCAATTCATCCTGTGACTCGGCATGACTCAACCTTTCTTCCTGTTTTCCTGTTTTTCCTTTTAAACGATTGCAAAATCTTTTGCAGCAGGTGCACTGCCAATTTTGCTCCTGCTGCAATGCAGATGCAAAAACTCCCCTTCCTCTGTGTCTGTCTCTGTGTTTGGGTGTGTGACCTGCTTTTGGGGATAAAACATGTTTCCAAACTTTATATATTTATTAATTATTGTGTATTTTTGTTCCAAGCAGCTGCAGAAAGAAGACTGTTTCAGCTATTGATTGCAGGTAAAATGCACTTTTTGCTTGGAACTTCCATCAATTCACCTCTGCAATTGCAGCAGACATGAGGTCAGTTATGCTTTTTGATGTAACACAGATTGCTCATCTGAATGGTTGAGTCATCAGACGTGAATGTGCCTGTACTCACACTCTCCACTCCACCTGCTTGGGTGGAGCATCAGCCGCCTCTTGGCCTCCACCAGCTCCACTTTCAGCTGCTCGTGCTCGCTCTTCAGTTGTCTGATTTGCTGCTGCCGCCTTTCCAGCATCCTCAGCTGGGCGTTGAAGTAGAGCAAACCCTGAGGAACAAAAAGGATGCTGACTCAGATGCAGACCCCTGCAGAGAGTCTGTGGAGCACAGGGCGTTTTATTGAAAGGAGGGGCAGGATTACCACAACCTACTTTGAGATTTCAGCCTGCCTCCACAGATGGATTTAATTAGAAGTCAGCCAGAGATAAAATTAGCATTAATCTGCAGGCTGTAGCGTTAATCCACAGAACGGATGCTGAGAGGAGAATTAAGGGCACAGAGGTGGACAACATCCTATCTGCTTCACACTGTCACAACGGAAAGGTTTTCCTTTAACAATGAAAAGAAAGTCAATTATTTTTAAGGGTTGATTTTAATAGATGGAGATTGAGATGGGCCTATCCTGATTCAGATTTTCTCTGGAAGAACTGCAGTGCAGCGCTGTGTATCTCCAGGTGGTAAAGAACAGTTTGAAAATAAAAGTTATCCTGTATTCTTTGGTTATGATGTCCGAGAAAAAGAAGGACGAAAAGGGAAGATCCACTTAGCATCAATCTAAGGAAGTTCAAGAAAGTAATACGAAAGGTCTATTGACATAAATCCAATGAAAATATACAACAGGGAACAAAAAAAACATTGTGCTGGCAAACTACCACAAACTCGTGACTTACTTGATAGACTGTGATTGAGCATAAAATAGTGGAATGTGAGCACCGAGAAGGACCAAAATAGAGTTAGGGAGCTCCATCTCCATCTCCTCCATTGAGGACGAATGAGCTGACACTGTTGACTGTGCCTTTCGCTCTGTTTGGAGGCCAACCACTCTACTTCTTCACCAGTCCCCCCACTTTAAACTGTAGATAACCCCGAAAATGGCACAGGGAAGTTTTAAATGCAGCCGTATGTTCGTTCACAGATCTCCAATAGTTTTTCTGATTTCTGTACAAATCCATGGAAGTCAGTCGGTGCTATCTCTGAACCACAACAGACCCGTCGGAACATGAATGGTGTGGTTGCAACTACATTAGTTTAGTTAAGCAATCAGAAGAAATCTGGCTGCTTAGGGGTAGGGGAACAGTTTGTGTTGATGAGGGGACTACAGGGAAACTAAAAACAATGTCCACTGTGTTCCCAATGTGTACTGAAAGCTAAATAATTATGATGATGCTAGGGTGTTTAGAGAGTCTTGCACAGCTATAAGGCTGATGTGGCCTCTATAGTTGTGTTGAAGGACTTACCTTTGTGGCGTAGCTTTACCCAATCCATCCATTTTTTGACTAGTTAAGGGCTGTGACTTTAGATGTAATAGAATGTCTTTGATCTATTCCATAAAGTGTGAATCCTAATAGAGGCTTTGTCCTGTTAGAGCACCAGACTGATGCTCATTCTTCCTAAAATTCGATGAAACTGATATTTTGTTTGCTTTCCAACCTTGAAAAATCAGGATTTTCATATTTAAGTAAGGACAAACTTTCATATTTGAAGAAATTACAGCATGCTGTCCCGTAGCATTAAAATGATGAACTCACCTTTTCCACGTCATACAGCGGCTGCAGAGGAATGAGAGATGGTGAAAAAAGAAGGAAGGAAAGAAGAACATTTGTCAGAAACACCCATCTGTCTGTCATCATCTTCATCTGACTGAAAGTAAATCATAGCGCCTTCCTCCCGTTACGCCTCTCTGCTGCTGAGGGTCAACGAGTCGTTAACGCAGCAAGCAGCAGAGGACAGCCTTCATTTATCACTGCAGCCTCCTCCAGCCATCACTCACTCCTGAACCAATTACTGTCAGAGAAAACTCAGCTCAAAGGTTTGTTTAAGCACTGCTTTTGAGCAGAAACCAGCTGAAGTTGCATCATCGTGACAGAAGGAAGTTACTGCATATACTATGACTATGTCTTGTGGGAGATGGCGCTGGTTCTAGACTATTCTTGACATGTTTTATCTCATGGCTCCTCACCTCTGACCCCGCTGCGTCCTCCTTCCTCCTTTGCAGTTGCTCCATGTCATCAATCTCATACACTTTTATTTCAAACGGCGTCTTCAGGGCGCTGCCCAGCGAGGGCAAGTCTACCCACTTACCCCCCATCTTCCTGCCCAGAGAGGAGGCGTCTGGAAGGGGAGCTGGAATCAGCCGCCGCCGCTGGAACACCCCTTAAAAGAAGAGAGTCAATAAAATAGATGAACACCACCCAATCCAAGCACTTTCAGAGAATGAAGGAAGAAGACAAAAGAAGGGTAGTTAGTAATTCATATGGTAAGTCAGGAACTTTTATCAGAACCTTTGGTCATTTTCAGCAGCAAAAGGCTGCTTAAACCCACACTGAAGATCACTAATGTGATCCTTCCTTGGGGGGTGGAATTCAGACAGATTGAGGAAGCTCTGTGTTTTCAAGTGTGGAGGATGAGCTGGGTGTGAGCATGATAATTGGACTTAGATTTGAATGCTTAGGATTGGCGTGGTCTCATGAAACATTTATGATGTAGAAATGAGTTGTCTGTGGAGAAATCACGGCCACCTGACCTGAATGAATCACAACCAGAGACGGGATGGAAGAACACACAGATCATTTCACGGCGCTAGCTAGAGGGATGAATGTTCACACCAAGAGATCAGGAAAAGTGGTGCGTTTGATTGATATTTTCCTGGCTGTGCTCAGTGGTCACAAACATTTGAAAAGGTACATCTACTTTCATCTCATGATCACTGTGTGAGAGGACAAATATCCATAAAAATTGTAATATTATCTTTGCTATCCGAAGAATTAAGGTTTCTTCCCTTTTTTGATTCCTCATATTCACTAACATGAAAAACAATTGGTCATCAACTAAGAAGATGAACCCCTTCAAAAAAATGTTGCCACAAGCTAAACTGTGGTTTAAACAAATCTAACAAGTAATGGCACACACCAAGTAAAGGCTTAAACCAAAAGCTGAGGGTTGGAAAGTCCCATGTCGGTTATCCATCCGTCTTTTCAACCTGTTTTATTCCCACTCAGGGTCATGAGATTGCTGGAGGCTACTCAGCTCCTGAAGGGCTTAGGGATTTACCCTTGACTGTTCATGTCAGTTGTTTCTGTTTGTAAATGGGCCTTTTTATGGCCTAGTGACAATGGGCACATTGGGATGGTGGATGTTGCTGTGAAACTATTTGGATAGATTGAATTTTTTTAAAATCTCATAGCAATTTTTTTTTTATTACTCAAGCTCTTCATTTTTTTTCACTCTATACACATATTGCCACAGTTTTGAAGCAGTCAGAACGCGCTACAGATAGTCTACTCTGCCTCACTTGCAAAGAGTTACCGTAATTAAATGAATAGTGTTGGGCAGACAGAAAGTCTTTGGGGTACAATAAAAAAAAAGTCTCATATGGAGGTCTGGTAAACTGGTGATCAATGCACAGCGCTTCAAGCCACTCTCCCTCCCTCTGTGACATGCCAGGATTGACTTACAAACAAACAAATAAACAAAGGGAAGCTGCTCCACAACAGTAGGCAGTGTATCTGTTTAGGCCAGAGGTGGGGACCAATGGCTACTTTCCTGGTATTTTTCCAACATGCCCATCACTGATATTTTCTATTTGGCTGAACACACCTGCTTTAGGTAATCAACTGTGAGTGGGGTAATGATATCTGGAAAACATGCAGACTCACTGCCCCCTGAGGCCTAAAGTTCCCCATCCCTGGTCTAGGCTTTACATTGGAGTGAACAGAACTGGTTTTTGGTACTTCCATTTTTCCAACTACCCATCAACAGGAAGTTAAAGTGTTTCCCCTTTGGCCACGCTGCCCTGACTTGTTGACAATCAAGCCTAATGGTCATACCTTTGGGCATGCAAGTTGGGGCGCATGCTTTGGGGCTTTTATTCAGATTTTTCCACTACTGGAAAAATAATTATAGCAAAACGGAATCTTGTCCTACTGTCCCGTTGTGCTTCTACACCCAAAGGTTTGGTGACTTCTACCATCTAACCATCTTCTGAACCTGCTGAATCTCTTTCAGGGTCACAGGGTTGCTGGAGACTGCCCCAGCTACTCTGGTGCAAAGGCAGGGTACACTCTGAACAGGTTGTCTATCTGACGATTTAGAATCATCAATTATCCCACGTAGCTTGCTTTTGGACTGTTGGAAGCCGGAGTGTCTAGGGAAACCCCATGCATGCACAAGGAGAACATGCAAACTCCACACAGAAAGGTCCCAGTCAGGATTCAAACCAGGTCCTTCTGGCTGTGAGGCAAGATCACTAACCACTTCTTCACCTTCCAGCCTGCCACTTGTACCAGAGAGAAAACCTATATTGTCTTTGTAAAACCCAAAAATAACAAGTTTCAGTTTTCCTTTTCAGAATAACACCTAAATCTGTAAGTCAATATCCAGATAGAGGATGGAAATCTGAAAGAACTCTTCCAAGAAGAAAAATAAAAGATGTATCAAATCAGGAAGAAAGATGTCCCAAAAAAATTAAGGAAAATGGCATCGAGAGAGGAAAACATATTTGGTCAGTTGGGTCTGAACTTTATTCAATTTAACAAATAAAAGGGAAGTTGTACAAAATTCAAGAGTAGAACAGAAAACTTTGCATGTTAATATGGTGACAACAGAAATGGAAAATATAACGAAAGAAATGTAGTATGAACTCTCCACCCTGGCTATTTATATGAGAATTTTCTCTGTTAACTTGAACCTACCATTTCCTCTTTTTTTGGGTGATTTAGAAACACGGCCTCTGTTGGACGTCCCACTCTCGCTCATGGAGTCGTGTGCCGATGAGGTGCTGCCGGTGGTCTCGCTGTCACGTATCATGCTTTCATAACCGCTGCTTCCTCCACTGTGGTAGAACAGTGCAGTGCGTCCCATGGCAGGGGGCATCTCTCCGCTAAGGATGCTGCTGTTGTCACTACCATGTCCACTGCTGTAGCGCTGTGGCCTACGAGGTGATGTAAGTTTGCTGTAAGGTGATGGCAGCATAGTGGTTTGTGGCAACTTGATGATGCTACTTGTTGCAGTCCCAGTGCTGTAACTTCCTGTCCCTTCAGGTTTTTTGTTCAGCTGTTTCCTTGATGACCCAACAGCCAGTTCACTGACACGGCTATTAGCTGCCCTGCTGATAGCCTGTTTCATGCCCATTACAGTGCCTCTTCCTGTTCTTGCTCCAGAGCAAATGGTGGATTTGCCAGTTGGAGGAAGGTTGGTGATTCGTTCAGCAGAGGTTTCAGGAAGCTTCTGTGGGAAACTTAAGTTTTTGCAGCTGCTGGTGGAAAGTGTTTGAGTCTTTGGTCCACCAGAAACAACAGCTCGGGAGCTGCCACGGACCTGCCCCAGTTTGGTGGCAACTTCAGAGGCAGCAAATGAAACATGGGAAGAAGAAGCTATGGTTGAGCCTGGAAGCCCAAGTTTTGGCACTGATCTAATTAGTCTACTGCTTGCTCCTGCATTGCTACTTTGCCTTAACATTTCTGGTTTTGAGGCAGCAAAGGCCAGACTCTCACTTTTCTCCAAAGACCCCTGATTTTGGTATAATCTTGCAGAATCTGATTTATTTTCTCTGATCTTTAGACTCAGCAACTTCTTTGGAGAACCGTGATCAGTTTTGGAACCAGAAGTCCTGTGGTTGAATGAATCAGTACGTAACCTCACGGTGAGTTCTTCTTCTGAGGTTTTAGGGAAGGTAAATCTTCCACTCTCAATGCTTGTTTTTAAGGCACTTGGAGACCTTGTCTTGTGTTCTTGGTTGGACTGTTTGGCAGATGAAGCAGGACAGATGTTTCCAGATCCAGACCTAGACATTGCACTACTTCTTTGTCCATTTGGCTTTTTACCTAGTGATGAAAACTTTACGGTCTTGATTGCAGATGCAGCTTCATTTACCCACCTTGAATCAGCAGCATGTGGGGTGGAGACTGTTCCCAGGGTTGTTGCCCCTCTGGTAAGTTGGGGGAGCTTTATTAAAGTATCTCCTCTTCTGCTGCTGGACCTTTCACAGCCATCCACAACCCTCTGAGCTGAAGACAGTGTTTGTGCCTTTGGAGATCGAGGTATGCTGTTAAAGTTTCCAACAGTCTTTTTAGAGGAAACAAGAGTAGTACCATATTTTGATAGCTTCGTTGCTGAAAATAACTCTAGCTCTCTGGGATCAGTATAACAGCTTTCTTGAAATAGAAGTTCATCCTGTCTACCGTCTTGTCTGCTGCAACCCACAGCAGAAATAGAGGTAGATTTTGTTTTTCTGGGAAGACTTGAACGGGTTGTGTGTTGGGAAGTCTGGGTTGTGTCCGCAACATTTAGAGTGTGTGCTCTTAGTTTAGGGGAGCTTTTAATCAAAGATGAGCAAGGGGAAGGAGGCCCCTTGGTAGAAGGATACTTGTTAGGGGTGGGGGGATAACTATCCAGCTCTGAAAAACAGATGCCACTGTCATTGAAAGAGCTTTTCAGGCCATGCGGCTGAAGTCCATGAAACATTTCTGATGCAGCAATGCTCTCATTTCGATTTGTTGAAAATTTGGCAATAGTTTCTGTTTGACGTGACCCAGCAGATGACTGGAGGTCAGCCTCTTTTTCTCTGTGCTGAGTTGTATAAGCATCATACTCATCGTTGATGCTGGTAATTATGCTAACGGGATGGTGAACCGGAGCTAAGGCTTGCAGCGAGCAGTCAGCACTAAAGGTATGGTGGTTGGAAGGACGGCCATTGTCTGGGACAAGACTGTGAGGAAGCTCCTCTATAATAGTAAACACAAGTTCATCCTCCCCGTTCAGTTCCACAGGCTGCTGCAGAGTGACTGTAGTCTTCAGCAAGTCCATGTCCAGGCACCTTCCCAACAGAGCTGCTCTAATATTGCTGACCTCCAAAGGGTATCTGGTGGTCTGATGAACCTTCTCTGCATCAGACGAACCCAGAGGTTGGCCTTTACATGATGTCTGGTAGCACATGCCTACTGGGGGAGTTCTGTGCAAGCTTTCTTTAGACACCATAGCAGCCTTGGTTGTCGTTGGTGGGGATGGTGAATTTGATGGCTTGGGTACACCTCCACTGAAAAAAACCTTTTGTCGCACAACAGGTTCTGGATCATGTGAAGAAGCTTCAGTTGGTCCTATCAGACATGTCTGAGCAGAGATGGGGGAGATTTTCTCCCCATCGGCACTTGTCCTTTTTGATGCCTCTATAAGGCATCCAGCCAAGGGGAGTTTAGATTCTCTAAGTGCAGGTTCATTTGCTGTCAGTGTTACTTCTGAGTAACTGTGGGAGGGAATCCTATTAGATTTAGAGGCCTCTGTGGACTTAGTAGCTTCTGTCTTTTCAGCTTGTGCTTCTCTGCTCTCTGTGTTAACTGTGGTAGGACCCTCACTACCATCAATGCATTCAAGTCTCTCCTGCAGCTCTGCAAAGGTGTTGCACTTTAAATGGTCTCCATCTGATTTGGGTGCATCCTTGACTCGCTTTTTGTTCAAAGAAGGAATAATGGGAACAAAGGAGGGTGGGCTCTCATTGTCACTCAGCTCTCTGTCTGATAAGGGAGTCCCTTCTGGTCCGACATAGATGACTGTGTCACACGACTGTTCACTGCTGGAGGTGTAGTCTGGTTCACTGGAGGACAGTGGAGGCTTGCCAGAACTCAAAGTCACACCACGAGTCTGGAAAGGTCGAAGATGAGGGGGTCGACGAGATGGGCCTTCCTCACAAGAACTCTCTCCTCCAGAGGAACTGGAAGCATACTGCAAAAAAAAAAAAATTAAGGAAGCAAAAAAGACTATTTGAAAATATAGCATTTTTAGACAATAAGGCACATTTAAACTCCTTTATTTTCTCTGAAATCGACAGTGCACTTTATAACCTACTGAGCCTTATGTGTGAATTCTGGTTGTTCTTATCAACTGGTGTGCTGTTCACGGCGCTCAGAAATTTGTCAAAATATTTTAGTACGACTTTGGTGACCTGCACTGCTTAAAAAACTGTTTGAGAATTACAGCTCCCGTTGTCAAGAGCTAAATAACTGAAAAAGTGAGTGTTTTGTTTTGTTATTTATGTGATACAACAGAACAATGCTGAAAATAATTATCAACTAGTTGAATAAAATTGGACTCATCACAAGTGTAGCATTCTCTGCAAAGGCAGTTTATTGCAGAATAAAGAGGCAAACACAAAGAACAGCACATATCCTCAGAGAAACCTCCCATCAACACACTTGACCAATAGTCTGACTCTAGGCCCCTCTAGGCATTCTGGGTAGTGTAGTCATCCCACAGTATCTGACTGGTGTGTTTACTTACTGCGCCTCATAACCTGGTGTCTGTTAGGGTCAGAATCATTGGGTAGATTCATGTCTAGAGTGACTGGTATAAAAAAAAGTCTGAAGCAAATTATGGCTTGAATTTAATCTGATGTCTGTGGGATGTGTTGAAATGCACTGGCTTCTGCCCTGTCTGAAATATAAAATCAACCTGTTAGATGAATGAGATGAGAGGCCCTCAAGACCATAGAAACACTGTCATTGACAACCTGTCTTCTCAGAGTAGAAATATTCTCTCTGATTTATGACCAAATGAGTCCATGACCTGATAACATCGATCTACAGTAACTACACTTAGAAAATCAGTGTGAACAAAAGCTTTAACTAAAAACATTTTTTATTCAGCTATTGCATCTAAAAAAATGATCTAAATGCTTTGCATGTTGAGAAATTTGAAGAAAAGGTGTAGTACTTTGGTCTTCTTCTTCCTGGTGCGGTAGATGCGGGAGGCCAGCTGCACGATGGTCAGAGTCTCCATGTAGTTCGTTGGGGAGTCGGAAATGTGAGCGATCATCGTGGTTTGACAGTTGATGTTGCCAAGGGATTCACTGAGCAGCATGGTGAGCTTGCTGTCCCTGAATAATACATCAAGAAGCCCCCTCGTTAGGCACAAATAAAGAGCGTGAAGAAAAGACGCATGGCAGGTCCCAGTAACCCCTGCAGGATCTCAGGGACCACTCATTACACCACACAGGAGCCGGCACAGATCACCAAAAAAAAAAAAAAAAGAATAAGAATGATAGCTCATCTCACTTTCATGAGGCCTACTTTGAACTTCACACCACATGTTATGGAAGGCAGACATATAAAAATCCTGCCTTTGGAATAGAATTGCATTAAGAATCACTTCATTTACATATCAATCTAAGCTTTTCCAGTTTTCTTTTGAACATTAGCATTAAATCAGATATCCATAAATCACACTTTTTAGTTTGGGGAGTATCTTTGCTTATCAAATAAGTCAATTTTTTGCCTACTTATTTAATTCAGACGTGTAAAAAATAAAATGACAGAAGTTTATTATTTGAAAGCTTCACTTACAGTATCGTAAACACAAAATAATATAATTATGTTTTTAAAACTGAATATATTTAAAACAAAAACTCAGATGTGTGCTGGTAATAATGATGGCTATGTTTTTGTGATTTCTTGTGTAGCAGATTTCTTTTCTTAAATTGTGTTTTACAGATGAACCCCAGGGGTTCAGATTTGTTATTTTTGGAAGTATATTTCCTGCAAAAACATACTTAAACAAATACAAATACAGTGATATACAGCAGTAGAGAGTCTATTTTTGGTTTAATGGTATTAATGGTTATCCTTGGACAGTAACGCCAAAAATCCATTAATCTATAACACATTCAGCTGTTTTTCTTTTATATTCGCCTTCTTTCTAACACTTAACTCAGTGAATTTTCTCTGAACCAGTTTTAAAATGGCATAAAAATGAGTGGAAACATATTTATCAGAAAAAAATGACATTTTCTATGGAAAAAATTAAAAAGGAAGTAAAATGAAGACAGCTCCACAGAACAATGAGTTTGACTAATAGACACCCAAAGGAATGACCGTAGTCATCAATTAACATTACAAAGTGCCTGATTCATCAGCATAAACAATCATTTAATACTGCCTGAGCACTCATTAAAAATGCATTGGATTCTGTCAGCCTGTTCCACTGCTCTGCCCTCAATGGGACCACTTGTCCATCTGTCCTGGTTTTATTAAGATGCTGGGAGTGTGAGCAGGTACCTGTAGGGAACGTGCTTGGCTCCGTTGGCGAGGGCGAGGATGACGTTCCCGAGCGCAGACAGGGACAGGCACTGACCTCCACCGCCCTCCCTGGTCCTGCTGATGTCGGTCTCGCAGCTCCCCAGGTCCAGGAGGTGGAGACGGCTGCGGCCCGACACTGAATTTGAGACAACAACGTTAGCACTCCCATGTTAAGTGCTCATCACAGCTGAAAAGGGTTCTTCAATAAATTGATCATCTTATAGACAGCTCCACCATCAATGCAGATTTTAATAATTGATTAAATGCTTCAATGTGTCATTTATCAAAGCGGCAAAAAAGTAGAAACAAACAGTTTTGGTTTCAATATTTCATCTTCCCTCAACAAAACCATAATCTTGTTTATCTGTTTATTGGATTAAACTATTTAATCACCAGCAAAAACGAAGCAGCTTTTGCTGCATTCACAGGCGCAAGAAGTATAGAAGGCCTTAGAGAAATTCCCATTGATTTGGATTTGGACAAAGTCAGCTCACGCCCGACAAAGGTCTCAGAGGTGATGAAAGTCATTATTTGTTAAACTCCAGCAAGCCTGAGTGAGTTTCCAAACCAGCTCCCAAGTGAAGGGAACTTGTTCTGATTGAGGCCAGGAAAAGAACAAGAACAAAAGGAGTACATGTGGGACAGAATAAAGGGGGGACCTGTCTAACTTTGAAAGAAAACAAATGGTTGAGGCGTAAAATACAGGGGCATGGAGGTGAAAACTGAAAGAGACCACAGATTGGATTCAGCTGAGAAATCACAAAGCAACAGTTAGTCTATTGAAGTAACTGCAGAAGCTGAAGCAACACTTGTTCTCCAAAGTAAAAACGGAAACGGCAACAACAGCTTGAAGCTGCTGAATGTCACAAAGGGTTAAAGATTTCCCAAAACAATTTCCCTCAAACTTATAGATTTGCTAAAAACAATTGAGTCACAATTCACATAATGTAAGACAAATAACCCTAAATTTCAGAGTTTCTTTTGTTTATAAGTTTTAAATGGTTTTATTGAAAGTTCAAATGCCTGCATCAGCAAGATGTACCAGCGCTCTACAAACGCCGCACAACATGGGTCATCAAGCCTCATTAGACATGCAGATTTATTCCAGCTGTGGACTGAGATGGTTCAACACTAATGAGTGTGGCGGGGGTCTCCCCGGTGACAGGTGGACGCAGGCGGAGGTGGCATTAGCCAAGCTTGTAAATGATCTTGCACTGCAAGTCTGCGATTCAACATCAGGCTAATTAGCACCTAAATATGTGGGGGAAGGAAGATAAAAAAGAGGACGAACAGAGTGGGAAAGCAGCTGCAGAGCAAATGAAGGAGGAGAAGCTGTTGAACTCTAAAGCTACTGTTGGGATACAAAGTTTTCCCCCACTGATGACAAGTCATATTGTAAATTGCAAAAGGCATAAAAAAGTTTTACTCAGTGTTTTGTGTAAAAAAAAAAGTAAAAATAATAAATAAAAGCTAAAAAAAAAGTGAGACATTTATCTGATTGCAAACCTTTAAATATTTCACGTTTTGTCCATTTATTTTAGTAGCTAAAAGTCTATTTAAGGGTTTACACAATGGTGCTGTGGTTAGCAATATCATTTCACAATGAGAAGGCTCTGGTTCAAATCCCTGCTGGGACCCCTCCTGTATGGAGCCTGCATGCTCTCCCCAGCCTCCTCATATGTATATAGTCACTCTATATTGTCTCTTGGTATGTATGTGTAACAATCTTTCAAGGGTCTACCTGGACCCGCCCCCAACCAACAGTGGCCAGGATAGGCTCCAGCAATCCCATGATCCAAAAGGGATTTGGCAAGTTTAGAAAATTGATAAATGGATATTCCTTTAGCTCTAAAACACTGGTTCTTTGAAGCTTTAGTTTAGGTGGGCTCTCTTATAGAGATGACTGAGAGTGGTTTTCTATAGGTTAAGTTGCTATGCCTCCGAATTCATTCATTCATTCATTCATTCATTCATTCATTCATTCATCTTTTAAACCCGTTTTGTGCCTTTCGGGATCACGGGGCTGGCAGAGCCTTTCCCAGCCACTCGTGGGCAAAGGCAGGGGACATCCTTGACAGGTTGCCAGTCTGTAGCAGGGCCCTCAGAGTTATACATTAAAGAAATACACTTCTTTTCCTTATGTTAGACTAGCTTTTATCTACAATTTTCCAATAGGAGTTAGGTGGAAATCGTAATATTTCTTCTTGTTTTTGTGTTATGGTGATTGGATTATGTGTCTTCCTCCGTAAAATATGGATTGTTGTTGTTTATCTGTACTGGAGACTCTGTATCACAAGATCTGACCTGCTGCCTTGCTGCTCTTGTCCAGCTTCTCTTGGCACAGGTGCAAAGTAAACAGGAAGTGCGAGTTTCTCCGGGCCTCTTCGTCACTCGGCACACGATTAGTCCTTCTTTCTGCCAGGGCTGCGTCCAAAAAAAAGGCAGCACGCTCAGCGCTGGTCACCCAAAGCTCTGTTTGGTTCAAAAGCTGTAAAGACAGTAGTTTTGACAATGAGGCTTGTTGCAAAAGGTTTGTTGTTCTTTGTGCCTTTTTATCTGAAACCTAACAAAACTTTATCTTAAACCAAACTCATAGCATCATTTTGCTGCAGAGGTCACTCATTCAAAGGATTTACTCTATTTCTATTCATGTCAACAACAGAGGCAGTTTCTGCAGCAAAAGATCGGAAGCAAAAAGGATTCACAGTTTTGAAAATAAACCACAACTCTTTTTGCATGACATTTTCCTTCCTAATGTTCGAATAAAAACAGTAATTGTCTTGTATTATTTGTATCTAGCTCCTAATATTTCTCATTTCTGAGCCAGTTTTTTATTAGTGCTTATCTCAAAATGTGATTCCGACCTAGTTTGTTCTTGTTTTGCGCCTCACTCCTGAAGTTGCTTAGAATAAAAATGTTTGCATAAAAGTCAGAGAAGGAACCCAAAACATCAAAGACGAGATGTGAGGTATGTAGATGTAATGGAGAGGCTGATTTGGATGTGTTTCATGTAAGTCTCACATGTCCCGTCTTCAGACCTGACTTCCTTGTCAGACAGAATGAATGTTGAGTCTATTTGAGGATTTAATTTCCCCTGTTTTCTTCAAAAAGCTCTCAGTTTTTCGAAGCATGCTTTTGGACCAGGGCAATCTTCAATAGGAATAGATGGATTTGGAAGAGATTACCAGACAGTTTCACACTTTTGCTTGATCTTTGTTCACTTTAAACACTGTCAGGATCCAGGTTGTCCGTCTATCTGCGTTAATGTGGTGCTTTCGGTTGGTTCCTCCCTTGTGGCTCTCTAGCAGCTGCCTCGCCTGTTTCCTATATGAGATCCTTCCAGCTGCTTCCCTGATTCTTGGTGAGTTTTTTTCTAAGTTCTTACTCAAAAGGTTGGCCTACTGCATACCTTCTCATACGTTTTACTCCCTGTTTGTTTGAACATTCCACCTGCATCCCCACGTTGGTAAACTGCATTTAGATTCTCTTGCAAGTGAGTCCATTCCGGGTTTTATGTTTGCTTCATGTTTTGGAACTTTAATCTCTACTGTCTACACTAACGAGAAACCTCTTTTCTCCAAAACTATGAGACAAACTCCAAAAAATTTCAATTTTACCAGTGAGACTCGACACTTGTTGCCAAATTCTTCAAACGTGACTTATGTCTTAGACACAATTAACCTTAAGGGTGGATACGCGCTGTCTGGGGGATAAAAATTGGTAAAAATGGGTCAACCTGTATGGGGCCCGCAGATTGCCCGTGCAAAATAGCAAGGTTAAAGAGTCGGTGAGTGAGGATAGTAAAAATGTTTGCCACATTTTTGTTCAAGGGCATGCTGCAGGCGAACACTTCTACAACACATAAGGTAGGTGAGGGTTAAGTAGGTGAAATGCAGGTGGGTTGTGCAAATGTTTGAGTTTTTCAACCACCAAAAATCCAACGGACTGCACTAAAAGTAGATTAATGGTGTCGGTGTGATACAGGTATGCTCCTTGGGGGCTCCTTGAGTGCAGCCTGACTGTTAAAAAATTGGAAATTAGACTCTCTGTGTAGCTTGCTTGGGCAACCTTTGGGTGTACGTCATGCTTACGTGTCACCTGCACATCTTATGTGTACAGCATTGTGGTACACTGACACCCTACGACAGCATCACCCCTACACCATAAGTGCGAGAGACCTACATTAGCCTTACAAACACTTCACGAAACTCTAACCACGCACATGACAATCCTACATTCCATTTTCATGACGTCCCTAGAGGGGTCAATCAAACTCCGTATGAGTCTCAAAGGTACTAGACACACCTTTCATTCATTTATTCATTCATCTTCTTCTGTTTTATGCCTTTCGGCGTCACTGGGCTGCCAGAGTCTATCCCAGCCACTTGTGGGCGAAGGTGGGGGACATCCTGGACAGGTCGCCAGTCTGTCGCAGAGCCACAATCACACACCCATTCACACTCAAAATCACACCTATGGACAATTTAGAGTTGCCAATTGACATATGAAGGATGTTTATGGACGGTAGGAGGAAGCTGGAGACCCCGGAGAAAACCCACGCATACACGAGGAGAACATGCAAACTCCACACAGAGAGGTCCCCCATTGATGTTCCGGTTCAGGTTCCCCAGCCAGGACTTGAACCGGGGGCCCTCTTAGGCAAGAGCGCTAACCACTTTGCCACCGTGCAGCCCTTACAAGACACACCTGTGCTGCCTTTAAGACGCTTCTGCTATTTTCTTCTACCCTTAATGCTACCTGACAACCCAAAACTCTGCAGCACCAAAACAGGTGCATGTGACTAAAGGTTTTAGATTGTTTCTCTAAAACTTGAAACCTGATTGTCCTCACATTATATTACTGATTACTTGTTTGTTTCTTTATTTTTGCATCTTTTGAAAAAATGGAGGATAGGATGAACCTTTTCCTACCTGGGACCCGCAAACAGGGTCTTCTCGCAGCACCACTGTAGTGCCTCGTGTCTCCCGTTGACCTCCAGCTGATGTTGCTAGTTCATCCAGAAGGTCTGTCAGCGTCTCCTCCCTTCCAGAGATCTCTACCGCTGACACTTTGACAGAGAATCGAGTTCCAGACTTCTCTTTGCGCTCTTCGATCACCTTAAAGAGCCAGGAGATCGCTGTGGGAGCCACGCCCAGACTCTGTGTGGAGCAGTCCTGACCAATCATGGTGTATGTCTTACCTGGGGAGGGTGGAGCCAGAGCACGCATGAGGCAGGATGTTAAAAATGCACAGGTGTGGGAGTTGTGAAATATATAAATACCTAGATTGGCGTGTCCATAGCCGAATATGCAGCCATCTGCTCCGTTAACCACAGACTGGATGACCTCTGCCACCGTGGCCGAGCACACCTCAGCCTGTCAGCACACAGATACAGTCTGAACCCACAAAATCTTTATAATTTTAAAGGGGTGATATAGAATTGAACTCAAAATTAAAAACTAAAATCAAGGCTGCAAAAAAGGATTCAAAAGATGCTAAAGTTATAAACATCGCCCAGAATTCAGATAAATGAGAAACCCCTGTCACCACAAAGAAGAACATCTGTTCAAAGGACAAATGAAAGAGTGCAAAGGTTCAACCTGAGTTCAAATTCAGTCGTTTGGATCTTAAAATCCAGAATATAGAAAAGAGAAATGTTACTGGAGTCTGCTGATTTACATGCAGGCAGTTTTTTTCTCTTGAGGTGAACTCAAACCCACGCAGACGCTCTGTGATCTGTCTTCTGAGGTGAAAAACAAGCTGCTGCAGAGGTGACACCTCCCTGATGAAGAGCTCCAACTCTGGCTTCTGCCTGGAATTTATTATCAGAATTTATGTCTACTGGATTTACTTTGTAGAAACTATGACTCCCAATATCTGTAAATTTTTCTTGGAGCTTTCTTTTTTTCTGCCGTTCCATTTGAAGCCAGACTTTACAACCAGTCGTCCCAATTTTGATGCCTTTTTTTAAAATAATTTTATAAAGTATTTACTTTTTTTTGATAAAATGTTAGCAGTGATTTGTGTTTCCAGTTTAAATGCAAAGGGAGTTTCATATTGTCACAGCCTGTTGGGTGGGTAAGTTCAAAAAAATCAGTTTTTTTAGTTTGCTTTCACATTGGTTGAAACCAAACTGCATGAAAATGTCAAGTAGTGACAACAGCAGCTCAAGTGGGAGCACTATAACTTATAACCAGCTATCTGTCCATTTTCCAAACCCGCTTAATCACTTTCAGGATCACATGCATACTGGAGCCTATCCTACCAATATCAGGCAAAGTCAGGGTACCCCCTTTGATATATTGTCATTCCGGTGCAAGGTCACAAAAAAACACTCACTTTACACCTTCCACACATGAGGGCAATTTAAAGTCATCAATTAACCTATGAAACTGGTTTTTGGACTGTGGGATTCATGCATTTATGCACTGGGAGAACAATCAAACTCTTCATTGACAGGATCCAGCTGGGATTCAAACTAGGGCTTTCTTGCTTTAAGGCAAGAGTGCCAACCACTATCGCCATGCAGCCCAACCAACCACAGAGCTGCACAAAATAGCACAAAAAATGGTAACAGGCTTGATTTTGGAATATGAATTTTTTATATCGATATTTAATGAAAAATTGTCACCTTTTTGTTAACCCACCAATGATCTACTTTTGTTCTTGACGAAAAAACTTAGCAGCCCACTGTGAAAGCGCCTTAAGTGGAATAAAAGATGCTCCGACAGAAGGAAAGACCTGAATTTCTCCCACCTGGGATGCATCTTGTGAGAAGACTCCATCAAAGTTGAAAGTCTTGGGCGCAGGAGCAGAGGACCTCCTCTGAGTGGAAGAAGAGGGGTCACCTGATGCTGTCTCATACAGAGTGAGCTGCTTCTTTCTGCTGTCCACCTTCAGGAAGGACATGGACTCTGGAGACCCGGGGTTGGGGACAGAGCAAATCCGAACCGCCACCCGCACCTGAGCACAAACAGCATGTCAAAATCACTTAATCCTTTTCATCTAAAACAAGTGCTGGTTCTTTTGGGAAAATTTTCACTCTTTACTTTGGACGATTCTAAATTCTACGACAGTTATTATTCAAAGTCAACCAAATTTGAGCATTTTCATGCATTTTAATAAAGAAACAAGTGTTTTTTTTTCTATAAGATTTACTTGATATTCTTTGTCATTTCTTCTGAATATAAATAAAAGAAGTGGAATTCGGTTGGATTTTGCAGCGTTGCCTCTAGCTTCATGGTCTGTTCTCATGTTAAGAGCAGGAAAACTTGATCACTTATCCAAAACAAAACATAGCTGACAGGCTGTTATAACCAGTGCCATTAAAATGATACATAATTGAACCCCCCCCAAAAGAAAATTCTGTTAACATGTATTTCAGCTGACAAAGAAATATGTCACTTGAAAACAACCAAACAACCGCAGCTGGACCAGTTCTGAGCCAACAAATAGCTGATAAAGATTAAAACAAAAATTTAAAAAGCAATTATTCTTTTTACCTTTGATGTTTTCTGGCCATGTACTGTACATTTAAAAAAAATGCTGATAAAGTCCGTTGGAATTCCCCTTAGGAGTTTTCTGTCATCTTGAGCTTAAATGCTCTCTGATTGAAAAAAAAGCTCTCTACAGTGCAATAAATGCTGCAGATCTGCTCAGAAAATCCAGCTGGCAGCCTCTTTTTTGCAGGTCAGCTCACTTAAGGCAGTTCTATTCTTTTTTCTTGACCTCTGACTTTTATACTCAAAAAAATCCATCACGTTTGTCAGAATCTTTAAAAGTTAAAGAGTCATCTCACCTTCCCCATGGCAGGCGTATCCTTCACCTTCGACCCAGCTCTGAGGAGGCATGGTGGGACGGCAGGAGGGGACAACTGCAGAGCCCCGCTGAAGCCCCCCGTATACAGCAGTGGTGGGCTGGGACCCTTAGCAGGCTGGGAGCAAGGGTCGAGTTGGGACTTTTTTCTGCGGGGCAAGCTGAGCTTCTGAGCCGCCCTTAAGGTAGAAAATAATAAAGACACAAAAGTCAAAAAACAAACAGACAAATTAAGAAAGTTCATGTTTTTTTCTTATACTAAATTGCAGATTTCCCATTTGTTGTGCTCCCAAATTTCGACATTTTTATTTTGACATGATGGGACAGATATGATGGTTTGCACACCTCACACTAGCTACTATGAACGGGTGCAATAGGACATGGGTGGAAGCTGAACCGATTTATGAATTTGAGACTCCTAAAGCTGCCAAAAAAAGTGCTTTAAAGGAGTTCTTAACATAGAGAAACTTTTACTAGGTAATTGTCCTCTACTTCTATCTATGTTCTTCCATTTCATTTCAAAATTATTTCAGCAAAATAATGCCATGCAGCTCCATAAACAGAAGAAGAAAGGAGCGCTAGATTCCAGAGGTATGTTGGCCGTTGCCAGGCTGACGAAGCTTGATCTCAGATCATTAGAGAGGAAAAAGTGTCCCTCCTCCTTCTCCTCCTCTTGTTCCAATCAGAAAACAGAGCATGAAATTGCAGCCTCCATGAAGGACGACAGCGGGTAGCCTGCAGGGATACATGCAGAGCCTGTCCAACTCTGGATGCACAAACGGCAGCACTGCAGGTCTGTGTGGTGTCACTACACCACACAGTGATATTTACTCTTCAGAGCACCTAGTTTGCTGGGAATCACTAAAGTAAGACAGCAAACACATTAAGATTGTAGGTGTTAACATAGGGAAAGGCAGATAGAACTTGAAGATTTATACTCATTAGCCACATTTTAAGGCACATCTGTCCAACTGCTTGTTAACACAAATTTCTAATCAGCCAATCAAATGTCAGATGATCTGCTGCAGTTTAAATTGAGCATCAGAATAGGAAAGAAAGGTGATTTAAGTGACATTGAACGTATCAATATGGACCAAACTCTCTGAGGAATGTTTCCAGTACCTTGTTGAATCTAGGGCACCAAGGATTAAGGCAGTTCTGAAGGAAAAAAGGGTCCAACCTGGTGCAGGCAAGGTGTACCTTATAAAGTGGCTGGTGAGTGTGCATTACTGGTGTTTTTGTAGCATTTTTGCAAATTTTATTTGAATGGAGCTATTTATTTGAGTCAATTTCCTTTGATGAACTGTCTGTGTGGAGCAGCTTGCTCCAAGGTTGGTTTAAGCAGTTAAAAAAGTGAGATAAACATCATAAAGGAGATGGAGGAAAAAAAGATGGATATCCTTTCAGAGCTAAGACTCATCTGAACGTAGGCTGAACTTAGCCTCATCTCTGCAGAGAAATAGGATGGCCTCCAAAAAACTAGACAATATTTGCTGAAATGGCATTTTAAGGGAGTCAGGCAGTGTTTTAAACCAGGTTTAAGGACAAAGCAGGACAGAATGAATAGTAGCAATCACAAAGACCTCACATTGCAGACACTTATGTGTTAAAATTTAAATATATTTTGCTGCTTAATAGAACATTTCCTACATGCCTTTGGACCACAATCATGTTTCAGTTTGATAGCTTTCCTTGAGAAACCTGCTGAAAACAGTTATGGCTGATGATTTACTTAGTTAACTAATTCAATCACTTACGGACTGATTCTTTTTAGCTGCAAAGGAAGTCAAAACTGATGCCATGTTCTGTAAATGGACTACTAAAAATGAAGACGCTGAGCTCTAGGAGTCTCACCAATTTAATAGAACATGTGACCTAATTTCTCCATGGTGTGATCAATAAAATCTCAGGTCGCACCACTGCACCCAGTCGTTTAGGGTACAAATACCTATCTCTTTAACTAAAAGTATCTTTGTGGTGCAACTGTAGACACACATCTATAGCTGCATCCACATTTAAACCAATCATGAATGCAAGGAGCAGGTCCACCTCTGATTGGCCAGAGTCCAGAGATGTGTGTGCGGGCTTTGTTTGCAAATGCTGCCGTCAAGGAGGAAAGTAGCTGGGCATGTCTAATAAACAGAGTGAATATAACCAGCGAATGATAGCAAATTAGACGATGGATCAATAAAAACAATAACTGATGCAGTGAAACGGTGATGTCAAATGGTGGTGCAACCATTGCAAATAGTTAGAGCCCTTAGGAGGGAACCAGAGAAGAGTGAACGTGCAAAAGGGAACTTTTTTAGAAGTGTGAAGTTTGACATTTCAAAAGCAGTTTTAAGCAAAACAAAAGTGAAAACAAACTGTGGAAAGACAACAAAGAGTGGGAAGCTTTTCGCTTTGCAAGCAGTGATCAACTTTTATGTTAAAATGCTCTTCCTTAGCAATGGGGAATTGCTCCAATGCGATTTGTTCCCTATTTGCCATGCTGCCTTCTCATTGGTTCCCAAGAAGACCCAAAGTTCAGTGCAACCCCACCCATATTCCTGTGATGGGATTACACGTGGGGAGGTCTTTCACATTCACTCTTCTCTCTCTTAGTTCCTCTCAATGAAATTTGCAGAAATGTGAGTAATCACCAGGAGGATTTATGTGGGCCTTAACCCCTCCTCACTCTAACTGAAGAAGCCACTTGGAAATGCTTGAAGAAAAGAAAACAAGTCCAGATAGCATGACTCAACTTTAGAACAACCTCATTTACCCAATGCTGAATAAGAACCTTCAATGACAGTCCAGACTTGCCGAACTGGCTGTAAGCTCATTGGTAGAGGTAACAACATTCAGATATGGCACTCCAGTGTAAGGCATCTCCTTTAGGCCCAATATAAAACAAGTTGCTGCAATTTGTGGAACCCATCAGACACCTGTAGCACAGACTGAGAGCAGGATGCGTTTAGCGCTAACCTTATTGTAAATTAGAACATGATCTTATTAGCTTAAATAAATAAAAAATAAATCTGTATTTATAAGTTAGCTTGTTGTTTGAATTTTCAAATATCGGTCAGTACTTTTCTTTTATTTGGAACATTACAATAGAAAAAACAAACCTATCCTTCTATGGAATGTAATTTACTACTTTTGCTGCATCTTTGAGCACATTTGCGGCAAGTTGATTTAAATTGTTTCATTTTTATCATTAATGTAAAATTATTATTTCTTCAAATAACCTAATATTACAGTATCTGGATTTAAATCTTTAAGAGATAGTATGTCACATAGATGACAAAGGCCTGGTCTTATAACAAATGTCCTTTTCAACACACATAAAAAAACTTGTGATGTTGGCCTACAATACCTGTCTGTGGGAGGGGCTGAGTCACCAGCTCCAGCATCAGGTGATAGTTAAAATATGTAAAAACGACACTATGAAGTAGCTCTTCAAAAGTTTTTAAAAAATCCCAGCTCCTTCAAGGACTTTGACTTTTGAAAAAGAAAAAGAAATGTCATTTATTGTGTCTGAACCTTGTTAACGTGACAAAAACTGCATATCTGGAAACATCTTTACTGACACGTGGGAATCAAGATAGCAAGAGTAGAGGGTAGGGGTTGATTTCCAAGAAATAGTTGTGTGTATTAATATCGCCAGGTGTGTTTGGCTATTAGAATATTAGAAATATTCAGTGGATTTTAGTCTGTTAGAAAAGTCTCTTGAAAGTGTTTCAAAAAACTGTCAGTGTCCAGGAACTCTGGGTACTAGAAATGTAAAAAAAAAAAAAACTGATAAAAGGGCTTTTCTAAACAATTGGACTTCAGAAACATCATCTTATTTCCTGAAAATGTTTTACTCACAGTTCTTTCCAGTCCATTATCTGTTCAGACATCTCTGCCGTGATGTAGAACCACGCGTTTGCTCATCTTCATCTCCAGTAATGATATTCAAAAACCACATTCTTCTTATTCTGACCGTCAGTGAAAAGGAACTCAAGTACAGACTTTCATTCAGAAATAAAATCTTCAAGATCCTTTAGGAGAACAGATGTTCTGATGTTCCAACTTTCTTTCTACAAGATCGAGACATTTAGGTTGTTCCAAGAAATGACCATCGGTTTCTTGCTCCACCTGGCAAACTTGGCTTTTATCATGACCCGGATTCAGATTTACTAAAATAACCATTACTTTCCAGTGATGTCAGTAGTGGTGCACGGATTCATCCGTCCCAAATGTACTCTCAAAAAAATAAAATAAAGACATTTCAGGTCATCAACTAGTTGCTCCAAACTTTTTAAAGACTTTAAAGTTCTGCAAACCAACTCGATTACAGGGCTGTCCCAAAAAACCCTCCTGGTGTGGGATTATCCATTCATCAGAGAAGGCAGTTCTTGAACACTTTAGATTCCAAGACATTCTTGGATCATGATGGGTCTCCTCATCGTTGCAGTCATGCATCAGTCAGAAGAATTCCTGTCATTTTTTTTATCTTTGTATTCACAGATTAAAATTCTTCAATCTCCTTAATTGTTTCTTTTCCCCATCAGCTCCAATTGGGTGTTAAAACATCATTAGGTGCTGCTGACATTAATAATCCGTTATTCTGTCTGTAATAAAATGGTACATTCCACTACAATTCAAAGGTGTCGTTCATCCATTGCTAACTCCTCATCAGATTTTTCAACGGAGGTAAATCCTATGAAACTTTTCTGGCTCCGCTCAGTTGAATCCATGTCCACAACTTCTTCCCATCCGTCCGTATCCTCGCTCCTGCTCTGCAGTCAGGGTCCAGCCATGGAAAGTTAAAATACCGGTCCGGAAACAAAGTTGTAAATCACTTCTTCAGAGGAAAATCAACGTTTTGAGGGCCGTCCATTCATTTTCACTTGCAGCTCTTCATATGTCCATCAATACAGCTGTTTGTATCGGTCCATCTACCTTTGTTCCACTTCTTTCCACAGGAATTGGTGGCTGTTCTCTTTCTTTTATCCACATTTTAATCTCTTAAATATTCTTTCTGTCCTTCATTATTTTACCTATCTCCTTTTTCTCTTTTTCTTTAATTTCTAAGTTTTTTGCCTCCCTTTTTGTTTGCCCTCTACTTGAACTTTGCCCTTCTCTTCTCCCCCATCCTAAATCATTTCCTTGGTCAGTCTCTTCCCCTGCCCAATCTTCCTCCCTTTTTCTGCCACCTCTTCTTCACCCTCTCCTCTCTCCTGGTGCTCCTCGGTCTGTTCCTGCCGTCTGTATCGCAATGCTGTTCCTCTCCACCCTTACAGGCTCCCTCCTCCTCCTCTTTTGATTCCAGTGGAGAGAAAGAAGGAGGGATGAAAGGAGGCAGCCGTAGCAAAGGGGAGAGAAAGGACTGACACAAGAGGCAGAAATAAAGTGGATTCCAGCCTCTTGCTGCTGTTTGGTTGCCAGGAAACACTGAAGTTCCAGGCTTTCTCCCTCTTCCTCCTCCTCCTCCCTTCTCCTCCCTACCTCTGTCTGTCCTTCTGCATCTCTCACCTTCTTCCTTTCTCTTTTTCTAACCCAGCCCTTTATTCTGCCGACACGCAGCAGCCACGAAAACGGCTTCACACACACACTTGATATGCTGCATGAATACTTCATGAGATGACTGACACCCCCACTGCTGGACTTCAAAGACGTGTGTGTGTGCAGACTGGATGCGCATGTCGGTGTGTGTGTTTGTGAGTGTGTGTATTTGGGTGTGTGTGTTGGTGTGTGTGATAACCTTGCAGAAAACCTACAGGTTAGGGGGCTGATTTAAAGTAAAAATAAATTTTGAGATGTGAATGACTAAAACAAAAAAACACAGCTGCCTTCACATTATTTACAAAAAATAAGAATCAATTAATTCATTTGTTGATTTAAAAAAAAGTGTTGTCATCAGCAGAATACATTTTTTGATCACATAAATGAAAAATTTAAATATGTCTAGTGTGTAAAAATCAACAGTCAGGACTGCAGTTTTCAAATTTTATCTGGTTAAAAAAATATTAATTTACATTTTTTTAATATGTGACAAATATTATGTCAATTTTTTAAATAGTTTTGAAACTTTTAACCCTCATCCTTCTAGACTATTTGTGCTGTTTTATTTATGAATTATGGTGAAATTTAAAGACCCACTGCAAAGACAATTGTGTTTTTTGCTCTTTTGGAATTTTTTGCATGATGTTGGACATTTATATTGAAAATTAAGCTCAAAATTGTGTTTCTGAATATTTCTTCATTAAAATCATTGGAAATCAGAAGCAGGTAAAAAAACGACATTGGACATTTATTTTTGTGACATAGAAAGCATGCTGGACGTGTCACATTCTGATTCTGATGCATCCACTTAAAGACAAATAGATCCATGAACGTCTTTGTTTTTTCTCATGAGCTGGCATCTGGATCAAAACTGTACGGCGTTAAACTGCAACATTGCTCGCCATTTTTGTTGCACTGGTAATGCTAAGTGGGGGTTGTGAAGGTCTGTAAGCTAGCAGTGTAGGAGACAGTGTAGGGATGCTGGGAATTGGAGGCAGGCTTACTCTTCGCCCACAATTCAGAGTGAATTTATAAACTGCCACTCTGCAGAAACTATGTCCTAGAAAACAGCACAGTCATAATTCAACGACCACTGGAAACGTTTTTAAAAAAGATCAAAAGATGATCAAAGACAATTTGTCTTGCCACTTTTGCCGAAAAAAATAAAAAATGACTTCACGTTTTGATGGAACACTTAACTTTGGTAAACACGTAGTTTTGACAAGTTTAGTAGTTTTTGCATTTTGCCAAGTAGAAATTTGATTGATATTGATATTAAGATTCTACAGTGATATAATTTAATGACTGAGACAGTCTTGACACAAAAAAATAAAAACAAAAAAACATTGTTTATTAATGTTAGAAGATTATTTATTTTTAAGCTGTATTTTTTATCACTTTTTCACGTCACTGTTGCTGAGGTCTGTGTCCGTTCTGACTTCAAATGGCGGTTGAGTTACCAGTGACAGTAGAAAAACAAAAGCTCTGAGAGAAGCAGCCCGGTAAAGACAAAAGGGTTGTGTTCAGGAGGAGAAAAAAACAGCAGCTAGTGTCTCAATTTTCCCTCCAGCTTTCATCTGAAAATGTCTGCAGTGGAAAGAGAGCAGCCTGGTTGTGTCCCTGCAGGTCAGCTACAGCGCTCACTGGCTTTAACTGCAGACTCTGGATGTGGGCCATGTTTTCCTTAGGTCATTTGATGACCCACTCTCAGTGCTTTGAACAATTTGTACCATGAGAAGATTCAAAAAGTTTTATTCATAGTTGCTGCATGGGCATTTTCATTTATGTTTATGTTTGATAAATGCATGTGTTAGTGGGAAGCATTTTAGTGGAGTCAGTGAATTTGTATTTGACAAACACAAATGTTGTGCCTTTGAGCATCCAACAGAGGTTAATTTCAGATAGGTTTAAAACCTACTTTTAGTAATTAAGAAAAGACTGATCTACTTCCATTTTACTACAGATGCATATATACATGCTACCGGATTTCACTCAAAATTGCTTATCAACCTGACAAGTCAGAGCGTAAGGAAAGACAATGAACTCCAAACTCACGGACATACAGATTGGATAAGATACAATAAAGTAAAAGACCGTATTTGTTCCAGAAGTTGCCATAACAGTTTTTTCAAAAATCATTTTGGATTGCCTTCAAGGAGTCAGGCGCCTATTTGCCACAACATTTCTTCAAACCCTGCTTTGACTTGAAATGGGCATCAAAAAGAAAAAGAGCTACTACCAGAACATCCACAGTAGATTACCTAGAGAGCTGATATTGCCAGGTAGCAGGGGCAACTGCTTCCATCCAAATTTCAGCAAAATTTGTGTGGCAGTTTATAGTTTGCAGAACCCTATTTTGTGTTTCACTGACATCTGACCCTAAACGTGATCCAGGAGGCATCTCCAAGTCTTATTTTGGGGAATGCCGATAAAAATGGCACCACTGTTTCGTCTGAAGCTTTTGGAAAAGTCAGGATGCCTTCTAGAATGTCAATAGATCAATGGCAACAAGCCAGAGACCCACTTTGTGGGGAACTCAACCCTCTTCAGTGAAGATGTTCTGTTGGTTTTATTTTTTCTTCTTTCTGTCCAAGTCTAAGCTAAAAAAAAAAAAAAAAGACCCAGAGACATTCTCCCCAACAAAAAAACTAGATAACTAGAAATTTAGATACCAAATCACCAGATCTTTTTTTATTTTTTTCCATAAATCCAGCTGTTAAGGGAGCTTCACTTAAAAATGATTTTTTCATGTTCTGGTTTCGATGAGCACCAGGGAATTGTTATCTTAGATTTGTGATCTCAGCTGTGAGTTTGATTGTTTCTAAAAAAAAAACAAAAGTTTCTTCAAGATCTTTTAGATTTTTTAATAGTTTGTGATTGTTGCGACACAGTGGCGACCTGTCCAGGGTGTCCCCTGGCTTCGCCCACAAGTGGCCAGCATTCGAACCGGCAGCCCTGTGACCCTGAAAGGGACCAAACGGCCTAGAAGATGAATGATTGTACTTGATAATATACAAAAACTATGGTGAAAGCATGTCAAATGGAGAAATTAAGGACTTTTTCACAAGATAAAACATAAAGGAGCCTTAAAGGTGATTCACTGAGGGCCAGATGTTTTAATAAAGTAGAACTGTACAGAGACTTGTTTTTTATAGGATCATTGTTGTGTATAAGCAGGTTATTCTGTATGGTTTAACAGACCAAGCTGCACTTTTATATTATAGTGGTAACATTTCTTCTAGAGCTTGTCTTTTTGGGTGGTCCACCGCTTTATCATACCCCCTCCAGCAAAAGAGTTTTCTCCTCTGGACTACTGCAACAGAGAAAGCGAAGGACAAAGTGCAGCTTAACAGACAGAATAAAACATCTCCTGCTTTTTATGCCCTCAAAGACTTGATTTCAGGCCTCTGCTCCCTAACTGACGAAGTTCTGTGAGACTCGGCTGATGAAACTATTAAAGTTGTATGTTCATCTTCACTTGAAACAGATTTGGGATCGAAGCTCATCCCACATTCAGCTTTAAGCCTCAACACAGCTGGAAACAGAAGGTTAAGGAGAAAGGGACGTCCATTATTTAGGGGACAGGATGAGATGAGAACTCGTCGTCCTCGGTTTTGTTCAGAGGCGCTATCTGATGATTGTAATCAACTCAAAGTAGCAATACTTAAAAAAAGGGGAAAAAAATCAACCAAATAATTACTCCAGTAAAAGTAGGAAATGTGACAGAAGTAATTAAGAACTGAGAGCACTTTGAATGTAGCCAAGCATTTGTTCTTTCTTGTTTATTCTGCCCTGTGATGGTATTTCTTGGTGGTACAATGGGCACAGGCAGCAAAAAGATCTTTAACAGTGCCTGCAGCTTTAATTTTTCAGCTGGCACCCTTCAAAGTCTTCTGTCTTTAATTGGCTGAGCTGCAGCCACTCCTCATTGATGCTGCCCTTTATAAAGATGGAGTAGAAAACTGTGCTCCAAAGCCTGCGCACACCTAATTAGAGTTGATGCTGATTATAATTGTCATTAGTGGAGTGAGTTGGTTGATTTACAACAGACATTGCCAATTTAGGCCAACTGATTTACTCTTGAATAACCTTAATTAGGTAGAAAATGTCTTTTAAGGGGAGGCAGCCACACAAGTGAGACTGGTCTGATTAAACACTATGACTACTACAGATGTAACGAAGGCAGCTCTTTAGCACACAAGCTCCTTTTTATTCCTTGACAGTTACCAAAGAAAATTGTATTTCTTGTAGGGTAATTGCTTTGGGAATTTGAAGTCCATGTTTTTAGGTTTGGTTATTTCATTTTCTTATTGTGACATCTTTTACACAAATCTAATTCTGGAGGTGACTGACGTGAGGTTGCATCAAGAACATGTGTAGGGTCTAATTTCAACTTAAAAAGATCATTGCTTCAACTGTCATTTGTATGTCCATCTAGTTATGTATACATCCCTCTGTCTAATCTTTTGCCTATTTATTTAACTATCAACTTACAGTTAATCTAAGCATCAAACTACCCTTCAGTCCATTTATCCATCCGTCTATCTATCAGTCTCTGTCTGTCTTTCTGTCTGTCTGTCAAACCTTCCGCCTGCTTTAAAAATGATTTTTTTTGCCATTCATCCAATAGTGATATGTTAAATTCTGTAAATCTAAAACATGTCACAAAGGGTCTATTCAGACTGGAAAAACCCATTGGTCTCGACCCAATCCGATTAATTTGGTCTGGATCGAGAACAGCTCCTTCCAGGCCAGGATCAGTCTGTGCTGTCAGAACCACCACTAGGCTAACGTAAACGCCCACTTTCTCCGTGGAACAAGTGCTGATTTGCTAAAACCTTTCCTCTAAAATGCACAACATGTACATCCATCTTTGCTAAAGTTTGGATGTAGTTGTTTTCATGGGCGAGACACAGACACGCAGCTGAGGCTGACTCTAGGTTGACGTCATGCAATGGGTGGAGCGAAAGCCGGTGCCTCAGAGATCGAGTCATCATTCTTCTGGGTTGGAAAATAACTCAGGAAAATAACTAACGTTTAAAAAATTTAAAATATTTTGTGTATGAAAGATAATATATTAACATATACAATTATATTATCATATACAGTGTACAAGGATATTGTTTACTGTAAAATGCTTAAGAATAGCATGTAAAAGACCCTTTAAAATCGATATTGTTGTCATGTCGTTTCTCATGTCATCTGTGTAACACTTTATCTCTCCTCAGCTGTAGCAGCAACAGAAAAAAAACACGTTTTTGTGAATGGGCATGCTCAAATGACAAGAGAATCATTTGCAACGTCTTGTTTATATAATATTGAATAAAAATGTGGTCACAAACGTGGACTCAGAAGAAAAATGATATTATTGTTACACTGAGATCTTTGTATAAAAAGTCCAAAGAATAATGTATGTTTTTGCTTTGAAGCTAAAGATTCTCTTTGAAACCTTATTGTGTGTCTGGATGTGCAAATCAAACTGAAGGGCATACTGAAAAATCCATATCAAACAGACATCCACTCAGATGGAATGTCACTGCTGTCCAAGTAGGGATTAACATGTTTCACCATCTGGGCATCACAATCAGCGGCTCCCTGTTACCTTCATTTCAGCCATCTTTTACTGGGAAATGTGAGCCAGCCAGGGCCACGCCCGCTGTGATTGAAGCCTTTCTGCTCTGTCCACCTTCTGTACAAACAGCAACTGATAAGGTCCAGATTACATTTGCCTCATCGCATTTTTGAAGTTGTTAATTAGATTTGGGCCCCACTCTCAAATGAGCTCCTTTGGAATTTGTATGTTTGTGTTTGCTTACACACCACATATTTATCACATCCAAGCTCGCCTCATGGAGCTAAAATGACAATCAAGAAAAAACACAACAAACAATGGAATAAAAAGAATGACTTCAGAAGCTTACAATTCAGTCATATAATCTTGAGAGACCCGTCGTGCAGAGGCAGAATGGTCAACCTCTGATTGGAGAATTAAAAGTTTGGTTCCCACATTGCCTGCCTATGTGTTGAAGTGTCCTTGGGCAAGACCCCACATTGCTCCTGGAGGTTGAGGTTGGCACCAGTGCAGGGCAGTGAATCCCCCATCAGTGTGGGAATGTGTGTGGGCATGGGTGGATGAGACTGCGGCTGTAAAGCGCCTTAAGCCTCTAGGTGCAGTATAAGTATACGCCAATTACAATTAAGTCAGTCATGCTAATTGTTTGATGTGAATTAAAAAACTAACTAGCTGTACCAAAAAGTTGGGACTTTACTAAAATATATATCCATGACTTTTTTGTGTTAGAGGACAATAATCCAAAAGAGCCCTACTACATTTTTGATTGGTTGAGTAATATTTGTTTTTAGGCATTAATAAATTGGGTTTAAAAGGTGAAATTGATCAACAACTTAAAATAGATTATACTTAGATGTATGCCCTGTTTAACTTATTCTTACTGTTAACAACTTTAGAAAGTTATCGGCCTTCAAACTAAGGGCGGGGAAAAAAATTTGTTACAAGTTCTAATTAGAATATTTGAATTAAGACCTCTGTTTTATTTTTAAACCATTGTCCTTGCCTTGACGTCAAGTACCGTGTTTCTTAAGTAGTCGTCATTTCAACGTCTTGATTTTGACAGGATGTTTGTTCTGACCTTGTCAGCATGTGGTTCCTGGTCACACCAGCATCAGGTATGCAGCATCCATGAGTGCAGCTTTAACTGTCAAACTCACAAAGCAGATGGAGCTGAAATCACCCTGAGCCCCACAGACCTCCTCTGACAGCTCGAACCACACCAACAGAAAAGAAACAGTAAATCTGCCAATTATACTCTGCACGCAGAGCAGAGAAGGGCTTTGACTTCTCAGTCGAGCTCTCTCAGCTGAATTTGAAACAGGAAAATGAAGTTCATTTAGTGGAACGATGGTGCTCTCTGAGTGAGAAGTGGTGGATCTTTTCTCTCTGCATAAATATGCCATTTTTTGATCAGTTTTTGCAAGAAAGAGACATTTATTTCTAGGACAGCAAACTAAAGGTTTTTGTTTTGTGGACACCCTAGGTTTTCTTCAAATCAGGAAGGAATATTAATAATTTCGAAGCTTGAAATACTGTATGCTCAAAAGGACCAAATCCTACTGTTTTAAACTCAATCCTTTATACCTGTTCTCCAGAATTTACTCACAAAATCTGCACTCAATAAGAGTGATTCTCCTTGCTTTTCTTGGATCTCCTCCTTTGGGCTTGATGACGCCCCTGTTGATGTCTGATTTATTAACTTGTCTTGTTACATTACACTAAGTTTGTATTTGACTGACTGTAAGTGAAAACCTTATTCATCTATATGCACCAAAACACAGACAGGGTAAATTTGTAAACACGCAGACCGGTTTTGGAATTTTAAAAAAGAAAAGAAAATGTGAAAGTTCATGTTTGCTATGGAGCTCTGTGCCCTTTTTAGAGAGGTACAACACTCTGGATTGCTGCCCAAAACATCTGACATGTCTGTATCCTTTTATGCAGCACATTTTGTTGTATGAACAAAACATAAATTTGAAGAAACATGGTAAGAAAGTTCTTTTGAATAGTGTCCCCTCTGAATATCGCGGTTTAACCTTTTGCTGTTAGTGGATTTTTTTCAGCACAAATATGCATTTCTTTTTGTTTGTTTGTTTTTCAGTATTACAGCTCATAGTATTCTGCAACCTGATTGGCTGTTGACCTTGTCATTTAATCTCATCCATGCCATGCCTTTTGTGGGTAAAGCTTGAACTGCTAGCAGATATGTTTTTTTTTTTTTACTCTGTTACACTGGACCTATTTTCTACGAAGGTTTGAACTTAAACTTTCGACAAGAGACTAAAGTGTGAAAATGGTGTATGAAGTGTGTGGTAAGGAGTTTTAGAGCCTTAAAATATCAGTAATCCTACTTTGCAGATTTCACCTAGTGGTTTATGGAACGTATCCCCTCACCCCCAGTAAATGAGGGGTTTATTTATTTATTTGTTGTTCATAAAGTAACACTCCGGAATAAGTGTTTAATGTTTATTTATCTGGTTGGGCAACCATAGTAATAATAGCAAAAGTTTAGTTTAACTGCACACTTTTCTCTCCTTACACAGTGAAAATGTATTGTTGCCATGTGGCCTTTAAAAAAGAACAAGCGTTTCTGTTTTAAAAAAGCAAAACTGCATCCACTGCTGCCTGATACAAATGTTTTTTGAGAACATGAAATTATCTGCACTCCCTCACAGCCAGAAACAAACGTCATGGATAACTTCATGGTTATTCTGAAACTCTTTCCAATCAGCACAGCAGGAACACTTACACATTTCACCAGGTGAGTGTTAGGACAAGCTGTGCATGTTGGACCCCCTTCCCTCCCCCTGTGACCATTTCAATTACTACAGTCAAGGATTTTTCGACAGATGAGGTCATGAAGGTCACTTCAGTAAAGTGGGGAAGGAGCAACAACTGACAAAAAGTCAAGAACCATCATAGGCATTTTTTTAAACTTGAAAGTTTGCTGTGTATTTGTGTTGTTTACTCATGATTTGAAGCTTCATCAACGCGCTTCTCATCGAATGCCAGATCTTCATCAGACTAAAAAAAAAAAAAACCCAAAAAAAAAGATCTTCATCAGACTTCTAGTTGTCAGGTTGCGAGGTTGATGAAGGACCCAAATGCAGAGATGGGAGGCAGGCGGTTCCAAAAACAAGGGGTTTATTTAAATAACAAGTGGCGCTGCGGAGCATCGAAACCAAAAACCAAATGTCGGGGTAAACAGGCAGACAGGGAGGCAGACAATATGGACCCGGAACAGACGAAGTCAGTGACAAAACATATATACTGACAGGACTGTCGAGACAAAAGTGTAAATGATCAGGGGAGATTGGGAAAAAGGGAAACTCAAACAGGCAGAACCTTCAGGGAGAACCTTCACAATAAAACAGGAAGTAAAATTAAAGCAGACAGAACCCTAATCACGATTCTGACTTTTAACAAGTAAAGCACCAAATAATAATTAGAGAATGCTGCTAAATATGGTCTGCAGCAACAAATTCTAGAAATGGTTGTGACCAACCATGGGCCACATTTCTCATTTCAGTTCACACTCAAAAAAGCACACATCCTGGAACAGTTTTATGGGAGGAATTGGTTAATTATGCCTTAAATGTAAAAGGCTGCACTACACAGGATAGATGTAACTCAACAAAACTAACTCATTTGAAAAGCTCAAAAATATTAGCCATAAATTATCCTGAATTTGTTAACTTTAAGTGATTTAAAATATCTCAGACCTTTTTTGTTATGAGTGACTGGTTAATTGTCCTTGATATGAATGAAGCTGAATGCTGCCTTCACTGACCTGATGAGGAAAGCAGCAGCCCCCGATAGAGGCTGGCTCGTCTGGGTAGCAATGCTGTGAGCCTCTGGTTTAACTGGGATCGTTGTCTTCGAGGTCAGGTGACACGCTGCCGAGGATGAACCCTAACCCAACACAAACACATGAAAGGGTTAATGAAAAAGACAGAGCTGGTCAAAATTATACCGTTTGCATCAACCTCCAGAAGGATGGTTAAAAAAACTTTATGCTTTTGTTTCAAACTTCTACCATCATCTAATTACATTTGCACATAATCAGATTACTGTGAGGCAGATGTTCCTATGCTTGCAGAACCATGACAGAACCCTGTTGATTTGTAATTACGGATGGAGAGCATCAGCAGCTCAGCCGGTCCCAAAGGCGACATTTCTGGAAACGTTTCTCCATATTTTTCAGGGACAGCACATTTGTGCCAGGAAGTTATTCAATAATGACAGACTTAAATGAGGTCCAAACTTCCTGTTCTGCTTCAACACATCATGGCTGCTGAGGTGCAAGGTGAGGATCTGTTTCTGCTTCTCATAATGAGTTATCTGAGTCCACTAATAGACAGTAAGGCTGTCAAGTTGGAAAATCTATTTCGTGGTACAGTCGGTGAGCTTGCCAGACCATAAACCAAAAACATGTAGACCACTAACAAACCATACCTCCAATCTTCCTCATTCTTTAATTTTGGGGATTGCATTTGTTTTTCTAAACTTTCCCTGGTTGCTGTGGATTAAACTGATAACTGGAACAGGTTAGTTGGCACATTCATTCCTCAGCTGTGTGTCTGTGATACACTCAGTGACACTCGGCAAACTAACAGGATTACACAAGGAGCTGGAGGCAGGGGGGTTCAGCAAAAACTCCATTGAGACAAATCACACAAACGACACAACAGAAGCACAAATGAGGAGAGTAGCTCGATGTTGACGGTTAAAATAAAGAGCACAGATACTGTACACACTTTGTCATTTTTGCCTTAGTTGTATCTTTAGTTCTTTTATCGTAAGAATTATTCATTGTCGGGTTTTTTTTAGGTCAGTGCTAGCTGGGCAAAGCTGACACTAGATTTTTATTGTAAAATTATCATTATATTATATTATATTATATTATATTATATTATATTATATTATATTATATTGTATTGTATTGTATTGTATTGTATTGTATTGTATTGTATAACTTAGATACTGAAAGGTTTCTGACTGGAGAAGGAATTTTTAAAGCACCCTTTATAAAAATAAAAAAACTACTCTAATTCCTGATATGTTAAGTCCATCAAACCTAACCTTTAAAGGGGACAAATCCTCATATCCTTCTAGAATTTCAAGGTCTTGGTTTGTTGCCCATCTGCTTTATGGCTAATTTAAAAACACCCCTGCAGGTGTGGGGTGCACTTCCCCTGCAACAAACCTAGGTAACCAATCAGCAGCTTTTATCTTATCGTCATTTTGAAATGCATAAAGATGTGTTGGGAATAAATTGGTTTTCATCTGGATGTTTCATTACCTCAGAATAAGCTATCCCCACTTAGTTTGATGTGACTTTTGTTCTTGACTTGTGATTTAAGTGATTTCTGTTTTTTACTTTATGTAACATACTTTGTGATTTTGTTTATGGAAAATCTGGACAGGTGGTTGTTTGGCGTTTTAGTGTTTAGTTTTGTGATGGAAGTCAGGGTGAAAACGGTTTTCTTTACTTCATTAGTGGCTCTTGATGGAGTCAGCATGTCCAATCTAAATGTTCAATTTGGTTTCTGTTGGTCTGAAAATAGATGTTCTTCTAAGAGTAGTTCCAAATGTTTTTATGTCCATTATGGTGCGTTTTGGTGAGGCAGGTTGTCAGGCGGCTCCTTGTTTCCACATCATGCCGTCTCCCCGTTGGCTGTCGACAGACTAATCAGCTTAACACCACCTGTTCCCATTCCCGTTTCACTTTCCGCTCTCTGCGGGTTCGTTTTCATCTCAGAGCTAGAAAAGCACGCATCCCGTGCAGACTTTCTGCAAAGCAAGCCAGGCTGAAACACAGAGATAAGAATGCAATGGCGTCTGACACAAAAAAGCAAGAAAAAAATGCTGCTGTCTGCTCTGAAAACCACCTTCCAGCCTGAGGGCTAGACTACGTCAGTGGCGAGCTTTCAGGTCTTTTCAGCATAAGAGGGGGTGGTGTTTCATAGATTCTCAGTGAGCGCTGCTCTTCACTTGCAGGTTTCTAACCGAGTCATCAGCCCTCAGCTGCAAGCAGCAGGATCCCTAACGAGGCCACTGCTCCTCTGTGGATGCCAGTCGATAATAAGGAGGATAACACGACTCCCTTCAGTAAGCGGAGACTGTATGCACAGATGAGTCAAGGACTGATCATCCTCCATCAATTCGTCCAGGTGCTAGAAGTCCTCAGTCCTTCCACAAAATACATTAAAACTTGTCCTTAAAAATTCACATTTGCTGAACTTTCCACACTTTTGGGAGCAAAAGATTATAAGGTGCACTGTAATTATTTGAGAAAAAGTTAAGGGTTTTATGTGCACCTTATAGTGCAGAAAATATGGTATTTGGTCTAGTAATTAAAAAAAAACAACATCAGCTAATACTGTGACATTGGAATGTTATGCAATCCACTAATCCTCAGAAAGTTAACCAAGAATTATTACCAAACATTGTCACTCAGTTCACTGTCTAATTAAGTTTGGTTTAAGTTGTTTTCCGGTGTTACTTTAAATGTTTTCATGGTATTTTTGAGTCACCAAAACCATCAGAATTTCTTCAGTAACTTTTCATCCTCAATCAAAATTTCTGTCCCTTCCTGCTTACCGTAGCATGCTCATGTTTGCAGCATGTCACTCTCCACACTCCCTCGAGGTAGCTGTGTGCATTTAGAGGTGTGACCGTGGCCAGGCCTTTTGCCCCACCCCCTCCCAGGTAAGTGCTCTGAACTCCGCCCCATCCGAACGGAGCTCCGCTTGGCAGCTGCTGCCCGTCTTGGGTCCAGCCTTGCTGCTTGGCCTGGTGCTTGTCTCCCTCGTAGGCTGTCTCCATGGCTGGTGGGGGGCACACCGAGGTGGCCATGTTTGGGGTGGCTGGGCGAGGTGTCATCCTTCTGCTGGTGCCAAGGGCCTGACACAGAGCGAGGTGTCTCAGGTGCTGGACGGTGGTGCCGCAGACGTCACAGCGGGATGCAGGAGAAGCATGGCGGCCACGGCGAGGACACTGCAGGCGCTGGAGCTTATCGAAGAGGAAGGAGGCGTAGGCCGGGTCCTGGGGGGCAATTAAGATCACACAATTTATTTCAGTGAAAGCATTTATCAATGTGTTTTTGCTGTTTTTTTTAAAGTGATTGTAGTGTTTTGGCAGGTGGTCGTGACTCTAGAGCCCAAATCCAGACCTTGAGGGCTGGCCTCCTGCTAGTTTTAGAAACCCTGCCTCATCTGCCGCTGATAATCTGAATCAGGTGTGTTTAGCTTCAGTGACATTGGTTGGAAAGCATGTAGGAGGCATCGATTTGGGCACCCCTGCTCTAGAGGTAATAAAAGTTCTCAGAGCCAAACGTTTGTATTGGATTGGTCATATCGTCACTTCAGAGTACAAATAAATACTGGAAACTTGTGTGTGCTAAAATAAATACCACTCTCTCAAATATATTAGCTACTTGCTCTTTGTAGGTGGCATAAAAGCAAATCTCTAATCTCTTAACATCCAATTTAACATGTATAGTAGAAATCTGATATTCCATTAAAAATTGATTTGTTCTTTCAAATAACTGGACATGTGGAGCTTTTATGAAGTAGCAGATGCTAAATTTGCACCTTTCTCAACATGAAGTTTATGTTTCTGCGCAAAGACTCCTCCACAGTCTGGCCTGCAGCAGACCCAGTGAATCTCAGTCATTGACCACCAACCAGCTGCCCAGCATGCACTCACAAACACACACAGCAGCAGCAAGCAGCAGCTGGGCATAAACCTGTCTCCATCTATAGAGGTGCCACAGATTTACAGCTGGGAGCGTGTCAGAGTGTGACGTGCCGCCACATCCACTCGCCTTTCATGAATGGAGGTCACAACAAGAGTCAGAGCTGGAATAACATCACACTGATGCTTTACAGCCAACAGACGGTGACCCAGAACAACATGAAGGAGCGGCTCAGCCTCCACTTTTTTCATCTGCCCTGTCCGCCACCTGTCAGCTGCAACGCCCGTCTGGAAGCTCGCACTTAACCACAAACTGGAAAACATTTGATGCTTTAATGTCCTCGTGCCCTGAAAAGGTGACTTAAACCAGGAGGATACTCGTTCATTCTTTCGTCTTGTTGTGTTACTTTTAAGACAGGAAACTGTAACTTTTTCTTGATTTAGACACTAAAAGTGGGTCTCGATCTTTAAAAGACTCAAAAAAACCTCAACATTTTGTGTTAAATCTTTTTGATAACGTTTAAGTTGTAATTCTTGTTTTTAATGGTATACTGTTTTCTGGGATTCTGTATAACAAGATGGGGATTTATCAATTATGCTGCTCATCTACTAAGCTAATTAATAAACGAAGTTTACTCATTAACAAAAAAATTCTCAGAGTCGTCAAAAAGAAAAACAAGAAGCAATACAATCCTCCATCAACATTTCAGATTAACAACTGCTTCCTCAAAACCACTGACCTCTGACCTTTTGCTTTTTTCTAGGAATTTTAACAGAACAAAGAAATCCTATCAAATGACGAACCCCAAAGCAAGAACAATTTATAAATTAGCATTTTTCCTGCAAAATTTGAATTTAGGGTGGAAAAATGTTTAGCTTTTGTAGCCAAACATGTCCAGACTGACAAAAGAAGTAAATGCAAATTGATGTTTCGATCCTGATAAACAGGTGTAACTAGCGTGTTAGTATACGTTTGACATAGTAATAAAATACATTTTTGAGGTAAAACTACTTTTTAATACATATCTAAGGCAACAAATGAGGAAAATAGAAGCAATAAAATGAAATTACCTGTTTGCCTGATTCCTACAATATCAGTTTGAGTTTTTCAACGGTTTCATCCTGAAGCTGTTTTAATTCTGCACCATCTATGTCCAGCCCTGCTGCTCCCTTTGAGCTTAACTTCTGTCGTCTTCTGTGACAGAGTGGAGACGGCCAGCTGGAGCCCAGCAGAAGCTGACATCACTTCCTGTCCAGCCTCCATCACCCTCCTGCTTTTCCTTCAGATGCAGATAAGTTTAGTTTCTGTAAAATGCTTTTGACATTTTTTAATCCTTTTGACAAAAATGTTCCCTAAGATGAAACCCAGGGGGAAACCAAAACCAGCTCTGAATGGGTGCAGTTCAACAGATAACCACTAGGTCCCATAAGCAAATAGTCTTCATTGACTTTAATGGGAAATCGCTCAATTTTACGAAAATACATTTCCAAAATCTGTCAACAGTATGGAGTTAAAATTCTTTAACCTTTTTACACCAGAGCTTCAGCTCCAAAGCTGAGATTCTGACTTCGGTCCTGCAAAGAAAGGAGGAAACTAAAAATAAAGTACAATACAAAGTACTGATAAAAACTATTTTTTATTTACCAACAGTTTTAGGTATACATTTATATTTTTTAAATTATATTTTCAAATTTCCTTTTTTTCAAATTTTCAACATTTCTTTTAAATTTAAAATGTTTTTTTTTTATTTACAGTTTTATTTTTTTAATTTTCAATAATTCCTTCAAGTTTAGAATTTGTAATTTCAAGTTTAAAAATTGTTTTGAAATTTTCAACGCTGATCCTGATTTGACCTTCATACATATTTCCTTAAAAGCTCTTAATGATGAAAGTATTCACATAAAGCAGGTTAAAGAGCGTTCAGTGTTTAGGGGAATTCTGCTCTCCCAGGCTGTTTCTCCATCTTGAGTTGCACCTCTGTGAATGCTAATGTCGCCTGTCAGGAAGATCTCCTCTGACTGACAAGAGGAGAAATGATGGTGAGAACAACCGTTGCTGAAGAGCGCTGCCACCTCTTCAGCACTGGATCACCTCTTTAAAAGCCTGCTGGACTCTGCAGGGTGGAGGCAAGAAAACGTGCCTCACAAATCGAAGCACATTAAATGATCAAAACTTTGATTTCCACTGACATTTGTCAACTTCAGCTTGAAACGAATCAGATGTTTGCTCCAAAAACATTCAAATTATATTCAAGCATCTGAAATAACAGCAGAACCAAGATGTCTCATTTGCACCCCCACATTAATCAACACATTAATTCTGCCGCCTTGAGAAATGAGAATTTGGATGTTAATGGCTCTTTTAGAATGTGGTTAAAGGAGCTGAACCCGCCTCCCTCAGCTCTAATTATCTCATCACTCATGAGTGCAGCTGAAAAAGTGTTTTTTTAATCAGGTTTTATTTGAAGGCTGCAGGCGGCAGAATTGAGGAGGTATAATCAATCTCCTGTTTGAAAAGGGAATCAGTTTGTTTTAATGGAAAGGATGCACTGTGGAGGTTAGGAGGAAACTCAAACCGCCTATTTTCTCTTTGAAAGAAAAAAACACGTTCACATAAAAAAATGCATTTTGACTGAAAAACATAATTATTGAATAATTTGAAGTTTGCCAGGTAAAAGAGCTGTGAGCCCTCCATGAATAATCGTCACAGCAAGTCTAAGGTCGTATGGTGGAGTATTTTGAAATAAAGCTGTTAAGGCAGAAGCACGGGTTTATTTAAGGAGCAGCCGAGAAATTAGGCATTTTCCTCTGGTTGAAAAATACCGAAACGGGAATGAAAAATGCAATAACGTGCAAAAAGAGAGTAAAGAAGTTTGGTTTAAATGCAGCACGTTTGGAGGATCTTTCACCAGAAACCACAGAAATAAAACTGGACCATTAATGTCACAATTCAGCACAGAGGAAATGAAGGCCGGGAAAGGGACGAGCACATAGACTGCAGTTTGTTTCGCCCTCATCAGCAATATCCAAATACACAACTGGGACGGGACAAAGTACAGTTATACAAATGTGAGGTGTGATAAAAATAAAAACTGATTATTTTGCTCCCAATCCTCCACATGCTTGAATCTAAAATAAAGCAAAGAATATCTATCCCAGACTGTATTTACATTTTTTGATGCTGACTTGGTAGCATGTGAATCAGAAGGTGATGGTTACCATCTGCAACTTGCTTCCAGTGTTGCTACCCTTGGTACATTCAGGTTTGGGTCAAATTCAGGAACAGAAGGATCCCCTTTTCTAGCTGTCAAGCACAGTGGTGTGAGACTAATGATGTGGGATTTTATAACACTGTCTATGCAGTCCTTAACTCCTTTAACACCAGAGCTTTAGCTCCAGTGTTAACATTTCTTGAAGTACTGTTATGCTTCAACCGTTCATGCAATTAACGTGATTCCAGCGGATTTTGAAGCAGAGAAAAGCAGCTTTGCACTGATATGCAACACATCAGCAAATTTTCTGTTGATTATGTAAACGGTTGAAGAATTAAGCTATACGTACACACTGTGCATTTAACAGAGGAGTGGCCTTGGTGTATATTAATTTGCAAAACAAGGCTTGCCGGCATGTCTGGGTTCCCCAGATAAAGCTACTCACTGAGTTTGGTGAGTCTCATCAGGTCACTACGAAACCCGAATCCCTGATTGGTCAAAGTTTAACCAAGTAAAGTTGAGCGCGGGAGCTTGAAACACAGAAGCCCAAAAGACATTTATGTCCCAATTTACATAGACTTTTCATTTGGAAGTGGCCACTTGAACACGCGTTGCCGGGGGCGATGTTAACGTAGCTTTACAGTGTGTTATTTAGGTGTCGCCAGTGACATCTACAGTATTAAAGGGTTGAAGGCCAGGGAGAAGTTGCGCATGTAAAACAAGCATGAGTAAATGAAACTGACAATCACACAGGAAAGGATTATTTCAGTCATCCCTAACTCATCCCTAAGTCATCCCTAACTATGCAAATATTTTCAGGTTTCTTGTATAGAAAGTAAGAAAGAGATTGCATTATGTCATTTACATCTTTACAAAATCTAAAAATTAAAACAAAGAGGAAAAAATTTCTGGAAAAACTGAAAACTAGTCTGATATTGTTAGGAGAATTTCTAGATCAATTTGCTTTGGATGCGTTAAATTTTCTTCCTCCTCTTAACTCAGACATTGATGCTTGTTAGCCTGATCTGCTTAGAGCTCCTGAACGCCTCAGACTTTCCTGAGCCGCTCTGTCGCCACACTGACAGAGATGCATGCTGGCAGAGCGGGGCGAAAAGCCAATCCTGCCTCAGTCCTGCAGCACATCGGACAGACAACCTGGAAAAAAAGATAGTAAAATATAACTGAGAGGAAGAAAATTATTTAAAAAATGAAATTCATTCTTTGTTGATTTGATTCAAACCTAATAAAAGATTTTAAGAGAAACAATCTTCATCTTCGGGAATATGCCATAACTTTATGCTGTAATTTCAAAGAAAAAGCTGGGCTTTTGCAAGAATTCTCTTCTGGTTTGAAGCATAAAAAAGGCTATCTTTTGTTATATCAAAATGTGAGGAAGAGGTTTGATCTGAGAAAACGAGCGTTTGAGTTTTTCAGTCAGATCACACACAGGAAACGCGATGACCTTGCTGTGTGGGGGCTGCCACCATAAATTAGAACTAATCAGACTCTGACATACGAGTCAGTTCATTGAGCAGGGGAATGAAAAGTGACAGCAGGATGAAGGGACTCCCTCAAGGCGGAGTTTCATCTGCAGGTGGGATCACAGACAAGAAAGAAATTCCACTCAAGCTCTTGTTCTTGTTTTTGATTAACAAGGACTCTGAAAAGCTCGGAAATTACTGATTTAAAATGAAAATTAAGAAAAGGGTCTGATTCTAGATCAGTTATTTGTAAAGCGATTAAAAGAATTTTGGGGGTAAAACCTGAGCTTTCTTTTAAATGGAAAGGAAAACTCCTGTGCTTCTAATGCAGCCTTTCAAAGTGAAGAGACAGCTCAACGCTCTGCTGTAAAAACTGCCCATGCTTCATCACCACTAGCAGAAATATGTGCTGTGGCATTGATCGGAGCAATAACTGGCCTGACTGCCTCAGAATCCGACGCTCAGCACTTCCTGTCAGCTGACGAGGTCCAGCTCATAAACTCCTGCTGACTTTGCTAACCACCTCTGGACTTTGCCTCAGGCTTTCATGGATAGACCCTTCATCCGTCCATTAACTCTAACCCTTTGTGAGGGCCAAACAGCCCACCAATCAGCTCAAAGCATTTCTGCCTGCAGTTCCTACAATGTCCACTAGACGGTGGTCTTTAAACACCTAACAGATGTGAATAAAAAACTACGAAATGATCAAGAATATTTAGTTTTTTAAGTTATAAGTACAGGAATCAATATTACGTGGTGCCAAATGTCAGCATTTAGCTAATTGAAATTAGACAGTTTTATCTGAATTACTTGACTTTATACCTCATATACAGTCAATGCACGGAAGACACGGATGATGTTTAGAGATCAGGTTGATTTATTTTGAAGAGCTCTACAAACGCATCAGTGAACATGTCTCCATGTCTGGGTTCATGAGATCATTCAGAGGCTCTCCCAGTCCGGTCAGTCTTACCATCTACTGCAGGAGCTGCTCTCAGCTCTACTTCCGTCTCTTTGTCACTCAGTTTGATGACTTGCTGTTCTGCATTAGTGCGAGCAGGCAAAAATAAAATCAAGAATAAAATTAGAGGATCTCTTTTTCATTATTGTCTTGATGGGAAAAAAAAGACTTTTTTTTTTTTTGGACTCCACCTGTCACTGAACACATCACGTGGTTGATGTGTTCATACTTACTCTCGACGCACTGATACCAGCCACACCACAGCGCCCAACACTAAGATTGCACCAGAGGACCTCTTATTGCGTCTGCACATTAACCTAACATTAGAACTGGACCCCCCCCCCCTCACATGAATCGCGTTCAGTATAAACACAGCTTAAGTGTGTGCAACTTACATTAGCCTCACAAATACGTCATACTTCGATGAACCTTCACCTACCACAAGCACAAGAATCGTTTGTTCCATTTTCAATGAGCCTCAAGGGAGACAAATCTGTGCTCCCTTTAAGATGTGACCACTCCTCTCCACCACTCAAAGTGCATGCAACCTTAAATTATATCAGAACAGCTAATGTAAAAGTGCTGTAAATGTCTTAATGTAAAAGGAACCTTTTGTTCTGCATTGAAAAACGGGCTAAAATATATGGATATTAACAGAAAAAAAAGAGTCCAAAGTTGGAGACAGTCGGATTTGTGTGTGGATTTCTTCCACACACTGTGGTGTGTGAACAGTAAAGCACCAACGAGTGGGAGAGCATGAAGAATAATGAAAGCGAGGCAGCAAAGTGGCATCAGCACAGATTTCAGTGTGAGAGGGGATGAGCAGCACAGAGCAGGGCTCGTTCAGCCCAGCAGAGATGTGAGCCGCTGTGCTGTTCACGCTTCGATGCGGCGACCTGACAGAGGAGCTCAGCGTCAAACACGCCGACTCGAGTCCCCGACTCCACCAGGACATGGATACCCATGATTCACTTAGACAGAATGAAACAGACCCACCTCACACTGTCTCACCTTCCTCAAAGGAGTCTGAGTTTCGCTTTCAACAGCAAGCAAACTCATTGTCTGATTAGGTCAAAGAAAGGCTGCTTAAAAAATCAATCTGTGTAACTGCAGAATGGCTATTCTTCCACAAACAAAATTGGATCCCCAAGGATATGTACCACATTCCAGAAAAAGCTGAGAGCTGTACTGAAAACATCAATTATTGTGGTAAAAAGGTGTCTGGAAAAAGGGGTACATCAAAAACTTAACTGGAGCAAGCAAAATATTTGTTTGGGTACACGACTGTTCATGCACTCCCTTTTATCTGACTTTTATTCTGCTTTCCCATATTACTGTGTGATCACTTCTGAGCATGCTCAGTTCTTTTACATAATTGGTTGATCGATCATATGGAATCTGGAGCTGGCCACTAACCTGACAGATTAAACTGAAATATTTTTCTGTATTTTTAGTCCATGAGAGATATTTGGGCTCCATCCATCTCATTCCAACACGCTCCAATATTCTTTTACATCAGCACTCCCTTTTCCTCTCAGAATACAGGACAACACAAGTTAGTTTTTAGTTTTTGAAGACCAGATTGTCAATGTGCTATTGTCTCATCAAGAGAAAATTAGTAGTTTTTAAGGATGTCTGTGGATGTCTGTGGATTATTCTTCACCTAAAAAGTAACATTTTAAACGATTCCTACAACTGTATTCATTAATCATCTCTACAAAAGAAAATTGACACATTGACCCATGAGTTGTCCTGTAGTCTCTGCTTGGCTTGTTGGACTAGAACCGGATACGTTCTGTGGATTTGTTCTTTTACCAGGGTTCACTTTCTAAATGGACCTGTTCTTTCCAGCTTAGTCAACACTTGTGAGCAGCTGCTTCCAGAGAGGGAATACTCCTACTACGACGCAAAAACTTTATCTTGCTAAACATTGTTGTAATTTTTATTGTAGTAATACAACTTTTAAAAAAAGCTTTTGGACCGTTTCACTTATTTATAATGTCCACATAAAGAAAATTGTAATAAACAACTAAAAATTCATACACGATTATTTTTATATTATCCCTTTCTGTTGGAAGCCGTGTCTCTACTTTCGTTGTTGTATTTCTGGATTTGGCAATTTGTAACGGGATTGCTTTTTGTAATTCGGTATTTGATAATTTGCACCTGGATTTGTTGTGTTTCAGGACTGTAATTTGTTCTGTGATTTTCTGTTGTGTTTCGTGATTTTGTGTTGTGTTTCATGATTTGCTGTTGTGTTTCAATATTTGTTCATTTGTACTGTGATTTGTTGTTGTATCTTTAATGTAAGCGTGTCTTGCACCTTTTGGCCACCGTACATGAGTGATGAGAGTCGTACTCTAAAGCCCATTGTTGAATCTAAGTGAGGTTTTTAAAGGTATTTAACCAGTGAGAATCCTTTGTCACATCTCCACAATACACCATTGTTCCTGACCTGAAGTGCAGCAGTATCAGTCAGAGCAGCAGCTTGTCTATTCAACTGGGTTGCCATGACTTGGCAGCGCTGGCACAATCTCTTCAGCTTTTCCTCATCGTCCTCCGTCTTCCCGTAGCTGCTGAGTTCACCGGCAGATAGCGAGCCTTCGGGATTTGGCCGGAGCTCCCAGGTCCTCCTCGCCTTCTGCTCCTCCTCCTCCTCTTCTGCAGAGCGAAGTCGCTTCCTGCAGCCAGTTGAGTCTAGAGGGAGACGAGTCGCCCCTTCCACCACCTGCAAACAGGGACAAGTTTGTAAATTCCCCCCAAAGTAGAATTTGCATCATACCTGCTTTTTTGTTTCATGTAGAGAAGGTATTCTGACCCCTGATTGAAATACACCCCAACCCTTGTTGTAAAATACAGCTTTTAGACTGTTGCATTTAAGAGATCCAGTCTGGAATCCAAACCCCCAAACAACCGACATCATAACCCAGTGAACTACGGACAACCCCACATTGTCTTTTTCTTATCTATTCTGCTAAAAAGGTAGAATGGTTTATTCTCATTGAAGTGTCAGTGATATACAAGAAGGTGACCTTTTGGATAAAAGGTCAGACGTAATATTTAAACATTCAGAAAAGCTGTTTATTCCTAAAAAAAAGTGTTTTCATACTGGAATATGTCATGGACACATTCCCTGTGCTGGACTGGGGACCAAACCAGGATGTACCCCTCTGGAGCTCAAAATCAGCTGGAGCCTGACAAGTCGGACCTTGTCTGATCTTGGAAGATGAGCAGGATGATGCCACATGAGCTTTTTGGGGGGTGGGCTGTTGTTTGGAGGCTGAGCTATCACCTCGTGGATCTATTTCAGGCTACCTTAGTCACATGTCACTCTCAGTGTTGGAATATGTATGTATGTGTCTCTTTTTTAGGGTTTAGGCAGTTTCTAAAAGTCAGACAACTGGCATGAATGAAAATGTAGTTTGTATCAGACAGCCTGTCAGTTGCTGAAATTGTTTGTTTGTTTTTCCCAGCAAACATATTCCTCTATAAGATCTCTCAGACAGATCTGCTACAGAGACAGAGGTCTACTCAGTTTTTACAGGCGCTTTCAAATGGGGGAAAGTCTATCGACGGATAAACTTTTTAGAGGATTTTGTGGAATGTGAATCTTATTTTCTATCCCAATAAAAAAAAAAAACATCAAGGCATTTAAAGGGTTATAACATATAGAGATGTTTCAAAATATGTAACTTTGAAACCTATTGTAACCTTTACTGATATAAACGTTGCTGCTCCCCATGAGACATGCACGAATACAAGCACAAAAGAATCACATAGATTTAGCCAAATTTATTACAAAATATACATGAATAATTGGGAAATAAAAGAAAAAAATATGTGCTAGAAGATGAGGAAGAGGGAGTTTGCTTCACAGATGAAGGAACTGATTTGAATGTTAAGGAAGGTGACAATTGATTAAAGTCGGCTTATTTCCATCTAAAGGAGGTTTTTTCGATAGAGGACACAACTGAGGTGAAGATAATAAAAAAGGATTTACTCACAGTGTACCTCCTGAAGTCAGGCCTCCGCTCCATATTCCACTGTGAGAACATTTTCGTTAATAAACTCCAGCCGGTCGAAAGCACCTAAAGGACCATGGAACTCTCTGACTCATCACTGGCAGGAACACAGCAGGAATGAAGGCAAACTGTCTGGGTTGAGGGAACAAGAGATTGCAGATGAAGAGTGAATTTTCCGACTGTAGGATCAGGCAAGTGAAGAGAACAGACCCACTGCTCTAGCACTGAGATACACACCACGACTGCTTGGACAGACACTGATTGAACAGGACTAATTAGTTGCTATTAGTGAGGTGGGTGAAGTTAGAGAAACACTGCCAAGACAATGGAACACTGAAGTGTACGAAGTACTTGAAGATATGCGAAGGAGCCGTTCTGAATTGTATTTTTTACATTTTTGATATTCCCGTGAACATGTGTGTACATTGCAAGTACACACAGTCACACACAAAATGTATTGTGTGAGTTACAAATCAAGAATTATACACACACAGATCCTGCAAGACTCCATAGCTCTGCTGGGGGAATCAATCCAACACACAATGTGTAAAGAATAATTTCCTCTGTTACGCCTCCTGGAGTAGTTACAAAGTCTGCTCAAACTGTATGTATAAGAACTGTTAGTGAAAATTAACAACCACACTCACTGGCCATATTATCAGGGACACTCGTCCAACTGATCATTAATGCTTAATTTCGAATCAGCCAATCACAATGCAGCAACTCAATGCATTTAGGCGTGTAGACCCGGTCAAGATGATCTAATGCAGTTATACCGAGCATCTGGACGGGGAGGAACGAGGATTGAAGGGACTTTGAACGTGGCATGGTTGTTGGTGCCAGACGGGCTGGTGTGAGCATTTTTTAGAAACTGCTGATCTACGGGGGTTTTCACCCACAACCATCTGTAGGGTTTACAGAGAATGGTCAGAAAAAGAGAAAATGTCCAATGAGCAGAAGTTCTCTTTACCATTAGTTAGTTAAGTATCTCACAAAAACAATCCTCTACATCTATCCGGACATGGGACCGGCACATGAAGACACTGGATTGTGCATTCATGATGTTCATTCATTGCATTGTTCTTTTTTTTTTGTCTAGTCTTGTTTTGTTTTCTTTTTGTGGTCCTTTGTCTTTAAAAAAAAAGCTTTTTTTCCTTTAATGTGGGGAAACTGGAGCACCCAGAAAAAACCCACAGGTGGCTCTTCAAGTCCTTTAGATAATGTGGGACGTGAAGAACCTTCTCACTACAGTAAAGAACCTCCTAAGTCTTCTAAAGCACTTTGGTTTTGTTTTCATTTCTGTTCTTTGAAAGGTCTGAGAGAACTCAATGTTGTCTTTTTAGCTGGCTGTTTTCTTTTTCAAGGTCTTGGGCTTGAAGAGTCAGTGCACAGTTTGCATCAAGATCTGAAATGGATAATTGGACAAAGCCATGGTGCTCTCTGCTGGTCCAAAGCAGAATTACAGCACTCTGTTTGAACTCTCAGCAGCTTCCTGGAGGAAGATCTTCTGTCACAACACGCGCTCTCACTGCACTGACACACATTAAGCTACACCAGTGCTTCTCAATTATTTTTTGCCAGGCCCCCCCTAGGAAAAAGAAAATGTTTCGGGGCGCACCCCACTATTTGAGAAGCACTGAGCTACACTCACATGGATCAAGAGGTTTCCTGTTCTATAAGCTTGAAGACAGATGAAAAGGCTTCTCATAAATAAGTGTTTCATAGCACTTTGGTTTTTCATGGTTGTTAAGTGATTAATGTCTTTCACTGTCTTTTGTGTCACTTGCATTCAAACCTTTTTGTGTGTAATTCTTTGATTACATATTCTTTAAACTGGGTTATAAACTAGCAGCAGTAAAACTAGAAGCAAAAACCCCACATTTCCCACAATGTGCGCTGTGTCCTCACCCCCCCCCCCCCTCCCCCAACTCAAAATAGAAAAAATTGCAGAAAGATAAAGTCAGCAATTCACAGACAAAACAACTTTTTCAGCAGGGCAGGATTCCTGCTCCTCCTCCCTTTCCTGTCCCCCTTGCAGCCTGAATTCTGATTGGCTAAGAGCAGAGGAGTCTTTCCTACTCCTGCAGTTGGACCATTGACCTCCCTTTGAGTATCAGGATGGATTTACGGGCTGGTTTGAATCAGTTTGAAGCAGGAATGTCTGGGAAAGGCACACACCGCCTCGATAAGCGTGGCACAACCTACTTTTGCACAATAATACGGAAGCTCATTTATGTCAAAATTACTCTTGGTGGGGATCTAGGGGTGAAGCTGCAAGAAAAACTTTTATTTAGAGGGTAGGATTCCTCATGCAGATGTGGGTAATGTGTTCTGGGCCTTTTTTTATTTTTATTTTTTTTACAATTTCTTTACTTTTTTTTACAACAAAAGAAAAAAAAAGACAATATCTCTTTCACCTTCAAACTTTTTCATTTTATGGCATGTTTTTCTTGTTTATTAATTCCTTTGCTCCTTTACAAATAACTTAGCTCTCTTGCTTTTTTAGATATTATTAATTTAGGATTGTGCTAATTTACGGTAACTTTCTTTTCTTAATCTCTTCAAAACTGTTGTTTAAATTGCACTTTTAGAAAAACAAAAGCTTTACCAGCTTTAGCATGTTTAGGCAGGTTTTTAGAAATGTAATTTCTGAACATAATATTGCACTCTTTAACAAACTTATGTCCTTTCTACTGTCAATAGCAATCTAATTAAAAAAAGGAAGACGGCTTTTGCTGAAATGCTTTTGTTTGTTCTTTTTAAATTCATCAATAATAGACCTTTATGGAAAAACGCAGCAACTCTGCTTTGAAATATTTTTTTACATTTTTTTTTTCTGCAAGCTAGTGGTGTAGTATAAATTAACGTTTTAGATCAACATGTTAAAAATAAAAACACAGGCAAAGCTGAATCTATTCAGACCCTAAATAAATATATTTGTGTTTACATTAGTTACATGTGTTTTCTGATTGTGCAATGAACCATAAAATGGAATTGAAGTCTGTAACTTTTGACCTTCCCTTATTGTTCAGATAACAAAGATCGAATTATTGAACAAAGTGGTACTGCAGTCTCGCTTTCCTTTTGTCACCGCAGAGCTTCCATACATAAACAGAAACCCTACAGTTCTGTCAGAGAAACATCTGGAGCAGTTGAATTGTGGGTCGTCTTGGCCATCAGGTAACCTGCTGCTTTTCTCTGTTTTTTAGCTTGTCCTCTTCTGTTTCTGCACGCAGAGAACTTAGCAAACATTCATTTCTCATTTGTTAACGTGGCAAAGCTGCAGCTGCAACATTGGAGCCAAAGCAGGAATTTCTTTGCTCTCATACTTTCCAGTTATGTAGGCGACGCGTTTATGGGGCAGCTTCACTCCTCTTCTGCCAACTCTGAAAGCAGTGAGTGAGGATATTTACAGGAAGTTTAGAGCGAAATAGCTTTGAGGTGGAGTTTAGGGACTCCTTCAAAGTGTGGGAATTTGTAGTATCCAGATATAGTTTTAAGTCACATATTCTTTAGTCCTGTTTGAGTCCTAAAAGACTCAAAAACAACATGTCTTCGCTCAGGTTTTTGATTTTTCTGTAGAAAGAGCTTAAAGTTTTCTGCAAAAGTTTATTTTATTTCTAGTTTTTACAAGTTAAATTTGTGCTTCAGATTCAAAAAACAAACAAACATTGAAAGTCTTTATTGCAATCTTATTGGATTGCCAGAAAAAAATTTATGTTTGAGTTTACCTTTGGACTAGGAAATATTTCTTTTCCTTTTTCATTCATTTTTTCCTGTTTTTTTTTGTATCTTTCCTTCTGTCCTTCTTTACCTGAATTTCGTTCTTATTTTCATTGTTTAATCACTTCCTTCCTTTCTTCCTGCCTTTCCACTTTTCCCTTTCCCTCTATCACTGCTCCCATTTTTTATTCTGTTCTTCCTTCTTTTATTCTTTCCATCTTACTTTCATTCTTCGTTCTTTCTCGACATTCCCTTCTGACTTTGCTTTGCTCCTTTCTATTTTCCTTCTCTCCCTCCAATCTTCAGTCCCCTCTCATCCTTTCTTTTTCATCCATCTGTCCTTGTTTCTCGTTTCTCCCACTTTCTTTACTAACTGTTCGTTATCCTTCTTTCCTTCCTTATTTTTGGCATTTCATTCTTGTAGTTCATTTTTTGGATATTATATGTTTTTCTTTCTTCCTAATCTTGCTGTTTTCTCTCTCTCCTTCCTGTCTAGCGATGCTATCTGTTCTCTTACTCCTTTTATCCTCCCTTCCCCATTGCCTTTTTTTATGTCCCACACACTTTTTCTCTATTTGTCACCTTTTTTTCTTCTCTCCTTTTTTAAAATCATTGTCCACCTTCTCTTGCTCATCTATTCATTCTTTGTCTTTTTCTAACTGTCCTTGGTCCTACATTTTATTTTTAGTCCCTTTCTTCCTCTTCACTCCTTCATTACTCCACGATTCTGAGGTTTCAAAATAATTTGGTTTTGTTAAACCAAATCTTTTATTTTTAAACAAAAAAATAAATAAAATTCGCTCCTGTTTTCCCCATATCTGCTCCTGCATGATTTTATAAAACTTTCCACCTGATTTTGTTTACGCTTTAGAAAGAAATCCCATTTTATTGATGTGAGCAAAGCAAATCAACCTTATCTTCACTGTCTGTGCGCTGATTTGAGACATTCAGAAAAACAGCCGTAATGTTTTTTGATCTGTTTCTTTGTTTCTGATCTGATTTAACAGGGATTTTCTTAACAATTCTTCAAATGCAATTGCTCTTAATTATAAAAAATGTGTACATTTTGGGTGAAAAAAAGATGTGTAAGCCTCGAAGACTCCACTGACTGAACTTACAGAAGTTTTTAATGGGAAAAATATATAAATTTAATGTATATTTATACTTTTTTTGTTATTAGTCAAAACAAATAAGCCATGATAGTTTGAGTGACTCATAACTGTTGGCTCACAGCTCCTCCACTGCAGGTTTAAGTCATTTTTCTCTCCATCAGTCATGTTGTTCTTGGCTGCTCGTACGCTCCACAGTGGGGTTTCCTGTTGCCAAGGTGGCAGGCGCTTCATAGCAACAGTCATCTCTGGCAACAAGACATCGAGGTGGGTGTTCATCCCAGTTTGTCCAAACTGGTCCTCCCTGAAGCTCTGACCATAGATCTGTGTTCACAGGTTGGTGAGGCAGAAACTGAAGAAGCAGGTGGAGAAGATGAAGAGTGAGTTCTCAGGGTTCAGACCCAGCCTGGTGGTTTTGCAGGTAATTCTGACTCACCGAGAAGGTTCAGGACTGAGCTTCAGGTTTCCAGTTTGACACTGATGGCTTTGGCTACACCTGCTGGTCAAACTAAACAACAGATGTTGGTGGTTTGCCAATTGTATTGGTCATTGGAAACACTGTCCTCCATTTTTTTTTATCCTACCTCACTCAAACACATGTGCCTTTAATGACTACTATTATCAGGCATCTGCAGAGCCCGATAAGAAGCTGCATCACAACTTGAAAAACACAAATCCCAGCGTTCCTCCTGGACCAGGATTGGGAAACTGGACTCATGAAACCAGGAAGTACAAGCTGAAGCCTAGAGGTCTCTCAGATGTGATAAAAGCTGTGCATGTTACCCTACTGGAATATGCTGGCTTGAGCCTGCTGTGTTTTACAGCAGCTTCCTTACACTCGTCAACGGCAAACAGTCAGTGCGCCAGACTCAGACTTGTCTGTCTTGAAAAACAGATCCTGCTCAGGTTCAGGGAACGGTCAGTCTGGTGTCACCAGTGCAGGCAGATTTGTATCTTTTACACAATAAGCTGTTTATCATTAACCTGCAGAAGCTACCAGACCTTGTTGCCATCAGGACCAGCAGGTGCAGCCTGACCCAACAAGCTCTAACGTATGTGCTGGAACTGATATGGGGCGGTATCTTTCAGGTGGGAGACCGAGACGATTCCAACCTGTACATTAGCACCAAACTGAAAGCTGCAGCTGAGGTGAGACACGCGCTTCATGCAGTATTAGAGTTAGGAAAAATGCACATGACAAGAGACAGCAAGAGGAAGTCTTTTAAAAATAAAAGCTTCTTCTTTAGCATGATCACAGTTGGAGTTGAAGTGAAACAGAAGCAATAACAGAGAATTGCTGATGGTTGAGGTTATAGTTAATTATCAATGCTGGAGATACAAAGGAATAATTAACAACTGTTGTCAATCAAATCAGTAGAAAGCATTCACATTTGGTAATATTATCATTATACTTATAACACATTTTCAAATTTTATACTTAGCAGTTTATTATTTTGATGCAGTATTCTAACATAATGCAATCAAGGTTTAACCCTTTCATGTCCCTAATTTGTAACCTACCTAATTTAGCATCACCAGGAAATATACATAATGAAATATTTTTTCAAAAAACTTGGAAACAAATTTAGGCATAAAGGGGTTACAGGGTCAGGGGTCAAACCTGTATGGCTGGAGTGCTCTGTAACCTGAACCCCACATTTTCTGCCCACTTTTAAACCATATGGAGCCCACTTGGGCTTGCTGGCTGGGAATTTATACTTATTTTGGATCAAAACCCAAATATACTGAAGTATATTTTGACTGAAGTATATTTGAGGTATACCAATAGAAATTACATTTTTGGCTTGCATTGTTTGAGTGGATGATCCTGTGTTGCACAGGGTGTCTTAATTTGAAAGGAACTCTAATGAACTCAAAAGTACACAAAAATATACTTAAAAGAAAAGTCCAATCTCTTTGTATTTAAATGTTTTTATTTTAAAACAATAACTTATTTATGGCTCTTTTATTGTGGAAGGTTCCATGTCCCAGAACACACAACGTGGATTTCCTTTGCTCTTGCAATTTTCAATTTGATTTGTAATCTATCAAAAGGTCAGAAAGAGTTCTGTGTCACCTACTGTAAGTTTGTAAAACTCCAATGAAAGTAAAATGTAGACCTATAATGACCAAACGAAGCAGAAGTTTCTTCACTGTGCCAACACTGGCATAACAGTGTTCGTTTATTAATTCAGACAGTTATTAATGCATGTATGGACAACTTAATGGTGAAAAGACAAGTATCAAAGTGGGAGGAGCCATTGCAGTCTGTGGAAAAATGAGAAGATGGAATTCAAAAAACACCAACCACACAACATCACACTGTTTTTTTCCAAAGCAGAACCAGCACTGTTGATTTTCTTTTGGGTAAATCTTTTGGTTGGCTCCAGCTGTACAGCCCAAAATTACGGTGGCCCAGAAGGGTCACAACACAACACATTAACTTAACACACAACACATTAACTTTACACACAACACATTAACTTAACACACAACACATTAACTTTACACACAACACATTAACTTAACACACAACACATTAACTCACAACACAACACAATAACTCACAACACAACACATTAACTCACAACACAACACAATAACTCACAACACAACACATTAACTCACAACACAACACATTAACTCACAACACAACACAATAACTCACAACACAACACATTAACTCACAACACAACACATTAACTCACAACACAACACAATAACTCACAACACAACACATTAACTCACAACACAACACAATAACTCACAACACAACACATTAACTCACAACACAACACAATAACTCAACACAAAACATTAACTCACAACACAACACAATAACTCACAACACAACACATTAACTTACCTCACAACACTTTAACTCACAACGGAAGTAAAGCAGCAATTGATGTGCTTTTATTCTGAAATGTCCACTGGGCTGAGCGGCTAACTACCTAACAGAAAGTAATGTCACAGTGAGCTGTGGAGGGAGCATGATTTTTCTACAAGAGAACCTAGCAGCAGTGTTGCCAGATTGGGCGGTTTTGGTTCTAAATTTGCGGGTAAAAATGGCTTTGGCCGGGTTTTCATAATTTGGGCGGTTTTAGGGTCGGTTCAGCGTTTTTGCCCCCCTCATGAATATATAATAGCAGACTACGTTAGGCCGTGTGGCTGTGAACTTCTATGTACTGAAGCTCAGTGAACGCACCAGGCAGAGACGCTTAACGGGCTCTGTCATCTAACCTGTTGTTGGGGGGGTGCAACGCTCCGCCTCTTAAAAATTGTGTTCTTTAAAGCCTGACACTGCGGCTGCGTGTGGGATGAGCCACCTGCTAAAGTTATGGTCTGATCGCTACATGGAGCAGTGTCTGTGTTTATCAATCCTTTTATTATTAGTCTGAACTATCTTTTATTTTGAAAAATCATCGGATCGGGTGCTAAATCAGTCCAGTAGGGGGGAAAACTCAACGAAAGCTGTGTATTCTTCTTTCTCCTGATCTAATAAAAGGAGGACAGTATTGAATATTTCTTCAGCGGACCGTCTTTCTTTCATTCATTGTGTGTGTGTGTGTGTGTGCGTGCGTGCGCGCGCGCGCGCCCGTGTGTGTGTGTGTTGGGGACCGCACGTGCATGTGTGAGGGGAGGGAGCGGAAGAAAGGAGAGGAGCGCGTGCAGCGACAGAGATGGGTGGGAGGGAGGAGTGTGCGTTCATATTGTGTGTGTTCAGAGGAAGCAGAATCGTAATAAAGAGAAAGTTTCTGCCAACACTGCTGCTAGCTTCTCTTGTAGCAATAACATGCTCCCTCCACAGCTCACTGTGACATTACCTTCTGTTAGGTAGTTAGCCGCTCAGCCCAGTGGACATTTCAGAATAAAAGCACTTCAATTGCTGCTTTACTTCCGTTGTGAGTTAAAGTGTTGTGAGGTAAGTTAATGTGTTGTGTTGTGACCCTTCTGGGCCATGAGTTAATGTGTTGTGTTGTGAGTTAATGTGTTGTGTTGTGAGTTATTGTGTTGTGTTGTGAGTTAATGTGTTGTGTTGTGAGTTAATGTGTTGTGTTGTGAGTTATTGTGTTGTGTTGTGAGTTAATGTGTTGTGTTGTGAGTTAATGTGTTGTGTGTTAAGTTAATGTGTTGTGTGTAAAGTTAATTTGTTGTGTGTAAAGTTAATGTGTTGTGTTGTGAGTTAATGTGTTGTGTTGTGAGTTAATGTGTTGTGTGTTAAGTTAATGTGTTGTGTGTAAAGTTAATGTTTTGTGTGTAAAGTTAATGTGTTGTGTGTAAAGTTAATGTGTTGTGTTGTGACCCTTCTGGGCCACCGTACAAAATATTAGTCAAGCAAGCAGTTTTCTTATAATCCCTCCCCAAGAATGAAAATGGACTCTTCTTTGCAGATTGGCATGGATGCCAAACATGTGCGGCTGCCAAAGACAGCAACACAGGAAGAGGTAGGATACCAACCATATTCTTTATCACCGGCCTACCATCACCCCTCTACGTCAGATCTGAAGCTCTGACCACTGCTGGTGTCCTGTTGCCCTGCAGGTCTTGCAAAGCATCATGTCCGTCAACGAGAACCCATCTGTCCACGGTCTGATTGTCCAGCTGCCTCTGGATTCTGTCAACCAGATTGACTCTGAGCTCATCACCAACGCCGTCTCTCCGGATAAGGACGTAGATGGGTCACTTTCTCTCTTATTTTTGTACTAATATTGCTAATTTTATGACCCATTGTTGGACTTTTGCTGATGCGTAGTTGAAAAACGTTTTTATGCCTAAAATATTTTCTATGTTTTTAAATCTCTGAATTTGTTTTTGTTCGTGTGTAGTTTGAGTTGCATAAATGCAGGAAAGTTATCCCGGGGAGATATGAAGGACTGTTTCATCCCCTGCACCCCAAATGGCTGCATGGAGCTCATCAGACAGACAGGTACAGCACTGCAAACGCCTCCACAAGCATTCACCTCTGAACACGGCTCACTTCTGTCTGTGGAACTGGACATGAACAAAAAGCAAAACATAAAAATAAAATGGTTCAAAGTTTGTGCTAAAATAATTAAGAATAGAGTAGCAGGAGGAGTCCAAACTGAAATTTTTAGAGAGCATTTGACTCCCAAGTCCCACTCAGAATAATCTTTTGATCTATTAAAAAAGTGTTACCGGTGGTTTTTAATTATGATGATGCTGTTTTTAGCCAAAATAAAAAAAACCTGAGTTGTTTTCTAGAACATAGTTTCTGCAGAGCGGCATTAGTTCATTAGAAATTGCCTCTGAGTTGTGGGCGGGACAGCTGGTGTGTGCTGAGAGTTCTCTGTTTACACCAGGTATCGCCAACCCTGTTCTTTGTAGGCTACGGCCCTGCTTGTTTTGCAGCTAACCCAGCAAATTTCTTATTAGCTGGAATGACTGAGCCCAGTTCCTGATTGAATGAACATACCTGATCCAGGTGACCAGTAATTACTGAAAGGATGCTGTCACATACCAATATTGGGGTTTTTATTCTCCAAATGTTTCAAAGCCGTCCCCAATGAACTTCCTGTTCCTCTGTAGGCGTGTCGGTGGCAGGCAAACATGCGGTTGTTATAGGCCGCAGCAAAATTGTTGGAGCTCCAATGCATGACCTGCTGCTGTGGAACCACGCTACTGTGACCACCTGTCACTCCAAGACGCCTGACCTACCGGAGCAGGTGACCACACTCTGCTGACAAGAGCATAGATCTGCAAAAAGCATCAAATTAGCATGGAATTCCTTTTACAGTGTAAAACTGTCATTTTTCAGGTAAGCCGGGCCGACATCCTGGTGGTGGGGGCGGGCAGAGCAGAGATGGTGAGAGGAGACTGGTTGAAGGAGGGGGCGGTGGTCATCGACTGTGGCATCAATCATGTCCCAGGTTCACCAGATCAACACGAGCATCAGTCAATCAGTTCTTTATGAGGGTTATCACATCTGCGTGACCCCTGACCTCTGACACAGACGAGACCAAAGCCAGCGGCAAGCGGGTGGTTGGAGATGTCCACTATGCTTCAGCCAATCAGAGAGCAGGATTTATTACACCGGTTCCAGGGGGGGTGGGGCCAATGACAGTGGCCATGCTGATGGAGGTTGATACACCTTTATGTTCAATTTTAGATTCAATTCAATTTATTTATGTTTTACTAATCAAAAATGTCACAATAATGTCATGCAGCTTCATCCTTGTGTTTCCAGTCATAAGCATGATTTTTTGTTGTTTTTATATTTAAATAAAATGAAAATTAAAAAATAATTCCAAAATGAATTTCCCTGGAAGCTTTAAACCAGTACAATGAACAGAGATGTCTTATGTACTCCAGGCGCTTTTTTTTTTGCAGACTCTGCTGCCCGGAAAGTTCCTAATCTATGTTGGCTGTTTGTCCCAAAATTCATCTGGTACTGAGTCGTGTTTGTGTGTTTTAGAACACGGTGCAGAGCGCTCAGCGTTTCCTCCTCAGAAAGCAGCTGTGCAGGTGAAACAAGAACTCTGGAAGGTAAAACTAGTAATAAAGGTCTTTATACACACATTACATAACTATAGTTTACTCACATTTAGTATCTTAGCAGTTTTAGATTGATATTGATGCCAAGATCAACACTCAAAAAGCTTCATCGTTTTTTCATCAAATCAATTTGTTTTATTTGTGTTTAACTTTGTGTTTTTTTCTTCCAGTTCTAGAAGTGAAGAAAAAAAAGCACCGATAAAGATATTTTCTACATATGAACCACTTACAAGTTTGTTCCCCACAAGAGTTTAAAAGGAATAAATGTGTTTTATTTTTCCTTCTACACTGAAGATCAGCATCAACTGTTAATAAAAAGGTAATCAGTGACAGTGATGCTGAATAAAACCAGAAAAAATGCAAATTTGTTGGGTTTTTTTAGGTATTTTAATGGCAGAAAACCAAACATTGATTCACATGTTTGTCAGTTTTTTTGAAAAGGTGAAAAAAGGTTTGTTTTGAATTTATCATTCAAAGCTAATAACAATAATGAATGTAGATGGGTGTGTAATTTGCTGGTTGTTTTAATGTGAAAGCGTTAAAGTTCCTTTAATAAGTGACCTTACTAATGTCTGAATGGAGGATTCTTACGGGTTTTTTTTTAATAACATCTGCTTTTTTAGTTTTATGTTCATTTTTTGACTGTAAAGAAAGATAAACAAAATGTTGTTTTTTTGCATATGTCAAGATAAAGAAAAATATTAAGTAACATAAACAAACTTCTGAAGAAATTATTAACGTATCTAAAACAAACAGTTGAAAAAATACAAAGAAATGATGTTAGAAATGACTGACAGCCGTGTTATTGGAGCTGCAGTCAGTCTGACTGATGATGAGTGGTGGTCAAGATGAAGGCAGCTCGCCAGTCTGCTGATGAAGCCTGAAATCCTTTAGGCATTTCTTTGTGTGGTTAATTTCAATTTCAACCTTCAGGCAAAGTCTTCTGATGTTAGATCCATAAACATTATTCTGGCAGAAAGCTGCATTTTGGAAATTTCACGCATTTTTGTAACTGTAGTTAACATTTCATCTTAAAACAAAGTAAGATATGCCTCCAATGTTTTACGACAATGAAGATCAAATTTCATTTAAATAATACTCTATATTTTAATATCAGACAAAAGGAAAAACAGATGATGTGACCATCAATTACTAAGTAATAAATTAAAGAAAGAACAAAGTATAAGGCACGATTAAATTTGCTCATAGACCAAACAGAATTTTATTTCAAAAATATTTATTAAGCAACATGTTGTTTTAAAATGCTGAAATCATTAAAAAACAAATTCATCATATAACATTTTTTACAATCCAATTCAGTCAAGATTAGTTCAGTAAAACTAAATTATTGTAAGTCAACCAACAAATACGAGAAATGGTTTTTGGTGTAGTTACTCAACTGAGAACTCACTTTCTTTAATTAGTTATATTAATCAATAATTTTTGATAAGAACATTTTTTTGAATAAAGCAAATAAAAAGAAAAAAATGATTTTTCAATATTAATAAAGGTTTGCAGGTTTACAATCAGTATCAGTTTTGTGAAAGTGGGAATTGGTGCTTTTATTGTTTTCTGAGGTTGTGTTGCTTTTTTCTTTTAATCTTCTACTTTTTCGGTTAAGTGTTAGTTGCAATTATTCAGCTATTTCTGTTTGTGTTGATTGCCTCTCAGTTTTTTAAACATCATGTGTTATCACTCTTCTTGTTTTTCTTTGTTTATCATATCAAACCATTTTTCCCCCTGTATGATGATGTCATTGTCAACCAAGTTCAGCACCTGAAAATTGATATTTATGATCATGTAAATTATTTTTAAATAATTTTTTCAATAAAAATAAAATATTAATTTCCATACTAATCTTTTTTTCCCTTCATTTATATGATTCATACTTTCTGAACTATTTCAGAAAGGTTTGTTTTGTTTTAAATCAAATGAAGGACGTGCAATGAGCATAACCCTTGTGCTATCTTAGATGACCCCACCCTTACATTGACGTGTTCTCCCTACCATGACAAAGGTGGATAAAGGTGGAAATATTTCATGTAATCCATGGAAACCAGTGAGGTTCACAATTCATTGAAGAAAAATGGTTCAGAGCACTGTCTAGTGGGTCTAGATGACCCAATTCCCAATGTTAAAGTGCCTAAGATAGCACAAGGGTTAAAAAAATCCATTGTGGGTCCTGAGGCAAGACCTATCTGCTGCCTATCTGCGTCTCCCTGTACCTAAAACAATACAGGTTGTCAGGAAGGCCATCCGGCATAAAGAAATTCTGCCAAACCACATGTGCAAACCAGTCAGAGCTGGTTTGCTGTGGTGATCCCTGATTGGATAAGCTGAAAGACGAACAACAAAACGGACAAATAAAACCCATGTTATTATTAAAAAAGGCGGTTCATGCAATGTACTCAGGATTGATTAGAAAAAGAAAAATTAAAAACACCCGATTTGTATAATAAAATAGTAATGTTCATAAAAAAATTCAGGGCTAGAAATGCTCTTTTTAGAATACCGTAAATGTCTTTAATATTGGGCTTTCAACCACTGGTGTAACTGTGGACTGGGTTTGCATTTGCAAAACAGGGTTTTATTTTTTAAGGAGAGATGTCGACATGCCTTCACATAATTTATATAATATCTTTATTGACAGCCACGGATAAAAAAATGGGACAAACTGACAAGTTACCCGTTGTATTCTGTTGTACGTACAATAAAGTTTGTACACAGACTCAGTTACCTAGTGTTCAAAACAGGAACGGTTTGCTCACAAGCTGTAAAAATACACACACTCAACAACATTGTCCAATTTTCTGTCATTTGAGCACTTGTTGAAACAATAAAATAAAATAGTATAATAAAAAAGGGAAGAAGAACAGGAAGCTGGTTTCCAAAGGAAGGAGATAATTTTGAGAAACACACAACTTCCTCCTCTAACGAGATCTAGACAGATAACCACAATCATCACTTCAAGCTAAATCTCAAGTCCACCCCCTAGCCGTCCTCCTGCACTTGTCCCTATACTTAGGCTGAAACATGAAAGGCTAGTTGGTAGAGAAATTAGTAAATCAACCAGGGTGTGCAGTTACCTGTGCTCCATTTTTACTGATAAAACACAGGATTAAATGTTTTCACAAAAAAGAATTCAAAAGTACAGAAGAGCTTGCAGATGTTAATTTAAAAGAAAGATGTAAGAAAACCCATGCAGAGAAATAGAAAGGTTCTGTTGGCCAGTGTTACAAAGTGTTCTATAGATCAAAGGAACATGTGTAACAGCACAAAGAATGCAATTATAGATCATTAATGTTCCAAGTAAGAAAATCAGAAAAAAGGTATTTTACACATTGGTTTGTCCCGACCTTCACATGCAGTCATTTGTAAAGGCTGTGTAGCATCCCTGCTTCATACAGATCAAATGTGGGACACTCTTACATGTTAACATTCAAAAAAGAGGTAGAGAATAGGGTTAAACCATTCACTGTATATGGGAAGTGGATCGAGTGAGTGTGACATCACATTTTAAAAATGGCTTACTTCTGACTCCAACCAAATTAGGTCAATTCAGTCAGTTGTTTTTTGGCGACAGGGATGTTAACGTGTTTGGAACCAGAAATCATCAGTAAGCAGTTATTGGTCCAAGTTGGTCTAAGTCAGAAATTCTATGGCAGTCACTCTCACCAACCAGGAGTGAGCTTGTTGGAAATCCACACCCCTGCCACTTAGAAGTGGGCTACAAGAGATCTGTCATTCAAAAGTTTTGACCTTTGGACATGGGGGCGAGCAGGGACCACATACTTTTATTGAGGCATCTGATTGCCAATTAATAAACTGCCAGTTTATTAATTGAATAACTTGTGATAACAAAGAAATATCATGAAAGAAGGTAACAAACCAATAATTGTTGTTCTGAAAGATATATCAACCGAGTAACAGCTGTTTATTTCAACTAGAAGTCTATGGGATTTTGGTTTCTTGGAGCCAGCAGGTACTTCCTGTCTGGAACGCCAGGGGGGAGGGGTCACTCAATCCAGTTCTCACATAAAGTCAATGGTTCCAACTTAAATGTAAAGTTCTATTGATGTGACTCTTGGAGGTACACTGTTGCTACCATCATAATTCATCAAAATATTTACAGTAGAGTCTTTGAAATAAAAGGTAGTTTTCAATGATAGAGATTTTGTGATTTAATGTTTATTTTACAGATGAATATTTACTAATTCGTTTAGTATACTTGGGAAAGCTAGCATATTTTGATGTAACGGTGTCAAGCAGTTTAATCCTTTAACACTGGAGATGTCGCCAACAACACCTAAATAAAACAGTCTCCTTGCCTTATCGTGACTCTTCAACCGTTTGCGCGGTCAACGTGAATCAGCTGATTCTGACAGGGAGTGCAGCGCCTTTTCATATTTGTGCTTTTCCCCGATGTGTTACACATTACTAACGTAAAGTGTTGTGTAACGGCACAAAGCTGCTTTTCTCTGCTTCATAATTCACTGGAATCATGTTAATTGCATAAACGGTCAAAGAATTATGGTAGTCAAAAAATGTCAACACTGGAACTGAAGCTGGGGTGTTAAAAGAGTTAACCAGTTTTAGAACCATTTCTGTTTTTCCATCTTTTGTTCTTCTTTTTTTGGAGGCATGAACTTCAAACATTCTCTTTTATAGACCTATTTTAAAACAATTAAAGAAAATCAACTTTATTGACTCTCTGGACCTTCTGACTTGATCCTGAACTTCTATTCCAGAGGGTCCTTGGTATTATCAGACCAGGAAACATTACCTTCCTCTCAGTTGATGCAGCCCAATTGCTGCTCTTTGGTTAGTTGATCCATGGCAGCAGTCATTGCGGTCTGGACCAGCGAGCATGCCGTGTGATGGAGCTGCCGCTCACTGGGGTTGAAGCCCGGCAAATGGAGAACATGAGTGCTGTAAGGGCCGCTTGCCCAACACTCCTCCTCTTCTTCATCCTGTTGGACTGGTGGACAGAGCTCAATCCGAATTGAGGGTCCGTTGATGGAAGACTGAAGGGACAAGGAGTTGCCTTGATTGATCTTTTGCTGAGAGGATTGCTGATCGCCAAAGTCTACCATGACTTTGACAGAATCACAAAGGTCTACTTCTGGTGACTCAACCTGGACTGAAACACGGTTGTTGGTGAGGTTCTCAACTTCTGGGAGACCCGTTTGGAATGTCCTACTTGTCTCATCTTCAAAGCTCTTTGGTGAGACTGGTGCTGCTTGCAGTTCAATGGATTCATCTGCTTGAACATCAAAACCAACTGGATCCTCCTCCACCCTTTTGTTCTCTGCATTTTCCTGTGTGATGGAACGTGTCTTTTTTTTAATCACAAAGAACCTACTCAGTTTTCCTGGGAGGTTTTGTAAAGCTTCGCTGCCCTTCCTGTCTCCAGCCCGTTTAGCAGATCGGCAAGAGATGTTTGAGGTCAAGAACCTGCTGAACTTTGTCCTCACGTTAAACTTCTTATTGACTTTGAAAACCACACGATGGTCTCCTTCCACCTCAATGAGTGAAGCTGTTTTTAGCTCCTCTTGTGGCTTCTTTAAACTACCCTGGTCCCTTCGCATGCAAACTACCACCGAGGAAAATCGATGACACCACCGATGCCTCATCCGGCTCTTGGTGCTGTCATCCTCACCGGGATCTTCACGTTGCCCCCTACTGGTTGGCTCCAACTGTCCAGCAACAGATAAAGCGGTTATGGAGGTTTCATCTCTGTTGTCCAGTTTCTCTTGTTTTACGTCCTCGTCTTCGTTCCTCCTGCTCCTCCCCTGAAACAGCCTTAGCAGACCGGTTGCCCCCTTCTTTACAACTGTCTCGCTTGGCTGAATGTCATCTTTGTCTTCCTTTGCCATTCTTCTAGAAGTACTAAAAGGGTTTTGTTTCTTGCTACAGGTGTTTTGGCTATCGTGTAATGCCTTCTCTGCAGACGAACCACCCGAGAACCTGCAGACACCCAAACAAACCATGGATATTCATGAGAATGGAGGAAATAAAATGCTAGGAGCAAGACATTTGCATCTGTGCAACTTCAGGACCTGATGTCATTCAACCTCTTAGATTTTTAGGTGATCAATAATTAAAATAAAAGTAACTGGAAAGTTGAGGTAAATAAATGATCCAGGGGCGTTTCGTGCAGCATCGAAAGATGAAATGACGTCAAACCATAGGAACATCAAGTCCCTGAATATCCCGACCTGATTAGTTATCCATACCAGGGTTTCTAACAGACAGAGAAGAGTAATTAAAAAAAGCCTCTCAGACCGACTTGCTTCTCTATTAATATCATGGTGATGACAGTCGCTCTAACAGATGGAGGCATTAATTATGGCCTCTTCTTCACAAGCTGTCTATAAATAGAGGGAAAGTCAAGGTGGTGAAAGCTCTCATGAAGTTCACAGTTCATCTCCAGCTTCCTTCAGCATCATCACTGCTTAATCAATGTATGGAACTAAAAAACATTGACCTGTCAGAGGATCGTCCAGCTCACTCACCTGCATTTAACCCGGCTGGTTCAAATGAGACGTCAGCAGATCGCCACGGAGGGAGAGCTGATCAGAGCCTTCCAATGACATCTGATCAGATGTCGCCAAAGTTTACGGTGAGCCTCTTCTGGGCTGATTCGGATGGAATCAAAGGCTGTGATGTCATCAAACGCGCACAATTAAGGCATCAACAAGTGAAAGATCAAAGTGGAGGGATAGCCGGCTCACCTGGCTCCATCCGGCTGAAGCGATCGGTTTCTGCGACGCTTGCCACCAAGCTCGCCCCTGCTCTGCTGCTGCACAGCACCAGTTTCCATGGCAACTGCTCTGATTGGCCTTTTGTTTCACATAAATTGTTTCTCCAGTGAGATGGTGGGGGGGGGGGGTGAAGTTTCCCCCAAGGGGTAGGTAAGATTTCATTTCCTCTGATGGGCCCCTGTCAGAATTTATTGCCATATTATCCGCGAGACTCACAAGCGTCCACAAGTGTGTGACGTGCGACACGTCACCCTCGCTGGAGATCATCTCAGAGGGAGAACACACACACAAAAACACACACAAAAACACACACAAAAACAGAGTGTTCTAATTGGAACACTAGATCAAAAGTCCAAAATAATTACAAGTACACCTAAATCAAATCACAATTGAATAATAAAACAACCAGAGAAAAAACAAGTAGTTAATGGAGAAACAGGAACATGACAGAAACACATCACAAGAACTAAGATCAAATTTAACAAAAAATCCTGACAAAAAAGGCAAGAAAAGCATCTGTTAGTGTGCTTCCTGGTGTTCTAGGTTGGTCGAACAAATCACTGTAAAACCGAAATGTTATATGACAAGAACAAGTCAAAGGTAGTTCAAGGTTTTAACATTTCTTTGACTGATTTCTCTTTAATGATTTTTATATCTCCCCATAATTTCTTATTCAATGATGAATTTTGGGGGGAAAAACAAACAACAAAAACAAATAAATGAATAAAAAACTTTACTGCAATCAAAACTAATATTTGTATAAGTGTAAGTGTCCACCTTTACATTTTATGAATAACTTTTCTAAGGTGATGTTATTTATCAAAAAAGATGCATTATCTAAATGTAAAAAAAAATTAACTTTGAAAATGTTGCTTCAGCAAAACTAGTTTAGTTCATTAATGTTAAAAAATAAGACTTTAATTCATAGAATTTGACAGATGTTTTAATGTTTACATAAAACCAACAAGTCAGTTTAAAGATGATTAGAAACAAAAACTCAGGTAGACATTTTAGGATTTGGGTAAATAATCCAGCTTTCTTTTAATTATGTTTTATTTGGACTGAATCAGATTTAAATTATCATAAATATTAAAAATGTATTAGATTACAACAAATTAGATTAACTTAATGAGACATCGGTTTTGAACTGGCACTATGAATATCCATTTGAAAATCCTCTCTGCTTTATAATGTATAATTAAACTATATCTACATTTTTGTCTGTCTGTAGCCATGGAGAGGAACAGATTATGGGGACTGTAGTTTATGATGGAGTTTAATATGGGATTTGAAAGGAGTTTGTTGCGATGTGCTTAAAGAGCAGTCATAGGTCTGGTGGAAAAAGACATTTATTTACAAAAAGTGAAACTTCCATCAACAATAAACAACTATATACAAAAAAATCTTTTTTTTTTACAGCAAAAACACAGACGATCAAAACATTCACTCGCTCAGCGATCAGTAATCGATGGACCTTCAGCTGGAAATCCTCTCAGTAAATGCTGATCATGTGTTTCCAGGAATTTGACATTTGTTGGTATAAAGTACACTTTTTCCGTTGATAAGTCAATCATTTCACCCTCCTCAGACTAATGCGGGATGACAAGTCATCAAACTAAAAATAAAAACAAATAAATAAATAAATACTTAAGAGAAAAAGAATTTCACAAAAATATTATGGTAAAAATATAACATATTTCTCCAGTAATGTAAACATTTCTCATATAGCAAATTTGAAAGCTTCCCGAGATATGAAAGAAAAAAAAAAGAGGAAGAAAGAGAGGAGTAAACGAAGACAGGATATGAAAAATATGTGAGAAAATATGGACTACAAACTCAAAAACAACAGAACGAAAAAAGGAAAATTGGAATTAAAACAAAATAACAGGAAATGAGAAAGACTGAGAACAAATAAAGGAAAATACACAGAAATAAAACGACTAAAGAGGAACAAAATAGTCACAGTAAACTTCTCTGTTTCTCTAAAAAAAAAACTCTTATTTTGAAAGGACATCACACATGTTTACTTATTCCTTTTTTTACTCAACCGTGTATGTAAAGCTAACAGAGAAAACGATGAATGAGCCATGAAAAGAGCGGTTCATCTTCTTTTTGAGGTGAGGAACTTTCCTTCATCTGTTCCTGCCTCCATCAGGAAACACTGTTTGACATTTTCTGCTCAGTCTTATCTCCCTTAATCCCAACGAAAACACGTCATTTCTCACTTTGATCTGTTAAAAAAAAGCTTTGTCTTTTATTCGCCTTTTGAGTTCTCTTGCTTAAAAAAAGTTGGTCGTATAGAGACAAAAAAAAATAATTCTAAAATGTGTTTTTTTTCAGGTCGGTGCTTGAAGCTCATGATGGGCGAGGATGATTCTGTAAATCTGAAATGAAGCAGAAAGCCGACATTTGTCGATTTTTGTCTCAGTTTAAACTGCATCTGAAAGGAATTGCTGGCAGACAGAGCTGCGGATTGTCAAGAAGCTCTAAAGGAGAACGACTGTCAGACGCAACGCCAAGGCACTACTGCGTCTGACGGCACCGAAGTCCAACGGCTCGCCTTTGTCCTCCACATAACCACTAGTGCGGAATCACAACGTGTGTGCCACTTCCTGTTCCCACACGTTAATGAAAACCAAAGAATCAGAGAGTCTGATGGTGTTTTCCCATTTAAGATTGATGGTCCAGAAGCGCAAAACACGACCTAGACCCACTCCGCCAATCCTCGAGGCTCTTCAGAGTCCAACCAACACCATGACCACATGATTGACTCACATCACACACCTGCACAGGTACAGAGCCATTAGAAAACAAACATCCAAACAGTCTTGTCACCGTTGGGCGCCATCACTCAACAGGAACGCCATCCACGCTCTCCTGGGAGACCTCCGAGTCCAGTGAGTAGCAGGAGCTGCCGTTGTCCTGAGCATCCCTGTTGGCGTCCTCAGAGAGTGCCGAGGCTCCCCCCGCGTCTGTCCCACCCTCACAGAAGTGGGTGGAGCTCTGGAACAGCTGGCTGCAGAGGCGGCCGTAGCGGTGGTAACGTCCGGGCTTGCCGGTGTGGGTGTACATGTGCTCCTGCAGCTGGCTCTTGTGGGTGAAGCGCAAGCTGCAGACGGCGCAGGCAATCTTCCGTTTACGTGAGTGCAGAGTGGTGGGGGCGGGGCTGTTACTACCTCCTCCCCCCCGGCTCCTTCTCAACTCCGCTGCCAGTTGGTTGGCGAGTGCCTGGCTTTGCCTGAGCGCCTCCTCCAGACACCCTGCATCCAGCTGCTCCTGGGCCCCAGGAGGACCTTCCTCCACACCAGCGTCCAGCTCTCCACCCTGTGAAAGCCCCTCTATTAGACGGGCGGGGTTGAGGGCATGGCTAAACAGATGCTCCTGCAGGCCTTCTGGGGATGAACAGCGCTCCCCACATCGAGGACATAGCAAGACGAGTGCGTGCTCTTTGGGTTCAGCGAGGGGCCCCTGGCTTGGACTACACCCTTGACCCGGAGAACCCACAACAGTACCTTCTCTTCCCTCGCCGTCTTCCTCCTCCACACATTCCTGCTTGATGCGAGCCGAGATGTCCGAGTCGTCTCCAGAAGCCACGGAGCAGATGTTCCGCAGCGCCTGCGGGTCAGAATGAACCCCTTCCAGTCCAACGGCGAGCGACAGCTGCGAATGGGACCTTACCCCACGGTCCATGGAACTTCCATCCTCAGGGGTGCCGCGGGACACCGTCGTTGCCTTGGGAACTCCTGGCACCCCCTTGTTGGCTAGCTGGGAGGATATCTGGATGCCGTACAGATTTGACATGCGGACTGCATCTGCAGCAGCATCTGCGGTGGCCTCACCGGGTTTCCGGCACAGCTGGTAGGCGTGGAGGAACTTGATGCCCTCTTGGAGCCGGCTCTGGTCTACAGGCTGTTTGGGACACATGCCTGTGTACATGATGTGTAGGAGATAGCTGAAAACGTCCGGCTGGATGTCGGTGGGTTGAATCTTTATGCACTCACTGAGGACAAAAAACGAACATCCGGTGTTGGAGATCAAAAAGAACCAATGACAGCATATATCAATGAACACATGTGGTCACATGACTTCCGTTGGCTCCCTGCCTGTCCAGTGTGAACATCATGAGCTAAATGCACATTTTAAATCCGGGTTTGGCAGATTCTTGAACACGCGTCACAAGCCCGGTGTGTGCGTAGCTTCAAATAGGATGTTTATGGGCATCTAAAACTAAAATTGAGCCCCCATCTCATCATATTCTGCAAAAATGCAAAAATGTATCATCGACCAATTCCAAAACAAATATGGTTACAGTCCTGCTATTAAAATCAAGGACCATGTCCCTGTAACTTAGGTGTCTTTTACCAAATTAGTTTTAACTATTGAGAAAATGGAAATGTTCTCACCTGGACTGATGGATGAAGATCATTTTGAAGTAGTTGGAAAAGGCGGCCAGCACAGCTCGATGAGCTTTGAAGTAGACGTTTCCGATGGCAACGGTACAGTCACAAAGAAAGCCAAACTCTCTTTGCACGTTGAGCTGCTGCAGCAGGAAGAGGCTGTGAGACGACACCTCCATGACCCGTCTGAAACACAAACATACACCAACCCTGCTCAGTCCTGGAACCATCCGGCCAAACCTGGAACGGCAATTCTGCAGATCGTTGTTCTGGTTATGCTGCCACATGAAAGTCTAAATATTTCAGTTCCATGGCACTTTGTTTTTGAAAATAAAAAGCCCAAATTGCCTGGAGTGTCTGTGATGAGATGCTCAAGCTCCACCTGTACACCTGGCAACTGTCTGTCTCTAGGATGCTTGCACCCTCTGACATCACAGAATACATTTCAGGTCTTCCACCTCAGGCCTGAACTCAGGTGTGAAAAACAGAACTCTGAATACCTTTTAGAATGTGACCTCTGATCATACTGAAGGTCAGAAGGAAGAGGAGGAGGGGAGGAGACAATCAGGAGGAGGGCGTTTTACCCATGAACCTGGACCGCTGTGCCCCCCCGCAACATTTCTGCACGAGCACGCTGCCTCGAGCCCGACAGACTGCAGATTCCTCCATCCAGCCATTCATCCATCCTTTCATCCATCCATCCATCCTTCGTCACTCTCATCCACATGCATATAAACACTCACGCCCTCATCCCTTTCGCGTCCGCACACTCGCGCTCGTGAGCGCATTCGCGTTTGCAAACACGCCCTCTGTCCGTGCGGATCGTGCACGCGCGCCGTTAATCATCCCCTCTTACCTCGGAAACGAGCAGATTGTCTTCGGGAGCCGATTTGTCGATGCAGACACGGTCTCGCCGAGAGCCGCTTCCACCTATCGCGAGAGAATGGGTCAAAGGGCCAGATCACGTGATCTCGCGGTAAAAGATTAAATTCCAAATAATATTTTTTTTTAAAGTGTCATATGAAGACATAGAAAATCTATAAAAAAAAACTATGCATAAACAAAGGAATTATATAATCAGTGCATACAACCTCGATGACTTAGAGGAAAGTACACGTTTTAAATTAGACTCGTTTTCAATGCCAAAACATTGAAACAAAACATCTTTAAAGCAAATTCAGAAATGTATCTTTGCTTGCAGAGAAAAAATGCAAAGCTTTCAATAAGCTGCAAAGAAATTTTTTTTTGTTAATATCAAAAGGCAAATTTTTGTTTTCCCCACCGTTTTTGTTCTGAAAGTATTTATGCATTAATTTGTCTATTTTTGTGTGTGTCTCAACGTCTATAGATCAGAGTAACCTTCTCGCCTTTTCAGAGCAACAACTCTTTCCACCCTATCGATTTAACCTAACAAATGCTACAAAAAATCATTATTAATACATAAAATACTGTACTTTATTGGTATGAGCAGAAGCGCCTGTATTTTACGCATTCTAACTTGACTTTCAAATTGCTAAATTTGAAAATACACAGACAAACAAACATTTAATAAATGAATAAAGCAAGTTCTAAAATTATTGTTATTAGTATGTAATTCGGTTTTTTTGAACTCTTCTGCAAAAAATTAAAAATAAAATAAATAAATAATAAGCAGAGTGAGACGTCTTGTCACTTAATTAAACATTTAAGACGCAACTCTGTTTCAGTTTTTGAAAAACAAACAGAGTGAGTGCTCTTCATTGTTTATTGTAAAATGGGTGTATCCGGTTAGCCCGATTTAACCTCGCATCAAGCTAGACAGAAAACAGCATGTGTCGCTTCCGGAAGACTGTTTACAAAATAAAATACAATCTAGCTTATAAATATCCAGAGGAAATGACAGGACAAATTCCTGAGATGATACATACCATTAATACAATTAAACAAACAATTATTGTTTTTTTTTTAAAAAATCAAACATTTTATGAGAGCTGTTAAAGTTTTATTCTAACTCTGGAATAGTTTTGATGTAATAGAAGACTGCAGAAAAATAAAGTGCATATTGCATTTACTTTAAATATAAATAACTCAGTTTTTCTATAAACACTGTTTTCATTATCTTTAATACTATTTATTTAATTATCTGTATACGTTTTGTGCATGTGTCAGTGAAATAAACAAAAATAATTTCATTTTTAGCATGAACATTTTGTTAGTTATCTTTGTCAATTTTGCAACTGTTATTTATAAAGAAGATAATCATTTTTTTATCGATATTATTACATTATTTGCAGATATGAATCCAGTTTTACTTCGGTGGAACTGTATCTGAAAGGAAGTGTTTTATTTTGTAGGGGGGAATTGACGGAGCAGCGGTCTGTGCGGAAGTTCTTTGATCCTGCAAGGGCAGAGGCAAGTGAGGCTGTCTCGCTACATCTCGGTTCTCTGTCTGAACTCCCCAACCCGTCCGGGGGGGAAATCTCCGGCGTGCCGGGAACATCTGCTCTCTGCCGCCGACAGCAGCAGCAGGCCTCGGGTTCCCACGGTGAGTAGGTGTGTTTGTCCGCAACCTTTCAAGCCGCATCGCTGCGAGAGCTCCAAGAAAAGAGAAAAGAAAAATCCTCGCGGCCTGCTCCTCTGGTGCAGCCGGGGCAAGAGCTATGGCAATGCGGGGGTGGCGGGCTGTTTGCGGAGGAGATGTGGCTCTAAAAGCGTGGCCATTGACGCGCGTTTGAGTTTCATCCGTTTAAGACTTTCAAAATAAAATTCACTGCCTAAATGCTATCACATTACTTAGCCATAAAATTACGATTTCTATGTAGGTTATATGTATTTTCAAGTTATTACTCTTTTTGTAAAAAGTTCCTGTCCACTTAACCAAAGCACACCACAACGTTTTAAAATATATGAACCACTTTGTTTTATTATGAAAGTGTACTTTTCTTTTCCTGTTTGGTCAGCCCTGCTTATGGTGGTGTTGATAGAGCTAACAGTAGGCTCCATTTTGGCCGCAGCCGGCCTCTCCCTGCTGCGTGCCTGAACACGACATGTCTCTCTCTCCCCCCCAGTCGGTGACGGTTTGAGCGCCTCTGAAGTGTTCCACGGTTCCGGGGGGGGCTTTAGCGGTGCAAGGCGGGGGCGACTAGGGACAGGGGTGGGGGCGTCAGTACGGAACCGGATGCTAGCACAGGTCAGGCTTCTTTACTGTAGACTTGATAAAACATTGATTGACACCTGAGAACTTTTACGAAAGGACTTCCCATTGACCCCATTTACAGGGTTTACTCACCCAGAAACCAGACAACCTTCAACTGGGATGTTTTAACTTAAGAGACTTTACACGACCCCTGCGTTACTTTGAAGTTACTCTCTGTACCTGCGGAAGTAGACGTTACATTATAGTGACAAAGCATTTTACTTTCAGATTAATTTTGTTTTAAATTACCACTATCATTTTTGGTTAAGTAGGGGGGCAACCACTATGAGGCTAACCCTCAGCTTTAGTCCCTTAAATCCATAAATCGGGGGACTATATTATCTACTTTGAAAAAAAGTAAACACAAACAGAGGCCCAAATGGTAATATTGTCTAATAAAAGCAGGACAAAATGACTGAAATTGTTAGCACACACCAACAGGACTAGGGCACATTTGGGAACACCAAAAATAAACAAAAAGGGGTTTTATGAAACTTAATCGGAACTTTTGCTCCATATTTAAGCCTAGTTAATCAAAAAAAAGCCACAAGCGGAAAAAGAAGGGCACTAATGTGTTCTTACTGCTTTGAACAACAATATTTTTGTTGGTTAGCCTGGTGTAAAACAAGCTTTTGAGTATGTATGTAGTAAAATATGATTAAAAATGAGTTAGTAATTCCTGACACGGCTTTGTTGAATCAAAAATGTATTTAGTTATGGTAAGTAATCCATTACTTTTTTGTTGAGTTAGTCACAACGCTGGGCTTACCACACCTTATGTGTTCAGGCTTACATTGAACTGTTGGGTGAAACGGCGCGTTTTTTAATCTCTTCGCTCCACGAAGTGGTGTCTGCTCTTGAGAAGACAAAGAGATCCTTTACATTTTATTAAAATAAAAGATCTTACATTTACACATTTTCGTCAAATATTCTCAGGATTTACTCTATTTCGATTAGAGTAAAAAGAAAAAAAAACTGTTCAATGTTTTTTGAAAAAAACTGCCAGTTCCTTTTTCTTTAAGTAGACTTATCTTTCTGACCCAATCTTTGTCTTTTTTTCCTCTTTCACTCCACCTTCCTCTCTTAAGTTTTGCATGCTTGTTTCCTTAGTTTTTAGTTTTATCTATTATCTATCTGCTGTTTTTATTAGAGCTAAGGTAAAAGGGTAATTTTCCTTTTCTGGGATCAATAAAGTTGAATTCTATCCTATGAGGAAAGTGTTTTTTCTGTTTGAAGCACAGAATAAAGCCAACATTTACTGAGTGTAGAAACATTTTAAGTAGTTTATTTGAAGTTATATTAATGTATTGAGACAAAGCGGGCAGCTGTTTATGAAATTGTCAGCCATTGTAGTTGAACATTTTTAGAAGAGGCTGACTCTGTCTCTGTTTTTCAGAAGGGCGATGGCGAGGCCAAGCCACAGCGACCACGTCCTCCAGCAGCTCAACAACCAGCGTGAGTGGGGCTTCCTCTGCGACTGCCTCATCGCCATCGGGGACATTTACTTCAGGGCGCACAAGGCCGTCCTGGCGGCCTGCAGCTCCTACTTCAGGATGATGTTCATCCGGGACCAGCAGGGGGCGGGTCGCCTGGATCTGAGTAACATGCAGATAAGCGCCGAGTGCTTCGACCTCATCCTGCAGCTTATGTACCTCGGCCGCATCGTTGTGGGGAGCTACGAGTTCGAGGAGCTGAAGGCCTCCATGGTGTACCTGCAGATGTACTACATCCCGGATTCACTGGAGGACCTCAGAGACATCCGGAGCTCCAACCTCACCCCATCTTCTTCATCCTCTTTATCCTCTTCCTCCTCCAGCTCCTCGACTGGGGTCTGTGGTGGGAAGATGATGTTCGGAGTGCGGATGTACGAGCAGCAGCGGCCTGCTCCCCCAGAAGGAGAGCAAACGGCAAAAGCAGTGAGCGGCGGTGCTGGTGGACGTCCATTCGCACCAGCAGCTGACAGCAGGCCAGGAGGGTCAGACGATGTGACCACCACCCCTCTGATAGTGGCTCCACCTGCCGCTGATGTGACGGCTGAGCAGCCGTGTGACCTGAGGAAAAGATCAGGCGGGCGGAGCTCGGCTCTGAAGGAACGGCCCCGGTTCGGCCGCACCTACACCTGCGACGACTGCGGCTTCGTCTTCAGCTGTGAAAAGCTGTTAATTGAACACATCCTCACCTGCACCAACCGGAAGGCCTTCCACCCACCCAGGGGCAACATGGAGGGGGACAATGACTCCAGTAAAGCGGAGAGCTCCGCCTCAGAGAGCACGGAGGAGCACCGGGTGGTCTGTAAAGGAGAGGACTACTGGCCCGAAACCAAGGGAGACTCTGACCTCTCTGTCAGGTTGGTGGCAGCTGAGACGGCTGGTGAACCAGGCTCAACCCAGAACATCAAGACGGAGCCAGAAGAAAGCGTGTTCCCTGAGATCGAGATGATCCAAGTCGGTGAAATCAGAGATTGTAAACCGCGATCAGGTGCTACCACTTATAAAGACTCGCTTAGGGAGCACATGGGATCCGACCAGGAGCCCGAGCCCGGAGTGTCGGGTTTGGAGAGCAGCGGCGAGCTGCTGGAGGGCCACCTGTCGAGCAGCAATGACGAGGGAATCCTCACAAAGCGGCGAAAGGTCAAAGACGAGAAACAGGAAGCTGACCGCGCTCCCTGTGAATTGTGTGGGACTCTGTTAACCGAGGAGGACAAGTCAGGCCACTACCTGTCCAACCACATGGGCCATATATGCGCCTGCGGGCGTTGCGGCCAGGTGCTGATCAAAGGCCGGCAGCTGCAGGAGCACGCAGAGCGCTGTGGCGAGTCCCACGGCGGCGACTCAGACTCTCACGGAGACGACGATGTGTCCCTGTTGGGTGAACCTCAGGGGATGGAAGAGGGACTCCTGGAGGTGACAGACCTGGCCTGCCCTCACTGCGGCCTCCCATTCCAGAACGAAACCCTGGCCCTAGAGCACGCTCTGTCCTGCCACGACCAGGACCTGTACCGCCCCGTGGCGTTGGACGAGGGCGGCGAGCCCGACCACCGGCGGAAACATTTCTGCAGCATCTGCGGAAAAGGCTTCTACCAGCGCTGCCACCTGCGGGAGCACTACACCGTCCACACCAAGGAGAAGCAGTTCACCTGCCAGACCTGCGGCAAGCAGTTCCTGCGAGAGCGCCAGCTCCGCCTGCACACCGACATGCACAAAGGAATGGCGCGCTACGTGTGTCCGCTCTGCGATCAGGGCACCTTCCTCAAGCACGACCACGTCCGACACATGATCTCGCACCTGTCGGCCGGCGAGACCATCTGCCAGGTGTGCTTCCAGATCTTCCCGGGCGGGGAGCAGCTGGAGAAACACATGGATGTCCACCTGTACATCTGCGGCGTCTGCGGAGAGAAATTCCGGCTCCGTAAAGACATGAGGAGCCACTACAACTCCAAGCACACCAAGAGACTATAGAGCATCCAAACAGGCCTCGAGCGTTTCCTCGTTTGTTACTGAAAGCCATAAATGTGAGAACAAATATGCACTTGAACACCAAAAAGAAAAAGACAAACTGATCTGCACTTTGAATTCCATGTATAGCCTGAACAGGTGTTCACACTACAAGCAGTGGGGCTAGTAATCATCTCCTGGAAGTAAGTGGGCGGAGCATACATAAGTTCATTAACTTGGGGTGAAAACGGTTCCCTTCCAAGAAAAAAACGTTCACAGCTTATTTAGGTCCACTGCTCCCGTCTTGCCGGTTCAGCTCGCTGTGATTGGTGCCTTTATTCTCACACTTTGTCTCAATGGCAGTGATGTGTAATGCAGGGGGGAGGGGCAAGCGAGCGCAGGTGACATCCAGAAGGAAAACACTACTTGGTTGGAATATGTCGCCGATGTGCTGAACTCAGCTGCTCGCTTCAACTCCTCGGTGGTTCTATGATGCCTTACGAGTCACTGCAGCTCATCGGCTGTACCCCAAAACCCTGAAGTAACCATGGGAACCGGCTACAGCTGATCTGATGGCGTTGGTTCCTGTGGAGCCTAAGCGGTTCACATCAAGCCAAACGAGTTGTTTAGGGGTCATGTTACAAACTGAGGTTAGCCCAATCAGGAATCCTAACGTCACCCAGTCCAGACGGAACAAAGACAAACTAACAAGGATGCGCTGCACTGAGAACTGTACGATCGAAGCTGAGGCAGGTGTGAAAGATGCCAAGAAGTGAGGTGTTGCTTCATGTTCATCCTCCAAACAGAGGTGCTTCAGAAACAGACCTGTTCATTCAGCAGCACTTGTTAAACTGAGTTCATGTGATGTAAGGAGTTTGCACTTTGCGTTTTACTTTGAAAGTCTGCTCTTTTGTGGATTTCCTGTCTTGGCGTACAGGAAGTTTCAGCTGCAAAGCAGATCTGAGCTCAGTCTTTAGGACAGCGGCGCTGCCATTGAAACGCACAGTCTGGGAGGCGGCGTCTGTCCACCAGGATGTTTTTTATCCCCCGAACAGAGGTCATGACCCACAACACCCCCCTCCCCCCAACACCTCTTTTCACTCAGGTGCTACAAAGAAACTACGGTATTCTGGGTAATTTAGCACTTGCAGGTTGAACTGGTTCAGTTCTGCTTTCAATTTTTTTTTATTACTTTGTAAACTATTTAAACTAGTTGTGAGTTAGAGACCCGTTCCAGATCAGAGTCAAAGCCTCGCTGGATTAGATCTTGAACCTTTGACATCAGATGTGAAGGGCGGAGCCACGATGGCCACCTTATTTAAACCTATGTCCACATAAAGCTGCTGGACAATCAGCTGTTTTCCAAACAAACTCCTGTTTTTTTTTGTTTTTTTTTTTCATGTGGTCTGAACCGTGTGACAGTAGAGGTCAAACTTGAACTTCAGGTGTGGTTTAAACCAACAGAAGAACTTGATTTTGGAGATCCAGGAGTCCATCTGCCACCGGGTTCTGAATCTGAAAGTTTGAGCATCCTTAAGACTGTAGAGCATCACATGGTTGTATTTCTGTTGTATCTTCTGGCAGCTTTGGTTCAGCGTCTTGCTTTAATTAAATTCATTGCTCTGCTGTGTGCAAACTCCTAATAAACCAAATGATTTTCAGTTTGTTTGGCTTACTGTTTTTTTTAAATCACAGATTTTTTTTCTGTTGCTCTTCCTGTCAGTGTAACCTTTAAAATGGCTCACATCTTTCTCTTTTTCCACAATTTATTTAAATATATTTATATTTTTATCTTAAATATTGTTTAATTTAGAAGAATTATTGTTCAGAACTGTTTATATGCCGTCATAAAAATGAAAGATTGGCTGTATACTTGCATCTTTTTAAAGGGTTTAATGAATTGGGATTTATCAGTAAAGAATTCAGTGGGGAAAAATAAAACAAAAAATTAATTCGAATTTTAAGTCACATCTTTTTTTTTCTTTTTCCCTTTTGAAGAAAAAAGAAGCAAGTTAATCTGCCAAAATGTCAGATTCACATATCACTGCATTCTATAGAAAGTAATGCAGATAAAACTCCAGACTGCATTTTACAAACTATCCACAAGAGAGCCTCAAACTGTTGAATGCAAATTGCCAACTTCAAAATAAAACCCAACAGTGTTTAATCCCTTTATCTTGTGTTTCAGAAGTTTACCTTTGGTTTTTTTAATAATAATCTGTTAAACAAACAAACTCGCTTTAATTAAACTCAATCAAATATGTGGTTTGGGACAATATACAGACACATTAGTTTGACAAGCTTTTAGAAACAATTTTTTTTCCTAAAAAATTCTAATACCTGTTTGAAAAAGTAAATTTCTCAATTGTAAACTTGTTTTTATTGTGGCAGATTTTAAAGCCATAAAAATGAGCAGTATTTAATATGGGAATTGCACTTTCTATGTTGAGTCTTATCAAATAAGTGTGCAGTAGTGGGGGGGGGCAAATGCAGAAAACCTGGTCCAAATTAGAAGAATAACACACTTTTTTTTTTCATAATCCCAACGCTTTCAAGTTCATTTACACATTAATTTAAAGACGAGTCTCACATTTAAAGGTTTTTTACTAAAGAGGCTCACTTCCTGTTCTGACAGGAGGAGATTATCACCATTTTAATCAATAGAAAGAGTGAGTTTAGGAGGTGACGCATGATGCAGATCCTATCAGATGGGATTAAACTAGCAGATCCGCAGTGAGTTGGAAATATCATTAAACTGATGGAACTCGAGCTTCCAAATAATCCCTGTCTTCATTAGAGGTGGTGACCCGATGCTGCAGGGCAAAAACAATGAAACTAAAATATATTTCTTCCTAGTTTTAATTCCAGACTTCGAGAAATCACCAAGACCTAATGATGATGTCTTTAAACACATCGTCTTTACAGATTACTGTTCGAGTCGCTTTTCTCTGCCCAGATTAACATGTGATGGATTAGACAATGGCTCCGCTTTGAGGCAACTGATGCTTCTAATGTTCTCTGACAAACCAAAAATCAAACCTTTTTCGTGGTAAAAGCAAGGACCTTCAAAAACAAAGACAGCAAAGAGTTCAATCAAAGACACAGAGGACAAAGAGAAGATGATACTTTTCCTTTTTATTGGTTAACATTTCCAAGACTGTTTCATTTCAATGTGTGAGATCAAAAACATAATTTTAGCTCCTCCTTCTGCATTTTGTGAGACAGTTTGGGTCTTAAGAAGTAAAAACTAAAAACCAGGCGTAGTAGTTTTTTTTTTAAGTTTTCAACAATGATTTGCCCAAATGGCTACACATCTGATGGGTTTTGCAGAAGTCGAGCATCGGTGCAGCATCAGGATGCTTTTGAGCCCCGTTTACACGGGAGATACCAGGAATCCTGTGAAGGTGGTGATTCCGCCCTGATCCCCGATGGTCAGGCCACGTTCACGCCACAGTTGAAAGAAAACAAAATCATCCTGTTCCAGTTCCAGGATCATCGCGTTGGAGGCGCTGCCTCTGGTATTTTTACTCTTATGGTGGATTGCGATTAGGTTTTCACGGTTCTTCTTCACCCCTGCGTTCAGATAATCACTGTCTCCGACGTGCCCGGTGACCCGGAAGTAGTAGAGTCCGCCCACAGGAGCTGTGAACCAACCTGTGGTTGGAGGGGACAAGTGGCAGACTCTAGTCAAACCCCAAATTACTCCTCGTTTAATTCACATATCAGAACAGCTGTGGTGCAGAGGTAGAGTGGTCAACCTATGATAGGAATTCTGAAGGTTTGGTTCCAGCCATGTGTTAAAGTGACCTTGAGCAACCTCACATTGCTCCTACATTGGTAGTTAAAGGCCGGCAGCAGATATGCCATCAGTGTGTAAATGTGTGTGTGTAGAGGAATGGGACTGTGACTGTTTTCACTGCCAATTACAATGAAAACCGCCTGTAGCGCTTTCTTGAACGCGCAACTATAGCCCGTAGCTTGAAAGAGATCCAATGGATTCAAAAGACAGATGACATTTAGCACATGCAAGATTTTTTCAGGCAAGTCTAAACAGCAAAGATTTTGGACTTATTTCATGCAAATACATTTTTATTTGCATAAGATCTCCTTTTGATGTAAGGGGCCCTAAACACCTGCTCAATTTGTCTTTTTGACCTGTTTTACCTTACGGCTTCACTTCACTACTTTTTTTATGAGGTGTGACCTATATTAAGGTGTGGCTTAATATAGGCTGCAGCAACCCTGTGACTCCGACAGGGATGGAGTAGATTTAGAAAATTGATTTATGGATTGTTTTTTACAAGGGTGAACAAACTTACACAAATGTCTTTTTTGAGTTGTACCTGTTTCTGGGTTATATCCTCCGCCGATGTTGGTTATCACCTTTTTCAATTTCAGGGTTTCGTCATCAGTATACGGCCCAAAGCTGGTCCAGTTACGAGAGTCAATAAGTGCAGCGGAGAAAGCTACCCGAGGTCTCTCCGCAGGAAGAGGCTTTCATTAGAGGCAGGAAGCTGAGATTACCAAGAGATGTGATAGAACCACAGCATATGGGTGGAATTCAGCAGACCCACCTCTAAATTTTCTTTCTCTCTCTAACCTCTCCACCTTAGCTGTCAGCTGCTGCAGCAGATTGTCATCAATGGAAAATGCACCACAGGTCAGAGAGATGTTTAGAGCAGCATCTGTCAAATAGCAGATTGAAGACTTTTGGTCGACAAAATTCTTGTGAATAATCGGTGAAACATGATTTTCCAGTCAGACGTGATGCAGATGGAAGATTTTCTATCATGAGTAACATATTTGGTCAACAAACAACCATAAACTACTTGATGCCCTCATGTATTCTGACCCTTGAGCTTTTCAAACTTCTTTAACTTTAAGGGCCATGAAAACATGAAGGTAAAAACACTATCTGGCACAAACACAGCCACCTAAACAGCAGGTGATGGGTGGGAAGCGGCAGACTGACCTCTCTCTCTCTTCAACTGCTCCACCCTGGCTGTCAGCTGCTCCACTCTGGTCGTCAGCTCCGCCACCTCATTGTCTGATGGACTCTGAGCTCCAACCAAGGCAAGCAACGCCACAAGAAACCACTTGGTCATGATTTCTGCTGGAGGCGAAACAGACCAACAGCTGTTGGCATGATACGGAGAGACACTTTATACATGCTGGAAAATGGACCTTGGAAAGGTTCTGTTAGAACAACCCCCTATGTTAATGATTCATCGAAAGTTCACCCAATCTATGTTAATTGATTGGTTCATTAAAAGAACATGTTATGTAAATATTTTACTTCTGCTGATGCCAGGCCAAACAAAAAATAAGATAAATGCAGATAAGCGAGTTCAGTTTTGTTTGTTGAGCATCATTTCCCATCAGACTTTCTAATCCCATAGGAAAAATCTGTTGCTCATATGTTGCTTGATCTCGTCTCTTGAGATCAGTTTGAGCGTCTCATATTCGTATCATTCTGTGATCATATGCTTCTTAACTCTTGCTCCTAAGGGTCCCTTAGGAGCAAGAGTTAAGCTATAATGAGAAAAGACATCACTGAGACAAATGAGGTTGAGTTGAGATAACGGTTTGAGCAATAATTAAGAAGTGGGAGAGACGAACCTAAGACGCTCATGAGACAAATCTGAGAAGAATGAGTCCTAAAAGAGATCTCATCGTTGTCTGTCTGATGTCTCTTTCATGTCTTAATCATTTCTCTTGAATGTCTAACCAAAGCCGTTAATGAGAATGATATTTGAGATATATTTGAGAAAGAAAAGAGAATTTATTTTTATAGCAGTGGTCGCCAATCCTGGTCCTCAAGGGCCACCATCCTGTAGGGTTTAGATGTTTCTTTGCTCCCCAGATGTGAATCAACAGGTGATTAACCACCTCCTGCAGAACTTGAGGAGGCAATTCAACCACTGCAGCAGATCTGTTAGAGCAGGAAAACAGCTAAAACATCCAGAACAGTGACCTTCAAGGACCAGGATGGGAGACCACTGATATACAGTAACAGTAAAAACAATACTAGAAATGTAAATGCTTTACACTTTATTTGGGCAGCACCATCATCAGTACAGCATTTGAATTGTGGTAGCAGTATTAGACAGTTTTTAAAATATTAAATGCATTAAGTACATGAACCGTGGCATACTCAATCTGGTTGACATGCTGGTCATGAATACTTCCAGATTTTAAACAACACACTGAAAAAAAACAACATTATAAAAACAAACATAAAAACATTCTCTGAAACTTGCAGACTATCAAATCCATGAACCAATTTGAGAACCAAATTAAGATTAAAAATAAGAAAAAAGATGGAAGAGAAACCAGTCCGCATACTGTAGATCATAGCAGTTGCCTTAGAACCTGCTCTGCCCTACATTTGCTGACAACGGCTTTCTTGAGCTTGGCCTCTTCAATTTGTTCCCAACCAGGTAGAGTGGCACATCTCAGGACATCAGCTGTAAGACAAGAACATTAAAATCTGGCATGAGTAAATTGATAATAGACCGCACATAACAAACAAAGATAACACTTCAAGCTAGAAGCAAACTGTAGTTTTATAAAAGCAGCTGCATAATGCTACCATAAGATTACGTTTCTGTCATCCCTAAAAGCAGCCACACGTCGCTAGAGAGGACATCTGTTTCAGTTAAAAGAATTGAAATGCAGCATACTATGGGCATTAACTATTTAACAAATAAGGTTCAAATCTGTTTCATTTCATTTTTCATGATACAGTCCAGATCAAACATTTAAGAAATGATCAAAAGTCACATTTTGCATGGTTGGCTCTTAAGGGAAAAATAATACCCATGTCTTCATTGGGACGCTGAGGGCTGATCGTGTCAGACGGCAAACTGTGGAATAAGATATTTCAACGAATATATATTATGCTATGATTAAGAATTTTGTGGTCAATATTTTTTGGATTGTTCAGAATATTTCCATTAGTTTTTTAAATGAGAGCACTTTGGCTTAGGTCTTTGTTCTGTTTGAGACTGAAGAATTATCCCTTAGTGGTACAAAAGTAAAGATTGGAAAAAAGTCTGTTATACTTAGAAAACTTCATAAAGCCACCCTTTAAATTGTATTTTATTTCTTTTAATGTGACACAATCTTGCTATTTAAATCAAATTACCCCAAAATAAGGATTTTCAAAGCTAAATTTTAGGTTAGCCAGGGCTGCTCATTCCTGGTCCTTGGGATCCATCACCCTGCCTGTTTTCTAGATCTCCAAGCCCTGCTAGCTGTTGATCAGCTCAACCAGACGTCTCCACATTCTGACTGGATGAACACACCTGGTCCAGGTAATCAGCAGCAAGCAATTCAGGGAGAGTTGGAAAACAAGCAGGCTGGTAGATCTCAAGGACCAGGGATGAGCAGCCCTGAGTTAGATTAATAAAAGATTAATTAGAATAATTAACTGCAGGTCATGATTAACTAACCACACCCAAAAATGAATCGCATGACAGCACTCATGAATATGTACCTTTGCAGAAACTCCAGGGTTGAAGCCAGCTCAGTTGGATAATGACTGTTAAAGCAGAAGTAGCTTCTGAACATCAGGCACAGTGCTGCAATGTTGTTGTGTACGATGGAGCGGTTCCAACTCAGCATGAACCTCCTTGGGGAAAAGCAAGACTGTCCTAAAGACAGAACAATGGATAAAGTAAACATGTCACTCATGTACAGTGTACAAAGACAAAACCTTTAGAATAATTTAACACTGGAAACTAATAACAGTTGGAGTCAACGGCACCTGCTGCAGCTGGACCTCGTCTGCATCTTCTACAAGAACATGGCATCCTCCTCATTAAAGTAGCAGAGCAGAAGAAAGCGCATCTCTTTAACATCTCATCTCTTCTGAGCAGCCACTCTGCTCTCCCTGCATCATCTGCAGCCTTTTAGAGTTTGGAAAAACGTCTTGCTTTCATCATTTCTGCAAAAAGAGTGCAAACCATTTCCTTCCTTAGTCTTGGGCCAGGTCTCTTTCCAAAGACTCTCCAAAGACTGCACAAATTCCTCAGAAAACTTACTCCATGGAATTTCAAAGCTGTCCTCCCAGTCAATGTATGTACAGTCCTTGGCTTCTGGAAGATGTGGATGACAAACTTCTCGGTGACTATAACAAAAGTGATGATGATTGTGTTGGTGAGGTCTCAACAGATGATGATGTGCTGTTCTCTGGCGTTTGGTCTGCAACAAAAAACAAACAAACAAACAGTATAAGTGTATTAAGTTTATACTGTACTGTCAGTGTGTTACCATTCATATTCATATCCACTTCCGTGCATTACAAAAACTCATTTGTAATGTTTGACACTCACATTTCAATTTCCAGAAAGCAAGACGTATCCGGGCTTGAACAGGTCTCAAAGCTGGCAGCAAGTCAGCCTCTTCTATGAATCGTAGATCCTCATACAACTCCATTTATTCCAATGGACTGCAAGTGTTCTTCCAGGATGTCTTTTGTGGCTCTGGTAGGACCTCCATAATGGCAGTGTGGAGGAACATGGGTTCTGATTCACTCATTTTCACGTGTAGAATTTAGATCACCTTGAAGCAGAGAGGGGGAAAAAAACATGATGTACACACATTTTATACAGCACAAAGTAAGATCTGGAAAGGTTTTTAAATATGATTTATGATTCACTAAAATCCTCGTACATATCAGTGTTGACATTTGTTGGCTTAGCTACATCTGTACTCTCTAAACATCTCCACCACTGACAGAGGGCTGAGAACATGTTTCCCTAATATGCATACTTAAATTTTCAGATTATGCTTTCTAGACATGTGAGCAGTTAATGATGACTTTATTTAAACACATGTCCATAACCAGTTTCAAAAGATGACATGCCAGGCCAAACGTCTGCAAGATGATCTTTTAAACAAGATAAAAGCTTATACAGCGTAAAAATTGAACATACAGTGAAACTGCACATTTTGAAGTTTGCAATAATGGAAATGGTCTGTGGTGTCGTCACACTGTGAATGGGATGAACCCTGCAGACCCTTAACTTAATGAAGAGCAAAATGTCTTCCAACAGTTACTTAGCACTCACGCCTTTGGAAAAATATCGAGGCTCATTCCTGTAAACTCTGCACTGCAAATAACTCTTCAATGTCTCTATTTTTTATTACAAAAAGCACAAGTAAACCTTTATAAAATTTAATAATTACTTATACAGCCAAAGCCACCGCGAGTAGCCCAGACGTCTGCATTACTGGCAGAGCTAGCTTAAACACCTTTAGCATTCAACTGAGTTCAGAGTTGGAGGAAAGAAATCGCAAACTTACCGTGCAAACTTCAAAGATTTTATTTGAATCTTTTCCAGACAAGCAAAAAAAATGTTGGAGATTCATCCCACGGATTGTTAAAACGCAGAAAAAATACGACAAACGGTCGTCAAAAGTCTCTCGTTCTCTGCACTTCTCCCGCTTGCAGATTCCGGCCCGTTGGTGACGTCAACCACAGAGTTTTCCCTCCCACCGTGATCAACCAATCAGAAATCTGTGTCAAGTGAGGCTGTGATACAGTTTAAAATTCAAATCGGGTTACTCCAGGCTTCTGTTAGTTCAATATGATGCAGACTAAAATCAAGAAAACAGAAAATATTTTCAGCTTGTAAGGCTGCATGAAGGGGGATTTTTAAAGACAAAGATAAAGTAACTCAAACTGAACCCCATAAATCTGTACCACCCTAAAGTTGATTTATTTCTTTGATTATTTTTATTTGTGTATTTTATTTGTTTCAAATGTAAGATCTATTTTTTGTTCACTTTAAGGTGATCCAAATATGATCCCAAATGTCCTTTATTTAGTTCAGACATCAATGTGTTAAATGTTTTATACCCACCAACATATAAGTGTGCGTATATGCACTTATGAGTGTATGCATGTGTGCCAGTGCATGCGTGTTTGTGTTTAACTAAACCTAGCACCATTAACCCAACATACATTCTTGTTCATTTATGTTTATCTAAGCAGTCAAAAAAAAGTTTATTAAATCGACACTGCAACGTTGTCTTGAAATTTCATGTTTTTTAAAAAGTTTCAAAAATATGTCTTTTGAGGACATGACCGTCTTAATGATTTAACTTTTTTTTCTTGAAATTGTAATTAAGTTATATAAATATGTAAGCAATAAACAACTTTTTTAAGTTGAACATAAATAAAATAAAAAATATTTTCTCGAGATGAACTGTAATGGTGTCATCATGAGACTCATTTTAGGGCTTGTACTACTCTCATTTTTCTTTTTGCTGAGACAATAAAAAAATAGGCTAAAACAAGATCTAAGTTATTGAGCAACGAGAGACAGAACCATTTATGTCTTTCACTGAGACGTAACTGAGATAGGGATTTGAAGTAAGGATATCAAATTGAGACAAACTTGAGCGCAACATAATATGGCTCATTTTTCTCTCAATTGAGATCTGGAGAAGAGACAGTTGTGAGAGAATTTTGAGATCTCAAACAGTGCTCACTGTGAGACTTATTTCTCAGGAGAAATGTTTGAGAAGAATGAGAAAAGCAGTTTAGTCTCAAACAGTTCTCATTTATGTCTAGGAGACGTAAATGTGACAGAAACGAGATCTCATCTTCAGTTTTGCTTTGCTATGGGAATAGATTGTTCCCCCGACCAAAGTTCTTCAATTTTTTCTGTTTGTTGAAACCGGGTTGAACTGTCCTCTTAGAGAAGCATCCAGAGCACACGTGAGCCCAGGTTTGATGACTTAGGTCATCTACAGTACTTTTAGCGGGACTTTTTTAAGGTCCTATGGACACAACAGTTTACCTCAGGTCTGCAATTTTTCTTGACCTCGGGAGTGTTTGACCACCTGGTTCTGGTCAAACATGAACTTTGAGTGGACAGACTGTATTATCAATGGATTGCAATATAAACAATATGTATCTCTACTCTTTCAAACTCTTTGCATTTGGTTGTTTCCAATGAATATGGGAGAATCTTTTACTGATCAAGTTTTCTTGGTTATGTTGTGGGGCGGCTGTGGTGAAAAGGTACAGCAGTCAGCCTCTCATCAGAAGATTGCAGGTTTTGGTTTTGCCCCTTGCGCGTCCATTTGTCAAAGTTTCCTTAGAATACTGCACCCCATTATGTTCCTGGTGGTTATAGCTTGGAACTAGTGTAAGTCAGCGGAGTCATCATCTGTCTGTGTGTGTAAAGGGGACTGTGACTACATAGCGCTTTTCAGCTTTCTAGTAAGGTAGAAAAGCGCTAAATACAACTTGTATAGGGGGGCTGCTTGAAATCTACACTTCTAGTCATTTTAGAGCCCTGTGATGAATCACATCTGAACTGGACAGTCCAAAAACCTAGATGGGTCTTGGGTCCTCACTCTTGCATTCCAACAATTATCATCAAATGGATAAACCAGGACCTGATTGGTTCTGGTTCTCCCAGTATTTATGACCTCCACATTTCACCTCCTTGCCTCTGTCCTGTCAGGTTCCCCCATTGGGCCTGGAGGTCATGAGGGCATCATCTTGGTGGCTGTAGTTAGCCTTTGAGTTGGTGTAAAGTATGTGTGCTTGGCTAGTTGAATATTTTATACTTTATTTCATGGTTCGAGTAAATAGTTGATTCTGATTGGCTGCAGAGTGTGGATTAAAAAGTGATATACCTCAATGATAATCCACACCTAAAACAGAAGTTCTAGTCATTTAGCCCAAATGTTCTACAGGATATCACTGTGTTGGTCCACAGTTATCACAACTGATTTTCTAGTTTCCTTTAGCCTGTTTGGTAAATTTGATCATTTTGAAGACCAGGACGCAGCAGAAGAGAAAAATAAAAAAGAACATGGAAAGGAAGAAATTAGATACGAAGAGGAATTGAACATATTTGTCTTTAGGTTTTGTTTCTTTGAAGCAAAGTTTTGATTCATCATCTGGTCAAAAACAAGCAGTAAGATGTAAACTTTCCCTCTGACATTATGCTTTATTTTTGCTAAAAAAGCAATTCAAACCAAAACTATAACAAGATTAAAGTACAAAAATTCATTGAATACATAGTTCTTTTCTAAATGACCATGGAATAAGTGGGATAATGTCCTACGAAATGCACATTATCTGAAATAAATTGACTTCCATAAATTTCTAATAATTCACACCTCGTCGGGCATTATCCTATACTTCTTTGATAAGTTTGGGCACATATAGAATTGTAATTCTTTAAAAGCATATTTTCCCCGCAGATTGTTTCCCACATTATTAAAACACGATAAATGGAGAATTAAGGAATTTGTTGTACACTGATTAATCCCACCAATGGAAAATGCAATTTTTCGTAAGAAGTGTAAGATGAGAATTTTCCTTTTAATTGTTGTAGTTGGGTTGTTTTTTGTGTATGTACATTTCATTTCATTATTTAAAGAGTCTTATTTGTTGCTTTCTACCTTATTTCCAAAAACAACAGAGGTGAAAAGCGTTTGTTTCTTTGAAAAACCTGCACGTCAAAACTCAGAAAAAGAAAACATACTGAAAAATATTTTTATACAGTCTTTATTTGGTTATTGGTTTCTCATATTCCAATTAATTACTTTTTTAATGATAAAAGCATTATGTGAAGATTATGATTCTGAATGTTGCAACACTTTCTCCAGCCATTGTGTTGAGGCGTTTCAGGCAGACTCCATGGGGAAAACAAGGAAGCCAGTGAAGGTGCTGAGCCGACTCTGATCTGCGATGGCACTGCCCCGCATCAGCCGGACGTAGACTCTGTCTCCCTTCTCCAGTTCCAAAGCTGCCCCATTTGAGCCGCTGCCTTGATCTTTTGCTTTGATCTCAAAGATGTCCTCCCCATTTTTCTTCAGTCCAGCTCTCAGCGTCATACTACTTCCGACAACCCCAGTGATCCGTAAGTAGTAGAGTCCCTTTACTGGAGCCGTGAAAACACCTGCAGTGGAAACACAGGCAGAGATTCAAGCTGTTTTCTGGTCCCTTAACTGCATGGGTTACAGATAAGAGCTCTGTCTCTCTCAACAAGTTTGTTTTACAAAATGTCCAAAGAACACAAAAGTCATTTATTATGGTTGAATAAGTAGCAGACAAATGGATTGCTCCAATTTTGATGTGGTGCCAGGTGAGCGGTACCTGTCTCTGTGTCGTATGCATTTCCAATGTTGGTTAAGACCTTCTTGTAAACCAGGGTTTGATCAGCAGCAACAGGCCCAGTGATGGTCCACGTAGTCTGTTCAAGAAGAGCCACTGAGAATGCCACCTGGGAAGTCACTGCAGGAAATCAGTAGATTTGATTACCGTAAATTAGAAAAATGGATGCATACGTGTATGAATGTGTCCTCAGTGTCAACAGGTGAAGGTCAGCAAACTTGCCCGTGTTTTCGCTGTCTCTCTCTAGCTGCTCCACTCTGGAAATCAGCTGGCGGAGTATAACATCTGCAGGGTTCTGAGCCCCAACCAGACTGCAGGCAAGAGCCACCAGAAGAAAGTAGCTGGACATCATCTCTGCTGAAGGAGAACCAGGCGGAGAGCAGAGTAACGGAGACAGACTCCCTCATTTATACACGCCTGAGCCTGATCTCTGAACCTGGAGAAACTGTTTGAACAACTCTGTTTAATGATTCGCTGATTACAGTTCGAAACTGTTTAGTTAAAGGTTATCCTTAATGCTGCTAAACAAACAGCTCATATCTGTTTGTCAACTAAACTTACGCAACAGTCAGCAGACATTTGGCCAGCTCTAAATGTGACAGGCAAGTAAAGAAAAGTCAAATGTTCTATCAGTGGTTTTCTATGGTCAACATCCCGCTCGAAGACCTTCATCTTAATTTTGACAGAGGGATCAAGATTCAGAAACCTTTCCACCGATAGAAACCTACAGGTTTAAAAAGTCTGTCAGGTCGTCATCTTTTAGAGATGTCCTAAAAACATCTGTATTTCTCAGATGAAAGTCAAAAATGAGAAAAATTGAGTTTTTCTGGGCTCATATAAACTGAATCTGCAGTTCTGGTGCACTAAAGCCCAAGTCCTTTGATTTGGAAAAAAAAAGAGTTTTATTGGTCTGGTCCAGTGAATCGTTGAATACAGCATAAAACTGAATCAATGCTGCTGGTTTGACAAGTTTGCATGCTGCAGGGCTACTGCAAGGAGCACATTGTTGAAGAATTGTTTTTCTGGGCTCATATAAACTGAATCTGCAGTTCTGGTGCACTAAACTAACTAACCCTAACCCTAACCCTTTTAAGATATTTTTCACAATTTCTTTGCATTTTTTAAAACATTAAAATCGTGATGCTAAAATGAAAGTTTCAGAAGAAAGCATGACTAAAAGCAACGGAAGTTGGATGTTTTTATTTCTTTGACAGACTTGCAAGTTTGTACCTAAGCAGACAAAACTGATTCTAGATGGTTCTTACTAGAGATGTTACAAAATAAAATAACGTCAACTTCTCTGTCTTGTTGAAGCCAAACTCTGTTGAGTTACATGAGGCTCCAGGACCAAAACACTTCCTATCCTTACTGTTCCTGGCATTTCTGCTGCATCTACATTGGAAAAACCAGGAATCCTGTGAAAGTGCTGAGCCGACTCTGGTCAGCAATGGTCAAGTTTGGCTAAATCTGGAAGTAGACCCGGTCACCCTGCTCCAGTTCAAGAGCCAACCTGTTTGAGGATCTAACGTGTGTTTCTGCTGTTTGGTAAATTGCAAACATGTTCCAACTTCCATTGCTTTTAGTCATTTTTGTCTTCTGAAACTTTTTTTTTCTATTGTGTTGAATTAGAGCATTCTGGATCTGATATTTTGCTTTTTTATTTATTTCTTCTTAAATGTTAGAGGTTGATGGTGGTATAAAAGTAAAAGTTGGAAGTCTGTTATAGTAAAACTTCATAAAGCCACGGTTTTTGTTGTATTTTAACTGTGCCACAATGTCAGGAATTTAAATGAAAATATCTCAAAATGAGGCTTTTCAAAGCAATTTTTTTGTTATGTTGAATTTTTTTAATTTGGTTAATTGAGGACAGGGCAGGATAAATTAATTAACCCTTGTGCTATCATAGATATCCTAGGCACTTTATCTGCGGGAGTTGGGTCATCTAGACCCACTAGACAGTTCTCTGAACCTTTTTTCTTTTTTTTTTACTTGTCCTGTCCAACAGCTGGGCAGGCAGATGAGAGCTGACGGCCTCTTGTGTTGGACATATTTTACTTTAACAAGAGGGGTTATTAATCTTCAGACAAACCAAAGGTATGTCTGAATAAACCCCTTTTGTAATTGAAGCCAAACTTTATTAATTTCAATCATGTTTGAAAATCTTTGGTGTTGGACTGGACGGAAAAGGAAAGAAGGGAAGAAGAGAGAGGAGAGGGATGTTAGAGAGAGGGGGGGGTTAAGAGGGTGATAATAGGAGGGGGGGGGGATAAGACCATGAAGCAGCATAAAGCAACAAGTTTACTGGTTGTTTATCATTACGGTAAGGTTCAAATGTAGTACAAAAAGGGCGGGGCCTGTCCACACACACACTCAAATGTTATCAACACACCTGCTGGCTGAAAAAAATGTCCACATGTCAACATGTACACAAAACCGATAGTGTTCACACACGCATACTTATGCCTTTAAACCGACTAGTGTGAAATATTTCAGTCATTCAATCATGCAAACTGTTAGTGCAAAGGTGAGCTAACACCTGTGCTCAGGTGAGTGTTTATGTTTTTCTAAAATGGACGGTGGAATGTGAAAAGAAGGAAGGAGAGTGCCCAGCCATCCCCACACCAAGACCCCAGCCGCAGCAGCAGCGGCAGCCGGAACCCCCAACGCCACACAGCAGGCAGGGAACAACCGCCCCCTGGGCGACCCAGTCCGCCACCCAGGCCAGGGCCAGCAGGACCGCCGCGAGGCCCGAGAGCCAGAGAGCAGGGAGGCACGGAGGGAAATGGAGCGCCGCCCCAGCCCAACCAGGAGGGCAGCCCCCCCGCCGCGCCGGGAGAGCCCAACGCAGGGCCCCACCCGAGAATGGCGCCCACAGCCCCAGACGAGCAGCCCATCACCCCCCAGGAGTTTCGGGCATCCCCCCACCCCAACCCCAGGTACGAGCCAGGACCCCCCAAGGGAGACCCGCTCCGCACTCCAGGCAGCCACCCACCCGGCCCACGGTTGGTCCAGGGAGGAGCAAGGCAGGGGCCAGACGCCCCTGCCCAGGAGGGAAGCGCCCCGGGGAGAAAGGGGGCCCACCAGGGGTGTTGTAAACTTGGCCCGACCAGGCTCGGCCACAGTTAGAGCACCCAGAGGCAAGGACCAGAACCCACCCCCCAGGCCTGAACCTTTTTTCTTCAATGATTTGTGATCTTCACTGGTGTCCATGGATTACATGAAACCTTTCCACCTTTATCCACCTTTGTCATGGTAGGGAGAACGCGTCAATGTAAGGGTGGGGTCATCTAAGATAGCACAAAGGTTACGGCTAACATATCTGCCATTAAAAATACTGTTTTCTTCAGGAACTTCAACTATCTCTGAATTCTCCATCGTTGTCCTATCTGAGTTGGAACATTTGTAGGGATTAAAATACCTAATACTTTGCCTGATGGTTTTTATTTTTAAATTAAATTTATGAACCTTTCGTGTTTACTGCTTGTTGACCGTAGTCGTCAGCACAGGGGAGCGACTCCAGGGACGAGCAGCTCGCCTGGTTGAGACCCGCTCATTAAAAACTCAACAGCTGGAGGTTCAGCATGATGAGGCACTTATTCACTTCTCATACAACCTCATTCAACATGTACTGCCTTTTTAGAAGAACCTTCCATTCCATAACAGACTCTGATTCATGCTCGCACATCCCGACGGTGTCAAAGGCACCACGACAATCTTAGAATATAATAGTTATTTTACAAAACTACAGAGATCAGCAGCACAAGTATGAAAGAGCTGCATGTGGCTCCATAGCCCCAGGTTGCTGACCCCTTTGTTAGAACAACCCCCATATGTTAATGATTCATTGAAAGTTCACCCAATGTATGTTATTTGATTGGTTCGTTAAAAGAACATCTTATGTAAATATTCTACTTCTGCTAATTTCAGACAAAAAAAAATAAGTTAAACACAGATAAGTGAGTTTAGTTTTGTTTGTTGAGCATCATTTCCCATCAGACTTTCAAATAGGTTGTTGCCCTGACCAAAGTCCTTCAGTCGTTCTCTGTTTGTTGAAACCGGGTTGAACCTTTCTCTTTGAGAAGCATCCAGAGCACATGTGAGCCCAGGTTTGGTGTCTTAGGTCCTCCACAGTACTTTTAGTGGGACATTTTTAAGGTCTTCTTAAGGTCACAACAGTTTCCCTAAAGTCTGCATTTTTCAAATGTTCTATCAGTGGTCTTCTGTGGTCAACATCCCGCTCGAAGACCTTCGCCTTAATTTTGACAGGGGATCAAGATTCAGACACTTTTCCAAAGATTAAAAAAATCCAGGTTTAAAAAATCGGTCAGGTCTTCATCTTTTAAAGATGTCCTAAAAACATCTGTATTTCTCAGATGACAGTCAAAAATGAGAAAAATTGAGTTTTTCTGGGCTCATATAAACTGAATCTGCAGTTCTGGTACACTAAAGCCCAAGTCCTTTGATTTGGTAAACAAAAAGAGTTTTATTGGTCTCGTCCAGTGAATCGTTGAATACAGCATAAAACTGAATCAATGCTGCTGGTTTGACAAGTTTGCATGCTGCAGGGCTACTGCAAGAAGCACATTGTTGAAGAATTGCACAAACGCAAATATTAGCACAAACAGCAAACCATATCCAGCGACTTCAACCTTTAAAAGAAAAACTTTTAAAGTGTAATTGTGAAAAATGGAAATTAAGACAGAAAAACAGAAAAGGGGACTTGGACTTCAGACGCGGAATTGAGTGATGCTTAAGTCTCACATGCAGAGACTTGAGACTTCACTTAAGACTTTAATGCCGTCTAACACAGACACTACGTACATTTTGCGCATATTGCACAGTTGAATATTGGTCATACGTCAATATATTGGAAAAAGTGAGAAAAGTTGTGGTAATTAAGTAAAATTCTACAGATGTATCATGATTGAATCACATTAAAACCACAGAAGAAGTATGTATTAACCACACAAAGAACATGTATATCCCCCAGATGATGAACTGTGCGCGATTATTGTGCTGTTTATGTGCAATTCATTAGTGATTCCTGCATCAATAACATAATTTAAAAGTGAAATCTGCACCGTATACGCAATATAAAGTGGTAGATGCTTGAAAAGTCTGTTAGACATACATGGAGCGGTCGTAGAAAGCCAAAATGTATGTATGTATCTCCCAAAAATTACGCACAACTGCGTAAGATTTAAGTAATAATTTCCATATAAACTTTGTTTAATATGTGTAAAAATCTGAAGAGTTTTGAAAGCAGAAGCTCGAACTGCATATATATGCGCGTACAAAGACTGCATATTTGAGGTTGATGTGAACATAAATTAAGAGTTTTGATATATACATAAAACCAACATGAATTTAGACTTTAAGCTTTTCAAGAATTTTTTTTACAATGACTAAAAGCAATGGAAGTTGGATGTTTTTATTTTGTTGTCAGACCTGCAAGTTTGTACTCGAGCAAACAAAACTGATTCTAGATGGTTTTTACTAGAGATGTTACAAAATAAAATAACGTCAACTTCTCTGTCTTGTTGAAGCCATACTCTGTTGAGCTACATGAGGCTCCAGGACCAAAACACTTCCCATCCTTGTTGTTTCTGGCATTTCTGCTGCGTCTACATTGGAAAAACCAGGAATCCGGTGAAGGTGCTGAGCCGACTCTGGTCAGCAATGCTCATATTTGGCCAAATCTGGACGTAGACCCGGTCACCCTGCTCCAGTTCCAGAGCCATCCCGTTTGAGGCACCAGCCTGTGTTTCTGCTATTTGGTAGATTGCAAACATGTTCTGTCCATTCTTTATGATTCCTGCGTTTAATTTCCCATTTCTCCCAGCAATCCCAGTGACTCTGAAGTAGTAGAGCCCTTTGAATGGGGCCATAAAGATGCCTGCGGTTAAAGGAGGGGAGAAATGGAGGGAGAAGTTAGTGGTGTGTCCCACACTCCCAAGGAATGAGTTGAGATTCTTTATTTCATTCACACAACAAACACAGTCAATCCCTCCAAAAATCAATGAGTTTGTTTTGGAAAGAATCCAGAGAACATATGATCGTGACACAATGTGTAACCAGCATCCGTCAAAGAGCAGTTTGCAAAAACGACGGATCAGCAAACTGCTCAGTTGCAAAGATTTTACCTTTAGTTCCTGTTTTAACCCTAGAATGAGTAAGACACTCAATTGAGGAGCATCAAGCAAAGTAACAAGGTGAAGCAGCAGCTGTATAGGATGTTTCATTAGGTTAGATGACAAGTCAGAGACCCTTTGAGCCATACCTGTCTCTGGGTCGTATCCATTCCCGATGTTGGTTACGACCTTCTTGAATTCAAGGGTTTTGTCTGCGTCGAACGGCCCCACAATGGTCCATTGCTGAGTCTCAAGAAGCGCAGCAGAGAAAGCCACCTGAGGTCTCGCTGTGGGAGGCCAGATGTTTTCATTAGAGACAGGAAGTGGACAAAATGCAGCTTTAGGGAAAGCCAGAGAAACACCTGCAGACATCCTGCAGGAGAGCAGATGAGCGGAGTTCAGACAGCTTACCTGATACCTCCCTCTGGAGCTCCTCCACTTTGGTTGTTAGCTGTTGCACTTTGGTGTTAAGTTCTTGCAGTGAAGGGTCCTGAGCCCCCACCAAACCACAGGCAAGAGCCACCAGAAGAAACCAGCTGGACATCATCTCTGCTAAAGGAGAACCAGGCTTAGAGCAGGCTGGGGATCTGAGACCAAGAGGCTAATTTATACATATTTGGGTCTGACCTCTGGACTGAGAGAAAGTTCATTTTGAAATGGTTGTTTAATGATTCCTCAAACCTGGTTTGGTGTCTGACAGGAGCTTTACATCATTTCCCAACAGGGGCTAATCAGATCAATATTTTTTGACAAGTGGCCTTGACAATCAGTAGGATGTCTGATTTCTGTCACTAAACAACAGAGAATAAGAGTTAATCTGAGGCTCATTCCATTGATTTTAGGCCAGCCTCATCACCTAGAATTAACTTTATAATTCTGGTTATGAAACTTATATTATATAATGACAGAAACCAAACAAAACCAGTTTTATACAGGTTATCAAGGCTGACTTTGACCAAAAACATGAACTGATTAGCCCCTGTTAGGAAATAATGTTCTATCAATAAAGATAGTTTGTCATCAAATTTCAAACCAGTTTGCTGAGAGAATGAAGGAGCCAGGGTACCTGAGGCGGCGTGGATCAGGTCTATGTTTTACCCATGGGGAAAACAGAAAATGTTATTTTTAGGGATCCTTTTAGCAATTACACCTTAATTCCAGTGCAAAATTCCATTGTTTCTGTTTATTCGTGAGCTTTGGGCTCAGATGGAATTACAAAGCAATGAGCAATACTACACTGAATTAAACGATCAATATTTATTTATGTAGGATTTGAGTGTCAAAAACCAAAACTGCATCAAATCCAGACGGACAAAATGTCTTTTATTCTGAAGCAAGAGGAGCAGCTTGAATGGTGCAGCCACAACGTTCAAACACAAGAAGGCTCTGAACAAAGCAGATTCTGTATTACAAGTTGAAAAAAACAGACAAGTTTGGATGTGTCCAGATTCCCTCATTACTCACTACTTAGTTCACTACGGGGCACTGACCTTTTTGTTAGAGGTGTTCAAATGCCAAAATCCAGTATCCTAGAAATTTTCCAGAAGTCTCTGCAAAGCCTAGTATGCATCAATGCTCACTTGATTGGCCAATATATACCACAATGCATTGCCTTTTATTTAATTCTGATTTGAAAAAAGTATAATTTTATTTTCTTTTTTAAATCATCCAACTTTTCATCATCAGATAACAGTGAATTCATAAATAGCCTTTCTCCATGTGTCTGAAATCCTTTCAAATACTTTAAACTGGATTTTAACTTTTTGTGCTCTCAACTTCTTCCATTGCTTTTTTTAAAGAAAAACAATTAAGGCTAGGGTCAAACAACAGGAATTTTCCTACAGAGTTTTGTTGTAAAAGTAAAAAAAATCAAAATTTACATCAGAAATAAAGGTATTTCAACCCTTTGACCGTTTTTTTAATTTATACACATTCTGGTCTGACCTTTTGAATCAGAATCAGAATCCTTTTATTGTCATTGTACATGGTGATACAATGAAATTGTAGCAGCCTTGGAGTGGTAAAGATAAACTAAAATAAAATAAAATGAAATAAGATAAAATAAAAAAAGTTTCTGAAAGAAGGTTCTGTTTAAAGCAGTTTTGTTAATGATTCCTCAAAGAAATAAATATTCACTAATATGTCAATATGTATGTTTTTTTTTAAATACTTAATTTACAATTTTAGAATATGATTTAATCTGAGGCTCATTCCACCGATTTTAGGCCAGTCTCATCACCCAAAATTAATTTCGTATTTCTGGTTATGAAATGGTTATTATTATTTATTGAAAGAAACCAAGCAAAACCAGTTTCTACAGGTTATCCTGGGAACTGCAAGACACACCTGAGCCCACCTTGACATGTGGCGGCATCTGTCTATGGCCCTCTATAGGCACGGACAACCCAAAACCGTACGGTTATTTTGACCAATTAAAAGACTGAATTGTAGCTGTTTATTTCCCAATAGACATTTATGGGATTGTGGCTTCTTACTATGACACGCATTTTAACATGGTGTACTATATTCCACAATTTACCATCCGGCACGTACCCCATTAATTTCTGATTACGAGCGCCTTGTCTGACTTTTCACTTATGTAATAGATATTAGTTGTGGTGGTATTGCATAGTTTTGACTTAACTCTGTTCAAAACACTGGTTGTCGTTTGAATGTGCATTTTTGAGGCCGGTGTGAACATAGAATTAGAGTTTTTGGTATGTCCATAATAACAAATAAGGATTTCAACATTTTGTTGTTTTAAGATATCTTCAAATTTTTTTAGAACATTTTTACTCAAACATTAAAATCATGTCGCTAAAATGAAAGTTTAAAAAGAAAAACATGACTAAAACCAATGAAAGTTGGAATGCTTTTTATTTAATTGACAGACTTGTAAGTTTGTACTCGAGCAGACAAAACTGATCCTAGATGGTTCTTAGAGAAGTTTCAAAATAAAATAACTTCAGCTTCTCTGTATTGTGAAAGCCAATACCAAAATCACTCCCCATTCTTGCTTTTCCTGGCATTTCTGCTGTGTCTACATTGGAAAAACCAGGAATCCGGTGAAGGTGCTGAGCCGACTCTGGTCAGCAATGGTCAAGTTTGGCCAAATCTGGACGTAGACCCGGTCACCCTGCTCCAGTTCCAGAGCCATCCCGTTTGTGGCGCCGGCCTGTGTTCCTGCTTTTTGGTAGATTGCAAACATGTTCTGTCCATTTTTTTTGAGTCCTGCGTTTAATTCCCCATTGCTCCCAGCAATTCCAGTGACTCTGAAGTAGTAGAGCCCTTTGACTGGGGCCGTGAAGATACCTGCGGTTAAAGGAGAGAAATGGAGGGAGAAGTTAGTGGTCTGTCCCACACTCCAACTGAATGAGTTGAGATTCTTTATTTCATTCCCACAACAAACACAGTCAATCCCTGCAAAAATCAATGAGTTTGTTTTGGAAAGAATCCAGAGAACATATGATCGTGACACAATGTGTAACCAGCATCCGTCAAAGAGCAGTTTGCAAAAACGACGGATCAGCAAACTGCTCAGTCGCAAATATTTTACCTCTAGTTCCTGTTTTAACCCTAGAATGAGTAAGACACTCAATTGAGGAACATCAAGCAAAGTAACAAGGTGAAGCAGCAGCTGTATAGGATGTTTCATTAGGTTAGATGACAAGTCAGAGACCCTTTGAGCCATACCTGTCTCTGGGTCGTATCCATTCCCGATGTTGGTTACGACCTTCTTGAATTCAAGGGTTTTGTCTGCGTCGAACGGCCCTACAATGGTCCATTGCTGAGTCTCAAGAAGCGCAGCAGAGAAAGCCACCTGAGGTCTCGCTGTGGGAGGCCAGATGTTTTCATTAGAGACAGGAAGTGGACAAAATGCAGCTTTAGGGAAAGCCAGAGAAACACCTGCCGACATCCTGCAGGAGAGCAGATGAGCGGAGTTCAGACAGCTTACCTGATACCTCCCTCTGGAGCTCCTCCACTTTGGTTGTTAGCTGTTGCACTTTGGTGTTAAGTTCTTGCAGTGAAGGGTCCTGAGCCCCCACCAAACCACAGGCAAGAGCCACCAGAAGAAACCAGCTGGACATCATCTCTGCTGAAGGAGAACCAGGCTTAGAGCAGGCTGGGGATCTGAGACCAAGAGGCTTATTTATACACATTTGGGTCTGACCTCTGGACTGAGAGAAAGTTCATTTTGAAATGGTTGTTTAATGATTCCTCAAACCTGGTTTGGTGTCTGACAGGAGCTTTACATCATTTCCCAACAGGGGCTAATCAGATCAATATTTTTTGACAAGTGGCCTTGACAATCAGTAGAATGTCTGATTTCTGTCACTAAACAACAGAGAATAAGAGTTATTCTGAGGCTCATTCCATTGATTTTAGGCCAGCCTCATCACCTAGAATTAACTTTATAATTCTGGTTATGAAACTTATATTATATAATGACAGAAACCAAACAAAACCAGTTTTATACAGGTTATCAAGGCTGACTTTGACCAAAAACATGAACTGATTAGCCTCTGTTAGGAAATAATGTTCTATCAATAAAGATAGTTTGTCATCAAATGTCAAACCAGTTTGCTGAGAGAATGAAGGAGCCAGGGTACCTGAGGCGGCGTGGATCAGGTCTATGTTTTACCCATGGGGAAAACAGAAAATGTTATTTTTAGGGATCCTTTTAGCAATTACACCTTAATTCCAGTGCAAAATTCCATTGTTTCTGTTTATTCGTTAGTTTTAGGTTTAGACATAGAATAAAGGCCTGTTCACACCGGGACGAATTTCGCCGGTGATTTTCTCCGACGTTTAATGCCTCGTGACTAAACAAAGGACACCAATGAGAGTGTGCACACCGACGCGAAAAAACGCCACGCGTCAAAGCGTCAAAAAAAAAAACGCCTCGGCTTCTTTTTTTTTTTTTTGACGCCTCGCGTCGAAATCTATTCGACCAATGAGAATGGCGTTTTTGCACACGTGTCTGGAGCTTCTGAAGTTACAGTAAAACACAACTTGGGAGCGCTCAAACACAAAACTGCCTTGCTGAGCACACATACCAGCGAAGAAGATAGACGCCAAGTAGCGTCTACACTGCCACGAAGAAATAATGACAGACATTCTAAAATATCCCCGAACCAAGCACCAGTTGGAGCTACTGGTGCTTGAAATATTCATGTTTTCTTTGTATTATTCTGACAAGCGCGTAAATACTTGCTCTCTTCTTCTGAGTGAAAAGCAACGTAAAGTTGCGCAGCGCCACCTTGTGTACAGGAGTATTTCTGTTTACATTAAGCGCCATCTAATGTCAGGGAATGAAATTGCATGTTCGCTCGGCTCATCGTCAGCAAAAATCGCCTGGGTGTGAACACAAAAAACGTGGCGAAAAACGCTGGCGAATAACGCCTGGCGAATATTCGTCCCGGTGTGTACGGGCCTTAACAAAGCAATGAGCAATTACACACTGCATTAAACAATCTATATTTATTCATGGAAGATTTGAGTGTCAAAAACCAAAACTGCATCAAATCCATACAGACAAAATGTACTATGCTAAAACCCAGTATCCTAGAAATGTTCCAGAAGTCTCTGCAAAGCCTAGTACGCATCAATGCTCACTTGATTGGCCAATATATACCACAATGCATTGCCTTTTATTTATTTTAATGTGATCAAGTTAAATAAGTGAATAAGTTAAACTACTTTTAGCTGGATTTTAATTGTTTGTGCCCACCACGTCTTTCATTTCTAGAGTAAGTATTGCTTTTTTAAGAAAGAAAAAGTTTTGTTGCAAAATATCAAAATTTACAACAGAAATAAAGATATTTAAACCTTTTGATCACTTTTTTTTAATTCAATACTGTATTTGAGACAAATATTGGAGAAGATGGGTGGAACTTCTTTTTCCCAATTTGGTTATTTTATTTTAACTTCTTGCATCACTGGGGGGTGATGTTTTACTTTTTGGCAGGTGGGTGGACCTATTGCAGGAGTATGTTTTTACTTCAGAGAGGATAATCTATATTCTTCCCTACATCCAACATTTTGAGATATTGTACATAAGCCTTACAGGAAACACTTTGACCACTGAATATTGTGAAAGTAGCTCTTCAAAGAGTCGAGAGGAGTAGTCAGAGCCTAATGAGAACACGCGAAAGAAGCAGCAGATTGTGAAAATATTTATAAAAAATTTAAAAAGAGGATATTTTAAGTTTTTTATTTCAAATAAATCCTTTCTTTCCAAAATGCATTTCCATTTTTTAAATATTCTTTTTGCAACTTCATGAGGAGGAAATGCGTCTTTTCTTTTAACAAAACAACCTCCCTACCCTTCAGGGGAAGAAAACAGTAGTTAAGTATAATTAACTCAAATATTAAACAATCCTAGTAATGACTCTGAACTGGTTTCTTTTCATTCCTCGTGAGATTCCTCCAACAGGAAGCTTTTATGTCATCTGACAGTTGTTTAGTCTGTAAATGCACACAATTAACAAAAACATTGAGTAGACATGCAATCCAGTCTGTTTGGATTGTTTCTATGTTAGTCAAAATAACTTTTAATTGATTAAATCTCAAAAATAAAGGATGTTTATTCAATTAACAACAAAAATCAAATGTGTAAATAAATGCACCAGACAGACAGATTTGCTTTGGTAAAATAATTTCGCTTGACACAAATCAACTTGTTTTATGATGTCTGAAAACTTTTGTATTTTGTAGACACTTTCTTACTTTAAAACTAAGCTTATCGTGTTTTGGAGATTATTTTATTTTGAAATCAGTCCGTCTAAATTGTGATTCTCTTCGGTCCCGAACCCAGAATGGTCCGGATCAGTCCAGGCTCCGTCAGTGGCCGGTCCTCGGTCTGATGCTCCGCGGTGAGTCGGCAGGTTGGACGGATCGTCTGCAGTGATGGCGGAGGGGTCGGAGGTGCTCGCGCCTGAAGAGCTCGCGCCCTGTCGGGATGGAGGAGCCTCCGTTATCCTGAAGGAGCGCACCAGGATCAGCCTCAGATTAAGTCATATTCTGAAGTCATAAACTAAGTCACTTAAAAAATGCATATATATTGACATATTGGTGAATATTCATGTCTTTGAGGAATCATTAGCAGAACCAATTAAAAACAGAACCTTCTATCAGTCCAGAGGTCAGACCCAAATGAGCCAGGCGGTCTCAGGTCCCCAGGCTCTAAGTCTTGTTTTTACTTCAGCAGAGACGATGTCCAGTTAGAGCTGTGATACGATTATCTTTTTTTGTGTGTGTAATCAGTTAATCATGTCCTGTCATTAATTAAACGAAATGATGTATTTTCAAATTAACCCAAAAATTGCTGTGAAAAGCCTCATTTTAAGATATTTACATTTAAATTCTTGACATTGTGGCACAGTAAAAAGTAAAAAACAACAAGAAACGGGGGCTCGTGAAGTTTTTTACACTAACAGACTTCCAACCTTTACTTACACCACAAAGTAGTTTTTTTTCCAACCTTGAACATTTAAGAAAAACAAATAAACAAAATATCAGATCCAGAATTCTCTATTTCAACACAAACATATAAAAACAAATGTTTCAGAAGAAAAACATGACTAAAAGCAATGAAAGTGCGATGTTCTTATTTCTTTGACCGACTTTTAAGTTTGTACTCGAGCAGACAAAACTGATTCTAGATGGTTCTTACTTGAGATGTTTCAAAATAAAATAACTCCAACTTCTCTGTCTTGTGGAAGCCAAGCTCTGGTGTGGCCCTATTGAGCTACATGAGGCTCCAGGACCAAGACACTTCCTATCCTTACTGTTCCTGGCATTTCTGCTGCGTCTACATTGAAAAAAACAGGAATCCTGTGAAGATGCTGAGCCGACTCTGGTCAGCAATGCTCATATTTGGCCAAATCTGGACGTAGACCCGATCACCCTGCTCCAGTTCCAGAGCCATCCCGTTTCAGGCGCTAGCAGTTTCTCCTGTGTTCTTATAGGTTGCAAACATGTTCTGTCCATTCTTTATGATTCCTGCGTTTGTATAACCATTGCTCCCAGCAATCCCAGTGACTCTGAAGTAGTAGAGCCCTTTGACTGGGGCCGTGAAGATACCTGCGGTTATTGGAGAGAAATGGAGAGAGAAGTTAGTGGTCGGTCCAACACTCAAACTGAATGAGTTGAGATTCTTTATTTCATTCACACAACAAATACAGTCAATCCCTACAAAAATCAATGAGTTTGTTTTGGAAAGAATCCAGAAAACATATGATCGTGACACAATGTGTAACCAGCATCCGTCAAAGAGCAGTTTGCAAAAACGACGGATCAGCAAACTGCTCAGTTGCAAAGGTTTTACCTTTAGTTCTTGTTTGAACCCAAGAATGAGTAAGACACTCAATTGAGGAGCATCAAACAAAGTCAGAAAGTGAAGCAGCAGCTGTATAGGATGTTTCATTAGGTTAGATGACAAGTCAGAGACCCTTTGAGCCATACCTGTCTCTGGGTCGTATCCATTCCCGATGTTGGTTACGACCTTCTTGAATTCAAGGGTTTTGTCTGCGTCGAACGGCCCCACAATGGTCCATTGCTGAGTCTCAAGAAGCGCAGCAGAGAAAGCCACCTGAGGTCTCGCTGTGGGAGGCCAGATGTTTTCATTAGAGACAGGAAGTGGACAAAATGCAGCTTTAGGGAAAGCCAGAGAAACACCTGCAGACATCCTGCAGGAGAGCAGATGAGCGGAGTTCAGACAGCTTACCTGATACCTCCCTCTGGAGCTCCTCCACTTTGGTTGTTAGCTGTTGCACTTTGGTGTTAAGTTCTTGCAGTGAAGGGTCCTGAGCCCCCACCAAACCACAGGCAAGAGCCACCAGAAAAAAACAGCTGGACATCATCTCTGCTGAAGGAGAACCAGGCTTAGAGCAGGCCGGTGGACGTGATACCAAGTAGCTAATTCATACACATTTGGGTCTGACCTCTGGACTTTGATAAGATTCTGTTTAAGGCGGTTCTGTTTATGATTCCTCAAAGATATAAATATTCACCAATATGTCAATACATATGTTTTTTATTTATTTAATTAATTCATGATTTGAGAAAATGACCTAATCTGAGGCTCATTCCATTGATTGTAGGCCAGCCTCATCACTCAGAATTAACTTTATATTTGTGGTTATCACACTTATATTATTTAATGACAGAAACCAAATAAAAACAGTTTATACAGGTTATCAAGGCTGACTTTGACCAAAAACATTAACTGATTTGTCCCTGTTGGGAAATAAAGTTCTATCAATAAAGATATTTTGTCATCAAACGTCAAACCAGGTTGCTGAGCAGTTAAAGGATCCTGGGTACCTGGGGTAGCGTGATCACATTCATGTTCTGCTAATACCAAGGGGAAAATAGAAAATGTCTTTATTTTAGAGATCCTTTTAGCAGTTACAACTTAATATGATGACTTACTGTTAAAGGCAAATTCAAAAAATGAGATTAGCCAGAGTCAGGTCAGGTCAATAAGAAAATAAGGTCTATTATTTTCATTTTTTCAGTTTCTTCGTGGGTTTTAAGCTCAGACACGGAATTACAAAGCAATGAGCAATAACACACTGAAATAAACTATTAATATTTATTTATTTATTAAAAATGTGGGTTTCAAAAAACCAAAACTGCATCAAATCCAGACAGACAAAATGTCTTTTATTCTGAAGCAAGAGGAGCAGCTTGACTTGTGCAGCCACAACATTCAAACACAAGAAGGCTCTGAACAAAGCAGATTCTGTACAGGTAAGTAAGAAAAAAAAGAAAAGTTTTGGTTTGTCCAGATTCCTTCACTACTTAGTTCACTACGGGGAACTGACCTTTTTCTTTTTAGAGGTGTCCAAAAATCCAGTATCCTAGAAATTTTCCAGAAGTATCAAAAGCCCAGTACGCATCAATGCTCACTAGTTTGGGGAATATATACCACGATGCACTGCCTTTTATTTAATTTTAATGTAAATAAGTTAAATAAGTGAATAAGAAGTATTTTAATTTATTTTGTATATGTCATCCAACTTTTCATCATCAGATAACAGTGGATTTATAAAAAGCTTCTCTGCATGTCTGAAGCACATTTAAATTACTTTTAACAGGATTTTAACTGTTTGTGCTCGCAACTTCTTCCATTGCTTTTTTTAAGACTAAAAAATCGCAGACTAGGGTCAAACAAGAGGAATTTCTTTCAGTTTTGTCGTAAAAAAATCATTTGTTGTTTTAATATAATATCAGTTGTTTTATTTTTAACTTCTTGCATTACTGGGGGGGGGGGGGGTGTTTTACTTATTGGCAGGTGGGTGGACCTATTGCTGGAGTACGAACTCTTTTTACTTCAGACAGGGATTCATTTATTTTGTTCTCTTCATCCGACATTTTGAGATATTGTACATAAGCCTTACAGGAAAATCTTTGACCTCTAAATATTGTGCAAGTAGCTCTTCAAAGAGTCGAGGGGAAGAGGAGTCAGAGCCTAATGAGAACACGCTAAAGAAGCAGCAGATTATGGCAATAGTAATATAAATATATATATATATATATATATATATATATATATATATATATATATATATATATATAAGTTTTGTGTTTCAAATAGATACTGTCTTTATAAAAACATTTCCATTTTTTAAACATTGTTTTTGCTGGTTTCTTTTCCTTCCTGGTGAGATTCCTCAAACAGGAAGCTTATATGTCATCTGATATAGTTGTTTAGTCTGTAAATGCGCACAATTAACAGAAACATTGCTGGCTACACATGTAATCCAGTCTGTTTGGATTGTTTATATGTTAGTCAAAATAACTTTTGATCGATTAACTCTCTAAAATAAAGGATTTTCAGTTAAATACAAAATCAAAGTGTAAATAAGTGCATCAGACAGACAGATTTGATTTAGTAAAATAATTTCACTTGACACAAATCACTTGTTTTATGATGTCAGAGAGCTTTTATATTTTGTAGACACTAGGGCTGCACGATATGACGATAACTTGCGATATGCGATATGAGGGATTAATATTGCGATAACGATATAATTTGCGGTATATAAACAAATGGCGAAACAACCAAAAACATCATTCCCATTTTATTGCAACAGTTTAAGAATTATACTCCAAATGACCCTCGTTGACATAGGATGGAACATCTAACATAAAAGGGCTCCATCTGATTGGTCAACAACCCTAAAGAGTCTATCCGATTGGTCAAATGCATAAAGGGATTTATTTGATTCGTTAAATAATTTGAGCTGCCATAAGATTGTTTTAGCACATTTAAGGTAACCATTTATTGCATTTTTTGCTGTGTTTTGCGATATGCATATTGCACAGCTTGATCTTGCGATAACGATAAATTTGCGGTATATTGTGCAGGCCTAGTAGACACTTTCTTACTTTAAAACTAAGTTTATCCTGTTTTGGAGATTATTTTATTTTGAAATCAGTCCTTCTAGATGTGGATTCTCCTCGGACCCGAACCCAGAATGGTCCGGATCAGTCCAGGCTCCGTCAGTGGCCGGTCCTCGGTCTGATGCTCCGCGGTGAGTCGGCAGGTTGGACGGATCGTCTGCGGTGACGGCGGGGGGGTCGGAGGTGCTCGCGCCTGAAGAGCTCGCGCCCTGTCGGGATGGAGGAGCCTCCGTTATCCTGAAGGAGCGCACCTGGATGTGAACGGAAGTCACTTCTAAAGCACTCTGAGTGGTGAGTTCAGGTTCATCCTGGACTGTCACCTCCGTGTCTCTGTCATTTTCAGTAATTTTCTTGTCTTCGTTTTGACAGTTATTCTCAAGCTTGTTCTTGTTGATTTGGATCTGTGTCGGAGTTTCTCTGGCAGCTTCAGATCCAGTCCGGTTCAGTTTGGTCCCGGTTCGGAAGGATGTGGGTTCCCAGATGAGGCTGTAATAAACAGCCAAAACGATTGCGGCCACGGACACCGCCAGCACGTAAGCCAGCACGGTGAGAACCCTAACCCACTTCTTGTTGAACCTGGCCATGTCCCTCGCCTTCTTGTCCCCGGTGTAGGTGGCTGGTTTCCCGCTCCCCGGGCTCCACTTCCGCTGCTGCCGCATGCTGCGGCTGCTCTGCGGGCAGAAATACGCAGCTGGGGTCGGTGTGGGCGGCCGGGGCACTCAAACAGCAAGCTCTGTCTTCCACTCATCCCAGATTAGACCCACTGTTACAACTTTGTATCTTTTATAATCACTCCGACAAGTTAAACCGTGTAAACCGGAAAACTTGATTCAGGGTTTCAAAACAAAAGCACGTGACCGGAAGCGTTGCATTGGCGTGAATAGTTTCAGAAACTCAATTGATGAAGAAGATAATAAAGAAATTAACCTTATTTTTTACTTTTTGTAAATCAGTGTGCACATCATAGTTTTTCAAGAGCAGCAGTATGTTCACATTCAAAAACACAAACACACAGTTTTGGGATTGAGTGTTTTTATCATTTTGTTTATTTCTCTCATTGCTGCAAACATGAAAAATAATTTTTCCCTTACGCTGTTCAGAGTGTGAGTTTCATTCATGAATAGTCACACTAGTTTCACACCCAATTCAGGCTGATGACTGCTGCAGCCATCAATCCCTCTAACATTTATGTATTTTCCTGGTGAAACACCAATACCACATTTAAAGTTGCACTCTCTGTTTCCAGAGTCTCCATATAGTCTTGAATTTGGGTTAAATCGATTATTATTTATTATTATCACTTCGATGATGTATATTATAAATGCAGGATGTTTTCCATGAATTGCTGAAATTAACTTATAGCTTTGAAAAGTTTAAACAATCCTTTGAGCGTTCTCAAATGTGCTTTATTTCATAAATGGGTGCTTATAGCATTTTCTTTTGAATATTAGGCTCTTGAGAAAAAAGTTCATTTCTGACAAATGTATAAACTTTGTAAGAAAAAATGTATTAACCTAAATGTTATTTTTTTATGTAATGCTGAAGTTATAAATAAAGAGCAATTTAAATATACAATATATAATTGAATTTGACCTTAAAAAATGAAAAGAAGCTATGGTAGTAACTACACTACATGCAAGTGTATTATCTCAGTGTTGCCACCTTGGGGAAATGCACAAACACATCCTAAAACCTCAAAATTTAAATAAAAATACCAATAAATGACCAACGAGTATATGAAGCTTTCTTCTAATTATTTAGTTTTTTCTAAAGATATTGAAATTTGCATCTAAATGTTGGCTGAACTGAATATTAATTTTTATTTATTTTGATAATATTCTAATGCATTTAAATATTGCACTAAGTGTTCAATTAAGAAAATTTTATTGTTTTAAAGAAAATCCAAAATGGTTGGCCTCTGGGAGAGTTTTCTTTTTAAATCATGCTTTTAAATACAAAACAAAATTTTTATTGTGATAATTGTAGTTTTTTCCCATTAAATTTGTATGGAACCCTTTTCCTGTAATGCTTCTTCATTGAGCATAATACATCTTTTATTGTTTTAAGTAATTACTAAGGATAAACTGTGACTGCTATTTTGCTTAACTATCTTTTAATATGCCCATCTTTATGCAGCTGACTTAAAATAACTAAGAAAAGAGTAACAGTGTCTCTTTTTAGTCATCTTGATAAAATACTGGTTGTTTTTGGATCCGGTTCTGCAGCAGCTTTGGCGCCGAACATCCAGGAAAACCTGTCAATCCCCCCCCAAAAATTAGAAAACATTAGCAGGAGAAATATTGACAGCAAAAACAAAGAATCCTTTTGTAAATTAGTAAATTAGGCCATTGTTGTATAGTAGGAGAGGGATCAAATACTATAGACATCATTAAACTAAAGACAACTTTAAAAAAGGATTACGTAGAAAGAATGAAAACAGCCATGTCTGATAATAATGTTTTTCTCAGCCCTTTTTTTGAGATAATGACTTAATAACTTAATAAAACCAAATTCATTTTCTCGAGATTTAGGTTTTGGCAGAAAACCAAAAAAACTTGCTTTTCATTAGCGGTCACTGAAAGTTGCTTATTTTCTCAAATGACTTAGTAATTTGAACGTTTTTCTGTCCAACAAAATGAGCTTTACTAAACTTTACCTTTGTTTTTTGATATCGTTCTTTCTTGTTGTAGTAGTGGCAATGATTTATTAAGAAACTGGATGTTTTTACACATGTCTGTTAATTAAAAAAATTACCTTACATTTACAGCTCTCTTGTAAAACTGTCTCAGTCAAAAGACAGATATTTTCACTTTTAAAAGTTGTGTTAAAGGAAAATCAATATAAGAACTGGATTTGGCCTTTTTTTTTTTGGAGAGTTTTGCTGCAAGATTTAAAGTGAACCCACCTGTGGCTCAGATTGTATTTCCTTACTCGTCCATGTTCTTCTTGGAGGATCCGTCTCTGGTCTTGGCCCTCAGCTTATTAACTTGTGCTTCGGCAATATCTGCCCTCTCCTCTGCCTCCTCTAGCTCATGCTGCAGCTTACGGACCTTGGCCATGTTGGCATTGGCTGCCTCCTCTGCTTCATCAGCTGCATGCTTGTAGGACTTCACCTTCAATTGCAGCTTGTCGACAAGGTCTTGCAGGCGTGCCAGGTTCTTGCGGTCCTCCTCGGTCTGGTAGGTGAGCTCTTTAATCCTACGTTCATATTTCCGCACTCCTTTAATGGACTCGGTTCCCCTCTTCTGCTCTGCATCCAGTTCATTCTCCAGCTCCCGAATACGAGCTTCCAGTTTCTGGACCTGCTTCTTACCACCTTTCATGGCGATCTGTTCTGCCTCATCGAGACGGTGTTGCAGGTCTTTGATTGTCTGTTCCATGTTCTTTTTCATGCGCTCCAAGTGTGCACTGGTGTCCTGCTCCTTCTTTAGCTCCTCTGCCATCATGGCTGCATCCGTAATTGCCTTCTTTGCCTTCTCCTCTGCATTGCGGTGCTCCTGTATGATCTCCTCTATCTCATTCTGCAGGTTGAGCAGATCTGCTTCATGCTTCTTTTTCTGGTTAATCAGGCTGGTGTTTTGGGAGTGCAGCAGCTGGATCCTCTCTGTTGCATCAGTCAGTTCCTGCTCGGCCAGTTTCCGACTTCTCTCTGTCTGCTCAAGAGCGGCTCTCAGCTCCTCCAACTCACTCTGGATCAAGTTGTTTCGGCGTTCCAGTAGAGTGATGTTTTCTCTTAAGTCATCATTGGAGTGCTGGGTATCATCAAGCTGTAGCTGTGCGTCTTTAAGGAACCCCTGGAGGGTCTTGACCTGCTTCTGGGCATCGGCTGCCTGCCTGTTTGCTTGATTTAGCTGTATCTCCATCTCATTGAGGTCACCCTCCATCTTCTTCTTGACTCTCAGGGCCTCATTTCGACTCCTGGTCTCAGAATCCAAAGAGGATTGAAGCGACTCAAGCATCCGTTGGTAGTTTCTCTTGGCTTGCTCCATTTCCTCATCCTTCTCTGCTAGCTTGCGCTCTATCTCAGCCTTTACTTGGTTGAATTCAAGCTGGGCTCTGAGGATCTTGCTTTCTTCATGCTCCAGAGATCCTTCTGCCTCCTCAAGAGCTGATTGGAGCTCGTTCTTTTCTTGTTCAAGCTGCTTTCTGATCTTTTCTAGCTCATGGGCACTGCGGCCACCTTCTCCAAGCTGATCAGTGAGGTCAGAGATTTCCTCCTGGAGGTTCTTGTTCTCTCTTTTAATTGTTTCAAGTTGATCCAGTGACTCCTCAAAGGCATTCTTAAGTTTGAAGAGTTCAGTGCTTAGAGAACGACTCTCCTTCTGTGAGGCCTCCAATTCAGACTGTGACTCTTCAAACTTCTGCTTCCACTCTGCCAGGACTTTGTCAAAGGTTCTTTGCTTTTTGTCCAGTGCTGCTGATGCTGCATTTGACCTTTCCAGATCCAACATGAGATCTTCAATCTCATTTTGAAGGCGATGTTTGGTCTTCTCTAGCGATGAACACTTTGCATTCACTGCCTCAATGGCCTCCTCTGCCTCTTGCAACCTCTGGACCAGCTTCTTTTTCGCTTCCTCCAGCTCTTCTGTTCTTTGGATTCCATCCGTCTCGTATTTAGTCCTCCATGCCGCAACTTCCGTGTTGGATTTGGACAGGGCTCTCTGTAGCTCAGCTTTGGCTTCCTGCTCCTCTTCGAACTGTTCTCGGAGTAGATCGCAGTCATGTCGAGCTGACTGAACAGCATGGGCAAGGGCATTCTTTGCCTTTACTTCTTCCTCCAACTGTCTCCGCAGATCTTCCACCTGCTGGTTGTAGGAGTTTTTTCCTCTGGTTAGCTGTGATATGAGACTTTCCTTCTCCTCTAGCTGACGTCCAAACTCTCCATTTTCAGTAAGTAATCTAGCCCTTTGGGTGGTTAAGTCGTTGATGGTCCTTTGAGCCTCCTCAAATTTACATTTATACTCATTCATATTGTCTTCTAATGTACGACACATCTTTTCAATGTTGGCTTTGGACTTGACAACACTCTCCATGCTTGAAGACAAGTCATCCAGCTCCAGCTTGAGCTCATTCTTTTCTTTTTCCAGTTTCTGCTTGACACGCTGCAGATTATCAATGTGTTCCCCCAGTTCAGCAACACTGTCAGCATGCTTCTTTCTTAGGGCGGCAGCAGTGGCCTCGTGTTGGAGAGTTGACTCTTCAAACTCCCTTCGCAGCTTCTGAAACTCAGCATCTCTCTTTTTATTTAGCTCCACTTGAGCTGATGTGGCTCCGCCAACTTCCTCCAAACGTTCACTGATGTCCTCCAGCTCACGGGACAATTCTGAGCGCTGCTTCTCCACTTTTGCTCGCGCTGCACGTTCTGCATCCAACTCTTCTTCAAGCTCCTCAATTTTTGCCTGACTTTCTTTCAGCTTCTTTTGCAGCTGAACTGAATTGGTTTGCTCGTCTTCTAGTTTTGAGTTTACTTGAGAGATCTCAAAGTCTTTCTTCTTGAGTTTTTCTTCTAGCTGCTGCTTGTCATTCTCCAGGTCCATCATATTTTCTTGAGTTAGTTTCAGATCCCCCTCCAACTTTCTCTTTGAGCGTTCAAGATCCATTCTGACTTTCTTCTCTTGCTCAAGTGATCCCTCTAGATCATCCACTTGCTGCTCCAGTTTAGCTTTTGCTTTGGTAAGGCTGTTGGCTTTGTCCTCTTCACTCTGGAGGTCATCCAGTGTCTGCTGATGGGCCTCCTGCAGAGCCTTTTTCTCTTTGGTCAGCTTCAAGATGTTTTCATCTTGAGAAGCTATCTCTTCTACTAGGTTTTTTACTTTGTTCTCTGTGGCGTGTTTCTCTTTTTCCACTTTTGCTAGCGTTAACTCAAGGTCATCAATATCTTTCTTTAGTTCAGAACATTCATCTTCAAGTTTGCGTTTCTTTGCTGTGAGATCTGCATTCAGCTCCTCCTCATCCTCCAACCTCTCGTTCATCTCTTTTAGTTTGGCCTCCAGTTGAATCTTGCTCTTAATCAGCTGTTCACAGCGTTCCTCAGCATCTGTCAGAGTGTCCTGCTCAGATTGAATTTGCAGAGTCAGATCATTCTTTTCTTGGAGAAGAGTCACTATTTTCTCTTCTAGCTCTTTCCTCCTTGTTTCAGATTTCTCCATTGCTTCTTTCAACTTGTTGAATTCATCTTTCATGTTGGCCATCTCCTTTTCAGATTCGGCACTTTTAAGCAGGGGTTTGATCTTGAAAAAGAGCTTCATCCACGGCCAGTTTTTCACACCAAGAAAAGACCGGAGATTCCACTGTATGACCATCAGGGCATCTCGACGTTCCACAAGTTTCACAAACTGCTCCCTCATGAGGAGTCTTCTTGCATTTGCCTGGATCCTTGTAATGATGCGAGAGAGTTGCTCATCTCTCATTTCCTCCAGGGTTCCTAGCAGTCCTGCTTTAAAGAAAACTTTAGTGTGGCCAAACTTGTACTGAGTATGATCAATGCTCAGTGATCCGAGTAACTTCTCAGCACTTTTCTTGCAGTCAATGAACTGACCTTCTGGGATTGCAGAGGCATTCAGTATCCTGTAGCGTTGCTTAAAGTCTCCATAGAGTACCCTGTTTGGGAAACCTTTCCTGCAGATCCTGATGCCTTCCAGTACACCATTACAGCGCAGTTGGTGCATTACAAGGCAATTATCCATGACCCCTGGAATTTTCTTCTCATTGGGAATTAGACAACGGACAAAGTGGGGATGAGTGGTTTTAAGATTGGTCATGAGCTTGTTCAGGTTTTCCCTGTGAAGGGCAGATACTGTCTGAAATGATGACCCTTTCTTTTTTGCCCCCTTGCTACCTCCTTTATCTCCACCATCCGTTCCTGAATAATTAGAAAACAAAACACTTAGCAGCTTCAGGGAGGATTTCTGGTAGAGCCCAACCACGGTTTCGTTTAAGGGGTCTTTGTTTTTGACCAGCCAGCCACTAATGTTGTAATCTACCGTGCCTGCATAGTGAACAAGAGCAAAATGAGCTTCTGCCTTCCCCTTTGCTGCCCTAGGCTTCTCAAACATCTTGTTCTTGCCCAGATGATTATCGTAGAGCTTTGCCTTAAAGGTCTGGTCACTGGCCTTTGGAAACATACATTCCTCCTCAAGGATGGACAAAATCCCCATAGGCTTCTCAATCAGGTCAATACAGGCCTGCAGGTCCATCCCAAAGTCAATGAATTCCCATTCAATTCCTTCTTTTTTGTATTCTTCTTGCTCCAAAACAAACATATGATGGTTGAAAAACTGTTGCAGTTTCTCATTGGTGTAGTTGATGCACAGCTGCTCAAAGGTGTTGAAATCAAAAATCTCAAATCCAGCAATGTCAAGAACTCCTATGAAGTATTGACGATCCTGCTTGGTGTCAAGGGACTGGTTAATTCTAACCACCATCCAGTTAAACATTTTCTCATACACTGATTTTGCCAGAGCGCCAATGGCGTAGTAGACTTGATCTACACCTTGGCCTTTGGTGACGTATTCATTTCCAACCTTAACTCTGGGATGACAGAGTCCTTTAATGAGGTCTGCAGAGTTCAGCCCCATTAGGTAAGCTGATTTATCAGCAGCCTCTGTGCCGTCAGGTTCAGCCTGCTCCTCCCGCTGCTTCTGTTTGAACTTCATGTTGCCGTAGTGCATTATGGCACCGGTCAACTTGTAGACACCCATTTTCTCCTCTTGAGTGAAGCCAAGGACATCAAAGGCACTGTCAGTGGCCATCAGCTCCTCCGAGTCATTGATGGAGGCAACAGTTACCTCTCCTTGGGAGATGTAGGAATAGTCGTATGGGTTGTTTGTTATGAGCAGCAGGTCCAGCAGCTCTGGCTTTTGATTGGACAGGATCTGGTAGAAGATGTGATAATTCCTTTCAGCCTTGAGCTGAAAGGTGACACGGGACTTCTCCAGCAGGTATGTTTCAATGTCGGCAGATGACAGTTTGCCACTTGTGCCAAAATGAATACGGATGAATTTACCAAAACGAGAAGAGTTGTCATTTCTCGCCGTTTTGGCATTCCCAAAGGCCTCAAGTGCAGGGTTTGCCTGAATGATTTGATCCTCCAATGTACCCTTGCTGCTATCTTTTTTTCCTGCACCTCCCACTGCAGCGATGCTCGCAAAATACTGGATGACTCGCTTGGTGTTCACCGTCTTCCCTGCTCCGGATTCTCCGGTGATGAGGACGGACTGGTTCTCCCTGTCTGTCAGCATGTACTGGTAAGCATTATCAGAGATGGAAAAGATGTGTGGAGGGGCCTCACTCCTTTTCTTTCCTCTGTAGGCGGCCACCACATCGTAGTCGTAGACAGGCAGCCATTTGTATGGATTGACAGTGACGCAGAACAACCCAGAATAGGTGTAGATCATCCAGGCAGCATAACGCTCTTTGAGGTTAAACAGCACGGCTGGTTCATGTAGGAAAGTAAACATTGCCATGTCTTCAATCTTATCAAACTTTGGCGGGTTCTGGGGATGAACGTCTGACTCTTTCACAGTCACAGTGTTTCCATCCTCCTTTTTCACAGTCACCATCCCTCCATCTTTGCTCTGGATCTGTCCTTTCATGAATTCCACCTTATCATCGACGACAAAGCATTCCGTTTTGATGTCAAAAGGCTTGGTCTGAGCCTCCAAACGCTCCCTGTCTGACTTCCTCAGAAAAGGAGCAGCCTTTCCAAATTCAGCCATCAGTGCATCGCCCATGGTGGAGAGCGGAGTTGATCAGGAGTGAGAAGAGAATGCTTTTCTGCAAATGTTGCAGAAGTGCAGCATCTTCAAAGCAGCTAGTTGTTTATATAAGCCCACCATGGACCAAATTAGGAGATATCTGTGTAGGAGAAATGATAGCTGAGCTAAATGTGTACCTTAACACACCAGAAGGGCAGATTCAAGACCTTTGGTTGCAAAAATCCTTTTTAGGAGAAGCAGACTTTCACTTCTTATCAGCTCACTGATAGAGACCGGTAGCACTTCTTCATTTAGACTCATCCTCACAGGGGTTTGTGTACTGTGGCCTGACACGTTCCACACAAACCTGTAGATTATTTCAAATCTAGATATCTTTTTTATACAGTTTGTAGGTGCTCCATGAACTAGTAATTTTATCTCCAATAAACATTTTTATAGCAGCATGGCATCCTTAAGTTTTGAAAAAAGTATCAATAAACCTATTTTATTATTTGAGAGAGGGCAAAAAATGTATTAAAATATTAAATATTAAAAGAGAAGAATCTAAAGGAGATACTGAACATCCACAATTAGTGTTTAATTTTCCCTATTTTGTGGGAAATTCTTGACTGAAGTTGGCAACAATTAAGTTTGGTAGCATAATTGAAAAGTCTAAATTAACTTTCATTTAAATAACTTTGGGAGTCCAATTTTTTAAATAAATAAATAATACATTACAGTACTTCAACTGAAGTCAATGATGGTGTCTTCAGGTACCACTGCTGTGAACTACAGTGTTTAGGTGCAAATAATATTGTGCAGGAACAAGTTTTCTACAGGTTTGGAAAATTAAAAAATCATTAACTTAAAAACAAAAGTAAAACCGACTCAAATCTTGTAATTTAGTTGCAACACACCAGGTATTATAAGTGCTGTCTAAAACTTATCAAAGTACTTTACAAAGTAAAGATATTTCTTCTGAGATAAATCATCTTTAGCAGTATTTTTTCTTCATTCAATAACAACAAAATCATGTTTTTATTCATTTTGATCTCTGTTAGTATTACTGTATTAATGAATTATCCTATTTTCATTGAAGTTGGTCTTTAATATTAGAGAACTTTCAGAAATTTAAGACTGTACTTTTGAACTTGCATTTTCTTTTAAGTGACTGGGTTTTTATAATAAAGGCAATATATTATAAAATGTTACTAGATCCTGTTGAAAATGATTAAATCACTTAACAAGCTTCTTGTTTTTCTAATTTTTTTTCATTGTCACATAATGTTGCAATACAAATTTCATTTTTGACACTTACTTGTTTTTAGGGAGAAGTAAAATGTAATAAATGGCCGTTTAGCTGAATTTCTGATATAGCAGGCATTACTTAAACCGCAGCAAGACTTGTTGAAGCATGCTTCAGAGTTGCAGAATAATTTAAGTTAAGTATTTACATCTCTAAACTTTAGTTCCTAAATGATAATGGGCCAATAAAAACCTATTAAAAACGTTTTTAGAAGAAGGAAACTCACAAAAATTGTATTTAAACATGTTTTTTTTCTCTCTTGCACGTTGTATGCTCATGTGGTCACATGAATCCTCTTTATCTGAGCCCTGAAGAACGGTGTGTTTAAAAGCTTCACTTCTAAATTTTGATAAGCATAGTGCTTAGAGATGAGCTGAGGGTTCTGTGTCTCTTTATCTCTGACACCTAGAATTCCTCTGCCTAGAAATAGAAGCTGGAGAGGTTTGTTTTCAGCAACAAGTTAAGAAACTTTTGGTACTACAGTTTTCCAATAACCGTTGAAACTCCTGCGTTAAATCTAGTTAACAGATAATTTTCTTTTTCTGAGGAAATTTGTAATCTCTTTTGTTTCTGTTAATGAACAAATGTAAACACAACCTCAAAGTAATTCACAGATGTTGTTGCATTGACAACATCAAGGGTATTGGAAAAGCACATACTGATGATTCCAGGAAATGATTGCAGACTAATCAGACAGAAGATAGTTTTTGGTTTTTCTTGCTTTTGTACAGACAGGTTATAGTCTTGTTGAAAACCTCTATGGATCCTCCTGTAAAAGATGCTATGGAAGCTGAGAAGTTCCTCCAATTTACAATTAAGTAAAATACCAGTTTTAAATTGTTTTTTTTTTAACTTTGGACCACTGTTATCCAACTTAGCCTCCTCAGATCATAACCAATAAAAATGTTTTATTTCATAGAACAACTTTATTATGTGTTTAAATCACTGACTGTATATGAGAACCTTACTCAATGACCCCTCCCCCTTTGCATTCCAATCATGAAGTACCCACTGGTTCCAAGAAGCCAAAATCATATGGACTTCTGTTGAGAAATAGCCGCTATTATTCAGTCATTATATTTGTCAGAATTACTATTTTTGCTTTGCCACCTTTTTTTAACATGTTCTTGAAAGTTAACAGATTTTCCTGAGCCAGCTTTCAAGTGAAAGGGTTGTGGCCTACCAACAAACTCACTCCTAATTGGCCAAAGTGGTGCCATAGAAATGTTGCTCAGATCGACTTGCCCCATTTACTGCTTACTGATTACTTCTGTTCTGAGCTGGAAGTGGCATTTTCTAAGGGGGACATTGCTCGGTCTAGTTCTTGAAGACATTCAAAGAGTCAAGGTTTCATAGTAAAGCGATGATGATGCAGAGGTTCCTCTTTCTGGATATCAAAAGAACAGGGAACATTTACAGATAACATGTAAATATTCTAGAATATGACTGACAAAATGAAACTTTTTTTAAATATTTGTTTAAACTAGGACAAGAATACACATTTTTTGGGAGGGAGGAAGTAAATTAAACACTTCAACATGACTTTCAGGGAAAAATTACTCTATTCTGAAACCAACCTCAGGTGACCATTTGAGGAACTTGGTACTTCCTGGTTGGCATTTACTTAGGACATGTAATAGGCCACATGGATAAAACTGTAATCTTGAAAATAAAGTCCTCTCTTGGGATATTTCCTTTTAAAATAATGGTTGAAAAAACTCTTTCTAATAGAAAAAAATAGTTTGTACATTCCCAGGATGCTACTTTTCTTCAGAAAACAACTAATAAGCTTTATAGACACAAATGAACATTATGTTTCAAATAATAATTGTCATCTGTTTCTTCATAACTAATCTTAGGATTACGTGAAGCACCTGTGTCAAAGGGCCAGTGTCCTACATGTTTTCCAACTAACCTGCCACTGAAGCTTCTTATTGGAAAAACACACCTTTTCCAGGTACCGTAATCAGAGGCAGCTGGGTTTTTACAAAAAAAAAAGAGGATGGGGTTTGACACCTCTGAAACAATGGATGTACAGTATGTTTACATGTTCAATAGTAAATAGTTAATATTTTATTCTTGTTCATCTTAAAATCCAAGATGGCATTTCAAAATTATTGATATTTATTTGTATTGCTTTCACATATTTTTATTGATTTTAAGGCCCACAATGAAAGAAAATCAATTATTGGACATTTGACAATTAGATGTAAAAAAAAAGGAAGGTTAACAAAAAAGATCTTGTTCAAACTATTTAAACAAGATCATCTCATGATGAAAGCCAAAAAAGGAAAAGCATTGAAATAATTATTTGTTTTAAAAACAAAAATTGTTTGTTAAATTATAATGAAATTTAGCAATTAAAATCTGAAGAAAATGGGTAGTCAATCAGGCCACAAAAATAACACAATAGGATTCAAAATTGTTTTATAGTAGTGTTCAGTTTTTGCTATATAACAGAATATCATACAATAATATACATTTGTAAAAATTGGTCTGTTGATGTTCTTTTTTAATACTGTTGCTTAGTTAATTATTTACAAAAATGTATGAGCTGACCTCTGTTATTTTACAAGCTATTTTAAATTTCTTGTGTATTCTTTTTTTATTACATTAATTTGTGATTTTACATAAGTCAGTTTGAAAAAGAAAGAAAATACCCTGAAATGATTTTGGGATGATATTATGTTTTGTATTGTTCATATTATTCATTTTGGTTTAAAAAAAGAACAAAAATGCTCTAACATTTAGAGCATTAATTTTTACAGTAAAAATATATAACAGGAGGTCAAAGGTCAGAGCTCAAGTGTGCAGTACAAGTAAACATGTTGACTTTAACTATTTGCTCCTTTTATAACCCAAGCAACAAGTGTGTTTATAGAGGACCTCAGGTGCTTTACAATAAACAAACCATTCTGCACAAGGTCAAAGTGCACAGCGCCACCAACGGCTTTACCCAAATTGTTTGATTTTTTCTAGACCTTTTTTTTTTACAACACATTTAAAGTCCAATTCAGAAAAGTTAAGAAGATGTTCCAGAATGAACTGGCCCTGTGACCTACATTTAGGAACTGTGCGGTTTTAGTGACAGTTGTAGAAATTTGCGTTGCTGCACCTGAACTCGAGGGTTTTTAACGCAGAAGCACAAAACGCACTTACGCGCGTTTACATAGACTTTTAATTGAAAGAGGCTGCTTGCAAATGCACTGCTGAGGGTGGTGTGAACGTAGCATAAGAGTCACTGCTGATTTCTCCTACGGTCCCAGAAGGCTATTATAGTTGTTCCCATTTTAGTGGGATCCCTGTTTTCTGGGGGAATCCCAGGGGACTTTGAAAATATTTTTTTAACAAATCCTAACAATAAAATTAGGTAAGTTCCAGGAATTATCTTAGCTATGATCCAGATGTGAGTCCACAGTGCTCCTATGAGCTGCAGAGCGACATGCGTTTGCGGTACTGCTCCACCAGGGGCACTAGGACTTTAGGCGGACCGGACTGCAGCAGAAATGGGTGCTCCAGCAAGTCGGTAGCGCTGCTCCGCTTTAGAGTGTCACGAGTTAACATGCAGTCCAGGAAATCCTTCAGCACCGGCGACACCTGGACACAAATGCAGCAACATCTTCAGGAAACTTCAGAATAACAACACACTCTTGTTTTTGTGTCTTCTACCTTGTTAGTATTTTTGACGGTTGGTGCTGCCTCATCCCTCAGTTTTTTCATGGCAGTGATGGGGGTGTCACTAAAGTATGGTGGCTCCCCATCCACCATCTCCACCACCATGATGCCCAGAGACCAGATATCTACCTGATGAAGAAGGAGATTGTCAGACTCAGACAGGTGGGTCTATATTATACACCTTCATACATTATCTAAATAGAGATACCCTCCATGTGCAACTATTTAATAAACCCAGACATGATAAAAATGTTCATAACAGGGTTGGGTAAACATGGTCCGGCCCACTGAACAATATCAGAGACCCATGTTTTGTTTTGTTTTCATCATGCCACACGGTCGAGACCCGCAAATAACGTGCCATTTTATTCCACCGTTCTGCAGTCTGTGCCCCGACCTGAAACCCTCTAAAATCCCTGTCAAATAGAACAGAAGACAGTTTACTTTCTACGTCACAGTTCATCTTTTGCAGTTTTGCTTATTCTTTTAGAGCAATTATGCTGCTTTTTTTAAACAACCCTGTTCTGTGTCCTGATTGGCTGGAGACCTTGTCAATCAATCTCCTCTGTGCCGTTTTTTCCTGTACAGAAACGCGGTTTCTCTTTATATCTACAGAAATCTTTGAACTCGATCAGTTCTTTGTTTTAATTCTAAGATCTTGGACTTAATTTCTATAAAGGTTTGAAATTTGAGAATTTAAACAAGAGAAAACGGTGAAAATGTTCTTGTCTGTCTGAGAAAAGTGTAGAAAGTGGGCAGTGAGGAGTTTTACCGTCTATAATCCTACTCCGTGGAGTTATTTTTAGAATGTAACTCCTGCAATAAACAAGGGAACTCTGTACTGGGGAAAAGGTAACGCAGAAATATGCGTAGCTGTAGCAGAAGACATAGAAATTTGCTTTTCTTCATTATTACTGGATAAGAACACTGCACAGCTGCTCAGTTTAAGCACAAACTGTGAGATGTGTAAGGAGCTGGAGCCCTGAAAGTCTCAGCGAGATGGAAAAGAAAGGATTGACAAATATTTTTTTTTTGTTGGTTTTTTTAATGTATCAGTATTTTTTTTCCTGACTTTTTGTCTTTAAAAATCACAGAGAGAGTTATTTGGTCATTTTTTTTATTTCATAAATATTCTTATTTTATTAAAAGGATCACGATTGGATGAAACTTTATTCATATAGCACTTTACAGCTCCCTAAGGGTACCAAAGGGCTTAACAAAAAAAGAAAGACAAAAGAAGTTTAAATTTTTAAAGAAAAAGAGTTATTGTGGCCCTCACAAGAAAAAGTTTGGGGACCCGCTCTAGCATCCATGTGGTATTGGAAGATTTGTTGTTTTTCATTCTTCCAATCATTCAAACACCACATGAACGCAGCATTTCTCTAAGTTTTACACGAGGTACATCAAGCCGTTGGTGCAATTGGCTCTAAAATGGGAATAAAAGTTTTAACGTAAAAAATCTAAAATGTTCTGTTTTAAAATGTAATTTTCAATCCAAATGTTTTCATCTAGATTCCATGATATTTCTTTTTCACCCCAAGCATTTGCTCCTGGTTCGGCCCTTCTATCAAATTTTAGAACCCTATGTGGCCTGCAAATCCAAAAGTTTGCCCACCCCTATTTATAGCATCTTAAGTCACTGCACAGTTACACTTCACGAACAAATCTTGTTGTTTTATTTCCTCAGCAATTAACTAATTTCAAACATCTTACCCTTTACTATCATACCAGGGATTTCCATGTACTACAAAGCCCGTAAGAAATATATCTAGTTTCATTTTAATGTGCAATGTTACTGGTACTGTAGGCACTGTAATCTGACTGCTAAGAAGCCTGGCCTGCAAGGAGGAAACAGCTTCCTCTTTTTGCAAACTATTTTCTGATGACTTTCCCATGTTGAGGGAACTTGGTTTTGTCAAGTATGGACAGGCAAGGCAATGCCTTGTGCTTTCCATACAACATTAAAAGAGCAATTTAAAAGGAGTATTAAATAATGATCTTCCATCCATCCATTTTCTTAACCCACTAAATCCCTTTTGGGGTCACGGGGTTGCCAGAGTCTGTCCCAGCTACTGTTGGGCAAAGACAGGATGCACCCTGGAAAGGTTGCCAATCTGTTGCAAGGCTAGAATGATCATTAAAGTAAAAATGTAAAGGAAGTTGAAAAGAACTGAACTAGCAGTAAGCTTAAAGAAACAGTGTGGACGTAAACATTTGAAGAAAAACTAATCAAATGCAACAGAGCACAGGTGGGTCTTTAAGCTGGATTTTAGTGTTTCAACTGATCTAAGGCTTTCTTGAAGCCTGTCCCAGGTTTGTGAAGCATAGAAGCAAAAGGCAGCTTCTTTTGACTATTAAAACTGACAACAGACTGGATCCAGATGACCAGAGAGGTCTGGTTGTTGTTACATACTGGGTCAGGAAGTCAATCATGTATTTAGGTGTTTAAACCATTAAAAACTTTATAAATCAGCAACAGAACTTTGTGATCGGTAAAAGCTGATTCGCTGTGGCAATGCCTGACGGACATGCCAAGAGGTGAACAAGAACTTTAACGTCTCTCCTCTGGCAGCTAATGTAAAGAGCTCAGAACTGGACTGATGTGGTCTACTGTGTTTTGATCCGTGTGAGAGGTTGAGCAGCATAGATCTTAATAAGCTGCAGTTTGCTGACTGATTTTTTCGGACATCCTGTAAAAACACTGTTACAGTGGTCAAGTCGAACGCATAAACTGGTTGATGGTTTTTAGATAAGTAGATTGAAGTTCTGTAGTAACCTCCAACTGTTTCTCTTTAGCCAGGACTTTTTTCTGAGGCATAATCCAATTGTTTTCCCACACTAGCAAATTTTGTAGCCACTTCCATGCAGAACACAGAAGCCAAGCATGCTCTGTTCATGCACACTTTCTCTTGTTCTCACCTCTGTACCATACATCATTTTAGATATCACTTCTGGTGCCATCCAGTATGGAGTCCCAACCAGAGACTTCCTCTTGGGTATATCCTTGTTTATCTGAGCACAAAAGCCAAAATCTGAGAGCTTTACCTGGAACAAGGAGAAAAAAGACAAAGCGGAAAAAGAGGGAATTTGTTATTTCTTGGTATCGTCACCTTCACATGTGCAAAAAACAAAAAAAAAACATCTGGAGGAGCTAGTATCATTTTATTTAAAATCTGCACCTGAATGTTGTCAGATGTATGAGAAACTACTTGCACGATTTTCCCATTGAGCTCAGAGTGACCAAAAAGAATTTTAGCAAGAGAAAATTGTTTTCAAAACTTGACTGTCGACATTTTTTCCACAGTGCCTTTAAAAGAAAATCTTTCCAAAAATCAGCAGCAAAACTTGAACTATCTGTTTTGCTATGCAGAAACTATTTACCATGACTAGACCTGCAAGACTTTGTTTTTTTCCTCAGAGAAGAAACCAACCTCCCTTAGAATATTTTGAATCCTCTTGCATTTTTTGACACTTCGTGGAAATGAAAATGAATCTGAAAAGATTGTTGTGTCACTTCATTCTTTGGTTTGATAAACAAGTCTTGCAAAAAAAAAAAACAGTCAGGGAAGCATTTCTTGTAGGTATTTGGTACCATGAATGTCATATTTGAAAAACACTTGACACTTGTCAACCACATCGTAAGACACTGTTGCACACTGTGAGATGGAAGAAAAGAACAATGAAGATCTTTGACCACCTTAAATGGGTCTGAATTGTGACGAGTTGTATCAGGTCAAGTTACATCATGGAAAACAGAAGGTTAAGCATTTATTTAGAATTTTTTGGGTTGTTTATGTTTATGTTTATACAGGCTCCATCATTCAGGATTTCAGAGTCAAGTATCCAATTTTAAAGCAATCTAACCTAAATCACTTCTGTACAAACCTTTGATGAGTAATTTGTCTTTTTTATTCTAAATGATACACAGACTCACATTCTAGAGGATTTCTACCAAAATCTAATCTACTCTGTCAAAGTCTGTGTTTTATTCTTCAAACGAGTTGCCAGTCAATCTATGAAGCATGTTTTCAGACTGTGGGAATCCAGAGTGCCCGGAGAAAACCCAAGCATGCACAAGTAGACAATGCAAACTCCACACAGACAGGACTGAGCCAGAATGTGAACTAGCTTTGAGGCGATAGTGCTGACAACTGCACCACTATCCAGCACAAATGAAAAAAATCACATAAAAAAAGAATTGTTTTAACTCTTGAGTTTAAAGCGTCACTTACATGAGTCATCTGTTCTAATTCTTCTACATCTTTGTAAACCTGTTTATTAGTCTTTGAATGAATTGTCAGGATTTAGAGCTGAACAAACAAATACAAATATGGTGGCTGTTTTTCATTACAAGTCAGTATCAATTGAGATAAGAAAGCGCGCCCATACTTCCATGAACAGGGATGAGGGGGCCTTCCTGCTCTCCCACACCTGGAGCAACATCCTCCAGCAAAAAACGGAAATCAAGGGGCGGAGTCACTTGTCAAAGTTTGACAGGTGACTCCGCCTTAGTCACAATCATCTGTTTTTTAAAGACGTCACACACCACCACCTGATGACGACCCTGATGAAGGTGGAAGACATTCCACCGAAACATGTCGATACGTTTTACATTACAAAACAAACCAGTGTCTGATAAAAAATAAATTAAAAACGCAAGTCAGTATCAAGCTGTCTCTACAAATGACCGGACCAGGTTGAGTTTCAGTATCAGGCTCCCTCTGAGGTTCAGGGTCTTACCCTTCCATCCAATGTGAGCAGAATTGAGTCACTCTTGATGTCTCTGTGGATAACCCCTTCAGAGTGGAGGTAGGACAGAGCCAGCAGAACACCCTCACACACTGTTGCTATCTGTTCTTCATTCATCCTGAAGATCATTAAAAATATACATCTGTCAAGTGTGAAACAATTCACAGAATATTAGATGACACTGATGCCTCTTTTACCTGGTCTCACTAATGATCTGAGTTAGAGCACCACCCTGCAAGTATTCCATGATGACCCAAAGCTCCTCCTCCACTAATGCACTACGGAACATGTCCACCACATTTTTGTGTCGGTAGTCTCTCATGATTACTACCTACAACAAAAACAGGAAAAGCCAAACATCAGCGCTTTGGTCTCCCCAAAGATGAGTTTTGATTAAAAGACACCCCTTCCATCCCACCTGTACCTCATTAAAGAGCAGCTCTCTACGTTGCTGCTTCCTCAAATCCATCATCTTCACCGCCACCTGTCGTCCACTCTGCCTCTCCCGGGCAATGCACACGACCCCTGTGGACCCCTCGCCAATCTTCACAAAGCTCTCCAGACCTAACCTCGGGTCACCAGGGTCCACAACCATCTTCAAAGCCTCCTTGAACTGCTCGTGTGTAACCTTTTGAGAACCTTCTTCGGGTCTTTTCTGTGGGGTGGTCAAGGTGGGACAAGGTGCTGGGCCAGAAGCAGAGAAGCGGGGCTGGGGGGGAGTGCTCAATCTTTTTGGCATAGTCATCTGGGGAAGAGCATAAAGGTAAACTGCCAAATCTGTTCTTAGTCTTTCAAACAAATTTTTGATTGCTTAAAATGGGCATAATAATGAAGACCTGATGGGATTATGGACCCACCTCTTGAGTCTGCTCATCAATCAAATTCAGAGCTGGTTTATGATCTAATGATGATCTAAAATCTCACCTTAAAGTCGCAGGAAGAGTGGGGTCTTCTTGGAGTCTCCGTAGAAGATGACAGAAGGTCTGGCAGCTGATTCTCACCTGGTTTTGCTCTCAGGTGAACATTGTTGGCCTCTAATGCCTGTGTACTGTAGAAACAGGAGTTTGGCCTTTGTCTACACCCTGCCACCTCCCTGTGAGCATACCGCTGAGCCATGCCATCAGTCTCTTGTGGTGAGAGGGGTTCGACTTCAGAGATGGAGCCAACCTGGTAGGTAGATTTAGATTTCAGTAGTGCTCCATTCAGTCTGGGGCTACCGCTCTCACTGCGTACTTGGCGAATCCTGTCCTGCCAGTACGTGGAGCTTTCATTGCCCTTCACGCTGTTGCTGCGGCGACCAGTCTCTTTGTAAGGGTACAGTTGATCCTCTGGCATTTCAGACAGGCGGCCCATCGACTGTGCTCGTTTCCGTGCTGATGGGCTTCTGCGCCGCAGAGAGTTGGAGTTGGTGACAGACAGGCGGCTCATCTCAGAGATCATGTGACTTATGTAGTCGCCATGGCCGATGAAGCTGCCACGGACTATCCTCTGGAAATATACAAAATCACATGACCCAAGTATAAAGGATTTTCACTAATACAAATGTCGGATTCTAGACAATTACTTAGTCCTACAATGACAACTCAAAAATGGATACCAAGGAATGCTTAAACTAATAAAGACACCAGCCCGAAGATCCAACATGTTTGAACTTTAAGAAAACATCATGACTCACCAATAAACTAACTAGAAAAACTTTGAATATGAAGGAAATTCCTAATAATTCAGCTGAGTCTTATTTGGATTTCTTCTACCTTCTAGCACTTACCGTACTAGAGCAGAACAAGTCTTTTACAGCTAAAGAAATCTAGAGCCTGATCCTCCAGAGATTCCCCCCTGCCCTGCTTGCTGCTGATTACCTGTGTGATTACTCCATCAGAAGGTGGAAACTTGTGAGACAGCACCTAGCAGTGCTGTGAGAGATGAAAAACAGGCAGGGAAGGAGATCTGGAAGATCAGGGTTGGACAGCTCTGAGCTATATGATACCATATGAGTCAAAAAGTTCCAGGCCTGAATAGTGAACTCTGGTTTAGTTTTATTGTTAGTTAACAATGCGACATGATACCTGTGAGATTCTGTATCTGCTGACAAACAATTCCACAAAGGAAGCACACAGAGCACTAAAAGAGAAGTCATCATCAGACTCCTAATACGACAATACCACACTAGTATGCAGTACTCCAAAAAGATGAGGGGCCAAAAATGAGGGATAGTCCAGATGCGTTTTTGGAGCCTATGGAACAGTTCATATCCTTCCATTCATTTTCAAACCTGCTTATTCCCTTTCTCTGCTAAAGTCTAGCCTTGTCACTGTTGGGTGAAGGTGGGGTACACCCTGGATAGTTTGTCAGTCCATTGCAGGGCCACACAGAGACATACAACCACACACACTGGCTGTGTGTGGGTGTGGCTGTGTGTGAAAACCCACGAGGCACGCACAGAAAGAACATGCAAACTCCACAGAGTAAGGACCCTGTCGGAATTTAAATCAGGATCTTAATAAGTCCATAAAAAAGGAAGATTGTAAAACAAAATGGAATCACAATCTCTTTATAAATCTGACAGTTTTACGGTGGTAGCTTTTTGCTAGCTTCTATGGCTATTTTGCCTAGACTATGGTTTGTTTCGCTCAGATAATTTGCTCTGTCTCCTTTTATCTGTGGTGCAGACTAAATGATCCAACTCTGGACTGCCTGTACAACTGTTTTCTTGGTTTACTCAAGAGAAAACTTAAATTTGATTAACTTGGAGCCCGTCTGGACAAGAATATGTTGATAAACTTGTTTTCTTTGGACATTTTACTCTTTTGTTCCATCCATCCCTTTACCAAAACCGCTCATCCTCTTTTAGGGTGACAGTGTTGCTGGAGCCTAACTCAGATACTATTAGGTGAAGCTGAGCTATTGCAGGGTTTGATGCAAACCAGGTGTTACCACAAGTTTCTCAAAATACCACTGGAGGGAGGTGCCAGATGGTAGCAAATTCCCATTGAGTCCACTGTTAATAAGTCAAATTTTACATAAAAAGTAAAAAACTTTGTTGCAGGGTACAATGGTAGAAACTTTTTTATGCTTTTTCCTTCATTCACTGCTCACGACAACTGGAAGGAGGGGGTGGGAGGCATTTTAAAAAATAGGGCTGGTTGGGCTGAGTCAACTCCAGTCAATATGGCCCATTCTACTTCAGGATTTTATTTTGGTGTCATATCTAGTGTTGAAACATTTATCAATTAAGCCTTTAATACGTTTTTCAACTTTGGTTTACTGATTGTCACATAGATTACTTAACTTATTTTCTGAATCAGAGACACAAAACTAAACAGCTTGTTTTCTCCAGTCCCAAAACCCAGCTGTTATAAACAGAGAAGTTAAGCTTGGAAACCATGGTGCTCCTTTGCTGTGGTATTATATTAAACCTGTGCAAGCTTGTGATATATAAAAACAATAAACAAGGTTGCTCATCAATAGGAATCAGTGTAGATTGTCACAAAGAGACAAATAATTAAGATTCTGACCTTTCTGGGTCCAAGTTCAATGTCTGTGATCATAGAGGGATCCACTAGGGGGCGTGGCCTCTTGAGGTTGTCGATGATGCTCTGCCACTGCAGAGGCAGACCCACATAGCGTCCTGTGGCGGCATTGAACGACGTGTGAAAGCAGTGCTGGAAGTCCTTGGGGGATGATATCTCCACCCGGTGCTTCTTCTTCCTGCGCCGGAACATTGCCTCGGTAACGTTACGGGGGCAGCCGGATGATGAGACCTGAGTAAAACAACAGCAAAAGTCTGGCTGGTCAGAGGGAAACATGACTTCTAGAGGAGAAGGAACAAAATAGACGCTCTGTCAGAGAACACTGACAGCTCCTCTTCCTGTTCACCTGACTCACCTGAGGCAGTCACACGTGTGTCTCCTCCTTCCTTTCAGACAAAAACTGACCTAACAGCCCAGGTGAGAGCTTACCTGTCTGCATTAGTATTAATCTGCTGTATGTTTACCAGAGTCTGGCTTGGCCACAAAAAAATTGTCTACAAAATAAGGAAAAAATGTTGGTATTTCTGGAACTCAGCAACACAGATATTCTTTGTAAATTTCTGCAAATTTGATAAGAAAATATGTAAAGTTTCGAAACTGTGGGTAATATTGAACTTGAAGGAGAAAAATGTTCCACTTGAAATTAATTTTCCCATTTTAGAATTATTTGACCGCTTTGACTGTAATGTGTTTTAGAGATGCATCAAGTCCATAGAAAGAGTCTCTGGACTAAAATAAAGAAAAGGTATTACATAATTTTTATTTAATGTAAATATTTTTATCCCGAGAATAAACTTTGCTTCTCATAAATACAGGACACATGCAAAATTCTAATCAAAAACAAAGTATAGAAACTGTTTGATAACGTATTTTTCACAAACCATTCTCATTGTGACCATAAACTCAACTGACCTCTCCCTCACTGACCCAATCAGTACTGTAGATAGAAAAAAGCATTTGGAAAGATGTAATGTCCCAACAAGCCCCCAAAACAAACTAAAATGCATTAAGAAAAGGAAGAAAAATTACTTTCATAGAATTTTCTCTTAAATGAGGTCACATTAAATCAGTATATCTTCGTTAAAAAGGCTCTACAGTTATTTCCTATTCTGTTTCAGGCCAAACCAAGAAGTACCAAATGCTCCAGTTCCTTAAATGACCTCTAGAAGGGGCTTTGAAAATTATATTTTTTTAGGTTTTTGATCGTCATGAGAATAGACAAAACAAAACTTAATATATGTGTATGTAGTCCTTCATTCGCTATTTCTGGATTTTATATGAGTTGGCACAGATGAGAGGAAAAACATTCATCCATTTTCAGAACCCACTGAATACCTTTCAGGGTCATGAGGAAGCTGGAGCCTACACAGCTACTGGTGGGCGAAACCATGCCTCACCCTGAACAGGTCACCAGTCTGTCACAGGGCCACATCTTAACATGCACATCAAGGGGCAAATTAGAATTAGGAATTAACATATGAAGCACGTTTTTGGACAGTGGGAGGAAGCCAGAGAAAACCCACACTTGGAATAACGTGCAAACTCCACGCAAAAAAACTCCCAGACGGAATTTGAACCTGTGAGCCAAGACCGCTAACCACTGCACTATTGTCCAACCAAGCAAAAATCTTTCTTTAAAAAAACATCTAAAGGTATAACTCATTTAGATATAAATTAGAGATAAAATTCACCTTTTTTTTGTTAGTCAGTGGTAGGTTGAGTCCAGTGAAACTCTAGTGGTCATTCGAGGAAACTGCAAAAGTTGAAACTTCCATGATTACTGAGACAGTATAGGCTTGATGTTTCATAATGTAGTTTCTGAGCCCATCAGTGGTTCAGTACTCACTGAACTATTCTTGTAATGCTCTGACATAGACAACAGTGGAATGCAAACAATGAGTGGCTGTGATTTCACCATATTGGCCTTCATGCAAGTACATTCTGCAAATTACTGTCAGTTGTTTACAAAATAAAACCTCATGACACTAAACGTTAGCTAGAATCAATTTTCTAGTACTTTAAATGTATGCATCTTCATTTTCCAGCTATTTACAGGTTCTAAAAATCACATTATGATATTGCACAATGACTTTCTGAGGATGTGATGAAGACTAGCAGAAGATCAAAGTGATAAAACTCAAACTGAGGGACTGTTGAATCTTCATCCAATCAGCAGAGTGCTGTCCAACGCAATCAGTATCATCCTTGTTCATATCTTCAAATGTTTCCTAATTGTTTTAATGAGCAAAGGAAAAAACATTCTACACTAAAAATGCTTAAATACTTAACATATTTGAGTTGGTTTTTTATGGAATAGAATCCATCTATAACCCTAAAATAGGCCTTTTGAGTTTAATCTTAAAACCTGAACAGGACATCATCTTCTTGAGGTCCAAACTAAAACTATTTCACTAACTCAAATTCTTAACCCCTAATTCTCACCTGTGTGCTGTTGGAGTCCTTCACTTGAGGTCTAGATGTGCTCGATCAATATTGACCTGGAAGAAAAAAAAAGGTACAGTACAGCTCTGCAAGCTGGTCCTCTTCATCACCCATTACCAAATGCTTCCCTTCTCCTCTTTCTCCTTTGCTGACCGGATCATAATAATCTGAATCCTCTTCCACTCCCACTGAGCAAACAGCAGTAAGAGGAAGGAGAGTCACATCTTTAGTTCAGTGTACAAGCCAAAGTCAAACTTCAGTGAGGAAGAGTGTCCTGTCAGGATAAACATGACAGGAGACTTTCTGTACCTGTAAAAGGATTTTGGGAGTTGAATGTAAAAAAAAAATGTTTTTTTAATCTGTTAACCTAACTGGTATATTATTTTTGCTTGGAATTGTTTTTTGAAAGACAGTGTCTCTTTATGGAGTTTTTCTCTGATCTTGTTTTATGCTGTTGTGAGTGAACACAAAATCATGGCACAAAGACGTTTATTTTTTTTTTTTTTTTTTAACTTGTCCTGTCCAACAGCTGGGCAAACAGATGAGAGCTGAAATCCCTCAACGACCACACGGTAGCAGGGGCGGTCCAGCAGGACCGCCCCTGCTACCGTGCTACCTGCTACCGTGCTACCAAGGTCCCACCTTCCTTGTGAAATGCATGTGTGTTTGTGAGGGTGTGTGTGTGCATCACAGTCATGTCCAATCACCCTCCCCACCTAGGGGCCCTAAATGTATAAGGTGCACTTAAAATTGGCGGTTAGGGCGCTGAAAGGACATCTTTTGCTTGCTGGCAGTGATGTCCCCCCCCCCCACACACACACACACACACACAAGCCCAGGCCCCCGCCCCTGAGAGAGCTCTGGTCAGGCCTCGACAGGTCCGAGGCAGCCAACCAGCTGGGGGAACCGCCGATTGCCTCAGCGGAGACCCCAACCCATCAAACCTCCAAGGTCCCATACCAATAGTGGACCCTCTCCCAGAGAGCCCCCCCCCCAGACCTCGCTGCCATGGGAGGTGTCACCTAGAGCAACCGCGGGCCCCAAGAGGGTTGCTGACATTTGCTGTCTGAATACAGTTTGTTAACTGCTCTTATTGTGAAAAGTGACTTTAAAATACTGCTTTTCTTTCATAACAGCTGCTCTAAGGTCAAGCCAAAGTGAGGTCACATCAAATGCTTTGTCCAGCTTCCAGAACAACAGGACCTTCCCTTTTGCTGGTCAGCACCAATTCATAGTCTGTTGGGTCCACCAGATTAACTGAGGCTCGTGCAGCTACCATTAGAGATGTCATGAAAATGGAACGTACGAATGTCCTCCCTGTGGTAAGTGTATCGTGAATTATTTGTAATGCAAATGTAAGTTGCATGCACTTATGAGATATAGGTGATGGTGTCATACAGTGCCCTTACGGCACACTTTAGTCATTATTAGGTTGTCGCTACTGGTCCTTACTGATTGCACGCAAATGCTGCATGCATGGGCTGAGCAGGTGATACATGCCCATTGGACGCACAAAAAAACACACTCTGATTGTCTAATTTTCTCATTTCTAAAAGCCAGGCTGTGCCCAAGGGGCGAGCACTTAACACTTGAACAGCACTAACAGCCTAGTCCATGGATTTTCGGGGGACTGAAAAAACAAAACACCTGCATCTCACCTACTTCGTCCCTACATGTTGTGTAAGTGTTCACTTCGATCTGTCACCTGCAGCTTGCCCATAGAAAAATGGGTGTTGCGCATGAACATTTTCGCTCTATGGGTTCACTGGGCGATCTACGACCTGACATATATTTTGCGTGCCACCTGCATGTCCCGTACAGGTCTGTCCATTTATCCCCCTTAACAACCCATATCCACCCATAAGGGAAGTTGTTGCTAAGACATCTGTTCGCTATTAAATGTTTTTTATTTATGTGTTCCTTGTTTCTTCTTACACGTGTACTCAACTCATCCCTGTACCTCATCTGCACCACCATCCTTTCTCATATTTCCTCCTGAGACGGCCCAGCCATTCTTTTTTGCTGTGTCTTTTACCCACTTATCTTTAACACATACTTCCTTCATTCCACTCAAGCAAACATGCTCCTTAGTCTCTTTTTCCCCATCTTTAGTCTCTCCTGTCATCAGTGTCTGTAGTCTATGTCAAAATAATGACGATGTTAGGTGGAAGACCCACGTAGAGTTTCTTCACACTGTTCGATACTTCGACGGCTGATAATCGTCATGTAAGGAGTCTTTGCTAATGTGTCTTCTGGTCTGGTGTTTAGCAAATGAGACTTTTGGTATACTACATATAACTCACATGGAAATCAGGTCACATGATTGGCATAATGCTAAACCGTAAGGGCAATAATTAGACTGGATTAAGACCCAATGGTTTTGCTGTCAGAGTGACTTTAGTTCCTGAGTATAAAGGCATACATTAGCCACAACAAAAATGTTAAAGAAGATTTGCTGGATTGGGTCAGGATTTAGAAGTTTTGGAATAAAGTCTTTGCCAGACGATCTTTCACAATCTTTCCAAGACTTTTGGGTGTGACTTTTGTCATGCAAATATCAAAGGCTACAGAGCACAAAGTGGAGCAAACCAACTTGCTCAAAATTATTCTTACAACTTTTTTTATTTTTACTTTCTTTAAGTTTTTCTGTCCAACAAATGAGCAAACAGATGACAGCTGAAGGCCTTTTGTGTTGGACAGGTTTTACTCTTACAAAAAGAGGTTATGTAACTTTGGGTAATCAGGGCGTATATTTGTATAAACCCCTTTTTCATTCACTTGTTACATTCTGTGTTTATATATATATATATATATATATATATATATATATATAATTTTTATTTTTTTTTAAAGGGGAGGGAGAGAGGAAAAGTTTGGGGGGGGGGGGGGTAGAAGAAAAATAAAGAAAGAGAGAGGGGGAGAAAGTGAGTTGCTAATTTGAATAGGTTAGAGTGTCTGCCCTGTAACTGGAAGGTTGTGGGTTCAAACCCAGGCTCAGTCAAAGACTTTAAAAATGGGAGCCAATGCCTCCCTGCTTGACACTCAGTATTAAGGGATTGGATTGGTCGGTTCAACCACCAAATAGTGCCTAAGTGTGGCTTGTCTGCAGCTCACTGCTCTCCCAGGGGATGGGTCAAATGTGGAGAGCAAATTTCCCCAATTTTTTTTTTTCTTTTCCCAGTGGGGTGGTGAGCCCCACTGCTGCCAAACAGCAGAGCCCCCCCACCCCGGGGTCCCTCAGTGTGTAGTGTGTATGTACTGTGTGTGTGCTCCCAACGTGCAGTGTGTGGTGTCTAAAGTGAAAGTTAAAACTTGCTCAAAATTATAGTCTAAAGTTTTTAGCGTCTTTATGACGTTTAATTTTACAGCTTTCTTTTTTGCTTCTTCTTAAATTAGGATGTTTAGACTGGAATTTAAATCTAAAACTGCACTCTATTATTAAATTACTGCCGCAAGAACATAATATTTATCTCTGTTGTTAAAGCTAACAGCTCTTTTGATGGAACAACGTCTGGCATTTCTCTGTAGTTGAATGAGATTTTTTCGAGGGGTTCTTTATTTTCTTACAAATCCAGATCTACATTGGTTTAAAAGTTTGGATTACAAATTGCACAATTAACAAACGGATTCAGATTATTTTGTTCTGATTGGCCGATCATATTGTCATTTCTATAGCTTGATCCACAATACTCACAGTATTTTATCATAATTGAATTGCTTTTTCCTTAAAATTGGATGACATTTTTTCCAGTCAGAGATTTTCATGTTTCAGCACCAACATAGTCGTTTGTTCTGGTTGTCTAAACATGATTTTCAGATTAGCAGAAGGTGTCTCGGGCGAGCTCACTGCTGCTTCGGTTAGACGGAACACAACTCAAAGCCGACAATTGCTTTAGTTCCACCTGTGACGCTTCAGCAAGACCACCAAGCTCCTGGGGCAAGAGCCTTATTTGTTTATCTCGCCATTTAATACATTTTCTGGGTTAAAGTGAAAGAAGCAGCACCTGGAGGATGGGTGGAGCTGCAGACGATAGGTGGGGGAGAGGGTAATTTGTAGAAGAAAAAAGACATTTGCAGAACTAGTTTTACATGTTTACACTGTATATAAACAGATATGGGTTACCTTATGTTTCAGAGTGTTCATGTTCAGACCTTGATGCTGTTGAAATGTGAGGCTCTCTAAAGTTACCCAAGAAGAAATCAGATCTTATTTAGGATTGGTCAAATCCATCAGCCCATTCTGTCACATAAGGGACTAATTCTGAAAAACTGACTGAGGTTCAAGTTTTCCGACCGTCAGGCGAGTCCAAAAATATTGAGGACAGCTTTGGTTATCTGATGAACTATTTATAGATGTTTGGACTACAAACATGAATCAAGGAGGTCTCGACTTTTTTAGTTGTTCTTTCTTCTCAATGTGAGAACACTTTTTCTAGCATGCAGCAGCGCAGCAATAATACATTATGGGAACATTTAATCATTTTTTTAAGCATAGACTTTATTATCTGTCAGCTTTTTGGATGTTTGTATATTTACAGTATTAGGTCATCATATGAAGTTTATGTTTGGTCAAAATACAGATTTTTAACAACCTGGGGTGCAGGAATGGGGGCTTAAACTCAAGATTCTGACTTGAGTTAAATTTCTTCTGTCACATGCAAACTTGAGTCTTGACTTGGTATAATTGACTGTAAGTGAAAACTGGATCGAGTGAGCGTGAAACTGAAAGTTTTAAGACTTATAGGTCCTGATTTAAACTTTTATGCAAAGACTTGAGTATTGACGTGGATTTGCAAAGAAGTGACTTGCGAGTATCCCAGCTTGTAGCCGAATTTCTGCAAAATCTGTGGCTAAAATGATCAGAATCAGAATGCACAACTGAAGTTTTTACACTTCAGTTGTGCATTGAGGCAACTTCAAATATCTGAATAACGTGGTTAGAACACTTGCATATTAAAATTAATGGCCACTAAAACTTCCAGTAGCTGATGAAAATTTCATTATAGCTCTTATTGATCAATTGTTTACTTTATTTTGAGTAAAGTTTGTCAGTGAAATGTAAAAAACAAAAAAGGATTGATTTTTAAAAAAAATCTGATTTGTTTTTAGCTACAAAATCTAAAAAAGAGGATTTATATCAAAAACTCATTTTTCTTCTCTGTTTTACTGGATTTCCACATAAGAAGCACGGGTGCCGTGTTTTTCACCTTTAGTTTCATGTAAATTTGGTTAAAACGTTGCCCATCAGAGTTATTATTACTGTTCAATAAAAAAGCAGTGTGTTCAGTTAATCTGCTGGTTGCAGAGGATGAAATATGCTGACTGGGAGATTGTTTGTCAGCTGCAGGTCAGGTGTGTGTTTTCAGGGCGTGACGCTCCGACATACCTAAGGATTCAAACCCTGCATGACCAGACAGCTCCAGCGTGACTCTTCATGTCTTACAGTAAACATCCCGGGATTCAGACTCACTGTGTCTGCACCAGCATCACACTGTGATCCCAAATCAGCTGTTACTATGACAACAGTCCAGTTTATGTGGCGAGAAGCTAGTGGGACTTGTGGGACGTAAAGGTTACTGATTAAAAAAAAAATTTTATCAACTATTTTTGTATTTTTGTTATAAAAGTAACACAGCCATATTTTATTTAATGATGTTTCACCTGAACCAAAGCTTTCTTGGAAGCAATAATGAGACATTTTAGTTACTCAGAACATGAGTAGAACAGCAGTGAGTCAAAGAAACAAAAGAAAAATGGACCCAATAGCCCTATAATTTAGTCGGAAAGCTTTTAACTTCAATAACTTTAGTTAAAAAATCCAAAAACCACAAACAAGCCTGAAAAACATTCAGCAGTCAACAATGATAAAGGGAAACTTTTTTAAACTTCTAAGCACATTTCTGATAAAAGTGATGATGCTGAAGACCATCTAAACAATAGTGATAATCTACACGCTGCTGCAATCTTATCTATGTTAAATTTAAACAGAAAGATCAAACTCCAAAAGTGTCACTCAGGATTTTAAAAAAGGGGAATTTAATGAAGAATTAACTAAATATTTTAGGGATTAATTTGAGCAGTTGTTGATCCCTATATTTGGGGCCCCTTTCTCATTAGCATGATCCAAATTATCCTAAAATTATCCTAAAAGACCCACTCAATTGTGGGGGAGGGGGGTGTTCTCATGATGGAGAACATGTACTGTATAAAGAAAACTTCACCTAAAATTGCATTTCTGGTATTTTTTTAAATTGTTCTGAATCAGGAGCATTTCTCTGCATCTTTTTCAGCTGTAGGAGACTTTGAGAAGATGGCAAGAAGTAACAGCTGGATTTTTAGCAGATTCTGTCCAGCTGTGGTTTGATCTCCAAGCAAAACTGCAGCCCTTCTTGCAAATCCTCCATCAGCCAACACTCCTTATTTTTTAAAAGAAAAGGTCATTTTACAGCAGATGGTAAGACAATCACCTGTTAATGAACAGCCACCATTTAACCCTTTTCTCTTTAACCCCCTAGTTTTCGCAAATAACGTACTTCCAGTGGATTCTGAAGCGGGGAAAAGCAGCTTTGCGCCGATATGCAGCACTTTAAAGTAGTGACATGTTTACGCAACTGATTTCTACATTGTTGTATATCATCTGATTTTGTTGCAGAGACAAGCAGCTTTGCACCGATATGCAAAGCTGCTTGTCTCCACGCATTCTTACAGAATCAGCTGATTTGGGTTGATCACATAAACATTCAAAGAGTTACGCTGGGCCAAAGAAAACGTGTTATTAAGGTGTCACAGACTTTCCTCCATGAGAGAGTCATTTGATTTCTGCTACTTGCTTAAACGCTTCACTACTGTAAGATGTTGCACTATCAGCACAAAGCTGCTTTTCTCCTCTTCAGAATCAGTTGGGATGTTGATAATTGCGTAAACGTAGTAGTCCAAAGAATCAAAAGGGTGAAAAAAAAAAGTTTGAATCTCTTTAGCTTTCTAGGAAGTTTATGTTATTATAAAACAAGCCATCTAATGGTTTCCTGGTGAACTGACCAAGCTCCCACTGGTTTGGTTTTCAAACCAGATTCGATAACGAAGTATTCCTCGGTTACACCAATATATTTAAATGGCAGGGGGGTGTCTATTTTCCTTCATATAAAGGTGTTTGTTTGACAGGGGAGGAATCAGGCCTGCGCTGGTGAGCTGTCCAGAGCGTACCCTACCTGGGCTCCTCTGCTGCTGGGAAGGCTCCAGCATCTCAGTGACCCAAAATGGGAATAAAGCAGGTTCAGTAACCGCATGGATGCAACCTTTCAAAGTAAAAGCAACAAATCACCCCTCCACTAATGTTCTCACTAATGATGACGACAAAATCAATATTTTTCATTAACTGTTTTAATTATAAATGTGAGCTTTTTAAACTACCCTAGACACAAATGTGGGCACAAAAGTTTTTTTTTTAATCCTAGTAGAAATTCTCAAAATGTAATGTCATAGTGACACCACAAAAAACTGCTGTCCTAGTCATATTTTTTTACTAACACACTTCACTTATCTCATCTTGTATGTATCAGCCAGGCGCTCCAGTGGTAACCTGAAGGTTTGCTTCTGGGTAAATATGAAGAGCAGCCTCTGCAGTCACAACTGTTCGTGTATTTATTCTCCCGTTTGGCTTAAAACAGTAACAGCTGACTGGCTGTAGATCATTTTCCAAAACAAATAAACCAACAGTAACGTTGCTTTCCTCTCTCTCCCAACCATTTCCCACTTCCACTGTCTGGAAAGCCTTACAGAAGAACAGAGATGGCTTTTTCACAGTCTGCTCTCACCTGTGGCAACACGTCAGGCTTGTCAAGGAACCAAAAACCCCCAACTCCAGAGCTTCTCCACTTTTAGTTCTACCTCTGATCTCCTTTTGGGCTGTGTTCTACAAAGGAATATTGACTGAATCCTCCCCTAAAAGGTTCTGACCCACTGAAAAACCTTAGGTTCAGTTCAGACCAAGTGTTTCTCAAAAAGCTTCATGGAGTTTTACTCACCTGGTCCCAGAGACCACGCTCTCCTTTGACTCCCTCTTTCCTCTGCTCTTCCACTCATCTCTCCGTCTCCCTCCCCCTACATCGCTCCTCCCCTCCTCATCTGGTTCCAGGTGGAAGGAGGTGAAGCTTGCATTGAAGGAGCATTTTTGAATTCACAGCCACATGCAGATCTTCATCGGCAGAGTCAGCGCTCCAAGCATGAAGGTCTTTCGCGTGCGACTCTTCCCCTGAGGTCAGATCTTCTGGAAGAAACTTTCCTTTTTTTTCAAAGGTGGCAAATGCTTAAAACTGGAATTGCAGATCAGAATCATATACGAACGCCTTCCTTCGGGCAGCGGTGGAGCAACAAAGATGGGGAGGAGGTTCCTCCCTCTCTGCAGGCTGCAGCACGCCTGGCGCTCTCCTCAGGCTCAGCTCAACATGACTCAACAACCAGACTCGCTTAACCTCCCACCTCCACCCGCTGCATCCAACACGCCGCTTTCACCCTGCTGGTTAAACAATACTTCAGTGTCATCTTGTGTCTTTAAATCCATTTGTGCAATTTTTATTTTTACCTTTTTGCCCACCATTTTTTACAATAATTTAAAAAATTGCAAATCTTTCATGAAAACTCGCTGCTCTTAGCGGAATTTTAGACTTCTTCATTGGAGCCTATTTTGAACTTTCCATAGTGAAAACCATGATTCATCCGCCACCATGCTTCACTCATCAAAAACCCTTAATCATCTCTGTGCTCACAGGTGGGTTTGCCAATCACAACGAGGTATGATTCATGCAGACCCAACATTAGTGTAGTTTTCATGCAAAAGTTTATGTGAAGGTTCCAAAAAGTTTATCAGCCTTAAATGTTTGGTGTAACCCTTATGCTATCCTAGACACTTTAACATTGGGAGTTGGGTCATCTAGACCCACTAGACAGTGCACTGAACCTTTTTTCTTCAATGATTTGTGATCTTCACTGGTGTCCATGAATACATGAAATCTTTCCACCTTTATCATGGTAGGAATAACACGTCAATGTGAGGGTGGGGTCATCTAAGATATCACAAGGGTTAAAACAAACATACGAGTTCTGACACATAATTCTGATAGCCCTTAGAATAGAGTAAATTCTGGTTTAAGGCAGGGGTCTGCAACCTTCAATACCTAAAAAGGAATTCAGGTCAACAACCCAAAATAATAAATAGATTTGTATTTGTTATTGTAAATATTATGATAAATATAACAAACTAGTGCATTTTTTTTGCATAAATTAAATATAATGCAAAAATTGCTTTTTTAACCCTTGTGCTATCTTAGATGACCCCACCCTTACATCGACGTGTTCTCCCTACCATGACAAAGGTGGATAAAGATGGAAAGATTTCATGTATTCCATGGACACCAGTGAAGATCACAAATCATTGAGGAAAAAAGGTTCAGAGCACTGTCTAGTGGGTCTAGATGACCCAACTCCCAAAGTTAAAGTGCCTAGGATAGCACAAGGGTTACATCATAATATTAAGCAGTTCATAAATTTTCCCAAAGGTTCATGTGACTTCCTTTGAAAATGAAAGACACCCTGTGCAACATTGGATCTCAATGCAGCAAATGTAGTATAGTATCATGTCAGCAATGAAGAATAAACATTCATGTTACCTTTTGTACAGCTTCTTAGCCAGTAATTCATAGAAATTAAATTAGAACTACTTAAATTACTCTTACCATTTTTTTAAACTTTAATGGAAACGATAAATTCTTGAATTTGTTCAAGATAGAAAATCTGCTGCGCCTTAGTAAAATTTGGTTGTGCTTAGTGACCTCCAATTTATCTTGTGTCAAAACTGCTCAAAAATCTGTCAAAATGTTTTAGTCTGATTTTGTTAACCCTTGTGCTATCCTAGGCACTTTAACATTGGGAGTTGGGTCATCTAGACCCACTAGACAGTGCGCTGAACCTTTTTTCTTCAATGATTTGTGATCTTCACTGGTGTCCATGGATTACATGAAATCTTTCCACCTTTATCCACCTTTGTCATGGTAGGGAGAACACGTCAATGTAAGGGTGAGGGTCATCTAAGATAGCACAAGGGTTACACTGCAAAGCTGAACTGCTTGATGGACTTTTGGAGGATTGAGTACTATGGTCAGGAGTCTTGCACAATGATGACTACTTTACCTTTATTGTCTTTGCTACTTAGTTACTTTTTACTTTAGTTATTTTCTTTCTCTAATAGAGAGCCTTAATGAAGGGGTCAAAGAGCCACATGTGGCTTCAGAGCCTGTTTGCAAACTCCTGGCTTAGGGAGGAGTCTCACCTGTTTTTTTACGTTTTACACTTTTAAGCTTTGTCATAAAAACTGCTTGATTTTATTTTCGAAGTAAAAAAAGACTCCATTTATTTTTCAGAATTCATGTTTATTTTGTACAGATTTAGGGCTATTTTACAATTACTATATAATATAATGAAAACATGTTTTTTTTTTAAAAGAAGCTGGGGTTGTACTAAAAAAGATGGATATGAAATAATGTCACAAATAACAGTTTTGAAGATAAATTATTGGAAATTGGAAAGTTGTTAAACACCCTCAAAAAGGACTTAGACTATTAGAGGTTAATCATATTTTTAAAAAACGGCTTTGTCAAAAACCAAACTCTTCGAGATGTTCCTGACTTTCCATTAGCTTCATCCACTGTTCCACCTGCAGGTTCCAAAATAAAAACTTTGTGCATCCTTTAAATTTATTTGCATTCATTTCAAACAGTTTTATTTTGAAGTAGTGAAATGCAGCTTTTGCAGAAATGCCTGTGAGAAAATTGATCAGGTCTTTGAACGCAGCACAAAGGCTGAACGTCTCAAAGGTAAAGTGACACTAGTTGCTCCTTCAGCTCCGTCAGGATGGACGTTGGCGAGCGGCGGCCAGCATTCAGCAGCGAGCGGAAAAACCTCCTCCACATGGTGGTGTCGATGTCGCTGCAGAAGGAGTTAGAGTTAGTTTGAAACATGATGCAGATGAAGTTTTTAAATGTAAAAAGAAGTGCTGAATGTAATCACCAGGGTCCGTCTCCACTGAACTGCTCCACCTGCCAGCCGCTCGCATCCTTCACCAGAACCATGGCGCTGTTGGTCAGGAGGAGGTGAACTGTTTCAGCCACGCCCACCAGGTCAACCTGACATCAACAGACAGGTTAGCCAGGACAAGAGAGCAGAGGCTGGAGATCAAAGGCAGGTGAGTACCAGGTGAGGGGGGTCGTTGGGTTCTAGAAGACCCAGGTGGATGTAAGGTTGTGCAGATGGGAGGTGCTGGACGGATGTGATGTTCTGCTGCAGGTCCAGATCCACCGAGGTTGACCAGTCAATGGGGAAGATGCAGGCTGGCTCCTGGCACCCTCTGCAGGTGTAGTCACACTATTAGAATCCACTCAATCACCCCCCCAATCCACCTTTCCTCCTGACATACATGTGACAGCAGGTGAGCACGTTGGGTCGCAGCGCTGCGTGCAGCAGCCGGCAGGAGTGTAGCTGCAGCAGCAGCTGCAGCAGGCCGACGGCTTTACACCCCACCAGTTCAGAAGAATCTTGAACCGACTCCATCAGCTCCTGAAACAAGAACGCACACGTTAGTCTCTCCACTCACACGTGCTCCAGTCGGCGGGCTGCAGCTCACCGTGAATGTGTGGTCCTGGGGGGGGGTGTAGACAGTTATACAGCCGTCATCAAACAGGAAACAGCTGATCAGAGGAAGCCCAGCCCCGGCGGAGGAACTCCTTAAGCGACCAAACTGGTAAAAATCCCAGGGGGTGGAGCAGCTGTCCACCTGCAGCGGGCAAACGAACACAGGACGGTGAGTCTAAAGGGTGGATGCAGAATCTCCCCACCCACAAAATGAACTCCATCGTGTCAGATGAGCCAGATTCACCTTGATGAGGACGAAATCGTTATCTGTGCTCGCTTGAAATACTGAGAAACCGTCTCCATCCATTAGTGTGGAGAAAATGTCAAACACAGCCCCCCCTAGTGAGCAAATCAAGAACAGCATTCCATGAAAAAGCAGTGATCTCGACCAATTTAAAGTCTCACTCCCATCATCCTTTCATCTTTTATAAAGCCGTTCTCAGTGGTCTTTTTATGATTATGTCATTTGTTATCCAAGATCACAAAACGTGTGTCATTTTCTAGGAACTAGTTCCTGCAGAGCGGCTGTAGTTCCCTAGAAATTCGGGGCTGGATTGTTGGCCCTGTTTCACTCTCCCTGCTAGCATACAGCCCCTCACAACCCCAACATTACCAGTGCAACAAAAATGGCGAGCAATATTGGAGCTATCCAGCTGTGCAGTATTGATCCAGATTCCAGAACAGACGAGGGAAACAGTGAAAAACATGGATCTATTTGTCTGGGAGGAGCAGAGCAGGGAGCTTGTGGCCCGCCCAGAGTATATTTATATCCCGTAATGTCCAGCTACGATGGCCGTTTGCTCCAGTTGTTCCGCTCCGAGCACGGAGCCTATTCAGACTGCGGAAAATAAGAGGGAACCGAAGCTCAGTCTGATTTGAAACGAACTGAGACCACCTCGACAGATGGGTCCGAGAGCGGTTCCTGGTCCAGAACCAGGGTCCATTGGGTGAACAAATTTGTGAGTTACTAAGCGAACCAAACGTGTCCAGTCTGAATAGACACTAAAAGACCACTGGGACCAATTTTACAATGGATGAAAAGATAATTGGAGGACTTTAAAGGGGATAAAATGAAAACTTAGGAAAAAATAAAGCTTTTTTAATGATATGGATTGCATTCCTGCTAAAAACCATATTCTCGTCCTAATACTTTTCCTAAGCACCAGAATCATTCATTACTTGGATGAAACATCTAAATCCTGTACCCAGATGCAGACAGCTGTGCTCGGTCACGGCAGGAAGAGATCCACTTTGCGAGTGCAAGTTCGGAGAGGAAAAGATGTCGGAGTTCTCCAAGAGCCTTCGTCGAACATCCGCATCGCAGGGATTCACTGCAGCTGGAACAGAAACCAGAGGTTTGCAGCTCAAATCTTCCACTTAAATACACAAAAATGTGTTGAAGCTAACGGACAAAAATCTGACCTGCAAATGGTCGGTTTGAGTTCGTACCAGGTTGTGTGCTGTGATCCCGCTCTATAGGACTGCAGCCTTCCGGTGAGGGCAGGGATGCCGACTCCACACTGATCTCCTCGATGGGGCTCAGGTTCTCTTGTGGTTTGGAGATGGTCAGGGGCCCGGACCTCTTTGAATCTCCTTGAAAATACATTTTTTGGGGGGGAAACGTGTTACAGCTGCTTGGATCAGTGATTTTTTATTTTATGTGTCTGCAGTAAAATAAAGGTTTTGTCCACATTTATATAGATTAGGGCCATCATGGAACAGAGCTGAGGGGAAAACATGCCACCTTTAAAGGAAAGGAGCAACATTTTAGCAGAAACAAATGCTCTTCCTGATGAAACCAAACTCACCTCTGTACATTTGCTTTGCTCCAACTTTGCCTAAGTCGAGTTTCTGGAGTCCATACTGCTCCGGCTCTGAGTTCTACCAGTAAAAACAGAGCAAATTAGGGGAAAGTTTGGGTTTGATGACAAAAAAAGGAGTTTTAATTACAGCCCGCAGCAGTCCTGAACTTTAAGGACCATTTTATAATATAAAACTATATTATAATTTATATAAATTATATATAAATTATATAAGTTCGCTTCCTTCCACTCCCTTTCAAACAATATTAATTAATATGTCTAATTATACTAAGTTTGATTAGTTAGTGTATGAATGTATAACTGATGATTGTATTGTTGTGTATTATTCCTATTTGATTGCTTGAAATAAACCATTTCAAATCAAATCAAATCAAATCAAATAACTGCACCTTTGAGTGAAAATTTGACCCCCGCCTCACCAACAACTGAAAACTCACCTACATTTGCATGTACCTAGTGCCCGGTGAAAATGAATTTTTAACACAATGAAAAATTCAAAAAATTTCCAGCACATATCGCCAGCTTAAGTCTACAGTCACAAATGAAACCTTGTTGACCTTTGACCTCAGGAAAAAATGTCACCTTCTTGAATCGTTCCAAAAATTACACTTTAGTACCAGCTACAAATTTAAACTCCTCCTAGGGATTTCAATCGTATTGCCTTTTAACTCCTCCAGCATCATTGAGAAGCTGCTTGGCAAAAAATGTTTTTGAAGTTTGTAGATTTTTTTTCGACGTTAGCGTGGCGAGCTTGTAAAAGTGGCGTTTGCCTGTTGCTTGAACTTTTTTTGTTTTTTTTTTATCGGAATATTGTGAAAGTTTGATGCATAAATCCCTGGCTCAAGCTGCACGAAACAATATAACATATGGTATGATTATTTAAGGAATGTGGGCGTGGTTAACCAAAAAAAAAGCTTTGTTGCCAAGGAAATCCAAATTACATAGACTTGATTGTCACCCCTAGGCGACCTAAAACTAAAATAGTTGCTATGGAGGTAAAACTACCAGAAAAGCTCCAATTTTAAAGTAAGGTGTGTGTAGCAGCCGCTCATCCAGGCCGGGTCAAAGGTGGGTGGCGGAGTGAATAGTGCCAACAGGCCATTTAACGCTAATCGCGGCTTTTATTATGTGTACGTAACTTTATTTTTGTCACATTTACAGATGAAAAAGTAAAAACTTGCAGGCAACCAGAAGCACCTTTAGAGGTTAAACTGAAATCAAATGTTCATTGTTTTTTATCCATTAAAGTCTGAATAGTGTTGCAATCAACTTGTTTTACAAGTTTGTCCTGGGCTGTCCACTGGACTTTGAGGAGGAAGTGGGTGAAAGGAGGATGTTGGCCAAACTAACATCCATTATGGTCAACACCTCTCACCTACTACTTCAGACAGTGGAGACGCTGAGCAGCTCCTTCAGTTGCAGACTGTTACACCCTCCATGTAGGAAGGAACGGTTCTGCAGCTCATTCATTCCAACAGCTGCTAGATTTTACTGTGCCACAGTTTAAATATGCATGTAGAAAACCGGTTATCATGCATCCATAGCCCATCTGAATATATTGTCCTTTACTTTAATTTATTATTACGTATAACATATGTAAAGTCTTAATAGTGTATATAGGTGTAAATTCTTCTTTTTGTTAAATGTTATTACGGTACTTTTTGTATTTTTGCACATTTTAAACACCCTTTCATTCTTTTTGCACATTGCTGTTCTTCTTCTTTTTTTGCACTGATCTGCTGTAGCAATTGAATTTCCCCAACCTGGGACCAATAAAGACTATCTTATCTTATCTTAAGTCTGCACCAACTGTGTTCACACAAAAAACCAAACAATTGTTCTGGTTTACTTTTACTGCTGAGCAAGGCAGTGAACCTGTAATTGCACCCGCACCACAGAACTGTACCTGGGAGCCTCTGGAGGAAACGACTCCTTCTGGAAGAGAATAAAGAAGAGTCAGAAACAAGACTTCAATGCATTTATTGAATACAGACATGTTAGCAGACTGTCTGTTATTTTAGTTTTAGTTCTGACCCTTAGGAGCTTTTTGGAGATCAGTTTAATTCAAATTGAAATCGAATTAAACTTTATTTAAAAAATGTTTTTATTTTCAATCAGTTTCTTCTTTACATTTGTATTTTCTTATTTCTGCATACATTTCTGTGAGTTTAACGATCTTAAAACAGCCAATTCCTGAATTCCTCTTCTTCGTGATCAAAGACTGGAGGCTACAATAAGCCAATGAAGCAGAAGGAGAAATCCAAAGATGTTCTAGATTTCTTAAGAACGAGTAGCCACACGAAGTACAAAATATCTGGATTCACTTAGTAACAGGCCCAGGTTTCACACAGAGTAGGAGAAATATGAAAGATTATAAAATACAGTTTTCTTTGATTCTTATTTAAGACCTTTTGATAAGAATGACTGAATATTGCTAGCACAGACTTTAGAATTTCTTTCTTTCTCTCATTTCATTTTTGGTTGGTAGTGTGCCTTGTTATTTTTAATCAATGAAAAGGTGTACCTTGGCTCAAAAAAGGTTAAAAACACGGCCCTAAAAGACTATATAGTGTGGGACCAGTGAGATCCAGTGGTCTAGATTTTAACGTAATTCGGACGTATCTGGGTTTTTTAACTGCAAATATCATGTCACTCATTTGCCAAAGTAAAAACCTAACACAGACTTTTTATGAATCCACTCTGTTCCGATGATGAAAACTTGGATGGTTTAAAAAAGGTCATTTCAATTATTTTTTTCAAATGGCAAATCATTCAAATGCAATGCATTGTGGTCCATATTCACCAGTCTAATGATCATCGATGCACATACATACAGAAAGAAGGGTGTAGGACACAGCAAGCACTTTTAGAAGGCAACAGGAAGTAGAACTATGGGTACACTTTTAAAAGCAACTTTAAAGACCATAAAAAAATGGAAAAAAATGAAGATAGAACCATTTATTCTTCTAGAAAGAAGTACCAGGTTGCTGATTAACAGACAAAAATGTGGTTACATTTGTTTTTGCAGCCAAACAACCACAAACCAGCCAGTCTAACTGGGAAACTACGTACGGCATGTCCCAGCTGTAGACTGCAGATTCATGTAGGAATCTGGATTCAGAACTTTAAAAGTCCAATTCAGTTCTGGTATCAAAACTCGATTAAAAAGCTGCACTTGAATTTGGATGAGAGCAAAAAATATTTATTTTGGCATTACCTGGAAGTCCTGGAAACAAGACCTTCAGGCAGAGTCCCTTCTCATCTGATTTTACGATGAGGTCATTGGGCCGGTGGCTTGAAGCAGCCTCAGACTTCCTGTTGGCCCAGAGTCCCCGTGTGAGTTGGTTTAATTTGGGTTAATACAGAAATGCATGCAGGAGTGATGTGTAACTTGTTACCCAGAAGGGTTTTCTTCAGCAGACTCATAAACATGGAAGGAAGCGGCAGGTTTACAGGAATTCCTGGCCTAAAAAAACAGCACATCTTAGCATCTGTTTGACTATCAGAACAGATAACTACTAAACTAAAAGATCTACCTGACTCACACTGAGCCGCTGCTGCCTCTTCTTCTCCAGCTCCTGCCTGAGCTGCTCCTCTTCCTCCTTCAGACGCTGCAGCTTCTCTAAGGAAAAAGCAGGCATCAGCTGATTGACACAAGCGACTCCCATGTCCTAGTATGAGCTGTAAATGCACCCTGCATCTTCTTCTTCTTCAGCTCAAAGTATCTCTCAGCCCGCAGCTCCTCAAAGTTCATCTCCTCCTGTCCCCTCATCAGGAGGTCTTTACAGTACTCACTGACCTCGCTGACCCCGGTCTCCTGATCCAGGACCCTGCTGCTGTCATGAGCCTCAGCCAGACATGCTGACCTGCATCCGATCACAGCATTTACTAAAAGGTTAACAGCGATTTGATCATTTTTACATGTGGTTATTGGCTAATAACAGAGAGTACATACTCATTCTGTATACAGACAGGCTGCTCCTCCATCCCTGCAGCTCCAACAGTCGGTAAACAGACAATCTACAGACAGGATCAAACAAATAGTAAAATTTTAAAATTAAAATTATTTCACTATTGCTGTATTTCTTCTCATTTTTCTTAATCGGACATAAACTAATCTAATTTTTCGCTCTTTTGCTTTAAGAGGCAGTTTTTTAATGCTAGCAAAATGTGTTCATGCGCGTCTGTTAAAACATCAAAAACACACAAAACCAGACAAAAACATTAACCAAAGTCAAACTTTTGCTTCAAATAATGTCTTCTAATGGGTTAAACTGGACATTCCTACCAGGTAAACACTCCTGGAATCACAAACGAGACAACTCTCGGATTGTTTAGAATATTTAGAATGGTGAGTTTGAAACTTCCTCCGTCGATTCTGATTGGTCAACGGACCGAAGATCGGTTATGTTTAACTGTCAACCTGCCCCACAGCGCTCCTACTTGTCATAGCGAGAAATGCACCAACATTTTTTTTAATTCTGTATTTTTATGCAATCGTTTTTAATGTATAGTTAAGAGTTTAACATCTCTGGGAACTTCTTCAAGACCGTTGGAAGACCATTTCAGGGGACTACTTCTTGAAACTCATCAAGAGAATGCCAGTGTGTGCATAGGAGTAATCAAATCAAAAGGTGGCTACTTTGAAGAAACCTAGAATATGACATATTTTCAGTTGTTTCAAACTTTTTTTGTTATGTATATAATTCCACATGTGTTAATTCACAGTTTTGATACCTTCAGTGTGACTCTACAATTTTCGTTGTCATGAAAATAAAGAAAACTCTTTGAATGAGAATGTGTGTCCAAACATTTGGTCTGTACTGTAAATAAAGATTGATTTTATTTGACACAGATGTAATGTCATCTTTTAATGTTTTTCTCAAACGAAGAGGATAAAGACAAAATCTGCTGACAGTCAGAGTCTTGTTAAAATCAGGGTTGCTATGAATTCCACTTTTTAACGAAACAATAAAGTTTTATATTTAAATCTGCTGGTAATTTTATGATCAGTGGTATCCTTTTTTCTTATGTTCTCTATTAAGTTTTATCACATTCATTCACACAATGTGTTGACAAAACGGCTCAAAACAAATGTAAGGCAACTGTAGTTAAATTGTAACAAGCTAAATTCCGAAAGAAAGTCCCAGTTTTTGTAATAGTGTTAAAGTTGTGTTTTTGTCTTTCAAACTCAGTCTTTTTTCCTGCTATTTAAAATGCCTCTTTTTATAACAATTAGCCTGCAAACTTTTGGGTCCTGCACATGTATCAATTTTATGATTTTTTAAATGTATTTCTTGCAAACACATTGAATACAAAGAGGATCTGTTGAAAAGCCAATACACAGTATTGTGGTTTTCACTGAACGCAATGTTGTTTTCTTGTTACCATCGATGAACCTTCATCTGAGTCCAGAATAACTGGCACTTGTCAAATATATACATATTATGTCTTTTAGTGGAGCTACAACGGCTGACTCTTTCATAAAAATGAACCAAAATACAACAGACACATAAAACAAAACAAAAATTAGTTTGTCAAATGTTCTAATATCACCCACTGTCTTAAATGTACACAAGTACCCAAAGAAACACACAAAACCCCGGTTTGTAATCACTACTTTGACAATTTACAAATGGGCAAAGAAAGAATAGAATAAAATAGAATTGAATAGAATAGTTTTAAGAACAACAAAATTTAGCAGCAAATAGCTTGTGCTAAAGAATGCAACAAACAACATAAGTGCTGATTTCTGTCCACATTCAGGGCTGAGACACCCTTGGGGTAGAAGCTGTCTCTTAGTCTGTCTGTTCTTGTGTGGCCTCCCAGAGTGCTACAGGTCGAAGAGCTGATGTCCGAGATGGAAACTGTCTTTGGTGACGCTTTGAGCTTTAATGAAGCAGCAGGACCTGGAGAAAGTATTAATAAAATGTTCAGAGAATCAGACTGTAAGTAAAATTAAATAAATGAAGTTGAAGTCCTGTCAGTTGTCACACACTTGTCCCAAACTTCTTCACCTCATCGACACATCCCGTGGGGGAGCAGTGAGCTACAAAGGAACCATTTGATGCTTTAACCCGCATATAAAGTTCTAAAGGTCAAGTATGGAGGACTTGGGTTCCATTTTAAGTCTTTTGTGACCTGACTGGATTTCGACCCCTGACCTTTCTGTCAGGGGGTGGACACTCTACTGTCCAGTTATGTGTTGACATTTAATGAAATAAATCTTAGTTTAAAAAAGAGGCTCAATGTGAGTTTTTATGTTGGCAAGATTTTAGAACTTTTGGTTTGTTTTTGCCTCAATTATTTTTTATTTATTTATTTATTTATTTGTGTGATATAATTTGTGATTCTTCTGGGATATGTACAACAAATAAACTTTACATACGTTTTCACTACGTTTGTTGAACTAAATCGTAGCAGAGTGTGTCAACTTTCTCTATCTGGAACCGAAAAACTGGATCTTCTTTATTTTGGGGTAAACAAACTTTGCGCACCGGAACTGAAGGGCCACACCTGAGTGACGTCATGGGCGTCTCCCAGTCTTCAGAGCGCAGCTGCGGGCTTTTCCCCTTAGTTGTTGTCAGCTCAGGTGAGCGCACCTTCCCACCTGAGCGCAGGGCTGGATCGAAATTCTCCAAGTGGAATTCAGAGCCGCTCATTTTCACTGACTGATCATGTCGCGCTGTGGCTCGTTACCTCTGCTCCTCCTGCTGATGATCCTGCTGCCCGGCGGAGGCGCGGAGGACTGCAGCGACTCCTTTCGCAGAGGGAAGGACAACTTCGTGCTGGACACGGCGGAGGCGGTGAAGAACGGCGCGGCCCCGCTGGCCTCGGAGCGCGCCGCCTCCATCCAGGACTGCGTGGAGCTGTGCTGCGGGGACGAGCGCTGCAACCTGGCGATGCTGGTTCCGGCCGACCCCACAGATGACGACCCGAGTCCAGTCTGCGCCCTGTTCAATTGCGTCTACAGAAGCAAGTTTGTGTGCGATTTCACGACCCAGGAAGGATACCAGAGCTCCATACGCAATTCGGTGTATGACAAATACCTGCAAGGGCCAGGTGAGCCCACGCGCGCCTTTTTATGATTGTTGCTTACCAGTCCTGAGACGTGACGTCAGCCCGTGACAACACATGTGGTGAACGAGACAAGCCTTTGCTGGGTTTATGAATCATCCTTCAGATGAGTTCTGATCCACAGAAGTCCAACTTTTAACAAACTAAACACAAAGCTGTCCAAAACTGCACAAAATATTTTAAAAAGAATTATCAAAAACTTTTAGTTTTGGGAGGGATCATGTATTTTTCAGGATCTTTCACAAGTGTTATTACGCAACACCTGAGCACATTTGGTGTGTGTATGAAATCAGCTGATTATTTGAAACTTTTTCAAATGATAGGAACACTTAAAAAAAAAAAAAAAAAACATTAACCAGACAAATACATGTATTTCTTTTATTTCAAGCGACAAATTCAGATTACACAAACTGGACTGAAGCTCAAGAATTACAAAAGTTCTAAAACCATGAGGCATCATAGAAATGGAAGAAAACAAATTGGTACACAGGTAATAATTACACACCGAACTGATCTTTTTCTTTAAAAGGAAAACAAAAAACACTGTCTTTTCAAAAAGAATCTTTCTGGAATTCCTAAAAGAAACAATGAGTCTGCAGAATGAAGCAGAAAGTAGCACTTTTCTGTTCAGGTTCTTCGACTTAAATCCTGAAACGGTTTTCAGTTCAGTCAGCTTTAACGGGGCTTTCTGTACTGAACACTTTATCAACTCCAGAATATGATGGAGGAATGGTTACCAGACAGTTATGTGTTTGGGAATGAAGAAACAGCAGTGCTATTTAAAAGTATTTTATCGCTGTACAACTTTTGTTTTTTTAACGGGGAGATGGAGACATGGATCAGGGAACATTCCTGAACAGGAACATCTTGGATTATAAAAGTCTAAGGACTTTTTTTACCATTTAACACCAGAGGTGTTGCAGGCGACACCTAAATGACTCACGCTCTTTGACATACTGCAATTTGGACCGTTTTTTGCAATCATCTGCTAAATTCTCTTTTCTCCACTTCAGACTCAGCTGGTATTACGCTAATTTCATAAATGTTGAAGTGTTACGGTAGTATCCATTTAAAAGGTAGGACAAGAATAGCCCTTATATTGGATGCACAATGAAATTCAAAGGTTTAGGTTTAAGTTGTTTACACTTATGCTACACACACCGGGCCTGTGTGGCGCATTCAAGAACTCGTTGAACATTGGTTTTTGAACCACTTTTTTAGCATATAGTGTTCACACTGGATTGTTGCTATCCGATATTAGCGCATGTGCTCACAATTGGAAGAAGTTTGGAATTGAAGCAGTTTCTTTCACAGCTCTATGCCGATATATGAAAGACTTGGTGTCATAGAATTCCAGCCAGGAACAACTGCAACAATTTCTCCTTCATGATCAATTTTCAAATGGTTTATTTCAATGTTTTGAAAAGTACACTACCTAAACATCACAACCAAACCAATCTGTGGCCCTGGTTGGTTAAATGTTCAATTCCTTTAACTTTCGACTGATCCAACTGATTGATAGCTGAAGCACCAAGGTTGAGCTTTGACTGCTTGTCATCACTTTGGGTTGGCCATCTTGGCAGGAAGTGACATCAGTGCATCTAAAAAGGCGGAAAATGTATGAGAACAACGATTCTTAGAACATAAAGAACTGTAGAGCTGGCCTTATTTGGATGAAGGTTTGAAGTCCGATCTAAAATAACTGATCATGGGTTTTCATGAATGCTTAACCCTTTATAACTGGAGCTGTCACCGGTGATGGCAAAAAGAAAACACTCTTTGAACTACCGTAAGTCTTCAACCATTTACACAATAAAAGTGATTCAAACGGCTTCTGATGTGGAGAAAAGCTTTTCTCCATGCATGAATCTGTTGGCTTACGTTGATTGCGTAAACACTTCCCTACTGCAGTGTTGCACATCTACACAAAGCTGCTTGAAGAGTTAAGGTTGTCTAAGAATGTTAACACTGCAGCTAAAGCTTCTATGTTAAAAAGAACGCAGATTCATAGAATCCTTATACAGATGTAGAAGAAGTTCCCAAACCCAAGCAATAGTTTTATTTATTTGTGTTTTAATTTTTTAAAATCTTTACAGATTCCATTTTATTACATTGAACTAAATAGAATCTGACCTGCTTGAGTTACAAGCCTGAAATTCTGCATCTCCAACTGCAGCGGTCTCTAGTTATTTTTGGCTTTGAGGTCTGCTGCCTTCATTTTCAGAAAGCCAATGGGAGAACTTGTCGCAACATTTCTTGTATTTACAAGATCACTTCTTCTTTTTTTTTTTTTTTTGGAAACCCATTTGAAAGCCAGGTTGCAAAAGTCTACTTTTCCAGTTTACGTTAACAGTCACTTTAAAAAGCCTAAAAGTAACCTGATTGCTATATTAATGCATCCTTATAGCGGGAATCTGTTTAAAACAGAATATTGTGTTCAAGTAGAAAATCCTGAGCCTTGAAAGTTACATCTTGTCTGTTATTGAGGTAACCCGAACCCAGTCACTTCTAATTACCTGTATCAAATGATTTGGTTTACAGATATCACTTAAACCAGGTATTCAGGAGCAACTGGGGCCACAGTCCATCAAAACAAGAGAGATTTTAGCTCTTTAGGGCGTTTTAACACAACCTAGATGGACAGAAGAACCTTCAACAACCAGTAGACCAAATCAAGCTCAAATAAAAACAATTAATAGTGACACAAATTCTACAAGATCAGTAATTGTCCCTTTTCTCACGCCAAATATCTTCATCATTATCGGATTTCCTAGTTATTCAACAGATCTTTTAGGGACTTAGAGACTGGATAACCACACGTCCATTATTGGATGAAGGCAGTTATCTGGCTGTAAAAAAAAAAATCATATTAACATATGTAACATTTTCAAATAATCTCATTCCCATAGTTAGTCTCCCACCTATCTATTTTTGTGGGCATGTAAACGGAAACAGTAGGCAGTGTTCCACAGCTTCAGTCCAGCAGCAGCACGCAATTGATCACTTGAGGAGCTACTAACAGAAGCCAGCTGGTAGAATTCAGAGCCTTGCTGAGTTGTTCCTTAAATATTATTGATCCTGTGAGCCATGTCATAAAATCATGCGTAAAAAAAACTGACTACTCTCACTTCTCTGAAAAAACAAACTATTTGCTTGATTCTGGTTTAAAGCAGTGTTTCTTAATCAGTAAATCTGTGATGTGTGACCAGGTGAAGTGCATTCTTCCATCGCCAACGCCGGCCGGGATATCATTGCACAGCCCGGAAGGCCCGTGCTGCTCAGTGGTATTGAGAGTCTGTTGCTGAATGAAGCTCACATCACCAAATATCAGTGGATTTTGGAGGAAGGCGACAGTGATGTCGTGATAGAGGTAACTCCTGTAGGCGAGCAGAGTATTATTACACCAAACGGTTATTTTAAGCTTTGTACTTTTTTAAACTAGGACAATTGTAGCACAAAATAGTGCAGGTCTTCAGTGAGCAAGGGTGTTACTGGGTGACGTTTTCCTGCAGCTTTCAGTCTTTTTTTTTGTTTTTTTTGCAAGTCTATCTGTTAAAGTCTTCTGTTTTTGAACGACAGGAGACGAATCAAACTGACACGGTAAAGCTCACCAATTTAAAGGAAGGATCCTACCTCTTTCTGCTGACCATCACAGACACACACGGAGAAACCAGCAAAGCAAATGTCAGTGTCATCGTCATCACGCCGGAAATGTCAATAAGTGAGTATTCAGAGAAAATGTAGTCTTCTATCACTTCAAAAATTAGAGTGAGATGTGTAAGCATCTCATTAATGCCTTAGTCACAACTGGGTGGATACGGATGGATATGGGCTGTCTGAGGATGAAAAATGGTCAAACGTGATTGAAAACCTGTCAGGAAGATAAAACAGTCATGCACATATGTTTCAATGGTCGTGCTGTGAGCGTCAGGTCAGAGCAAACACCTTAAAAAAACATGCAAGGGTAAAGCACGCGTGTCATACAGATTTTTCAAATTTATTATTTATGATTGCCCAAAGGTGTTATTAAAGTGGTAAGTGTGTGCCCCTTGCACACTTGTTGTGAGCTCTTTGGTTGCATCCTGACCATTACAGCAAGGAAATTAGAGAATCAGCGTAGTTTGTGTAGCTGTCAAACCTGGCGTCCTACAAGAACTTGCGTGTCACCTAAAAACCCTGTGTGTGCAGCATTTGCGTGTGGTCAGCAGGAGTCAGTACATACACCTCACTACGATTAGTGTGTGGCATAAGGGCTTTGTACGACAACATCACTCATACGTCATAAGTGTGTTTAACTTATATTATCCTTACAAATACTTCACAATACACTTTCCACATGCACAGCAATTGTATGTTCCATTTTCATGATGGGTCTGCAAGACGTGCTGTCAACAAAAACCTGCAGCACCCGTACGGGTCAACCCCGGGACTGCTTTATGTGACTAAGGCATTAGAGGGAAAGGATGTGCCAATGCTAATGTTAAGCCACAGAGCTGTTTGTGTTTTCACACAGGCAGTCCACGCCTCCCTTCAGACCAGTCAGGCAGGTTTACCTGAAGCCGGTGCTCAGGTGTTTCACAGAAACCAAACCTGCTCTGACTAGTTTGCATTTTGTTTTGGTGTCAACTACATTTTTTTGCATATTTCAGCTCAATCAGTAGTCAATAAGGGGATGGATCAACTGTCCACGGTAGCTCTGATCCGCTCTCTGACACAGACTTTCGGAATTAAAACTCAGATTTGAATTCACAAATTGAAATTCCGACTGTGTTATGGGCGTGTTGGTATCGTATCTGCACAGGGCACGCCCTTTTGCTGTAACTCTGACACTCCCTGCTGTGGATGAATGTTTGTCTTCAGCTGTGTAGAGCTGCATCTGAAGTTGACTGGAACAGGAAGTGATGTCATCATTTTATTTTCTCTCAGGTTATTGTATGGCTCCATTGAAGGTGGGTCCTTGTCGAGCAGCTTTCCCTCGTTGGCAATATGATGCGACTCAAGGCCTTTGTACAGAGTTTCATTTTGGGGGCTGTAATGCCAATGAGAACAACTACTTGTCTGAAAACGACTGTATGTCCGCCTGCCAAGGAGTTAAAGGTAAACCACTCAAAATAAGCCCCAAAAAGACATCTGTCACTAATGACAAAGATTGCTCCATTTATTTTTTTTTCAGATTCAAAACAGAGAAGCATTCATCCATCAGAGGGTAAGCGTCACAACACACTCACGACGTGAGTCCTGCAGGAGAGCAATAATGCACGACATTAAAGTGTGTGTCCACTTGTGTATTTAGGTTTGGATGACTGCACCAACACAACAGACGGGGAATCCTGCATCAAATGTAAAGAAAAAAAGTTCCCAATATTTTAGTGCATCATGATCTTCCTTAAACACACTCGCTGCTTATCATGACAGGACGTATCATGACTTTTTGCTGTTTTTTTCCTATCATTTTTTTTACTAGTGATATACTGTATATTTACAGTTATAAACGTTATATTTGATTTTCTTTCTTCATATGAATATGTTTTTAGGACAGAATTATGACTATGGCTTCTTTTCAAAACCAATCAATGTTCTATCTAGCCAGGAGTCTGCTGAAAAAACAAACGGATGATTCTGTATTCTTAAAAAGGAGTTTAGAGTGCTGGATGTAATGAGAGTCCAGTATGAAGAACGGGTGTTTTCTTTTTAATATTGCTCCAAATTAGTTTTTATTTAGTTGAGTGTATTTATTAAAATAAGGATGCAATGTGGGCGGGGCATCATTCAAAACATTTTTTTTCAGCGGAAAAAGAAGCAGAATAAAGGGACAGAATAATAAAGTGTTTTTATTTATTTTCTTTTAGTTAATAGCCTTTTTAACCAAAGCCACTAAAAGCCTAACTTAAAACAGATTTGTGAATCTGGGCTTTTTTTTTAAATATATGGTTATTTTAAGCTGCCATTTTATACAGTCAAAACCTCAACATTTTAGCTTTTTTTGTTGTGATACTTATAGCCAAAAGCTTAGAGGTCCTTACAATAAAGTCTGCTCCTCCTCAGTGAATCAAACCTTCAGCCGCCTTCTAAGCATCAACTTGAGTGAGAGAAAAAGTGAGTCTTATTTTACACCTAGAATTTTCAATACTGCATGATAATGGGGCCTTCTTATTCGTCACTAAAACCCACACTTTTGTGTTTTCCCTTCTCACCCCACAGTTCAGTGCACAGACGCGCCCCGCACTGGTCCTTGTCGGGCAAGCATACCCCGCTGGTTCTATGACCCGCTGAAGCTGAAGTGCTACAGCTTCATTTTCGGCGGCTGCAACGGAAATGAAAATAACTTTGAGGACGAGACGACCTGCATGGAGACGTGTAAAGATGTATCAGGTACCAATTACACGCACGTCATTCAAGCAATTTGTGGTGCAAGTGCCTCCTTAACCTCTAAAGAAAGGAAAGAGTCTAATGTTTTGTCGGTCCAACTTTGCCATTTACACAGAACTTTGTGTCTGTTCTCAAATGTGACTCAAACCAGGAAGTACTTTATGCTGCAGCTCCTCTAAAGACTTCAGGAAGCCGGTTTCAATCAGTTTCAGCAGGTTTCCGAAAGTCCCTTTCGGAAGATTTTATTGCTTGATTTATTATTTATGATAAATAAGAGGGGGTATATACCTTTCTGGGTCTGTTTTTCAACATTTTTAGACCTCAAATTTGTAAATATTTAGGGGTTATGCTTTGTTTTTCTACTTGGTAGGTGGTTGAAATCTATTTTGTCCTCCCCAATTATTGTTTTCGAAACGCTATTTCAGCGAGCCAAGTTAACTCCAGTAAATATACCCTTTTTTCCTCTGCCTTTTTTTTATCGTTGTTGTTCTTTGGGAGTGTAAATTACAGAGGGTACTGGTTATCCATCTATATTTGTACCACACAAGAGGAATAAGTGCACAACAGAGGCAGAAAGCAAGGGTTAGCTTTCAACTTGACTTGCACAGTCGAATGTACATCTGATTGTGAGACAAAAAAAGAGCCCCAAAAGCAAAATGATTGGCAGCGTGATCAAGCAAAAGAGATGAATTTCTGACTATACGTAAGGTACAGGGTGAAAGAAGCAAAATGACTAAAAAATACAATAGTCCTCAAAAACTCACATGGTTTTAGGTTGGGTACCGCCAGGTCCCACGGGACCCAACGCAAATCTTGCGGGAGATTCAAACTGCCCCGTTTGAATTTTGCAGCGGGCGGGATTGGGCGGCTAAAATAAAACACAGCGGGATAGGGAGGTTGTCTTGCAACATGAGGGAGAAGATTTCAATAGATGATGTAGAAAATAACCTCAAACGAGTTATTTACAGCAGCGGCCCTCAACCCTCAGGTCATTTGGTACCGGGCCGCACAGAAAAAATAAAATAACTTACATTACTTCCGTTTTATTTATTTCGGAAGCTGAAAGATGTTTTATTTTGAAAAATTCCAGATTCTCTGTTACATCTAAGTTACTTTTGACGCAGGCCTATTCGCCCTTCTCGGTCACGTCATAGGATACCACTAAAATAAAACCCAAGAGCTAGCAAAATGAATAAAAAACAAAAGTCTGTGGAAAGTTTCTTTGCACAGGGGAAAAGGCCCAGCCAGGAGACAGAAGAGGAGCCTTTGACTTCCAAAAAAAGAAAGCAACATTTAATAGACAGTATCAGGAGTTCTTCTTAAAATATGGATTTATCCCAACGGGAGATTCCCTCGAACCATTCAGCATTGTGGTGACCTGGATTTTTTTATGCTCTTATTTTGAAGGCATGTTTAAATCTTATCATAGCGACCAGAAAAGTGTTGTGGGCAGAGAAGATGTTGCTAATGTCATAATTTGTTTTTATTGTTATGTTTAGAAAATACCACAGTTTTCATGCAGGTCATATTATTTTGTTGTACTGTAGTTTCGGTCACGTGCATGTTTGGTCTGCTGTCGGAATTCCCCAGGCTGCAGTCAGGGGTTACTGTCGGAGCTGGCAGCTCAGGGAATTATGGGAATCAATCCCCTTTGCCTGCTTTGGTCAAAAGAGGGTTGAGCACGAGTGTTTCTTTTTGCCTACGGGTCCTTTCATCTGGCAGTTATGTTGTTTCACCCTTAATTATTTCTTCCTGTTGTGTTTACTTCTTTTTAGCACCATGAGTGTGGGAAGGGGAGAGGATGATGACAGTTGTGCGATGTCCAATTTTTAGCGTGTCAAAATAAAAGTGCAGAGTACGTCTTATCACGTGTCTCTGCCTCTATTTTAGCGTTGCTGCAGAGTTTGTCCACCACATATAATGTACCGCTCTGAGAGAATTTTGCCAGACATCAAACCGATCCGTGGCGCAATAAAGGTTGGGGAACGCTGATTTGCAGCTCGAAAGCTAAGAAATGAAAGTCTGACGTTTGGAGAAGTAGTTCAATTGTTTTTTATTTTTTTATTTTTTAAATTTTTAACATGCAGGCCAGGGAAATGAAAAAAAAAGCAAAATAACTTGAATTTCTTTAATAATATCAATAGAAATATGTGTTTTTTGTCCTACAGGAAGGGAGGAGACATAAAATTAATTAATCTCTATTATTGTGCAGGACTAAATTCAAATTTGCAGGAGAAGGCGGGAGTGTAACACATGCGTTGCGGGAGCGGGCGGTATTGGTCAGAAATTCGGTGGGCGCGGGATGAGGAAAACAGTCCTGCGCAGGGCTCTACTTTGGTGCTCTACTCTACTTTGGTCACTTTGCCTGTCTGGACGGATTTGGGTTTAAGTGTGGGTTTTTGACCAAATGTGTTTAGTTGTTTTACTGTGTTTTGCCGAGTTATTTTTCCACTTTCTGCACCATGAGTGAGAGAGAGGGAGGGAGAGGATGATGTTATTCACCACCCCTCGTGCTGAGTGAAGTAATGGTAAAGTCAGAGAAATGGTACATGACTGATATTTCATGTTGCAAGTCCATGTTGTTTCATTCAATTTATTGTTATATAAATGAGAATATCTGCAGGCTCAAACTTAGACATGAGAGTTCAAGAAGCACAATAATTGAAGATGGAAAAAATATTTAATTGAATTGGAGTAATATGACATTTAGTTAGATAAATAAGTAAATTTGAGTCGCAGAAACTTTTTCTTTTGCTGATGCAGCCCTGTTACTTTTTTGATGGGCATATATATGCCGTCATTAAAATCTACGGACCCGTCTCACTGAAGTGTAGCGCTCTCTTTTTTTTTTTCTCCACGCGTTTGCATGGTGACTCCATTGTGACTCCATGGTGAGAATTTCTTTATGTACATGCTGTGCACAGGCATTAACAGGGTGGTAGATCTATAGAACTAAAGCTTGGATGTCCCTTATGATGATTGACAGAGCGGGGGCGGGACATTTGACAGTTTCATGGTGGACAGAGAAATGAAATCAAACAATAATCTGCATTTTTTTTTTAAGGAAAACACTGAATCTGCTTTGTTTCTAAGAATGTCTGGAGATGTTGATTCAAACATTTCTTCTGTGTTCTTGGAAAAATCTTTGCATGGACTTCAACTTTTCATTTTGAGAATAAAGCTCTTTTAGATCATTGGGATTTGCTGTGGGTGAATGTTTAACGTTTTACTCAGCAGAGCAAGCATCGGATTCTAGGATTCCTGATAAGATTCAGAACAAAGAAGTCAGTGAACTGTGATGCCGTCACGCCCTGGGGCTTATACTGTCCCGCCTTTTCCCTTTATAGTTTTACTGTATTGTTTCCAAAGTGACTTTACTGTGGTTTTCTCAAACCCAGAAATTGATGCCAACGACTTGGGAGGAAGAACTGAGCGAAGTAAAAATAAACACAATCGAAAACTTGTATCAAAAGCAAAGTGTTTGTACTTTCAACCTGTCCTGTACTCCAGAAAAAAACAAAGTGTCAAAAAATGGAAGCTCAAACTTTAGGATTAGAAGCCAAAAATGGGTTATTTTTTTCAACCAGTGTAACGCGGTACAATACTGTGCCGTAAGAGTAGGTCATCATGGGAAAGGATTCAGTTTGACACTTTGTTTTTTTTATTTTTTTATTTCGAACTGTAAAGAAAAACCACCGTAAAAACACAAATATAACGCTGAATGATGATATGCAAAGTTCGAAAAGGGCTTTAGATGAAGATGGACTATTTTTTGAGTACAACCCCCCCCCCCCCCCCTTTATTTAATTCAGTCCTAACTGAAGTGAAAACGATTAAAAAATATTCCAAAACCACAAAAAGAAAAAAGCCTTGCAATTTTATCTTTTTCGCGACGTCCGCCCGTACCATATGGGTATCACTAAAAAAAAGACTGCGATGAATAGTTACCTTGAATTTTTACTAACTATCTGATGGCCACTCTAAATATTTACCGAATCAAATATATAGCTCTTAATGCATTTGACCACTTAAATGCTATTTTATGTTATTGACCAATCAAATGAAAATGCCCTCCTCCCATGTAGATGTGGATTATTTGGAGTATATTTAAGTAATGTTGACAAAACAACTGCAGCAAAAACTGTTACAGTGACATTTTAATGATGTATTAATTGTCTTTTTGTTCATGTATACATGACGCCATCGCAATATTAATCACTATAGTTGCACATTGCAAGTCGTCCTCATATTGTGCAGCCCTAATATCAATTAAACTTGTTGACTCCCTTATATCCATTTATTTTATCACCCTTTACAGAAGTGCTAAGATTTTTTTATGGAACAACAATTTTTAACGTCGTCCTTGCAGGTATTCCATATCTGAAGCCCTTTTGTTGAGATACAGTGAAGTTTAGCATTTGTTCTCACAGCTTACTATGCCACTGCTAACTGTCATGAAGCACAGCAAACGTTAACTTCAAACATCTGTTTTAGCAGTTTGCAAATCTTTTTAATGAAAACAGAGGTAAATAGTTTCATGGTTTGTGTTGGAGCACACAGGAATTATTAACAGCAGAGATTCCAGTGTTTGGTTCATGTCATCTTTTTAATTGAGACGGCTGCTTTCTAATGTCTGGATTGAAAGATAAATTCACTCTCAGGCTTTTTTTTCCCTCAAAAAAAAAACATTTCACAAAAGAAAAACATGTAATACCTCTGCATGTTTACTGTTTTCTTTAGTCATAATTTAACTTAAAAACATAATCTTGGTCCTTTTGGTGTAAAATGTATCAAGAATGCCGCGATTATGTTATTGTTGAAAATTTATATGAACAAGAAATGAATATGAAAAAAAATCTCTTTTAAAAATGAATATCATTGTTTTTTTTGTTTTTCTTGTGAGTTTACATAAAATTGCATTTTAAGCAACTTTAGGGGAAAACAGCAGCTCTATAATGTGCACATTCCCCTACAGCCTTTAGTTATCTTTCGAGGAAAAACGGACAGAATCTAAAGCTTCTTGTGCAGCAACTATAACAAAAAATCCTTGCTAGATCCTGGAGGGATACCTTGGGTTAAAAAGGGTTGAAAAACACTGATCTATATGTGCATTTCTGCCTCACATAACTGTGACCGCCTCCTGTACTTTCTGGTATTTTTCTTGAAGTGACGATCATCTTTACTCACAAAGATCTCTTGTTCTCTTTCTTTTTTTTTTTTTTACAGAAAAAGACTTGTATTTTACGACAATCTTTTCCCCACTTGAGAAAGACGAGGAAAGCAATTCAGGTAAAGTGAGTTATATTTGTAGTTGGATCAGTATACAGCAGGGGTCCCTAAACTACGGCCTGCGGGCCGGACCCGGCCCAGTGAACGATACCAGAGAGAGACCCTTCCTTTTGCATTATTATTATCTTGGGCTGGCCACGTGATCAAGACTCCCTGGTATTGTTTCCTCACGTTAATAAAGCTTATTTGATCAGAGTAGTAGGTTTAGAGGTTGTCATCTGGACATGGTTTTTAAAGTTAGAAGATTGTTATGATAGTTTGACCTCTTATCCAAAAGGCTTCAATTCTGAAATACTTGGTACAAGAGCTGGTTTATAAATGCTCACGGGGAAGGAGTCAGACCTGAAACTGGAGATAGTATGGTTTCCGTAGACTACATTGGTTTCAGGTCGTTAGGAGTCTTTTGTTCTCAGCTGGGGAGACAGTGGCTACCCTTCCCAACCTGGTCAACTCTTTCAGCTGTTAATGACCTTGGTGAGACTGGTTCAGTTTGTTTGGGTTTGAAAACACTGCTGTAGATGCAGTTTCAGGTCTGACGTTTCCCCCTGACTTCTCCTCCTCCACAGAGAACATATTAACCAGCTCTTGGGTGATTACAATTTGGTTATGTGTGGCTTTCAGTTCACATTTAGGCCCCCCTGCGATCATCACACATTTTTTGTTTCAAACTGACCCTGTCCCCCAATCAGAGAATGGAAAAGTCAAGTGGCCCTCGCTGGAAAACGTTTGGGGACCCCTGGTATACAGAATCCATAATGGTCCCACTCTAATCGTCTTTTTATATAAGCATTCCCAGTGGTCTTTTAATTCTGATTATGCAGTTTTTAGCCAAAATTTTAAAAACTGTCATTTTCTTGGACATAGTTTCTGCAGAGTGGCTGGAGTTAATTAGAAATTCACCTCTGAATTGTTGGCGGGACTCTTGGCGTGGAAGTACGCCTGCGCTCAATTTCCATCTGCCCTTTGTTGACACTTTTGCCCGATAGCTTACAGCCCCTCACAACCCCAGACTTGAATGGCTCCAATATATCAATATCAGAGCTATCAGCTGTACAGTTTTGGTCCAGATGCCAGCTCAGACGAGAAAAACAAAGACGTATTTGGCTCTATTTGTCTGCAAGTGGATGGATCAGAATGGTTTTGTTTTTAACAACTACATGTTTTTTTTGAAACTGCATTTTTCCGTCATCTTCAAATTCACAGTAATTTGAGAACTCAGAAATGCTATTTTAATCATAATTTGCTTTATATATGTCGTCCATCATGAGCAAAATGCGACAAGAACATTTTAAAACACCAAAAACATTTTTTTTATTATTGGAGTAGGATTTTAAAACACTATTCATAACAGGACATTGTTACATATTTGTGCCCACGCCTTCCTCGTAGATGTTTATACAGTACAGACCAAAGGTTTGGACACACCTTCCCATTCATTTGAATAAGAAGGTGTGTCCAAACCTTTGGTCTGTACAGTAAGCATTAGACTCACCTGATGAAAATGGTGCTTTTGGTGTTTTTAACATCTTCTTGAAGGATTTTACTCTTGATGGAGTAAATATATAAAGAAAATTACGATTAAGGTTGCTTATCCAAGTATTTCTTTTGTTCAAATCACTGTGAATCCAGAGCCGAAAAAGCTTGTAGGTCTCACTAAGCTACTAAGGCGAGCATAAGCTCCCTGCTCAGCTCCATTCTGACACTTGTGGACTGCTTGTAGACAAATAGATTCATGTACGTCTTTGTTTTTCTCATATGAGCTGGAATCTGGACCAAAACTGTACAGCTGGATAGCTCCAAGATTGTTCACCATGTTGGTTTGGGGTTGTGAGGGGCTCTAACAGGAGAGAGTGCAAACAGAAGGGTGACGGAAAGTGAAGTATTGAAGCGCTGCTCAAACTGTCCTAAGAAACAACAAGCATTTTGATTTAGGCTAAAAACTGCATGATCATAGTTGAAAGACGACTAGGAATGCTGTTAGATCCACATGAGACCAAAAGATGATCAAAGAGGGTACGATGGCATTTCAAAGGCAGCGCTGTTGACGGTGAGGATCTGCAGCTGTGAGGAAATAACCTTGTCTCTCTTCCCCAGGCTCTGCCGTTGTGGCTGTGGTTCTGGTTCTGGGCCTTCTTGCTCTGTTGGCTGGCCTCTCATACTGTTACATCAAAAGGCGCAGAGGGCAATCCAGGAGTTCAACTTCCACAGACCCCGCCGAAGTGCCACTATCAAAGTGAGACGTCACCGTCAATCAAGAGGAAAGTCTTCACCTCAGGGCTGCAGTTACCACGACAGTCTGCCTGACCGCTTTTTGCTGCTGTTGTTGTTTTTGTATTTTGTGAGAGAGAAACTGGACTTTTTGTGCATTTTGGTTTGTTTTTTGTCAGTGTTTTTTTTTTTTTTTACTTCAGTGAAACATTAAACTGAACAAAGACTAGGTTTGAGACTAAAACCAGTTGGGATAGCAGCAACTTCACGCATCAGTAAGGCTGGATTATATTGTTTTATGGTTGAGACACAACCTTCATGTCTGCTATGTTTAAACAGCAGGTCTGTTCTGTTTAAATTAACGCTGTTTTATATGTCACCTTGAATTGGATTTTAGGATTAATTCAGTTTAAAGACAATGACTCTTTTTAAGAAATGTATTTCAATAAACTGTTTTTAGGCTTAAAAAAATCTCAATTAAGTGCCATTTGTTTTTAACGACGAAAAACCATTTTATTAAAAAAAATCCTAATTCACCTGGAAGTCTTATTTCAACAATCTTACTGTGTGTTTGGTCAACTGGGAGCAACTGGAAGCTTTTCTCTCATCAAGGAAACAACTTTTTAATTGACTCAACAAAGCAGTCAAAATGTTGTCTTTTTGCACATTCCCTTGTTTACTTTGGAGTTTTACATGTTTCACCTTTAATTTGTTAATTAGTGACACCTGAATGACAGGTTTGATAAGCTCCCTCTCACTTGCACTCCAGATTGAGGCAGAGAGCGTGGGTTGTTCATTTTCGTTGACCCCTCTTGTTTGCTACTTTTATGCCACTTTGTCGCTACAGTTTTCTTTACATTCACCTTTTCTGCCCTTTGTGGACTGCCATAGTGGCAGGACAGTTGGCTCAGAGTAATCTGTCTACACGGTTCAACAGAACTGTCTAGCAATATTGGAGCTATCCAGCCATACAGTTTATTGCTAGATTCAAGGAAAACAAAGACGTTTACAGACCCATTTGTCCACAAGTGGATGCATCAGAATGGAGCAAAGCGGGGAGATTGTGGTCCGCTCAGTGTTCCTGATTCAAAGTGATTTGAATAAAGAAATACGAAAAAAAGCTATTTTAAGATTAATTTTCTTCATACATGTCTTCCATCATCAGTAAAATCCCACAAGAACATGTTAAAAAAACAACAAATTTTTCAACATTATTTACTCCTAATCTGTTTTTGTAAGTAAACAAAGATGCAAAACAAAGGTATAGACTGCGGCGTATTTATGAGAAGGTTGCGGGTCAGACACAAACTGAACCCAACGTCTCAAAATGCTTAAACGGGAAAGTTGCATTAACAAAAGGTTTGATTTTTAAGGCTTGAACAACTAAAAACTGTCACATCAACTCAGCATATGGTTTAAAAACAAAATAATTGGAGATTAAAGGTTAATGAAAAAATGGGAATTTAGGTTTTTAAATGTTTTGATGATTTTTTTTTAAATTTACCTATTTTAGTAAAGATTAATTTAGTTTTCTTGTTTTTTAAGTTAAACAGTCTTTATTTTTGTCTTTAAATTGCCAGATAGTTTAATCTGAGCTATTTATCAGGAAAAGGGAAGGACTTTTTTTTTTTTCTTGAGTGATGCAACTTTTCGTTGCAGTCAACTGGCACGCTGAGACTTGTCTAATTCTCTCCAGTCGTGAGACTTTTTCCTGACTGAGCTGTAATAATCAAAGCTCTGGTTTCTTCCTGACGAACTTCTAAATTTTGGCAGTTTTCTAGTCCCACTTTCTGGGGTTTTTACCTTTGTGATCTACTTACCTGTCCGGAAAACAAAGCCTTCTTTGCTGCCTGCCTAGATTAGGGAATTTCAGTCTGGATCCAGATGGATTAGATAATCTGCAGATAATCTTGGGGCATAAGGCTGGGTATTCTAATATCTATCAAAAATCTATTTTAACCAGATATTTATTGCTTTACAACTCAAAATGTCAGAAAAATAAAACATTTGTTCATCTTGTAACCACTATGAGCTTGGCACTAAAGAAACTAAGTCATAACAAAAATAAAACATTTTTTATCTTACTTGCTAAATTTCATATTTAAACTTGTCTATACTTATTTTTTTAATAGAGACAGGGATTATAAATGCTATAATGGCTTTACTGGGTGTGGTCCAGCAACTGTCGTTCCTGTTACCCTGCCTGTTTTCAGAGAAACCGGCTTTATCCCTGAACTGACAGACAGTGATTAGAGAAGTAATTTTTCCATTCCAAGGAAATCTACAGCTTATTTAATTGTTTTTTTTAATAAATAAATTTTTTATATATACATATATACATATATACATATATACATATATACATATATACATATATACATACACACACACACACACACACACACACACACACACACACACACACACACACACACACACACACACACACACACACACACACACACACACACACACACACACACACACACACACACACACACACACACACACACACACATACCCGTATTTCTTACCCCGTGAGGTCCCATGACTAGGACCCTCCTGGTGGGATCCACCTTTTCTACAAGGTTTTCTGAGATGGTTTTAACTGCTAAAATAATGTAATTTTTTTTCAAGGAGTGTTGTCATTTCAAATACTGAAAACACTAACATGAAAAATAAACCTGAATTTTGGTTTCCCATGGGGACCACCCATACAACAGTAGTTACTCTAACTTTGGTTAACAGCTCTGTAACTAAGGCAATTGGGATTGTAGTACTCATTTCACACTTCCTGACTAATAAAGTCATTTACCAAACATGCAAGGCATCATTCACTGTCAAAATATGTTTGTTATGAAGGAAACTGCGAACAGCAAATAAGAGACATGGGCAATTTATTTATAGTTACCAATCTATAAAACTAAATATACTGCTGTTGGACAGAACAAGGTTCCCTTTGACCCGTTAAACGTTCTATCACACACTTACTGCAGGGCTGTTGAACTCCAGGTTTGGAGTGTTGACATCCTGCTTGTTTTCCAGATTTTCTTCTTCTACTTCCTGTTGATCTACTGGGCCAGGTGAGCTCAGTCAATCAAAAGCAGGAGTTGGTGGAAAACAAAAATTAGGGCTCCCCCTCGTTTTCCCTTTCCTACTTTTAACTGACTGGAATCACCGGGGCAGCGGATCGGAAGGGGGTAGAGCAAAAAGATCTGGAAAACTAAAACGACATCAGCCCTAAAGGCCTGGAGTTCCACAACGTAAACACAGATTTAACCAGAAAACAAAGACCTGTTGAACTCAAATTAAGTGCTTTATAAAAACAAAGTGACATTTGACCTGTCAAAAAATTACAAAATGAAATCAAGTGCTTCAGGAAAAAAAAGTCACCTTTGACCTATACAATTGTTTCAAATACAAATAAAATGCTTCAGAAATTAAAGGTCACCTTTGACCTATACATATGTTTTAAATACAAATTAAGTGCTTCAGAAATTAAAAGGTCACCTTTGACCGATACACGTGCTTCAAATGAAAATTAAGTGCTTCCGGAAAAAAAGGTCACTAAGATAAATAAGTGCATGTGTCTGAAGCTTAAATTTGGAACTTAGATTTACAAGCACTGGTTTAAATTAAAGAAAACAAAATAAAGTTGAATCACATCTTTCTAACTAACAAAAACTAACGTCTTTTTGAACTATACCGCCTCAGTGCTGTGATTTTGTTCCTAACAAAAAACTTGACTGCCTGCCATGTTCGTCCTTCCAGCTCCCTCGGCGAAGCTTCTATGCAGGAAAGATATGTTTTCCTGGTACCCTCCCACCTTCAATGCAGATTCCTAAAATTTTTTCCAATGCTCGGCACTCTGCTGAAGACCAGGTCCTTTTTTTTAAGCTCCTTAGAAAAAGAAAGGAAAAAATGTTATAAGTCACCAACTTACAAAACGTGATTAGACCAGATTCAAGGTAATGAGCATTTCTTATTTACAAAAACTAAGGAGATGCTACGATATATATCAAAAGCTCAGCAAAACGTCTGACTACTTGTAACAGTGTTAACTAAATGTCAGATGTTCATTAGAAAAGAAAGCCCACAGAAATAGATTTTCTTATCTTGTGTTGAAAGAAGGAAATAAAGTATCAGAGCCACGTTGCTGGTGTAGTTAGAAATGATTCTGTATTGTGCAAAGTTACCCGTCTCAGCAGTATCGATGCCTTAGTCTCTCTGCTGTGTAGAAACCATGGGCTCCATTTTTGAAAACATTTTAATTAAAAACCCAACAAGAACCACACAACCTCACATTTTCATTGAAAGCTGACATAAGACAATTTCATGAAACTCAAGTCTTTCAATGTTGGCAGTGAGATGTTTCAAAGTCTGATTTAGACAGTTTTGATGACATGTACCTCTTGTGCACAATTATTAGTAACATTTTATCTTTGAACTACATATGCTATAAGCAAGAAATGTAATAATAAATAATACCCCCCTCCCTTAAAAATGGTTGTTAGAAAACATAGTTTGTGCCATTTTTAAGAAACTTTTAAAAGTGTAACATGTAGGAAGCATACCTGTTTGTAAGGGTCGCTTCTTAGACTTTTAGACTTTTTCACTGCCGTGTCCGTTCTTCAGTCTTGAGTCCTGTTCATTGTATGAACAATATGGTTATTTTAAAATGACAATCATACACTTTTTGTCTTCCCTGAATTGAGAAAATGTCAATATTAAAGACCCATGCCCTAATGGCACATACACAACAGCCATGGAAGCACTGTGAAGCAGCTCTTCAAGTCCAGCTTCAACTACAGTCAGGACCACAAATATTTGGACAGAGACACATTCTTTCTAATTTAGTTTCTGTCAATTACCACAGTGAATTTAAAATAAAACAACTCAGATGCCATGGAAGTGCAGACTTTCAGCTTTTATTCCATAGATTGAACAAAAAGATTGCATGAAAATGTGAAAAACGAAAGCATTTTTTAAACACAATCTCTTCCAGGTGAATGCAGCCAAACTGATTGGGCGGCGTTTCATAATACAGATGCACAATGACCTAAAACATACAGCCAAAGCAACTCAGGAGTTTATTAAAGCAAAGAAGTGGAATATTCTTGAATGTTCAAGTCAGTCACCTGATCTTAACCCCATTGAGCAGCATTTCACTTGTTGAAGACTAAACTTCAGACAGAAAGGCCCACAAACAAACAGCAACTGAAAGCCGCTGCAGTAAAGGCCTGGCAGAGCATTCAGAAGGAGAAAACCCAGCATCTGCTGATGTCCATGAGTTCAAGACTTCAGGCTGTCATTGACAACAAAGGCTTTTCCACCAAATATTAGTAATGACCATTTTGTTTTCAGTTATTTCATTTGTCCAATGACTAACGAGCCCATGAAATGATGGGGTGGTGTTTAAAAAAAAAAACTTTAGTTTTTCACATTTTTCTGCAATCTTTTTGTTCAACCCATGGAATAAAAGCTGAAAGTCTGCACTTCAATGGCATCCGAGTTGTTTTATTGAAAATTCACTGTGGTAATGTACAGAAACTAAATTGGAAAAAAATGTGTCTCTGTCCAAATATTTATGGTCCTGACTGTACATTTATTTTCTTTCATAGTAGTAGGTTTAGCTTTCTGTCAGAATTGACAAAGCCTTTTGGATAAGAGGTGAAACGTTTTCTAACTTTAAAAACCAAGTCCAGATGACAGCCCCTAAACCTACTACTATGACAGGGGTGGGCAAACTACGGCCCGCGGGCTGGATACAGCCCGCCTCCATCTTTGGTCCGGCCCGCCGAACACACTTTTTTTTTAATCTGGCCACACGATCAAGATCTGACATTTTATTCCACCTTCTGCAGTCTGTGTTCTACCTGAAAACCTTTAAAATCACTGTCAAATAGAACAGAAGACAGTCTTCTCTTTCCACGTCGCATTTCATCTTTCCCGGTTTAGCTCATTATATCTGAGCGATCATGCTGCCTTTTTTAAACAGTGCGCTCTGTTCTGTGTCCTGATTGGCTGGAGACCTTGTCAATCAATCTCCCCAGTCCGTGCCTCAACTCCTGTACAGAAACGCGCAGCTCTCAGATCTATAGAAATCTTTGATCGTGATCAGATCTTTGTTTTCATTTTAAGATCCTGGACCTAATTTCTATGAAAGTTTAAGAATTTAAACAAGAGAAAATGGTGAAAATGTTCATGTCTGTCTGCGAAAAGTGTATTTAGGCAGTGAGGAGTTTTACTACCATAAATTTAAAACGTCTGTAATCATTCTCCGTGGATTTCACCGATTATTTTTACAACGAAACTCCTGCAATAAAGGAGGGAACTCTGTAGTGGTGAAAAAAATAACACAGATATATGTGTAGTTGCAGCAGAAGACAGATAAATTCGCTTTTTCTGTATTACTGGATGAAAACAGAAAGCGTAGCTGCCCAAACTGTGAGACGCAAGATGAGCTCAAAGTCTCTGAGGAATTATGACGAGAGAGGATCCATCATTTATTGTTTTTGTTTTTAAATGTCAGTATATTTTTCCTGAATTTGTCTTTGAAAATCATAGAGAGTGTTGTTTGGTCATTGTTTTATTTCATAAATAGTGTTATTTATTTTCTTAAAAGGATCATGAATGAATGAAACTTTATTCATACAACACTTTACAACTCCTTGAAGGTACCAAAGGGCTTCACAATAAAATAGAGATCTAAAATGGGAACAAAAGTTTTAAACTAAAAACTCTAGAATATTCTGTTTTAGAATATAATTTTCAATCCAAATGTTTTCATCTACATTCCATGTTAAATCATTTTCACTCCACGCATCTGCTCCTGGTCCGGCCCTTCTATCCAATTTTATAACCCAATGTGGCCCAATGCGACTTAAAATAATTGCCCGACCCTGTACTATGATGTGGAAATGGAATCAACCTGGATAAATGAGAGTCTTCATAGACATGCATTTTTTTTCTTTTGTCAAAATCGTTAAAAGTGATCTCCTAATTATGATTGTGCAGTTTTTAGCCAAGATCCAAAAGCTGTGTTGCTTTTTTAAGACATTTTTTAAGACCATAGGCAGTGGTTCATTAGAAATACAATACTGGGCTTACTTCCCCTCCCTGTCACAGATAGCCGTTTGTGCGAGCACGAGCTTATAGCCTCACGCTAATATTAGTGGGGCAAAAATAATGACAAGCAATATTGGATCAATCCTGCCAGACAGTTTTGAGCAAGATTTTAGCCATCAGGGCAAGATGGAACTCCCTGTGTGCGACATCACACTACTCTGTTAGGTTTTGTTTTTGTCTTTAAAGCAAAATAGGTTTAGTGATTTTGGCTAAAATAGTCGATTTCACGATTAAAACTCAACTGGGAACGCTTGTATAAAAAGATTAAATTTAGAAGGGGGGGGGTGTAATACCAGATTCACTGTCTTCACTCCTCGACTCCATTTGATGTTTTGTTGAAGATGTTGAAGTCCCGAAGTCCCTGTAAAAACAGAATAGAACAAGTGTTAAAATGGAGTGCTCATTAACGTAATGAGCAGGGTAGATTGCAGGCCATCAGAAAAATAAACGAAAGCTAAAAACACATTTAAAAAAACTCCGTCAGTAAATAATTATCCTCACAATCTGTCTGCTAGCCGAAAGTCTCTGCAGGCTACTGCTTTTTTAGTTTCTATGCAGCTTGAGGGGACGTCTGACAGATCTTGAACCATGGCATGCTTGGTAAAGTAGTCTTTAGTGAGCTGGAGAAAAGAAACAAGTTTTTCATTTTAAATTGTAATACACTACTTTGTAAATAATATTTTATAAAAGTTAAGAGTTCAGTCTAAAGCAGGGGTGGGCAAACTGCGGCCCGCTGGCTGGATCCGGCCCGCCTCCATGTTTGGTACGGCCCATTGAACAATATCAGAGACCCATGTTTTTTTTTTTATCTGCCCATTTTAGAAGTGACATTTTCTTCCCCCCTACTGCAGTCTGAGCTCCAACCTGAAACCCTCTAAAAATCTGTCAAATAGAGCAGAAGACAGTCTTCCCTTTCTACGTCACAGTTCATCTTTCCCAGTTTAGCTCATTCTTTTAGATCGATTATGCTGCTTTTTTTAAACACCCTGTTCTGTGTCCTGATTGGCTGAAGACCCTGTCAGTCAATCTCCATGTCTCCTGTACAGAAAGGCAGAGCGCTTTAGATCTACAGAAATTTTTGTTTTCATTCTAAGATCCTGGACCTAATTTCTATGAAGGTTTGAGAATTTAAACAAGAGAAAAGGTGAAAATGTTCATGTCTGTGTGAGAAAAGTGTATTAAGGCAGTGAGAAGTTTAACTACCATAAAAAAACGTCTGTAAGTAACCAAACTCCGTGGATTTCACAGATCACGGTTATTTTCAGAACATAACTCCTGCAAAAAACGAAGAACTCTGTACTGGTGAAAAGGTAACGCAGATATACGATTAGCTGCAGCAGAAGACAGATAAATTTGCTTTTTTCATTATTACTGGATAAGAAAACGACATGCAGGACACAGCTGCTCAGTATTAGAGCAAACTATGAGACGTGTGAGGAGCTGCAGCTTCAAAGTCTCAGCGGGACGAAGACGGGAGAGGATCCACTATTCATTGTTTTTTTCTTTTTAATGTATCAGCATATTGTTTCCTGACTTTTTGTCTTTGAAAATCACAGAGAGTAATTTAGTTATTTTTTATTTCATAAATATTGTTATTTGTTGTATTAAAAGGATCATGAATTAATAAAACTTTATTATAGGGCTTCACAATAAAATAAAGAAGCTTAAAGTTTTAAAGAAAAAAGACTTATTGTGGCCCTCATAAGAAAAGGTTTGGGGGCTCCGCTTTATCATCCATGTGGTGTTTGAATATGTGTTTTTTTTTTTCATTCTCATGATCATTCAAACACCACATGAATGGAGCATTTCTCTGAGTTTTCACAACATACATCAAGCTGTTAGTGTAATTGGCTCTAAAATGAAAACAAAAGTTTTAACCTAAAAACTCTAAAATGTTGTAAAATATAATTTTGCTTGAAAAGTGCTTTCATCCAGATTCCATATTATTTCATTCTCACTCCTGGCATCTGCTCCTGGTCCGGCTCTTCTATCAAACTTTAGAACCCAATGTGGCCCTCAAGTCAGAAAGTTTGCCCACCCCTGGTCTAAGGCAAAGTTTGATGATAAAGATTCTGAGCCCTATTGATAAAAACATTGACAAAAGTATTTGATATTGGCTGGATTCCATGATAAATACTTACAAATACACTGTCTGTTCTTGTTAGGGGAGGAACCTCTGGCTCATCTGTATCTGACTGTTCTCGTTGGACACAGGCAGTGGTGTTGGTGTCTGGTTCCAATTCCTTAAGAGATTATTTTTACTTTTTAAAATTAAAAAGGTACAAATTAAAACTGCACAAGTTTAATCACATGTTGGATTTAATTTTTCACTAAATTAAATATCTACATTTTAAGATATTTAACTGATTTATGAATTAAAACTCTACAAGTTAAATCTTTGCAGTTTTACTTTTAACCACATTTTTATTTTTCCCCCCACCCAAGGAATTTAGCAGGCTATTTATTTCTGGCAAGCAGGAATTTCATAACAGTTAACATAGGGTAAAAAACACCGTTCTTTTTGACACTTACCCAGCTATTGCCAACAGCATCTTCTCTTTCTGGGATGTCTGAAGATCCAACCAAGGAGCTGCAGCTTTCAGTGGATACAGAGGGCTATAAAGGGGACACAAATGACATTACTCGTTTACATCAGTTTAGCAGAAATGTGCTAACCAATGCTTTCACATCTAATAGATATTACATTATTAAAAAGGAGATGATAAATTATTTTGCAATGTGAATTTTTTTAAGAATCTTGTTACATAGAAGAAATCTACTATAAATAAGTATTTTGATCCCAATAAATAGTATACTGAAAACAGTGGCAAAAAAACTTTACCTGCACAGGTGGATGTTTGGTCTTCAGGCCCTCTGTGTACCTCTTCTGGCACCTTTTCTTTTGCTCCCTAAGCATCTTCACACGCTTTTTAAATCTGAAGGTTCTTCTAAGAATCAAACACAGAAAGGTTGTTTAATTAAACACTCAGATGAAAGACAGACTCAGCTAAAAAAATGTCCTTACTGATAAACTATTATATAAACAAAGTTTACTTTACACAATTATCTTAATGATGACGCAGCAGTGGGTCTGTGCAGATGAGGTTCACAAAATGAACATTAGCTTTGGACCTTCCTGAGTTTTTGATTTAAAGTATTTAGATAAATGCTCAGTACTAAATGTGCTCAATTATTTACTACTGCACCATAAACCAACCAGGAAGCAAAAGTATAAAAACATGTAAGCGGGACTCGAGTTTTAAACAAAAGACATGATCAAAATATTACTAAATGTTGGAACCAGAAATACTTTTTAAAGTCACTTGATTACCGTACAACAGGGCACCATGGTGTCATACATTTTTTGTTTAGCTCTAAAGAACAAGACCACAAAATACTCAAGTGATCCTGGTTTTAAAACAAACAAACAAATTAACCAAAGTAAATCAAATTGGTAAGCATTTTCAAATGAAAAAAAAAATAAACACTACCAAGATGGTTACAGATTTTAAAAAGTTAAATTTAAGACTTTAAGACCTTTTAAAGATCATTTTAAAATATATAAATCATATTTACAAAGACCATGAACATCATGTTTATCTAAGCAAGCATACATACAAGCATTAAATGTAAGAACATGTCAAACTGATGAAGCATTAAATTTCGGTCGGGCCTCCTAAACTTTGATATTTTTCTTATTTTCATCAAGAGGAAAAAAATGAGATCCTCTAACTATTCTAGTTTTACCCTCTCGGGTTAATGCGGGACAGTGAGACTGGGTCACATGACTCAGACGGAGCTCCTGCAGCGGGAGCTTTGATCCCGGTACGAAGAATATCTAAACGATGTAATGATCCCAGACATGCAGACGTGACTACGATGCTTTTGCTGGAGCATCAAAATTATCAACACTTTTGCACAAACGGCAAGCAGCAAGATTGGCGCAGCGCGAAGGGGGGGGGGGGTTAACTCACAGAATTTAAGACAAATTAATACATTTAAGGCCACACGTCAATAAATTACATTTAAAATGTATTTAGGATCTGTAACAGCCTGACCAAAATCATTTGGAAAGCTAGCTTCCCCACAAGCACATGCTGCGTTAGCTTCAAAGGACCGAGCTAGCTAGCATCGCCATGTGCTCGGCTCTCGAGCATTTCCACCGGAGAAAAGCCTGCCTAGACAGACTAAATATGTCTCAAAGTCATTTAGTGTCTGTTTTTAAAAAGTTTTGATGAGACTTACCTAGATTCCATGAAAAATCCTTGCCGTTCTGAGACTCCAGTGGGTTAGCTGTCTGCACTGCTGCCTGAGCTGAGAGGGAGACGATGCACCTGTGGAGCTGAGCGGGTGTGGCTTTGCTCTGCTCACCCTTCTCTCAGTCTTGGTGGGGGAGGGGGATAGTCACGGTGGGAACCCGAAAAGTCAGGAACTGGCAACTATTTACTATATGGGTGCCTCAGCTTTACTACAGCACCTATATTCACTTGTGTAATCATTAAAAAGTTTGTTTTGTTTATAAATAAATGCAGAAATCAAACTTTAATAATCTCACAGGGAAGAATTTATGTGTTATGCCAGCTACTAAGGTGGGGGGTAAAATGAAAGAGTAATTAAGAACCCTAATTTACACAGCAAATCCTACGTAATCGCAAATAGAAAATAGGATATTATTATATTAAATAAGCAGATAAACAAGAGTAATACATCTTTCATTAGAATAAAAGTGTAAAATTCAATTTATTTGATTAGCACAACGTTAAGCCCTGCAACTGTATATAATATATAAGTTGCTTTTACCCAAGCAAATTCATAGTGCTTTTATTTTGGTAACTTAAAATATTTAAAGGGCACAGTCAACATTGTTTGATTTCCAAAACAAAATATTCTTCTATAAGAAAGAATAAAAATGGTAAGAATAAAAATGGAATGGATGTTGCTAAACCAATAAGGCCCTAAAAGGCTGATTGAGGAAATAAATGCTGTTTATTTTCAACATTGCTTAATTTAGTTTCTTACTTTTAAACGGTTCAGGAGCCTGAACGGTGCTTCAAAAATAAAGGAAAATAAAAACATAAATTCTTTCCAGAAAACAAAAAAAGTGTGATGATGAGGCATCATGACAGGATGAAGGAGAGTGCTTTAATGTGCCTAAGATGCTTTATTTACGTGACAGTCTGCACTTTGACAGGCTTTGCCAACAGCATTTTGGATGATGCTCCATGCATTTGCTGGTCAGAGGCTCTGCTCCACCCGTTCTTATCCCCAATTTGTGTTTTTATTTGATACTGGCAGCAACATGGCACAGAGTTTCGGTTCGGTATGTATCCATCCATCCATCCATCAATCCATCCATCCATCCATCCTCCTCCTCTTTTCCGGGATCGGGTCACGAGGGCAGGAGTCTAAGCAAAGATAACCAGACAAAGAGCTCACTTCCTCCAGCTTCTCTGGGGGGACCCCGCGGCATTGAGATGTAGTCTCTCCAACGTGTCCTGGGTCTTCCCCGGGGCCTCTGCCCAGTGATTCAGTTCCAGAACACCTCCCCAGGGAGGCGTCCAGGAAGCATTCGGACTACACGCATGAGCTACCTCAACTGGCTTCCTTCAATGTGGAGGAGAAGTGGTTATACTCTTGGTCACCTGCTCTCCGCAGGTGACCAAGCTTCTCACCCCACAGTGTGAACCCACAGAGGAAGCTCATTTCAGCCACTTGTATTCGGGCCCTGGTTCTTTGGGTCATGACCCAGAGCTCATGACCATAAGTGAGTATTGGAATGAAGATCGACCAGTAAATTAAGAGCTTTGCTCTTTGGCTTAGCTCTCTTCAGACTGATACAGCGACCACATAACTACGGACGCTGCTCCGATCTGCCAATCAATCTTACACTCCGATCTTCCCTCACTCTTAAACAAGACCCCAAGATATTTAAACTCCTCCACCTGGGGCAGCGACACTCCACCCACCGAGAGATGGCAAACTACCTTTCTCCGGTCGAGATCTATGGATTTGGTTTGGCGGTGCTGACCCTCATCCCAGCCGCTTCACACTCGGCCACAAACCACCCCAATGCATGCTGTAGGTCCTGGCTCGATGAAGCCAACAGGACAATATCATGTGCACAGAGCAGAGAGGAAATCCTGTGGTCCCCAAACCACCCAACTGATGATGTGTTGTTGCAATGGTAGGATGGGTTTGGTGCCCATCCTAAGTAAAAATTAAAGCCGCAACCAGCGTTGTATAGCATGGTATAGCAGACGCAATCTGCCTTCCACGCCCAACTCTAAGCACAACCGCCGCTCTTACCGCCCTCCCCAGCCTCACCGCCCTCATCACCCACCTTTGATCAAGGCTAGTCAAAGCTGCATATGCTAATTATGCTAACTATACTAGCTATGCCAATATGGCTAAAAGTGCTAGCATTGCGATCACCATCATCAATTCTCTAAGAAAAACACATTGCTCAAAATGCTAATTATGCTAACTAAGCTAGCTACGCTAATGTGGCAAAAAGTGCAAGCATAGCGATCAGCACCATCACCTCTGTCTGAAAAACACATTGCTCAAAATGTTAATTAGGCTAACAATGCCAGTTATGCTAATGTGGCTAAAAGTGCTAGCATTGAGATCAGCATCATCAACTCTCTCTGAAAAACACATTGCTCAAAATGCTAATAATGCTAACTATGCTAGTTATGCTAATGTGGCTAAAAGTGCTAGCTTAAGGATCAGTATCATCAACTGACTCAGAAAAAGACATTGCTCCATTGGTGAGAGCTATATGTCATCACATGATTCAAAAATTCCACGTTTTTCAAAATGGCGGCTTTTCTGTTGATTTTATCTCCATAGCAACCCTTTAATGATTTGGTTGCCTCGGGAAGACGAACATTTCGACTTCAGTTTCAGACTAATCTTTTTGTGTGTGAAATACACGATTTTCGGCCCATTAATTTGATGTCATCCTCTTCGGGGGGTGACGTTGACTGTGGTCAACGTGGTTCATGTCTCATAAAAACAAGTTGCTTCTCACTGAGATCTTTTCATTGGGGTGGGGTGTAGAGCCACACCATCACAGCTGCCCAAAGAGGCTCGGTGCCAACTAGCGGTCGGAGGCTTAACCCTTATGCTATTCTAAGATGACCCCACCCTTACATTGACCTCTTCTCCCTACCATGACAAAGGTTGATAAAGGTGGAAAGATTTCATGTAATCCATGGACACCAGTGAAGATCACAAATCATTGAAGAAAAAACGGTTCAGAGCACTATGTAGTGGGTCTAGATGACCCAACTCCCAATGTTAAAGTGCCTAGGATAGCACAAGGGTTACATGGAAAACAAGAGTTAAACGCTGCAGGGCGCTCATAAATAATTAAATAATTATCAGCCTGACAGCATTTAAAATCGATACAAATATCGCCGAATCTCCACCAGTCTTACTGCTTTTGGGAAGAAACTGTTCCTCAGTCTTGTGGTCCTGCTCTTGATGCTCTGTCACTACCTGCCTGAGAAGAGCAGGGAGAACAGAGGGTGCAAGGGCTGACTGGGGTCTTTCAGGATGCAGGAGGCTCGTTTCCTGCATCCAGTTTTGTAGATCTCAGTGGTGTACTGCAGGTGAAACCACAGCCCTCTGCACAGTTTTAGCCAGCCGTTGCAGAGCTTTTCTCTCTGCCACAGAACAGTTGCCGTGCCACACAGTGATGGAGGAGGTCAGGACACTCTCCACTATGCACATATTGGTGGTCAGGACTGAGATTCTAATCACAGCACGCTTGAGCCTAATAAGGAAATAGAGGCGCTGATGTGCCTTCTTCACCAGGCAGGATGGGTTGGTGCTCCAGGTGAGGTCGTTGGAGATGTGCACACCCAAATACCTGAGGCTAAAAACCACTTCCACCTCAGCCCCACCGATGTAAAGAGGAGGAGGAGGAGCATGACTGTCCTTCCTGAAGTCCACGATCATCTCCTTGGTCTTCTTCACATTGATGCAGAGGTTGTTGTCTCTGCACCAGCCCTCCTAATGCTCCACCTCCTCCCTGTAGTTGGACTCATCGTTGTTGGTGATTCGTCGAAGTATAGATGTGTTATCTACAAACTTCACAATCAGACTGCTGGAGTGACTTGCTGTGAAGTCATGCGTGAGCAAGGTGAACAGGACGGGGCTTAGCACAGAGCCCTGTGGGAGGCCCGTGCTGAGGGTGATCGGGGGGGGGGGGGGGGGGGGGGTCACAGATCTTCACAGACTATGGTCTTTCAGGAAGTCCAAGACCTAGTTGCAAAGAGTGAAGCACAGTCCTATGTGTGCAGTTTATGGATGAGGGTATTTGGGATGATTATGTTGAAGGCTGATGTGAACTCCACAAAGGGCAGGCAAACACACGAGTTCTTATTCTCTAGGTGGGTGAGTGTTGTGTGGACCACTAGTGACATCTTGTGTGAATCGGTTTGACCTGTATGCATATTGGTGCAGGTCCTTGGTAACACCAATGGATTCTGTGATGTGGGTCATGAACAGTTTTTCAAAACATTTTATGACCATCGGAGCTAGGATCACTGGCCAATAGTCCGTCAGACCTGTCACTGAGGATGTTTTGGAGTTTGGGATGATCATTACGGTCTTCAGGCAGGTAGGGAACACTGCCTGCTTCAGGGGGGTGTTGAAAATGTCTGTTAGCACCTCTGTGAGCTGGTGTCTGTCAGGACCCGTCCAGTGATGTTGTCAGGTCCAGAAGCTTTGTGAAGATTGATTCTCTGGATGGTCTTCCTCACTTCTCCACTCTTCAGGGTTGGAGTCCTCAAAGCTCAAAGCAGCGCTACAAAAGGTTGAGTGCGTCTTGTAGAAAGGGGTCTTCGGAACAACTCTGGTGTTGTAGTCTGTGATGCACTTAATGCCCTTCCACATACTACGGGGATTATTGGACGTAAAATGTTGCTGGATCCTCTGAGGGTATGCTTGGCCCTGTTCACCCCAGCGTGCAGATCCCTTCTCACTACTCTGAGTGCTACCTGGTCACCAAACTGGAAAGGAGCATTCCTGTTTTTCAGTAGAGACTACACTTCTGCGTTCAGCCAGGGTTTCTGGTTGGGATAGTACGTTACAGTCATGGTGCAGGTGAAGTTCTCCATGCACTTCCTGATGTACCTGAGGACACCTGATGTATAATCCTCCAGGTGCTCCTCCACCTAGTGCAAAGCTGCCTTCTGAAGACCTGCCAGTCTGTGTCTTGGTTAGCTGGGGCAGTCTCATTGGGCTACACTGTGATGGTCCTCTGTGTTGGTGCCTGGCGTCTGGGGAAAGGGCAGTAAACAGGAACCAGCACGATTGCGATGTGGTCGGAGAAGCCCAAATGAGGATGGGGACAGCTCTGTGTGCATCTTTTTTGTTGATGTGGACACAGTCCAGAGTGTTATTTCCCATGCTGGTGGAACTTGAACAAAGTGTCTGTCAGGTTTACATGGTTTAAGTCTCCTGCAACCACGTAAAATGCCTCCGGGTGCTTATGCTGGAGCAAGCTGATATTGTTGTGGAGCTCTGGCAGTGTGTCGTTAGCATAAGCATTAGCATTATGCTAATGCTAATGCATTAGGAGGGATGGTGTTCTGTACCTACACAAAAAACCCTTTTTGGATGGAAATTAACAAAATGCCTTCTGTTAGGGGAAAAAAAACACCTTTGGTGTTTAAGTTACATTCAAATTTTTAACCCAAGCTTTGGTCACTGGTTCAAATGGGCCTGTGGGGGAAAAATCCATCCAAAAACATTTTGAGAATTGCTGTTTTCTTTCAGAATGGGGTAACTGTGTACGTCTTCCTGATTTTTCTTCCAAGGAGTTTGGGGATGAAAAATATCTAGGGGTTTCTGTGCACCCACATTTTTAACATGTTGTACAGGGGTTTGCAAACTGGGAGACGTCTGTTTTGCCACAATCAGACATATATTTTTGAAACTGTGAACCCTGGAACTTCTGTTTTTCAGGTATTTGGAGCTGCCCCCTTGGGCCAATATTGTTTAAAAACAGGAGAAAATTCACATGAGAGCCCCTCATGGGGTGCTTAATAAGTTCACCAAATTTTAGATTGCTTGTTTGCCTGGTTAGATAGTTAGCTTTAGCATCATGCTAGCAACAAACAACAAAGTTATTTTGCATCAGGGGGATGAATGATACAACATAGTCAAAGATGGGCTTTATTGGCCAAAGGGAAGCATTTTTAATCTTGATTTCACACTTGAATTGGAGTAGGCCGAAACAAGGGTACAGGGGGCTACAGGAACAATGCTTTGACCTGGGGGGCTGAAACTTCTTTCATTACATCAGGCTGTTACCCTAATGCACCATCCAGAGTTTGGAGTCTCTTGCGTAAACTGGGCCACCAAGGGAGACGCAAACATTTACAATAAGCTCATCCTAGATTTTCCTGATGAGGTGTTTTCTTTAATTTCTCAGATCTGCTTAGAGTGAGAACTACCAAACTTACCAGTAATGGTTAAAACCTTGTACTTAGCTACTGTACAAAGTGTGATGCTCCTACGATCACATTTCCCCTCACAAGACCCCAAAAGGTGTTGTTTCAGGACTAGGCCTCAAGCCTCACTTTTTTACCGTTGACATTTGAGTAGAAATTGCCAGGTTATCCTGGCTTTAAAAATGACATAATTTGTTTCAACTAAGTATATCTGTTTGACAATACAAATATTGTCACTTTCCAAAAGTAATTTCAATATTTGTAATCATAAAATATGATATTGAAAAAGTACACACTTTGTCAGGAAAATGTCCCCATTAGTCCAACGTCACACACTGCTATACCCACTCTGACCACTAGGATGTCATGGTGAAACACACCTTGTCATGAAAAGTCATCTCCAGGGGACCGATTTTACTTTGCAAAAAAAACAGCACTAGGCATATCAGGAGGCTTTTTTCTATTGATTCCAATGCTTGTGCCTGTGGGGACCGAGCTTCGGTCCCCACGGAAAAAATTGGTACCCACGAGGTGGGTGAAATTTCAGGTCCCGGATCCCACAAGGGTAGAAATACAAACGCACACACACACACACACACACACACACACACACACACACACACACACACACACACACACACACACACACACACACACACACACACACACACACACACACACACACACACACACACACACACACACACACACACACACTTGTCAAAAAGGTGACATAGGGCTGCACGGTGGTGCAGTGGCTAATGATCTTGTTTCAGAGCAAGAAGGCCCCGGGTTCAGGTCTCAGCTGGGGGACCTTCAATGGGGGTCCTTTCTGTGTGGAGTTTGCATGTTCTCCCCGTGCATGCGTGGGTTTTTTCCGGGGTCTCTGGCTTCCTCCCACCATCCAAAAACATGCTTCATAGGATCATTGGCTACTCTAAATTGCCTCCTAGGTGTGCATGGGTGTGTGATTTTGGCCCTGCGACAGACTGGTGTCCCCTGCCTCCGCCCACAAGTGGCCGGGATAGGCTCCGGCAGCCTTGTGACCCTGAAAGGGACCAAACAGACGAGAAGATGAATGAAATAAAGGTGAAACAGTCTTGTGTGGTACAACAATTTCACATGGGTCATTATGAGTTATCATAAATGCACATCATTAAAAAATAATGATAAATTCATCATCATCATCATCAACGCTCTTGCAGGGGGGCAATGCCCCTTTCCGGGGCGTAGAGCGTAGACTGCTGAACTGATGCTGCCAGTGCCCTTCTGCGGGTTATCTCTGGTTTTAGGTCACCGTTAACCATCACTATGGATCCCAGGTATGCAAAGCTCTTCACAGGCTCTGTTACGTCCCTCTTCAGAGAGGAGGGAGAAATGTGTAACATAAAGAAAATTATGATAACCGGGCGGGGTTAAAGTTGGCCACGCAGCCGTTTATTCAGTGACAAATAACACTCACAGGGGACTAAAAGAGAAATAATCAACTCAACACCAAAGGTGCAATAAATAATGGGATAACTTAAATTCTCAGGCTTTAAAGCAAGGCACCAAATTACTCAAAATGCAAACAAAAGACCACAAGAGTAAATGTAACAAAAGGACAAAAACCAGAATCAAAGCTAAGGGGGAAACCAGAGGCTTTCTCAAGCTAAGGCCAGGCAGACAGCAGGGGCAGGCTGAAGAACAAATTCCCACTCAGGAATGCAGCCGCCACTGGAGCAGAGGATCCTCGGAGCTTTTAAGCTTCCCTCCAAGCCAGGCGATTGGTAGCAGCCTCAATCAGCTCTGCAGAGGGGCGGAGTCAGCAGCTGTGCAGGAGCTGGACTTCTACAGGAGCTGAGAACACATATGCATACACACACGCACACACAAGACAAGCAGACAACTACTAGGGGTCGTAACACCCCTCCCCTTAAGCTGCAAACCTTTAAATATAAAGATTTGCAAGCAAACCAACCAAAATGGAATTAAGTGTGTGATGCACAACTTACTCTGAGGGAGAACGTGAATCCAAACTGGTCATGTCATCACCTAACTGGTTCTCCTCTCCAGCAAAACCGAGCGCCGGAGGCGCTGGTTAGGAGTTCCGGGCTGGAACTCCTGCCTAAGGCCGGAGTGGAACGTCGCGAGGAGTGAATGCTGCCTAATTTTCCCGGTCTAAAAACTAGTGCCCCTTTCACTGGGTCACATGCAGGACATCCAACAAAACAAGCCGTGCGTAAAAGTGGATCAGCTCTCCGTGTGGCACGTCGCTGTGCGCATACGGGGAGCGCGGACTTCCTAGAGCGCTCCAAATCAGACGTGTGACCTTTTCTCATGGTCACCTGTCTTTGAGAAAAACTGTCAGATTTACACGACGTCGTGACATGGTTAGTTCCTGAAAGAAAATGCATAGATAAACCGTCAGACAAGTCATCTCGCGGCTGCGCGCGCGTAATGGCGCAGGCTGGATATGGTCTGTGCAGGGCTGTTCGGCGCTGACTTTTCGGCGCTAAGGTGGTTTTCGGGGGTACCTCGAGATGTGGCACAACCTTCTCGCCAGCCACATCATTTCCCAGCAAAACTGTAACACCTTTTATGGGCAGTTCCGGACAAACAGCCATGGGAAAAATACCTGAAATTAATTCAGATTTTAGATGCACGAGGTGAACGGGGCGAGGAGAATACTCCATGCCAATCCCACGAAGAAGGCAGGTATATCCACAGGAGGATGAATCTGAAAATGATAATGCATTAGCCAAAATAACGGTCTGGGAACCACCCGTGTCCCTCAAAATGCGCACTGAGCGCTCATCCGTGCGTTTGCCGCTCAGCGAGATAAGACCTTCAAAGACAAAAGGTTTAAAGCAGGAGGCTGAGGGTTTCTTCCTTTTACCTGACTTTAAGATGATTCCAACCCCTTTTGGACTAGAAGGACTCTGTTGGGCATTTTCAGATCTCGTTTGGAGGAGAACGCAGTCAGCGATGACATGTCCAGTTGTGTGACAATAAAAACACTCGCGTGTTTCTCTGGATGCACGTGGTTTGTTGCGAGTCGGCTGAGGTACAGCAGCAGCTCTCAGGTGGTTGTTTGGCACGAGGAAGGATGTTTTGTGAGTTAACACATATTCATCAGCCAGCACCGCTGCTGACGTCACAGAGTTCACTTTTTGCTCATTTAGATAAACAACTAGACTCTCGGGCAAACTTCTTTTGAACTCCTCCAACAATATAAGTTCCCGAAGAGAAACAAAATCATCAGCTTTGGATGCCAAACACCATTTATCAAAGAGAATGCTCTTTTCGCGGGCAAACTCCACATGAGTTTGCGACGGACTTTTTATCTGCTGTCTGAACCTTTGGCGATAAGCTTCAGGCACGAGTTCATATGCCTGCAAAACAGCTGTTTTAACCAAATCATAATTTAATGAATCCTCAAGAGGGAGCGACGCTACAACCTCTTGGGCCTTTCCACTCAATTTACAGTGGAGCAACAAAGGCCACATTTCACGGGGCCACTTCAGAGTACCAGCGATTCTTTCAAAAGATGCGAAATAGGAATCAATCTCCGCTTCCCTGAAAGCGGGAACGAGACAGATCAATTTACTGAGGTCAAGTGAGCTAGTGGGTAAACCGGGGAAAGTAGGGTTTGTGCCGTCATCAGGGTTTACAGGAATGTGAGCTTTTGCCTCCAACTCCAGCTGTCTGATTCTCACAGCTGTCTCGGCTTCAATCTCCATTCGTTTGATCTCCAGCTGCATCTGGCGGGTCTGCGCCTTTTCCTGCGCTTCAAACTGCAGACGGGCGAGCCGAACTTTCAGCCGGGTCTCATCCCGTGACCCACCGCTGCCTGGAGAGAACGGATCATATCGAGGGAGGCTGAAGGGCGGTTTTCCCTGTTCGAGCCTTTCAGCGCTCTCTCTGACAGGTGCTCCTAGCACGGGCAGTGTCTCCGCGTGCACGCGGCGACCCACGCGCGGGGCGCCGCCGTCACGCTCGCGGCTACCTCTCCCCGAGGCGCCGTCCGCGGACAACACAGGCACATCAGTGACAGTGACAGGCAGACAAACCACACCCATTTCCACCAAGCTACTCACCAGCAGATCCTTCAGATCCTGTTTGAGGATGGGTTTGGAAAAATTGACGAGGAAGTGATTCGCTATTTGCATCAAATCGCTTTTGCGGCACGTTTCCAATTGTTCAAAGGTTGGATGAGCAATGAAATGCTCCAAACCAAAGCCGGATGCCATGGTTTTCCCCTTTACATACACAGGCGTTGGCACACAAACAGGAGGAAAGGACACGTCAGCACAACAACGCTGCAGGTGTCACACAAACAAAGGTAAAAGCTGGTGACAGCTGACACTTGAACCCCTTAAATTTAAATAATCCCGGACGAGCCCCCACTTATGTTACGTCCCTCTTCAGAGAGGAGGGAGAAATGTGTAACATAAAGAAAATTATGATAACCGGGCGGGGTTAAAGTTGGCCACGCAGCCGTTTATTCAGTGACAAATAACACTCACAGGGGACTAAAAGAGAAATAATCAACTCAACACCAAAGGTGCAATAAATAATGGGATAACTTAAATTCTCAGGCTTTAAAGCAAGGCACCAAATTACTCAAAATGCAAACAAAAGACCACAAGAGTAAATGTAACAAAAGGACAAAAACCAGAATCAAAGCTAAGGGGGAAACCAGAGGCTTTCTCAAGCTAAGGCCAGGCAGACAGCAGGGGCAGGCTGAAGAACAAATTCCCACTCAGGAATGCAGCCGCCACTGGAGCAGAGGATCCTCGGAGCTTTTAAGCTTCCCTCCAAGCCAGGCGATAGGTAGCAGCCTCAATCAGCTCTGCAGAGGGGCGGAGTCAGCAGCTGTGCAGGAGCTGGACTTCTACAGGAGCTGAGAACACATATGCATACACACACGCACACACAAGACAAGCAGACAACTACTAGGGGTCGTAACAGGCTCAATGACATCCTTGCCGAGCTGGAGAGGGGGTGGGTCTGGGCCATCACCAACTTGCATGAATTTGGTTTTTGTCCAGTTTACCTTGAGACCATACTTTTTTGCTTCTTTGCTGTAAATGCTTAGAGCATTTTTTAGCTGGCTGAGGGATGTGCTGAACAGGATGGTGTCGTCTGCATACTCCAGGTCAGTCAAATGGTAATTGCCAAGAGACACTTCAGGGACTTGCTCGCAGACCCGGGACATCAGCTGATCTATGATGCAGTAAAAAAGATCGGGAGCTGCCACACAGACCTGGCGAACACCAATGGAGATGGGAAACCAGTCTGAGTCTTTGCCGTTTACGCGGACACAGCTTTCTGCGTTGCTGCAGAGCAGACTAAACAGAGAAACAATCTTGGGTGGTGCTCCAAGGGTCTTTAGGATATTCCACACTGTGGTATGGCAGACTGTGTCAAATGCAGCCTTTAGATCTATGAACACAATGTAGAGATGGCGATCTTTACGGAATTCATAGGTCTTCTCTATGAGTAGACGGACGGCAGAGATGTGGTCTGTTGTCGAGTGGTTGGGCGTAAAGCCAGCCTGCTGGGGACGTCGGCTGCTTCTGATGGCTGCGAGAGCATGGTTGAGCAAGGTGAAGAGCTTGCCAGGAATGGAGAGAAGTATTATGCCTCTGTGGTTGTTATAGATCAGCTTATCACCCTTGCCTTTCCAGAGGGGCAGGATAACCCCTCTAGTCCAGTCCATTGGAAGCCTCTCTGACTCCCACACCTCATTAAAGATGTTGGTTAGCTACTCGATCATGCCGTCTCCACCTGATTTTAGCATCTCAGCGGTTATGGCACAAATACCAGGAGCTTTCCCGTTCTTAAGATGTTTTAGAGCGGCTCTGACTTCTTGGGATATAATAAGATCTGTTCTACAAAATGCACTGTTGGGCAGCACTGTTTTGCAGCCTCCGGGCTGATGGAGTCTGTTGAGGCAGTGCTGTGCTGCAGGAGGTCTTTCCAGCGCTTAAGGCAGTTTTCTTCATTTGTAATAAGTTTGCCATCGGCGTCTTTCACCAGGGCTCTCTTTATGCGTGGGCCACCGCGGGCTTGACGCAACAGATTGAATATGCTGCTTATGTTGTTATTTTGAGATGCAGATTCGAGGCGCTGGGCTTCAGCGTGCCAGAACTTCTCTCTGTCCTCAGCTATGGCCACGTTTGGCTGATGGTTCAGTCGGCGGTACTCTTTCAAGTTAACACGGAGCCAGGCCTCTCGTCGCTCATCAATGATCTTAAAAGTCCTCTCTGATATCCAAGACTTTCTTGGGGGGGGGGGGGGGGGGGGAGCATCTGAGGACAGTGTGCGCCACCTGGATGACAGTTTCCTTGAATGTCCTCCAGTCTGTCACCTTATTAGCAGTGAGAGAGTTTAGTTTTTGGCAGATGGAGGAGCTGAAATCTGTGGCGATGATAGGATCGCTGAGTAGGAAAGAGTTCAGATGGGGCTGAGTATTCCGGAGCTGGTTGGCTCGTAGCTTTAGTTTAATGTGGGCTACCAGCAGGCGATGGTTTGTGTTGCCAAGCTCTGCTCCTCTGTACACACGGCAGTTGGGGATGAGGGATTTCCAACGTCAGGATATAAGGATGTGATCCAGTGCCCTCCGAGTTCTGCTGTCCGGGCTGTACCATGTCCAGGTATCACCTAGGCAGAGGTTGCTTTGGAGGCAGAGTAAGAGGAGACGGTCACTATTGTCATTTGTGAATGTGTATGCAAAAGTTGTGCCGACTGGAAAGCCGGTGGACCGGGCGTTTTAGAATATAGTGGCATTGGCATCAGTAAGGATGATGGGGATGTCGTGTGCTGGAATTTGGCTAATGGCCTGGTGGAGTTGGTCAAATAACTCATCTTTTATATCTACATCTGCAACATTTGTGGGGGCATAGGCAACTATTCTTGTCATCTTGCCATGTTTATGTAGGAACGGGTAGTAGTATTCTGTCGCTTAGGGGTGTCCAGTTGAGTAGGGATTTCCTGATGTCCTTTGGGGTGGTAAGTGCCACACCATAAAGGCCTGTCGGTTTTGCAGGGCCACTCCAGATATAGCAATGGTCGCCGGCAGTCAATTCGCCGGTACCTGACCATCGTACTTCACAGAGTCCAGACAAACATAGACCCACAGCTTGTCGAAACCATTTAAGGTGGCAGCCCCACTATCCAACTATCCTGCGGAGGGCCAACAACCAACCCAGGAGAAACTTCCTTTTTACGAAACCAACCAAAAAACAAAGCCGGAGAGCCCAATAAATGAAAAATTAAATGAGTTACATTTTTGAAGTTCTTGTCAACAATTTTTGGATTAAAAACAAAGAAAAAAACTAATCTCACAAAAAGTCATGTAAGTACACTGAAGGACCAACCTTAGTACACTGTGATCAGTTGTATGTATCCAACCTATCCAGTAGTTTTTATTTAAGGATTGCAATACGAAAGGAATGTTGTGTAAAAATATAGCCAATTTGACGCGCTTAAAGAGAGGCTTCCAATGCAAATTTGAGGCACGAATCGCGCAAACTTACATTCACACTGGTTGCATCAACCCGCATTTAAATGACACTTTCGATTAAAAAGTCTATGCATAGGCTCGTAAACCCTTGCTTTGGGAATTCGTTTTCAGAACTCTGATCTGTCGCTACACACGTTTTTAAGTGGATTCCAGGCACAAACCAGGTGTTTATTGATTGCGTGCTGAAAATTCAACCACTTAAACTTTTGACTGGTCTGCACAGTCCTGACCTGAACCCGATAGAACATCTTTGGGATGGATTAGAGCGGACACTGAGAACTAGCTGAATTAGAGCTATGACAGGTTCAAACACGCCATTTATGGAGATTACCTTCTCAGCCTGCGTGTTCACCTAGTGAACAAGTAATCTGCTCAAACAATCAGATAGCAGGCTTTACTGACAAATGCCCAATAACTTCCTAGAGCCACCTCCTCCAAGCTGTGCAAAGAGTCGTTACCTGTTTTATTAAGCGAAGTGAGAGCCATGCAACTCCACACCCGCCACCAAAGCCAACCCACAAAAACTCCACAAGAAACTGACCAAAGAAACACCACCAGAATCCATAACAAACACCTAAGAGAAAGAGAAGAAAAAAACTGAGTGAAGGAGTTTAGGAGTTTGTGACTTTGTTTTTCAAGCTGGGGTTGTTTGGTTTTGTGTGTGCATTGTGGTCCTGCGCTCAGCTTGTGTCTATTAGGTATTTTTCCCCTGCTTTGAGGACTTGTAAGTATTTAAAACTTTTTGTTTTTTTCCTTTGATTACAATGTGGTCATTCACAGACAGGATTAAGGCACTAAGGATCCCCATCCTCTTTCTGAGACTAATCGTATGCTTTGATGTTTCTCGAACCAGGTCTGTAAAAAAATTCAATGAAAGACATTGAAAGAGCACCTAGCTCCACCTAGCGCCTAGAGTTAAGTCTTTTGGCCAGATGTAAACACACCTTATAATTGTCTTTGACATAGACTTGCATGGCGCTTTTCTACCTTCCTCAAAGGCCTAAAGCATTTTACAGTCACAGTTCCATTTACCCATTCACATACATATTCACACACTGATGGCCGCTCAGCTACAGAACACTGGCATCAACCTAGAACAACCAGGGGCAATGTGGAGTTTAGGGTCTGCCCAAAAACACTTGACACATGGGCAGGAAAGGCAGGAACTGAACCTATAATCTTAAAATCAGAGGTTGACTGTGCCTACCTCTGCACCACGGCCTTCTTATGATGCGTTTCGTGTGAATACAGTTTCACAGCTCTCATACATGTCTTGTACATCTTAAACCTTCTTCTCCTCCAATCTAAACTTCATACAAAACCACAGGCAGGCCCTCGCTTTGGATCATCTCAAAGGAATTTTCTAAATCGGGGGTCTGCAACCCTTAACACTCAAAGAGCCAGTCATGCTGGTTCCTCACTGATCAAAACCAAGCAGAAGCACAGAACATTACTTCACCCTTTCTTTATACGTATGTCACTTTAACTTTGATAATAAAAATTTGAACTATTGGGTTATAGGTATGACTGAAAACATAGAAATATAAAGGAAAAATAGTTTTTTTTGTCTCAGTAAAAATGAAGTTTTGTTTTTTGTTTTTTTCTGTTTTTTAAGCTACATTTTAAGGCCCAGTTTATACGGAGAGGGATTTGAAATTGCTCTGGTCACATTGATCAAAAGGCCATGGGATGAGAATCACTCAATCACTGCAGAAAATGACACCAGCTTATGATGTCATTGGGATTAGAATTTGCCCCAATTTGGGGTAAAAGATTAAATGTTTATTAAGTTTTTTTTTATGTATTTAAACACTATGGATGCACTTGCATTGACAGAGTTGTATGTTATTGTGTCACCATTCCATTTCTGTCTTTGATTGGATGTTTCTTGAAATGAAATGAAAAGAAAGCAACTACTTGCTTCATAATATTATAATGACATAGGTGACTGTAGACAAAAGACCACAAAAAAGAACATGACATAAAACAAAAGATAACAAAAACATTCATTCATTTTCTAAGCTGTTTGTTCCCTTTTGGGGAAAGGATTTCATTCTTTGGGTCCCTTTTGCTGAAGCCACTTGTCGGCGAAGGCTGGGGACACTCTGGACAGGTCTGTTGCAGGGCCACAATCACCCACCCATGCACTCACACCTATGGACATCTAGAGTAACTAATGAATCTATGAAGCATGTTTGTGGAAATGGGAGTCCCTGGAGAAACCCCACGCATGCACGGGGGTTAACATGCAAACTCCACACAGAAAGGTCTCCTTTTGGTGTACTGTTTCCTAGCTGGGACTTGAACCAGGGACATTCTTACAGTGAGGCAAGAGCGCCAACCACTGCACCACTGTCCATTAATAAGAGAGTAATTTAGAAGCTGTGTCAGTGTAAGTAAGAAAAAAAAACTTTTTTATGCATTTTTTTTAAAGAGTGAGGTGTAATGACATATTAATAATAGAATAAATAGCAACAGTTACAAACAGATACTTTCAGTTGAAAGTATTAAATAAAGAGCTGCAGTGCAACACCTCTACATATCAGAGGAACAAATGACTTCATCTTCCTCTTGTTTCCATGACTGCAGGAAGAGATGTAATGTGCAGATGATAGGTGTTAGAGAGGTTATTTTAATTACATGCATTATATTATTAAAAGATTGCAGATGTTTTTGAAAACATTGTTTCAGAAACTGCCTTTAAAAGCTGAAAAACATTATTAATTTAAATTAGCTGGAAGATCTTCTTCACTTCCAGGAACTTTGGGCTGCTGTTGCTTCACTCCACACTCCAGTCATCATGAAGTCTTCTTCTGAACCAATAGAAAAATGCTCACCTTTCTTTTTATATTTCCACTTTTAAATTCACTTTCTAATCAATTTTACATTTCCTTTCTTAACTTTTTAGACGGTTTTATTCGCTCTCCTTCACCCTGTTCTCCAGCTGGAACAATAGTTTAGCATGATCTGACCCTTGACCTCCATCAGCGTCTATAGACTCCGGGGTTTGTTCATCTGTGGTCTGAGCTTGTTTCACACATGCAAGACGCCATGGACCCAGAATCTAACCACCAAAGATTTATGGACATGTTTATTAGGTCTTTCTTTCTCTATAAAGATCTCTCTTTATTGAAAATAGACACTAAACAGGCTCAAAACTGGAATGTAGTGAGTACAGGAAATGAACAAACACAGCATTTCCTCTGTTCTCACACTTCTGACAGGAAAAAGAAAGACTTTCTTTTTACGATACTAAACTGATGAACTATTGAGCTTTATCTTCAAATATAAAGACATCAATTTTGTTCTTTTGTTTCACTTTTAACTTCAGAAACTTAATTTTATATTTTTTAATCCGTGATTCATCCTTTCACTCTGACATCACTCACAGATGTACTGACACTAAAAATATTGAGTGGGTGGAGCCAAGTCTTTCTTTTCTATTTAGTCATCATCAAAGAGGAAATGAACATTTACAGCGAGAAACCAACAAACTAAGAATGACTCTACTGCTGGAAATAATCCTTATTTTCATGCTTCAGTTTGGAGGTAATATTTATTTTTATGTTTTGAAAAATATTTCTTACTTTAACTTTAAAACTGTTGTTTACTACTTATAGTGGGTCAATTTTTAAAATTACATGATTTTTTTGTTTATAAAAAGGTGTTTATTCTAAAAGTAGGTTATTAAAATGATAAAGTTGGTTAGGTATTATTAGTTTTGTTTTTGATAAAAAAAATATATTTTAGAATTTCTTCAGAAGAAAAAAAACGTTGGTGTAATTGTTTTTGTAAACAGAACTTTTAATAAAAATAAATACGCAATTCAGTTATAAAAGTTCCATTTGCTGCAAAAATGCATATTTGAATTCTGACAGTTGAAGCTGTGAAGATGGTGAAGAATGTTAACACAGTGAAGAAAAGTTAAAAAGTTGAAATATTTACTAAAACTGAACTAACTTCCTTAAACTAAAATCACTTCTGGTATTTTAACTGTAAAACTGCACTAAATGGTAATAAACATGTAAAGAATCTATGTTTTGTTGAGTAAAAAATAATTGAGGAAGAGAATAAAAGGAAGACTTTCAAGAACACAAATATTAACGCTACAGATTTCAGAAATGGATTTACTGACCTCATATTTTAGCACTAAACAAATTTACTTTTAAGGATTTGAGGTTTCTCTTCATTTATGGTTTAAATTAAATCAAGTTTAGAAAAATAACCAAATGTTTGCAAATGACTTTAGTTTTTAATGCCTAAAAGGTTGTAAATAATCTAAATGTCGGTTTGTTTGTAGCTGTTTCTTTCCATTTCTAAAAGTACAAACTAATAACTTGAAAAGAGACCAAATATTTGAAATACCATCAATTACAGGAAAAAATAAATACTTCATCTGAATTCACAATTCTATTCAGGAAATGTCAGAGTTAAAGATGTGAATGAGGTCAATATTAGAGGAAAGTAAACATGTATGCAGACTGTGGATTTCTACTCTGTATTTAGAAACCTGACGTTTTTATCAAGATTCAAGAACAACTTCATTGATCCCCGAAGGGAAATTTAGTTGCAGTAGCAGCACTACGGAAATAGGGGGATAAAGACAAACACAGACACAAAATATACAGGGAAGAAAAGACGAAAATTTGAATAAAATAATAATAAAATAACTATACAGTCGGTAACTCTAGAATTCTCATGTACATCCAAGTCTGTCAGATGAATTGTGAAGTCTAATGGCTGATGGCAGGAATGACTTCCTGTATCGTTCTCTGGCACAGCGGGGGTGTAGAAGTCTGCCGCTGAAACTGCTTCTCAGGTTGTCCACCTCCCTGAAGAGGGGGTGGGAGGGATTGTCCATGATGGTCCCCAGTTTAACCAGTAGTCTGTCCCCCACTACCTCTTCCAGATTGGCAGGCTAGAAGCCAATAACAGACCTTGCTTTTCTAATGAGTTTGTTCAGTCTGTTGGCGTCCTTTGCTTTGATGCCAGCACCCCAACACACTACAGCAAAGAAGATGGTGCTCGCCATGACAGACTGGTAGAACATATGGAGCATCCTACTGCAAACATTGAAGGACTTGAATCTCCTCGGGAAATAAAGTCTGCTCGTGCCCTTCTTGTAAACCGCCTCAGTGTTTGTGGACCAGTCCAGTTTATCATCTAGATGTACACCCAGGAACTTGTAGGACGAGACAATTTCCACATCCGTCCCACCGATACAGACTGGGGAGGGCAAAGGCTTTCTCCTGCCAAAGTCAATCACCATCTCTTTTGTCTTAGCCACGTTTAGCTGCAGTACTTCTGGAGGTGACAGAGCTCAGAGTGGTACTGGAAGTCACCTGTGTATGTGATGAATAGGAAGGGGGACAGCACGGTTCCCTGAGGGCCTCCTGTGTTGCTTATCAGGGTGTCAGACACACAGCTCTGCAGTCTCACAAACTGAGGTCGATCTGTCAGGTAGTCCTTAATCCACGAGACCAGGGGGGCATCCACCTGCATCTTCCCTAACTTCTCCCTCATCAGTCTCGGCTGGATGGTGTTGAAGGCTGAAGAGAAGTCAAAGAACATGATCCTCACTGTGGTGTTCGGCTTTTCCAGGGAGGAGTATGCCCTCTGCAGCAGGTATATCAGTGCATCCTCCACTCCAGCCTTGGGTTGGTATGCAAACTGCAAAGGGTCTTGGAAGGGGCTCACGAGGGGTCTGGGATGTGACGGCCCCAGCTGCTCCATGACCTTCATAACATGGGAGGTCAGCGCTATAGGCCTGTAGTCACTAGGGGCCTCAGGATGGTTTTTCTTTGGCACCGGGACAAGGCAGGAAGTCTTCCACAGCAATGGGATCCTCTGAAGGTTAAGTCTCAGGTTGTACAGGTGCTGAAGTACACCACATAGCTGGCTGGAGCAGTTCTTGAGTACCTGGGGACTGATGCCATCAGGTCCAGCAGTGTTTCGCTGGTTAAGCCTCTCCAGCTCTCTCCTCACCTGAGTGGGAGTGATGAACAGTCCATTCTGGGAGGTGGGGGTGGTGGGGCCTGTTTTAGGGTCTGTGAAAGATGTCAGCTGTGGGGAGGGGGTGGGGATTTCAGAGGTGCTGATGATGGCCCTGGAAGCTGAGTGGAAGGAGTCCAGTGGTCGTTCAGAGGACCAATGGGTGGACTGATGAGGGAGGGGGAGCAGGTATCGAACCTGTTTAAAAACTGGTTCAGGTGCCATGCAGGACAGCTGGGGGAGGGAGGTGGGGAAAGCAGAGGTGTTAATGGCTCTAGAAGGTGAGAGGAAGACCGTTGATCACTCAAAAGAGGAGTAGGGGGACAGCTGGGGGAGGGGGAGCTGGAATCAAACCTTCAAGGCCTGTTCACACCGGGACGAATTTCGCCGGCGATTTTCGCCGACGTTTAACGCCTCGTGACTAAACAAAGGCCACCAACGAGAGTGTGCACACCGACGCGAAAAAACGCCAGGCGTTAAAGCGTCAAAAAAAAAAAAAAACGCCTCGGGTTCGTTTTTTTTTTTCGACGCGTCGCGTCGAAATCTACTCGACCAATGAGAACGGCGCTTTTGCTCACGTGTCTGGAGCTTCTGAAGTTACAGTAAAACACAACTTGGGGGCGCTCAAACACAAAACTGCCTTGCTGAGCACACATACCAGCGAAGAAGATAGACGCCAAGTAGCGTCTACACTGCCGCGAAGCAATAATGACGGACATTCTAAAACATCCCCGAACCAAGCACCAGTTGGAGCTACTGGTGCTTGAAATATTCATGTTTTCTTTGTTTGATTCTGACAAGCGTGTAAATACTTGCTCTCTTCTTCTGAGGGAAAAGCGAGTTTAAGAAGCGTAAAGTTGCGCAGCGCCACCTTGTGTACAGGAGTATTTCTGTTTTACATTAAGCGCCATCTAATGTCAGGGAATGAAATTGCATGTTCACTCCACTCATCGTCAGCGAAAATCGCCTGGGTGTGAACACAAAAAACGTGGCGAAAAACGCTGGCGAATAACGCCTGGCGAATATTCGTCCCGGTGTGTACGGGCCTTCAGGCTGCGTTTCAGCTCCTTCTGGACTCTGATGAGCTCCACGCGGTCCCCAGCCATGAAGGCCCTCTTCTTCTCATTTAGAATGGCCTTCAGCTCACAAGTAACCCAGGGTTTGTTGTTCGGGTAACATCGCACCCTCTTGGACGGGATGGAGTTGTCCGTGCAGAATTTAAAGTAATCCGAGACACAGTCTGTTAGTCTATCCAGATCGTCACCATGAGTTTCATACAGAAGAGACCAGTCTGTGGTTTCCAGGACATCACGCAGGCTTTCCGTGGCACCGTCAGACCATTTTGTAACAGTCCTCACAGTGACTGGTTTCAATGATTCTGTTTGTGATTCTGATTTTTTAATTTTCTGTTTCTTCTTGTTTCTTCTGCAGGTTTCAGTTTGAAATTGGAGACAATCTATAAAAAAGTTGGAGAGGACGTCTATTTACCGTGTAATGTTAATAGATCCTCTGACTATGATGTTAAATGGTTGATCTACAGACGTGGAAAACCTGGTTTTGAAAGAATGAGCTGCAAAGAAAATGTTGTCCAGAGTTCAGCTAGAGCTTCCAGGCTGAGTGTGAGCAGTGACTGCTCTCTGCTCATCAGAAACATCACTGATGAAGATGCTGATGTATACGTCTGTCGGCTTGGAAACAATCACCACAATGACGCCCATGTGTTCCTTACTATTTTGAGCAGTGAGTATTCTGACTTCAATAATTCTGTGATTACATGAATGTCAACATTCTGATCTGATCCAAAAAAAGCTCAAACCCTGAAGAGACTCTGACATGTGAACTCATTGAATCATTTAGGTTGGAGAAAGGTCAAACTGCTGACAAAGCATGTTTAGTGTGAGAGATGTGAGAGAGTCGACTCATGGGAGAAAATATCATTACATGTTTCATTCTTTCTATAGTAAATAGGTTGAATTGATGAATCCATAAACAGTAAAGATCAATGTCTCTGATTATCACTGATTAATGAGGTGAACAGAGAGTTTGAGAGTTTCCTCTTTAGTTTAACTTGATAAACTTCAGATCAGTTTGATTGATTTTAGTAAAAACTGTAAATGTGTCACACATTAAAAAATGTAAATAGAAAATTCAATGAAGGACAAAAATAATAAACTGAAAACTATTTTCTATTGTTTGTTTTTCTTTAGTCTCTTTGTCTCCTTCAGATGTTTATGGAAGAGTCGACCTAACATGCTCATTAAAAAGTTTTTGTGGACCAGAAGATATCTGTAATGAAAACAGCATCATCTGGATGGATGAGACAGGATCTCAACTGTCTGGTAAAAATCCTGAGTTTGAGGTTAAAAAACAAACAAACTGTGATTCTGTTCTGACTGTGAAACATCAGAGTGGAAACCTCAAAAGATTCACCTGCAAGTTTGTTAAAGATGATGAAGTGAAGATAGAAGCTGTCTACGTTCTAACAGGTAAGACATTTTAAAGGATTTTAGTTTATAATTGTGTTTCATCAAATCATATTTAACCACATATTTGTTCACAGTTTAGAAACCCTCTCTGGGTTCTCGTTGGCACCCGCCCTCCTCCCCGCTTTTTACTTGCATATTAGACACTCTGATTCATCTAGGGCCTTGTGGAGAGGGTCTGGTGGAGGGGGGCACGGTGAAACATCCGTGCTCACCTTTCGCTGGCCCCCCCCCACAATTTTAACTTTCTCTCTAGACACACACACTGCATGCTAGCAGCACACACACAGCAAATACACACCACTCACAGAGGGACCCTGGAGTGGGGGGCTTTGCGGCTTGGCAGCGGTGGAGCCCCCCACACTGGGGACCTCCTATTTTACCTGCAGCACACACACAGCACTCCCACACCTCCATACATGGGTGGGGTCGGGGGGGGGGCGGCCAGTCTTCACCCGCCTGGTCCTCTCAGGGCGGCCGGGCTTATGGGTATCCTGTCGGCTGCGGGAATGGTCGGGCATACGGCGCTGGGGGTCGGCCGGCTGGGGGGGGGGGGTTACTGCGTGGCGGCGGGGGGTGGGGAGGGTAACCAGATGATTGTGAGTATGTGTGCGTGAGTGCATGGGTGGGACGGACCTGGGGGCTGGCTCGCTGGGACCCTCTGGGGCTTTCCCTCCCCATCACAGACAGGGGAGGGCACTGAGAGGGTTGGGGAGGGGGCTCAGATATTATGGCTGGCGGGGGGGGGGGGTTGTAGTGTGTAGGGTTGTAGGGTTATGGGGGGTGGCTGTGGGTGCGTGGCGATCCCTGGGTTGCTTAGGTCGCGTGCCTGTGCTGGCTTGTGGAGACGGGGCGCCGGTCGGGTGGTGGCCAGCTCATGGGTTCTGGGGGCCCTGGCTTTGTCCCTAGCCTTTGTCTCGGTGTCCGGTGCCCAGTGGCCCCCATGGCTGCCGCCTGGTACGGCTAAGCGCTCCTGTCTTGTGGCCTGGGGGCCGGACACTGGGTTCGCTTGTGCCTCTGGGCATTGGGGGGGGCCCCTGTAGGGGGGCACTATCTGTGCCTGGCTGGTGGGGTGGGCGGTACCCTCCTCCCCCCCTCCCGGGCTGCCTGGGTCCGGGTGCTGGGGGGGCTTCTGGCCTGGGGGGCTCTCCTCCCCTCTCCTGGTCTGGCTGGTCTGGCTGGGTAGGATCTGGCTTCCCTTATGAACACACGGTTCACGTCGGCAGCATGCATGTATCTCCACCCCCACGTGCACGTGCACACTGCCACACTGCTCCCTGTCTGCTTCATCCCTCCTCCTTACCTACAGTGTATTGATGGACAGGTTTTTTTTCGCTCATCTTAGTGTCAGATTTTCACCTTTGATGTAACATTCGTCTTTCCAGCAGATCTGGTATAATTGTTACAGCTTAAAATAATAACTTATTCAAATCAGTGCTTGTATCCCCCACCTTTTCACCTTTCTTCCTTTTACTCTCTTCCACCCTCCCCTCACATTCTTCCCCTCTCCCTCCCCACACACACCAAATGTAACAAATAAATAAAAAATAATACGACAAAAAGGGGTTTATACAAATCTACACTCTAGTTTCTCGAAGCTATATAACCTCTTTTTGTGATAGTAAAACCTGTCCAACACATAAAGCCTTCAGCTCTAATCTGTTTGCTCAGCTGTTGGACAGAACAAGTTTAGAGAGAAAAAGAGAAAAAGAAAGGAAAAAAAAAGATGATGAAGTGAAGATAGAAGCTGTCTGTGTTCTAACAGGTAAGACATTTTAAAGGATTTTAGTTTATAATTGTGTTTCATCAAATCATATTTAACCACATATTTGTTCACAGTTTAGAAACAAAAACACATTCTGTTCTTTTCAGTGATTCCTGTGAATCTTTGCTCTGTCAGCATTTTCAGATTCAAACAAAAACAAACTTTTACACAACATCACTGTGGATCATTTTAAAACACATTCAATGTCAATCAAAAATATCTATTTTTAACTTTTCAATATAAATTTCAGATTTTTTGTTTTTAACAAAGTATCAAGAAAATGAAGTGAAGTAAAAACTTAAACTTTGAACAGTAACTCATTTGTGTTGGTTGTTATATATTGATTGATTATATTGATAATCATTTTATATATTCAATCATTTAATGTAATCATCACAGAAGAAGAAAAAGATAAAAATTAAATCAAAAATATCTGTTGAATCAGGTATTTATTACAAATTATTACAAATTGAAGCAAACATTTAATTCAATAAAACACTTCATTTAACGCAGGTTTAATACTTTAAATAACAGAACCTGTTTGGAGTTTATTTTAGAAAAACATAAATTACAACCACTCAGCAGTTTTAGAGGAACATGTGACTTTCAAGAATTTCTGCTTTTTTGATCAACAATAAGAAAAAAATGAATGTATATGTATGTATGTATATACCAAGGCTATGTCCCACCAAGGTGGGGTAGCCTAGACAGGGCACACAATTTTAACTCCCTCCTTCTCCTCCCCAAACCCTCCTCCTTCAGTGTGTGCGTGTGTGTGTGTGTGTGTGTGAGACTGGTCTAAGGCCTGGTCTAAGCCACACCAAACTGCACCAGGGTCAGCTGCACAATCCAGTGTGGGCACCTCCACAGCAGGGCCTCAGCCAAGGCTGGTTTCCCCTTCATCCCAAGACCAGACCTCTACCACACCCATCCATTCATTCATACACAAACTCTCTCCACCCATCCCTGTCCTGAGCAGCCTCTCTCCCCTGCACCACAGTCATCCCTCTTGCATTTACCGCTCTTTTTACACCCTCTCTCCATCCTTTTCGTGGTATTCCTCTCATTCTCACTCTACTCACATCAGATTCTTATACCTTTTTCACCAAACGCTCCCTTTCCATTCTTTCAACATGTCCAAACCATCCCAGTGCCTTTTGCCCTGCTCTATAGGCCAACTCTCGCATCACACCAGTTTTCTCTCGGATAACTTCATTTCTCACACGATCCATACGCGTCACACCACACATACTCCTCAAAAATCTCATCTCAACTACATTCAGCTTCCTCTTTTCTGCCACTTTCAGACTCCATGTTTCAGCCCCATATAACGCTGGAGGCACCACCACACCCTCATACAATCTCCTTTTTGCATCCTTTCCCAGTGACCTACATTCAAACACTCTCTTCATTCCCCCCCATATCTTTCGTACTTTGTTCATTCTAAACTCTTCCTCTCCCCCTATTCCACCATCCACACAGACACACGAACCCAAATACTGAAAACACTCTACCTCTTCCAACAACTCCCCATTTAATGCCACATTCAATCTACGTTCACCCTTTAACCTCCTACACCTCATCACCTTACTCTTTTCCATATTACTCTTTTCCATCCCCTGTGGTTAGGGGGGTCAAAAAAGAATACTCCCAACGTATTCCCTGCGTGTCGTAAAAGGCGACTAAAAGGGACGGAGCGAGAGGACTGGGAATCCTCTCCCCTAAAAAGTTTGTTTTACAAATGTTAACCTTACCTGACTTTGATTCTCTAGATTGAATTGTTGGTTTAGACATAATAATGATTACATATATTTAACCAAAGGGAGATGTGGAGAGTTGTTTTGTTCTTTTTTTTTTGTTGTTGAGTTTTTTCATTTGTTGTTTTCTGCACATGTCTGAAGAGTCAGTTGTGTTGTTGTGTGAGTCTCTGCTGATCCTGCAGGTTCTTTGTTGTTTTAACAGTGTTGTGGCTCAATGATCAGAGTGTTGCTTGTTGGTTGTTCTGCAGCTCTGCTGCTATTTGCTCCATGAAAGACTGATGTATGATCTGCTAGAAAGACCAGCGTTAGGTGGTCTGCAGGTGAATTATGGGTTATACAGGTTTACGGGGGCTGTGAGCTCTCTAGGTTCTACTTGATCACTTTCTGTGAGGCTTTGGAAGAAGTTTTCACCTTTGATGGTTGGAAAGAAGTTGACAGACAAAACTCATGAGAAGTGTTTTGGAAGAAAGAAGCTTTTTAAAACAAATCTGAGAACAGTGAGCTTTTTCATGAGCTGGTTTTCTCAAGACAATCCCTTTAACCCTTGTGCTATCTTAGATGACCCCATCCTTACATTGATGTGTTCTCCCTTCCATGACAAAGGTGGATAGAGGTGGAAGGATTTCATGCAATCCATGGACACCAGTGAAGATCACAATTTATTGAAGAAAAAAGGTTCAGTGTCACTGTCTTGTGGGGTTCAGATGACCCCACTCCCAATGTTTAAGTGCCTAAAATTGCACAAGGATTAACTTAAAATATTTTTTAATTCTTGTTCTGTCAGTCTTTTGACTTTGTCATCCATGTTTGATTGTTTAAAGTTCATGTTTGCTGAGAAACTTCAAAGAAATGTTTACCATTAAAAGCATTTTTTTTACCTTAGGGTGAAGAAAACCTTCTTGAATGGATCTGAGTTAAAGATATCTTTGTAAAGAGGAAATAAAACTTCCTTGAGGAGAACTAAAAACTTTGTCTCTGTAACCCTTGTGCTATCCTAGGCACTTTAACATTGGGAGTTGGTTCATCTAGACCAGTGTTTTTCAACCAGTGTGCCGTGAGAGATGATCAGTGTGCAGTGTGGGAAATTGCCCTTATTAACTGATCTAAAAACATTTTCCATCTCCAGGACATCAGCTCTGTGTTCATCCAAACAAACCCTGATTAAACACTGAGAAGTTAGGAATATGAAAGATCGTAAAATTCTTTGTGTTTATTTGATTGAATTAAAGACATTTTGATAAGAATGACGGTACCGCGATTTAGCTGCAGCTTAAGCTCTGTTTTAGGAAAAGTCCCGCCCCTCTAACTGTCTCCACCAATCATTCTTGGAGTCTTAATCACACGTCATCAGTCTGACCAATCAGAAGTGGTTAAAGTTTTCACTTCCTTGTTTCGATTTAGCTCATAAGTCTCTCAGTTCTAACAAAAATACGAGCTAAAGCTCGTCTTTAGCTTTCCACAGAATCCGGTTTCAGACCGTGGAACAAGTGAACAAAACAATGAAGCTCAGAGACGCTTGTCTTTCTGCGGTCGGCGGATTTTTCCACTACATCTCCCATGGTGCATTGGGTTAAAGTGACAGCGTCTTAGCGCACAATGATTTTCTCCTCTTAACGTCTTAAAACAACAACGAACTCACATCATACAGTTTTTGAATCTTCTAACTTAACTTTTATTACATCTTTATCCACAAAGACAAAGTTTTGAATGTATAATCCATACACATCTGTTTAGTTGATGTTGGTAAATCTTTTGTCTGCAGATCTTTCTGGTCACAACTTCATCATCATCGTTGGAGCTGTGATGAAGGTGGTGTTGATGTTTCTGGGTGTGGTTGCAGCTTTGGTCTACATGTACAGGAGGAGAACCAAAGAGAACGAGGACCAGAGAACTACAACAAGTACTTTCACTCTTTTACTATTCATCATCTTCTGATGTGGATGATGGCATTTCCTGTTTCTCTCTACTTATATCAATAACTGAAGGTGGAATCAGAAAGATTTGATCTTTAAAAACTGCTTGATCTTCTAATTTGTGTTTCTACAGGAAGAACCATTGAGGAAGATGATGAAGACGCCCTGTGAAGAAGAGATCCAGGAAAGCACTTTTGCAGAAAAAAATATTAGACAATTTTTCTTTTCAATTTGTTAACAATTTTATTACATTATTGCAGATACATTCAGTTTGCTGATTGTTTTTTTTCTATTATTAGATTTTTTTATTCTGTTCTGACATAAAGTCGATGGAGATGCAGGATTCTCTGTTGGAACTTTTTTAAAAATGTAACATTGCATCTTTAGCTCCAGTGTTTACATTTTTGGAGCTTTTAACTCTCTTTACCTTAAGAACATATTGTTTACATTTCTATTCTGCATTACAAGAAATTATGTTGTTTATCATTTGTAATGTTTTGTTCTGTTGCATAAAATATTTACAGCCTTTAAAATGAAGTTCTCTGTTGGAGTTTTTTTTTTTCTTTTTCTTTTTTTCTAATTGTGGCCAAATACAAAAGTATTTTATTCCAGTGGATGGTGTCTGGTAGCAGAAACTGTAAATCGGTTGAGTTGCTCTCAAAGGCAGCAAGTTTCAGGACAGGAAATGAACTTATTGGTGGAAAGGTTTTGTTGTAGTATCACAGGATGCAGCGAGAGTAGAATGGTGAATTAACTCCAGCTGTTGCTAGGCTTCAGGAATTTTCTGACTTAAAGCAAACAGAAATTTTTCAAAGACTTACAGCTGTTTTGAGCAAATTCTCTGGAACTTCACTCTACTCTTCAAAGCCTTTCTTCAGCGAATCTCACTTGCAAATATTTACTGTCATTCACAAAAAACACAAATATTTTGCATTTCATCATTGCACCAATGGCTTCTTACAGAGGACACATTCATTCATTCATTTTCTTGACCATTTTTCCCTTTTGGGGTCACAGGGCTGCTGGAGCCTATCCCGGCCACTTGTGGGCAAAGGCAGGGGATAACCTGGACAGGTCGCCAGTCTGTCGCAGGGTAGAATGTCCACAAACACACACCCATTCACACACTCACACCTGTGGACAATTTAGAGTTGCCAATTAACCTATGAAGCATGTTTTTGGATGGTGGGAGGAAGCCGGAGACCCCGGAGAAAACCCACGCATGGAGGGAACATGCAAACTCCACACAGAAATGTCCCCCGTTGATATAGTATCTGACATCCCCCAGCCGGGACTTGAACCGGAGGCTTTCTTGCTGTGAGGCAAGAGCGCTAACCACTGCGCCACAGAGGACACAATCAAGACTTTTCTGGTCAGAACTTCACTCAGAACCCCCACAGTGTTGGAAATCTCTGCAGTACTCACAGACATTTTACCAACAATCAGGGACATTACGATACCAAACCCAACATGTATAACCTACATGTGCAGCCAGAGTCCAAAATGGAAGTCACTAATCAAACATTAAGGACTCAGTTCTCTAATCAGATCTTCAATTCCAACGGATTACGTACGAGAGTGAGATGATCCGTCAAAAAATGGAAGAGGTGGAGGAAACCCTCCCACCAGAAGATCTCGAGTTGGAAGAAAAAATCCTCCAACTGGAAAAGGAGAACGAACAACTTCGAAATTAAAACAAAGAACTATGCAAACATCTCAAAACTGCTTATTACGGTGAGACATCCTACCTTGAAATAATGGAAGAGGAGGAAAAGTGGATAAGGAATGTTTCGCCTCTCCCAAGGAACTGCTGACGGTAAATTAATTATGCAACTTTTTTTGCGAGAGGGAAAATTAATTAATTAATTACGCCATGGAATGAGCGATGTTTAAGTAGAAAATGAAAAAGCTTTTTGGGGGATTGATTTTTAATTTTATTTTTGAGTCCGTTGTTGCAGTTACATTGTGAAAATGAAAAAAGCATTTCTGTTCATCCATTTTATTTGTCAAATTAGATATTTCTAATTAAATTTTGCTACACTTTTACCAGATAACTTTTTGAAAATGAAATGTTAAATACCATTTTCTTTATCATTTTAATTAAGTGACAATATGAGCAGTGTTGAAGAAGAAAAAGAAAAAGCCATTTGGCGGATTGATTGTTCATCTTAGTTTTTGGGTCAACGGCTGCAGCTTCATTTTGAAATTTTCGGTATTGATTTTTATTTTGAATTATGAGAAACATATGCTTCCATATATTACAAGGTTCAAGACTTGAAGCATCTATTCTAACTAGGAACATCAGTGACATCTAGTGGCGACATGCAGACATAACATAACATTTATTTGTTTTCCATCTGAACAATTTTTAAGGATTTAAAAAAACGTTCTGCTTGGAGATTGTTAATTTTATGTAGAACAACTTCCAGAATCATTGACTTTTTCCCCCCCAATAAACTTTATAGCACATTTTTCAGTTTACAGAAATTCACATTTATATGTGCAATAAAAAAACAATTACAAATATCAAACACACATATAGAACCAAACAACAATGATAATAATAGGCCCTGTGTGCGGAATCTGTGACTGCCACATACTTTTTCGACCTGCTATTTGTATATGTATGTCTATATTTCTCTGGAAACTCCAAAGTAAATTTGGATGATTTTACCATGAATGTTGAAAAGTTAGACTGGTATTTATTTTAATTATTTTGGAAACAGAAATGTTGATTTATGTTCTGGAATAAGTGCTAGTTTTAGATTTGATAAGGATTTATTAAGATTGGGCCAACTTGTACTAACATTGTATTCTTATTTGTTCATATTTTGTTCTAAAACATAACGTTTCTGCTTAGATAATATATAGTTGTCACTGTAATCAAAATAAACTACAACTAGGAACAGAAATCTATAGAACTGGCAAAATGATACCGGTTATTGGACTGAATAACATTTAATTTTAAGTTTTTCTATATTTTTTAAAGCTTATTTTCCCTTTTGAATGCTTGAGTGGAATTCCTTGTTTCCAGATTTTTGTTTCTTTTTATAATATCTCTTGGTAAACATTATTTGATGGATGGACAGTTCACTTTCCATTGAGTTTCTTCTTAAGAATAGTGTTCCATACTTATTTATAGGCTACTCTTTTGAAGTACGCTTTTTAGAAGTCAACCCGTTGTTTAGAAACCAGGCTGGAAACACACTTATCCCCATAACCAGTGAGCTCTTTAGGAACCACATCTGGCTCTAAACTAATTTATCTTAGGTTTGTTTGAAAGAAATGTTCTGGTAATTGAACACTAATCTGACATTGCAGGTTTAAAGTCAACTGATGCTTAAACTAGTTTGTTCCTTCAACTACTCTTTTACAATTTTAGTTTTTGCATCTTTAAGCGTTTGCATTTGCTGGGTGAGAGTCCCTCATGGAGTAATTATTTCTGTTTGATAAACATTTATTTTTCTCTAACTGTTTTTTTAAATACATTTGTAGAATTGCTTTTCTATTTTTTAGACTTGTTCTCTGCAGCACATTTTTTTTTTTTTGAAAGTACTTTTGAAAGGAAGATAACTTATGCATAGCACCTTTTTGTGGTGATTTACTGCCCTCCTCTCTACTCTGACCAAACTGCATCTTTGTTTTAGGTTTGATTATTTGATAAGATCCACGCGTCTACTTGGATATATTCTTTTCGGGTCTAGTTTTCCACAAAAAAGAAGGAAAACAAGAGTCATTTTGAGGGGGCACGTGTATTATCTTATATTTATTCACCATTAATGCACATTTTTAGCCTTTTATTTTTTTGAAAACGGGGCGCATGCGCAAGGGGCGGCGGCACTTCAACTATCAGACAGCAAGGAAACCGAAAAGATTAGATTGTCTGAACTTGCAGAGGAGTAGATTTACGAGGATTGATTCCAAGCTGGTACATAAACCTGCGGTCAGGTGAGCTCCTGCACGTCCTTTGCTTGCTTTGTTCGTCCGTTTTGTAGTTTCGCTCCAGCTGTCACACAGCTGGATCCGCACCCGTGAGACACGGAAGTCCGGGTCTGACCCGGTCCAGTTGTAATGTGACCTAAACCGCGTGAAGACCACCGAGCTGCTGTAATAGTTTCCACTTCACTCAACCATCACTCTGAGTTTAATAAAAACTATCTGCAGGTTGAAGATTATGCCTTAGGTGGGGCGTAAACTCGAATTTACGACAGAAAAGCTTTACATTAACGCGACGTGGATTTCGGACAGAATTGGTTAATTTATCGCAAATAAATAATGATGAGTTTTTGTTAAAAAGCCCGTCTTTAATTCTGCAGATATTTTAAATAAAACTGTCCATTTTAGTGTAGTATGAACGTTTAAATGACTGTCGGAGTTTCTTGTTACTGACAGATTCAGGAATAAAATAAAATCATACAGGTGAGCATTTTAAAGTAAGGTTAGCGGGTCGGAAAATAGAGTTTCAGTCAACCACAATATACATTTCTTTGGCTTTTAACAGTTCTTAAAATGTTGCATATATTTTCAGACGAGCCTTATGTGTGGTTATAACCCCTAAAAACGCTAATATCGCCTAAATTAAGACTGATAAGACTCTGTTAGCTAACATTTGCTGTGATGCAACTAAATCTTTTTCAATGTAACTTAGAAAAAAAAAACAAGAAGGATTTTGTTTTTCTGGAGCACTTGAGCGTGTTTGAACACACCATAAAAAAGCCCCCAGCAATGATCTCAGAGGCAATTGTTCACGTTCAAATAGTCTGGAGGAAAACAACAGAGAGAAATGTGATATGAAGTCTTTCAGGGAGCATCCCAAACGTATTTGTTGTCGAATAAATGTAGAGCTGCCCAAAGCAAGCTTTCTTGCAGATTAGAGATCTTTTATACTGATCATTAAATTCATGCAAAATATCATAAAGAATACTAAACATTCATAACCAACCTGTTTTGCTGCCCTGCAGTGGTACTAATTCACTCCACCCTATTTTAGGATTCACTAATATCTGATATTTTTACTTCCATATGTCAAAAGCTTCACATATATATTCATACTTTAAATATTTAAATACCCACTTCTATAAATAAATTGTGTTTTTGACATGTTTATGTGGCTTTTGTCTGATGATGGAGAACATATTTAAAGGAAAGTAATCTTAAAATTGCATTTCTGAGTATTTCTTCAAATTGTTGCAAAGAGTTTTATTTATTGAAAAAGTCTGTATGTTGAAATTCTCCTTTAGCTTCTTTTAGAACAGGAACCTTAGCTCCTATATTCTTTACATTGTTTTACGTTCTGATGCATTGTTTTTACTCTATAAGTGCCATGACTGATCCTTAGATTGCCGAAATAGTTCTAGATGTTGGATTAACTATTAAAGGAACTCATAAATATAAAATGATCATCAAATACTTTTGTTTAGAATTTTATCAGATTATTTCTTTCAGATGGTAAAAGAAAGGTTACACGGAAAATGAAATCGTGGTTGATGAGATGTTAGGAATCCCGTCTGACAGCAGAAACTGTGATGAACTTTCTTTGTTTTGCCTCCATTTAACAGACTGCTGACACTGCTGAAAACGTATCCTACGATCCCTCCCCACGTCTTTGTGTTGACTAGAGATATGACTTTCCATCAATCATATCTTTGTCTGCGATTGGCTTGTCTGTTATTCCTGTTCTCCTTCAAGCCCTCATCCATGCCCCTTGTGTGTGTTTGAGACAGGTGATGCCTGAAGGATCTCGCAGCTCGTCCTCCCTTGAACGAAGGAGTGAAGGTAAGAAGCCTCACCTTCTTCTTGGTGAGAAATGTTTACAGTCATCAGTCGCCTGAATGCATCCTCGCCTTCCTCTATGTCCAGTTTGACAACACACACACACACACACACATTTACTGTCTTTGTGTTGTGATAGTCAATCTCCCCTCTTGTTTTGTGTAGGAAAAAAACAAGACATAGGAGTGTTGTAATGGCAACAACACGGAGGAAACCAAAGATTAGACATTACAGGAAACTAATTTGATTTTTCTACTTTGGTGTATAAATAACAAAACAAAAATGCAAAAAGTGTAAAAAAAATGCTGATTAAAATAATAAGTCATTCTGTTCATAACATGTTGTTCCTTTTAATTCTAGAAAACAGGTTTTATGTTTTTTTTGGTCTTTAAATACACCTTTACGACATCGTGAGGTGTTCATCAGAGTACCTTACTAGGAATACTGCCATTTAATAAATATATTATTTCCCTTCTAGCCTCCTCCAGGCAGGTGTCATTTGTTGGAAACAACAAGACCTTAGAGTGTTTTAATAGCAACAAATCTGTAGAAATTTAAGAACGAACATTGCAGCAAGTCATTTTTTGATTCCTCCTTTAAACATGTGTTCATGTAGCCAAATAAAAATATAAGACATGTAAAAAATTGATAATTAAATCAATAAATTATCATGATAATTATTTACTTTAAATATGTCTGGCTGCATATCAGGTTCTTGGTTCTCATTAACTGAATCTAACTGTTGATTTTTATTTTTGTAATAAATAAAAAAGTTTGAGGCTTTTTTTGGCCCCTTGGATGCACCAGGAGGTGTTCATCACAGTTCCTTTCTAGCAATCCTGTCATTTTATATTTTCTTTCTTTATTAGCCTCCTCCAGGCATTTTCTTTGCAGGAAACAACAAGACCATGGCGTATTTAAATAATAAATGAAATCAAAGGATGAACATTACATTAAATCCTTTTGACTTCTTCTTTAAATTGTGAATTTAACAAAGCAGTTCTATAAAAATGTTAAAAATGTTAACTAAAAAAATGTATTCACATGACACTTTCATTCTGATGAGATGCGGTTCTTTACATCCTAGAAAATAGTTGGCTTTGATGCATATTCCCCCGGGTTGCTCATGAAAGTCTCGCTTCTTATAAACACTATCTAACTTGGTTTTTTTATACACAAAACTTTAAGCTTTATTGTCATTAAACTGACTTTTCAGACCGCTGTAGGTGTTCATCAGGGTTCCATACTAGGAATGCTGTCATTTTAAATACTCTTTTGTTTTAATTATCTCCCAACTGCAACACTTATGCTCTTTAACCAGCATGGTACCCCCCCTCTGGAATTAGGCTTTTCCTTTAAAGTAAAGAATAAATACGATATTTAAAGTTTAAAAGTTCTTAAAAGCCTGTGCCTAGAGAGATAAAACACATTAATTCTGTATTCCAATTTACTCACATTAGTTTTCTGTAAAGAAACAAAAATAGAGTTTTAGAAGTAAAAAAAAGTTTATTCTGAAATTTAAAATGTTTTTGGAGAATTATGTTTTGTATTTTTTATTAGAGCAATAATTACCAGTACTTTTTTACTATGAGGGTTGTCATGTTTTAATTAATGTTTCCGTTATTTACTACCCGTGAGGGATATCATGTGTTTGGATCCATAACTCCAGAGTCAAGATCCTTCTAGTATCAGATCCAGGATTTGTAGCTGGTTCGCTGTTCGGTGCAGTCCCGGCTCATCACAGATCGGTCTTTGTCTGCGTGGATGTGAGCAGTCTTTTTTTTCCTCTGCGGTGGAGGGAACCGGCAGTGCTCTCGTCCGTCTGTGGGACAAAGAACGGGTGTCTTCAGAGCTCTGTTTGTTGGAGCTGAACCTACACCTGCAGAATGCCTGACCTTTTTTGCATACATTTAAGGCAACGTGTAAAGTAAGGGTTAATGGCCGACAAAGTGTGCGTTATTACTTTTTAAGTAAAGTGCGTTAAAAAGTAATAATGCACACAAGGCCATTAACCTGCTTATACCATGGTCACTTACAAAAGCAATACATATTAACCAGTTTTTAGTCCTGAATTCTTGTTTTTTTTCTTATTTGGATCGCCTTTCTCACAAAAAGCGGACTATTTGTTACGTAACAAATAGTCCGCGATGCGCCGCACCACCACTGCAGTCAAAATCCGGCACACTTGATGTGGACAGTGGACAAAAACACAGAGTATCCAAATCCAGTCTGAAGACCCGAGTTACTTCTGGTGCATCTACTTGTGTGTATCGTGGATACAACTCATGTTGTGTCCAAAAGGCGGCTGCTCCTCACCCTGAGACTAATTGGATTAAACCCCGCCCCCTCCTATTAGAGCTGCAGGCTCTTTCTCCTTAACTGAACAGACCTGAGGAGGCTTGTTCCTGCGTTATTCTGGTTTTAGGCTGACTTTTTGTTGTTTTTCTGCCCTGAAGAATATGCTCACCTGAAGGTAAGCTGGAATTTCAAAGCCACTTCTAAAATCTGCAAATTGTTTGACGTCAAACGCGACTTTGTCCTGAAGTCCTGGCAGATAAACATGGGGTCAGCAGAATCTGTGCTCTAAATGTACATAGGGTTGTTGTTGATTTTTTAGGGTGGAAAAGATTGAGTCCATGGTGCTCTGACAAAATGAGAGGACTTTTGTTCTTTAAGTAGACAGGGTTGTGCTGCAGGGCAAAGAACATCTAATCCAGAAGGTCATAACTTTGATGGTTGCTGTTGCCGTAGTAACAACATGCCTCTCAGAACTGGAAGCAATATTTAAGATATTGATCTGATTATTTGGGATTGTTTCTGCATCGTGTGTGTGTTCACGTGAGTGTGTGTGCTGTACTTATAGCTCACCTTGCGTCAGATGCCTCATTATAGCCTCAGGAACCAAGCTGGCTGCACCAGCCTGTGTTATATAACACAGAAAACATGAAATGGTTGAGACTGATTTATTACTCATTCAGGTAACTTTTAAGATTTAGGCGAGTCTTTAGTGGGTTCCACCAGTTTTTCTGGTTTTTATTGCGCAGGTACATTAGCCAGGTAAAGTCACCTTTTAGGACTTTGAGGGCAGGGCCAGTATCTGTTGCTTATAAGACTCTTATAAGTCATGAATCATATTTAATTTGACTTTAACCATCACATTTCTGATAAGCTGGTTAATTTTTATTAGCTATGGCAGTGTTTTGGTTACCCAGCAATAGAAGTACATTTCATCATTGTTGAATGTAATCACAAAATGCCTTATATTAACAGTTTTTTAGTTGTATTGACTTTTTACCAACTGTTAGAATAGATTGCAACTGTTATTACTGTAAAAATAAATCACCATGCATGCTGTTGCAAATTGTTTTTATTTATTTACTTTGGCAATATTGTACATTTAGGGTAAAATGATTACTAACCCTGAACAGACATCTGGAATACAAGTATTAATATTTAAGTGTTACTAACACATATGTCACCATAAATTTAAACTGGTTCTTCTACCTTGTCAGACATTAGATTTGTTTCTTTGTTTTATTGAACTTTTAAGAGCCACTACCATTGATGAAACCGCACAGAGCCTTATACCGTTTTCTATTGCTACTCCTGAAGAGAGCAAAAATAAGAGCAACTAATCTTCCGCTCATCACTATTGATGGTACTCTAAAGTATTACAAAAATATTGTACATTTGATGTAAGTTTGATTCTAACTAACATCAAAGAAACCAACATTAAAATAACATCAAGGAATTAACAAAGCTTGCAAAAGCCAAAAGTTGAACCTAATGCAAAATTAGGAGCATTCTTAGTAGTATTATTCATAAAATCCAAAGCTCTTAGTGTAAAAATTGTCAAGAATAACGAGGACTTTTAGGAGCCTATAAGGGTCGTTGGTTCATGAGCTCTTTATTGGTTCACCACCCACCAATGGAAAAGGGAGTAAGGTCTTGCAGTTACCAAAAAAAGGAACTTTAGTCTTTTTATTTTGATTTCTTTTCAAATAGATCATAGTGATGGTTTGTTTTGTGATTTTAGGGTAAGCTATTTTAAGAAATGCATGTTTCGTGGGATGTTTATAACCGATGGTATACCTTTGGTATATGGTACCCAAGCAGTAATAGTGGTTTTATGATTTTCATACTGAGCTTGAGCTCACTGTTGGCCCACTTCTGAAGACAGCTCTTAACTGGGTTAGCTTAAACTTGCTAACAAAAGAGAAAGGGGTTAAGGTGGTTTAGAAGATGGATGGACGGATGATTGGATAGACATATTTGGGTTTGTTACAGTTTATTAGTGTGAGATGGCCCTTTGGTGCAGACTAAACAAATTAACCTTGGTTCCTCTTAAAGTTCAGTTCCGTTTATTCAGCAGACCAAAGTGCAAAAGTGAACCAAGGTGAGTAAGTGACATCAGCTGGTGCATTAAAACTCCATTCTCGAACTCAAGTTCAGTTAGTAAGAATCAGCAAAGTGTTGGTAAGCATGTCGTCAATAGATGTGTTTATTGGAAATAAAAAAAAGGAATATTCATTTTCTTTGTTTATTTTTTGTTTGTCAGCACTTGTGTTGGGAAATAACCATCCTCAAAAGTGCAGTGTGAAAGAAACTAAATCAAAGTGTTGAACTGAACATGTCCAAAGAGAACAAGGTACCCTGATGTCCAAATCAAACCAACTTTGACCATTTCTGGCACCTGGTTTACCACACACCTCTAGCTAAGATTGTTTCTTCAATGATGCATCATGGTGTGGCCGTGGTGCAAAGGTAGAGCGGTCAACCTCTGTTTTGAAGATCCCTGGTTTGGTTCCTACCTTGTCTACACATGTGTTGAAGTATCCTTGAACAAGACACTGAGCCCCACATTGTTCCTGGTGATTGAGGTTGGTGCTGTGTGCTGTTACGTACACATCAGGCTTGAGTGGGGTGTTCAATAGTGTGCTGAACGTGGGTTTTTAAATATGCTATACAGTGTTTACACTGGACTGTCACTACCCATTACTACTGCAAGCCTACTCACAGTTGGAATAGGCTTGGTCAAAGCGGGCTTTTTCTGTCACAGCTCTATTCCAATATATGAAAGACTTGGTCTCATATTTCTGGCTGGGCACAAGCCACAATTTTTCATCTCTCCTTCATGAACAATTTTCAAACCGTTGGCACTTTTGTGTTTTGAAAAAGGAGGACGCTACCCATATGTCACTACCAAATCCGAGTCCATGATTGGTCAAAGTTCAACTAGTTTAACTGCGCGTTTTGGAGCTGGATAAAAACGTGCGTAGCGACGCACTAATGTGGGAGTTTTGAATGCGGTAGCCCGAAACGCATATATGTGTGTGTTTACATAGACTTTCCATTGAGAGTGGTCTCTTGAACACGTGTTTCCGAGCCCAGTCTGAATGTGGCATAAGGTAGCAGAGCTTGAATGTGTGTATGAAGGAAACTTTGACTGTGAACCGGTTTGGGCCCTAGAGCAATGTAGAAAAGTGCTGTATAAATATACACTATCATCTTTAGTGTCAGGTTGGAGAAAGATCCTGGCCTGATCTCCAGCTCCTCCACAGTACCCGATACTGTGCAGTTCAGGTCGGCCTAAATAAACATGTCGTAATGAGCAAACGCACTAAACACACGAGGTAATAAAAGGTGGGTGTGCTGTTTGTGTTTCTGGCAGGTGGTTCATGACTTATCAGTAGAATTAGCTGTAACTGTCGCTACACTGTCCTCTGAACTCTTGCCCAACTTTCCCTTTTGCATCAAAGTTGTGTAGAGTGTTTTGCTTCAGGTCACATGATCTCCACACTGCAGAGAGCGACCATGTGGGCTTCACATGCACGGACACTGTAGCACTGGCTGCTGTCGGCTGGAACAGAGCGGAGGTTATTGTGTTATTAGTTGTGCTGGATTACTTCACCGCTTCATCCTCATTAGTTCAGATTAAATCGTGCGCTTTCCTGGCTGCCAGCACCTCTGAGGCCTCTGCTTTAATATCTGTAGCTGATGAAAAGACCTTCAGTGGAATCCTCCTACTCCACTTTGATTTTCAGAGCTGTTGTTTTAGCAGGCTATTGGGAAACAAAGTGTTCTCAGAACGAGGCGTTCCAGGCTTGAAGCAGTTCTGACTCGCCTGCCGGAGTAGAAATTCCTAGTTTTTACTGTTTACCTGCATTTTCTTAACAAGTGACTCACCTGCGTTTTTTGTACTTCCTGCCTGAGTCACTTCGGCTGATTGAATGTGTGGGTTTCAGAAAGAGGTTGATTATCATGCTGTGAGTGGGTCTAAAATGATTCTGCAGTGCAAACTCAGTTTCAAAAGAACACCCAACTTCTCTAAAAATTACATTTTTGTAAGTATTTTACACACCTCGGTGTGAAATCCCTGACCACCTGAGTAAACCTGTTCCTCAGCAGCTTCAATGGAAGTGTAGCCATGGCTGTGAATGGTTTGTTGGTCTGGCTTTACAAGAACTGCAGCTGAAGACGTTCAATACCGCAACTTTTAGTGAGATCCATCACATGATCTCACTGGACTGTAAATGTCTTGAGTTATAAACTAATTTAAGCTGTTTGAGAATCTTCTAGGTTTTATGTCTTAAATTGACATTTTTGACATTTTGTCATTGAGATTTTCTTTTTTTTTATTGCACAGCACTAGTGATTGAGAAACAGCATCTTATTGTCTTGTGTATCTACAGGCACAAAAAAAGCAAAAGACTTGTAAATCAATGCACTGCAGATGCAGGGCAATCAAATTTCAGATTTCAAATTAATTTTATTTATATAGCACCTTTCATGAAAAGAAAGACAGCTCAAGGTGCTGTACATAAAAACAAAAACAAATGCAGAGAAACACCAACCACTATTCGTACAATAAAGTACATTAAGTTAGCCCCGCACAATAAAATACACAAAGACAAACACCAGTGGAAAAAATAAATAAATTAAAAAACTCTCCAATCAGTTGTAATATGTCCTCCATCATCAAAAAAGTGCAACAAGAGTATGTTAAAAACACCATTTATACTTTAGTGGGTCTTTTGGAGCATTTTACACTGAAATTTAGTGCCTTGGCAGGTTAATCAGAGCTGTAACTGAGCTCTACCTTATAACTGGACTATAAATGGGTTTTAACGGGACTTTAGCTGGACTAAGCCAGGGCTGCATGTTGGCCTTAACAGTGTTTTAAATGTGGTGTTTGTTTTTGGCCATAAATGGGCTTTAACTGAACCAAAACAAGACCATACCTGAACTAAATATTTCTACCAAATGAGCTGATTCAGCTGTGTTACATTGTTTCATCCAGACTATATCTGAGTTTTACAAGAAGCTTTTATTATTAACTGGATCACAGCTGGACTTTCTTTGGGCTTAATCAAAGCTTTGACAGAACTCAATACTGGGATTGAGTTGAATCTTTGCTTTGACTGAAACTTTAAATGGCCTGTAATGAAGCTGTTGTATTTTTATTACTGCAGATCTACTTTTAACTGGGAACTCTCCAACCTTGAAAGCAAAAAACAGAGAATATAAGAGCTCTTCCTGAGCTATAAAGAAGCACTTACTAGGAATTGCCAAGCTGCATTTCTGCATAGTTTAAATTCCTCTAAAAGTAGGGATGTTAGTCACTGAGTCCTCAGAATTACATCAGAATAACTATTTATGACATTTTTTTAGTATAATTGTTGTCTCTAAAAAAAGCTATCATCATTAACAAAGACTCCAGAAAGTAATTCAGCAAGAACCACAAACACATACAGCTGTCATTGTTACTGCTGCCATTATTTAAAAAAAATTTACTTTTATTTATCCCACAATGGGGAAAATGTTCTCCGCATTTTGACCCGTCTCCTAGGGGGAGCGGTGAGCTGCAGACTAGCTGCACTCAGGGGGGCGACAGCTGGCTGGGGAGAGAGGGGATCGATCCGCCAACCCTTCGGTTGTTGGACAACCTGCTCTACCGCCTGAGCTAAACTGCCTCAAACGCATTTAGGTGAAACAGATTCAAACTCTGATGAAGTAGCTCATACCAGAGAACGGTGTGGCTGCTGCATCTCTGGTCCAACACTGCATCACACGGGAATGTCAGTCAAGTATGATGGATTAGCAGATCTGGAAGAGTGCTATGAAAGAGCTTGACAGTTCACACAGTATGAGCTGTTTGGACAAAAATGTTTGACAGAAGAGGAACTGCTTCCCTGTGAAAACATCCCCAGAATGTCAGCTGTAGTCTAAAATCCTCTCAACAAAAAGAAAGAAAAAAAAATATTTGTTCACGTTTTGATGTAATTAGAGCTCAAAGTTTTGCATTATTACTGACGCGTTTTTATCTTACTGGCAGGCAGTTGGACTCATGTTAAAATGTTTACTTTCTTCCGTCTACTTGTCCATAATTGAAGGTCGTTGGGTTAGACAGAGTGTGCCCCTGTCATTGTGTCCGTCCCACTTTCGTCTTCATTTTGTTGGCTGATGTCAGACATTACAGGTTCAGTGGGCAGAACAAGGTTCAAGTAGTGTTCTGTTGGATCCACTCATCTGCAAATCAAAGAAACACACCACTGATATTTAAAAAAAAATTAATCATCTTTAATTTAATGAAATATACTTAATTTTTAAGCTATTTTGGCACTTAAACTTATCTTTACTTGGGTTGCTTCAGCGTTTTTTAGCTATTTATTCAACCTGTTTGATTTAGCAAACTTCAGCTTCTTATTTGGACATGAACAAAACTGCTTCAGCATCTCCAGCAGTCGCATTCAGCTTGCAGCATTTACACTGTAATGCAATACAGTATATCTATTTGTTTATATTCTCTGGCAATGTTTTTTCTGCTTTTAATGTCTAATTTAGGACAGAAAATTGATCTAATGAATTCAATTTCTACCTCAATTTATGAATTGCAGTGATTTTTATTCTATTTTGTTCATTTTCATTTTGGTCCTAGTATGTGTGATACATTAACATCACATCCACATTTTGTTTAGTAGAAGGGAACATTTGTAAATCCCCGAAATGAGCATCATGTGGACTAACTATAGATTTGTCTGCTGTCACTTCATGACAACATATCAGGCATGAAGAACTCTGTTGTGTCTTTAAAACAGATGGCCTTTATACGCGTCAAGACAACCCCCAACACCCACACACACAAACACACACACACACAGACACACCCCAGAGGCGCTCTGGCACAAACAAACCCAGAACAGTGAAGACTCTGAAAGAGGCGTTGCTCGAGCTGCAGAAACTGTTTGTTTTCCGTCAACATGAGAGTCGCTCATCTTCACAGAACATATTCCATCTGCAGTCAGAAACAGTGACACCTGCTAGAGGGTTTTAGCATTATTCAGTTTTTCTTTGAATAAATGTTTCTTTAGGCCATTTTGGAGACAAAAAAAAAAGAAAAGAAAAAAAGTCACCTGGTTGAAGTTTTGAACGATCACACTCATTCCCCCCTCTAATTCGCGTATAAAATGCCCAGCTTTAAAACTAAAATGTCATCCTCCTCTTCCTCACTGTGAAGGGCCTTCTCAGCCCATCCGTCCCCCTGCAGAGTTCAGTCGACCTTTGAATCAGTCAGAATCAAAGTAAAAAGGTTAGCGACCACAGCAGTAAGAGAAGAGAAGGTGCAGGATGTTTATCCAGTTACATCATTTTGTATCCAACCTTCAGCAGCCAACAGTAACATGGTAGGGCTTTCACAATATTTTGCATATTTATTAGTGCATCATGTAAATTATTCACCTCTAAAAGGACTTTCGTCGACAAAACTGAAGAGAATCAGCAGAGTAGAGTAGATGTTAAGCTGAACATTTTAGTGCTCTAAAACTGATGACAGTATTAAAACATTTGTTTAAGAATCTGTGGGGATGGATTGGTGGATGGAAGGACAGACAGATGGAAAAATAGATGGATGAAGGGACAGACAGATGATCAATAAATGCATGGAAAGACCTGGATGGGTAGTTTAATGATTGAACAGATGTGTGGATGGATGAATGTGAGATAAATGGATAGATGGATGGATGTTGGAAAGATGAGTAGATGGATGTGAGCTACATGGATGGATGTGTGATGGATGGATGGACAGATAAAGGTGTGGATGGACAGATGGATCTGGGACAGATGAGTGGATGGATGGATGGATGGATGGATGGATGGATGGATGGATGGATGGATGGATGATCAAGGGTAGCTGGCATGAGCGCCTCAGTTGTCTCACATTTTCTCTAACTTGTGATCAGTTCAGGTCCCAGAGACAAATATTCCAAATTATTACAAAATGCTTTTTTTTTCACACAGTAGAGCTGATTCAGGTAGTGAAAAATTGTTCTTACGTAGGTTCTGCCTGTGCTCCAAACGTAATGTTTGTTAGCCTGGATTTGACCACGCCTGTAAAAGGTTCAGATGTGGATTAAAGTATTCAAAAACAGGTCAAAGTCCGAATGCTTGTCACTCTGAGAGCCTGTCTGACTGCTTGCAGAGCACCTGTCCAGGTGACAGACGGAGATCCTCCAGCAGGGTCGATCTCCCTGCTGCTACAAAAACAAACAATGAATCTCGGGAGATGTTTGCTTGCTTCCTCCCTACTGTTTTTTCTTCACGACTGAGGAAATCCTCCACCTCCTAAGTGGGGTTTCTCCCTCTCCCTTGATTTTCTTTTTTTTGATCCCACCTTCCAAAACTCCTCCTCCTTTCCTTCCCTCTCTTTTGGTGTTGAACCCTCAGCTGTGCTTTCATTTCCTTGCTGAACGAATGTCCCTAAAGTCATAAAAATCTCCTCCGGCGTGGCGCTTTTTGGGGATCATCTGCGAGCCGATGGGGTATCAGAGGAACGGGGGGCGCAGTCTGGGAGGGGGAGGAGGGAGAGGAGGTGTTGCTGTTGTGAGGTGTTCATGTTCAGAAGAAGAGGTGAAGATTTCCTTCAAGAGTGTAGGTGATGACCGGCGGCTCAGATTGGTGTTTGGCCGGCGCTGGTTCGGTGAGTGTTTTTCATTTATAGATCATCTAATTTGTAAAATTTCTTTAGTTACGAACTTTTAAGATGCTTTCAGTTGACTTCGTCTACTTTCTGCATAGAGTTTGTGCTCTTAGGCTAGGTTGTGCTCCTCTCAAACATTTGAATGTAAACTCTGAGCTCTGACTGGTCCACAGACTCATATCAGCTCTTTAAGGTCCCTCCTTTCCTGCTGGGTCAGTGAACGCCTCTCTGACTTCACTCTGGCAGGAAGCCAGCCAGCCAAAGGACAGCCGTGTTTGAAGCTGGTTACATTTAAACATATCCTCCTCCTCCTCCTCTTCCTCCTGCTGTTGCAGAACACAGACAATCATATAGCTGGACAGTTGAGTTTAGAGTCTCTGTAGTTTGGTCTTTACAGACAGCAAAAAGGCCTTTCAAGTTTATAGAGCTACCTCAAATTTACCATACTTTTTAGCACCCTCTTTCTTAGGATATTCTTAGAAAAATAAAAGTTCTGGATTGTTTAATTTTTTAAAAATAGTTTTCGTCCTGCAGAGCTGCCCAACCCTGGTCAATAAGATCGGTAGATCTGATAGGTTTCTTGCATATCCGGTCCTCTGTCATCAACAGTTTTTCGATAGGTGGTAGATCTTAGAGATTATGGTTGAGCAACCTTGGTCCACACTCTGCTACAATTTTTTTTTTTAGTGAAAAGTGTTTGCAGGTTTTTCAAGACATTTTCTATCTCTTACTATTACTTGTAAACGTTATTGATTTGCTAAACCTCTTTAAAACCCAATTAGTAGTCAAACAGCTGTAGATAAAGTGTCTAATTTCAGGATGAATCAGTCAGTGTATCCAGAAGTTTTGATTTTTTTCACTTGCTATATCTCCATTTATTGTAGTCAGCAGCTTATGGGCATCCCCCTGTTATCTGCAGCATTTTCCTTCAGGGAATATAAGGACATTTGTGCAGATGCAAGGCAACTAAAAGTACTAAGACAATATTTAAAAAAAAATTGTTCCAAGAAATATAATTTATTCAGAAAAAAATAATTTATTCCTGATTTCTCAACATTATGTTGTCAATAATCAGTTTATTTCATAGATATAAAAAAATAGATATCACAGTTCAGGTTATGCTTCATGATGCTGATGCTTAGCAGTTCCCATTGGTATTTTAATTATGCCGTTTTTAGGCAAATAAAAAAAACTTGTCGTTTTTCTAGTGTCTGTAGAGATTAGAAATTCGACTCTGAGTTGTGGGACCATTGGCGTTGAACTACCCCACTTACCTTCCCCTTATCATTGCTGAGAGCTGTCTGTTTACATGCTTTCACGCCAGCTTACAGTCCGTCACACCCTAAACCAAACATTACCGGTGCAACAGAAATAGTGAGCACAATTTGAGCCATCCAGCCGGACATTATTAGGACCAGATGGCAGGTCGGAGCAGAGCAGGAAGCATGTGACCCGCCCACTGTATTTTCTACACCACAAAAACACTCTTTTTTAAAAAAAAAAGGCATTTTCTCGTCAATGATTTGAATAAATAAATACTCAGAAATGCAAGTGTGAGATTAATCTTTTTCATATATGTCCTTTATCTTCAGAAAAAATACTACAAAAACATGTCCAAAACACCCGAAACCTTATTTTCATTGGAGTAGGTCTCTGAGTACAGTTCCTGATAACTTAGCTTTAAGAGATTTTTAGCAACACATTGTTGGGGATTATTTTTTATTTTATTTTGCAGAAACCTTAGGAGTCTCTGTTTAATATTGTTAAAAGACCCTTGAGAATGTTTTTTTTTTGATTGAACAATTGTTTTTGTGTCTTGTGTCCCAGACGGACTACTTGTGCCTCTGCTATATAGGTTTTGGTCTAAACCCTCGAAGGACGGCGGTATGTTCACGATCTTCCACCTCAAACCGACATCCAATCTAATCGGATGGATAAACGGCTCTGATTCTAAAAAAAATAACAATAATAATCTTGATGATCACTCACTGATTCCTTCACTTTGATTTAAATCGAGGCAAACCTATTGTTGGGATGTAAAATAAGTTAAGGTAAAAATAGTTCTGTATGTTTGACTTTACTGAAAAAGCTCATTTCAGTTTAAAAACCTGCCGTGCTGAAGAAAACAAGAGTTCTGTTTAGATGAAAAAGGACCAGAAATGGATTGATATAGTCTTGTATTCCAGAAAATGATTTAGAAATAAAAAAAGCTTCAAATCAAAACCTGTGAATGTTTTGTCCTTTACTCATGCTACAAATCAACAGTAATTTCTAATGTTGGCCGTGTTCTGTGCATGTTCTTGATCGTCTTTAGTCACACAGGCGTTTCTGGTTGGATCAATATGGGAAATTCTAATGATTTATATGGTGACTGTTGATGCTTCATTTCCTCATTGTGGCAGACTATATCCTTCACTTTCATGTAGAAAGCAGGCTTTCCCAGGGCTATTTGTGAATGTTAGAAAGGTTTAATGATTCTTTACTTTCAAAGATAAGAAGATAAGATGTTCACATGCCTAGCATTTTTGAGTCAGAAGATTCAAGTATTGCTTCATCCACTCAGACATAACTTTTGTCTGTTAACAGCGAGTGGGAGGACTTTTTTAGACAAAACATTGAAAGCAAACCTAATGGTGTTCAACCTGTCCAAGTCCAAGGGTGGAAACTGGTCCAAGCTGGTTTCTTTGGATAGTTTCCTCTTTTAGCTCATCTGAACTCCATTTTCACGTGAACCTTGAGCAGGTTTGTTTTGGCTAATATCAGCGCCGCAAGTGTGAACATCAACACCAGGATATAAATCAGGTGAAAAAAAGTAGAGAGGGGCCTTTACTTGTTCACTTTAGAGGACCAATCCCCGTTTTTCTTTTTCTTTTTTTTTAAATAACATTTACTGGTTAGTTCCAAGCTCACATCGGCTTTACGTTACACTGTCGCTGAACTGCACAATTAAACATAGACCACTGCTTTCAGGTGGACCAAAATTCAGAGGAGCTCCTACTAAGTAGACCATCTAAAAATAAATAAATGAAATAAGAAGTATTTGGTGCAGATTGACTGTTTCTGAGAAGTGAATTGAGTGACTCCTCCCCCCTGGTGCTCTAATTAGGAAGTACCCGCTGGTTCCAAGAAGCCAGAGAGGGCTTTATTGACATTTTCTCCTGAAACTGCTTGCAAGTGGTAGGGGCGTGGAATTCTAACAAGCTCACACCTTATTGGCGAGCGTGGTTGCCTTAGAAACGATGACTCAGACTGAATGACTTGGACATGGTCTAGCTCAAATAAGGCGGTGTCCATATTGGGTAAAGCGGCGATTAAATTGAACCAGAAGTTAGTCATTTTCTACTCGCTCAGTCTAGTTCTCATATACAGTCAATGGTGCGGACTAAGCTCTCTACCTTATCCCAAAACCTAGAAAAACGGTCGTTTTCTGGAACGTTGTTTCTCCAGAGTTCCTTTGAAATTCACCTCTGAGATGGAATTGATGGCGTAGAGCAACCTCTCCCCCCCTTCCCCTTGTTGCTGAGAACTTGTACCAGGGAGCTAGTGGCCTGCCCAACGTATTTTCTATGTCACAAATAAGCTCTTTTTCTAACAGCATATTTTTTCGACTCCTAGTGAAAACAATCTAAACAAATACTCAAAAATGCAATTTGGAACTTAATTTTCTTAACATTTGTCCTCCATCATCAGAAAAATGCCACACCAACAGGTTAAAAACACCAAAAAAAAACATTATCATCTGAGTGGATGTTTAAAATTATATATATTTTTTGTCCCGTGGATCATCTGAACTTTCTTCCAGCATCTTTCCGGTGCATTCACTCTGGCATCTTAGGTCTTACCAGAGTTCATGTCCTCAGATCATCCAATTTGTTTGGCAGTTGTGAATCTCACCTGAACTCCAGCGTCTCAGTTTACCAACAATAGAACTCTGAAATGTATGTATATAAGTGTAAATGTCAAAGAGAGGTCTAGGCAGAACAAGGAGGAAAAAATCCAGCTCTCAAGCAATGCAGAAGACGTAGAGATCCCCAAAAAGTTACAACATGTCCCACCATTAAACAGAGGACTAGTGAAATAAAGGTTTTGTAGTTTTTTTCTTTTCCTGGTCAGAGTTTATGTTGAACTTGAAGACCCACTTTGATCATCTTTTCAACTATTTAAAAAGCGTTCCCAGTGGTCTTTTAATTAGAACGACCAGAAACGTGATTTTCATCTAAGTGGGTCTTTAATAACTAAATAAGCTGCTGTTGTAGCCTAAATCTGTGGTCAAATATTTGTTAGACGAGCTTGAGCAATTCTATTCTTGAGAATCAGTTTGCTGTGATGGTTGGTGTTACTGTTGCATTTAAGCAGAAGGATCCATTTTAGTGACAGAATTATTCTCTTTCTCTTCAGAATCCTCCCGCCTGTCCACCGCCTCCATCAGCAGTGATGAGCGCGCTTCTTCAGATTCACCCTACAACTCATCCGAGCCGCCGCCGCCGGGCCAGCGACCGCTGAGCCAAATAACATGCTCTTCCAGCGATGACAACATCGCCCCCCCTCAGCTTTCTGCCACATCTTCAAGCCCAGAACTGAACCAGAACCAAATCCCCGGTGGGGGCAAAGCCGACACTGAGGGGCTGAGTCCTGAGCCTGGAGGGGAGGACAGGAAGACATTCATTTACAACCAAAACAACAACAACAAAGCGTGGATAGCGAACCGTTCCTCAAATCGCAGGCAGTCCGCCTCGCCCTTCATCAGAGCCACCATGGCACCCAACCCCAATCTGACCTACCTCGATCGGGTCATCATGGAGATCATCGAAACGGAGAGGATGTATGTCAGAGATCTGCTCATCATTGTGGAGGTGAGACCTTGAAGGCCTCTCAACCTTGCCTATGACAGAGCTAGAGGTGGATCGGGACTTTGGACAGGACAAGTGGAGTACACACAAACACACACACACACCAGTGTGAGAGAGTGACCTGCCAGCGACTCATCACAGCCGGCTATAATTAACTGGTTAAGCAGGATTACCTGCTTATCCATCAGTCAGGATTGCACAGAGACTTGAGGCAATACAAGAAGCAGAACTCAAGCTGGGCATTAAAATCATAGAAAGAAAAAGGATGTAGAAAAACAATAAGTAGATGTCAACTCTTTTCACATATATATATTTTAGAAATTACTTTTGAAAGATGAGGGCTTTAATTGAACATTTTAATTTATTTGTAAGTAGTATAAATATTTTGTAACAAAAGTGACCACATCAGTAAAGTTAAAACTAGGGGTCTAACGATTTATTTTAGTGATTCAATTTATTTCATAATTTGTGGTTGACGATACGATTCATAACCGATATTGGTTCATTTTAGCCAAAACTTCAACCATTGTGACTCAGATAAATACCTGGATACTGAACAGTGCAGGTGAAGTTTTCCAGATTCCCTGTATTTCTTACAAGATAATCAGGTGTAAATTAAATATTTGTACAAACAAAGAAGTTAACAATAATTAATTGCAAATCTATTCTTATTTTAGTTTCCTAAAGTTAGTCCACTGTTGTTTTTCCACATCCAAATAATCCAAAGGGAACATTATTTGACCATTATGCCACACTATGTGATCACATGTCTTTGCTAAATTCAAAGTGTTTCCACATATTGGACTGGAATGATGGACTGATCAGTTTTTGCTGCATCATCACACGTCTGTTGTCCATTGTGATCGTACTTGGTTGTTTACATTATACTTGTACTCTGCCTCAATCCAAGTGGTATTTTCCAAAGTCGAAAATAGATCGATTTATTTCATTTTGAAACGATTTTATAATGGTATAGTTTGATTTGTCGATCGATTTGCTTGGATCGTAGGAATGTAAGTCGATTCGTTGCATAATCTTCGCATCCCATTTATGACGTACGGGATGATGCTGTCGTACAGTACGCTTATGCCACACTCTAGGTTTTATTAAGGTGTGCATGCTGGCCCCTTAATCACCGCATTAAAATGCTGCATTCATTGAGTGTGCACATTATACGTACTTAGGATGCCTACACAGACCACACGCTGATTGTCTAAATTCTAACAGTCAGAGGACGCACTTATCACGTGAAAAGCCCTGATGGGCTCCTTGCACAGTGCACAGGGTTTGGAGGGGATCACCTGCGTCTCACTTACTTAACCTTACCTGTTTTATAAGTGTTTGTTATGAGTTGTCGCCCACAGGATGACCATAAACTAGGCCTACACAATAAATCGCAAATTAATCATTATCGCAATATCAACCTGTGCAATATGCATATCCCAAAAGACGGCGATAATTACAATAAATGGTTACCTTAAATGTGCTAAAACAATGTTATGGCAGCTTCAAGTATTTAACTAATCAAATAAATCCATTTATGCATTTGACCAATCAAATGGACGCCTGCACGTTGTTGACCAATCGGATGGAGCCCTTTGATGTTAGATGTTGGCCTCCTATGTGGATGATGGTCATTTGAGTATCATTTTTAAATGGCAATAATGTTTGTGGTTGTTTTGCTATTTGTTCATGTACCGCAAGTTATATCGTCATCACAATGCTGATCACTAATATCGCAAGTTTTCCTCATATCGTGCAGCCCTACCATAAAAACTAATGGACATGAACATTTTCTGTCTTCGGGTTCACAGAGCCGTCTACAACCTTGCTATGTCGTGCAGGCCACCTGCGTCCCCATACAGGTTTGCCCGTTTATTGCCCCCAGACATCCCGTATTGAAGAGCAGTTGTAACGAACGCTTTAACAGTTTATCACACATCCTTACCCAGAAATCTGGAGAGCTGAGGATTTAACCATGTAAATTTATCAAATGAGATCCTACTCATCTGGTTTTAACTTCCTGTTCTTTCTCCTTCCAGGATTATCTGGCCTGCATCATTGATCATCCTAAACAGTTGATCCATCCCGACCAGGTCTGTGCTCTTTTTGGGAACATAACAGACATCTATGCGTTTAACAAGTAAGTTTTAAACTATCAGAAAAGCTTTGGTTAAAAAGAAAAGCAGGTTTTTTGGGGATAATGGGGTATGCTACCTGTTGTTCACAGTGAGCTGCTGCAGGACCTTGACATGTGTGAAAACGACCCTGTTGCAATTGCCAGGTGCTTTGTCGAAAAGGTTAGTGATAATGTGTTAAGGATGTAGTTTAATCACATTGTCATTGTGAAACAGTGAAAATTTCATCCGATTTCTTTTGGTTTCAGAGGGAATACTTTGACATCTACACTCAGTACTGCACCAACTACCCGAAGTAAGAGCCGGAAAACTTTTAAATCCCCATGTTCATGTCTCAATTCTGATTGTTCATTCGTAGTTTTACTTTTATTTACACTTGGTTTCAATTTTATCATATATGTTTTCTCTCTTTTTTCATTCAGTTTTATGTGCCTACACCAGCTTTCTTTCTCACTAAACTGCATTTTTCTCGCTTGTATACACCAGATTTTTATGTTTAAATGTGTTTTTTGTTCATTTACACATCTTTTTTTTCTATTTACACTTTATTTATTGTTTGTTTTAACCTGTTGTTTTTGTCTACACCTATTTTTTTTGTTCCCATCTTCTTTCTTTCCTTTTACCCTTGATTTTTGTTTTACGCCTGGTTTCGTTTATTTACACCTCTCTTCTGGTTGTTTAGACCTGCTTCCTCTTTGTGTAGATCTGCACATTATTTTTTTTGTCTAGGTTTACTGTTAAAACTGCTTTACGTTTCATTATCTTTTAATTCATTTTTTTTATAATTGTTTGTTATTTGTAAATTTATTAGTTACCCATTTTTACAGGGATTCATTGGTTGTTTTGACCTATTTCCCATCTGGATTTCCCTTCTTCTCTCGCCTGTTGTCTCCATATTCAACATTACTCACTGATCACACCAGTTTTTTTTTCCCCTTAACCTAGATGTGTTATTTCTTTTTGACATGTTAGAGCTGCTCTAGGCTCTTCTGTTGAGGACTTTTTTGTTTCATGTTCATAGTTTCAAGCTGTTCTGCACTCACTTTTGTATGTTCTTTTCTTTTTTTTCTTTATATTTTTCAGCTCTGTCGCAGCACTAACAGAATGTTTAAGGGATAAGTCAACAGCCCAATTTTTTAGAGACCGCCAGGCATCATTAAAACGCACGCTACCTCTGGGTTCTTACCTACTCAAACCAGTTCAAAGGATCCTTAAATACCACTTGTTGCTTCAAGTATGTGATTTTCTTCCAATTTTGAATAGTTCTGTAGTTACAGCCTGTTTTTTAGCACTTGCATAAAAACAACAATATCGTCTGCATAAAACCAGACTTTTCCTCCTTATTGGAAATAAACCTTTAGTTTATGTGAACTTCATCGTACTCTTTGCCAATGTCGCTCAGGAGATCGCAAAGCATTTTGACCCTGAAGAGGAAGGTTACGAGGATGTGGAGGAGGCCATCAATACCATGACAGGGGTGGCCTGGTACATCAACGACATGAAGAGGAAGCACGAGCATGCCGTTCGGCTGCAGGTCAACCAAAAACATGCTGGATTTTCATGTGCGCATAATGCGCCTTTCCACATCCTGTTTGCATAATTCTGTTGTATTCCAATCAAATTAGATTGAATGCATATATTTGCAAATATAAAGTAAACAGCAAATGTAAACTTATTACAATTGCTTTTATACTATTATACATTAAATATTACTCAAAATAGCTGGGGGGAAAAAAATTTGGTCACTGTCACTTTAAAGTATTTCTTCCAGTTTTTGTTTGAAGTCCAGATTTAGAAGAACAATTAACAGGGTTAAAAAAACTAATTACCGTATTTTCCAGGCTATAAAGCGCACCTGTGTACAAGCCGCACCCACGCAATTACAGGAGGTGTGTTAATTTCTTGCATATACAAGCCGCATGTAGTTACTAGCACGATGAACTTGACACTAACTATCCTGACTCTGAAAATTGAGACATCTTACAGTCTCACAGTGGGAGGAGTCAGCATAGCGTTGGCCCATGCAATTAAAGATACCCTCATCTACCAAACAGCATGCACGTGGCTTCTGTTCACAGGTTCCTCAGTTATGGTTTTATTTTTTTACTTATTGATAATTGAGGTATCATACATAAAATAACAGTAGTAAATAACAGTAACCATATAATTAACATTACATCCCTCAGTTATGATGAGGAAATTTACCCCCACGATTCCCCACTTCCCATGACTCTTAGGGGCTTAAGGCGGGGCTAACCCCCAGGTCGCCACACTCTTTTCTCTTCCGCCTGTGTCGCGGCAGCAATATGGTAGTAACAGGCTTGTAGTCCAGAAAATATGGTATTTATTGGAATTGTTCTTTTTAATGAAAAAGTATGTTGGAAAAATGAAAACCTTTTGCAAAGTTAAAATAAAACCTAATTAAGTCTAGAGTTTTAAGATGTTGACTTAAATACATACAAAAGGAAGGCTAACATCTTGTCTTCCGGCCGCAGGAGGTCCAGTCCTTGCTGCTGAACTGGAAAGGTCCGGATCTGGCTTCCTATGGAGAACTGGTTCTGGAGGGGACCTTCAAGGTTCATCGGGCCAAAAACGAGAGAACACTCTTCCTGTTCGACCGCATGCTGCTCTTTACCAAACGCCGTGGAGAACACTACGTTTACAAGACGGACATACCTGTAAGTAACAAACAAGCAAAGATTATTAAAGACTGACAGACTGGCTTCATGGTTGTGTTTGTTTTTCAGTGCACCACTCTGATGCTGATTGAGAGCGCCAAAGATTCCCTGAGCTTCAGTGTCACAAAGTACAAAAACCCTAAACAGCCTTACACTGTTCAGGTGAGTCTGTAGTTTGAAGTGATGTCAGGAAGAGCTTTTAGGAAACTCAATGATCGTCCATGTTTTTCTTTTCAAAAAAGTTGCATTTCTTCCTTCGGATTTTTCTGTCTTTGGGTAGGACTGATTAGTGGGGCTGTAAATCAAGCTCTGGATTTTAGGACCATTTCACCACCTCACATACATCCTGTTAGATCAGTTAAGCTCAGTTCTGATACTTTAGGATCTACCACCCTGCTTTTACATGCTTTTTGTTTAGCTTATTAGTTGGATCGGGTCAGTTTTTGTCAGACAGAAGCAAGATGAACTAAGTAGTCAAGATCAAGTACAGCAGAGAATGTGGTGGTACTTCTTAGACGGCAGGGTTGGCCAATCCTGTGTAGGCTTCTCTGTTGGGGAGGCAGCAAGGTTGTTTGGAGTGAGTGTTTTTCATCTGACCTCAAACAAAAACATGAACAAATTGCTAGGAGCAAATGAGAAAATTCTAAGAAAGACTGCCCTGCTTTAAAGACCAAGGGGGGTTGTTTAGCTGCACTCCTTTAGAGACCAGGGAGGAATCAACCCAGATACATTTTTAAAAAGAAAAAAACTTTAATTTTCAGAACAGAAAAAGTTTTTTCATTTGCCAAAAAAAAATCCGATTGTGTTCAGTTAAGAGTGGACATAGATATAAAAGTTTTCTACTAACCCTTGAAGCCAGATTTTAGTTTATATCTCCTGTTGTGAAATGTCCTCTTTTTTGTGGTTTGCAGGCCAAGACAGTGGAGGAGAAAAAACTTTGGGCTCATCATATCAAACGCATCATTGTGGAAAACCACCATGCTGTCATCCCTCAAAAGGTCAGTCAGGCTTTAAATTAAGGATTCAGGTTTTTATGGCCCCACTCCGATTCCGAGTCGTTTGATTTTGAGTATCTTCTGATCCTGAGTCCTGATCCGGTACTTTTGTAACTCATTTAAAAAATCAACAAATGTAATAAACAGATCAAGGCTGGTCCCTATTTTTATTTTGTTAACCTTATTTTATCGTTAAACACTTAAATAGAGCATCTTTGGAAATGTCTTGAACAATTAAGTAAAAATAGTTTAACTATTAACTAAATAAATAGTTAACCGTTAATTAGGAAAAATAGATCAAAGTTAGTCATGTGAGAAAGTTTGGTGGCTGTAGCGTTAGTATCATCAGAACTATTGAACATTTTGGATTGTTATTCATATCTCCATTAAAACGTCTTAAAAATGACTTTCTTCCCAAAACATTGTTGTTGCATGAATATGATGATGAATTTCCCTGACTAGCTCGTATCAATGTAAGCATTTATTAGTTTAGGTTGCTTTCGAGACGTTGTTTTTTGTTTTTTGGGGATCACTTTTTCCTGGGGCTTGCACTTTGTAGACGGTCCCCTAGCAGCCGTCTCACCGCCATCTCTCTGTCAGCACCACGGAGAGAGTCATTCTCATTAAAAAGAAACAAAAACCCAATCTTTTAGGTCCTTGTTTTAGTTGCAAGAGAGACTTGCTGTCAGTTTAAAACGTTTATTAAAAGAGTCATTGAGCCCCAAAACCCCCATCTGGATATTTTACTGAACCGTTTTTGTGCGCCTCCTGCTCAAACTATATGCTGTATTCTGTTGTGATCCGTTCATGATCATGATGTAGAGCAGTGGTCCCCAACCACCGGGCCGCGGACCGGTAGGGAAATTTTGGCACCAGGACGCACAGAAAGAAAAAATAATTTCCATTTTATTGTTTTTTTTTAAAAAAAACGTTTTATTTTGAAAAGTGACCGGATTCTCTCTGTTACATCCGTAACACTTAACGCACGTCAAAGTCGAGACACCAAACATCACGTGATACACACCTTGCGTTGCACCTCAACCCCCCACCCCCCCACCGGTCCGCGGTAAACGTGCCTTGCGTTGTACCGGTCCGCGGTGACAAAAAGGTTGGGGGCCACTGATGTAGAGTATTAATCTTTAATAATAAGCATGAAATATATAGCGTTGATAATAATAATAATAATAAAATAAACACCTGATCCCTGATCAGGGTGCAACATCCAATTTCAATCGAGTCTGAAACTACATGATCTGGCCTGATTTCCAACCAGGGCATAGTTCAAATTCGCACCAGCAGGGACTTCCATAATATGCAAAGAAAAAAATCTTATTGTTGTTTATTGCAGGCAAAAGAGGCCATTCTGGAGATGGACTCCATCTGTGAGTGAAAACAATGTGTCAGTGCCTAATTTGCCTTTGGTGTAATTTTAGTGTGTTGGTGCCGATGAATTCATATTTTTCTTGCAGATCCATCCAAGTATCGGTTCAGTCCTGAACGTCTGAAGAAAGCTGGTAACTCGCAGTCTGACGAAGCTCGTCAAGGCCGTTTCCATACTGGTAACCATCACATCGAATTACAATGATTATTCATTACTGCTAAATACATGTTTGAAACATTTTCTTGTCTTTACAGAAGCCAACAAAAAAATGCAAAAAAACGGCAAAGGTACAATTGTTTTTTATTTAATCAGAATCAGAATCAGAGATACTTTATTGATCCCACACGTGGGAAATTTGTTTGTCACCATAGCAACTGACAGCAGAGAGGAAAAAAGACTTAGAATTAAGTAAAAAAAAAAAAAAAAACAAGAACAAGAAAATGTAGCATAAATATCTCTTATCTCTTATTCTCTCAAAAAATGTTTTTCTTTGACTGCACAGAGATAATGTGCTTATGTACTATGGCAACTTTGAAGAGCCACATTTATTCATGAATAGTATATTTTAACATCGAGGAGAAAGTGGAAAATATTTGAAAATAGCACCAGCTGGTGGACAATAACAAGCTGTGAAATGGATCTCAGTTAATTCTTAATGATCAAATCTCATTTTGTTCAGATAACTATAATCCCTATTATGAGATTTTCAAAAGAAAAGCATTTAGTCTCTTTGTTTTCATTTTTTGTGAATTGAACCATTACAATCAGAATTTAGAGTGAAAGTAAAAAAAAGTTAACAATCAAGGATCTTCTGAAAAATGTTGCAGACATTTGACATGGCTAAAAAATAGCTTGAAAATAAAATCAACAATTGAAACGAATAATAAATGCTAAAAACCTTCATCTTTGAGTACATCCATCTGGGTAAAATTACTAAATGTATCCAAATGAGCATTTTTAGTCTGAGTTCATCAAATGTAGTGTTTTTAGTGTTTTTGTCACATTTTCTTATAATGGAGGACATATATAAAGGAAATTAAATGAATAAATTACTTTTTTCAAACTGTTGTAATTCAAGAGCTGAAAAGAAAAAAAATGTTAGAAAAAAAACTTATTTGTGAAATAGAAAATACGTTGGGCGGGCCACAAGCTCCCTGCTCCGAGGGAAAAGGGGGCGGGGTTTCCCTGCACCAACAGTCCCGTCCATAACTCAGGAGTGAATTTCTAATAAATTACTGCCACTTTACAGAAACTGCGTCCTAGAAAACGACACATGATTTTTGATTTTGGATAAAAACAGCATAATCATAATTAAAAGACACCACAAGATGATCAAAGTGGCTCTTTAAAGATTAAAAAATCAGATAAAAGTCATAAATAAGAAGAAAATAACCTCTGCTTCACCTGTATTTATTTCTCACATGAATTTATGCAGAATTAATGGAATGGAGAAATACTTTAAATGTCTAAATATGTCTAAGCACTCATAAGTGTAACGACACTTTCCAATTTCTTTAATAATAACAAACATCTCCTCTGTGTTTTCCGGATCACGTCATTCCCTCCTCTTCCTCTGCTGCCATTACACATGGGGAACCCTCAGCATCTAAAGAGGTAAGAAACCGAACTCTGGCTGGGAAATCATTGTGTTGAAAGTAGTCCTGTCTAGTCTGTAAACCAGCTGCAAAAGTTAGGAAGCGGTGGGTAAAAACAGTCGGGGTGAGCAGCGTGTGCCGTCATGCAGCTCTCGGACGGTGAAGGCGGCGGGTGCTCACTGTGGCTCGCTGAAAGTAGCGGCACGCTGGACTCCAGCAGCCTGGGGGAGTCTGACGGCGACCAGCTCGTCCATGAGGAAGAGCAGGAAGAGCTGGGCGGTGGGAAGGACTCACATGAACTGCAGCTGAGGTGCAGCGATGAAGAAGAAGAGGAGGGAGAGTTTCTGCTGGAGGATGAGCAGGTAGAGGACTTTGCCAGCTCTGTGCTGGCTGCCATCTCCTGCTGGCACTACACGGTCCAGGCCTTCCTTTCCTCTGCGGGGACGGTGAGGCTTTCTGCTGCCAGCCTGGTCTTCATCTCCTCCAGCCCTGTAACCCACTAAAAGGTTAAAGGCCGCAACTCCAGCTGCTGTTGGGTAACTCTGCACAAGCTTCATGCATGCGACTAACTGCAGGCGTGCTGCATGGAAATGCTCACCTAAAGGAACAGTCTGACATGCTCAGTTCTGGTCAGAAGGTTACAATCTCTGCACGGACAAAAAGGTCACAGAAATCAGGCATTTACTTTTCTTTCCTTAGTGCATAACATGTGGAGGAAATTTGCATAAGGTCAGCATGAAGGCAATCCCATAACTCTGACGATGTTAGCTATTTTGATTTCAGTCCACAGATTGGAATTCTGGGTAAATGTCCTGCTCCTGAGAATTGATAAAGCAACAGGTGCGCTGGTACTAAGCTAACATATGTGTGTCCAGCCATCCAAAATCGCTGAATCCCTTTTGGGGTTGCAGGGATGCTGGAGCCTATCCCAACTATCCCAGGTCACCAGTCTGTTGCAGCGCCACATTACAACACCCGGACAGGATTTGAACCAATACCCTCTCACTGTGAGACGACATGCACTAGTGAGGACTACACCTCATGTGTGCATCCCACGTACTATCTACCAAGTTCTAAAAATAAATAAAAAGTTTTAAAACATTTCAGAAGCTCAATTGCCATGCGGTTTGCTCTTCTTCCTCCTTTATTCTGACAGTAAAAGCAGTTTTAGGACAAGTTTTTGTAGATTCTATATCACAAATATGCTCTATTTCAAACAGTATTTTTTTTCTCATGTCCTGGTTCACAGCAATTTGAACAAAGACAAACTCAGAAATGTGATTTTGTTCTTAATTTTCTTTATATATGTCACTCTTTATATATGTCACTTTTAGCTTGTAAATCTAAATTTCAAAGGATATTAGAAATGTTATTGCAAGGATCATTGGATATTTCTGTTTCTCATTTTTAGGATCCATTGTCTTGGCTCACTAATATGGAGTACCACAGGGTGTGGTACTAGATCCACTCTAATATTAGTGCACATTTTTATAAAATAAAAACTTCATTGTTTTACTCTGTACAACCAAAATTCTTCGATTACACATCTTTTGTCTTTAACTCTCGCTTAAGTGTCGCTCTGAGTTAAAATCACAGAGATGGAAAATCCCAAAACACTGTTCCTTTAATGAACTCATTGGTTTGGCTTTTTATTACCTTTTTTTTTACAGTTTCATGCATGTATTGTTTTGTGAAGCCTCTGGCTTTGATCTTAACTCCTGCTCATTAAGGTACAAGCATGTTTGAGTTTTTTCTGGCTCAGTTTTGTTACGCCGCCCCCTTTTTATTTTTTTTATTTTGGTTTTGCTGTTTGCTTATGTTGTATAAAATAGTGAGTCTATAATGCTGTGACAAACGGTCAACTCATGTTGTGGAACTGCCTTTTATTTTATCTCGCAGTTGGGCTAAGCATAAGAAAGAATTGTTATTGTTGTGGTTTGTTTTGGAGTTTACTTATGTAAGATTATTACAATTGTGAAAAGAAATTGCACCCTTGAGAATGTTAATAATGGTCATGGAGGTATAGTGTTTAGTTATGCAGATTAACCCATAAATGGAGCACGAACGCTTTTCCTTTTTTTAATAGTGATGTGTTTGTGTTCTTTTTAAATAATGCAAACTGTATATAGCCTATATGTTTCCATAGTTTTTTTTTTAATGAACATGTTCTCTTTTTTATTTTATTTTTATTTTTCAAGGAGGCAGACAAAGACAGAAACTTATCAACCAAAAGAAGTGGTCAACTTGCAGAGGAGGCAACGCCTCAGCAGGTAACCAGTTTAGCTCAAGTCTTACATTGCCTCCCACTGTATTTTTTTATATATATATATAAACCAAGCTTTTTTGGAACCAACTAATGAAATGCTCCGTAAACCTGCTTTGGTCATTTTTGTTATATAACATGTCACCAGTTTAAATTGGCAAAGATTTGGTCATAAAAAACTGTCAAATTTCTTTAAAGTCCTAATCCGATGAAATTTGTGGTTTCCCATGTTCTTGTGGCATTTTTCTTATGTTGAAGGACATGTATCAAGAAAACTCATCTTAAAATTGCATTACTTTATTCAAATCATTGTGACTGGAAACACTTTTCATAAGAGATGAATAGATAATTGGAGTGGGTCTTCAATGATCTATCAACGTGGCGCTACACATACTACAATGTGGTAGTCTGATAGCACTACATTAAATCTTAAGCCTGTACAACCTGACTGTGGATTCACACCTGGAATCTTACTTTCACAGGGCAGACTCTCTACATCTTGGCCACTTAGCACAGTCAGTACTCGCACCCAATACTTACTTTCCTTTATTTTGCCTTTCTAGAGCCCTGCAGATACATTGCCTCAGGAAAAGACACTTGAACAGACGGTAAACTCTGAGGAAAAGCCGCACCCCAATCTGGATCCCCCCAGGAACTCGCAGTCACCTCCAAAGCCAGAAGCTGTGAAAGAGGAAGAAGCGAAACCTGCCACACCCGATTCCGACTCCAAGACCCTGAGCAGCGGGGAGTCCTCTGAAGATGAAGAGGAAGAAGCAGATGAGCACATGTCCCCTAGTATACTCCCATCCTCTGTCCTGGACAAGGCCAGTGCCATTGCTCAGCATTTCACCAGTAGCATTAAGCGAGGCAACCAGGTTCAGGACGAGACCCGCTCCATTGGCTGTCCCTCTCCCCGGTTACCCAGCAGGGCCGCCAGCTGCCTGAGCCTCGCCACTGAGTCCGCAGACCAGCTTCCACGACTCAACAGCATCTCCTCGGATACTGCAGAAACAGTCAGTGGGACAGATTTGACTCTGATGTCTCCTCGAGAAGACAAAGTCTTCGATTTAGACCGAAGTATCCGCAGGAGGAGGGACTCCACTCTGTCCAAACACGACCAGCTTCTCATCGGGAAAATCAAGAACTACTACGAAAGTGCTGGAAGCCAGGACTCCACTTTTAGCCTGCGCCGCAGGGAGAGCCTGACGTACATCCCGTCTGGACTGGTCCGGAGCTCCGTCAGCCGCTTTAACAGTGTCCCAAATGAAGAAGGAGTCCCAACTTCAACTTCATCCAACTCTCTTGATGGTCTGTCAGCAGACTCGACCACTACTTTCCCTGAACAGCCTCGGACCCGTATGGTTTCCTGTCACTCTTTGGATTCTTTAAGATCCGAACAGCTAAGCACAGACTCTGGGGAACATTCCAGGTCCAGGTCGCATGATAATCTGACTGAAGAAGAAGAGTTCAGACCTTCATCTCAAATAATTCAAGTCTGGAAGGAGATGGAACAACAGATCTGCAAATCTCAAACTGAAGCCGGAGCCTGTGATCAACCTAAAGAAGCTTTAAAAGCCTCCAGAGAGAACAGCATCCGCAGCTGTAACCTAACCAAAACCAGAAACTCGTCTGACCTCCCACCCGCTGAAGTAGACTCTGCAAGTCCTTCTTTCTCCAAAACACTAGGGGTAAACCGCTCCAGCAGCCTGAAGAAGACCCTGAAAGTTTTTGGAGAAGAGGCGGTGCACCTCAGGGCCACAGTTCCTCGAGTCGGAAAGCTGAGGGCGGAGGAAGATAGGACCCAACCCAGCGAGAACTCAGAGCAGACAGAGGAAACGGACAAAGCGCAGAGTAAAGTCCTCCAGCTGGCCCGACGATACAGCCAGAAAATCAAATCCACCCAACCTGAAGTCCAACAACAGAGTCAGAGCAACCTCATCCGCAAGACGAGCTTAGCCCGTGTGGTGGAGGAGGAGAGTTCAGGTACTGAATATCTGATGATCAGCTTTGATTATTCTCATTTTGTCATACAGGATTTCTATTTTAAATTTAACCCTTTACCATAAGAGCTTTAGCTCCAGTGCTTACATTCTTTTGACTACCGTAACTCTTAAATCAACCTAAGTCCAGCAGATTCTGAAGCCAAGAAAAGCGGTTATGTCATTATGTAACACTTTACGTTAGTATGTGTGACTTAACTGCGGTAAGCCGATATGAAAAGCCGTTTTTCTCCATGTCAAAAAGTCCATGTCAAAGACGGTGTGTTATTTAGGTGTCACTGGCGAATCTCCTGTGTTAAAAGGTTACAGGCTTATCAAATTTGTTCTCTGCATTTGACCCATCCCCTGGCGAAGCAGGGAGCTGCAGACACAGCCGCACACGGGAACCATTTGATGGGTTTACTTTTCCCCAATCCAACCCCTTATTTGGCCGTTGGGTGCCATTTTTAGAGTCTTTGGTATGATTTGGACCTGTGACTTTCCAATCACAGAGCAGAAACACTGCCACAAGACTATGGAGCCCCAAAATCTATGTGCAGGTTTTTCACAATTTCATGATATTTTTATATATTTATGAGAGATATATTGGTTGAGCATATTGGGTCATATTAATTTTTTTAATTATGAACAATTTGGGGCTCCATATTAGATTACTAAGTTGAACCTCAGATAAGATCAAAAAGAGAAATCTGTGTTTTAATATCTTTAAGACCTTTTGAACCCAGAAAAGGTTTTGTGTGTTTTGCCTAATTTGACTTTGCTACTTATTCTTAACACCCACTGCACATGTCTGCTTTTTGACCCTAAAAGACCAGGTCCTGTGTCCTGATGTGGGATCTACCGGCAGCTCCAGGGGCATCTCACAGAGCCGGGTGTCCTCCCGTAGCCCCCTCAGCCCATCTCCCTCCACTGAGGGATTCAGCTGGCCCGACGTCTGTGAACTCCGCTCCAAGTACTCCAACCATGGTGACTCCTTAAAGGGTTCTGTAAGCCGGAGTGGCTCAGTGGGGGAGCAGATGTTCGACAGAAGTATGAGAAGGTACTCCAACAGCCTCCTCAGTGACGTCATCGGCGTCGAGGACCCCAAACACCAGGCTAGTTTCGAAGCTGGCCAGTATGAACCCAACAAACGGCTCCACAGAGCCAATTCTCTCGATCCTCGACTCAGCAAAGACCAAATGACGGAGCTGCAGAGGCTCCAGGAGAAGGCTGCTAATGGTGACCACAGTGGTTACTACATTGCAGCTGAGGCACCACGAACAGGTGACCCCAACCACAAAATCATTGTCGTGGAGAAGCTTCCAGAGCCAGAAGAAACTAACCAACCTAAAGAGGAAGACGATGGTGGCTACGTTCAGATCCGTTCACCAACCAGCAGAGAGAAGATCTCCATCATGGCAGTAATCGACCGCTGCCGGGCCTATCAAGAGTCCGACGACTATAAACACAGAGAGGAGACAAAAGCAAAAACCGAGCCGGCGAGATCTCAAGAACCGGACAAGATGCCAGCGGCATTGACCAAACAGGCGGAATCCCAGAAAACCAGGCAGAGCTCCGGACAGAGCGGCCAGCAGAGCATGGTGAAGAATCTGAGAGAAAAGTTCCAGAACCGCAGCTGAGAGCCCAAAAAGACCAACATTTTAACTCATAGCTAACCAAACAACATTTTCCACAGATAGATTTTTAGGAACTGATGGAGACGATGTCAGTCATTTCATGAGAGATTTATATTTTTAGACAGAAAATGGTGCGTGGTCTCACAAAAATAGCACAAAAAATAGCACAAAACCCAAAACCTTCATTCTCAAACCTCTAAAGGAGAGTTTGTTTTTATTTTGTAGATGGATGATGACATGTAGTGATATAAATATTAAAACGCCTTGTCATAACTTCACTTTCTTTGCATTACCACTTAGTGAATCTTTCAACAAGATTAATTGTTGAGCAAAAGCAGAAAACTGAATAAAAAGCACCTTTTTTTTTTATTGGTACCGCCTGCTTGAATATTTAATTAGCGTCAACCTTTTGAGATTTTCTCTCTGTGAAAGAAAGCTGGAATTCGCTGTTCCCTATACTCCCCTATGTGACTTAAACTACTTTTAAAGCCACATTCTTGAGTAAAAATGGATTTAATGAAGAGCTAAAATTGATGTGTACCGTTAGGTGAATCGTGGAAGAAAAAACCTTTCAGAGCTCACGTGATATATTTTTTTTATTCTTTGAACAAGTAATGACTATTAGCGGTTAGGATGTATATTTGTTCCTGCCTACATGTCAGAATATGTTTGTTTTTTTAAACCCCTGTGGTTGTGGACACACTCACAGAATTAAATTTCATATATATATAGATATATATATAGATATATATATATCTATATATATATGGCGGTTTTATGTTCAAAACAGCATTAAAATGCTATTTTACTTTCAGTTTAATACTTTTTGATGTTGTGCCTTTTTATAATTCAAAGGTTTATTTAAACTTGAGGTTATTTAACATTCTGTCGGTTTTGCTTTCCATGCTCAAGGTTGATGGTTTCATTCCCTTCTAGCCAGGAGGCAGGTTTGAACAATTTGCTTCTTCTGCACGTCCTCCGACTGACTCTTGTGCCCTTCTTTATATTTATTGCATCTTGTAAATAGAAACAAGTGAGTGTGTCTCAACACTGTAGACTGAATGTATACTGTACATATGTGAATGTGTCTGATCATGTCGACTACACAAATAAAAAGAAATAATCAATGGATGAAAATGAGCAATATGTGTTTACGTTTCTTAATCAGCAAATTACAATTCTTTTTTTCTTTTTTTGAAAAAAGTGCACCTGACACATTGAGATGTTTACAGTTTGATCAAATAAAATTTAGCTTTGGATGCAAAAGAAATGTTAACATACTTGAAATTGTGTGTTACATTTTTGTGACCAGTTGTGTTCTTAAGTATTTTTAAAGACCCATTGGGATTTTTCTGCTTTTGACTTTAATTCACAGCATTTCTTCTGGAGCGACATTCTGAAGCTATGATGTCAGAAAATGTCAGATTGTTGTATACTCAGCAGCCCACAGGGCGGCGATAAAGCACACAGCAGAGTTGGTTGATTTAGTACTAACCCAAAATTATACACAAACACAAAAAAGAAAGGCCATGACTCTCCAGGTGTTTTCCCAGTATTTACACCAGACAGATTGGAAGATTACAGATTAGAAAAGCAATTTTGTGGGTTTCTTTATGCCTACTGAATCAAAGCTATTCAAATTCCTGGTTTTAGAACCAGATTGCAATATTCTTTATTGCCATACCAAATTCTGATTAAGGGAAAATAAATCCAAATCATTTGTTTAATATGTAACACGTAAGCGACTAGTTTTGATCACGTTTATTACAATGCTTATTGCGTTTATTATAATGCTTACAAGCCCATGAAACTTGCAAAATATTGCTGTGCACTAATAACTACATTAGAAAATGTTTTAAATTGTTCTCAAAAAATCAAATCCGGTTACAGAAAATAATTCCTATTTGTTCTAATATTGATCAATTAAAACAACAGAAGGTAAAAGTTTAAAAGCGGAATAATTTTAGATTAACAAACTTTTACATATTTATCATTTACATGATTCTAACTGATTATTCTTCATCCCATGTGGCATTTTCACAGATTCTTGCACCAACTCTCAATGCAAACGCGCCGTCCAGGTTTTTTGACTGAAAAACAAAAACATTTACCTGGATTATTTACCATTACATGTGAAATTGTGTCTATTCTAAAGTATTACCTCTTCATCCTGTTACAATCTGCTGTCTATTCATTTGGCTTTACGGGGACTTCCGTGTGGATGAGTGATGTTAAATCTGTGGACAAAGAAAAGCCCCCTCCAGTAATTCTTCCTTCTTTGCCTGCAGAAGAACTTAAAGGTAGAAAGAAGACTAACCCTCAAAGTCAATGAAGATAATAAGGTCATCGTTCTTGAGGTAGTTGCGCCTCCTGAGGTCGAAGTGCTTGATAAAGTTCCTCCATCCCCAGGATTCACCTCTGTAGCAATCACAGGAGGAGTCGTACGTCCCCACCTTGGATGGATTGTCCCAGCGATAGTTTCCATCTGAAGCTACAAACAAACAACAAAAAGAATCATGGCTGACAAGCGAAGCCATCGTGTAAATGACCAACAACCTGCAATTGTATTGCTGAAAACTATCAGAAACAAAATCCTCAAAGACTAACTCGGATGTAAATTCTATTTTTGGTGTTTTGGTATTATGTTCTTGTTGCATTTATCTCATGATGGAGGACAGATATTAAAGAAAATTAAGCTTAAAACTGCATTTCTAACTATTTCTTTGTTCAAATACTGGTGAATCCGGAGCAGAAAAAAACACAGTTTAAAAAAGATTGCATTTGTGACATAGACAATACGCTGGACGGGCCACAGGCTCCCTTCTCTTAAGTTCTCAGCAGCATGGAGGGAAGAGGGGGCAGGATTGTTCCGTGCCAACAGCCCCGCCCACAACTCAGACGTGAATTTCTGTTAAACTAGTGCTACTCTACGGAAGCTAGAAATCACAGCAGGTTTTTTTATTTTGGCTAAAAAGCGTATACTCAATTAAAAGACTACTGGGAATACTTTTACAATAGTTCAAAAGACGATCAGAGTGGGACTTTAATTTGACCAAAAGCCCTGTCCCAGTAAACACTGGTGTATAGCCACTATGCTTGTTTCCTCTACAACAAAAACCACTGAGAAGTGATCCCATAAGCCTCCCAAACCAACAGTCCAGGTGGAGTTTGTTTCCAAAAGTGGAATTCTGAAAAATGGTACTAAAACTTTCTCAACTGTAGTTGATGTTCCAAACCATGATTAAAATCTAGTTTAAAAACTAATTTTGTTTTTAGAAAAGGACCATGAATAAAATACGCGATTTTTCAGATTGTTAAACAATTTTAAAAATGTAGATATCTAGATCGAGTCTCACAACACACAGCAGCAGATGTCCTGGTTTGTTGTTTTTTCTTTTTACGTCATTGTTTTGTGAGTTTTGTGGCTCTAACAATATCTGTCAAGTAATTCAAGTTGTGCCAATTGGAGCTCCAGTTAAGACATTACTTTGATGGGACCACACTTGATACCAACGGTCTGCCTTGACGTTTCATAGATCTTTATACAATGAATACAACACGGACATTCTAACTGTTAAAATAACTGTTTTCGTTGAACACCTGTAGGGTCTTGCAATGTTGTCAAATCTTCATTCCCTAATTTAAATGAAAGAACCTAAATACCAACACAAGTTGAGTTAAAACGTGGTTGTATTTCATGTTCATTGGACTTCCTGTCTCTAATGTCTCAAGGCAACAGTGCTTACCTTTAGACATATCAGTAGTAAGACTACGAGCAGAGGACATCCTCAGCAAGATGTTAGGATCTTGGTCCATCACCACCAAGGTAGCCTGTCTGTTGATTGCTGGCCACTGCAGAATGAGGTCATTCTCCCCACTTGCCAGGTGAAAGTACAGTCCTGTGTAGTTCCCTGTGAAGTCACTGTACTCTGACAGTGGTTTGACACGGACGCCGTACGCATAACCTTCGGGGCTGTAGAAACGAGGGCTGTTGAGAACCGTGTTGTTGTCCGCCGTTTCCATGATCTTAGAGAAGTTGTGGATGGTCCACACAGCACTGGGACACCGTGTCTCAGTCAGGCTGATGTCGTCGATGTAAATGCCTCCGGAGGATGCAGAGGGGTCGCCGCGCACGGCTTGGAAGGCGTATCGGAATTTAACTTCCATTTCCATTTGGACGTGGGCAATTTTCCACGTGTGATCAGAATCCGCTGGGTAGACAAAAAATTCAACAAAGCATATTTCAGTGACAAAATCTTGAAACTATTACATTGTATAAATGTTTCCAGCGTAAATGGATGTCAGTATAAAGCTGTTGTGTTTTTTTAAGTTGCATGTGACACTATCTGAAACGTGTTGCTCAGCTTATCAGGGCTCTCCACAGCAAATCAGCTGTCAATGATATCCACGGGTTATTTGTTGGATTATTATGCCAATGCCACTCCAGACACAACCCTGTATTTTATCCAGATGCTGGCACAGACAGGGGGACCCAGATTTGGGCCCCTTTAGTTATGCAATCGTGGGAAGGGTCAAGGAATCACACTAGATGACATTTATCGCGCCCCCTGAGAAGTGAACTATTTTTCCATGTGCCAGTCCTGCCATTAACCAATTAAGCTATGCAGCCACTATCCAAAATTACTTTGCATAAAGTGGAATATTAGGATTTCTGTTACACAGCGAATGACCATTCCACATAAAATATATCGCTACAGACACCTGTGTGCCTCCCAGAACAAACTTGCATTGAGCTTAGCTGATAAAAACAGGTTTTCTACAAAAAAAATGATATTATTTTTCTGTTTTGATTAGGGAAAAAAACTATTGTAACTTTAAAAAATACAACGCAACAGTAGATGTGCAAATGAAAGAAAATTGCCCTGCATAGGCTACTGTGTTTAAAAAATAAAATGTGAACTACAAGCATAGAATAATTGACAACAATCGGATTTTAATTTCGCTTATAGCATCTCAGCACTTGCAAAAGCATGTGACTGTTACTGTTGTAGCGTCTGTACTCATTACTTCTAAATACCCTGAAAAGTGTGTATTTTCCTCATGCTGCGAACAACGCCTGTCCCATCATCCATCTTGACCCATATCACCAGCTTGTCCTGGACATTCCCAGTCATTTTATAGAAAAATTGCAGGCACTGAATCTTCCTCTTTGGATAGAGGGTTCTGGATTCCAACAGAGCTGAGTCCTGCGGGTTTCCGATCCTGGTGTTCAAGTACATGAAGTACCCAGCATCTGTAAAACAACACATAAAAAGAATCGACTGTGATGCAAAATTCCTTTAATACATCTTGTTCTGATATTTTACTTTAAAAGGTGTGTGAGTGGCATCTTAGAGGTCTGACCTCTGCACCTTCCCAGGAGTGTGTGGTCTTCTGCATCCGCAGTGCTCTTGGTATGAACCCAGTCAACATCGTCAGTGGAGGCTTGGATCATCCCACAGATGCTAGCGTACTCAAATGCACACTGATCCAGCAGGGTCAGCGGCCCAGCTGGGGATAAAGTTTAAACTTTAGTAGACATTCATGGAACCAAAACTTAAAAAAATAATATATATATATATATATATATATATATATATATATATATATATATATATATATATATATAGAACTCTGATCACATACAGCAGTTGTACATGCGATTGAGCCTGAGGGTGTCCTTCTCGCTGAAGTCTAGGTATTGGCCGATGATGTAGTAAAACTCTGGGATTTTGGTGGTGATGGTGGGTATGGATTCATTCTTGTTAAAGGAGAAGGGCCGATAATGCATGACAGACTCGTAGTCGTACGCCGTGTTTTGATCGGTGATGAAGTCGTCGTTGTATGCGTTGAAGTTGTGCTCAAGTCCTGCGAGGAATTTGATCCATTTAGTTTAGCTTTTCACAAAAACATTAAAAAAACAACCAATTTTTTAAGATTTCTACACTTTTCTAACCCAGATTGATTGTAAAAACACATCATTCAATATCTATATCTATCTATTACTGAAGTATTATACAGCTTCAACAGGTCCTGATACATTTTGAATTGGATTTTAAAAAATGGTTTTTAAACAATTTTTTGCAAAAATTCTCCTGCATGTTGATTGCCTACTAGTGTCAGGTGATACACAATTTGCAAACCATCGCCAAATCATTTTTGTATATCTGAAATATTCAAGACATCTACCATGACTGACGATACTATCCGCATGGTTCCAATGTCAATTTTTCCACCTTATACATCTTGATGTTTTGGATCTCTAATTAGCTGGTGTCAAACTCCATGCCATCAAGGTTTACAGTCCTACATGTTTTTCATGTAACCTGCCATGTGGCACCCTGTTGACTAACTCATATATTCAGGAACAGGTGGTTCCTGAAAAACCAGAGGGATGCCAGTCCTTAAGGCCTATCATCCTTCTCTCATACTTGGTGCAGTTCCTACACATACCAGGTTTCACCTGATCAAGCCAGATGTTCACATAGTCATCCCTGTCTGTGCGGGACTGCTCATGATAAAATCCAAGGGCATGAAGAAGCTCATGCTCAATCACAGCCTTGTGGTCACAGCCTGGTCCCAAAGATAGAATCTGACCGTCACTCTGTTTGCCAACGCTGGAGAAGCATCTGTGACAGAAGAAATGGTAAGAAATGAAGATGGTAGAGCCCAGGGTTGGATAGCCTTGGATCCAAGTAAAAGGCAGATTTATTTCATTTTTTGTGGTGATTACAACAGTGTCTCACCCTCCTTGTTTCTCAAACTTGATGTAGGACTTTTCTCCCTCGTACGGCTTGAAGTCGACACAAGACTTGAGACGATACACTTCAAATGCCTGGTGGACACAGCCTTTGGCATTCAGATCTGAGGAGACAAAGTCGGAAAGTTTTTCCTTCCAATTATTTTTTGGCTTTCAGTCCTGTCACAGCTGGTCAAGAGTATTAACTATAGTTAATGTGTAATTGACGGACTTTTGGCCCACATGAAGACCTACACTTGCAAGTAAACCCTGGAACGACTAAAGGACTCTCTGAATGCAAACAAACATCTTGTTCTGATATTTTTCTTTAAAAGGTGTGTGAACTCTGCCAATCTTGTTCTTGGTTTGGATTAGAACTTTGTTTATGATTGTTTTGGTTTAGCTTTCAGTATACAAAGATCCCTCGTTATATTCTGGTTTACCTTTTGCAGTCTTTCTTTTTTTTATGCAGTTTTGCATCCTTTTTCCTTTTTTACAGCACATTGGTTCTGCATCCTGATTGGCTGTAGAGCATTGTCAATCAATTTCTTCCTTGCCGTGACTCTATACTGTTATGGTTTGTTTTGTATTTTTTGGCTTAGTTTTTGCTTCCTTTCTGTTTCATGTTTGTTGTCATGTTTGAGTTCTGTTTCCTGTTTTATTTTGAAAGGTTTCCTGTTGTGCCATGGTTTTGAATTTTACTTCCCTGGTTCCAATCTCTCCTGATCATGTTCACCTGTGTCTTGTCAGTGCAGTTTGTATTTAAGTTTTGTCTCTGCCTTCCTCTTGTGCTGGTCTATACCGTCTCTTCCCTGGCTGTCATTTCCATGTCCGTCTACTGTTAAATGGTAAATGGCGTATACTTATATAGCGCTCTCTACCTTCTTACGAAGGCCCAAAGCGCTTTACAGTCACAGTCCCATTCACCCATGCACACACACATTCACACACTGATGGCGACTCCACTGCCGAACACTGGCGCCAACCTCCCACCAAGGAGGCAAGGCGGGATTCAGTGTCTTGCCCAAGGACACTTCGACACAAGGCGTGCAAGGCGGGATTTGAACCTGCAATATTACGATCATGGGTCGACCGCCCTACCGCTGCACCACGGCCACCACAGTTAGCACACAGTGAGTTTTTGTTTTGTTTCCCTGCTCGGCAGCACTTTTTGCTGTAATAATAAACCCCTTGACATAATAACAATATACACGTATATATATATAATAATAAACTTGACATGTACAGAATCTGTCCAGTTTGCCATAGTTACATAAATCTTTGATCATAATCAGGTCTTTGTTTTTCTTCTACAATACTGAACAGATTTTTCTATGAAAATTTGAACTTTGAGAGTCTAGACAAGAGAGAAATGTGTGAAAATGTTCCTGTATATCTGAGAAAAGTGTATAAAGTGTGTAATGAGGAGTTTTACAGCCTTTGCAGCCTGGATGAAATACAGGATCATGTCAGAAATCTTTGCCAAACCAACTGTGTGAAGCTGATTAACTGTGGCAAATCCTGAAGGGATGTACTGAAAGGTTATCATTATTTGCCGTTTTCTTCATAATTTCAATATCTTAATGTAATACTTCTCACCTTGGATTTTGTGTGGAAAATTGTCATCTTAAGTAAATGGGAACAAATCAATATTCAATATTCTTGAGGTGTGTTTTGCCTTCATTTGGACCCAAAGGTTGACTAAAAGTTGGGCTGGATAGTAAATACAAAAATAAAACTGACAACGTCACCACAAAAAAAAAACAGCTGTTGATCATATTTTCATGCTCTGTATGAAAGCAGTATCTTCTTTATTTAATAGTATTTAAAAATAAAAAGTAAAAAAAAAAAAACTACATTTGTGTTTGATTTTGTACATCACTATGAACAGTACTACTGACGTACCGTTAATTTCTAAAAATTTTTGAACTTTATGCTAAATTGTGAAATAAGTTGTGAGCATCCCCACAGCATGATAGCACCACCGCCAGGAAGTGTTTCTCATTTTATTTTCAGCTACTCCCTTCATAGGTTGCCACAGCGAATCATCCACCACCATAAGATGTTTGCATTAAGGAAAGCTATTAATAATGAATAAAGGAAGCTCTGTTTTAACAGAGATTTACGCTGGCTTCCTCTGTCTGTGGAAAGGTAACAAATTAAAATCTTAAAATGTATTTGTAGATTTTCACTCTTTTCTTTCAGAACTGATGTTAATATGAAAATAGATTTCAGTAAGAGTGCAGGGTGCTTTAAGGAAATAAAATATTGTTGTGCTGTCTACTCTGGGCAGAAATCAGTGTGAGTTTGCAGATGCATTTCAACATATTTGAGAATATTTCTCATTGAAGGTATGACTTTTTTCAAAGTCAAAAACTGTATTTATGAATATTAAACTATTTTATAAACCAAAAAAGCGTATTCTAAAATTGCTTTTGGTGTATAATTTAATCTGGAAAATGCAAGCTTGCTCAAGTCCTGATGGTTTAGTTTAATCCCCACTGCTATAAACCATAGCTGTTAACAGCAAAACTTGAGAATCAAGTTGCGACGTTAAAATAAAGCTACAAAACTCTTTACGTAATTTCCATTTATGTCATTAGATTAAACTATCCTGCATTAATTAAAAAACATTTTAACTATAAGACATTCTGCATCTATAGCTGCACCTATTTCTCACCAATGAATATAACATCAAAATAGCTCTGGTCAAGACTTTTTAATAAAAAATAAAAAAACTCACCTAAATCATCTCCAAGGATGTAGGGGATGGGAAACTGCCATCTGTACCGTTCATTAATTAGAGCATTCCTTTCTTTCTATGGCATGAAGAGTTTTTATTTAAGTCAGGTTAATGTAAAATATTTTTAAAAGCAGCATAGCCACTTAAGAGGAAGGCAGCTGCCAATGAAAGAAAATGTATTATAAAAGTTAGAACTTACAGGAAGTAAAATGTCACCCTCAATTAGGTTGGCATCTGAACCTGAAATGTAAATATCTATATTTATTTCTTATCAGCTGGAGCAGATTTCCAAAGAGTCGAGTTTCTTATCTTACCCTCGTTAAGGAGAGGATTCACATCTTCACTGTTTTCATACACCTCTGTGAGAAAAACATTAGTGTTTTACCACTTTTCGTAAATAATTGGTCAAAATATATAATTTTTAGTTGCATACCATGTACTTCCAAGGAAACTGGTATCTGCACAAAAAAAGCCACTGCATCAACTTTATTCCATAAATATTCACTATTTTTGTGCATTAATTATACTTACAGCATATGATGTGGTGAAAAAGACAAGTCCAAACAAAATGAGCACCTTCCCCATTGTGTCATGGAGTTAATTCTGTTGCTTTTGAACCGAATGTGCTTGTAGTGTTAAGACTTTAACAAACATATCCAGTTTATGGTGCCTCCAAAGAGCAACAAAAGGACTTTGACATAAAACTGTTACTAATTGGCAGAGTTTTTTTTTACATGTGATGCAGTGGCTTCTGACACTGCAGTATTTTTACTCAATGATTAACTGTGCAATGTAGACCCAAATATACTCTGCCTTTGTTATTTTATTGAAATTTTAGTTGTAATCAGTAAATATCTGTGTGACTGAACATATAGTCAGTAAACATTTGAATGAACGCTTGGAAATTATCTCACATTTTACTGTTGCAAAAAATATATTATTTTAAGTTGTTTTATTAACCACTTAATCATTTGGAGGATGAAGTATCTCAAATCAAGGGTTAAATTCTAATTTTCGAGGTGTCATTAACGCACCACGGTTTTTATGTTCTCCTGTAGAACACTAGGGGGCGACACAATTCTAATTTTCTCAAGAACGCTTTTACATAGATTGTTATATAAAGGCAAGAAAAGCTGCATAATTGCACGTTTTATAACAAACTTGATGATTTTTAAGTAGTGTTACAGTTGTTCTTGTTTTCAACTATTAGGCATGTAACTGAGCAAATAAGACTTTTTATTAATTTATTGGTTGTTTTTTTACCGTGAGATCAAAAGAAAGCTGTTTACTTGATGCTTTAAAAGTAGTAATTATCCCAGTTTGCGAGGATTACGCGTTCATGTGTTGAATTTTACGTTAACAGAAGGATTATTTTTAAAAGGTCGCATGAATGCAACGTGTAACGTTTACGTAACCTCTGTTTAGCTACTTCAGAAGTTGGACATTGTTGCCCAGTACCTAAATAAAAGCGTTGATAGACGCGTAATCCGAGACCCATGGAATCATTAGTCCAATATATGCTAGGTCCAAATACGAGGTTTTGTGTTGGAGCGCTCATCTGACGAGGTGGCCGAGTGGTTAAGGCGATGGACTGCTAATCCATTGTGCTCTGCACGCGTGGGTTCGAATCCCATCCTCGTCGGACCAATGAGTTTTTCTTTTAGACAGACAGATGTGATCTTCCTAATGATTTTTAATCGCCATATTTTATTATAGATTTAAAATTAAATCTAATCTTTACTCACAATCATCATATAAGTAAAATTTGGTATTTAGCAGCTTATGGATTTTATTTCCTGCATTGCATCACCTTGTAAGACATTTTACAAAACTAGAAAATTATAGCAGTTAAAGGTTGTTAATGGTAGTTTTTAATTTTTACTGTGGCATGTGAATCATCTTAGCCATCATTTGTTTCAAAATGATCCATCTGAAAACACTTGTCCTCTTGTGACATCTCCAGATTTCCACATTGTTCCTTTCTCCAATCGTATTTCTCTTGGTTTGCTTGATATCCTTTATTAAGATATCCTCCGCTGTTGCCACACCTCTCTGTGGAATTCGAAGATACGTTTAAACTTTCCGTGGCTCCATAGGTGCTTCCACCCACTCCAGGAGAGAGGTTCAGCATCTCTGCTCGTCTCCGCTCATCTATCTGTTAGAGCGTCATGGGAAAGAAGAAAAAAAAAGAAATGCAAACCTTGAATGCTCACACATTTGTTTATGTTTATATATTTCGAGTAACGTTTTGCTGAGGTATACCTTGTGTTTTCGATGATACTGATCAATGGCGTACTGATACTTGGCAGCATTCAGCCCAAAAACTCCAGCGAACCTCTCTCCGAGAAAATCGCAAGCTGCAGTTTTTTAAAACCAAATCACAGAAGAGTCTATGACAATCACCAGATATAATATTAGTTTGTTGACCACAGAACTTACCTAGAAGTGAAATCCTACCTACTAGAAGGGCCGCATTCTTGAAAGATAATTTGGTCTGGAAAAGAGACAAAAAACTTGATTTCCTGCCAATTTTGTAGATTTGTCCACGATCAACTTAGTGATTTATCTATAAACTGGTGGGTTTATTTGAGCGGAACATAATAACAACAAACAAATGAAAAAAAAATGACAAACTTATTTATATTTTACTTTGCAATAAAGGCTTGTGTAAATTTAGTAATAAATAAAAAACGTCCCGCTGGAACGAATCCCGTTTGTTATGCAAAGGTCCCATATGACGTACATAACAATGTAATGTTTAAACTTCCTGTTTTCCTCTGTCGTTTGGTTAACATGTCGTGGAGGTTCGTAGACAGGAGCAGCCGGCTCAAGGTGCATCTTAACCCTTGTGCTATCCTAGGCACTTTAACGTTGGGAGTTGGGTCATCTAGACCCACCAGACAGTGCTCTGAACCTTTTTTCTTCAATGATTTCAGATCTTCACTGGTGTCCATGGATTACATGAAATCTTTCCACCTTTATCCACCTTTGTCATGGTAGGGAGAACACGTCAATGTGAGGGTGGGGTCATCTAAGATCAATGGTTACGAGGAGCACAGGTGTGTCTTGCAGTTTATTATTATTGTATGACAGCTGTATTTGTGTTGACTGTCAGTTGAGCACATTTACGAATTATGGGTGATGCTGTCGTGCCCCCATGCCACTCTCTAGTCACTAGTAAGGAATTAGCCCTTACGGTTTGATACTGTGGGTAAAAAATGGGTGCAAGGTGCACGCACTTGTCCCATGAACAGCACTTATGGGCTCTTTGCACAACCCACAGGATTTCGAGGGGTCAAAAAAACTGAAAAATCTGTACGACACAACAAATCTGTCCACATGCAACTCGTTGTCTGTAGCATGCCCAAAAATGTGCACGACCATTTTTGCACTACGGTTTCACTGAGCGATCTACGACCTTTGCATTTTATCCAGGTCACCTTGCCCACACTGTCCTAGTGCATAATACCTCCCCTTCCGTGTTTGACAGTGAGGGGGATGTTCTTGTGGTCCTCGGGTAAATTCCCCTTCCTCCAAACTTCATTTTGAGTCGATGCCAAACCCCTCAATTTTTGTCAACTTCCACCTAAATTCTCCTCTGAATCATCCATATTTTGGTGATTTTAAACTTTTGATGTACATGTCTTCTTCTGGGGATAGGGTAGTGTGGTAACTGTTGGTTTCTGGGTAACTGAGCTCCCACAATCCTCCTACGTAGTTCCTCATCGTTATGATCATACGTTCTGCGTTTTTTTGTTATCTCTTTCTCTAGTCTTAGTGATAGTCTTGATACTCATTCCAACTTTGTGTAAGTAGTCTTATTATTGACATGCTGGGACATTTCTTTAATCTTGGTCATAGTAAATTATTACTTTTCCTCAATAAACAACACTAGTGGGTCACAAATCGAATTGATTCCTGTATTTTTGTCTAAATGTTCAGATTAAAACAATATTTGGATCATTTCTTTGTCAGTATTTGACTGAGAAAAATCATGTAGAACACATGACCTTACAGGGACATTATTTTCTAGCAAATCCCCTACCCTCCCTGCTGGTTCCTCAAAGGGGATTGGCTTTGATGGCTCCTCATCTGTGCTGTCCTCTACCTCCAGAGTTTCACCGCTAGAGAAGTGGAGGATCTTCCTCTGTTTAGGCAAAGCCGATCCCGGGATTTCTGTTGGCTCCTGAAAAATTGTAGAGGTGGACGAACGTCAAATACAAAGTCTCACACATGGAATTTCTGTTGTGAAGTAGAAAGTTTGACCTGGTTGTTCATTCTTCAGAAGTTAGTCTCCCATCTGCACGGTTTCCATCCAGTACAACTCAGCTGTTTGGACAAAAATGAATCCAGGATGCAGAGCAAGTGTTGAAACCGGAGATGACAAAAACAAACCTTCTCACAGGCTCCTACCATGTTTCCTTCTTAAGCCTGATAGGCCGGACCTGGGTGGTGACAGGAGGGTGTTGAATGTCAAGCTTTATTGACACTTCTTGCCTTGTAAACTGCACAATGAACAAGACATCCAGCTGCTTGTTTTTCATGGATCATCAGGAAAGAAACTTTTGAAATCTGTTCATTTTCAGCTGGTTGAGTATTTTAAAACACTTCGTACAAACAGAATTAAAGGTACTAAATCTAAATAACTTTGATGATTTTTGATTTTGTGTGATACTTTTCTTCCGGTCTCCAAAAAGCAATATTTTTGAGCATGTTCTTACTTCCATGAGTTCAGAAAGGAAAGGAAATATTGATCTGAACACTGGATTGGTTTTGGATTATACTCTTGGATTCTGGACCTTTTGCTAAAGATTCCACCCTCTTGCTCCCCATCCTAGATTAATCACCACAGCCACAAAGTCCAAGAAAACTTTCTTTTAACCCTTGTGCTGTCTTAGATGACCCCACCCTTACATTGACGTGTTCTCCCTACCATGACAAAGGTGGATTAAGGTGGACAGATTTAATGTAATCCATGGAAACCAGTGAAGATCACAAATCATTGAAGAAAAAAGGTTCAGCGCACTGTCTAATGGGTCTAGATGACCCAACTCCCAATGTTAAAGTGCTTAGGATAGCACAAGGGTTAATAAAATCATCCAGGTCCACTTTGGTCTACAGCGCTGTTTCTTTCTCACTGGGACGTTCAGATCACAGTCACAAGGACATCCTTGTGGTACGCCGTCATGGCAACACGAGTTCATCATCTGGACATAGAAAATATCTTGAGGTTATGACGGGAATTCTGGTTTGAGCTGTGGCCTTAAAGCCCTAGAAGCATTAGTAGTCAATTTGTCTAAATTCCTCTGGTTTAGCTCAAAGGTTAACGGTTTCCCACATCACTTTTAGAGGCTGAAGTGCCCTTGAGCAACACACCTATCCCTCACCTGCTCAACTGCAAACTGAATTTCAAAGCATAATACATGTAAAGTTGATGAAAACAGTCAAATGTCTTGTTGGAATTACTTTAGTAGGAAATTATGACTTTTAACATAAGTTTTGCAGTTAAATGTCTATGGTTTGATTTTTTTTTCTTTTTTTTTTGCAAGTGACATGTTTTTTGAACATTTTTAGGAACTTCAACATGGACCATAGCCTGATCATGTCCTATTAAAAACAAAAAAACATTTTTAAAACTCAGGTCAAATATTTATGATTAAAAAGTACCTGAACTGATCACTAAAAATAATTTATTTCACAAGAATCTGACACGGCTTATGATGATTTATTACAGGTAATATAATGTTTAACATGAAATAATCAATGTGTTTATATTTTCTAAAGATACATTGCAGAAAATTGTTTTCTTTTAAATGATTATGCATTATTAACACCTTTTTATACATAAATGAAAACGTTTAATAACATATGAATTTTATTTTTAATGAAAGACACACTTAGAGAAAGGGAAGTGAATACATTTGGGATGACGGGACTTAACCTTAAACATTAGCCCACAAACTGATGGGGACCGACTTTGAAAAAATAAAAGATGAACTACAGTACACATCATTCAAACCATCTCCATAGTGTGCCATAAAGGTGTACACGTCTACTTTTGGTTAGCAAACAGCACATTAAAGCAGCATATTACTGTTTCTTTATGTTTCCAGCAGCCACGAGCAATGCTCTAATTGACAGGACTTTTATTTTGAAAAGCGGGAGGGATGGTACATAGAGCAGGAGTCCACTTTCATGTATGTGGTTTTCAGGAACACAGAGTAGTTACTTCCTGCATTTCAAAAACTATTCAGTCATCATCCATAGCAACAGACTGCAATTCAAAGCTCCATGACGTCAAAAGTGTATTCAGTAGAAATAAATCACTTTTTCCTCATAAAACAGACTTCAAATCAGTAGCGTCCAACAAGAACAGTTTTCTAAAATGTGATAAAAAGGAAAAGAAACAGCAAAAGAATCCATTAGAAGATATAAGAAACTGTAAACGGTTCCGTCAAACCCAATTCCGATCCCACGTTCCAGATGATAAAAGTGCTTTTTTTTCTAGCTTTGTGTTCTGAAAGAACATCCAGCTTTGTAAAGAGCTTAGTGTTTTAATTGAAATCCTATTTAAGAGGCTGGTAAAGTCCAGCAGATAACATTCTGATTTAAACAGATCTGTCCCAACTTTATCTTTTCTTCTGTGAATCTTAGCAGCTGAGAAGCTGCAGAAACTTTCTTGGTGGGGGCTCCAGACCTTAAAATGACACACACAAAAAAACAACAGAAGTAGGCTGGTTTGGTTTGGTTCTTCCTTAAAGTGCTGCTTTCTGCACATAAAAAATAGATTTATCAGGCAAATAGGAGAACAAGCTCCAAAAACGACAGGTTTGGACACCGAGTAGATTAGAACCACCGCAGAGAAAAACAAAACTACCAGCTTCATCATTTTCAATATTTTTCCAAGAGGGACTAATAGGGGCACAATAAAAGAAGAAAACTGAACAAATATTTGAGAATAAAGTCCTAAAACTATGAGAAAAAAACAGTCAAAATATTACTACTAAGTTGTACAGTGGGGAAAAAAGGCAAGTTTTACAATAATTAAGTCATAAAATGTGAGGAAAAAGGCAACATTTTATGACAAAGTTGTAAAATTATGAAAAAAGGCTAAAGTTAACGAGAATAGAATCATAACATTGAGGGGGGGAAAGTCTACATTTTACAAGAAAAAAGTCTCATAATAAAGCTTCATAAGTTTTTTTGAAAAAAAATAATAATAGTATTTAGCTTTAAAAACATTTCAACAAAGACAATCGATCATTAACCGGTTTAATTTTTGTTTTTGGACATCAGACTGCTCAACAATCTGCTTTACTTTTTAGTACATCTGACTATTTTGACAAATTTACAACTTTATTTTCAAAAAGCAAAAAAATAATTTCTAACCCTTTTTCCAATAATTGTACCACTATTCTTGTAAAACGTTGACTTTTTTCTTATGCTTTTACAATTTTTTCCTCATAATTTTACAACTTTATTCTCAAATATTATTTTTATTTGATGGCTGCTCTAAAACGGTCAGTTTTTTTATTTAAGTAAATTCAAGCACAAAAATGTTGTGACTTTTTAGAATTGTTAGGATTTTATCTCATAGTCGTGACTTTAATCTTAAAATTTTAACTAAATATCAGAATTCTGACTTTTTGTTTTAAAAAAAATCTTAAAAATCTTATAAATATCTTTGTTTCTCCTCAAATCTTTTTGGGAAGTATCCAGACTCAAATCTTAAAATTTATACCTCTTTAAGTAGAATTCCAGCAGTTTTTCATTACAATAATGTGTCACTATATTCCGCTTAACTATAAAAAGGAAAATTTCTTGTAATATTTTTGACATTTTCCCCAAAAATTGTTGAATTTTTTTTAGTATAAGTTAAAGAAGATTTATCTTAATCTCAAACCTAAACATTTAATTTCAGAATTTAGGTTTTGTGACACTTTTTTTATTATTTTTTAACTAATAAAAATAAAATAAAACAAGAAAAATAAGAAAACATAAAAGAGACAAAGACCACCCCCCCCCCCCCCCCCCCCATAGGCTCAAACACTTTACCGTACTTGGAAGAGACGGATCAAATACCAAACGATAACTGCTCATTTGTAGAATAGGTGTACTTGTCTTAGCAGGAATGCATTACATCATCGATTGATAATACCAAAAATAATAAGACAGCATGAGTGAAGGGAATTCTGGGGGAGCACATGGGGGGAGGATTGCTGACTGCAGTGGAGGTTAGAAACGGTGATGAGTGTTTAGGAGAGGACACAGCCCGTGTCCTTCTGTGGCTTCAGGTCGGGCTCCTTCACCGGCTTCACCTCCTCTTCCTTAGGTTTGCCCTGATTTTCAAGATAAAAGAAAATAATAAAACATGATGTAGGAACTGAAAACTGTTCACCTCTCCAGATGTGTTTTTCAGATCACGTTTCATAAAGAGTCACAACCCCTTTTCTGGATTTGTGTTGAACGTTTTGAATTTTTTCGCTATTGTTTTCACCTTGTCGTTTTTGGCTCCCTTGGTCAGATCGAAGGTGGCGTAGACTTCAGGGGTGCACTGCTCACTGAGGGGGGGCATCTCGAATCCGACTGGCTCGGCCAGGCCGTAGCTGGCCTTCAGCTCCAGCTGGGGCGCCTCGGCCGGGACTTTGTGGAAGTATCTGAGGAACCAAAGGAGGAGATGAAATGGAAGCGGAAGAAGACGCTTCGTTTTCCACGCCAGCCCGACTCACATGAAGCCGTTCTCCCTCTGGCACTTCTCCAGCGTGTTCTTGATGAGGGCCCCCAGCTTGAGAAAGAACAGCTGCTCGGAGGGTTTGGCTGTGGAGCCGGGTCCGCTGGTGTGACGGTACTCCTTACACAGTGCCTCCGCCCGGGAGTAGCCTAAACAGAAGGAAAACGCAGCAGATTCACACAAAAGACTTCGCTTGCATGACAGCAAACACCTGTCAGGACGGAAAAACAGCAGAAAAATGCAAAACGACATTCTACCGCACAAGAACTGACTTATTAGATTTCACTTTTTTAGATAAATCAAATAGCATCCAGAGCAAACGCACACTTTTCGGCCTCCTGCAGCGATCGAATGGCCTCTCCACACTTGTCGCTGGCCAGCAGAGTCTGTCCATGATAGCAGTACGCCTGCAGACAAAATAAACGTGGGACTTTTTCCAAAGAGGGCTCGTTTTCCCACAAAGTAATGCCGTAGACATCTGTGTGAACCCACGTAGGCCATGTAGAACTGCTGCTTCAGCTGAAGGTACTTCCTCCACTTGCTGCTGTACTCTGGATCCAGAGTGTTGAGTGTGTGATCTGAGGAGAAAAACAGAGCAGCTGCAGATGAGACAACCACTAGGATTTAAAAAAGATATGTTTTTGACATGTTCTTGTGGCATTTATTTTCCTGATGGAGGACATATATTAAGACAATTAAGCTCAAAATTGCATTTTTGAATATTTGTTTTTTCAAATTGGTGTGAATTAGGAGCAGACAAAACAAGGCCGTTTGAAAGGATCATGTTTGTGACGTAGAAAATAAGCTGAGAAGGCCACAAGCTCCCTGCTCTGCTCCATTCTGATGCATCCACTTGTAGACAAACAGATCCATGTACGTCTTTGTTTTCCTAATCCGAGCTGGAATCTGGCTAAAAACTGTACAGCTGGAGAGCTCCGATATCACTCGCCATTTTTTTTCACCGCTAATGTTAGGTTGGGGGTGTGAGAGATTGTAAACAGAGAGCTCTCAGCAAAGGGGAGGGTAAGTGAAGGGTGAGGTGGCCCTGCGCTATCTGTCCCGTCCAAAATCAGAGGTAAATTTCTAATGAACTTCTGCCGCTCTGCATAAATTATGTCCCAAAAACTACACAGGTTTTTGATTTTGCCTTAAAAACAGCATAATCATAATTAAAAGACCACTAAAAATGCTTTTACAATAGAACAAAAGATGACTGGGGTGACTTTAATGCAAGCTGAAGCAAACAGGAAGCAGGTAGGGAGTGGAGATGGGAAGTAACACCAACCGGCTTTCTGGTAGAAGTTTGCTGTCTCAAAGGCCAAAGCTGCGATGAGCGAGGCGTTGTGCTTCAGTTCAATGGCTCTGGCAATTGTCACTGTTAACGGAAAACAAATAAACATATTTAAAGTTTCCACTGCCTAGAAATGAAATCTTTCTGGTAGAAAGTGTCTGGAGTTTTGCTGCTACCTTCTTGAGCTTCTGCTTGACTCTGGATGATGTATGCGTCCATGACTCTGGGCTCCAGGTCTTTGCCTTTTTCAGCCGGAGTGATGAGGCGCGGGACGTGGACTTCCTGTGGAGAAAAACAAATCTTGAGCGATTGGTGCCTAAATCAGATATTTAAACCTTCTATTTCTTTTTGTCTAAACCTTAAATGTTTACAGGTAAACAGATACCGTCACACGCCTGACATGTGATAAGAAGTACTTCAGAGTTCATAATTGTGTTTTAATGCCATAATCAATAACAACTATAATTATTGTGTATCCTTAGATTTAATTGTAAAAAAAACAAGCAAACTACTAAATGTAAACAGATGATTGACATACACAGGTAAAAGTTTGGTTCGTTTCATAAAACGTATCTTCTAAAATATTGCCTATGAGAAGAACAATTTCTCCAAAAAGTCACTGCAGCAGATGTGACTTGTGGCCACTCACCCATGAGTAAAGAAAAAAGCAACAAACACACAAAAAAAAACATGGATTAATTGTAAAAATTTTGTCTTGTGTTGGAGACAAGTATTGACACCTGCTAACTGCCAACTAAATAAGGATATAAAAATAAAGGTAAGAAATAAAGTAAAAAATGTTGCTTCCTTTTTGCCCTTTTGTTTACATTAAACTTTATTTCTTTTTCTATGGATGACTGGAAAAATAACTAGAATTCTGTATGTCTAAATCAGGGGTCGGCAACCTTTTTTACTCAAAGAGCCATTTGGGACCGTCCCCAATAAAAAAGAAAGCACTCGGAGCCACAACCCGTTTTGACATCATTATATATTTTATGCATGTATATATTATTCAAATGTGCTCATTACGTCGATCGCGATCGACCTTCAATGACATGAGTGTAGATCGCGGGCCAGAAAAGATTTAAAAAAAAAATTACTTCTTTAAAATCCACCAGCCAATCAAAATCCTCACTGAGAAGTAAGGGACTTGATTGACATGTATATTGGCCAATCGGACATCGTCTGAAGCATACGTCGCTGCAAATGCACATTGTGTTCTTTAAAGGATGATACCGCGGCCGCGTGTGGGAGGAGCTACTGGTTCTGGTCTGATCGCTGCATGGAGCGATGTGTTTATCAATGCATGGTAGACACTGAGAATGTGGAGAGATCAGGATTATTGTTTTGAAGAGTTCTACTTGGTAATCATGTTTCCATGTTTGAGTTCATAAAATCATCCCAGAGAAAGTCTCTGCTTCAACTCCCGCAGGGAAAGCTGCGTCTCAATCTGACACCCGTGTTTGCATCTCTCTGACAGAGTTTGAAGCCAAAGCCTCTCCTCCGCCTCTCCACCTGCTTTTCCTCTCTACCTGTTCACCTGTTCACATCCTCTGCAGCTGAGAGTTGGTTTCCCCCGCGCTCCACAGTGTGTCCGACACAGAGAGCGCAAAATACGGTAGTCGGGGGGCTCCTGCGCCGCACAAGGATGAAAGAGCCGGACGCAGGTTATAGCGGGGATAGAGCGGGTTAAGCAAATGAATGGAAGAAGGCGCTCCGCTGAAGAAATATTCAATATTGTACACATTTTATTATTAGTCTGAACTTTCTTTTATTTAGAAAAATCTTTTATTTTATCAGTCCAGTACGGAAAAAAAACATCAACAAAAGCTGTTTTGGGCGGTTTTTGGCTGGGTCTGGCGGTTTTCAGACGACTTTTGGGCTGGAAAACTGTGACTCTATCTGGCAACGCTGGCGCGAACTCTCAGTCTGTCATCAGCGAGTTGGTCTCTGCCCCGCGGTACGTCAAGTTCCCGGCAGAAGATCGGAGTGTTTATTGAAGCCGCCCCGCGTGCCTCTCCCTGCTATCAGCTCTGCAGGTCTCGCCCGATAAATACGAGCTCATTAGGAAGCTGTTTTTTACGTGGCACTCGCTTCGTGCGGAGCCAGCAGCGCCTTTGAAATGCCATGAAAAATGAACAAACTAAAATAAAATTTAATTATTATAAAATACTCATTATTTTCCAAAGTCACAGGGAGCCACAACAGATGGATGAAAGAGCCACATGTGGCTCCGAAACCATGGGTTGCCGACCGATGGTCTAAATCTATTAACATCAGACAGGAAAAAGCTGCCCCCCTATGCACACACAAACACACATTACCTTGAGATTTTTGAATATTCCTGCTGCAACCTTCAAGCTCTTGTGGACATCTTTGGCTTCAGCCTCTGTTACGCTGTGGACCACAGAAACAGCAGGAAATCAGTCAAAGTACCATTACTGTACATTTCCTGTTGCATTCCTAAAGCGGCAGAGGCACTAACTTCTCTTTCCCGGCAAGTCTGGAGGCAAACTTGGTGTACCAGAGAGCAACGTTGAAGGCCATGGAGGCGAGTTCAAAGATTGCATCCTGCTGGGCACTGGGGGCAGAAGACAGAGGCATCAACTAAAGTTCAGATACAAAAATAATTTAAAAAAACGTAATCAAAGAGTGATGAATAAGAACAACAGAGCAAGCATCTCTTTGCTTTTGGCTTTTTCTTTTGTTTTCACCTCGGAGTGTTTCCATGTAAGGTGTCGGTCCACTTAAAGTTCTGGATGAACCTCATCTTGTTCTCTTGCGTGGTTCCATCGAGAGCGGCGATAAAACCTGTTAGTCAGAATCCAGCGAAAACAAAAGCATAGAAGCTGGTTAGAAGCAGAGCAAAGATGAAGGGATGAGCAAGCAGCAGCATTAGAAATGAATAAAACTGAAACTTGAAAAACAGAAATTCTATCAAATCAAGATAAATTAGTTCTTTGTTAGAGTAAAATCCAATTTTAAGACATTTTCATAAACAAACAGCTCTGGAAGAGCATTGTCAGGTTACCTTGCAGTAAGGAGAAGTAAGCGTCTGTGGCGTTCTTCATCATCTCTGGATTGCAGGTGGAATCCGTGAACATGTCCAACAGTCTGGCTCGGGTGGTCCTCAGGTCACTGCATGTGGAACAGCCATCTTTGTGTTATGACGTCACCCTACACAACCTTTATTTTAATTAAATATATATATTTTTGAATGTACTATAGTCAATCCATAACAACATCATGCCGATAATACAGTGTGCTGTGGAAACGTGCAGATCTTATACACACTTGCATATCTTGTTGGCTGCGGGGCTTCCTGCTACTCCATAGTAATTGAAGGAGACCGGCGCCGTTGCTTTCAGAGGGTTTCTGTGAAACCAGTGGGCCATCCTGCGGTTCTGGTCGCACCTTCAACAGAGACAGGTTTCAAGAAGCTGGCCTGTACTTATAGGTTCCACTCACTTTGTAAGATAATCATTTTTAGTATGTAAGCTCAGCTGTGTTGATGACGGATAGGCCTCATCCCGCCTTTTCAACAGTCTAGATCTATAATTCAGTGAGACAATATCATAAATAGTATCTGGGAGGAAAGCGATTACTAACTAGCTGGCAATTTTTTTTCTAGCTAGCTTAATTTTAGCGCAACGGAACAGGTCGGTCTCACCAGACATTTCTCGTATCTACTTCGTCCCTCAGAAATAACATATACATTTTAAAACATAACGTTTTTGTGAACTTGTGTAAAATGTATATTTATAGGATCTCCTTTTGACGGGAAACCATTTAGTTGGCTACAACAAGCTACCGCTAACGGCTAACACAGGCTACACGGACAAGCTTAGACTTATTTTAATTGGTTGGTCTGACAGATGTTTGTTTTATAATACGGTTTAAAAATATTTGTATTTAAAATAGTGTTTTTTATTTGTTTATTACCTGTCAAAGTGGCGCTGTAGATTTACAATTCGATGAACGTAAAAGTCTGCCGACAACTTACTTCCGGAAATAAACACGGAGTAAAAAGTGGCCTATCAAATGCGCGACTGGCTGTCACGTGACAAGCACTCAGCCCATCTCGTTTTCTTGAAGCTCTGTTTGGGGCTCATTGACAGCTTTTTTTTGACGTAAGTGTAATAACACGTCCTTTGATTCAAGTGTTCTATTAATGCTTCAAAAAAAAATCCATTTATTTTAGTTTTTGATGCATACTATAGTAATGTAACTTTTAAAATTGTTACAATAGAAAATTGATTTTAATTCAGTTTAAAGATCTAATAACTGGATCATAACACTTTGAACAAACTATGTATTGCATATTTAATGGTTCACAGGAAACAATGGACAGAGAAAAAAACATTTTATTTTCCCATTTGGCACAAAGAGTGAACACCGAATTCAAGTGATTATCAGAGCAAAAAGAAAGTGTGACAAAGTAATATTTGGCACCGTTCATAAAAAAAAAAATCAGAACAAAGAAATTACAAATATACACACAAGATAGTCAATTTAGAATCATGATCTGCATTTCCCCGAAGCTTTTATTGTATTGCATTATTCCATTCCTTTTATTTTGAAGGAATTCCACTAAGGCACATCAGGTTCAACCTCTTTTCCTGGTGTCACTGTTGTTTAAGAAACAGAATTTAAATTTTTTGTTTTAAAAAATTTCATAATTACCAAAAAAAAATAAAAGTAAATTGGATCCATACATTTTTACAGCATAAAATCACTGGTAAGTACTTTGCTGATAATAATATCAGTGCATAGAAATCTCTTCCCAAGCCAATTTAGAGGGTGGGGGGGGGGGCACTTCTGGTTAGCTTTAAAAACAAAAACAAATAATCACTGCTGTTACTGTCACAGTTACAAAGCAAAGATCATTTAAAAAAATATTCTAAAAAAAAAAAAAAAATCTCTTTAAATTTAATGCTGCTCTTATTTAAATGAACAATCCCAAACCTGTTCCAAAGGAAAACAAAGGTGCAAATGTGATAAAGCAGAACATGTGACCCTGATATTTACACAATACAAGCGATTCCAAAAGGGCATCACATAATCAATTTGTGGTCTTAACCCCACCTGGAAAAGCACACGAGTCAGTGTGACAAGTAAACTAAGCTCAAATAGCACCCCAAAATTTCCCTTTGGTCCCACAGTTTACATTCTGCTACATAAATTCCACTTTGTCTTCTTACGATGGGAATTCCTCCCCCCCATATAAACAACATTGTGAGGAAGGCACCGTCATGAAAAAGTGGAAAGTTGTGTTACATAAAGAGACGTCAAACAGCAATCAGGTGACTTCTAAGGCAGGCAGCCTGACAGTCAAGTTTAGGTTCACGACCCCAGGTCAGGAAACCAAAGCGGAATGTCTTAGTCATAGACTCTACCCTTTTAATATATTAATTTTCTACAAATCTGATCAGTTTTTGGCTTGTGAAACACTGAGAAAAAAAGTCTTTGGCATCGGTAAGGCTTTGGTGAATGAAAAAGATGACTTTTTTTTTTTTTGCATGTCAAACATTTGAATCGAAGAATATCCACGACCCATTACGGCGCCAATTGAATCCATTTAAATATGACACATCTGCAATTTTAGGCTGAAGAAAAGGTGTCATTTCAAAGACGTTTGGCATAGTTTTTGCACAGAATATGATCCCGGATGTCCCCCCATCCTCCGTTCTTCATGTGGGCTTTGTGCTCCACCGTCTCTGCAGCACTGAGGACGAGCGACTGAGGGAACAGGCTGCTTTTAGCCTTCAGCACGATCTCCTCTGCCCTCTTTAAGGCACGCTCAGGATTGCAGCTCTCCTTCTGGTGGAGGCCGCAGTCTCCTGTGTGGAGGACCCTGGACCCCAGCGCGGCTAGAACCTTCAGAGGCTTGGATATGCAGGTTCCGGAAAGGTGCTGCAGCGTCCAGTCCCAGTTGTAGTCATCGTAAGTGCAGTATTCGTCACTGCAGCCCATCAGCTTGTAGTACACCTCCCTGGAGATGCCCATACCTATGTTGTGTTTGGTGGACAGCCACCCCGTGGTTAACACTTGATTAGAAACGCTGGTGAAGTCACTCAAGTCATTGTGATTGCCCAAAGCGAGCAAGTCGCAGTCTGAGCAAGTCTTTTTAAACTCAGCCATTAATTTGTGAAAACTGAAGAAGTCCGGTAGGATGTAGTTGTCTTCCTCCAGGAAGATGGCAAAGCCGCTGTAGCCTTGCATGGCGTGAACTCGCTCCCACACGAAATGCAGCTTCCACCACCAGTGGTGTTTGGTCTGCGTGATGAAAGCTTCCCTGTAGTGTCCGTACGAGTCCGGGTGCTTGGCGTTGAGGCATCCTGTTTTGAGGGCTTTGTCCTTGGACAGGTCTCGGGGGCAGTCTCGTGGATCCTGCCCAGGAAACTCATGGGGATACAGCTGAGTGCTGAAGGGGAAATAAATCTGCAGTACCTTGCAGAAAGTTATCCCACGCACAATTCTGTTCATTTCCTCAGAAATGTAATCATGGCTGAAAATCAGGAGGAAACTGTGGACCTCTGCGGCTCTCTCCAGTGACCTGATGAGCAGTTTGAGGTATTCTGGACGGTTGTGAACCTGCACGACCAGAACCAGCTGGGGCTCTCCTGGGAACTTCTCTGCGTTGAAAACGCACTGTTTGTAATTGGCACCGTAAACGGACTGCCTCAATCCGTCCAGAGAGTCATACTTGAACCTGAACGTGTCACACGACAGCGAGTCCCGATTCCTGTCAGTCACAGTTCCGGGTAATTGAAAGTCACTTTCCTGCTCAGAAACGACCAAAACCCGAGTGGAGAGCAGGAGAGTCACCACCACGAAGGCGACCCCCAGCAGGGCGAGCAGGTTTCTCCTCAGCAAACGAAACCTCATGTTTGCCTCCAGTGAAAACACAGCTTGTCTGGACGACGGCACGCGCTCACCTCGTCACCTTAGTCTTCGCAGGGCGGCCGCGTGTCCCCGGGAAGTCGTAACATTTCAGATTTTTTTTTTTTTTTAGTGCTCCTATGTTAGACAAAAAAAGTGAAATAAAGTCAGCAAAAAAAAAAAAAATCATAAACAGTTGAACTCGTGTAAGAAGTGGAGTGGTTTACCAAGCAAATGGGTGTTCCAGCAACCAGGAAGAAGACTAACTACTGTTGACGTGTACAAGCCAGCCAATCAGCGGACAGAATCTTTGACCAATCAGAGGTCGTGACACATAACTGGATAAAAAACAGCTAAAGATTATTTTAAAGGAAAGTTGTGTTTACTTGGTTAGTTTATTGTTGTTGTTGCACTTTATGACAAAAAAGTCTTACAGCACAGCGGGGGAAAAAGCCAATTCATTAACGTTTTGTTTGTTGTAACTATAAAATATTTGTTTGCTGTCTTGTTAACCATCTTTTAATCTATTTTTAAATTGTTCCCAGTGGTCTTTTAATTAGGATAATACCATTTTTAGGGGGAAAAACTGTTGTTTTCTAGGACACGGTTCCTGCAGAATGCCAGTAGTATTTTAGAAATTTGTCTGAGTTGTGGGGGTGACTGTTGGCACGTACTACGCCTGCGCCCCTCTTCCCATCACCTATGACTGAGAGCTTTCTGTTTACACGGTCTCCCAGTAGCTTACAGTCCCTCACACATCCAACCTAACATTACTGGTGCAACAAAAATGGCGAGCAGTATTGGAGTTATCTATCCATACAGTTTAGAGCCAGATGCTCGGACAAAGGAAACATCAATTCATCAGAATGGAGCGGAGCAAAGAGCTTGTGTCCCATTGTTCCAGCTATGAACAGGTATGATCTTTTTCTAACAGCATTTTCTTTCCATCTGCTCCTGATTTACAACAGTTTGAATAAAGATTTTCTCAGAAGTGCAATTTCGAGTTTAATTTTCTTTATATGTGAACGTGTTATTTAAAAGCTTCTTAAGACATTTTCTTTCAGATGTGCTTTTAGCTAAATTTCGCTTGTTGACTGCCTTTTTCTTGTTTTTACCTTTATTGTATTTGACCTTTGATGTTTTATTCATTGATTTTATTTTTTACTAAATTTATATTTTGCTTTTTATTCATTCCTTGTTTTTTTTACTTGTGAAAATTGCTATACAAATACGTTTCTTTTTTTTAGAAACACCAAAAGGACAACTTTTATCAGAGTGGGCCTAAAGCCGTTAAGTTTGGGAGCATGTCAGTATTGCTTTTTTAGTTTATTTGAATTTTTATAGTTTTTATTGCCTTTAGTATTTCACATTATTTTGCTGATTTAGCCTATAGCAATTACCTTTGCTCTTGTGAGAGTTTTAAAAAGATTTTTAAACAGTTGCATACTTTTGCATATACATATTTTACAGAGTGAATGCAGTTCTTTGTGTACTTTCAACTCTGTATTCAGGTTAAACCAACATGCAAAAACGGAAGCTATTTAATGTATTACATGTATGCAAACCTAACACAAGGAGCAATGAAACCCACAGTTGCAGGTTTTCCTGCAAATATCTTTAAAAGTAGGCCTCCCCGCCCTCTTCACAAAAGCAACAGAGAACAAAAGAGTGATGCCTGACTCCACAAGGCTGCAAAACCTGATACCACTGATAAGACAAGACGTTACAAAAGAAGATGAAACCAGAGTTCTCTGGGTTTTATTTTATACTGGGACATTATATGCCCTTGGAATGTCTATTGGCTGCTATGTCAGCTAACAGCAACACACAAGGAATGATGAAAAACTACCTGCTTTTAAGGAAAACAAGGACAAAAAAAACATTTTGACTACATACCAGAATTATTTTAATAACTTGTTGCAAACATGCCTGCAGCAAAAACGTTTGCCACACTTTCACCTGTGGTGTTATCTTAGAAACGTACCATCTATCTGGTAACCCCATCTTCCTCATGCCTTTATCCCGCCCATTATTTGCATTTTTCTCTTGCAAAAGGAAACAAAGTTATGTCTGTTTTTTTTCATGGCTGGTAACAAGCTCAGCAAGTTGATTCCAGCCTGAAAAACTAGGTCAATTTGAGTTAAAACTGTATTAAGTTGAAAAAAAGAACATTTCTTAAGAGAGAAAAGCAGCATATTACACATATAACACAAAAGAAACACAACAGTAGGCTTCAGTGTTTTCTGATTTTTGAGGTTTTGTGTTAACTTATTTAACCAAGTACAAAAGCTTCTACTGTTTTGCCTGCAATGCGTGGCTGAACATTGCTGATTGGCTGTGTGGAACTTCAGTTGTGATTGCTCGATGCTCGTCTGTTGTCTTTTCAAGTTGCAAAAGAAAATAAAGAAACAACAACCCTGTGAGATAATTTGCTTGTCTGCCTGCTTCATGTACTTCTGCAACGCATGTTCAAGTGACAACTTTCAATGAAAAGTCTATTTGAATATGAACGTAAATGACTTTTTGACTTCTATGTTTAAAACATTTGCGTTCACGCGTAGCTACACATATTTTTCAAGCTTTTTTCAGGCACTATGTACAAAACGCACGGCCACTGAGCGCACATTGAAAGTTAAACCAGTTGAAATTTGACCAATCAGGGACTTGGATTTGGTAGTAAAATATGGAATTTTTCAATTCACTAAAGTGCCAACCTTTTGAAAATTGATCACAGAGGAGAAATTAATAATTGTGGTTTGTGCTGGCAGGAATGATACGACTCCATGTCTGTCATTTATCAGCATAGAGCTGTGAAAGAAAAAGCCTGGAGCAGGATTTCCGAGGTTTGCACCACATTTCCCATCAAGCCCTCTCCAACTGTAGGTGGCGGACATGCACCAGTAAACAGTAAACAAAAAAAGAAGCAAATGTCCCTCCCTGCTGGTCCCATGTGAACACTATTGGTTAAATGTGCATTTAAGAACCAACAAGTTCGTTAGACTTTTTAATATTTACAATGCTTGACATTGTCTTGCAGTTTTAATTAAAGCCATTCAGTCCTCATTGCACAATAGACTGAAAAAATACAAACTGTCCCATAAAAAGCGAAACAACCATATGAAAGTCAAACTATGCTAGACGATGGCATTTGTTTAAAATATCTCGTAGTGCAGAAGGTTTTCTGAAAAGTTGAGGAATAATTTTCTTAACTATTGATGGAGTCTCATCAGGGAGATGTGTGAGGTTGAAGGAGTAGAAGCTGCCCATCCTGGATGCAGCTAAAAGAGGAGGATAACTATTGGATGCTAGTGTTCAAATTACCTGGTTTCTGGGAAAAACCTGGGTACAACAGGTTTAGATGTGAGGCGGTAACTTGACTTCACTTCTTTCATCGCGTCTTTTATAAAAGTTGTTCCACTTGTTTGATAGTTGGGTTTGAAGTGTTAGCAGCCCTTGTTTGGACTCTGTTGCAGTGGAGTAGCCATATTACATGAGCTTTTTTTGGGTACCGGTATACTTTTTTGTTTTTGTTTGCTGCTTTGTAACAGTGGTGTGCACCTTCACCTCACAGTGAGAAGGCCCTGCTCAAATCCCGGCTGTGTCGTTTCTGTGTGGAGTTTGAATGTTGTCCCTGTGGATGCCTGGGTTTTCACTCCAGCTTCCTCCCACCTAACACAGGTTTTTATAAGATCATAGGCTAATTGGTGACTCTAAATTAGCCCTGAAGTGTGGTTGGGGTACCCTGAAACAGAATGGTGACCTATTCAGGATGTGGCCACCTTCTCCCAGGGGCTGGGTTGGCTCCAGCACCCATGTGCCAAGATGGGATTCAGCATGTTCTCAAGATGGAAGGATGTTTAGGAAACAGGGACAATTGACTGTAACTGGGTTACTTTAGTGCATGTAAACACAGCGAGTTTCCACGGACACTATTTTAGGTTTGTACTCTAAGTCAACACACAAATACAAAAAAAAATACTGAGCCTTAATGTATACAAAACCCTCTTCAGAATTCTCAATTCTTTACTAAATCAGCCACACGGTTTTTGTGATTTTCGCCTTTCAAATATAGGACAGGTCTTTTACATTTTCTCCATCTGGATAGGAAGAATAAAGCAAAAGAATTAAAAGCCCACATCGTCTTTTGATATATTTTAAAATCCTGTTTTGGTTTTTAGAACAAGTTCCTCTTAGTGATGAGCAGGGTTAAGTCTGTTAACTCTGGCTAAGCTGCATTTGATGTGTGTATTGAGGGTGGACACTTTCCTTGAAATAAACATAAGTACAATACTTGCTATCGTAAGGAGAGTGTGTTATGGAAAATAATATGGCTTTAATTTCATGTTTGTGTGTGTGTGTCTTAGCGACAGTGGCTCAGGCGGTGAAGCGGGTCGTCGAAGGGTCGATCCCCGCTCCCTCCAGCCAGTTGTCGTTGTGTCCTTGGGCAAGACACTTCACACTTCAGCTGATTGTGTCAAACTTGTTCGCCACCCCTGTTGTAGAGCAAGTTTAGCAAACGCCTCTGTCCCTCTCATCTACACCATGAAAACAACTTCAAACTATCCTCAGTCTTGCTCTCTTTTTTTGACAAACACCATGTGGGTCAACATCCCCGTTGGCGGTTCGTAACCCAGGTCACAACCCATCCACCGTGAAAGTTCTGTTTGTGATTCATATGTTTGATTTTATGATTTCCAACAATCCCCTTCATAACACAAACCTCTGCATTTATCCAGACTTGGAACTGATAAACACACACACAAAACCATGGCCTACACTTTAATTTTTAGTATTCTTTAAATAAAATGGTCATTTTCCTTTATTGTTGTTTAACATTACCCAAGTATTTTGTTTTCCTGCTAGGTTTTTCAAAGTATGTCAAACAGAAAAAGCTGTCACTAGTTAGGAGGTAGTTTGCTATGAAGATCTTTTAAAAAAAAAGACATCTCTTATAAATACAATAAAAAAACACCTTGTTAATAAAGCATATCTTTTATTTAGTAACAGGCATATTACACATAACATAGAACAGACCTAAACATGAGAACTTAGGAATACTAACAAGTACATGTGTTCCTGGAAAAACTACTTTCAGGGTATATTTATGTGGCATTATGGTTTTTTTCCAAATTGCTGCTGAGGGAAGCCACCAGAAAACAAACAAAATTAAATGAAAACATATAATCACAGGACTCTGACATAGGAAACACTGAACTCTCACACTGACAGAGGGAAATCACTTTTATAAACTCTCTGCAGGTGAGCAGCTGCTGCACACAGGTGGAATCATTTTTGGCCCTCCACCTGCCACATTTAAATAAATTCCAAAACAAACAAAATAAAAATATGAGAAGAAAAACTCTCAGATTGTTTTGCATGTAATTTTCAAATATGTTTGTGGAACGTGTGATTGTTTTAAGATAAATGGATTTTTTTCAACAGTTTTTTTCAAACATCTTAATACTTGAAATAAAATCTATATGATACCCACTTATAGATAATAACAGTAGTTTTTTTTTTTTTTACCTTTATTTAACCACCGGGTTGAGATTTAAAATTTCTTCTTCAAGGGAGCCCTGGACAAGAAACAACAACAATAAAATTAATAAATAAATACAATAAATGCTAAACAATTGGAACAGAGTTACAATGATGATTGAATTAGTTATAGATCAATGGTAATAGTTGTAATGGTAATAATAACAACAACAGCTATTTCTAAAAGTCAAATAGGCAATATTGGACTAGTTTTTTTCCTTTTAAAAAAAACTTTATTAGGCAATGTTCTACTTTTGCAGAAATTAGCAAATAATTCAGAAAGTAATACAAGAATTAAGCAACACATTACAATTGTAAACGATTAATCTTGTAAAGTAAATGATTACTTTTCAAAAACAAACGCAAACTGTAATGTATTACAGTTCGAAGGTTTGAAAAATGTATTTTCAAAGAGACGAGATGGTAACTGCCGTTTTTACTCAGAGCTCTTTTGTCCTAAACTGTTGCCGTAGCTTTGACGTCACATTTCCGCGACAAGCAACAATGGTACGTGAGCAAGCAGTTTTGTCTTCGGCTTGTTTCCATTTATTTACACAGCGTTTTATTTCCGTTTTTGCAAAAATATTGCACAAATAGTGATGTAAAGGAAAATATTTGATATAAAGGTAGTTTTTGTTTGACCCCCGGGGTTTATTACGAGAAGTTAAAAGAAAAACAAGAAAAAGGTCCGTATCGCTAGTACTACTAGCCGAGGGCTAACGAGGTTTGGTTTCTTGGTTGTGTTCGCCTTTTTATGATTATTTTTTTTAAAGAAACATTCTTAGTACTGATAACTTTTCTCTGATCAGACTTTTGTAAAGTAAACCTTTTGTCTTTCGAATTTACAGTAGTATGCAGGAAACAGAAATACGTCTGAGTCATAGTAGTTTTTAATCTATTAACCTAACATTTTAATAATCGACAATAATATTCGAAAATCATTTTTTAAATGTTACAGTGCTGATGGTCTTAGATCATGGATTAAGTCTGTTTACTGTATTTTTTCGTAACTGTATGAAAGCAACAAATCGAATCATTTGACTGCAGGCTCGTGACCTTCTTTTCAAGTTCATTTTTTTAAAGTGTCCAAGGCTGACTTCATATTTTGTCTGTACGGTGATGAATTGGATACTAAATTCTGCTTTAAGGGCCTTAAAAGCTTTAAGAAGTCTAAAAATGTATGTGTGAAAACCTGTTGGAACCCTGACATAGGCAGAAGGACATTTAATTTATTATTTCTCTGATTTATTAATTGATGTTTAATGTTTTCCAAGGGTCAAAGTCAGAGCGGAGGCCACGGCCCAGGAGGTGGAAAGAAGGATGACAAGGTGAGATCGCTGATGATCATTATTTCAACAGGAAAAGAAAAAAAATCTAAGGGGTTGATACCCTGCAATGTTTTCAAAAAAATGACAACAAAATCACATAATTGGGATATTTTGGACACATATTGGCTTTTCTTCAGAGCACAAGAGAATAAAAAGATAAGTGCTCATTTCAGTATAGCTGTTTAAGAGAAAATAAAACTTTCAGGGACATTAAACAGACAAGATGAGTCTGTAAGAAACAAATCAGTCTAAAATGCCCTGCCCCTCTTGAAAGTCCTGTGTTACACCACTTGTATGTATCCTTCAAAAGATACGAGACAAAATCCAACACCTCTAGGTAACCATCCAGAGAAAAAACGTACAAAATTTTAATCAAAAGCTTGACAACTGAGGAAAATCAGTCCTTTCTGAAACAGAATACATATTTTTGCATTTGTTTTGTATCATATCTGCATCCTTTAAATGTCATTTCATTTTCTTTGCATTAACTTGACAGTTTTGAAAATATTCCGAGTGCAAAAGTAAAGTGAGAATGCTGAAGAGCCCATTTTTAAGAGACAGAAAACACTTCAATCATTTTGTTGCAGCAGGAGTAAAGGTTAGAATTTTGACAAAAAGAAACTGTAACTCTTTGTTCATTGAATCTGACCTTTAAAGCTCTTGGATCCTGGAAATCTACTGAGAGCAACTTTTCAAACTGCTCTTTGGTTGGAGTTTGAGGCTAAATGATCATGTGACTCCAATTAAAGTCCTGTTCCAATCATTTTGTATTATTTTTAATCTATTTTAAAAGTCTTCCCAGTGGTCTTTTAATTAGGATTATACAAAAATGTAAAAACTCCTTCTAAGACAGTTTCTCCAGACCAACAGTTAACATTAAAGATTCCCCTTTGAGTTGGTGTGGAGCAACCCCGCCCCCCTTCCCCTCCCTGTTGCTAAGAGCTCAAAGCAGGGAGATCGTTGCCTGCCCAACGTATTTTCGACGTCGCACCTATGATCTTTTATATTGACATTAATTCACAACAATATTAATGAAGAAATACTCAGAAATGTAATTTTGAACTTAATTTTCTTTATATGATTCCTTTATCAGAAAAATGTCACAGGAAAAGCACCAAAAACACAGTTTTCATCGGCGTGGGTCTTGAAAAGGAAGCAGGCGTACAGGAACTTTAAATACATCTAAATGTTAAAATTAAAGCAAAATACAAGTTTTAAATTGATATGTCTATATTGTTTTTCTCTGGTTTTTGTGACTGTGTCTGTACTGTAGGCCTAGTCGAAATGACAAAGTGTTTGCCATATTTTGTTTCAATCATCTGACTAGTCAGTTATTTTTGGACTAAAAAAAAAGAAAAATAAATCCTAATTTGATCAAAATGAATCGCAGGCTTCTAAATTCAATCTGATTTATTCTTTATTGTTTGTTGTTATTACAGGATGAGAGAATATAACCAGTCTTTGTTTGTTTCTTTCTTTCTTTCATTCATTAAAGGATAAGAAAAAGAAATACGAGCCTCCAATTCCAACCAGAGTTGGAAAGAGAAAGAAGAAGACTAAAGGGCCTGATGCTGCAAGCAAACTACCACTGAGTAAGGAAGGAAGCTAAAAGCAGCTTTGTCTGTGGTTTTTATTTTTAGAATAGTTATTTGAAATAAACTTGTGGAACTAGAGAGAACTTTGACCACACATGCTAGTTGAGGTTGGTTGCTCGTGGAAACATTCCTGTATGAGCGCCGTTCCTCTTGATTCACTGCTTTAAGATGAAATCTAGAGTTTAAACGAAGTTGTGTCGTTTTTATGTGCTGCTGACATTTTTCATGTATGTTTGCAACTCTCAGTAACGCCTCACACCCAGTGCCGCCTGAAGCTGCTAAAGCAGGAGCGCATCAAAGACTACCTGTTGATGGAGGAGGAGTTCATCAGGAACCAAGAGCAGATGAAGCCCTTAGAGGAGAAGCAGGAGGTCTGCCTTCTCCTTTGAGCACGACGGCTCCCACTCTGCTGCGTCGTGCTGTAGAGAAATACCAGCTTTTGCTTTTTGTTTTTTTCTGAGAACAGGAGGAGAGGTCAAAGGTGGACGACCTGCGGGGAACCCCCATGTCTGTCGGCACTCTGGAGGAAATCATAGACGACAACCACGCCATCGTCTCCACCTCGGTGGGATCTGAGCACTACGTCAGCATCTTGTCCTTTGTCGATAAAGATCTGCTGGAGCCCGGCTGTTCGGTCCTGCTCAACCACAAGGTAACTTTATTGACAAGAGCAAAAAGAAGGAACACAAATAAGGGCAGTTTTAAAGTGGTTTGATTGTCTCAGGTACACGCTGTGATCGGAGTTCTGATGGACGACACCGACCCGTTGGTGACCGTGATGAAGGTGGAGAAAGCCCCACAGGAAACCTACGCGGACATAGGAGGACTGGATAACCAGATCCAGGAAATTAAGGTACATCCGCGTCTGTGAACAGAACCCGAAACTAGAGATGTCCCGGTCCGATCGTGGTAAATCAGCCCAGATCACACAGTTTCAGACTCAATTAGAAACGGTTTTTGTTTCCCGATCAGGGATTAGATATATATTTTATTCTTGTTATGATCATATTTCAGGCCTCTTATTACTGAGAAATATTCTGCTAGAAGTCTGCTAATCCTGAACGGATCATGAATGCAGCAGAACACAGCTGTAGTCTGAGCAAGAGGTGCCCAAAACAGTTGGGTAAAGTTAGGTTGACAGTCACAGATTCAGACTTTGAAGGCCCGTACACACCGGGACGAATATTCGCCAGGCATTATTCGCCAGCGTTTTTCGCCACTTTTTTGTGTTCACACCCAGGCGATTTTCGCTGACGATGAGCCGAGCGACCATGCAATTTCATTCCCTGACATTAGATGGCGCTTAATGTAAACAGAAATACTCCCGTACACAAGGTGGCGCTGCACAACTTTACGCTTATTAAAGTCGCTTTTCCCTCAGAAGAAGAGAGCAAGTATTTACGCGCTTGTCAGAATCATACAAAGAAAACATGAATATTTCAAGCACCAATAGCTCCAACTGGTGCTTGGTTCAGGGATATTTTAGAATGTCCATCATTATTGCTTCGCGGCAGTGTAGACGCTACTTGGCGTCTATCTTCTTCGCTGGTATGTGTGCTCAGCAGGGCAGTTTTGTGTTTGAGCGCCCCCAAGTTGTGTTTTACTGTAACTTCAGAAGCTCCAGACACGTGTGCAAAGGCGCCATTCTCATTGGTCGAATAGATTTCGACGCGAGGCGTCAAAAAGAAACGAACCCGAGGCGTTTTTTTTTTTGACGCTTTGACGCTTGGCGTTTTTTCGCGTCGGTGTGCACACTCTCATTGGTGCCCTTTGTTTAGTCACGAGGCGTTAAACGTTGGCGAAGATCGCGCGCGAAATTCGTCCCGGTGTGAACGGGCCTTTAGGCTTAATGAAAGTTTAAATAAACATTTGATACTGACAGCTAGTATTGATCAGTTTGTCTAAATGCAAACACCAACCTTAATAGTTACTTTTTTTTGTAGTTGTACTATTTTTACTGATTGTTGTTGAAGCGACATCACAGAAGTCACTGTTGAAGTGTGAAATGATGAAGAAGGTTCATAAAGGAAAACCTAGACGTGTTGATTAAACTTGTTATTGTTTTTTTAAACATGTTGCAAAAGTCAAAACACTATGGATCAGATCAGGCCCAAAAAGATCTGATCGGGAGATCCACACCCGGAACCGTCCCACTGATGTTCCTGTGTTTGGGCTTCAACAGGAGTCGGTGGAGCTACCCCTCACCCACCCGGAGTATTACGAGGAGATGGGCATCAAACCCCCCAAGGGGGTGATCTTATACGGACCCCCCGGCACAGGTGAGTTCCTTGTACAGACGGTTAAGCAGCAAAGTACCATCAGTGAAGGTGTGAGTTTATCACCGTCATTAAATGTTCCCTCAGTGTTTCCACTCTCAGTGACAGTAGCTGTTGCGGTTTTTAATTATCATTTAACTTATTTAAAAATAAACAAAAACATTTTTAGTATTTATGAGGCTGCAGGGATCCTTTGGTTCACACATGTTCTTTGCATTTTTACATCCTTTTGAATCAATCAAGCCATAATCAGAGTAAATAAAAACAGCAACAGGATCAGTCTGAGGGGGAAGTTGTGCAGGAGACAATAGAAAACTTCAGGACCGATCACGTTTGGAAGTCCCACTCCGATCATCTTTAGATCTAATGTCAAAGTGTTCCCAGTGGTCTTTTAATTATTGTGATGCAGCTTTTAGCCAAAATCAAAAAAAACCTGCGTTGTTTTTTAGAACAGTTTCTGCAGAGCAGCAGAAGTTCATTAGTAATTCACCTCTGAGTTGTGGGCGGAGATGATTGACCTTTGAGCAGCCCCGCCCCCTTTTCTAAGAGCTTGTGACCCGCCCAGCGTATTTTCTATATCGCAAATATGATCTTTTTCAGGTGCCATTTTTTTCGTCTGCTCCTGATTCACAATTATTTGAATATAGAAATACTCAGAAAAGCAGTTTTAATTTTAAGTTTTTTATATATATATATATATATATGTCCACTTTAACAAAATGTTAAAAACAGAATTTTCATCAGAATGAGTCCTGAAGACTTTTCCTCTCTTTGGTTTTCCAGGTAAGACGCTGCTCGCCAAGGCAGTCGCCAACCAGACGTCGGCCACTTTTCTGCGTGTGGTGGGCTCAGAGCTGATCCAGAAGTACCTGGGAGACGGGCCCAAACTGGTGCGCGAGCTCTTCAGGGTGGCGGAGGAGCACGCCCCCTCCATCGTCTTCATCGACGAGATCGACGCCATTGGCACCAAGAGGTAGAGCGTGGAGAAGTCCTCAGAGGGGCGGAGATTACCGTCATCCTGACATAAAATCCCAACAGCGAGGATGTTTCCTGTTATTATTATTTGTTTAAGAGTTAAACAAATTTGGTTGTTTTGACGGATGTGGTTTCAGAACGATCCAAAAATGAAGGAATGTTCTCCTGCAAACTGCTGCCATAAAACCTGGTCTGCCTCCTGCAGGTACGACTCCAACTCCGGAGGAGAGCGGGAGATCCAGAGGACCATGCTGGAGCTGCTCAACCAGCTGGACGGCTTCGACTCGCGGGGGGACGTCAAAGTCATAATGGCCACCAATCGCATAGAGACTCTGGACCCGGCCCTCATCAGACCCGGTCAGTGGCTCTCCGGTCGACTCGGATCCTGCAGGATCCGCCTCCGAGTCTGACTCTGAGCTCGCCTGCAGTGCTGTAAATCAGAGGAAACAGCTGCTGAGTCATGGCAGGCAGTGGAAATGGAAAAGTCTGCCTTTGGACCAGAATATTTATGAGATCTATGTGGCTTTAACCTTTACACACTGCAAAACAATTTCCTCTCAGCTTTTTTCAGTATTGTTCCTTTAGACAGGAACATGTCATTCATTTTACCAGCACAGTTTGAAGCAGATGCAGCGTCAGACGATCAATACGCAGACAAATCCTGCCAGAAACCTCCTCTCTAGAATAAAGTGAACTCACTCGACTTCATTTATCAGCTTCACTGTCTGAACCGGAGAGAATGTCATCAGTTGTTTTTTTTTTCCCGTTGACTCTGCTGCTCAGGGCGGATCGATCGGAAAATCGAGTTCCCGTTGCCAGACGAGAAAACCAAAAGAAGAATCTTCCAGATCCACACCAGTCGGATGACTGTGGCTGATGATGTCACCCTGGATGATCTGATTCTGGCAAAGGACGACCTATCAGGAGCAGATATTAAGGTGAAGAGAAGATTCCCTTCTCAACACATCGATCTAGCTGTAGAAAAACCTTTTTTTTTAATATACTTATGTCAGCAAAAAACAAGAGTACAGACTTTTCATTCTTAAAAATGGTTGTTTTTAAAGTTCAACTCAAACATCTTTTGGACCGTTGTTAAAACATTCCCAGTGGTCTTTAAATCATGATTATGCCGTTTTTAGCTAAAATAAAAAAAAGTGGCGAGTAATATTGAAGCTATCAAGCAGTATAGGTTTGCTAGCTCAGACGAGGAAAGACAAAGACGTACATAGATGTATTTTTCTTTTTTTTTTATGTGTTCCGTCGTAAGAAAAACGCAACAAGAACAAGTAAAAAACAAAAAAAAAACCATAACACCATTATTGTGGGAGTGTGTCTGTATGTTTATAAGTCTAGTTTGCTGCCCTCTTGTGGACGCTAACTGAAAAACACTCATTTTTTCTGCAGAAGTTCAACTGGAGATTTATTTTTTTAATTAATAGGAAATACTTCACTTTCCCAAATAGAAATAAGGTTTGCCATCATTTTGAAATCGACCGTCTCTTCTTTTAACCCCTTCAGGCCATCTGCACAGAAGCAGGCCTCATGGCTCTGCGGGAGCGCCGCATGAAAGTCACCAACGAAGATTTCAAGAAATCCAAGGAGAACGTCCTGTACAAGAAGCAGGAGGGCACGCCCGAGGGGCTTTACCTGTAATCCCCAACCCCCTCCGATGCAGCAGCATCGACCACCCACTGAGTTTTGATATATTTTGCGCATGTCGTGTCTGGAAAATCCCCTTCTGTTACCGTTATGTGTTAAAACAGTCAATAAAAATTCAAAATATCTCCCATTGTGGTAAATTTGTTAATAAATGTTTGTTTTTAGAAGAAATGATTCTTAAATACGTGGAGGACAGCTTCCTCATGTCAGCGTTAATACTTACACTAATGTGTTAACTCAAAGGAAAGTAACTGATTCCATTTTCCTTTAGGGACATTTTTAGAAACACTGACAGAAATGAAATAATCCCATTCTAACTTTTTTTTATCATTTCTTCTTTTGTTGAAAGTCAAGCCTGCGAGTGCAGATGCAGCCGAGCTGCTGCTGCTGCAGTCGTATATTAGGAGATTGGCAGCGTTGATGTAATTACTGGTGATGTGGAACCGCGTGTAAGTCAGCAGAAAGTGGCCCCCATGCAGCAGGGCTGTGACCGAGTGAAAAAACAGATGAAGCTGCTGTACTGCAGCGCTTTAAAACCTCCCAAGTATTAAATCAGTTACACATCAGAAGCCCAGCTCATGCATCGCAGTAAATCTGCAGAAAACGCTTCATTTGATCATGAAAAATTAGGATTAAAGGACAGTTGGAGCACGAGGACTGGTCTCTGTAAAGCAGCTCTTGACTTTAATAGATTTAGGAGAAAAGGGAAATATTGGGGTCAAATAATCATTAAATGTCTGCAGGAAAATGTTAGGAGTCTCAAACTGATAGGTTTCTTTTGTGATAAGCTACAGAGGAAAGAGAAGACGGTGCTGCATTAAGTTTTTTACGTAATTTTTGGCACTATCTTAAATTCAGCATGCCTTTTTTTTTTCCTTTTTATAAATCTTTCTTTTTTTTTTTCATTCATTCATCTTCTAAACCCGTTTAGTTCCTTTCAGGGTCACTGGAGCCTAACCGGTCACTCGTGTGTGTGTGAAGGCAGGGTCGGCTCTGGACAGCCTGTCGCAGGGCCACGACCAACCCATGCACTCTCACACTCGCACCTATGGACAATTTAGAGTAACCAGTTAACCTATGAAGCATGTTTGTTGGACGGTAGGAGGAAGCCCATACATGCACGGGGAGAACATGCAAACTTCACACTGAAAGGTCCCCCATTGGTGTTCTGTTTCACTTGCTGTGAGCCAACAGCGCTTGCATTCCTTTAACTCTTTATTCGGTTATTTGCCTTGTTTGCTTTTTCATTTGTTTGCTCTGAAAACATTTCTTTCCATTTAATATAATTTTATTTCTCTCTCTTTTGTTTATTTATTTTTCTTATTTTACCTTTTTAAAAAAAAAAACAACCTTTTTTTCCCTAAGTGTCTTACTTTCATTTGCAAAAATGCTAGTGATGTATTTTTGTAAAAATAAAAATATATGTGTATTTTTAAAATGTTTTGAATGATGGTTTTAAAACCTGATATTTCACTAAAAGTATTTAAAAGAATATATATATATATATATATATATATATATATATATATATATATATATATATTATTTTATTTTTAGAAAAAAGCTTTTACTATTTAGTCACAGGTTCCAGTTTTGTCCACTGGGTGGCGCTTTCGTCAGTTTTACAAACCTGCGTGCTTTTGAGGACTAATTTGTGACACTTTTCACGCCAAATTCTGCGTTGTCATGATGTCAGTCCCGATATCCTGCGATTTAACTGTCATAGTCATAGGCTGCTAATATAAGTAAATAAACCCATAAAAATGATGTATAAGTAAAGTCAGCTCCCCTTTTTCTAGTCGACGCCAACATAACCAACCTCATGGTGGCCAATAGTAAATGTGCGCACCTCCCTTATCGAGCCTATCAAACATTCGCCATGCGCCTGTCACATTCCCCTTCGTCTTGGCAAATCTAATAAATAAACATGTTGAAGTGAACATGCGTGTTTGAGCGCGGCGCTAAAAGATTGTTGACTATAAACTCCATGAATTTATATATTTCGTTTCCACCAGTTACCACAGCCTGGTGCATTGCAGGTCCAGTGTAGCCAATTACCGCGCTCGACACATTCAGCATAATATTGCAGGTCCGCAGTGACCAATCAGAAGCGCCATCTCATACGGGCATCACAATCCCGCCTGTGTGTGTGCCTGGCTTCCTCAACTTGATATATCCTTCCGCGAGTAAAATAATCCCTTTTTCCAGGAAACTGGACTTCCTTATGAAAAACTTAATATAAACGTGTCCTTCTAAATGGTTTATTGTTTTACCTCCAGGATTATCTCATTTTAAACTTAATTTTAATCTAAAAGCAAACAGTTTACTTTTTAAATTGCCATCATTAGCCATCCATTCTTTTTACACATACAAACAAATCAAAGCAATATATCAGTTTACATATGAAATTATGTTTACTCTAATGAATAGTTTAATAATGATGCTTTTTATGCGCTTTTTTAATTAGTCCTTAAATATACTGGAGACCTTTAATATAATGTAAAACAGATAACAGAAAATTCAAGCAAAATGCGATGTTATTGTTAAGTATACTACTTTAAAATGGTTTTATTGTGAAATTGGAATGGTGAGAACCTCAAACAATCAATCTTTTTGTTGGAGTTGATAATATAAACTCTTTTCAAACAACATGATCAATAATTTATAGCATTCCAATCCCCAAGTCCTGCAGTGCAGACGTGTGCTCATCTATGCGTGAGCTACAGGCCGTCCTGCTGCAACGTCTCGGCACCTGAAATGAGGAAGTGAGTGATAAGTGCTAGCGTGGCGGAGGGATACAGACGATTCCCGCTGCCTGCCACCGCCGATATACACACTCCAAACCGACCAGTGG